>NC_045599.1:27959712-29209712 GCF_009762305.2 Zalophus californianus | reverse complement strand
GACAGATAGACAGACCCACGGACAAACACGAGACAGTATGAAAAATGCTGTGATTCAGCTGTGGAAACAAAGAGAAGGCCACGATCTTTCCGTTGGGTGCAAGCCCTTCAGGCAGCCAAGTCAGGGAAAGCCACAGAGAAGGAGCCAGCCTTTGGGATGTGTGCATTTCCCTCTCTTGCAACATCTTGAGGCTATGAATTATAAAAACAATTCTCCCCACTCTTGTCTCTCCCTCAAATATGGGTATAGGTGAGAGGTACCAGTGTGAGCTGTTAGTCCTCGAAGAAATACACCAAATACTAGGACAGCTTCTTATTATCTGTTCTGTTTGCATGTCAACAACCGATTTTATTATTTATGCCCCACAAGTAAATTTCACGTTAACCTGAATATCTGGTTTTGGTGGTGTTTTCTAATCTGCTAAATTAGTTAATGGCCCCTCCATTCCTGGCTGGGGCTAGGGAGATCTCACAGGAGACATGGTGGAGAGAACATGGGCCTCCTGCTCAGGGGACAGCCAGCCAGCAATGTCCCCATGGGGAGGACAGTCCCTGAGGCCCCAGGTCTTCATCCCACTGTCCCAACGTGGTGGTGGGGGGTCACCCCTAAGACCAGCCTCCTCAGACAATAGGCTCCCCACCCCCCCGCTCTTTACCATGGGTGCTGACTCACCTCAGCCTGTCAGACACTCATAGAGAATACAGAATTCTGACTACAGGAAGGAAATCTACCTGGAGCAGAGGAGGCTCCAGGACAGGTCCTGAGGTCTTTGCACACCCTAATGTATCAGAGGTTACTCACTTGAGCCTGAGATCCCTTGTCTAAACACGGCCTGACAAAAGGGTCATGGCTCCCTGTCAGAATGAAGCAATGCCCAACTCTTGATGGCTAATTATGGATTAGTCATAAAAGGGAGAATGGACTGCTCACTTTTCAAAAGTGGCCTGACATCCATTTTCTGCTACACTGAACACACACATGCACACAGGCAGGATGATTCAAATAGACAAGATCTTTGTAAACTGCACACTCATATCATTTACGGGCCATTTTTGTGTAAGGAAATCTAGCAGACAGGGAGACAAGCATGAGAGGCTAGAGCTGAACACTCCTGGTGGGCTGCGGGGCACTCCCAGCATGGGGGCTGGACTCCAGAAGATGTCTGTAGCTTCTGCTTCTTTGGCCCTTAGAGGTGGTCCATCAGCCCAAGGACAGCCCATCCCTCCTTTCTACAGAATGCCCACTGAATCACAGCCGCTGAAAAAGAGGATGAACATTGGAGCTGGAGGCATATTGGAAACTCTCTAGACCAATCCCCTCATCTGTAAACAAGACAAGAGAGTTCCAGAAGGGTACCCTGCCTTGTCTGAGGTCACACAGCATGTCCGGGCTGGAGGTGGGACCCAGAAGCCAGAGTGCCTGAGCCCTGGCTCACTGCACTCCCAGTGCACCCGTCAAAACACACCGTCTGGGTTGTGGCTGATTTTCCATGTGTATCTGTTCTAGCTCCTTCATGAGACTCTAATCTCCACTGGCTACTACTTACAGTGCTTTATTCTTTGTGAGCCCCGATAGCCCCTTAATTAGAAGGTTCCTTAGAACTTGAGTTTTTAAATGATTCTCGGTTAATAGCTCCCTCCTGATCCCTTCCCCGCTTCTCATGAAAATACCTAAGGTGACACTGGAAACAGTAAAAACATCATTGTGTGAATTAGGGTCAATATTCAACCAAATGCCAGGCAAGAAACTGGATTAAAAATGCCATTTCAGGGGTGCCTGAGTGGCTCAGTCGGTTAAGCATCTGCCTTTGGCTCGAGTCATGATCCCAGAGTCCTGGATCGAGCCCCACTCCCTCTGCTGCTCCCCTTGCTTGTGCTCTCTCTCTGTCAAATAAATAAATAAAATCTTCTTTTAAAAAAATGCCATTTCAGGACCTCCCATTCTGTGAGCCAGGGAGTCAGTCCCTAAAAACCAGAACCACAGGGCTGACCTATCCAAAACATCAGGACACTGTCCAGAGTGTTCTCTGCATCCACGGGCACCCCTCTCCTCGTGTCCTGGGAAATGTGGATGGAGAGGAACGAGGCTCCACAGTAGCCAGGAGGGGAGTCGTCACAGACATGACACAAAAGTCACAGCCTACAGATGACACAACCTGGAGGCAGGCATGCCAGGGCACCGTTCTTTCCACGATCCCCATTTCTTCCCAGTGTCAGATAGCTCTCCAGTGGGGTAGGAGAAGAAGGATTTCAGTTAATGGATGTTCAATCAAGGCAAACCTGCTGGTCACTAGGAACCACAATCTATGACTCGACTACCGGACAGGGCTTTTGACAGACACCCCACGATGACAGAGGCAGCAATAAGCATAAGCCGCCATGAACTTCTCTCATGGAAATAATTGATCTAGACAGACCTATCACTGTGGAGGATGAGCAGAGGGGGAGAAACAATGATAAGAAAAGAACATTTGAAAAAAGGCACCCAGGTTTGCAGCTTAAATGTTTCTAATGTAAGAGCAGAAAAAAAAAAAAAAAACAAAAACAACCAGTCAACCCTCATTCAGTGCACAAGAAGCAGGGCTGATGCCATACTAAAGTGAATGAATAACATGGAGGACAAGCATGAAACTCAGAGAGAAGACAGAGGAGAAGGGCAAATTGATGGAAATGACAAGGAAGAAGAGGAGAGCTTGTGTCGCCTTCACTATTTTACCAAATCCAAGAAGTATGAAACAACCAATGGGGCACCTGGGTGGCTCAATTGGTTAAGTGTCTGACTCCTGATTTTGGCTGCGGTCGTGATCTCAGAGTCTTGGGATTGAGCCCCATGTCGGGATCCAAGCTCAGCACAGTCTGCTTGAGGACTCTCCCTCTCCCTCTACCCCTCCTCCAGCTTGCACACACACTCTCTCCCCCCTCTCTAAAATAAATAAATAAATCTTAAAAAAAAAATTCTAGAACATCCTAAGGAAGAAACTTACACAACCGGAATGCAAGCAATGAAAGATATAATTGAAGAAAACTTTACTTAGTATGCAACTTGAAGGGGCTCATCACATTTGAAGGAAAAATAAACTTAAAGAGGGCTGTGCAGAAGAGAGTTCATAAAGCAGGCCTGAAAGTGCAACCCTTAGGGAGCCTTGCCGGCTGGTGTCTGGGAATTTGGCTGGTCAATACTTCCCTACACCTGACAGAAAACTTTGCCTAACTGGTAGGAGTGGCTCACGGTGCCTAAATTGTTTTTTTTATAAATACTGTGGTTTATGCTGAACACCTGCTCTCCTTCTGGGAGTCTGGAATTTTGGTCCACGCTAAGTAGAATGCCTATATGATCAGACACCAATAAAAACTTGAGAATGGAGTCTCTAATAGGCTTCCCTGGGCAGACACATCACACATATGTTGTTCTGTTTTCCTTGCCACGGGAAGCGTGAGCTCTGTGTGACCCCTCACAGGAGGGAGAGAGTAAAAAGAAGCCTGCACCTGTATTCTGCCAGACTCGCTTGTGCTTTTTCCCTTAAAGCTAGTGGCATATTTCCATGACTTTGCTGTAATGAATCTTACCCATGAGGACACTTCATGTAGAGTTTTGTGAGTCATTTTGGTGAATTTCCAAACCTAGTGACAGATGGCCTTCAGGACCCCTCACAGAGGGGCTTCACTTAAAATGCATTCTAATAAAATATTTGAATTTTAAGAATAATTTACTTTTACATCATAAGCATCAAGGAAGAAAACCACAACTTCTTACAAAGAATATAAAAATTGGCTGGCTTCAGACTCCCTTCACCATTCTCTGTGGAGCAGCCTTCAGAGGATTTTGAAGGGAAAGAGTTGGGACCCAATAATTTTGCAGCCTTCAGAGTAAGGGCAATAGACAGACATTCTTAGGTATGCAAGCATGCAAAATAGACTTCCACTATTGACTGAGATCATAAACTCCAGGAATGTGAGAAGAGGGAATTCTGGATATGCACTTTTTCTTTTATGGAGATCCCAACCTCATAATCCAGTTGGGTTGCTCTACCAGAGAATTCTGCAACTTTTGCCTCACCTCTTCATATTTTCCCCTAGTGTTTTCCTGCCTCTGCAGTTCTGCTGAGACCAAGAAATGAATTTTTTGGTGTCATCTCCCTCACTTTAATTTTTAGGAGGAATCTTCTGCTCTGGTTGATGGCCACAGAAACTATCAGGCAGTATACTGCTAGTCTTAATGATTGCTAAACTTAAAGGACATCAATAGGCCCCAGTTTATGAGACTTACTATACTAAGGATTGCTGTGTTGGGTAGCATCCTGAGCCACATGGGCACTCCATGGGAAAGAAGGAGGGATCAATGAGGAATGCTGGTCTTGGGGAAACAAAATGGAACACAGGGATAAATGTGTCACTCTTTGCCATCCCTGATCACATACTCAGGATACTGTGATTTAAAAATTAATGAAAAAAATCTTAATTTTGCCCACAAAAGAATAGTTGCACAGTATAAGAAAAAAGAGCATTTGAATTTCAATAAGCCTGAGCAATAGTTTTCTGCATTTGAAAAACAAACTGGGAAAAAAAATTCTCCCATTTAATGACTTGGGTCATTTTGTATATGTATGTATGTCTGTGTGTGTATATACTAGTAGAGTTAAAAAACCACTCAAATGCAATGATTATCTGTCATCAAACCTTTCCCTAAATAGTTTTTGATTTGGACCTCTAACTGTTCCCTGGTTAACTATGCTTTAAAAAACAACTATGTAGTAGATCTCAACTGTATAAAAGTCATGCATATTACAAAGTCATTGCAAACTTACCAAAGTGTTAATCAAGGTTACCTCTGGATGGTGGATTTTTTAAAAAGATTTTATTTATTTATTTATTTGAAAGAAGAAAGAGAGAGAGAGAGAATGGGCAGGGGGAGAGGCAGAGGGAGAGGGAGAAGCAGGCTCCCGGCTGAGTGGGGAGCCCAACATAGGGCTCAATCCCAGGACCCTGAGATCACGACCTGAGCCAGAGGCACAGTTAACTGACTGAGCCGCCGAAGTGCCCCCCGGGTTGGTGGACTTTTGAAGGATTTTTAATTTTCTTCTATTATTTAACCTAGCTATTCTCTGAGCCCCTGTTCGCCATGGGATCCATTCTCTACTTTTCTCTACTTTGGGCTGTGATCCCAGATCTATAACCTCTATAAGCCACATTGCCCAGACTCTCTTGCCCTCTAGCTTCTGGTTGGGTTTGGTCAATGGGGACGCCCGGAATAGATCAAAGGAAGGAAACAAAGAGAGGCCAGGGAAATGTAACATTGGAGTAACACAGGCATTCAGTTGTATTTCTCAACAGTATGGTGGATCGTTCATGTATATATTTTACTGCTCCTTCCTGCCTTTTGGAAACTCTTCTCCATGTATATAAATAAATGAGGTCATCTATAAAAGTTTCACAAATTGGAATCTACCCCAAACTTGTTGACCTATAAGATTTCTATTCCTTTCCACAGAGAAGAAATTGAGAAGGCATGTCAGGATGGCACCTCCTGCTTCTGAGCTCTGGGGCAGAATAAAGATAACATCTTAACTCTGAACATGTAGAGACTGGGTGCAGTTCTATGCTAAAAACTGTTTAAATTCATGAAATGTCAGCTTTATAACAATTATGAAGACAATTAAGCAACACTTTCTGATATTTAAAGAAAACATGAATTCCATCACTTAGGTAAGAAATGGTGAGATCTCCCTAATGAGTTTGAAATACCAGACCAAAAAAATAAATATATAAACATTTCTTCCTCTCATATTTGTGTTATAAAATAAAACAACATAACTGGGTCAGACTACATGTCGGTTTCAGGATCGATGGGTTACTTGATTTCATTTTCCTGAGCAATCACCTGATAGGGTTTCCTTTCACTTTCTTCCATCACTGAGCCACCCACTCTGACATCTCAGTTCCTGAGTTCATGTTGTGGCAAGTTCAATTTCAAACAGCAGGATAAAATCTATATTCAACATGAATGTTTATGTCATATTGCTGAGAAGACAGAAGGAAGTTTAAAAAAAATAAAACAGTAAAGGAAGGAGGTGCAAAGAAAAAGATGGATAGATCAGCTGAATCACATTTTGAAGCCTCTGACAGAAAGGCAAAAACATCCTAAGAAAAATTGAATTGAATTTTATCTTACGATGCAACTGAATAAAAGCAAGACAAACTGAGACACGTATTTGCAATCTGGGCAGCAGAGGATTAATATCCTTAATGTAATAAGCTTCTGCAAGTCAATCTGAAAATGAATCATACAGGAGAAAACTAGGTAAAGAGCAAAAGCGGTAAACGCAGAAAAGAATAAATTAAAAGTGACAATGAAGGAATAAGAAAGTTCACTGCCTGATCACTAAAAAAATGAGTTAAAAGTTTAGAAAGTGAGGTATAAATTTTTAAAAACCCTTGCCAATTTGATAGATGGAAGATTATGATACCCCGTGTTGCACGTGTAATTTTTTTCTTAAAGGCGATTTACCACATCTTCAAAACTCTTTCAGGCATGCATGTCCATGCACACAGAATTCCACTACTACCAAATCATGGGAGACAGGCTTAAAGATATATGGACTGAGTGATCACCTCAGGGTCATAATGGCAAAATCTGGAACAACCCCAAATCAGGGAAATGGCTACAAAGGTTAAGATAAGCCTATGCGATGAGATGGAGGCAGCTGTAAGAATCACCTGCAGACGACTATTAATTGAATGAGAAATTAGTCCCAATCTATTGTTTATTTTCTTATTTTTTAAAGATTTTATTTATTTATTTGAAAGAGAGAGAGTGATCGGGAGGGAGAGGGAGAGAGAATCTGAAGCAGACTCTGCGAAGAGCGTGGGGCCTGATGCAGGGCTTGGTCCCACGACTGTGAGATCATGACCTGGGCCAAAACCAAGAGTCGGAAGCTTAACTGACTGAGCCACCCAGATGCCCCCCACCCCATATCTGTTGTTTAGTGAAAAATCAGGACACACACTAGTCTGTATCACACACAGATGTGTGTTGTGTGGTGGTTTTGGGCTGCAGAATCTGGAGTGCCCAGCCTGTTACTGAATCCTGGCACCACCAACCTCCCTGGGAGTCCTGGGCAGATTCTCTGCCCCTTCTAAACTGCAGAGTCTTCCTTTGTAACGATGGTGGTAATGAAAGTGCTTACCTAACTATGTGCAGCCTGAAATCATCCAGGCAAAGTACTTAGTACACCTCCTAACTCAGAAGTGTATATTAGGTCATCGCTGTTTTTAAAAACAAGGCTGAAAATATTCACAGAAAATAGCCTGGCAGAACACATACTAACCCTCGGTCGTGGGATTGTCACTAGTTTTTGCTTCTTTCTCCTTTTCTGGGTTTTCTGCACCGAAGACAGACTGCAGTTACATGTTAAAACACACATACAATAAACACCGCTTTTGAAGGCGGTTACCAGGAGTCTTAAGGAAACAGCTGAAACCCATCTTTCTAGGAAGAAAAGAAAGAAGAAATGGCCAGATGAGGGGGAACCACCCTCACATTCTAGGAAACGAGCGCCGAGCCTCTGGGGCCATGGGGCGGAGGAGGGCCGCTCCCCAGCCTGCCAGGCAGCAGGCCCGGGGTCACCGCGGCGACGGAGCCGGGTGCACGTTGCACACTGGCCCTTTGTCTTTCCAGGGCTGCACCACGGGCAATGGGAAGCAGATGGTCCAGACGCCGCGCGCACGCTGTGCTTTCCCTCCCACACACCTCCAATGCAGGGCCTGCGTGGAGCCCCCGGCAAGGCAATCTGCTTTTCATTTTATAGGCAGAGAAAAGCTGCCGAGGAAGGAGGGCGGGAGGCCATAGTTTTCAAAGTGTCGGGGGAGTTGATGTAACAATAATTCAATTGTCTCCTATTCTGAAAGGCAAGGTTGTCCAACCTCGCTGGGCGCCTGCACCGGCCCAGCTGCAAACTCGAGGCCATCTCGCCCTACCTCAGGCGGAAGCAAGTCAACCCCTCAACCTGTGGCCTGGACCCTGAGGCTCCGAGCTCTTAGGACCAGCAGGGGTAAGAATCCAAACTGGGGCTTCTTCAGTTTGCATTGTGTAGAGGAGCCAGGAAGGAAAGTTGAGGGGCCGGGGAGCAGCAGGCCTCACCCCCTGCAGCCGAGGGAATCATTATCAACACTGGCAACCAGCAGGTAGCCATCCTGCCCGTGGGGCTCCTCCTTCCCCGGGCCTCCAGGCACTCTGCTTTCCTGGATAGGGGCCTGGGCTCTGGAACCAGCGGTCCTGTCCAGGATGTCATCTCAGCTCTCCCCTTACCTGCTGTGTTACCTTAGACAGGCTACATAAACTCTCTGAGCCTCTATTTCCTCACCAGACAGATGGGCATGGGACTTCTGTTATTTCAGAGAAGATAAGATGACTGCAGGAGACAATGCACAGGAGGGGCCCATGGAGTACTCGGCCTATAAGTGCCCGTGAGGGTCTGCTATTATCATTGTTATAATGGTCAGATTCTCTCTGTGTCTTATTTCCCTCCTCTTTACACCATGGCGTAATTTACACCCTGGCAGGCTTTGGGGCCTTCTATCTTCTCACAGCAACAACTGTATTCAGTCTTTGCTGGAGGGGGTGGTCCCTGCCTCTGTACCCCACGTGGGTCTCCACCTGCAGTCACCCATGATTTGCGTTGTCTTTGGGATGAGTCCAGATCATCATATGTGATCCCTGTGTAACCACCCAACACAGCCCCGGGTTTTCCCCCATCAGGCAGTTGTGTAGCAGGGACAATAGTCTTGAGAGCCAGAGAGTGGCTTGTAGGTAGTCCCAGTAGAAGGGTGTCCCCTGAAGCCCTAAAATATGGGAGAGCAGGAGAAGAAAGCCAGGATCAGAGGGTTGCAGAGGCAGGTCTAGGAAGAAAAGGGAGAAATGGTCCCCAGAGGAAGGGGAGCACACAGGAAGCATTTGGGAAGACAAATGCAATCTGAGAAGCCATCAGAGAAGGCACAGAGTTCCAAAACGTTTAGAAAGGAGAGACAGTTCAGTGGCCTTTTGGAGGTGGTGGCAGAAAAGAGAGACCTAAGAGAGAGACATCATCAATATGAAAGTCTGTAAAAAAAAAAAGAATCGTAAAGATGCCAACATGATGGACAAACAAATCACAGGCACAGGCAAAGAAAAGAGCGAGGGTCTATGTAGATTGCATGGCAACTGAGACTTCCAGAAAGAGATGGCAAGTAAACTGCACTGAGCATGTCCGAATCAGGTGAGGGTGCGTCTGACTGGCAGCTTTCCCTGGGTGTGCTAATTACACTTATTTGTTCTCAAACAAAAATAACTTATTTGTCATGAGGGCTGAGGTCCCAGAGTGTGAGAGAGCATCTTCTTTCAGTGAGCAGGTGTGTAGTTCTGTTTGAATGATGGAAAAAAACCCACAATTATATAGTATTATAGTCACTTTCCATGCAGATTTTTGCGTTGGGTCCTACAGCTATATCTCACAGAAATAAATGGATCAGGGGCCTGGCTAAGATGAGAAGTCCCAGAGAAAATAACTTAAATGTCCATCGACAGATGAACGAATAAGAAAAATGTGGTATATCCAGATACAATGGACTATTACTCAGCCATAAAAAGGAATGATATTTGGAACAACATGGATGAACCCTGAGGGTACTACACAAAATGAAATGAGTCACGCAGAGAAAGACAAATACCATATGATTGCTCTTACCTGTGGAATCTTAAGAGAAACAAAAAAACAAAAACAAGTTCATAGATACACAAAACAGACTGGTGGTTGCCAGAGGCGAGGGGTGGGGGGCAGTGGGCAAAATGGGTAAAAGTGCATCAAAAGGTACAAACTCCCAGTTATAAAATAAATAAATCACGGGGATGTAATATACAGCATGGCAACTAGAGTTAATAATATCGCATTGCATATTTGAAAGTGGCTAAGAGAGTCGATCTTAAAAGTTCTTATCACAAGGAAAAAAGCTCTCATCACAAGAAAAAAATTGGTAACCATGTATGGCGACAAATGTTAAGTAGACTTACTGTGATCATAATTCTACAATATATGCAAATATTGAATCATTATGTTGTAATGAAACTAATATAATATTGTATGTTAATTATGCTTCAATTAAAAAAGAGAGAAGGTGGCAGCAAGATTAAAAGTCAAACTGTCCTTTCTATCAGCCAGGGATAGGCTAGGTTATGCTGCAGTAACAAACAACCCCAACTCTCAGGGTGTGTTATTTTTTTTTAAGATTGATTGATTGATTGATTGATTGATTTGACAGAGAGAGACAGCACAAGCAGGGGGAGCAGCAGAGGGAGAGGGAGAAGCAGGCTCCCTGGGAGCCCAATGTGGGGCTTGATCCCAGGACCCTGAGATCATGACCTGAGCCGAAAGCAGACACTTAACCGACTGAGCCACCTAGGTGCCCCTCAGGGTCTTTAAACAACAAAGGTTTATTTTTCATTTATGCCACAGTCCAGTGTGGGGTGGCTGGGACTTTGCTCTGCATACCCTCACTTAGGGACCAAGGCTGATGGGGCAGCCACTATCTCAAATCGTGTTAGTCCCCGTGGCAGAGGAAAAAAAGAATGAGACAAAACACACACACTGGCTCTTAGAGCTTCTGCTCAGAATGATATACGTCACAACTGCTCACATTCCATTGGCCAAAGTCAGTCACATGGCCACGGGGACTCCCAAAGGGGTTGGGAGGTACAGTCCTTCCATTTGCTGCTCAGAAGGAGAGGAAAGGGAGTATGTGTGGACAGCCCTAACAACTCCACCAACCACCCATTCCACGGCATACCCACAGTCAACTGGCTGTCCCTTCCTTCAGCACACACCCCTCTCGATGACTATCAGCCATCTTTGCCCAGCAGGTCACCACAGTCTTTAAGTCACATTTTGGAGGCCGTGATTGGTAACAATGCTTCCACCTTGACCCTATTATCATGCAATAAGGAAAAACACAGAGCAGAACCTCTGAGAGGACCTGGCCCAGAATTCCTCTCTTTAGAGGTGGGGAAACAGGCAGTCAAAGAGAAACCAAACCATGTGTGGTAGGTTGAATTCTAAGATGGCTCCAAGCTGCACACTCCCTGGTGTACATACTGTCTGATCTCCTCCCTTTGAGCATGAGTGGGACCTATAAATATGAGGAGATATCACTCCGATGATTATGTTACTTTATATGGCAAAAGGGATTCTGCAGATATAATTAAGGTCCCTGGAGTCAACTGAAAGAGAGGTTATCCTGGGTGGGCGTGACTTAATCTGGAGTGCCCTTAAAAGAGACGAAGCAGCAGCAGGCTCTCTCCTGCTGATCTGGAAGAAAGCAAACAGCCACGTTGTCATGACCTATGGAGGGAGCCCCATGGCTAGAACCAGAGCGCAGTCTCTAGGTCAGCAAAGAAATGGGGACCTCAGCCCTACAAGTGCAGGACTTGAATGGTGCCAACACCCTGAAGGAGCTTAGAAGAGGATCTTGAGCTGCAAATGAGGACACAGCCTCAGCCAACACTTTGATTTCATGGGTGAGCCAGTGAGCTGAGAACCCAACTAACATATGTCCCAACTCCGGACTCAAAAGAAACTGTGAGATTTTTTTAAAAATGTGTTGTCTGAATCTGAATCTGAAGTCATTGTCATGCAGCAACAGAAAACGAATCCACCATGACCATGGTATGTTCTGCGACTTCCAGCCCCCATACATCTCTGCTCCACCCTATCACCAGGCATTCTTCTGCAGCTGGGGAAGCCACCTTTGAAGCTGGCAAGAAAACAAGCTCAAATAAACACCTACTGTTTGTTATCTCTTTCCTTGCTTTCTTTGCTCTATTCAAGCCAACTTGCACACCAATGATGGGAATCTTGCACAACACAGCATTTGCCCATGCTCTTTCCTGCTCAAATACTTACAACAACTCCATTGTTTGTTTGTTTGTTTGTTTGGGACATCAATTCTGAGCTTCTAATCCCAGTATCTAAGGCCTTCCCGCCGTTTCTCCCCTTCTCACTGGACACAAGTTCTCTATTCCAGGTCCGACGGTAACAGCATGGTCCTTCCCATCTGCCAGGATCACTCCCATCTGTATTCTGCTCCAGACTGCTTCCAGAGGCATGTCCCCCTGCCCCTTGCCCCGGGTCCCCTCTCATCAGACGGGGCTTTAACATGCCACCCCCCAATCAAAGAACCCCCTCATAGCGCCTCCTGCCCACTGTACTCTGGCACCCTCTAACTGTTCCATCACCCTGGGCACAACTGTTAAGCATTCCTGCAGTTGATTACAACCAATAATAAACCACCACGAGTATCACATCATTTAAACCTCTTCCCCACAGATTCCAAGCTCTCTCAGGGCAATAACCCTGGTCATTCCAGAATCAGAAGAGGCATTTGAAGTCATAATAGCCCCAAACTGGAAACACAGATGTTTTCCATCAGGTGAAGAGAACACACTGGGGGACTTCCATACAACAGAATACTACTCAGCTAAAACAAGGATAAGTTACTAATAATACGTGACCACACGGGTGGACCTCAAAGACATTATCCCGAGCCTAAGACAGGAAACTGTAGATACTGTAAGATTTTTATATATAAAAATCTACAAAAAGCAAAAACTAATCTATGACAGGAAGTCGATAAGTGGTTGCGGGGGCTGGGGGCCAGGGGCATCACTGGCAAGGGGCACAAGGAATGATTTGGGGTGATGGAAATGTTCTGTATTTGATTGTGGTGCTGGCTACATGGAAGTATACATTTGTCAAAACTCATCAAATTGTCTAGTTAAAATGGATGCATTTTACGATATGTAAATCATGCCTCAAGGTTGACTTAAAATGAAAAATATCTTTGTATATTGAGTCAACTAAGACTTTGTCGGAAATGTCACAGGCCCTTCCTTTTTGAAAGTGAGATGTGCACAGGATTTGTAAAGGGTAGAGCCCAGGGAAAATGCGTGCAGACTCATGTTCAGGTGGCCAGCCCCTAGAACACCAGGACAGCATCTCTCCCAGACAGATGAGCTCCCGGGCTGAGACCAGAGACGTGGCTTACAAAGTGATTCAACAGAAGCCCAGAAAAAGGAGCGAGAGGAATGCAAAGATGGGCCATGTGTTCTGGAAGAGAGGTCCAAAAATGGTCTGGCCACCCACAAGCTCTTCCCGTGCTGTGCGGTGGGGTGGGGCTCCTGCGGAGGCTCAGCATGGCCCAGAGGAAGAGCATTCGGGCCACAGCATGTTGTTCTGAATCCACATGTCCCAGCCACCAGCCTGGTTATCACCTGAACAGGGGGCATGGGGCTTCCCACCAATGAAAGGCACCCTCATCTGGATCAAGCGCCAGAGGGCCATGGCCCAGGTCATGCTGCCTTGTGTGGCCTGCGGCTAGCCAGCCACTACCCCACTTCCCACCGTCACTCAGGACACTGCCCCCCCATGAGAGCAGGCTCAGCAAGGGCAGTGACTGGAAAGCAAGGAGAAAGCAGCAGGGTTCCAGGCATGGAAAAAGCCAGATAAAAAGAAAACATTCCCGTCTTTGCAAGAAAAGAGCTCATACCTGAGCAACTAGCACCCCTGACTGTAAAGAGGCAGCAACCAAGTCCTGAGGTTGGAAATGAAAGAGTATGCACATGGGCCGGTGCCTTGTAAGAAGCAGGGAGCCTTGGGAGCTTGTGAGCCCTGGGGCAGGAAGAGGAAGGAGGAGGCCGGGTGCGCAGCTGTGGTTAGGAGCAGCAGAGACTAAAAGGGGAAGAGCGGGTGCTGATGAGGAAAGGCAAGTGGAGAGCAGCTCTGTGGTCTAGTGGGGACACAGGGGCCTGTGTATACAAATGGCTGCCAGATGGCCCCTCCACCCGACCAAACCCAGAATGCTCCATGCTCCTCTTCTCCCCCTGAACTCCTGAACACGATCAATAGCACCACCTTGCATCGGGGTCCCCAGCCCCACACTTGTCAGCCTGGCCCTCACCCACCCGCCCCATAACCCAGCAGTCTGGACTCTGCCCACCCCGCCCGGGGGAGACTGCTGGGGCCACCCCACTTGCTGATCCGCACCAACAGGTGCTCAGTCACAGAGGGGAACCAACACATATGAAGAATTTAATATCCTAGACATTTTAATTACAATTCTCCTAACAACCCTGTGAGGAAAGCAGTCCTAGCTCCACTTTGCTGACAAAGAACCTGGGGCTCAGAGGGTTCGGTTAATTTGCCCAAATCTAAAAGCTGGTGAGGGCCCCCTGCCACGATTCAAACCTCTTCCCTCTCTTCTCGCCCACTCTGAGGTAGACATAAATACAAATCCATTAAGTTCATTTTCCTGATTGAAATCCTTTAGTGATTCCCCATTGCCTACTGCAGTTTTTCAGTATTTTCTGTGGTTAGAGACTGTTTTCTCCAAAAACTGTTTACACAGAACACTAACCTATCACACGGACAGGAGCAGGTGCGAGACGGGGTGGGGCCCGAGCCCGGCCTGCTTTCCCAGTGGCCTCTACGCCTGAAGCCACAACCTCACGTCAGTCTGTTAAAGACTGAACTCTTGATCGGACCCCGGGCCTCTTCCCGAACTTCCCATCTTAATAAATGATCAGACCATCCACTCAGGAACCTGAGCACCACCCTTCTCACTACCTTCTTGTTCCCTCACCTTCCGTACGTAATCAGTAAGTCCACTTGATTGGCCTTCCACGTCGCTCTAGAACTAGCCTCCTGCTCTTGGTTCATAGGGCGAAGACCCAAGCCCCCGAGGCCAGGTCATTATGGTCCCTCACCTGGAGTAGTGGTACAGCCTCTCCATTTCCCCCTTGCACCCTGCAAGCACAGTCCACTCCCCACCCAGCAGCAAGAGGAAGTAACACAAAATTCCCAGCCAAAGGTTGGGGGGGCACTTTGACACAGGAACTTGCTGACATTTGAGGGGTACGGTCATTCCCCTTCATCAAATGTGGCCATCTATTTCATCTTACTTTTATTTAAAATACTTTTATAACCATGAGAGGAGACTATCAACCAAAAAGTAAGCTAAGAGTCAAAAGAATGGGGTGCTGGTTACTTGATGTGTTGTGTGACCATCGAGTTTCACCAGCCATAGAGCAGAGTTGATAGAATCTGTTCCTTCTCTCGGCTGCCGTTGTCATGGAAATAACTTATGTAAAATATTCAGAATTAATTACAAGGAACATATACATCTACAGCCCTCTTACGTTCCCTTGACATGAAATGATAAATGTGGTTGACAATATGTTACAAGATATAAAACAAATTTGATGATGTAATTAAGTACCTATCTTTCCACTTTTACTCATGTTTAGAACAAGATCCCTCTCAGATTCTATCTATATTTATACATGGGTTTGGCCACATGGTCATATAAATCATGTGAAGATGAGGAGCAGATGTTATTGGGTAGCTGGAATTCTGTTAGGACTGCATTTTAATGGAAAAACGACACAGAGCAGACATCCTACATGCTTCACAGATAGAGTAATATAGCTACTTGAAAGGAATATTTATATTCTAGATAGGCCTAATTGTAATCAATGAACGTGATTGCTTATTGTCTGCTCTTGGATGAGTCAGACAGCGGAGTGTGTAGGCATTTCCAGGCAGAGGGGATGAGGGCCACTGGGGAGAAATCTTCCAGTATCCTCTCAGTTGGTGTGGTCTCATGCCCTTTCTCCTCTTGCTGGCTGACGGAATGCTCTCCCAGGGCATGGTCACGGCAGGCCTCCATGAGCTTGCAGCTTGAGAGGGAAGTGGTAAATGTAAGCTAAAGCCGAAACCCCACCAACGACAGAAAAGAGCTCTTTGGCTATGTGCATTTCAAAGATTTTTGAAATCATCTGTTTTGTGGGTGTTGACTCCTTTGAGCCTGTTTCATCTGGTCTTTGTTTGGAATGGTTCTCTAGAAATGATTTTCTAGGGAGGCAGAATGTCCTTCTGGAGACCGCTGTGCTTCTAAGACAAAGTAGGTGATGTTCTGCTTCATGTGGACCCTGGCTTTCCGTGTTTTTATTCCTCCCTTTCAAGTTACTGAGTGGAGCATCACAGAGCCATAATCCATATCATCATCATCTTCTTCTTCTCCTTCTTCTTCTTTTTTCTCTCTCATAACATGGAAGATGAAGAAGTAAAGCTACAACATTCAACGTGGGAGGTCTGGTGGATAAATGGATTGGACAATGACTTAATCCAAACAATGACTCAGTTAGATTTTCTGAGACAGAATAAGGTTGCTTAACTCTGCTGATCTCACCTTAGGTTAGGTGTTTGAATAACTTAGCGCACCATCGTCAGTTGGGTGGTTATCTGTGACTTCAGGGGAGAGTTGGGGTGGGTAGGCAAAAGAAGCAGGACTATACCAAGGGCTCCCTGAGTGCACGCTGGACTTGGTGGATGGGGGGATGCTGACATGCTTCCCTCCCTGCACTGAGCACCTGGATATAGAGGCCCCACAGTCAGTGTTCTTCCACGGGAAGACTCTGGGGTTGGAAAGGCAGCCCCAGCACCTGGCTTGTGTCATGCCAGAGTAGCCTGGGTTCAGTCTGGCAGACTGAATGACAGACAAAAAAGAATGACAAGAATGCCATAAATCTGAAAATCACTTTTCCGGCTGAGGTAATTACAAGGATCACTGAAAACAGAGTAGATGATATCAACCTGTTTTATAGAGAGAACTGTGCATGCCTATTAAAACTCAGTGCCAAAGCTAGACCACACTGCCCTTGTCATTTTATTGTTTCAAAAATGTACTGAATGCTTACTATGTATTAAGCCTTGTACAAAGCTCAGCAATCACGTGGCATCCCAACGAAACAGATTTCCAGGTTTTCATCAGCATAGGGTATTATTCATAATATATTGATAGTTTTAAAAAAAGTAGTTTGAATCACAAAAAGACACAGGCTGTAAGAACATATGACAAAATATTAGCTATGGCTCTTAGGGTAATTGGATAATGTTAATTTTTTTGGCTTATACAACATTTAAATATATATATATAAACTACCTAGGATACGTCTAACTCAGGCTACCAGGAAAAAGTCCTCTCAACAGTGACTCATCTACAATTAGCAAGGGTAGCATGATATTTGTTGTACACAAATTGTTCCTGACTAGTCACATACTGCATTTGCCAATGGAAGCTGGTTGATCTAAGTTTCTACTTCTTAGAAAGCCCCCAAATTTAGATCCTCTTAGGCCTTTGCATACCTTTGCAGTACATAGTTCCTTGGTGGATGAGTTTGATTCAAGTCCCAGAGAACCCCTAGACCAATGCCTAATTTGTTTTGGCATATTTTATGTGCAAGAAAACAGAATTTATGTCAATTTCAAAGCCAACACAAAAACCAGACCTTCCGTGTTCCTCCAGAAAACCACATCACGCTACTGCCTTTCATCTTTTCTCTTGGGCCAAGTTTAACCGACTGAGCCACCCAGGCGTCCCTTCTTGGGCCAAGTTTAGACAAGACATAAACTCTAGGTAATTCGGAATGCACTGAGGTACGCAGAGACACCTGCTGCCGGAACACGGAGGACTTCAATGAGTAGCCGTGGGGACACACGCACTGGTGAATAATGGCCAAGGATTTTACTCCTTATAAATACTGATTGCATTGAGTAAGCCTTTTTGGATTTCATGTAAATGTTTCTACCTCAACATACTTGCAGAATCTATAAGAAAACAAGAACAAAAATGAAATCTCTGGTGGAACAGAGATGACCAAAGAGCATGCTGCAGGGAAAAGGTATGTGGACTGGTCCTAAATGAAATTTGATGCTGTGGTGAGTCCTGGATACACCCCAAAGTTACATGACACTTTGACAATTATCCATAGTCAGAGAAAGCCTGCCTCACTATTGCTATAAATTTCAAGGCACAAACTGTATGAAAATTATTTTTGCTTTGTAGTCAACCAGTGGAAAATACCAGTTTTGAATCTGGACCTGCCAAAGCGTACCTCTAAGTTATGCTTTGATTCTCTCAGCACAAATTCTCTTAATATGTTTGCTAAACAGGGTAACATTGCCATGGATACTTTCCGCTGCCCTACAACTTCCCTTACACATTCTGGCACCTTCCCTCAAAGCTACCACATATGATACCAACTGAACACATTAGCATGTCATTTGTTCTCCCTGTGGATGGGAAATCCAGAGAAAAAGCTGCCTAGAAATATGACGAAGAGAGAGGAAACATAAAATGGAAGAGAATGAGTGGGGCAGAGATGGGCAATTTGACTCAGGACATGTATTGGGCTGACTTAACCCTTTCTGGGCTCATGCAGCCGCCATGTTTAGGCCAATGAAAACCCACTCCTGTGTGAAGGAACAGATGGAGCCAGCTGACAACAGGGGATGAGGGGGATGGGGCACTGTAGCCCACAGAGAAGATGGGAGAAAGCTTTCTCTCTCTACTGGCTGCAGTGGGAGCTAAGAACCAGCAGCCCCTAATTCCCCAGGGTGCCCCATGCAGAGGACCTGTGCCCACCTTTCAGCTTCACACACCTGAGCCATGTCCGATGGAAATGTCCTCGCTGCAGTCGCTCTGGACGGCATGTGGGGGAACTGACCCTTCTGAATGATGCGTTGGCTGAATCCAGGAGGCTGACGGTACCACAGATAGTCACCCGGGTGCTTTCTGCTGGGCAGTGACAGACACTGCGGTGAGCACAGCACAGCACGTGAGGGTTTCTGTTATTTTGTTGCCTCTGTTCCCTCCTGCGTGTCTCCAAACTCTGTCTGCTTCTCTCCACCTCCACTGCCAGTGAAGGCCCAGCCTCTAATACCACAATGTCCTCCCCAACACCCTTTCTCCGGCTCTCTCTTTTCTCCGATCCATTTCCCTCACTGCAGCCAGAGTCCTCTTCTCAAACACAAATTTAATCATGACTTTTACTCTGCTTAAACACCTTCAGGGGTTTCCGTTTTATTTTGAGACAGAATCCAAGGTGTCTCATGTGGTCTATGAAGTCTATGGGGTGGGCATCTCCACTCCTGCCCCCACCCCCCACCTACGGGCTCCTCCTTGTGAACCACAATGTGAACCACATTCCCCTCTGGCCCCCTTCAGGACACAGGTCATCTTCATGCTGGGCACTGGCATGAGCTATGCCCTGTGCTGGGGTGCCCTCCTCTTCCCTGCCTGTTGGCACTTCCCCAGCCCCAGCCCCCTCTCATCCCCTGCCCTTCATGCAGATCTTGGCTCAGGCCATTACTTCCTCAGAGAAGCCTTCCCTGAGCCTCAGGCTAGGCCAGGCTCCCTTATTATTCAGTCTACAAGAGCCATGTTCTTGTCCTTTATGGTACTTACTAAAGTTTGGAATGAGACATTAAACAAGATGTTGCAAGAGAGGGAAGTGCATACATCCCAAAGGCTGGCTCCTTCTCTGTGGCTTTCCCTGACTTGGCTGCCTGAAGGGCTTGCACCCAACGGAAAGATCGTGGCCTTCTCTTTGTTTCCGCAGCTGAATCACAGCATTTTTCATACTGTCTCATGTTTGTCCGTGGGTCAGTCTGTCCATCAGTCTGTGCTCCTGCAGGTTGAGAACCGTATGCACTTCTCACCTCAGACGGAGCCTATGCAGAGTGCGTGCTCAGCAGTGACTGGCTAAGCTGAATAAATAAATCAGCTCCAGACTTCGCTAAGGAGCTGAGAGGACAACATTCCTAGGAAGACAAGGTGTGCCTGTCCACCCAACCAGCCTGTGTGCATTCAGTTTCTGTAACTGATTCATATTTACTGAGCATCTACTATGTGCCAGGTAGATCCTGAGGATATAGCAGTGAACAAGACAAATAAGATTCCTGCCCACAAGGGGTTTAACTATAACGAGGAGACAGATAATAAACAATCAACAAAACAAATCAAATAGCAGCAGTAGTTAAAGGAATGAAAATAGGATGACAGAGAGTGCTAGGGGTCAGGGAAGATCTGTGTCCTTTAAAGTAAGATCTGGGGTGCCTGGGTGGCTCAGTTGGTTAAGCGACTGCCTTCGGCTCAGGTCATGATCCTGGAGTCCTGGGATCGAGTCCCACATCGGGCTCCCTGCTCAGCGGGGAGTCTGCTTCTCCCTCTGACCCTCCCCCCTCTCATGTTCTCTCTCTCTCATTCTCTCTCTCAAATAAATAAATAAATAAAAATCTTTAAAAAAATAAAATAAAGTAAGATCTGAAGACAAAGAGAAGTAAGGCAGAGGAAAGAGCATTCCAGATGGATGAGACAGCTAGTGCAAAGGCCCTGAGGCAGAACTAAACTGGGCATGTTAAAGAAACAGGAAGAAGGGGTGCCTGGGTGGCTCAGTCGTTAAGCGTCTGCCTTCGGCTCAGGTCATGATCCCAGGGTCCTGGGATTGAGCCCCACATCAGGCTCTCTGCTCGGCGGGAAGCCTGCTTCTCCCTCTCCCACTCCTGCTGCTTGTGTTCCTGTTTTCGCTGTGTCTCTCTGTGAAATAAATAAATAAAATCTTAAAAAAAAAAAAAAAGAAAGAAAGAAACAGGAAGAAGTCCAGATGGCTGAGGAGTGCAGTGTGGAAGTGGGGAGTGGGTGGCGTGGGATTAAAGAAATGAGTGGGCTGGGGCCAGATGGCATGGATCAGTCTGCATGCATTGTGAAGCCACTAGGTGCTTGGAGCTGGGAGGAGGAGGGTGGCACAAATCTGTTCATGGAGGTATTTTGAGAACACCTCGTGATAACACCTGCATCAAAACCATCCACAGTTTGTGGGAAACGCTGTGACTCAAAAACCTCTGGGGATGGGCCCCAGACATAAGCATGTTCAACAACCTCACCAAGGATTTTCGTGTGCACTGACATTTGAGAACCACATAACTGGACTTAATATTCTGCCTTGAAAGTTCACATCTTTTCCAATTTTATTCTTCAACCTGAATTTGGTGCTTTTTTAGGATAGGGAGAAAAATGGATTGTAGAATAAAGCCCATGGTTTTCTTGAATCTCCCATTTGAAGTTGCTGGTACTTGGGCCAAGTGAGGGACTTCCACATTATGAAGACTTGAGAGAGAAGGAGTATATTGCTAACATCACAGGAATTATTTTGAATGAGAGAAAGGCATTCTTCTCAATGGCCTCTGGTTGAAGTGATGCAACTCTACTTAGCCGTAGAGTCTAAACAAATTTTATGTAGCCTAGGGGATCAAGCAGTGGAATCCAGGACCTGTCAACTAGAGGATGACAGAAGTCACCCCCCTTGCTTTGGGCCAAGACACTCATGAGCTGCGCCTGAGCGAGCAGGAGGGAAAAGAGGAAGGAGGCCTTGGCAGGGACAATATAGTTCATCTCAATCTTGGAGTTCTTTTGAGCTGATCCTGGCTTCTTGGGATGCTTTGGGATCTGGCAAAAGCAAACATAATTCTTTTCTAGAATTACAACATCATCTCAGTCCTCTATTTCTACAAAAAATTTTTGTAAATACAGTGTTTAACACAGGATAAAAAATAACCAGAGCCACTCCAAGACATGACAGCATGAGAGAAAAATAAGAAAAACAATGGTGAGAAGAAAACAAACCTACATGGGCTTCAGATGTTAGAGTTACAACACAGACTTTAAAGCAACTATGCTATTTACATTTGAAGAGGTAAGAGTTAAGCTTGAGAATTTTTGTCAGAGAACAAAAAGTTATAAAAAGAATCAAAGTAAGTTTTGGAAATTAAAAATACAATAGCTGAAATTAAGAACTCAAAAGATGTGTTTAACAGTAGATCAGATACAACAGAAGAGAAAATTGGTAAGACAGACTAGAATATTATACTTAAAGTATGATTTGTGGACCAGCACTGACACAACCTGGGAGTGTTTTTTTAAAGTAGATTTTTAAATTTTAAAACAGTTTCAGATTTCAGAAGAGTTGCAAATACAGTACTGGAAGTTCTCATATAACTCACACCCAATTCCTACAGTCAGTAATACCTTACATCGATATGGCATATTTGTCACAATTAGTGAACCAATACTCATATGTTGTTATTAATGAAACCCCAGACTTTCTTCATACCTCCTGAGTTTTTATTTAATGTTCTCTTTATGTCTGGGAGCGTTTTAGAAATGCAGCATCTTGGGCCCCAGTATAAGCCTAGTATGAATCAGAATCTATATTTTAATGAGATCCCTAGGTGATTTTAAAGACATTAACATTTGAGAAATGTTAGTCAGAAAAAGGAAATTTCTCAGAGTGAAACATGGGGGGAAAAAACAATGAAAAACACAGAAGGGAGTGTAAGGGGCAGAGTGAAGACAATGAGACCCCTGTCTTACAGAAGTCTAACTGCAACCTCCAAACAAGATTACAGAGATTGGACCCGAGGCAGTATTTTAAGAGACAGTGGCTGAGAGCTTTCCAATACTGACACAAGACATCAAGTCACAGATTCTAGATACTCTAGGAACCCTACACAAGACAAAAAGGAGATCCATACTAGGACCATCGCAAAAATCTGTTGAAAACCACAGACAAAATAAGCAAACAAAAACAACTGTAAAAGCAGCCCAAATAAACACACAAAAACAGGTTACCTGGAAAGGAGTAACTACTGGACATAGTGCAGCCTTCTAAACAGAAATAATGGGAGCCAAGAGGCATTGGAATATCTCCAGAGCACTGAAAAAAATGTAAAAGTTAACTAGAATTCTATATCCACAAAAATTTTTCAGAGATGGTGAGATGTTAAAATGCAGACAAAGGAAAAATGAGAGAATTTTTCTCCAGCAGGCCTGCACAGAAGTAAATACTAAAAAGTATCTTTTGGGGCACCCGGGTGGTTCAGTCAGTTAAGTGTTTGCCTTCAGCTCAGGTCATGGGGTCCCGGAGTCCTGGGATCAAGCCCCGCATCAGGCTCCCTGCTCAGCAGGGAGTCTCCTTCTCCCTCTCCCTTGACCCTCTCCCCTGCTCATGCTCTCTCTCTCGCTTGCTCTAAGTCAATAAATAAAATCTTTAAAAAATAGAAAAAAATAAAAAGTGTCTTTTGGGTAGAAGAAAAAATGATCCCAGACAGAAGTCTGGAGATGCAGAACAAAACAAAGAACAATGGAAGTGGAAAATATGTGGGTAAATCTAAATGACGTTCAACTGTGTAAAATAATAATAATGCATTATGGGCTTAAAAGATATAAAAATTAAAATATAACCAATAGCAGAAAGTTAAAGCATTAAATAAAATCACTGCATTGTCCAGAAAGAAATAGAAACATCAATATTGGATTTTGATAAGTCATAACACATGCTATAATCTCTTGAATAAATATTAAAGGAAGGACTAATAATCTACAGGTTCAGTGCAATCTCTATCAAAATACCAATAGTATTTTTCACAGAACTAGAACAAACGATTCTAAAATTTGTACCATAAAAGACCCTGACCAACCAAAGCAATCTTGAGATAGAAGAAAAAAACTGGAGGTATGACAATCCCAGTCTTGAAGATATACCACAAAGCTGCAGTAATCAAAACAGTATGGAACTGGCACGAAGATCAACAGAACAAAACAGAGAGCCCAGAAATAAACCCACGATTATATGGCCAATTAATCTTCAACAAAGGAGGCAAGAATACGCAATGGCGAAAAGACAGTCCCCTCAACAAATGGTGTTGGGAAAACTGGACAGCTACCTGCAAAAGAATGAAACTGAACCATTTTCTATCATACACAAAAATAAATTCAAAATGGATTAAAGACCTAAGTGTTAAGGCCTGACACCATAAAACTCCTAAAAGAAAACACAGACAGTAATTCCTTGAACATCGGCCTCAGCAACATTTTTCTGGATATGTCTCCTGAGGCAAGGGAAACAGAAGGAAAAATAAACTATTGGGACTTCATCAAAATAAAAAGCTTCTACACAGTGAAGGAAACCATCAGCAAAATGAAAAGACAACATACCGAATGGGAGAAGATATCTGCAAATGATATATCCAATAAGGAGTTAATATCCAAAATATACAAAGAACTCATGCAATTCAACAGCAAGAAACCTCAAATAATCCAATAAAAATGGGCGGGGGGCTCACCTGGGTGGTGCAGTCAGTTAAGCATTTGACTCTTGGTTTTGGCTCAGATTGTGTTCTCAGGGTCATGAGACTGAGCCCCATGCCAGGCTCTGCGCTTAAACTTCTCTCTCTCTCTCCCTGTGCTCCTCCCCACCCCCAAGTAAATAAATAAATCTTTAAAGAAAATGGGAAGAGGATCAAATAGACATTTTCCAAAGAAGACATACAGTCAACAGACACATGAAAAGATGGTCAACAACACTAACGATTAGGGAAATGCAAATCAAAACCACAATGAGATATCACCGTACTCCTGTCAAAATGGCTAAAATAAAAAACACAAGAAACAAGTGTTGGCGAGGATGTGGAGAAAAAGGGAACCCTTGTGCACTGTTGGTGGGAATGCAAGCTGGTGCAGCCACTGTGGAAAACAGGATGGAGGGTCCTCAAAAAATTCAAAGTGGAAATACTACCAGTAATTCCACTACTGGGTATTCACCCAAAGAAAACAAAAACACCAATTTGAAAAGATATATGCACCCATATGTTTATTGCAGCATTATTTACAATAGCCAAGCTATGGAAGCAATCTGAGTGTCCATCAGTGGATGAATGAATAAAGAAGATGTGGTGTACATATGCAATGGAATACTATTCAGCCATTTTTAAAAAGGATGAAATCTTGCAATTAGCGAAATGGATGGACCTAGGGTGCACTATGCTTAGTGAAATAAGTCAGGCAAAGAAAAACAAATACCATGTGATTTCACTTACATGTGGAGTCTAAAACACAAAACAAAGGAACAAACAGATGCCGACTCATGAATACAGAGAACAAACTGGTGGTTGCCAGAGGGGAGACAGGTGGGGGGATGGGCAAAATATGGGAAGGGAGTTAAGAGGTACAAACTTTCAGTTATAAAATAAAGTCATGGAGATGAAAAATATCACATTGGATATTATTGACTGGAATATAATCAATAATATCATAATAATGTACGGTGGCAGAGGGTGTGGTAAGCCCTGCATTACGTATAGAATTGTCAAATCACCGTATTGTACATCTGAAACTAATACAAAATTGTATGTCACCTATACTTCAATAAAAAAGAAAAAAAAAGAATGACTAAAAATCATATAAAATGCTCAAGTTAACAGAGGGATTAATGTAAATATAAAAATAGGCAAGAGTGGAGAGAAAAGGTAATATAGAACAGGCAAGAAAAACAGAAAGTAACTGAGTAAGATGATGGATTTAAATAAAAGTATCAGTTTTTACATTCAATGCATTGGTCTAGGTAATAAAGAGCAACTGCCTCCATTTTTGGACACTTCACTGCTGAGGTTCTTAAGCCTTACCCTTCTGCCTTCACCCTCTGCCTCACATCCAGGAAAAGTGAGAAGCTGGTGCTCCCTCCTTTGGCACCAGGAGGAAAATCAAATCACACAAGCCCCCAACCCAATCCCCTAACCATAGTCTCCCTTCTTTGTTCTCCCTAAGCCATTTCAGGCCTGCTTGGGGAGCCTGACCTGTTTTCCCAGACAACTTCAATTATGTAAGTAATAGATCTTTCCCTATCCTCTGGCATGTATGCATGGTGTCATCAACCTCAACATCCAACACATTTTGGGTAGGGTCCTATTGTGTTTCTTCCATGTGGCTAAGGCAGTTTATGTGTTCTAATTAAAAGACCAAGATTATAAGATTGGATTTAAAAATACAAACCCCAATCATATACCATTTACAAGAGATGCGTCTAAAACACAGGGATCCAGAAAAGTTGAAAGTGAAGGATTGAAAGACAACTAACATGGAAGTCACTAAATATATTTGGTTTTGCTAGATTAACATCCAAAGACAAAAGGAGACTTTAAGGTAAAGTGCATTACCAGAGATAAACACTTTTTAAAAAATAAAGAGTTCTATTCAGAGGATGATATAACTATTCTAACATTGTATGCATCTAATAAAATAGCATCAAAATATAAATGCCTGAATAAAGTGTCAAACACAATCATGGTGGGAGACTGCTGCATGCATGTTTGGATAACTGAGAGAGCAGGCAAACAGCCAGCAGAAACACAGTAAATGTAAACAACATGATTAGCAAACTGATGGGATTGGACACATCATCTTCACGCCAAGCCACATGAGATACTTTGTTTTCTCATGGCTATGTGGAATATTTATAAAAATTGACCAAGTGGTAGATACACGGAGCTTTCTTTTTTGATGAATCATTGAACTGCGTATTTTTATTTTATTCACATTACTGTTTTTATACTATTTTCCATAGTAATCTGGAAATTTTCTGTCTAGGATTATTAAGATCCTCCAGGGTGTCAAGAGACTGAGGCACTTCCTACTTTGTGCTTTCACTACATATACTTCCCATCTTCAAGGCCAACCCTGGTTCAAAATGGCTGCGGAAATTCCAGCAGTTGGACTCACATTCCAAACACAGGATGAAGAAGATAAGAAAGGGATTTCACAAGCTCATTTTAAGAAAAACACTTTCTAGAATTCGCAAGCACTCTTTCTGCTTCTATCTCATTGGCCAGAACTTGTTACTTTCACATCTAGCTTCACAAAAAGCTGGGAGTGGAGGCTTTATTTTAGTTGGCCATGTAACCAGAAAAAAAAAAAAAGGGAGTCATTGCTACATGGGGAAAACTAAAATGATATCCGATACTGAAATGGAAAGAGAGAAACGGAAGATTTCCATTTTGATCTTATCTTATTGAATGGACATTTTTTTTCCATCCTGTCACCACCACCACTACCCCAAAAAAAGGGCAAACTTTGCTCCCTAGGGTCTTCTTTGCCTTTATTTCTTTGGTGTGGGAATGGATGCACCAGGGAGGGACAGGCAAGCAAACAATTATAAAGTCCAATGAGCTTTGCATCCATACCCTAAACATAGTCAGTTTGACACATAGCTATGGAGGTCTTACTTTTCAATTTAAAATGAGTGAACTGCATGGAAACTGAAGTCATTAATAAATACAGCCTCTATTTTATGTAGGATGTCCAAGGCTAAATCAAATGCAACTGTGAAAAGGCCAGATGTTATTCCCATTGCTACATTTCAGTGTTTTCCTGGAAGTGATCTCACTCTGATGGCAATGCTGTTGTCCAACTGTGCATACTATTTATATCTAGAACCCTGGCTTTCAGGTTTATAATGCACCAAACTAAACACAGCTATTGCTTTGAATGCTGAGCCTGTCAAGAGAATTCAAGCAGAATCCCCGGTCTGGGATGCATTAACTCTGATAGCTGTCCAGAAGGCAGGAGCTTATGAAACTTGTAAACACGTGGGAATACTGGTATGGAGTTCTAATGTACGCTTCAGACGCCACCACCACAGGAACCAGTGTGAGGAATCAGTCTCCACTGTCCTTCACTGTCCCCTTCTGTGAAGAAAAAAGTGAACCACAATTATCTCCTACCGATTATAAAACCCCAAAGCCGAAAGGGACTTTCAGTCTGAGCCATAAACAGAGTGCCAATCCTTAAAAGAAATAAAGAGAGAGCGAGACTGTCAGGAAGAAATGTGAGGGTGAGGGTGACTTTGATGCGGAGTGTTTTCTTGTTTTTGTTTTGATCTCTTTAAATGTGAGGGTAAACTGGTTTTGAAGACTAGCACAGAGTTTTTAAATTTTTATTTATTTATTTATTTATTTATTTATTTATTTATTTATTTATTTGGAGCATGCGAGCAGGGAGAGGGACGGAAGGAGAGAGAGAGAGCAGAGCCTGAGCTAAGCACAGAGCCAGGCATGGGGCTCGATCTCACAATCCTGAGATCATGACCTGAGCCAAAACCAAGAGTCACGCTTAACCGACTGAGCCCCACAGGTGCCCCATCACAGATTTTTTTTCCTTTTAGGATAATTATACCACTTTGGTTTTATTTATCCATTCATTTCACAGTAACATTATTTGTAGGTTGAAGGAGAAACAATACAGTTAACAGACTGATAGCTACATACACTTTGAATACTTCATTTACATGATAAATGCAAAAGAGAACATAGATAGTTCCTGTGTTGCATATCAGTATGAAGGACACCTAAGGACTAAGAATGATAGAAACAATAGCTAATATTTCTGGGGTGCCTCCCATGGGCCAGGTCCTCTGTTGAGTGGCTTCTATTCTTTATCTCACTGAATAGAAGGAGGTTTTGTATTCATCCCCATACTCAGCAGAGGAAAATGAGGCACAGGGAGGGCATTTCACTTGCCCCAATCCACATGGCCCTTGAGAAGTGGAGCTGGGACTTGAGCCCAGGTCGCAGGCTCCAGAGACCATCCTTCTGAGCCCAGATTGCAAGGCCTGGGATTAAATGAGCCATAACGCGTTTGGGGAGCTCAGCCTAGCACTTGGCATATAATGAGCTGCCAATAAAGGCAACATGAAGGATGTTTATACAAAACCAGACTAATGCAAACTGCAGCTCACACACCCTCCACATCACTGAAGGTGTCGTAAAGAGGAACCATGTAGTCGAAGGTCCCTTTTTGGTTCTACCTCTGCTTCACAATTATCCCCAGGTCCCAGCCCTGCCTCACTCCCTGAGGGGCTGGGTGGCTTCGGACCAATCACTTCTCCTCCCTGAACCTGACTTTCTTCTGTAAAGCAAGAGGATTTGACGAGAAGGACTCCTAAGCTTTCCCTCTGCTCTGAACCTCTACAGGGTAAGTCATCTTTAAGATTTTGCCTGTGAAATTTGGTCCAGGAGCCCAGGGATGTTGATGCCTGTCTTCAATATGTAGAAAGAGATTAACTGCTTATTAAGAGAAAGAGTCAGCATTTTCCAGAGGATGAACTGTTTCGATGTCAACAGGCTGTGGTGGCAAAACTGCAAGCTTCCAGTGTGGGCATGACTCAAAACCAGAGGGCCAGGGAAGACCTTCAGAATAGCTGATGGAATCGAATTATGCCAACGACTTTCATAATCCTGCGCCATTTCAGATCCAAATGCGTCAGTGAGGATGGGAAATGCTGCAGGCGGCTCTGGAGGGCTGAGGCAGAGGCAGAGGCTCTGAAGACTGCTCAATGGCGCCCACTAGTGGAAGACCACAATGTGGCCATGAAGACTAGCTGGTGGCAGGGGTTCCAAGAGCTCTGTACTACTTGAGCCAAAAGTCCACTCATGCATCTCCTGGGTGGGGAAACTGAAGGAGAAAGAGGAAGTGTCTTGCCCAAGGTCACCAGTTAATTAGAGGTAGGGCTGACCTGCTGGCAGCCATTCTGGATCATGCAGAAAAGTCATCTACACAATATACTAATCCTTCATCATACCCTATCATTTAATATTTATTTGTTACTAGATACTAGTCACCATGTTAAAAGAAAATGCAAAGCTGCTCTCTACTTAATCCAAGGAAATATAAAATATCTGGAGAGAGTCTTCTTTTGATTCTATCATAATTTAATAACTGTGAAAATAAAGTGCTTGGAATCCTCTCTCCCAGGCACATTTTATTGGAATCCAATGGTTCACAGAGATAAACAATACTGGAAATAAATTGACAGATATTCTGAATGTCTCATAAGTGACCAGGACAGCATATTTCAAATTCTCAAATAGAAAAAATCTGACAAAATCCACTGGTCTCCAAGTAAGTATATGCTAGTAATGCCATTTACTAGATAATCAACCAATACTTTTTTTAATTAAGCATAGTTGTATTCAAATAGCATTTTATCATGTTAGAAAAATAAAAGCAGCATATGACTCAGTTC
The DNA here is from genome assembly GCF_009762305.2 of Zalophus californianus. Taxonomy (NCBI): domain Eukaryota; kingdom Metazoa; phylum Chordata; class Mammalia; order Carnivora; family Otariidae; genus Zalophus; species Zalophus californianus. The sequence goes on along the minus strand of NC_045599.1, from coordinate 29,179,940 downwards.
TTACACCAGGACAGTTGCAAATCTTCGCAGAGAAATAAGATATATACAATGGATAAAATATATGACTATAGTTCTGAGGTAATTTATGTGTCCCACAAAAAAGTTCTGAGGGAGTTTTGAGAAAGGGTGCTGACAAATCTAGAAATAGCTAGGAGAACTTCATGGAGCAGATAGGACTTGACCTGAACCTTAAGGAAGAGAAAGACATTCAAGTAGAAGGGAAGCAAGAAAAAGTGTTCAGAGAAGGCAAACTCACAAGGATTCATGGTGGTGCTTGATGCAGGAAGGAGCTCCATGGACAGAGTATTCCGACTAGTCCTGCCAGGGCTCATCTCATGACTTTAGCCCCTCAAACCTCTTCCACGTTTCCAGCTGGACTCTTTCTTGTCTCTTGAGCTGAGAACTCATGGTCAGCACTTCCACTCAAGCTTGTCAACCCTGGGCTTTAGCTACCTTTCGACTTCCCTCTGCTCATCGCATCCTCTGCCTCCACTCCTGGGTAGTCACTACTGGAGAGTCCCAGTGCCTGGCTTTCTGGGGCCCAGCTGCTTGGCAATCCTTTTCTTTATGTCTCATTTCTCAGCAACAGTGGCCAGTTCCAACCATGCATCATCTCAAGCTCATGGTCATTTCTTCACCATCTTCATATTGTCTATTTACCCCATCTCAGAAGACTGTGAAGCTATTCTACAGGAACTCTCTAACATACCCTGTCACCACTGTAAAATGTTTCTTTATTGTCATGTATTCTCCATCCATGTTCCAGACCACCCCCTCACTTTCCCACATCACCGCCTCAGGTAACATTCAATAATTAGGTCCCCCGACTCTTACATTTTCAGCCTCCTACAGAAGAGAGCACTGTCTTTGCTTTTGGGTACTTTGGGCTTTAGGTGAATGTGAGCTATACAAGGGAAAATCTCTATCCTGCATATTCAGACCTGGAGCTCTCATGGTTCTAAGAAACCAGGAATTAACAGTCATCCCAGAGAGACCATCTTTAGAGGACAATGGATGCAGAAGAGAACTTCCCAGGAGTCAAGGTCAGAGTCATCATGTAACTCATCTGAGTCTCAGTTTTGGCACAAACCAGGAGCAGGGACAAAAGAGGTAGTAAATGCAAAAAAAAAAAAAAAAGTGCTTTGTTCTTTTTTAGAAGAAACACACCAAGGAATGAAGTCCTCTAAACTGTTCAATGGAGGATTTTTGCATAACCCTTCTAATTTTGGCAAAGCAACTTTTTTTCTCTTTTCTCTTCTTTTCTTACAACAAGATTTGGGGAAGATAGGGGCAAACTGTAATTTCTGATGATGAAAAGGTATTTCAAAATGTTTAATAATGATCAACAAATGCACTAAGTCATGCAGTAGGTGACTTTTGTTTCAAAAACCCTGGCTAGAAATCCCCCTTCCAACTAACATTGCTCTTCAATGATGAGTTGGAACAGCCTGTGCTATTTGCTCTCGAAAATGTGGGGGCCTCAGGCTAACCTGAATGCATGCTCCCTTGTGGGATCCTCTGTTTGTTCCAGCACACCACCCACTCTCTGCTCTTCCCCGATAGCCTTTCTGTTTCTGTATGGTTTGGCACTGGTAAAACACAAAGGGATGTGCAGAGTGCTCACAAAATGCAAAACACACTAATGAAATGTGGGAATTAGGGAGGTTTCCCTGGCTCAATCATTTTCATTATGTCTTACTTCTCCTCTAACTCCTCATCAAAAGTCTTAAATTGGACAGACCATAAGGAAAGTTTTCGGTGACAACGTAATTAGACATAAAGCTTCCATAAATGAAAGCAACAAAATGAAATTTCCTCAAGTCCCATGAAGGCTCCCACAGCCACAGGCTCCCACAGCATGCCAAGTTTGGTCTCTGTTCTAGGTCAACTCTTGAAGTCGAAGTACATAGTTAAATTCTTATTTCTGAAGCAAAGGTGCTGGGATGGTTAATTTTAGGAATCAGCTTAGCGAGGCCATGGTACAGATATTGGTCAAACACCAGTTTAAATGTCTCTGTGAAGGCATTTTTTTAGATTAACATTTAAATCAGTAGAGTAAAGCAAATTACTCTCCACAATGTGGGTGAGCCTCATTCAATCAGTTAAAATCTTAAGAGAAAAAAGATGGAGGTCGCCCGAGGAAGAGGGAATTCTGCCTCCAGTCTGCCTTCGCACTCCAAGCTCCAACATCAACTCTTCCCTGGGTCTTCCTCCTGCCTGCCTGCAGATTTTGGACTTGCCAGCATTTAAAATTACGTGAGCCAATTTCTTAAAATAACTCTTCTTGCATTTTTTCTCCCTCTCTTTAGTATATAGAGGGTGATTTTTGAATACATAGAATATATATATTACTATAGAATATACATACAAAAATAATAGTGTTATTTTGTACACACACACACATACATACACACACACACACACACACACTATTGGTTCTGTTTCTGGGGAGAACCCTGATTAATACAAACGGATACTCTTTTGTTAAGTGCAAAAGGAAAAACATCTCTAGCAGAAAGAAATTACAGTTGACCCTGGAACAATATGAGGGTTAGGGGCGCTGATGCCCTAGGCAGGCATGTATAATTTTTGATTCCCTCAAGACTTAACTATGAACAGCCTATTGATCAAAAGCCTTACTTATAAACAGTCAAATAACACATATTTTGTATCCTTCATGTATATTGCATTCTTTAATAAAGTAAGCTAGAGAAAAGAAAATGTTATTAGGAAAGTCAAGGAAGAGAAAACACATTTATAGTATTGTACCATATTGATAAAAAAAAAACACACCCAAATCTGCATGTAAGTGGACCTGCAGAGTTCAAATCCCTATTGTTCAAGGGACAACCCTATCTGAATTTGGAATTATGAAAGATATTTCCAGCCAAGAACTATTATATTTTCCCCGAAAACTTCTGTTTACCCTGCTGGCTGGCTAAGGTTCAGTTTAGGTGGGGTGATATACTCTGAAGGTCACATTCTATCTTTTATGTCCAAAATGTCCAACCGCGTTTCTTTTCTTGATAGCTTCTACTGAGCCACCATAAAAAAATGTTTTATATCTCTGACATAACTTCTCATAAAACAATTTAAAAATAAACTTTGAAGACAGAAAGAAACACAAATGTACCTTGTCCTTGTACAAATGTATTCACGTATCCAAAAATTACTTCCCTATCCTCTTTCATAGCATCCAACACAAATATTCCTGGAGCAGTTCCAGATCTCCCTGGAGTCAAATGAAATTCAAAAATTCCATCTCTACTATTGGAACTAAGCAAACAGTGGGATTAGGGTTGATTTATAAGGCCCTCTGCAATCCTTCATGGACTCGGGCAGCTACGGGACAATCAACACTCCCTTTACCTGTTTCACTCATCCTGGCCCATTCTCACCCTCATTTCCATGCCCAGGGTCGGCCCCTCCCAGGTTGTCAATCTTTGCAGACTTGCTTGCCTCCAGCCTCATCTTCCATTCTCACATTGCTGCATTCGGTGCCCTGCACACACTGCCCACCGAATGTGGGATGGCGTGTGTCGTGGAACAGTGAAGTAGTATTGTGACTCTGAAAGTCATTCATCCAGACAGTTTCTTTTTTAGGGGGTATCAGTAGCTAGAGAGACATTTTAATCCCTGAACAGAAGAGCATTATTTCTTCCATTGTTATAATTAATCATTCAGCTTAAGATGTTCAGCTGGACTGAGTCAATCAGAACAATGGTGCCAAGAATGTGTGTGTTGTAACCTCTGGCAATGCTCGGACCATGTCTGTGTGTGGTGCAATTTCAGGGTTCAAAGCACACTGAGCCAATTACATCTGTTTACCATGATTTGAGGTAATCTAAGTCTGTGTTTCCCTAGGTGGCCCTGGGCTGTTTGCTCTCTGTTGGTCAAAGTACTAGCAGATGGTGAAAGTGGGTGAGGAAATATGCCCACTGTAGGTCTGCAAGTATCTGACAGAGTGAGGGTTGTCTATTGACTGGGGCTTAGTGCATTCTGGAATCTTATAATCAAACGGTCAGTTGTAAGACAAAATTCTCAAGCAGGATTTTAAAACCAAGAGACTCTCATTTGAAGAAAAAAAAAAAGGTGGATTTAAATAAAGAGTGTAGAGTCTTTCTTGATTGTAAATTTGTACCCAGTGGTACAAAAAGTAAACTTTTTTGGGAAAAGTTCAGGTATAATTTAAATATCACAGGCTAGAGTGATTTTATTTTATGTAGATGACCACCAATGTCTTCTAGCCATAAAGGTTTCTCAGAGATGGAGAGTCAATCAGCTCACAAGAGTTCCTGAGAGCAACCTCAGGTAAAATATTAGTGGCTATAAGCTGTGAAAGCAGACAATGTAATTTGATGAGTTGTAAGAAGTAACCTCCTCATTTTGGGTCCTCTGTCCTTAGCGCACAGTTGAAAGAAAGAGAGAGGACATTTACATTCTCTATAGGTACAAGCACTTCCCATGGGGTCACAGCTCTGATGGCTACATAAAGCCACACAACTTTATGTGAGGACTCAGCACAGAAAGCAGCTAATAGATGCTGTCATTAGGAAAAACAGACGTTACACAGGCTAAGCAAAGATTATAAATCAACTACTTTAAATATGTCCAAAGAACTAAAAGAAATCACGTGTAAAGGACTGAAGGAAAGTATGAAAACAAAGTCTCACCAAATAGAGAATTTCAATAAGGAGACAGAAAATATATATATACCAAGTAAGAATGCTAGGGTTGGAAAACACAATAACTGATATAAAAAAAAAAAAATTCTCTACAAAGGTTCAACATCAGACTTAAGCCGAGAGAAGAAAGAATCAGCAAACTTGAAGATATGTTGATTAAGATTATCTAGTCTTAGGAACAGAAAAAAAAAAAACAATGAAGAAAAATTAACAGAGGCTCAGAGACCAGTGGGGCACCCTCAAGAACACCAATATATGCATAACAGAGTCCCAGAAGGACAGAAGAGAGAGAAAAAGGCAGAAAGAATATTTAAAGAGGGGTGCCTGGGCGGCTCAGACAGTTAAGCACACAAGTCTTGATTTCAGCTCAGGTCATGACCTCAGGGTCATGAGATCAAGCCCCGTGTTGGGCTCCAGACTGGGTGTGGAGCTTGCTTTAGATTTTCTCTCTCCCTCTCACTTTGCCCCTCCCTGCCCCAATTCGTGCTCTCTCTCAAAAAAAAAGAAAATTTTTTTTAAATATGTAAAGAAAACTTCTCAAATTTGATGAAAAACATTAATCTACATAACTGAGAAGCTCAACAAAATCCAGGTAAACTCAAAAACTCAAGACTAGACACATCATAACCAAACTACCAAAAGACAGAGGCAAAAAAAGAATCCTGAAAGCAACCAGAGAGAAAATACTCATACAGACAAGGAATTCTCAGTGAGGTTAATGGGTGATTTATCACCAGAAACTGTGGAGGCCAAAAGGCAGTGGGATGACACAGTACAGAAAAACAAAACAAAACCAAAACTGAACGTACCGAAAGAAAAACACCTGCCAAATAAGAATTCTACATCTGGCAAAATGATCCTTCAAAAATGAAGAAGTTAAGCTATTCCCAGACAATCAAAGCTGAGAGAATGTGTTGCTAACACATATGCTCTACGGGAAATGCTAAGAAAGCCCTGCAGGCTAAAATGAAAGGACACTAGATAATAACTTGAACCCATACAAAAAAATAAAAAGCATCAGTAAAGGTAAATACATAGGTAAATAAAGCAATAATTATAAATCTGGGTGTTGATGAGCACACAATATATACCTGCATAACTTGTATGACAAAGTAGAGAAGAGCAGTGACAGAATGGAGCTATATAGGGGGAAACTTTTTATATATTGTCGCAATTAAGTTGGCATTAAATTGAACTAGATTGTTATAACTTAAGTTATAATCAGCCTAACCATTAAGAAATAACTGAAAAATATATAGTAAAAGAAATGACTAGGAAATAAAAGGTACACTAGAAAATATCTATTGAATCCAAAAGAAGGCAGTAATAGAGGAACAGAGGAATAAAAAAGCCTATTTGCAGATGATATGAGCATGTATTTAAAAATTATAATGAATCCATCAAAAATTGAAAACTCTTAAAGCAAATAAATGGATTTGGAAAGACTGTAGGATATAGGATATATATACAAAAAGCAGTTGTATTTCTATACACCAGGAAAGAACAATATGAAAATGCAATTAAGAAAGCAATTCCATTTATAACCGCATCAAAAACAATAAAATACTTAGTAACACATTTAACAAATGAAGTGCAAGATGTGTACCTTGAAAACTACCAAACTTACTGAAATAAGTTAAAAAGGATCTAAATAAATGAAAAGGCATTCCACGTTCAACATCATTAAATGGAGTTAACATCATTATAATAGCAATACTCCCCAGACGGATCTAAAGATTCAATTCAATCTCTATCAGAATTGCAGCGGCCTTTCAGTTTTTCCAGAAACTGACAAGCTGATCCTAAAATTCATATGAAAGTGCAAAGAATCCAGAATAACCAAAACAACAATTTTGAAAAAGAAGAAAGAGTTGGAAGACTCACCTTCCTGATTTTGAAATTTACTAGAAAGCTATAGGAAATCAAGTCTGTGTGGTAGTGACATAGGACAGACATATAAATCAATGAAACAGAATCAACAGTACAGAATTCCAACAAAGGTGCCAAAAAAATTAAATGAGGGAAATGATAAGTCTTTTTAACAAATGGTCCTGGGAAAACTGGATATCTACATACAAAAAAGATAAATTTGGACCCCCTGCTTCACACCATATACAACAATTAACTCAAAATGTATCAAAGTCCTAAATGCAAAATTCTAAGACTCTTAAAATAAAACAAAGGCATAAACCTTCATGACCTTCCATCAAAGATTTTTCGGATATGACAACTAAAACACAAGACCCAAAGGGAGAAAATACAGTAAACTTCACTAAGATTAAAAGCTTCTGTGCTTCAAAGAACACCACCAAGAAAGTGAAAAGACAACACATGTGGTGGGACAAAATATTTGCAAATCATGTATCTGACAAAGACTAGTATCTAGAATATGAAAAGAACACTTACAACTCAACAATAAAAGGATAAGTAACTCAATCAAAAATTGGGCAAAACATTTAAATAGACATTTCTCCAAGGAAGATACACAAGTGCGCAACAAGCACATGCAAAGATGTTCAGCCTCATTGCTTATGAGAGAAATTCAAATCAAAACCACAATGAGATACCACTTCACGTCCCCTCAGATACTTAAAATTAAAAGGAAAAATAATAACAAGTGTTGGTAAGGATGTGGAGAAAATGGAACTTTCATGCATTGCTGGTGCAAATGTAAACTGATGTAGCTGCTTTGAAAAACAGTTTAACAGTTCCTCAGAAAAGTTAAACACACAGCAATTCCATTCCGACAGATGGACCCAAGGGAACTGAACATATATGTCCACGCAAAAACTTGTACCTGAATGTGCATAACAGCCATATTCATAAAAGCCAAAAGCGAAGGGCATCTAAAAGTCCACCAACAGGGGCCTGGGAGGCTCAGTTGGTTAAGCGACTGCCTTCGGCTCAGGTCATGATCCTGGAGTCCCGGGATCGAGTCCCGCATCGGGCTCCCTGCTCGGCAGGGAGTCTGCTTCTCCCTCTGACCCTCTTCCCTCTCATGCTCTCTATCTCTCATTCTCTCTCTCTCAAATAAATAAAATCTTTAAAAATAAATAAATAAATAAATGAAAGTCCACCAACTATAAAATGTAGCATATTCATGCAAAGGACTATTTATTATCCAATTGTAAAAAGGAATAAAGTAGTGACACATGTTACAACATGGATGAACCTTGAAAACATTATGCTAAGTGAAAGAAACCAGACAGAAAAGGCCACATATTGTACGATTTCATTTATATGAAATGTTCAGAATAGGCAAATCCATAAAGAGGAAAAGTAGATTAATACGTGCTGGGAGCTGGAGATGATAGGAATGGGGAGTGATTACTAACGTGTAAGGTTTTGCATTTTGCAGTCATAAAAGTATTCTGGAATTAGACAGGGGTAATGACCACATGATTTTGTAAATATACTGAAACCAGTGAATTACTTTAAAAGGGTAAATTTTATAATATATAAATTAAATATTAACTTTAAGAAGATTTAATATGTTCTCAGATATAAAAAAATACATATACACATTTACTACATAGTTATTCCTCTTCCTCTTGGCCCATTCCCAAATCCTGAAAAAACACTGATATCAGGTGTCACTACTTTTTTTTAAATTTTTTATTGTTATGTTAATCACCATATATTACATCATTTGTTTTGGTGTAGTGTTCCATGATTCATTGTTTGTTCATAACACCCAGTGCTCCATGCAGAATGTGCCCTCTTTAATACCCATCACCAGGCTAACCCATCCCCCTACCCTCCTCCCCTCTAGAACCCTCAGTTTGTTTTTCAGAGTCCATCATCTCTCCTGGTTCGTCTCCCCCTCTGACTTACTCCCCTTCATTCTTCCTCTCCTGCTATCTTCTTTTTCTTTTTTCTTAAAATATGTTGCGTTATTTGTTTCAGAAGTACAGATCTGTGATTCAACAGTCTTGCACAATTCACAGCGTTCACCGTAGCACATACCCTCCCCAATGTCTATCACCCAGCCACCCCCTCCCTCCCACCCCCAACCACTCCAGCAACCCTCAGTTTGTTTCCTGAGATTAAGAATTCCTCATATCAGTGAGGTCTTATGATACATGTCTTTCTCTGATTGACTTATTTCACTCAGCATACAGGTGTCACCACTTCTGTGTTACCTGGCCTACCTCCAGGTACTCCCAGTTGAAAAGCATGGGCCTTGGGTGCCAGAAAGGGAATGGAGGAGACAGAGGTTCATGGGCCCATTTGATGTCACCCAAGAAGGAAACATTTTCTAATCCATTTTATCAAGAGGAAAAAAAAAAAGATTTCACATGGTTGGAAAAGCCCTTAAAATTCTTTATCTTATTGCTCTCATTCTATATTCATCAAACCACTCTCCCAAAGGTTCTAACATGAAGAAGGGAACATATCCCATCAGTAGAGAGGAATCACCTCCACTGAAAATCATACCTAATCTATCTATCTACCTACCTACCTTTGTGCTCATTTATTTAACCTCCAGTAACCTGATGAATCTGAATCACTTGTCTTGCATCAGACTCTGGGATACTGAATAAAAACTAAGAGCCAGACTCTGGATGAAGGTAAATTCACCTCAATCAAGAAGGACAAGTAGATTTTAGTCCAGATGCTAATTTTAACATATTTACAGTTGGGAAAGACTCCGCAATGAGCAAGATCATGAGGACATGTCTGAGTAGTTTGACAGACGATCATGCTTGATACGGAGTGTCCGCCTTGAACACAGGCAGGAAAGTCATGCTAACTGTACCACATGGCTCGCACTCTGAGACACGGTGTTCCCTCAGGGGCCTCTAGCCAGAAAACCTCCTGGCCACATCCCTCTAACCTTGAAGTGCTGTGTCTACATTTCATAAAGAGAGCTTTCTGCTTTCAGTACTATAGAACTTATTTTAAAACACAAAAACTCGGGATGCCTGGGTGGCTCAGTCTGTTAAGCGTCTGCCTTCGGCTCAGGTCATGGGATCGAGCCCCACATTAGGCTCCCTGCTCAGCAGGCAGGCTGCTTCTCCTTCTGCCTGCCACTCCCCCTGCCTGTGCTCTCTCTCTGATTTCAAAATAAATAAATAAATAAGATACTTAAGACAAAAAATTGAATGCTCCATTGCAAGGACAGCAACCTATCCCTTCCATTATTCCATCAATGAAAAAGTAAATGGCTTATTAGAAAATGCTTCTTTAAGTTTCTGTTTTCTAGGGTAAGTCAAGCACCCCATACATTAGAAAACTTAGGAACAATTCTCCACGTTAAAATTATTTTTGTAATCAAGTCCCACCCCCTTGCTAATTTCACCTCCCAAAGCTGTGGTGACTAATGTCTCATACTTGAAATCGTTACTATTCCCTGTCTACACAGAGGATTTGTGAGGGATGGCGGGAAAGGGGGGGGCGGGGGTTGAAGAAGGTAGAATGGATTTAAATGTTCACTCAGCATTCTTGAATCAGAGATGGAAGATGCCAGATGGGGCCTCATCATGAGGTTAAGGCTTCTACTAGCCAAAACATGTATTTAATGCCTTCTTTATTCTAATCATGGTTTTAGGGCTGACTTTAGTAGAGCAGTTCTGGACTTATTTCAGGTTTCTGAATGCATTTGTTTAATAAATCAGTAGCTTAACACAGCATGCTGTTTCTAGGCAGGTTTGTTCCAGTGAAACACAGGAGGAGAGAGTCCATGTGTTTGGTCAGGTCACCCAGGCCAACAACCCTTTGCAAAGCACACTGGCCTCCTCCCTTTCACAAAGGCCTCCAAACTGCAGATCGAATCAAAGATCAAAGCTACTGAGAAACTGTATCCTTGCCCTCTCACCCACTATTCCCACAGCTAAGGAAAACCAAAAAGGTTTCATGTAAATTTTCACAAGTGGAAGCACTCAGACATACCCAAAACGTCAACTCTTCTGTTATTTAGTGTTCTATTAAAATCCGTAGTCTTCTCTTGCATTCAGCTTTTAGTGCTACCTCAGCTGAAGAGAGTATTTAATAAGACAGGGATATTTTCCTAAACAAGAGAGACTAGGTCAAAATTAAAAGAGAAACACATATACCCAAAAATGTTAGTGGGGAATGTTCATACTCCTTTGAAATGTGGGAGGTAATTTATGCCATAAGAATGTATTACTGGGGTGTCTGGGTGTCTCCGTTGTTTAAGTGCCCAATTCTTGATTTCAGCTCAGGTCTTGATCCCAGGGTCATGAGATCAAGAACTGCATTGGGCTCTATGTTGCGTGTGGGTTGTGGGATCAGGTCCCGTGCGGGGCTCTGAGCTCAGCATGGCATCTGCTTGGGGTTCTCTGCCTTTCCCCCAACTCCCTCTCCCTCACCCTTTCTCTCTCTCTAAAATAAATAAATAAAATCTTTAAAAAAAGAATACATTACTGATATAATCAGAACAATAAACATAGCTACTTAGTAAAAATAAATTATTAACAAAAGGATAGAATTAGCCCTAAAATAAGAAAATCAAGTGCTTTCTTTGGCTAATCAGAACAAAGTATAGGATTCAGTGGTTTTTATCAGAACCAACTGGTTCATCAACTCGAGTTGAATCCAACCAGTCCCTTCCCTCTGGCATTTCCGGGCGAGCTTACTACCTCAGAGGAAGCAGGAGATGGAGTTACAGAGAAGCAGGGACAAGACAGGAGGAAACAATCAAGCCTTGCAAGTACATGAGCTCTCAAGTTATTTTATTTCAAACTTTTCTAACAGGAGAGGAGAACGATGTGGTGAAAGAGGTAAGTCACCTCTAGTTTAGTCTCAATACAGGAAGCCGTTTTTAATACCCCTGCCCTCAAACTGGAATTATAGCCAGTTTTAATTTGTCTTCCTCCTGACCCATCTACCTTTGGTGAAAGTGCTAATAAAAATAAAATGGTCCAGGCATGAGGCATGGGGGAGACATGAGAGGTCAACTTAATGCTGATAGTTGACCTTATCTTGCAAACGTTAAACGTCCTTCGGTAACCGTAATCCAACAAGTAACCAGACATCCACATACATTTCCTTGTGAGGATGTACAGCTCAGAGAAGATAAAGGTCTCATTCAAAGCTGTCTATTAACAGGTCAGCGTTTCTAATCAAAAGATCTCCACCATGTGGCCATCACCTCAACATTCCTCACAATCCCTGATAATACACAAGAAAACAGCGAGTGCCTTCAGGCCCTGGGATGCCAGTTCAAAACGGATATTAGTCAGCCTCTTCCAGAACACGGGTTCAGTTAGCTAGCTTATATTTGCTTTAACTCTCGTAATATTTCCTTAATGCTCCATAATTCTGAGAGCTGATGGTTTTCTAATGTAAATGAGGGGGTGTGCCAGGCTGGCTGCAGTTGGGGTGGCCTGGCTAGGGTGGGTTTGTTCCGTGTGACTTTCACTCTCTTCCAGGGGCCAGCAGGTTAGTCTGGGAAGGCTGTCTGCACAGTGAAGGCAGAACACAAGGTCAGAGACACAATTCCCTGTAGGGCTCAGGCTCTACTCGTGAACTATCACTTGTGTCTCATTTGATTGGTCAAAGCAGGTCATAGAGCTGAGACACACAGCAAAGGTTGGGAAAACACCTCTGCCTCCAAAGAGACATGGTAAGAGTGTGGATGCAGGGAAGGGCCACAACCTCAGTCTCCCACAGCCCCCGACAAATTATTTACATGGGGATGTTTCCACAGGAAATCCCAGGGCCTCATATAATATTAAGCATAACAAGAAGGAGGTGTTAACACATGTTGGAAATATACAGAAAATCGCATATATTAATATAACCAATAGCCTTGTATCTACCTCTGATAATTAACAAATTAATACTTTTACCTATTTGCTTCTCGTATTTTTTACAAAATATCTTAGAGTTTAAGCACTCTGTATACCCCTCCATAATTCTATTTCCCTCCCTCTTCAGGGGTGCCTATTATACTAAAGTTAATCTGTGCATATTTTTATACTTTTCTTATGTACACAGCCATTCATGAAGCCAGCCATGGCCCAGAAGACAGTCACCTAGGCTTATCATTTTCTGTTAATATTTAGTCAGCATTTCCAATAAAATTACCTTCTTCAGATCAAACACTTTTACATAGGTCCTACATGTGAACCAAATAGCTACCCAGGGAATATTCAACTTTGACTTGCTTCATTCTTGTATTTTTTGTGTGTACCTCACACTAAATTAAAGAAATGAGAGATGCAACATTCTGAGGCTAAATAATTCAACCGGCTGTTCTTTAAAGAGCGTGGGGGCAATTCACATTACCAGAGGAAGAAACGTCATAAGGAAAGCAAAAGCCAAATGTTTTCCACAGGAGTCCTCGTTTTTGCTGTCTTGATGTCAACTGGTAAGTCAAAAAACAATTTTAGAATCTTGGCTAATTTAAAAAAAATTTTAATAAAAGATTTAGAAGTCATTAATATCACAATCACAACAGAAACTTACGTAGTTGATGACTGAAAATGGACTAGGAAGAATACGTGGCTGGGGATAGGGGACCCTCCATGATTTCCACCTGAATATTGTGATTCTTTAACAAGGGAAACAGAAAAGTGGAATGGAGGACTTAAAAGAAAAGTCTGTCAATCTTGGTCTAGGATTTAACTGGAACATCATTAGAAAATAAAGAGTCTGTGTAAGAATGCAATTTGGAGGATTCCTGATAACAGCAACTGGTGTGGATTAGGACAAGGGGAATGCTCCCTTAAGAGTCAGGAGAGAAAAATGAGTCAGTTAATAAATTGTCTAATATCTGCCTCAATTCCCAGGGATAAATATTTGTTGCCAAAGTGATGGTATTATATCTCGATCAAGATGTTGACTTGAAGCTTGGCTCAAAGGTGTAAGACATTTGAAACCCATCTTCTAAAAAGTATATTAAAGAACATACTTTAATGGCCATATGCTGTAGCTCCTCTCATAGCACGTATATTAATGAATAGTAAAGTATCTTTAAATAAAATCAACAGTCAAATTAGCTGGTTCTTGCTTTTGCTTCTATTTTGTCAGTTTATTTCAAAATAAAAGGATGAGTTTGCTAACTGCATCTCTCTGTGAATGTTAACACTGGAAATCCAGGAAATTTAATTCAATTGAGTATTTATCTACTGCTTACTAAAGAGAAGCTCTACCTAAAACAAGTGTGTACAAAATACACCGAGACAGCCAGCCCCTCCTCCATGCTTTACTGCTATACAATTTTTCATATAATTATTTCTGGTAATATTTCTACTCCCTTCTTTCCCTTGTGTTTTCCCTCCACTCTAGGCTAAATTGGTCTGACAGGTTCTTATTTCTAAGAATCTCTCTCTTCCATGTTTGTGGATATGAAAGAGATTTATTTAGTGCTAAATAAACTTTGCTAGTTCAGAGTCTGTTTCTTCTCTAATTCAAACATTTTCTTGGATTTGATTATTAGGACTGGCAATAAAGAAACATTTCAAAGTTACTTTAGAATTTCTAGAATTATTTCTTTGAGCCATGCTGTTCATTTTTGCTTCACCTAAACATAATGGTCCCAAGTAATAAGCAAAGAAAGTTTGAAAAGCACAATCTATGCCACTCATGAGTCAATAATCTGAAACAAACTGTAATGATGGAGATTAATGCTTATAAATACACAGTTATAAATACTCTGTATGTAATAAAACAGAATTTTATGGCCAGGGAAAAAGCTAATTTTCCATCTGAATCCAGAGTTAAAAGGCAGACCTGCCCAGAACCTACAGAAAGAGAAAAACTAGTGAAAACAGAACTTTTGAATCCACTGGGAGACATGTAAGATAAACAGAGACTGGAAATATGTGAAGTCAGAAAATCTACTTCTCATGTTTCTCTTTCTTAGCACTGGCTGGACCATGGGCTAGTATCTGCGCCGGCAAGTCTTCCAATGAGATCAGGACGTGTGACGGTCACGGCTGTGGCCAGTACACTGCTCAAAGGTATTCTTTTTTTTTTTTTTAAGATTTTCCTTATTTATTTGATAGAGAGGATGAGAGAGCGAGAGAGTATGAGAGGGGGGAGGGTCAGAGGGAGAAGCAGACTCTCCGCTGAGCAGAGAGCCCGATGCGGGACTCGATCCCAGGACTCCAGGATCATGACCTGAGCTGAAGGCAGTTACTTAACCGACTGAGCCACCCAGGAGCCCTGCTCAAAGGTATTCTTAATGGTTCTTAACCTCTCTGCTTAGTGTCCTTGCCTCAAGCGCTCACAGTCATCTCTCTCTGACAGCAGGATTCAGAGATGAAAGCAGCTGTACTAGTATCTTTAGAGTAGCTTCCAAGAACTCTGCTTCAAGTATGGGCTCTGAATTGGGAACACAGCATGTAATAAAGAAAGAGGGAGGGGAACAAACATATAACAATCGTCATCAATCTGACTTTTCAGGTACTAGCCTGTTCGGCTGGAGAAGAGGTTGGTAAGAGTGAGCATAAAGACAACAGTGAGGCTTGTCAGAGACAACTTAAAGAACACTCACAAGCTGGGATCATTTCATGTTTGTGCTACATTCACTCTAATAAATTCAGGAGTTATCACTCACTGTATTAAAATATCATATACAGTAAATGATGTTTTAAAAAGATTTACTTGAGAGAGAGAGAGGGGGAGAGAGCATGCACACAGCAGGGAGGGGCAGAGGGAGAGAGAGAGAGAATCCCAAGCAGACTCCACACTGAGAGGAGAGCCCAACTCGGGGCTCCATCCCAGGACCCCGAGATCATGACCTGAGCCGAAACCAAGAGTTGGACACTTCACTGCTGGAGCCACCCAGATGCCCCAACAGTAAATGATGTTTATAATGACTTCTGGATTACTGAGACAAAAATCAGATGAGGGTAATGTGATTCTTTTATGATAGGTCCCCATAAAAAGACAACTCTTTTGTAAGTGGCCTTGAAGAGGTTAAGATTCATATATCTATAAAATTTACTTACATAGATAGCTGTCTCATTTCCCCCAAAATGCCATATAGTAATCAAAGTTCATAAATTCTTAAAGGCTCTCTAAATACCAAATAGTATCTTAAATGCTTTAATCTTTACAATATGATTATTACTACCTGCAGGTAGGGAGGTTAAAATTGAGATAAAGAAGAGTAAGGAAACCTGGGACATCCCAACATGTTCTCCAGTTTCAGGGTTTGATATCCTAGTCTGGGAACAGTGAGTGAACACCACATTTCTGGGCAATAAAGTTCCCAGGGCATTTTCTCAGTCTGTTCATTCTTATTTACATTCTAGAAATCACAAGTCTCACCCAGGTGTGGATGTCTTGTGCTCTGATGGATCTACCGTGTATGCACCTTTCACCGGAATGATTGTGGGCCAGGAGAAGCCTTATAAAAGCAAAAATGCCATTAATAACGGTGTTCGGATATCTGGAAGAGGTAAGAGGTGTTCTATACACCTGGCACACATCCTGGAAATGTTTGATGGTTATTTATTTAATGCATCTGCCATAGACCAAAGTTTCATACTTCCTTCAAAATGATGACATCTACAAGAGAAAGGACATAGGGCACCAAACGAAAACAGCTCTTCCCCTGATACCATCTTCTTTACGCACACACTCTACCTGACCCCACAGCTGACTGAAGGACTTTCTTCTTGTGGCCCATGTGGTTTTGTCCAACAGTCTACAAACAAAATCACTTTCAAGAGTATTCACTTTAATAAGTAGATACTTTCATTTACCAAAATCCCACACTTCAAAGATGTTAGCATTCCTGCAAAAGTTGACTGGGAAATATTTTCCAAGGCCTCTTTGTTCTAGGTAAAGTTGGGTCACCTAGTACTCCAGGTATGGGCCTATTCTTTATGTTTTGTTGTTTTTTTTTTAATCCACTGAGGTATAACACTCACACAGAAGAGTGCACAAAGCATAAGCACACAGCTCCTAAACTTTCACAAAGTAACACTATATAACCATCACCCAAACAAGAAAAAAAATTCAGCAGCATCCGAGAGACCCCCCTGGGCTATCCATACTCATTCTTTCATTCTTCCCAGCAAGGATAATCACTATGCCACCATACGCTAGTTTTGCCTGTCTTGGGAAATGATATAAACAGAACGAGACAGTATGCAGTCTTCTTTGTGGGGCTTCTTTCATTCCACATCATGTCTGCAAGATTTGCTTTGCATGTGATTTCATTCTCAATGATGTAGGCTGTTCCATTACATGCATACATCTTCATCTATGTAATTATCCTTCTCTAAATGGACATTTCGGTAGCATCCAGTTTTAGGTGACTACGAAAATGCTATGAACTTTCCTGCATGCATCTTGTAATGAACATAAATATGCATTCCTGTTGGAAGTGAGCCCTGAAGACACTGCCCTCACCCCAGCCCTGAGAAAGAAACACTCCGTGAGGGACCTCAGGTTCTTGAGAAGCTGTCCTCTATATGCCCAAAATGACAAGAGAAACTGCTGCCACCGGAAAGGGTCCACTTAGTAGGCAAGGCCAAGCTTGGCATGGTTACCCAACAGGCAACAGAGCTGAAGCGGTAATCAGATTCATCTGAAGCACAGAGATCTGTGGCATTGTCTAGCTAATCACGGTGACCCAAGAGCTGAACACATGGGCAGCCTACTAAAGCCTTATTTGATTTGTATAAATGGGAACACTCTGATGAACAAAACTGTGACTTTACTCATCACAAGAGTGGGTCACAAAACCTGCCCCCATCCTCCACCAACTCCCAGACTTGACCCAGTTCACAATCCCAGAGCCCCTTGAAAGAAACCGGGGCTGAGTCTCTTTGAGGAAGGGCTCTGTGACACGGCTAAAAATTTATACCAATGAACCTTACTTCTAGCTATCCTCAAAGGGACCTGCAATTATTTAGCAGGATGGCTGTACATTGGGGAAGAAGAAATAATTAGGCTTCTTAGAGATTACTGGACACTCACTCAAAGATGACACTAATCCTGGACGTCCAAAAGGCCACTGTGGTCAACGAGTCAGACTGGAGGCTTCCAAGGTCAGGTGATCAATGTAGTTTTTCATCAGGGTCCATCTGACAGTGGTCCCAGTGTGTCCACAAATCCACTCTGTGGCCATTTCCCCAGTTCCTGAATGCATAATTGGCATCAACACAGTGAGGGCAGAATGCTGTAGGAGTGGGCATGCTGGGTCACTTGGGCTATGTTCACCTTCTGCGTTAGCAGCCACTGTCAGTTTCCTAGAGTAGTTCTTCCATTTTACACACCGACCAGGAGTGGATAAAAGTTCCAGTTGCTCCATATACAATACTTGGCACTATCTACCTTTTTCATTTCATCCAATCTGATTAAGTATGTAGTGGTACCTCATTGGCTTTAATGTGCATTTCCCTGATGGCTAGTGCAACTAAGCACCTTTTCATATTTATTGATAACATGGATATTATCTTTTGAGAGGTGCCTATTCCAGTATTTTGCCCTGTATTTTCTGCCTTTTTCTTATTGGTATGTAGGAGTTTTTGGTGTATTGTAGATATGAGTCCTCTGTCAGATCTGTGTGTTGTAAATATCTTCTCCCACTTCATGAATTACCTTTCACTTTCACTTTTTTTAAGATTGTATTTATTTGATAGAGAGAGAGAGAGGGATCACAAGTAGGCAGAGAAACAGGCAGAGGGAGAGGGAGAAGCAGGTTCCCTGCTGAGCAAGGAACCCAATGTGGGGCTCCATCTAAGGACCCTGAGATCATGACCTGAGTCGAAGGCAGATGCTTAACCGACTGAGCCACCCAGGTGCCTCTACATTTCACTTTCTTTATGCTGTCTTTTAATAAACAAAATTCTTATTTTTCATGCAGTCCAATGTAATATTTTCCTTTATTGTTAGCACACTTTTTACCTGTTTAAGACCCATTTGTCATCCTAAAGTCATAAAAATACTGTTTTCATCTGTAAACTTTGTTTCATCTTTCATATTTAAATATACAATCCATTTGGGATTGGGTTTTATGTAAGGAATATGGTAGGGATCAAGATCTTTTTTTCTCATATTGGTATCTGACTCAGTACCATTAACTTGACAAGACTGTTTTCTCCTCTACTGTTACTGCAGTATAGTATTTTTTGTCATAAATGATGGTCTGAATATACACAGGTCTGTTTCTGGTCTTTCTATTGTGTTTCATTGGTCACTGTGTCAATCTTGCACAAATACCACACTGTCTTCATTACTGTAGCTTTAAAATACATCTTGATATCTGATAGTATAAATCTTTCAATTTTTGTCCTTCTTTCAGATTGCCTTCACAATTCTTGGTCACTGGCATTTCCAGATACACTATAGAATCAGTTTATCAATTCCCACCAAAAATTCTGCTGGGACTTTGACTGGGTTTGCACTGATTATATAGATCAAGAAAAATTGATATCTTAAAAGTAGTGAATCTTCCAATGAATAGACATGTTATATCCTCCATTTATTTAGGTCTTCCTGCACTGTAATATTAGTTGTCATATTGGTTTCCAGTGTTGAGGACATACTCTGTTTCACATGTACCTAAGACATACTGTATTGATTTTGTTTAGATTTTCTATAGCAGTACTGTCCAATAGAATAAAAGTCATGTATATAATTCAAAATTTTCTAGTAGTTGCATTAAGAAAGTTAAAAAACAGGGAAAATAATTTTAATAATATATTTTAACTCCGTATCTTTAAAATATTATCATTTCAAAATGCAACAAAAAATTACTAATATTTTACTTTTTTTGTACTGTCTCCAAAATCCATCAGGCATCTTATACTTAAAAGTACATCTGTGATTAGCTACACTTCAAGTGCAGACTAGCCACGTGTAGCTAGTGGCTACCATGGAGGACAGCACAACTCTAAGGCGTTTCTTATGTTTTCTGTTCACTTGCCTGTTTTCACTGATATGTGTGTTAAAATCTATTACTGGTATGTTTCTATTTCTCCCTGTATCTCAGATAGTCTCTGCTTTCTATACATGGTTTCTGTGTTATCTGGCATATGGACAGTTGCAACTGCTGTATCTTCATTGTATTTCGCAGTATAAATTGTCCTCCTTTGTCTTGTTTCTGTGATTTTCGGCTTGAGTTATACTCTCTGATAATAGAATCATAACCCTTGCTAGTCTTATTATTTCCATCTGCTTGACAAATCTTGATCCGGCCCTTAATTCTTTGCCTTTTTCTTTTATTTAAAGATTCTATTTATTTATTTGAGGAGTAACAAAGAGACAGAGGGAGCACAAGCAGGGGGAGGGGCAGAGGGAGAGGGAGAAGCAGACTCCCCACTGAGCAGGGAGCCCGATGCGGGACTCGATCCCAGGACTCTGGGATCATGACCTGAGCCGAAGACAGATGCTTAACGCACTGAGCCACCCAGGTGCCCCTTGCATTGTGTTTTATTGGATACAGCATAGAGTTGGGTTTTGGTTTTCAAGCCAGTAGGAATTTTATTTTTTAACAGATGAGTTAACATTTATAGATATACCTCATGTATGTGGTCCCAACATCGTGATATTACATTATAATTACAGTATTAACTCTACTTCTCCATTTGGTGGGTCTTTGTTTTTAAATTTTTTTTCTTTCAATGTTTAGAAAGATTTGCATTCTTGTGCCAATTATGTCCATTTTTCTTTGTATTTCAAGTCTAATCACTTTATTAGAATAGGTCTTGGAGTTGAAATTATCCTGGGTGAGAACAAGAAAATATGTTAAAAGTCTCAATTTTCTCAGCAACCTAGTGTTTTTCTGCTATTTCTCAATGTCTTCATTAAATCCTCATTTGAATCTATTCTCCCTTGGGCATCTAGTCTTCATTTCTGATAGAATTTTGTCACCTTCCTCTGTTCCCTCACTGAGTTCAATCAAGTCTCATTTCTTTTTGTCTTCTCTTTTTTGTTCTTATTTTTTGAATTTCTGATTCAAGGCTACTGAAACCCAGATAATAACTAATTTAACTTCTTTTCTTTTAGGTTTCTGTGTTAAAATGTTCTACATTAAGCCAGTTAAATATAAAGGTTCTATCAAGAAGGGAGAAAAACTGGGAACTCTACTGCCCTTGCAGAAAGTCTATCCTGGCATACAATCCCACATACATATTGAAAACTGTGACTTGAGTGATCCTACCATGTACCTCTAAGTAGAAGACACATGACCAGGTCTACTAAATATAAAACCATCTCCTTAAAAACCTGGATGCATCCCCTACTCTTCAAGAAATTTGTGTCCAAACAACATGATGCATGCAACAAAGAAAACAGCCTGTTTCAATTCATTGCCACTTGAATGTTTGATTGTCAACTAATTTCTGAGAGTTTGCTGATTTTTCTGTCAACTGTGGGATCTGAGGGGTTTTTACCTGTTTGTTTTTTAAAGTTTCTCAGTCCTGAACACACAGAATAAATAAACATACGAGTTCCAGTCTCTCCAGACTGCATTTCTGACACTTCTAAGACTAGCTACCTTTTCTGCCTAAAAATAAGAAAAAGCCTGAAGCTGTTTTCCTGGCACAAGAATAGAGTGTTGCAAAATGCCAGACACACACACATACTTCATAAATATTAAGTGAACAAACTGGAGTTAAACTCTGAGTAAAGGTAGGGAAGCATTTCAGCAATATCCTCAGGTTTGTCAAAGTGGTCAAAGGGTAAGCTGTATGCATGGGTAAGATGGAATTGGCTGGTCTTCATATCCACACTTCCCCACACTATATGAGCAGAACACTTTCTAAATCATAAATTATGGCAGTCCAAGAAAATACATCAGTATTCTCGATTTCAGTAAGACTGAATTACGGGAGGTACTAGGATGAGAAAGAGGTCTATTTTAACCTGAACTTAGCTCATGAAACCAAGTACCTCATGGAAACTCAGCCTCATCTAGCCAAATGCCTACCATAGCTACTTATGTCTACACATCATTTTTAACCTAGATTATTCTTTCTTAGTTATGTTAACAACAGGTAGGAAGGGGAAATAAGACCATACGAATGCTCCAAGGACCAGAAATAACTGGCTCCCTGGATTTTAGTTAGTGAGAAATGAGTAAGTTGAATTTATCATTCTGGAAATTTTTCATGAATTTTTTGCTTAAATCCTTTTGGAATGTAGAAAACTCCAGCAGAAAGATTCCATTCTTAGTACAGATGTGCTAGAGGAAAATATAATTAATTATATTATTGGAGCTTTATTATCGGAGAGTAGCTGCATTTGTATGCTAGGACATACGTATAAGAATGTCCATGATGTCACTATTTGTCATGGCAAACCCTGGAACAACTCAAATGCTTATCTACAGTTGATATGAACAAATGAACTGTGATTTAGTCACAGAATGAAATAGTGTACAGTGGTCACAATAAATGAGCCTCAGCTAAACGTAACAAAATGGATGAGTCATAGCAATATCATTCTGAGTTTAAACAAAAGGCCTAAGATTATATATAGTAGGATACTCTTTATAAAGTCAAAACAATTAAAACCAAAATGTAATTTTTAGGAACACATATATATGTGATAAAAGTATATGAAAAGGAAGTCAAGCAAATGATGAACACAACACTAGTTACCTCAGGACTAAGTAAGGGAAGCCACGCAGAAAAATTAAAGTTATTGTCATGTCAATGTTGCCATTTTACAGCTGGGAGGTGATTTCATGAGTATTTATTATGATAACATGTTATAGTAAGTAACAAGACTTGCCAGTGGGTGGTCAGAAAGAAGAAAGAGTTAATGATGACTCTCACTTCAGTTTCTACAACACAACTGGTATAGTCTCATATACAATTACATATTATTCTCTACCATTTCATAACATCTCATGTAAAGCTAACAAATTAAGAATTTAATTTTTAGTTTTTTTAAGAAAAAAACTATAACCAACACTGTCTGGTTTGACCATCTACCTTATTAATCTCCGTAGTGCCAAATCACTTTAGGTTGTTTCCAGAAATTAAATTTGCTTTCAAAGGACAAAGGCTGTGTTCCCATTCAGAACACAAAATAGGAATTAGCACAGAGACAATTTTTAAAGGAGCTCTAAAATGTTTGAACAATAAATAATTAACCTTCTTAAGTGACTGTTTTAAAAACCAGACTCGTTACCTGGAACGGAGAGCTTCCGCAAGGTAAAACAAGAACGGTCCCTTCTGCCTAGCACTCCATAAGCACTCTCATACCTGTTCAATGGAAATGCAAACTTCAGTCTAAAGGACTGTTCTCTCAGGAAGAACCAGAATACGGCGCCCTCTGGTGTGCTTCATCAGAGGGTTTTTTTGTCTTTTTTTTTTAATTTCCTTTTCTTTTTAAATCTGGGTGTCAAAATGTTCAGTTTAAAGTATTGTTAAGGTTCAAATGACAGAGAAGTGATGGTACTGAATAACATATTTTTCCTTACTGAAAATGACCGTAAAATACACTTTGAAAACTGTGACCCAGATACTAGGTTTGATGACTGTAAATTAATAATGCAAACACAATTAATTTTTACTTATAAAATGTTTTGAGTTTTCTGCAGAAAGGTAATTTAATGGAAGAACAAGGTAAGTGGCCGTTTTAATCTAGAATCCTCTAATCTTAAGTAAACAGTACTTTTCATAGACTTCCAAAGTAAATGGAGACATTTTCATTATATAAAGCATAAAAATACTCTCTACTTTCTTGTCTTGATTCGGCTATCCTAAAAATGTTTGCTATTGAAGTTATAAATCCAGTATGTTAGGCCAACCAGGGTCATGAAAATGAGCTGATCAATTCTATTGAGTTTTCCTTTAAGAGTTCTTATAGTGCTTAGTTTACTAGGTCCGACTACTAAAAACCACTAATAAAAACCACTACTAAAGACCACCGTTTAGAGTGGCAACTTCTCATCAATGTACAAGAGGCCACGGGTACTCATTATTGTTCTGTGCTAGCAGGCAACAGGGAGAAACTCCACCTTGATCTCCCTTTGTCAGTCCCTCTCTGTTTTACTCTTTAGTGAAACCAACACTGGCATCCTACCACCCACTATACAGGTATATATACTCCCACCCTACTCCTCCACTGCACATCACGTTAGCCAGTGAGACCAGAGTTCACCTCTCCAGTATTTCCATCATTGCTCTGACCTCCAACCAGCCTGACCCTCCAACTCAGGTTTGCCATTTCCTTTATGTCTGTCCTGTTATCCTAACCAGACCTTGAGTGCCCTACAATATGTTGCTTCTGTACTCTCCCGAAATCTTAAGGTACAAATCACATGATCTGCAATAGTAACAACTGTCTTTAAGAATCTGATTCTTTAAACAGTATTTCAGCTCCACTCACATTTATTGAGGGTATACGAATGTGCCACACAGCAATCTGAGAGTCTCAAACACAAAGGTGAAGGAGGGAAGATGCCCGTTCTTACAGAGCTCACCGTGAGAAAGGACGTGGTACAGTGTGGAGAATGGTTGCACAAGTAACTCTCTAAAAATAAAGAGACATAAAATATGCTCTTTTTAAAAATTACCACTTACAAACCACAAGGTATGCTAATTCTAATTTAACAAGTAAGAATATTTAAAATTTTTCCTAATTAAAAAATGTGCAAAGCTGGAAAATAAACATATTTTTTTAAGTTTAATTGCTTTCTTAGAAAGAAAATGAAGATGTTGGAGAAAGACATAAGGGAACAACTCTGGAAATGAAAGTACCTAAGTAAAATTTACTGAGTGTCTACTATTTGCTAAATATTATGGTAGATGCTAGGGATACAACAGTGAGCAAAACCTGACAGTGTTCTTGCACTGATAAAGCTCACAGTGCAGTAGAATTAGCAGAGAATAACCATACAAGGAAATGGCAAATTACAATGGTGGTAAGTGCCACAAATGGAAGTCACAGAGTACTGAGAGTCAGAGGCTCTCCTGAGGAAATGACATCTAAAGGAAAGATCTGAGGGAGCAAAGAGAGCGACGTAAGTAGAAAGAGACTATATCCTCATGCACTCTGACTACAGGGCCCATGGCAGTCTTAAGGACCTTCAAGAGAATGGAGCAGAAAAGCAAGGGGAAGCTCCGTGAGCAATGAGGGCAAAGAAGCAGGGAGATGACAGACCATATAGGGTCTTGTAGATCATTTTAAGGATATATCTTTACCCTAACGGCAATCCATAACTACTAAAGAGTTTTAGCTGGGTTACTAATTAAATTATAAGATCCCTTCTGCAAAGGATCTCTAGCACGGTTCCAGACAGAGTAGTAGGTCAGTACATGCAGATTCCCTCCCAAAGACACTCCGCAAAATGTACGTTTTTCACTTAATCTTAGCCAAAAGGCCGAGAAGCGATCTCAGTAGCATATTTAACCAATTAATAATCACGGTATCTTTACAAAATGATCAGTATTAATTTTAATCTCATGCCCATCTTCTCCTGAGTTAATGTAATAAAGTACAATTCAAAGTGTGTTAGAAATTAGAAATTGTTTGAGTTATAATACGATCTTATATAGTGCTAAAAATTAAGTACAATTAAGTCAGCCTCTGTGTCTATATTTTTATTTTACTTAGATTTTAAAACTACATATCTTGTAAAATATATTCATACCAAGATGAAAGAGAAGCAATTAAAGCAGTATAAAGTTATATATGTCATAATTTAGGGATCCAAAGCTCAATATTATAAATTTATTTAGCAAGCTAAAATGTGCCTTCAACAAAGTCTGAGGAACTCATCTACAAACCACGTGTAGTTTTTAGCCTACCACCTACCTAATCCACAATACAGGGTCTATGTCCTATTTATGGAAATTTCTGGCTAAACATTTCTCATAATTTTTCACATGTTTCTGCTGCAATCCATTAAGACAGTTTGCAAATGATAAGATATTTTACCTAAAATAGTTAGCAATGTATCTTAAAATTTATATTTGCATAGAAAGGAAGAAGCTAATCTTAATGGTTTAAAAAAAAAATTAAGAATCTTTGGTAGCCAATTACCAGACAGGTAGGACATCAGGGAACCATATTCTTCCCAGGTGTTTGGAGCCTTCAGTGTGAACTTAATTTAGGCTATACTCATCATCAGGGATCAAAACGTCTTCCATTACAGAGAGCTGGGTTAGTCTTTTCCCACACAGTCTTACAAATTCGACGAATGTACTGCAGCTAACTTCACATCCACTGAGGCCCAAGGCTGTTAAGTTTTTACAGTGTTCAGCAATACAAATAAGTTCAGTATCAAGAGTCTGAAGACCATGAGCATATACCACTAACTCAATTAGTCATGGACAGTTAAGGCCTATTCGTCCTAGAACTGCTTTGCTTACTGAGCGACCAAAATAAAGGTAACAGGGGTTTCTTCTTTGAAGAATGCCTCAAATTCTTCTTCATATAAAAAGAAATACATAAAAACATCCACTCCAGGGGAGTGTTTAATAAGTGCATCCCAACTTTGTTTTTTAATAGAATGAAACTCAATTTGTCCAGGATTTTCACTCACAGCATCAATTCGAAGATGCTCTAGGTTAACATGAGTTTCACTTGAAAGTGCTAGGAGAAGTTCATCACTTAGGATGTAATAGTTCAACGCCAGTTCTTTAAGCCCTTGACAGCGATCAGCTACACAAAGGATTCCTGCAGGAAATGGGGGAAAATCCTTAAGAACCAAGAATCACACTGATACTAATATAACATCTTATAAACTTAAATTTGACATCAGTTATTCATTATTTGCTAAAATAGACATCAAACGAGGTGCTGGTCGACTTGGTCCGTTAAGTGGCCGCGTCTTGATTCAGGCTCAGGTAATGATCTCAGGGTCCTGGGATGGAGCCCCGCATTGGGCTCTGTGCTCAGCAGGGAGTCTGCTTGAGGATTCTCTCTCCCTCTCCTTCTGCCCTCCCTCCCCCCACTAGATCTCTCTTTGGCTCTCTCTCTCTCATGATGTCAAGATATATATAGATAGATAGATATACATATATATTACACATATATCTATAAATATGTAATAAAAAACATGTATAATAAAACATACATATGACGAAAATACTTTTA
Source organism: Zalophus californianus (assembly GCF_009762305.2). Lineage (NCBI taxonomy): Eukaryota > Metazoa > Chordata > Mammalia > Carnivora > Otariidae > Zalophus > Zalophus californianus. The sequence goes on along the minus strand of NC_045599.1, from coordinate 29,153,274 downwards.
GAAGCAATTTAAACTATGTCTACCTTATGGATTAAGACTTCTTTTCGAAAAAAGATTACTTTTTTCAATTACGTTTCATAAGCATGTAGTTTTCAATATGCACATAAAGTATAATATATATAGTACAGTATATATACATATATACTATATACTATAATATATATTATATACTATACTAACAGTATAATATATATTATATGTAATACATATAATATATACTATTATACTGTTAGTATATAAAAAACATCATCCAAGCTTAAAAAGATATAACCTACCATCAGAGGAAACATGAGGACAGCTACTCATTTTTAGGAGTCTTAGAGTACCACTGTTGTTGGCCACTAGAATTTTCAATGAAGGATCATCCCCTGGTGTGTCTTCAATTTTGATCGATGATAATGATTTTGAGTTGACAAAGACAACTGTTAAGTGCTGACACAAAATGGGACTTGCACGGCAATAAGAAAAGAATTATGAAAATGTTATTTAAAAATCTACAGCTTCAATCAAATAGTTCACTGAAACTATATCCACAGATACTAACAATAACATAATAAAAGCAGTCAACGTATTAGCATTTTTCATGACACCATTAGCCAGTCAAAAACACTTCTCAAAGATTTCATAACACACCTTCCAATTATTTCAATCCTAAGGATTTGATTTTCAATATTAAAAGGATATAATTGTATTTATTTCCTAGAATAGGGGTTGGCAAATTATGACCTGTGGGCCAAATCCAGCCTAGTCTGTTACTGTCTAGCTCTTGAGTCAAAAATGGTTTTCATATTTGTAAACAGTTGAAAAACATTTTGTCCAGAATAATATTTTGTGACATGTGAAAATTACAAGAAACTTACAGTGTCCACAAAGTCTGACTGGCATGCAGTCATGCTCCTTCATTTACACACTATGTCTGCTTTCACACTATGAGACTGGAGTGGAGGAGCTCCAGTATTACAGTCTGTGAAGCCCATACTTACCGTCTGACCCTTTCAACCCCTGCCATAGAACAAACAAAATTTTCATGTTTTATTCACCCCTATATTTCCAGCAGCTAAAATAATATCTGGCACACTGTAGGAGATCAATAAATATTTGTTGATGAATAAATAAACGATCTTATTCTTCAGTGATATGCTTTTTGCTAGTAAGTTATCTAAATAAACATAAGATTTTTTTAAGATTTTTTTTTAATTTTTAAGATCTTTTTTTTTTCTTTTAAGATTTTTAGAGACAGAGCACAAGCCGGGGGAGCAGCAGAGGGAGAAGGAGAAGCAGGGCTCCCTGCTGAGCAGGGAGCCTGACGTGGGGCTTGATCCCAGGACCATGGGATCATGACCTGAGTGGAAGGCAGATGCTTAACCAACTGAGCCACCCAGGCGCCCCTAATTTTTAAGATTTTTATTTATTTGAGAGAGAGAAAGGGAGAGAGAGAGCATGAGCAGGGGGAAGGAGCAGAAAGGGAGAAGCAGAATCCCCACTGAGCAGGGAGCCCGAAATGGGGCTCGATGCCAGGACCCTGAAATCACGACTTGAGCCGAAGGCATATGCTTAACCGACTGAGTCACCCAGGTGTCCCAATAAAGATACATTTTAAAAACTTTCTATGTTTTGAAGATTGACAAACAAAAGCTTATTTATAGTTTGACTCCAAAATGGGTATAATTTCACAAGTTTTCAGATCCACTATTTTTTGACAGATAGAAAATCTGAAAACCAAATCCAGGCATGATCATTTTTCCTTTTTCAAAGTCAATTTGGATTCTACTAAAGGTTCTTTTATTCCTATGACAATAACCAAATTGGTTATAACTCTCAGTTCATTTTTTAAAAAACATGATGGTTTATATTAATTGTAATTTAATTAATACAAATTTTTAAATGGTGGATGGCTAGATCTCTTTACTGAATTTTATTGTGCCAAAAATTATTAGAGAAATACATCACTTTTTCCTTAAGAAATATAAGGTTTATTTTTCCCTTTAATCAACTCTCACCGGACGCTTAGTCTTGAAGGCTGTATTCCAGCATTAGAGGACCTGCCTCATGATGGTATCCATCCACATACTCCTTTAGCACTCTTTACGCCTAGCAAAATACTGCACTTTTATCCTATCTTTCCTCAGTTGACAAGTGAAAAAACTTGACACTCAGAGAGATGCATGACTTTGCCAGAAGCCACTCGACTCATTTTACTGTAAAGGCAGAGTTTGCAAGGAAGGGAGTCTGCTAATCACCGTCGCCTCGCGCTGGTGATTACACCAGCTAGCCCAGAACTGAAGCTGCTGTGCAGCATTTGAGGCAGCAGAGACTCTAAGAATTTCGGGTTAAGCTGACTCCATCATTCATACACAAGGAAATAACTACTGAGACGTAGTAAGTTTTCATCTGATTGTTCATATTACTCTAATCCCCAAATGACCCATTTTCCCCTGACTATCTCTTGAAGAGATAAACAGCCTAGTGAAATGCTTGAGAGCCATGACCCAGTTTATGAGAGAGAAGATGCTACTATTCCTCTACCCTCTTCCACAGGAAGGTTTTCATCAGCCAGTTTTACTGACAACCATAACTTAGTGCTTATTATATATCAGGCACTACACTCTAACTCCGGGTTTCTAATGGTAAATAAGCAAAACAGAATCCACTGCCTTCAAAGAGTGTGTGTTTTGTTCTAGGGGATGAGAACAGACATGTTAAATAATGACGGTAATTTCAAGTACTCATGAATGATGTAAAGAAAATACGTACTCGCACCGCAGAGTGTTAACTGGAAGAAGGGCCACTGCTTTAGCCAAAGTGGTCTAGGAAGCCTGCCCGAGGAGATGGAATCCAAGCTGAAGCCTGAGTGAAGACAGTTAGTTTATGCGGCAGGGACGGCTGGTGGCTTCCTAACACCCATTCATCCTTTCTTTCTTTGGTAATTGGGTCTCAATTTTGAGCTGGGCACATTACCAGTCCGCTAAAAAACGTTTTACCTTCATCTCCCAGAAACCTGGTTCCGGCCACACAGTTAAGTGCTGGCCAATGAGACTGCAACAGAAACATTATGTGGTACTCATGGCTAGCGTTCCTTGAAAAGCAGGGGGCATACCCTTCTTTCCCCATTTCCTCCGCCCTCCTGCCTAGAACAGGACGTGATGGCTGGAGCTCAGAAAGCCATCTGAAATGCCTACAAGAACATGGGATGCCTGGAAGGAGCTCGGGGTCCTAACAACTTCATACCAGCTGTGTTCATGCATGGATTTCTTTAATGTAAGAGAAAGAAACTCCAGCCGTGCTGTTTAAGCTTCTATTGTTTCGGAGTTCCTATTTTACAGAATCCAACATCATCCTAACTGGTATAGTTCACTTAGTACTATATTGTTCTAACCTCCAATGGAGAGGATACAGAATGACAAGAAAAACATCCACTGTTGGCCATACACTCTATATTCAAAGAAACTAACTGGCACTTGAAAATCCTAAGTATAACATCTAAATTTTATATTAATGATAGCTCCCGTAGAAACAATGATTAAAATTACAAAATATATCCAAAGGATGAAACCATGCATAAACTATTTCAGCAAAAGTAAGCGTTAGTCAGTAGAAAACTGCTTTAAGTAATTCTTTGAACATAAGGAGGACGTGGTATGTTTTTAGGAAAAAAATCCTTTTGGCCTAGATTGAAATATTTGAGAATTTTTGTGTCTCTCACAAAAAAGCCTGGTATCTTTACCTTTGACACATCCATAAAACTTGGCTTGGCCATTGAAATCAAGCCCAAGGTCTGGATAGAACAATTTGCCAGCTGAGAAAGTATATCGCAGGCAGCTTCCGCTGATTCAGTACTACTATCCACCTATACAAACAATTTTAAATTTTTATTTCCTGAAGGTGAGTTATCAGAAATTTATTGGAACTATAACTATGTAACAGAATTCAATTGCAAAATTGTATGTATCCTGTCAAGCTACAAACAAATTAGTATTTCTTCTTTATACAAAAGGTCTCAGACAAAAAGTGAGAAATAGAACTGATGACAAAGTAAACTTCTAAGTGCTCCAGACTTTCAAATCCTTTACAATGACCTGAATTTTAGTAATACCATCCAAATGAAGGAAACTGAGGTTTAAGTTACAGCTCAAGTTCTACACCTCAATCTATGCAAATAATTACAGAAGAGCAGGACAGAGCTTGGAGTAAAAATTCTGTGAAATTCACTGACTGCTTCCACATAAGGATCTAGACACAGAAAAAATGACATTAATGAAACGTAACTAGTTTCTCTTTAATGCTTATTTTTCTTACCTTAAAGCTGACATACTGGAGATGGATAGCATGCCTTTTACTGATCTGCTGAATGAGATCGGGATGGGTGGACTTAAAATACGAAGTCACTGATTGGTTCAGTTCAAATTCAAACTTTCTCCAAAGGTCAGGAGTATGAAAAACTTCATTCCATTTCCTACATACCGAAGACGCCCGGGCCCGATTAAAGGAAGATACTGAAAAATGCGTAATGCTACATAGTGAGGCAAACTCCCCCAGTCTATAAGGACAGTGTGCATATGGGTGTGGTTGAGAGAAGAGTAGAACCCAACTTTTGGTTGGTTCACGGCTGGTGAAGACTGGACAATTTTATTCACCACAGATAAATTGTTCCTCTTCATTCTGTAAACATTTAAAGATTTTGTGATCATATTTTCCACCTATCCATCAGACAGATGTACTCTAATTGCACAGAGTAACATTAGAAAATGAAAAACAGTTACACAAATTTTAATAGTAATCTTCCACTGCATTGCATTGATAGGAAGTGCCACGTGCTAGGGATACAGAGGTAATAGGGAGCTTGCTCTCCAAGGGCTACGGACAAATGGTGAAATACCATGATAAATGCCATCCCTGACATGGGGACAAGTTGCACTGGAAGAATAAAGCAATGACATGTGATTGAGTTCATGTATGGGAGGGAATGGTTGGGGAGGCTTCCAAAAGGGAACGTCCACAGAAGCAGTGTGTCTCGCAGGTTTATTCCTGGTCAGTTACTGTATTCTATCTCCTACAGAGAAGAAAGCATCACAATGCAATTGTGCTAACAACTCCTGGGGTCCTGAAAGATAGTAAAACGTTATCAAAAGCAGAGGCCTGGAAAAGCCCCAGCTCAGCCATTTACTAACCATGTGATCCCTTTTTGAATAAATTAAGCCTCAGCCTCCTCATCTGAAAAGCAGGGAAAACAGCAGTACCTAATCTCATAAGGCAGTTGTGAGGATTAAAGTACTTAAGTACCAGAACAAATAGTAAAGGCTTAATAAATGTTGCAGTCATTCTTGTTGTCTTAAATTATCTAATGCATTTCCCTGAACTAATTTCATTACTTAATTTGAAGCACAATTTTCAGGTGAAACCCAGGACACAGCAACACACCTGACCCTCAGGAGCAAATGTAAAACAGCAAAGGGATGAGCATTCTTCCCCAACAAAAAGGCAAGATGAATCTCCACGTAGGAGCCAGCGTGAGACACAACTAAGTTACAACAAATTTCAGGTCCAGATATATAGTATCTGGAACCTGTATATAGGGTTATCTTGTACATATATTCTACATAAGAATCCAAAGTGTTTTAAGTATTCAATTATTTGAGAGACAAAATAATGGAAAAAGTGGTTCTCCACTTTATTTAACTTTGGTTGACTACTTAACCCACTTTTCATCCTTGAATGTTAGAAATGTATATATCTCTGTCTGATGTGAAACACTTCTTAGCCATAACAGAGTTGGATCCCAAAGCATGGCTGACCTATAAAGTTGCTGAACAAAATGAAGGGTCATCTTTAGGGTTTGGAAAACTAAAATGGAAAACAAAAATAGATGCAAAGCTGTATCTCAAGCATTAGGCAAAAGAGCTATCACATACATTTAGTATGACTTAACCAGTTATATAGAATATATCAAACTGGTGACACCAATAATTCAAAGTATATTCAAAATATTCTTATTTTGGCTCTTTTTTCAAAATATGCTTATTTTGAAAGGGCTGCCCTACTCAATTTTAATTCCCTAAATTGAAATATGTTGGCCCAGGTAAGGTAAAAGAATGAACAATGGATCCTAAATTCTGATATGGAGCACATTTATGGACATTTTGCTTGTACATGTTTCATTTGGTAAACTTAGAGAATGGAATGTTAAAATTTCACTAAATGACCACAAAAAGAGTTATCCCTAATATAATCCTTCACTGGAAAGGCATCACAGCCAAAAGTAAAATAAGATTTCAACCAAGTGTCAGGTTAGCAAACTACCTTGAGTTGTAAACAAAAGGACTGTGCTGTACATTAAAGTGACTTTGTGTAACATGGACGGATTGTTTTGTTTATTCAGTAAAATATTAAATTGCCAATTCACTGAGAATCACCATAAACAACAGACATTAAATGAATACCAGTCATCCCATTAAAAATAACATTTTAATTTTTTTTCTTTGTGTACATTCATTTTCAGAGTCTAAGACTCATCCACAAATCATGAATTTTATGTAAGTCAGTAGCAATGAGCATGAGTTAAATATATTTTAGAATGCAAGGCAAATTGATCTTTACTAGCTTGAAAACCTTTATATAAAAACTCCAACCTAAACATACACGATCATTTAAAAAAACTGACGATTGCTTTTTCAAACTGTCAACTTTCTTACCTAACGAAGGCTTCCAAGTTATAGTTCACTCTGAACGAACGACCTGCTGCCATGGGGTACTCACCAACATCCATTGGATTTCATTTCCTAGCTTGGTAAAATACCACAAAAACACATTCATCAGAATGTGTATAAGTAAAAATCCAGTAACTTTTATGCTTAGGATATTTACCTATCATTGCATTATGTTGAAGGATTTTGTTAGGAAATTACTGATTCGAAAACAACTGTTTTCTACTTGGGGGGAAAAAGCCGGTCCATAAAAACAACTAGCCCGGCTAGTGGGAATATGTAAACCCCTGCCAGGAATCAGGGTAGAAGATCTACTAAGAAAGCTGTGGATCAGTCAAAAGGCTCTGAAAATTTCTATTTTAATGAACATGTATGGAGAGATATTACAAAAAGTTTAAGTAGCCCAAGATTATACTTATTTGTAGGCTGTGTAAATCTTTCAGTTCCAGTTCTTAGGAGCACATAATGCCACTAGTTATAATAATTAAATAAAAATACACATAAATTTTATTGAATATTGTTTGACTAATCTATTAATTGTAGATTTTTTTAAGTTTTTCACTTATATTGACAGATATAACTGATTCATTCATACTCAATTGATTCATTCATACTGTCTTTGAGGTCTGACCAATTTTAGGCAAAGTAACTTGCCAGAGTTGTGAGCAGTCTATGGACATGGAAGAAAATAGTAATGGGTCTACACCAGGATAAAACTCACTGCCTTGGCATCATGAATAAATGTTGTAAAGTCAAAGTAAATAAATAAATGCATTCTACTACCTGCATAAGCCAAATTCAACGGTACAGAGGAGGGGAAGGAGACAACCCATTAATCCACTAAAAACTTCTTTTAACTGCTGTGTACTACTTGCCAGGTCTCAATTTCTCTCTGAAACCTGCTTCTAACATAGAGCTTTGGAGAACAGATAGGGAGAATGTATTTGAGCTCAACATCCACAATTTAATTTCCCCCTCCACTACCTGATGTTCCACTACTATCCAACCCACTATTTACAAGGTAACGTCAGGGTTGGTTCTCCCACTTTATATTCCACTCCAGACGTAGACAGAAAGGAGCTACTGGCACATTTTCAAAGGAACATCACAAATAAGGGAAGGAACAAGTCAAGTGACTTGTATTCCCCTCATCAGATGTCACACACAGTTTTATTTACTGCAGAAATCATATCGAGACAGCTGAGTTATCGAGACAGCTAACTCTGTGTCTGCAGGCCTTCCTGTATGCTGGAGAATAGAGCAGCAATCTAGTAAGGGTACATAAACAGTGAATCACTAGACCCCTAAGAAGATGGCAAGCAAGTACCTATCTCAGATCAAGTCACTGGAGCCTTCAGGATCAAATGAACCATTTCCCTGGGTACTGAAGAAACCTGATTGCTGTTTCAGAGTCACTATCCGGAATTCTGAGTGACAGGAGAACATAAAACCAGAATACGGGACCCCATCAAGTGATAAGCCAAACTTACAAAAAAAGGAAAGCCTGGCACTGATCTTCAGTGCAAAACTAGTCCACCTTTGAGCATTTGGGAAAGAATGTAACAAAGTGGCTTCACTAACCACCCTAACCCAGTTTCCTTTTTTGTTATGTTTACTAATTTGGTGGAACAGGTGACCATGTGAATTGGATCCTCTGAGTATTTAAGAAACCTCCAACAGTATTCTTGAGAAGAACATTTTCAAAGACAGATTAAATGAAAGACTGAACATCTAAAGCCAACCTGGTACCAGTAGTGGAAACAGCTATCTTTTGCAGCATCACCAGATTCTTCCAGATTGGTTAAATTAAAACAAAGGAAGTACTCTGAAAAGTTTCAAGTTTTCAATCGTCACAATGCTAGAAATGTTGTGTAAATATTACAGACAACAGAATAAAGATTCAAAACTACCTAAAAGGCTAGACAAATTTGTTGGAAGCACCAAGATGAAAATGAACAGAAATAACTACCAAATGAAATCTTATTGCTGCTACCACGAATCGGAAGGTGTGGCCTGGACAGGAGAGCTGGAGATCTGCTTCAAAATACAGCTTTCAAACACATAGCTTTCTAATAAAAGAGCCAATTATGCTAAGGGCCAACACTTCCTCCCAATAAATATCACCCAAGCACAGAACAAAAGATAATTTTTTTAGAGATGTTGGGAAAAAAACATTTAATTCTTTGCAGCCCACATGACCTTAGTTGCCTTCTAAATCTAAAAACTGCAATTTTTAAAAATACAGAAGTCAAATTACAGTATCACCAAGGGTTCAACAAGACAAATAGAGTAAGTATTATGTCAAATTAATCTTTCCTAAAGCACTGATTTCCAGCATTTTGGTGTTCTCACATTTCACCACTGTTGTAGCAATTTTCTATACGGTCTCCTAAGTCTTTCTGTGGTATTAAGATATACTCATTTAAAAAAATAAAAAGAAAACTTTGAATTTTAAAATGGGCATATTTCCTTTTAATGACTCATAGGGAAACTGAAGTTTTCAAAATGTATATAGATTCAAAACACCTTGTGATAGGCAAGGAGAGGGTTCCAGAGAATCTGAACCAGGCAATCTGTGAGAATCCCTGAATTAGTGATGGGAGGCTGTTAGGCAGCTTTTCCCTCTCCTGTCCCCCCCTCCGCTCCTTCTCCCACCCCCATCTCGCCAGCCAGACTCTGAAAAAGAAAAGGCAGTGAGGACACCAAGCCAGGTCCTCTACAGGGCAGCCTTCGGAACTGGGGAGGGTCCCATCCTAGGGTTGGGCACATGAAGGGATCTAACAATCAATACAAGGGATTCAAGAAAGTATTTCGCAACATTTTTCTGAGAACATAATCAATTCATTCAGCTTCACATTTTGGGAAGTTTCTGGGCACAGGTGACAAGGCAAAACCAGTCCACCTTTGAGGGCTGGCTCTCCCAAGCCACGGGAAAGGTTGGAGTCTACCTCTCTCTTGGCCATTTCTTTGTAGCAGACATAAACTCTCGCCCGCTACCCTCCTGTTACCTAAAACCCTCCCAGCCGTCGTGCAAAAGTGACCACGTCTATCAGTGGCCACTGCTCATTTTCCCCAACTCCCCTTATTCAAAATATCCCCGAGAGCGCGTTTGAGGGCCGCGTCAGGACGAAGACAATCCTCGCAAACTTACCCTCCAAAGACGAAGAAAATGACTGAATTCGGGAATGCGGGTCCCGCGCAGGCCCCTGGGGAAAAACGCACACGGTGAGAAGTGAACCACGCGAGGCAGTAACCGGCCAGACGACAACCCTCCCTCCCCCCTCTCCCCCCCGCCTCGCCCGGGAAATCAAATGCCGGGGGTCTGGGACGGGGTCGCTCCTCAGGGCGGGGAGGCCACGTCCTCGTGCCCTGAGTAGGCGCAGTGACCACCGGCGCCTCTCCTCCCCACATGGCCACCCGCCTGAGCCGGCACCCAGGCTCCGGCCCGGGGCTCCCTCAGTCTGCAGAGGTGCAGCCCTCGAAGACCACCACGTCCCCCACAAGGACCTGCTACCTTCAAACCTGTAACCGCGGGGGATTCCGCGCGCGCGTCCCTGCCTCCGCGGGCCGGGCTGCTCAGCAGTACCCGCCCACCCCGACGGTGCCCCAGTGGCTGCCCCGGAGCTGAAGGCGCGGGGACACACACCCAGACCCCTGCGGCAGCGGGCGTCCCTCGGCCCGGCCTCCCCTCCGCCCCGCCCCGGCCCGGCCCCACCTGGCATGCGGCCTTCCGCCCCTTCTGCGGGAAGTCCACGCGCATGCGTGCACACCTGCTCCGAGGTCCCGGGTTGAGGGGGGGCGCCTCCTTAGGTGGTGAGGGGGAGGTCCTCTGCCTGCTGGTCTTCAACTACACCTCTGTGACCACCTGAGTCGTAAAATCGACGGCCAGCCAAATGACAGTGAACTTAGAAGTTCCAGTTTCTAGAAATAAGCCTCCCCGGGGAAAGGGCACCCTTTATTAATATGCAATTAGTTGGAATTTAAAATATGAAAAGTGGTAACAGGTCAGTGTTAAGTATGTATATATTACCTCTCTGTCCTGTGCCACATCTCTTTCCCTGGGGCTAACCACTGCAACAGTCTATTGTGTAAACTACCAGACCTTCAATACATACACGCAAAAGTACACAGAGGTAGGGATTTTATTACTTTTTCTTAATCATTAGTTCTCTTAAAATCTGAGGTCAAACTAAACGTAATGTTCTGGAACTTCTGTTTTTGCTTATCATGGACATCATTCCATGTCGACACAGATAATTCCCCCCAGACTTTTTTTTTTTTCCAAATGGCTTTATTAAGGTATAATGAACAAACTGCACACACTTAAAGCATAGAATTTGGTAAGTTTTGACCCCCTTGAAACAGTCACTACAATCAAGATAATGAATATATGCACATCTTCCAAAAGTTTCTTTACACCCTTCTGTAATCCCTCCTTCAATTTCTCCTGCATCAGCTTTCTGACGCTACATTAGTTGGCATTTTCTCAAATTGTATGTAAACTGAATCACAGAGCAGTACTCTTTTATCTGGCTATTTGCACTCAGCATAATTGTATTGAGATATGATACAGCCAGGTTACTGGATGTAATACTTCATTTCTTTTTATTGCCGAGTAGTATTCCATTGTATGGATATACCACAGTTTGTGTATCCAATCACCTGAAGATGGACACTAAGGTTATTTCTAGTTTGGGGCTATTGCAAAATAAAGGTGCTGTGAGCATTATTGTACACATCATTATATGCAATTATGCTTTCATTTCTCTTGGTTAAATACCAAGGAGTGCAATAGCTACATTGCATACAAGGCATAGGTTTATCTTCTAAAGAAGACTGCCAATGTGTTTCCAAGGAGGCTATTTTTTATTGCTGCTAGCAGTTTACTACAGATCCATTTCTTCCACATCCTCACCCACACTTTTTAATCTAATAGGTGTCTAGGGGTATCACAGTGCAGTTTTAATTTACATTTCCCTAATGAATAATGATGTTGAGCATTTTTTTCATTTTTTTCATCTTCTTTAGTGAAGAGTCTAGATCTTTTGCCTAATTTTATTTGGTTGGTTTTTCTCATTATTGCATTTGGAAAATTCTTTATATATTCTAGATACAATTCTTCTATCAGATATACGACTGTTAGAAGGTGGTGGAGGGACTAGAAAGTATCCCCCAAATCAAGAAGGCACTCTGAGACTGAAAAACAAAGCAGGCCACTCCATACAGTTTTAACAGAGTTACTTTCAGGGTAACTTATTGACAAGGAAGATCTGGTGGGTGACAATCCAGCTGTGCAATTATTCTCCATAAAGTCTGGACTTTAGTCTATAGATTTTATAGTGCAAGAGGACTGGCAGAAGGGCAGTGTAGTGAGATAGAAGGGTTCACGTGCACCTACTTGACATCAAACTTTCCATTGGATCTTGTGGCACCACCTGTGCTAGGAAGGAGAGAGCTGATGTTATCTTTAACAAATTTACAGAGGGCCAAATCAAGCCTCCCCACATCCTGGCCTTGGCTGGCATTTCTAAGGGATGTATATTAGTCTCCATGGGGTTCCAGAAGCCTGGCAGTGTTGCTGGTGGGAGGAGGGGTGTTAGCCATCAGACTTGAAGGAATAGAGGGCTAAAGATGAAGAGATGGAGTCAGTGATGTTGGCTTTCCTACATATGACTTGTAACTATTTTTCTTCCCAGTCTTTGGCTTGTGTTTCTACTCTTCTTTTGAAAAGCATAAGTTTTCATTTTGATAAAGTTCAGTTTATCAATTTGTTCTTTTATGTATCATGATGTCAAATCTAAGAAATCCTTCCCTAAGCCAAGTTCACAAAGATTTTCTCCCATACAGTTTATAATTTCACATTTTACATTTAGGCATATGATTCATTTGAGTTAATATTTGTACGTGGTGCAAGGTGTGAACCAAAGTTCACTTTTTTTTGTATATGCATATCCAATTATTCCATCTCCAGCTTTTGAAGAGACTTTTTTCTCCACATAATTGCCCTTGCACCTTTGTGGAAAATCCATTGTTCATGTATGTGTGGATCTATTTTTAGACTATTCTGTTTGATATATTTGCCTATCTTTATTCTATTATCACACTGCCTTGATTTCTTTAACTTTATATTAATTTTTGAAATCAGGTAGTTTTCGCCCTCCAAGTTGTTCTTTTTTCAAAGTTGTTTTGGCTACACTATATTCATTCCATATGGATGTAAGAATCATCTTGTCAGTATCCACAAAAAATCTTGCTGGGATTTTGCTAGAGATGGCCTGGAATCTAGAGATCTATATGAGGAGAACTGACTTAAAAATATTGAGTCTTCAAACCCAGAACATAATGTATCTATTTATTTAGGTCTTTAATTTCTCTCAGCAGTGTCTGTAGTTTCCATACAGGTCTTGCCAATTTTATCAGAGATCTCTCCAGGTACTGCATAGTTTTTTTTTTAATGTAAATAGTGTTACTTTTAAAATTTTAATTTCTAGTTGTTTGTTGCCAGTATGCAGAAATACAGTTGATTTTTCTATATTGATCTTGTATATTGCAACCTTGCTAAAATCACTTATTAATTCTAGGAACTTCCATTGGAATCTAGTACATTCCACTGGATTTTCTACATAGACAATCATGTTGTCTGTGAATAAAAAGTTTAACTTCCTCCTTTCCAATATAAATGCTTTTTATTTCTTTTCCTTGCCTGATTGCACTGTACTTGCAGTTCAGTGCTGAATAGTGGTGAGAGCAGATCCTTGACTTGATTCTGATCTTAGGGGGATAGCATTCACTCTTTAACCAGTAAGAATGTGGTTACCTATAGGCTTTTCATAGATGCCCTTCATCAGGTTGAGGAGATTTCCTTCTATTCCTACTTTGCTGAGAGCTTTTTTTGGTTAATGAATAGTGGATGTTAGGTTTTTGTCAAATGCTTTTTCCCGTAACTATTGAGATGGTCTTATGATTTTATTTTTTCATTTGTTAAAATGGAGTTACACTGATTGCTTTTCAAATGTTTTTTTTTTTAAAGATTTTATTTATTTATTTGACAGAGACAGAGATAACAAGAGCAGGAACACAAGCACGGGGAGTGGGAGAGGGAGAAGCAGGCTTCTCGCCAAGCAGGGAGCCCAATGTGTGACTCGATCCCAGGATCCTGGGATCATGACCTGAGCCGAAGGCAGACGCTTAACCGACTGAGCCACCCAGGCGCCCTGCTTTTCAAATGTTAATCCAACCTTGCTTTCCTGGGATAAACCTCATTCAGTCATAACTCATTATCTTTTTACCAATTATTAAATTCAGTTTGCTAAAATTAGAATTTCTGCATCTGTGTCCATGGTGCAGGGGGGATACTGGTTAGTAATTTCCTTTTCTTATAATATCCTTGGCAGAGTTTGATATCAAGTAATGCTGGTTCCATAGAACAAGTTAGAAAGTACTTCTTCGTCTTCAGTATTCTGGAAGAGTGTGTAAAAATGGTATTATTTATTCATTAAATGCTTGGTAGAACTAGCTAACGAAGCCATCTGGGACTGGAGTTTCTTTTGCAGGACAGTTTTGATCTACAAATTCAGTTATCTACTTTAGTAGATATACTCAGGTTATCTATTCCTTCTTTTTTATTTTTTTTTAATCTATTCCTTCTTGAATGAGCTTTGAAGTTTGTGTCTTTGTAAGAAATTTCTCCACTTCATCTATGTGGTTAAACTGATTGGCATAACATTGTTCATAATATTACCCTATTACCCTTTTGTGTCTATAGTTCTGTGAGGATGTCAGCTCTCTCATTCCTGATATTGGTATACTCTACTCAGCAGTCTGGTTAAAGGATTATCAATTTTTATTGATATTCTCTAGGAACCAGTTTTGGTTCACTGATTTCTGGAATTGTTTTTCTCTGTTTTATATTTCACTGATTTCAGTTCTGACCTTTATTTCTTCTCTTTTGTTCACTTTGGATTTAATTTGATATTCTCTTTCTCATTTCTTAAGGTAGAAAAAAAGTACATTGATTTAAGATATTTTCTTCTATTCTAAATGGGCTTTAGTGCTTTAAGTATTCCCCTAAATACTCTCTTAGTGGCTTATCACTGATACCTAAATTCAGGGAGTCTACTAACTGAGTCTGGGTTCCTTCTCTCTTCCTAGATAGCAGCCTAAAACTCTCTCAAGGCAGTAAAATGGGGGCACTTGTAAGGCTTCAGAATGCTTGTGTCTTGAAAGTTCCTATTTCATATATTGTGTACTTCTGGGGGCGGGTATTTTCACAGAGGGTAAATCTAGTCCCTGTTTCTCTATCTTGGTTGGAATGAGAGGTTGCCTCATACTTTGTAATGGTTGAATGAGAAGTTCCCCTTATATGGAAACATCACAAATCCTGTAACTATTGCTGGACATTTAGTTTTTGCTGCTATGAAGATGATATATCTTGCATTTATGTGAATATTAATGAAGAACATTTATAGAAATGGAATTGCTGGTTAAAATATTTTAGATTTTGATAGATATGGCAATATCTAAAATAGTGCTGGTCTGATAATTGTGCTATACTTCCTTTCAAACTAAGGAGCACAGAATTATGCCAGTAATAATTTTTAAAAAACAGCATCTTTTTATAGTCATTTTGTCATGCTTTGAACAAATAGTGATTCTGGTTGGTTGAATCAGGATAGTCTAAATTATGCTGCAGGAACAAACAACTGCAAATCACAGTGATTTAATACAACAAAGGTTTATTTCTCAATCATACTACATTTCTCTCCAAAGTCAGCTAAAAGCTCTGGTCCCTGTTATCTTCTTTCCAGGACCAAGGATGATAGAGTAGTTACTAGCTAGAAAGGTGTCAGTTTGTCACAGAGGGAAAGAGAAAGTGGGAGGAATACACTGCAACTTCTGCTTCTAACCACATTTTAATTCCCTTCTCCTTGGCCAAAACCTAGTCAGAATGGCCACACCTCCCTTTAAGTGGGTGAGAAAATGTAATCCTACCACATGCCTGAAAGGAGAAACCTGGAATGTTTGAGAACACCCATCATGACTGTCACAATAGTAAAAGTGTGCAACAAAAATTTCACCAAAACATTCTCAAGCATAAAATGGTATCTCACTTGGCAGGGGTGGGTAGTTATATATAGTTTGGGGAGAGGCAGTCCCTCAGACTGCAGACACTCCTAACAGGAACAGCAGATACCAGGGATCTCCAAGACCCCCCTCAAATTGATAATTCACTGAAAGGACTCACAGAACTCAGTGAAAACTGTTATACCCACCGTTATGATTTATTACAATGAAAGGATACAGATTAAAGTCAGCGAAGGAAAGAGAAGCATGGGGTAGAGTCCAAGAGAGTTTCAGATGTGAGCTACCAGTTGTCATCTCCCAGTGGAGTCATGGACAGTACTAAATATCGCTGGCAACAATGTATGACCGTATGCATGGAGTATTGCCAAGCAGGGAGGCTCGCCCGAGCCTTGGTGTCCAGAGATTATACTGGGGCTTGGTCACATAGACATGGTTGACTGCCTGCCTATGTAGCTGACTTTCAGTCTCCAGACCCTCCAGAATTTGAGATGATACCTCCTGGCCCAAAGCCCTCACCATAAATCATATTGATAGACTATTTGGTGTGACCCAAAGCCCTAGATAAACAGATATTTTTATCAGGCAGAATATTCCAAGAACTTAGATCATAACACAGGAGCTGAGGGTAAAGATCAGACCTCTCTTTGGGTAAGGATAATTTCTGACTACACAGAGTTAAATCATATTTGATTCAACATGATTTCAGAACTCTACAATGAAACTGCCTGTGTATCCTATTGGAAAGAAACATGCCTTTTAATTGTATCAGTAATATTTACTACCTAATATAAAGTCTTTATTTTTGACAGTGTGACAGAAAAAAAAATGCCATATGTGCCTTAATATATTAACTATCCACTTGGCAGAGAAAAATTCAGGTACATTTCCCACTTTTTTCCTCTTGCACATTGCCAAACACAATACCTACATAAAAAGATACTCTAAGATTTGCTTTGTTATAGTTTGTCCCAGTTGACCTCTACAATACAATAATATAAATATGCTCTGAAGATCTATCCTGGCTTTCTTTTAAGAAATTGGTTTTTAATATTTAAAAAGATATATAGCCTATTTTCTAAATATTCTCAGTATTTTCTGAAGATTCAGCTTTTACTTCATATTCTTTTAGAGTAAGTTCCCCAAAGGAAAGAAGGGGGCATTTAACTTTACAGAAATCTTAAGGCAGTTCATTTTAAATCACGAATGCCAGCTAGTGTGTCTCTAAACGTGGATGAACTTGCCTCTGTTTGCACTGTATTCAAACACAGTAGGAAGCCCCTGTAAATAGGGGAAATTATGAAATAAGCATTTCTAAATGGGTCAGGATTAGTCATCACTGACAACATTGACCCTGTTTCCAAGAGTGAATAAAATCAAGAGGATTGCATAGATCCCAAGATTTCATTAACATCATGTTCTATCCGGTGTGAAGTACCTTTTCTTATACTCTTTCACAGGTCTGAACTTTTCAGTTCTTAAAGAAAAGAAGAAAAATTATTTTTAACCTGTTGCTTTTCACTAATGCTTTTCTAATCAAGCCTTTACCATGCAAAGTCTTTAAAATGAAATGTAACATTGTTTTCCAATTTTGTAGATTACTTAGTTTTAGAAGCTGTAACTCAAGTAAAAAATTCTGCAAATACATTTTGTTTTTTAAAAAAAAAAAGCAAATGGGAGCACCTGGGTGGCTCAGTCAGTTAAGCATCCGACCCTTGATCTCAGCTCAGGTCTTGATCTTAGAATCATGAGTTCAAGCCCTGCATTGGAGTCCACACTGGGCATGGAGCCTACTTAAAAAAAAAAAAAAAAAAAAGCGAATGCATTTATTTTCTTGTCTAACTAAACATTTCATGTAAATACTTTGTCAATCTAGATATAATTCTTTTGCAGTTGTTTTATTTACGAAAGGCAAAAGCTATATTAATTTGATTGTCAGCACAAATCTAGGATCACTGAGAAACAGGGACAGTCATTCCAGATCAATTAATACAAGTAGGTTAGTAGGTCATGTTCTACAGCTGTTGCGGTGATCAGCCATTTCTGAGGGCATTTCAAAAAAGAGTCATTAACAAAAATGAAAATATCTTGAAAGTTTTTTGAACAAAAGGAACATTTTAACACTGAGCTATTTTTCTTATAAAAAAACAGTAAACTCTTTCAAGATACAGATTTAAATTTCCTTGTTTATGGCAAGTTTTCCTGTGTTACTTCAAAATCTTTGAAAAATGACGTATCTTAAAATTGAAAAGTACATAGCTATTTAATTTGACTTATTGTCTTTAGAAAGAAAATGCTCCAGTGTTTTTTTTATGATGATTATTCATTAACATAAGGAATATACTATATTGCCAGTCAGTTACAATGAGATCATAAAGCAGAACTGTCAGAGGAAATAGAAAACAATACTATATTTAATAGAAGTAATATTTAAAATGACAAAGGATAGCAATAAACTGCCTGCAAACACACTAATCAAGTACCCAAACAGAAATAGGGCAGCTCTTTGTTACCGAGTTATTAAGGAGACACTGAAAAACAGGCTCACAAACACAAACATGGCTTGCCAATCAACCAGGATGGTAACCAACCTAGGACAGAGAACAGTGCAAGAGAACAAACTGAGTCACATGGTCATCTGTGCAACATAGCCAAGTGCTTACAACCATACAGGAAACTCACGTGGCCGCTGAACACACACACATACACACACACACATACACACACACACACACACACACACACCCCTACTTGAGGCTGCTTGACAGTGGTGGTAATAACATTTATTACAATAGGTAGAAATTAAAACAGGAGCACAGCAAGTCTGATTTTTCCATTTCCCTGTATAGACTCCCTACACTGAATAAAAGTATAAAGCTCAACATTCACAGGGAGAATTACATCTTCAAATCTTTCATATGAGTATTCTTATTCGAGCCTTCCAAAAATAGGATGAAGTATGCAAAACATGTACAGATAAAAATCTAAGTAAAACCACTTTCTTGACCACATGTCTTTCTAGTACTTAGGGTGGTGTGGGATCTAAGATGGGCTTTGGGGAAAAGCCCAGTCTTTTGAGAATACACAAAGCTCTAGGTTTGGGAGAATGACTTTCCTCCCAAAGGAGGGAGCAGATCTCATGTGTGAGAGTTGGAGCTATTTTCTTCCCACAATGATGATTCACAGCATATATATCCCTTTGGGTTGAATCAGAGTAAGAGTGTATTTAGATCCCCAAATCCTTATTAAGCATCTTTGCCCTGATGTTCATAAAAGAGATTTTCTCTTCAGAGAAAATTTTGTTACTCATTTTCCTTTATCAACATCAATCACACCTTCTTACCTTTAGGGAACTTTTCAAATCTTTGAGAGGAAATCACGACATTGTCCACTGTTGAATGAAGTGTGTTTCATTAAGAGCAAACTGCTGTTGAGTCATATCCTGAAAGTGAGTTGTCACTTTTAGAGGATAATTATACAAGTGCTTCAGAAGAGAATCCAGTCAAACTCTTATTAGATTGATGTATTTCCCTTGGGAACAGAGTTTTCATTTTCAGTCCAGAAAAATTCACAAATACTAAACTTGCATATATGGGTTGCTTTTTATATATGACATATATGGGTTGCTTTTTAACAAGGGGTGGTGCTGATATGTATCTACTTCATTGACTTCCAAATTTAATTTAGATGCATTTCCTTAAATTAACTACAGAAATAACCTTGGAGAGAGTAGAGGTTCAGTTCTGGACCACAGTGATAAAACAAATACCACAATAAATGGAGTCAAATGAATTTTTTGGTTTCCCAGTGCAAATTATTGAGGAGGACACTGAAAAAATGGCGCTCACGAAACTGAACATAAAGCTTTGCCATCAATGATGATGGTCCCCAATACAGGACAGAGAAGAGTACAAAAGAACAAACCGTGAGCCACACAAGCATCTGTGCAAAGAGCTAGGTGCTCACAACAATAATGTTCACTACTGTTCAGTGTTTAGAAGTTATGTTTACACTATACTGTAGTCTGCTCAGTGTGTAACAGCCTTAAGTCCAAAAAATGTACATGCCTTAATTTAAAAATACTTTATTGCTAAAAAATGCCAACCATCATTTGAGCTTTCCATGACTTGTCATCTTTTTGCTGGTGGAGGGTCTTGTCTCAATGCTGGATGGCGGCTGACTTGTCAGGGCTATGGTTGCTGAAGGTCTAGGGGGCGGCTGTGGCAATTTCTTATAATAACAGTGATGTTTGCCACACTGATGGACTCCTCTTTTCACGAACAATTTCTCTGTAGCATCCCAGGCTGTATTTTGATAGCATTTAACCTACAGTAGAACTTCTTTTAAAAGTGGAGTCAATCCTCTCAAACCCTTCCACTGCTTTATCCACTGGGTTTATGTAGTATTCTAAATCCTTCGGGTCATTTCAACAATCTTCACAGCATCTTCACCAGGAATAGATTCTATCTCAAGAAACCACTTTCTTTGCTCATCCATGAGAAGCAACTTTTCACTCATTTAAGTTTTATCCTCATATTGCAACAATTCAGTCATATCTTCAGGCTCCACTCCTAATTCTGTTCTCTTGCTATTTCTACCACATCTGCAGCTACTTCTTCCACTGAAGACTTGAACCGCTCAATGTCATCCATAAGGGCTGGAATCAACTTCTTCCAAACTCCTGTACGTGTCGATAGTTTAACCTCTTCCCATGAATCACCAATGTTCTTAATGGAATCTAGAATAGTGAATACTTTCCAGAAGGTTTTAAATTTGCTTTGCCTAGATCCATCAGAGGAATCACTATCTACAGCGGCTATAGTCTTACGAAATGTATTTCTTTTTTTTTTAAAGATTTTATTTATTTATTTGAGGGGGAGAGAGAGAGAGAGCACACAAGTTGGGGGGAGGGGCAGAGGGAGAGAGAGAAGACAACTCCCCACTGAGCAGGGAGCCTGATGTGGAGCTTGATCCCAGGACCCCAGGATCATGACCTGAGCCAAAGGCAGATGCTTAACTGACTGAGCCACCCAGGTGCCCCACGAAATGTATTTCTTAAAGAATAAGACTTCAAAGTCAAAATGACTCCTTGATCCATGGGCTACAGAATGGATGTTGTGTTAGCAGGTATGAAAACAACATTAATCTCACACATCTCCTTCAGAGCTCTTGCATGCCCAGGTGCATTGTCAATGATTGGTAATATTTTGAAAGGAATCTTTCTTTTCTGAGCAGTATATCTCAAGAGGGGGTTTAAAATATTCAGTGAACCATGTGGTAGACAGACATGCTGTCATCCAGGTTTTGTTGTTCCATTTAGAGATCACAGGTGGAGTACATTTAGCATCTTTCTTGAGGGCCCTAGGATTTTTGGAGTGGTAAATGAGCATTAGCTTCAACTTAAAGTCATCCGCTGCATTAGCCCCTAACAGATAATCAGCCTATCCTTTGAAGCCAGGCATTGACTTCCCCTCTCTAGTTATGAAAGTCCCAGATGGCATCTTTTTCCAACAGAAGGCTATTTTGTCTACATTGAAAACCTGTTGTTTGGTGAATTATCGTAGCTGGATCTTCTGGATAACTTGCTGCAGCTTCTCCATCAGCACTTGCTGCTTCATGTTGCACTTTTATGTTCTGGAAGTGGCTTCTTTAGCCTCGTGAACCAACCTGTGCTAGCTTCAAACTTGTCTTCTGCAGTTTCCTCACCTCTCTCAGCCTTCAAAGAATTGAAGAGAGCGAGGGCCTTGCTCTGGAGGAAGCTTTGACTTAAGGGAATGCTCTGGCTGGTTTGATTTTCTATCCAGGCCAATAAAGCTTTCTCCATATCATCAGTAAAACTGCTCTGCTTTCGTATCATTTGTTTATGCAGTGGAGTAGCACTTTTAATTTCCTTCAGGAACTTTTCCTTTGCATTCATAATTTGGCTAACTGATGCAAGAGGTATAGTTTTGGGCCTCTCTGGGCTTTCAATGTGCTTTCATCACTAAGCTTAATCATTTCTGGCATATGATTTAAAGTAAGAGATAATAATGGGAAGGCACCCCTGGTAGATTTCTCTGACCTGATTATATCATATTATCCTGTTCTTAGAGCTTTAGTTCGTCTGACTCCCAGCCCAAATCCAACATTTTTCTAGAAAAAGGACAAGAATGTAAGATGAACTTTTGAGTGCACTGTTTAATTATGTCCTGTCCAATGGTGAAAGACTGTGGATGCAATCTCTAGTCTTTCCCCAGTTGCTCTGGTCACTTCACTCCTTGGCTGGTGTCCCATCATCTCCTCAATCTCTCAATGTTAGAGTGCCCCCAGCTCAGTTCAGGAGCGCTTCTCTCTGCCTGTGCTGATTCTCTGGCTGATGTCATCCTTCTTGTGGCTTTAACCTCAATCTATATGTTACTGACTCCTAAGTGTGTATCTCCATTCCTGACCTCTCTCTTGAACTCCAGACTTTTATATCCAATTCTCTATTTGACTTTCCTTGCATTTCCAAAAGCCATCTCAAACATATCCAAAGCAACTTTCAGCTCTCCTCCTTCAAAACCTGCTTCTTTTGTGGTTTTCCTATCTCAATAAATAGCAACGCTATGTTTTCAGTTGCTAAGGCACACTTTGCAATCGTCTTTGATGCCCATATTTCCTTTCATATTCTCTGTACAATCTGACAGCAGATCCTCTCAGTTTGACCTTCAAAGCGTGTCCAGAATCTGAACACTGCTCACCACCCCTACTACCACCATTCTGGTCCAAGCCACTATCATCTCTCACCTGGAGGGTGCACTGGCCTCCTAACTGGCCTGCTTGCCTCCTCTCTCACTCCTGTAATATAATCTTCATGCACTAGCCAGAGCCATCCTGTTCAAATGTTAGCTCATGTCATTCCTTTGCTCAGAAACATCCAATGGCATCCTTGCCCTCAAAGTAAAAGGCAATCCTTACAGCACCTGCGAAACCCCCCCTTAATCTGTTCTGCCCACTACATCTCTTCGACTTCATCTTCTCCCACCTCCTTCCTCCCACGTTCCCTCTGCTCCTGTCACAAGGGCCGCCTCCTCTCTGTCCCCCAAACCCTGCTGGGGTGCTCTCCTCTCTTGGGCCCTTCGTACTCACTTTCCCCTCTATCTGGAATGCTCTTTCCAAAGGTATTGACAAGACTCGCTCCCTCTTCTCTTTCAGGGCCTTACTCAAATGTTACCTGTTGTATTTTCTCACTAAACACTAATACTACATGCTCTGCTTATGTGTCACTCACATTAAAACGTAAACTCCAGGCAGGCAGAGATCTTTGCTTGTTTTGTTTTCTGGTGCACCGGCATTACCTAGAGTGGTGCTTGGCACGAAGCGGGTACTTAATGCATAACTGAATGAGTAAATGTCTTGTTATCTTACATCATATTTTGTTCAGTAGAGAGAAGATGGGTGGGCGTGGATGGACAGATGTGTAAAATGAGCCTGCAGATAGCTGGCATGACCTGTCACTACCATGCCCCAGTCCCCTTCCAGAAAAGGCAGCATAAGCACCATGACAGAATTAGATAGAAATCTCCCATTTTAGCCTATGGACAGCATATAATCATTACACATTTTATATTTCTCAGAAATTAAGTATTAAATAACACCTTTCACTGGAACACCTTAAAATGTGTTCCCCCAAAAAAGTAGCATAATTACACGTACTTATACATCTCTATTATACATCAGGTAGCAAGAGAAGGCTTCATGGATTCAAGATCTCTCAGCTTCTGACACCTTTGTATTGGAACAGAAAATGTGGATGAGCCCAAGAAGTAGTCTGACATTTACAATAAGCCATTTGAGCTTTAGAAAGTCTATTACTGCCTGGCTTATTAACATAAGAAAAAAGTGAAATGACTTGTAGACTGTCAACAGGGTGCCATGGTGACCCTGGGCCATCGTTTACCTCAGCTAACCTCATGTGGTTCTTCCAGTCGACATGGGCATGTCACGGTTGAACACATTAGTCAGGGAAGGCTCTGAGAAGGAAGTAGGGCTCACTCTTGGCGGTTAACCAAGAGTGTTTTCCTGAGGTCAAAGTTTGAGTGCCACAAGTACTCAGTGTTGACCACACGTACATGAAAAGACAGGTGTTCTTGAGGAGACCAAGCCCCCATAAACTTGCTAGCCGTTCAGAGGGCAGCTTTGGAACCCTGGCCTCCTAACAGCATGCCCCTCGCACCTTCAGTCCCCTCTGCAGAAGCCCAGGACCTTCACTCTTCTTCCTTTCAAAACTGGCATACAAGAAAGCCACTCATCACAGCTGAAACAAGCTGTCTCTTGCTAGGTTGTTATATGTCCTTTTGGAGAGAGGAAAGCCAGAAGCAAAGTGAATGAAGTGCCAGCCCCAAAGTATCAGGAATCAACAAGCAAGGTCCAGTCTCTGCTTTAGCAGACAGGACTTTGCCAGTGCCCTAGAGATAAAGCCTAGTAGGACAGACACTCACAGCCCCTATACCCCGAGCATGTAGCTGCTCTACTTACTACAATTACTAACATTAACATTAAAATTAATTAAAATTATTATCTCTGCCCATGGGTCTAAAGTCTGAAGGAAACTCAACAGGCCTTAAAGCATGTACTCACAGACTTTGGGAGGACCTTAGAAGTCACTTTGTCTAACTTTCTCATTTTACAGATAAGGAAATTAAGGTTCCAAAAAGTTAAATGCTGGCCTGTGATCTCTTCGGTGCACATTCCATATCTTGATTTGTGTGTGCCTGGAAATGACTGGACTGCATTTCTTGCAAAAGGCCCTATAATTCAGCATAGTCATTCTGCACATCCTCTGAGTCTGAAACAGTAATATTTGACTGAGCTTGTCGACCAGGCTGCTCTAAAAATGCCTATGTTCTAGGAATATAGATTATATAATTTAAAAGCTTTCAAGTGGGACCCAGGAGGAACTAACTTGTCATCTGACTCTAAACTAGATTAGCCCCATGGCCACAGGCATAGATGGTAAATCCGTATTATCTGACTGACCAAAGAAAAAGCCTGGTGGTATGAAGAGGACACTGGATGGGAGAAAGCAGATGTGAGTTTCAGCCTAGACTTCATCATAAGCTAGCCACTGCACTTTGGGCAAGCACTTCATCTCTTTGGGACTTAGAAACCCTCCTAGTATGTATCCAAACTTAATGTCATCTGCTAGGACAGGGCACATGGATGAGCAAAGCAGTAGTTTTCTTTAAAGGTAAAATGCCTCTCTGGTTCAGTATCTCCTAATCTAGCAGAGACTTGAAGAAACAGATTGTCTGGAAAGGCTAAGAATACACTGGGCTATCCCAAGACTTTCTAGTTCCTTTCTTTGGCCAGAAGATGGAACCAGGGTAGGAACCAAAAAGATCCTTCCCCCAACCTGGTTTCAGTGATAGACCATGATCCATACATGGCCAGTGATGGTACCTACTCCCCCTAGCATTGGAAATAGGTCCAAAGGATAGAAAGAGGACCAAAGTAGACCTAATCTAAGTTCTTCCCTCAGACTGGTATACAGATCTTGGGAAATAAAATTCCTTTTCTCTAGAGCTAAAAAGGTAGGGTGATGCAAGCCTGAAGTTACAGTGGCTCATTCTCTTGGGACCATGGCAGAAAACCATCAATCAGTGGGGAGATGAAGCCAACAAAGAGATAAAGAGAGCTGAGAAAAAGGCAATATTCCTTTTATACTGCCTGATACCTGGATCCAGCCATGCCTGAAGATGCTTGAGTCCAAAAAATTCTCTTTTATGCCTGAACTAGTTTGGCTGAGTTTCTGCCACTTTTGATTAAAAGAATCCTCTAATTTTTCAAATGAGGAAAGTGAGGTTCATATGAAGGGAGTGACTGACTCAAGGTCACATAGCACACTGGGGACAAAATTTGGACTTGAAATCAGGTCTAAGAGTTTCCATTCCAATGCATTTCCTATTTTACTCTGCTTTATATATACTGTCTTGTGAATTATTCAGCATTTTCTGAGTGATAGTACAGGTCAATTCTCATGCCATACTGTATCATGGCAAAATCCATTCATTCATTTAAACAAAAGATGGAGAATCATTTATTAAGGATTCTATGACACAAGAAGAGAGCTTAGACTAATTGACTTGTGTCTAGGTTAAGTCCAAATAAAAGATTCAATTATGTCAGGATCAAAGGTAGAAATCATGTACTTGATTCTATTTCCCACCGCCCACCTCCGTCCCAGAACAATCTGCTTTGCTCTAGGCATGGCAATAGGGTCTTCCATCAATGTGTTCATGTGTAGTTACCTCACAGTGGGCTTCATGCATAGGTGAAATTCAGTAAGTACTGGAAGGAGAGAAGGAAGGAAGGGAGACAAGAAGGACGAGATAGAGGAAAGGTGAAGAAAAGTAGAGTGCGTTTCAAGTAAAAATTAACTGTTAATTTTCTCTTGTTGAGCAGAGCTTATATTACATCATGTCTTGTAGCAGTCTTACAGTATGTCTGTGAAATCCAGTCTACTATGCAACCACTGCTTTTTCTAAATTGAACAGAAGAAACCTCAAGCTGGAGCCACAGATCATGAACCCGTCTTAGTAGTGCTGAATATTAGAAGCAAATGAGGTAACTCACAGCGGTGACCCTTGATGAATACCCTGATTGTAGCAGTTCTGTGAACTGGTTACAACAGGGTTTAGTCATGCTCAGTAATACTCATTTACAAGGGCTACACACTAGAGTAAACTGTGTGAAAGTGGCCGGTTCCTGGATTTAGTAACATGATGAATAATGTTTTAGGAAACTTGAACACCTGATGATGAATAGATGTTAAGAATATTCTGTTTGAATTATTTAGTGGATGTTATATCATTCTTTGTGATCAGAATTTTTAAACCACAAACAGGATATAGAGAAATGGTAAAAAAAAAAAAAAAAAAAAAAGTTTTCAGAGTCAGAAAATAAGATGATCATCAAAAGAATGTGTTTCTCATGGCCTTGTAAAGATACTCCACCACTTAAAACTTGATCTTTCCTAGTTTTACATTGAGTAATGGAAAGCCAAAGATTCCACAGCATCATAATCATGCAGCTGAGAGGCATCTTTTATATCAGCTATCTTCAGCTGAAATTTAAACACTATAAAAATGAAAGGGTGAGACATTTCACTATCACCCTGACTGAATTAGCAAAATAGAATATATTGTATGATTTATTTATTAAAATTAGGTTTTCTTCAAGTAAGAAATCTTCAGCCTAACTTATATGGTAATCTAGAAGATCTCATCACACTTATAAGTGGGTTTTTATTGATCTTTCCATCAATAGTTTTATATTCTACACAGAGTACATTATAGTAACAGTTTTTGAACTTTTGAAAGATTTATAAAAATTAAGTATGAATTTTGTTAAGATTCACTGATGGCAATGACATCAACTTTTGATGTCATTTATTACTGAAAAACCTTACAATGTGAGTGCACGATCTGCCATCCAGCGAACTGTTCATGGGTTTCTGATGTTTACTGTTCCGTGCATATGTCTGTAGAGCCACAATACTGTCTCTTGGAGAAATACTAAAATCTTAGCTTTGCTGGTCAGCAATTTGCAGTCCTTTTATGAGATGCCTGATGGCACAAATATGTGCCATTCACTGTTCAAGACTCTGAAAGCAGAGTTGTACCATAAAGAAATGGTTCCTGCTTTGGGAACTTTTATTCTTGTGTGAGAAAGGAGAGACAAGGAACAAATGAATGAATACATGAAGAAGAAGATTTAGAGGTTCATAATTGCTATCAAGAGAGCAACACAGGTAATATGACCGAGGGTATGGGAGGATGGCAGTATGAATAGGGTCATGTGGGAAAATCCTTACTGAGGAGGTGCCAACCCGCCCAAACCTGGAAGAAGGAAGGAAGCCAGCCTGCATTTCCCAGTCTGAGAATAGCAAGAGCCCAAAGGATAGACTGGCAGTGCACAAGGAAAATAAACAATGGCTATGGGCAGGTGTGACAAGGCCAGAGGTGGAAGCAGGGGTCCCAGCAGGAAGGATATCATAGGCATGGTGGGAAATTGACACTCTCTCTCAGGGTTTGGGGGAGCTATGGAGGGTCTTCAAGCAGGGCAATAATATCTGAGTTATGTTTTAAAAAGATCACTCTGGGTGCAGGTAGATAAATGATCATAAGGAGGAGCACAGGAATGAGGAGGGTTACTGGCTCGTTTGGAGCTTGGATCCCACACAATGATGCCAGGCAGAGAGGGTGAGTGGGGGGTTGAAATCTAGCCTTTGTGCTATACACCAAGCCCTATGTCCAGCATGAGGCTACATTCACCTGTACAGAGGGTATCTTTTTCTGTCATACACAAGGTACCAGATGGGCATGAATGAGAACAGAGGGGAAGGTATTCGAGTAATCTTTGCAAGGATAAAATCATAGTGGAGAAAGAGAGAAGTTGGCCTAGGCTCTATCTAGAGGTAGAGCTTGCAGGGCTTACTGACAGATTAAAGATTTTATTTATTTATTTGAGATAGAGAGAATGAGAGATAGAGAGCACGAGAGGGAAGAGGGTCAGAGGGAGAAACAGACTCCCTGCCGAGCAGGGAGCCCGATGCGGGACTCGATCCCGGGACTCCAGGATCATGACCTGAGCCGAAGGCAGTCGCTTAACCAACTGAGCCACCCAGGCGCCCGGCTTACTGACAGATTAGATGGGAGGGTGAGGGGAACGGAGAAATCAACAGTGAACCCTAAACCCACGGGGTATGGTGCTATCACTGACTGAGGTAGAGAAAACTGGCAGTGGAACAGGGTTCTTTTTAGGAGAAAGGGCAAGAATTCATCTTAAGCTAGATTTAGTCTAAGATACATGCTAGATGTCAAACAATCAGATATATGAGCTGAGGGAATTGGTGATTCCAGAAGTATAAAGGAATTATAGCCTCTTCTCAGGTCTTCCTCATGATGCCTGACCCCCCTCACAGGGATGGAACTAGAGTTGTCTAGACTAGTATTCTTCATCCAACAGAAGATTTTAAATAGGTTCAAACTCTCAGATTTCCATCCCTGTACACGTCTCTCTGTCAGGGTGGTGGGAGACCCTGGTGCCCTCCCAGCTGTGCCTGGAGGCAGTCTTTGTCTCTTCTGGCATCCTCTGCCTCCCGTGGACCTGATCCCTGCTTGCCCTGCTGGCATTCGCTGCTGATGCTGGCAGCCAGTGTGGCTTGCTGAGAGCTTGATGAGGGCTCTGAGACTCCCTGGCTGACTCAGCCTATGCCAACTGGCCCTGTACACCTGTCTGGCTGTCTGCCATATTCTCCACCCAATTCCCGGCCCAAACACCCACCTTGGCCCTATGGATGCTTACTAGCTCCCTATCCAGCCGTGATCCGTGGACACGTTGCCAACATGTGGGAATTTCTGAGTTCCATCCTCACTATGTGGGAACTGGGGATAGCTTTAGAGAGCTACCTCCCAGCCTATCTCTACCTGACCATGCCGTACCACTGACGTTACTCAGATATGTTCATCCACCATCTGCTCCCCAACACCAAGGTTGGCAAAAAGGCTAGCTAGGTGATGCTCTCCATTCAAAGCTTCCAAAGTAAAATGGGCAAGGATACTCAGCACTGTCCACAAGAGTGGTAACAGACCTCCCTCTGTCTAAGTGGGAGTTCAGCAAGGGAAGATCGCACCTGTGTCTCCTTCTGCCTCTTCTGCCCTACCTTCTTTTCCATATAATCCCTTAATACCAGAAGAGGTGGGCTTCCAACTTTCATTCCTCTTGGTTTCTTCCTCTCCTGCCCTGGGCTTCACAGCCCAGCCGGCAAAGTCAGGTGGCAATCGTCTCTTTATATACCAAGTCCTAATATATTGGAAGATAGAAAAATTCCTTCTGGTCTCACTGCTAAACCTTGATGGCTGAGGGAGTGTGAAAAGTGGTGATATGATTCTCCACAGGGAAACAAAATCTGGACATATTTAAATATATTACACTTGTAATGCAAGTTTGTAGTTTGTAGCCCAGTGAAGCTGCCAGCAAGAGATATAATTTGAGAGTCATCAGCATGTGGACGGGGTAAAGTCAGGAATGAAGGAGACATCTATGTCATGATGAAAAAGAGCTGAGAGTCCAGCACTGAGTACTGGGGAAACCCAGTATGGAGAGGTGGAAAAGGAGGGAGAGGCGGAAAAGGGTGGAATTCCACCTTATCTCAAGAGCCAGGTCTCCTTCTCGTCTTGGAAGTTGGACATCAGCCATCACAGAGCCGCCTTCTGGTCTCCATCTCAGAGGAGACAGGGCTCTGTGTAGCAGCACTTTAGGATTGTAGCGGGACCCACTTCCTGTGCACCCCTCTCAGATGGGCTAACTATTGAGTTGACCCTAAATGCAAACTGTTGGCTTCAGTCCCCGTTTCTACTTCTCTATCCTGCTCCCTTGGATGGAATTACTCAAAATGACTCTCTTTTTAGTTTCTGACTCAGTCTTCCACCCCACAATCATGGCAAGCTCTGCTCCCCCTCTGGGGGGGGGGGTGCAGCAAAGGGTACAGAGAGATGGTGTATGAGATAGGAAGAAAGTCAAGAGCATGTGGTGTCCCTGAGGCCATGAGAGGAGCAAGTTTCCAGAAGAAGGGAGCACTCCGCGGCATCAAATGTTCCCAGGAGGTCCAGACTGTGAAAGGAACATAACCCACACCCTGATCCTGACCCTGACCCTGCCACAAACCTTCAACTCTTCCTTAGAAGGATAATGAAGACAAATTGAAATTAATAATAATAATAATTTTTAAAAATACCTTATCTAAAAGGGCCAGTGGCAACAAAACTCCATAAAATTGTGTCACCATTTTTAATTAAGATGATGCTCTATTCAGAGAATGCCGTGCTCTTTGAGCCAAACTGAAACCTCATCAGGATGACTGAATTAATGAACAGTGGTGATTGGAGATCCCCCACTATTACTGAGAACTTTTAGAGGTACTCCACAGGATGCTTTAGCCTGCTTCTTATGAAGCATCATGAGAAGCAGAGCAATGCTTCTTTCTTTGTTTTGCTTATCTTTTTCTGAAATCAACTTGAAAAACCCATTCATCTCTCATTCTTTCAGACACCAAAGTACATGGTTTTGTGGGTGGGGCCTTTGCTGGGTGCTATGCTTGGTGTCCCAGGTGCTCTGGAGACAGCAGAAGTATAATCAGAGGTAGAGCCTCCTTTCCACACAAAGGAGCTTTGAAATAAAGCCTTGGGGTGTGCATGATACCCAGGTCCTTCTGCATCTACCCACCACTGTTCTGAATTTCTGGTGCCCACCATCCCCTATCCTGACCTTCACTTTCAGTTGTGACTGTGACCAGAGTAGGAATTTTATTCATTTTCTCTGTTCCACTTTATCTATTTAATCAAACTGGATTATCTAGACTATGGAAATAATAATCCGAGAATAGTGTTTTGAGTGCAGAGTTTGAACTGAACTATTTAATGGTCAGCCTCTGAGGCAGAATGATAATGCAAAGAGAATGAGTTGAATCCTGATTCTGTCTCTCACTAGCTGAATGACCATGGAGGTCGAAGTAACATGGCGGGTGTGTGAACAGGTGGTGAGAAGCCTGGCCTCTAACTTGGGCGGTGTTTTTAAAACCTGTCACTAGCCGCGGAGGGGGAGCAGAGCTTGCCATGATTGTGGGGTGGAAGACTGAGTCAGAAACTAAAAAGAGAGTCATTTTGAGTAATTCCATCCAAGGGAGCAGGATAGAGAAGTAGAAACGGGGACTGAAGCCAACAGTTTGCATTTAGGGTCAACTCGATAGTTAGCGCATCTGAGAGGGGTGCACAGGAAGCGGGTCCTGCTACAATCCTAAAGTGCTGCTACACAGAGCCCTGTCTCCTCTGAGATGGAGACCAGAAGGCGGCTCTGTGATGGCTGTTGTCCAACTTCCAAGACGAGAAGGAGACCTGGCTGTTGAGATAAGGTGGAATTCCACCCAAGCAGCTCTCCACACTGCTGAAGGCACTGTCCCTGTCCTGAACAAACTACTCAATCTCTCAGCTGCTGAAGAAAAACATACATCTAAATGTGTCTTTTCTTTTTGTTAAGGACAGAAAGAAACTGCACTGGCTTGCACAGGTTCTGTTAGGACCCATCTCAGTTCAATTATCTTTCTGAACAACTGTTCATATGTAACAGCAGAGCAAAAAATTACCAGATATATAAAAATACTCAGCAGTTTAAACAGAACATTCAGAGTGAATAACCCTGAGTAAAAAAAAACAAAAGAACTTCTTCTCCCTCCTGTTTCCTCTGTATTTATTTTTTTTTATAATTCTTATTCTTACATTGCATTGATAAAATGAGAGCAGGCTATTATGGCAAGGAAGCATAACAATTCTTGAAGATAAAAATTATAACTACAAAACTGAAAAGAAAAGTGGAATCCCAGTAGCAGTAAGCACAGCTAGATTCCATCTTGCTTTCTAATGCCATTCTCCAGTAAAAGGAATCAGCATTCTTTGGAGAAATGGCTGATTCCAGGGCTGGCACAGAAAGTAGACAATATGAATCTGGAATATCTTGAGGTGCCAGAAAGTAACGTGCTCACAAAAGAGAAACAGAAAAGCCATAATGGGGTCAAAAGGGACACAGGAGACAAATGAAACAGCTCCCAGTGGTCAAAGCTGCAACAATATGAGCAACAAAATAAATAAAGCAATAATGGATTGCAAGCCAAAATGTAAAATAAATACCCGTGAGTCCATACTGATATAAATAAATGAATAAATAAACGGGAAGACAAAAGTGCCACACAGAATAATCCCAAATAATTTATGTAGATACTCAGCCCACAAGGAAGTGAAACGTAACTCCCCACTCCTTACGTGTGGGCTGGGTATGGTGACTTTCTTCCAAAGACTACAGTATGGAAAAGAGGGGAAAAGAGAAATCTACCGTGGAGAAATCTGACAAACACTGTCTCCGCCAGATGATCAAGGCCAACATCAACAGGGATAAGTCATGTTGATGTATGTATTCTTGATATGATGTGATGTAAATAAAACTTTATTTCTGTGGTCTTCCTCCCTAACCTCAGTTTAATCATGAGAAAAACATCAAGCAAATCCCAACGGAAGGACATTCTACAAAATACCTAACCAGTATTCCTCAAAATTGTCAAGGTCATCAAAAATAAAGTCACTCTTGAGAAACTGTCACAGCTTCAAGGAGCCTAAGGAGACAAAAATAACTATAATGGGGCATTCTGGATGGGATGCTGGACATTAAGGATATAAGTAAAAACAAAGGAAATCTGAATTAAGGTATGGACTTTAGTTAGAAATAATGTGTCAATATTGTTTTGCTAATTGTAACAAATATGTGGTATTTATGTAACAAATGTAAGGGGTTAACAATAGGGGAAACTAGATATGGGGTATATGAGAACTTTCTGTACATTCACAATTGTCTTGTAAATCTTAACCTGCTCTAATAGAAAAATTTTATTAAAGATCAAAAAAGAAGACAGAAAGACACTGGTAAAGTGTGGGAGACAGTAGGCTGCTTTTGGGTTCTGGCAGTGGGTGTCAGATTTTGGAGAAAGACGAGCTGGATGGCTGTATCCACGGTAGAAAAACTTCAGAGGAAGTGAAAGTTTAAGTGGAATTTTTAATTAATTTAATCTTAGGGGAAAATGTAAGGCCATTTTATGTCTTTGTGATTTGTATGTATCACCTTTCTTCCTCATTTTCTTTTATTTTAATTTTTTATTGTTATGTTAATCACCATATATTAAATCATTAGTTTTTGATGTAGTGTTCCATGATTCATTGTTTGTGCATAACACCCAGTGCTCCACGCAGAATGTGCCCTCTTTAATACCCATCACCAGGCTAACCCATCCCCCCACCCCCCCTCCCCTCTAGAACCCTCAGTTTGTTTTTCAGAGTCCATCGTCTCTCATGGTTCGTCTCCCCCTCTGACTTACTCCACTTCATTCTTCCCCTCCTGCTATCTTCTTCTTTTTCTTTTTTCTTAACATATGTTGCATTATTTGTTTCAGAAGTACAGATCTGTGATTCAATAGTCTTGCACAATTCACGGCACTCACCATAGCACATACCCTCCCCAATGTCTATCACCCAGGCACCCCATCCCTCCCACCCCCCACCACTCCAGCAACCCTGTTTGTTTCCTGAGATTAAGAATTCCACATATCAGTGAGATCATATGATACATGTCTTTCTCTGATTGACTTATTTCACTCAGCATAACACCCTCCAGTTCCATCCACATCGTTGCAAATAGCAAGATCTCATTCCTTTTGATGGCTGCATAATATTCCATGATATATATATATATACCACTTCTTCTTTATCCATTCATCTGTCGATGGACATCTTGGCTCTCTCCACAGTTTGGCTATTGTGGACGTTGCTGCTATAAACATCGGGGTGCACGTACCCCTTCGGATCCCTACATTTGTATCTTTCTGGTAAATACCCAGTAGTGCAATTGCTGGATCGTATGGTAGCTCTATTTTCAACTGTTTGAGGAACCTCCATACTGTTTTCCAGAGTGGTTGCACCAGCTTGCATTCCCACCAACAGTGTAGGAGGGTTCCCCTTTCTCCACATCCCCGCCAACATCTGTCCTTTCCTGACTTGTTAATTTTAGCCATTCTGACGGGTGTGAGGTGGTATCTCATTGAGGTTTTGATTTGGATTTCCCTGATGCTGAGCGATGTGGAGCACGTTTTCATGTGTCTGTTGGCCATTTGGATGTCTTCTTTGGAAAAATGTCTGTTCATGTCTTCTGCCCATTTCTTGATTGGATTCTTTGTTCTTTGGGTGTTGAGTTTAATAAGTTCTTTATAGATTTTGGATACTAGCCCTTTATCTGATATGTCATTTGCAACTATTTTCTCCCATTCTGTCGGTTGTCTTTTGGTTTTGTGGACTGTTTCCTTTGCTGTCCAAAAGCTTTTTATCTTGATGAAATCCCAAGAGTTCATTTTCGCCCTTGCTTCCCTTGCCTTTGGCGATGTTTCTAGGAAGAAGTTGCTGCCGCTGAGGTCGAAGAGATTGCTACCTATGTTCTCCTTTAGGATTTTGATGGACTCCTGTCTCACGTTTAGGTCTTTCAACCATTTGGAGTCTATTTTTGTGTGTGGTGTAAGGAAATGGTCCAGTTTCATTCTTCTGCATGTGGCTGTCCAATTTTGCCAACACCATTTGTTGAAGAGACTGTCTTTTTTCCATTGGACATTCTTTCCTGCTTTGTCAAAGCTAAGTTGACCATAGAGTTGAGGGTCCATTTCTGGGCTCTCGATTCTGTTCCATTGATCTATGTGTCTGTTTTTGTGCCAGTACCATACTGTCTTGATGATGACAGCTTTGTAATAGAGCTGGAAGTCCAGAATTGTGATGCCGCCAGCTTTGCTTTTCTTTTTCAAGATTCCTCTGGCTATTCGGGGTCTCTTCTGGTTCCATACAAATTTTAGGATTATTTGTTCCATTTCTTTGAAAAAAAGTGGATGGTATTTGGATGGGGATTGCATTGAAAGTGTGGATTGCTCTAGGTAGCATTGACATCT
Source organism: Zalophus californianus (assembly GCF_009762305.2). NCBI lineage: Eukaryota > Metazoa > Chordata > Mammalia > Carnivora > Otariidae > Zalophus > Zalophus californianus. The sequence continues at coordinate 29,117,946 of NC_045599.1, read as the reverse complement.
TCACAATGTTGGTTCTCCCAATCCATGAGCATGGAACGTTTTTCCATTTCTTTGTGTTTTCTTCAATTTCTTTCATGAGTATTTTATAGTTTTCTGAGTACAGATCCTTTGCCTCTTTGGTTAAATTTATTCCTAGGTATCTTATGGGTTTGGGTGCAATTATAAATGGGATCGACTCCTTGATTTGTCTCTCTTCTGTCTTGTTGTTGGTGTATAGGAATGCCACTGATTTCTGTGCATTGATTTTATATCCTGCTACTTTACTGAATTCCTGTATGAGTTCTAAGAGTTTTGGGGTAGAGTCTTTTGGTTTTCCACATACAGTATCATATCATCTGTAAAGAGTGAGAGTTTGACTTCCACTTTGCAGATTTGGATGCCTTTGATTTCTTTTTGTTGTCTGATTGCTGTGGCTAGGACTTCTAATACTATGTTGAATAGCAGTGGTGAGAGTGGACATCCTGCTGCATTCCTGACCTTAGGGGAAAAGCTCTCAGCTTTTCCCCATTGAGAATGATATTCGCTTTGGTTTTTCATAGATGGCTTTTATGATATTGAGGTATGTACCCTCTATCCCTATACTCTGAAGAGTTTTGATCAAGAAAGGATGCTGTACTTTGTCAAATGCTTTTTCTGCACCTATTGAGAGGATCATATGATTCTTGTTCTTTCTTTTGTTAATGTATTGTTAATGTTCTTTCTTTTGTTAAATCACGTTGATTGATTTGCGGATGTTGAACCATCCTTGCAGCCCAGGGATAAATCCCACTTGGTCGTGGTGAATAATCCTTTTAATGTACTGTTGGATCCTATTGGCTAGTATTTTGGTGAGAATTTTTGCATCCATGTTCATCAAGGATATTGGTCTGTAATTCTCCTTTTTGATGGGGTCTTTGTCTGGTTTTGGGATCAAGGTAATGCTGGCTTTATAAAATGAGTTTGGAAGTTTTCCTTCCATTTCTATTTTTTGGAACAGTTTCAGGAGAATAGGTCTATTAATTCTTCTTGAAATGTCTGATAGAATTCCCCTGGGAAGCCATCTGGCCCTGGGCTTTTGTTTCTTGGGAGATTTTTGATGACTGCTTCAATTTCCTTAGTGGCTATAGGTCTGTTCAGGTTTTCTATTTCTTCCTGGTTCAATTTTGGTAGTTGATACATCTCTAGGAATGCACCCATTTCTTCCAGGTTATCTAATTTGCTGGCATAGAGTTGCTCATAATATGTTCTTAGAATTGTTTGTATTTCTTTGGTGTTGGTTGTGATCTCTCCTCTTTCATTCATGATTTTGTTGATTTGGGTCATTTCTCTTTTCTTTTGGATCAGTCTGGCCAGGGGTTTATCAATCTTGTTAATTCTTTCAAAGAACAAGCTCCTAGTTTCGTTGATCTGTTCTACTGTTCTTTTGATTTCTAGTTCATTGATTTCTGCTCTGATTGTTATTATTTCTCTTCTCCTGCTGGGTTTAGGCTTTATTTGCTGTTCTTTCTCCAGCTCCTTTAGGTGTAGGGTTAGGTTGTGTATTTGAGACCTTTCTTGTTTCTTGAGAAAGGCTTGTATTGCTATATACTTTCCTCTCAGGACTGCCTTTGATGTATCCCAAAGATTTTGAACAGTTGTGTTTTCATTTTCATTGGTTTCCATGAATTTTTTTTAATTCTTCTTTAATTTCCTGGTTGACCCATTCATTCTTTAGGAGGATGCTCTTTAGCCTCCATGTCTTTGAGTTATTTCCGACTTTCCTCTTGTGATTGAGTTCTAGTTTCAAAGCACTGTGGTCTGAAAATATGCAGGGAATGATCCCCATCTTTTGGTACCGGTTGAGACCTGACTTGTGACCTAGGATGTGATCTATTCTGGAGAATGTTCCATGAACACTAGAGAAGAATGTGTATTCCGTTGCTTTGGGATGGAATGTTCTGAATATGTCTGTGAAGTCCATTTGGTCCAGTGTTTCATTTAAAGTCTTTATTTCCTTGTTGATCTTTTGCTTAGATGATCTGTCCATTTCAGTCAGGGGGGTGTTAAAGTCCCCCACTATTATTGTATTGTTGTCAATGTGTTTCTTTGCTTTTGTTATTAATTGCCTTATATACTTGGCTGCTCCCATGTTAGGGGCATAGATATTTACAATTGTTAGATCTTGTTGGATAGACCCTTTAAGTAGGATATAGTGTCCTTCCTCATCTCTTATTACAGTCTTTGTTTTAAAATCTAAACGGTCTGATATGAGGATTGCCACCCCAGCTTTCTTTTGGCATCCACTAGCATGGTAAATGGTTTTCCACCCCCTCACGTTCAATCTGGGGGTGTCTTTGGGTCTAAAATGAGTCTCTTGCAGACAGCATATGGATGGGTCTTGTTTTTTAATCCAATCTGATAGCCTGTGTCTTTTGATTGGGGCATTTAGCCCATTTACATTCAGGGTAACTATTGAAAGGTATGAATTTAGTGCCACTGTATTGCCTGTAAGGTGACTGTTACTGTATATTGTCTCTGTTCCTTTCTGATCTATGCTGCTTTTAGGCTCTCTCTTTGCTTAGAGGACCCTTTTCAATATTTCTTGGAGGGCTGGTTTCATGTTTGCAAATTCCTTTAGTTTTTGTTTGTCCTGGAAGCTTTTGATCTCTCCTTCTATTTTCAATGACAGCCTAGCTGGATATAGTATTCTTGGCTGCATATTTTTCTCGTTTAGTGCTCTGAAGATATCTTGCCAGTTCTTTCTGGCCTGCCAGGTCTCTGTGGATAGGTCTGTTGCCAATCTAATATTTTTACCATTGTAGGTTACGTATCTCTTCTCCCGAGCTGCTTTCAGGATTTTCTCTTTGTCTCTGAGACTCATAAGTTTTACAATTAGATGTTGGGGTGTTGACCTATTATTATTGATTTCGAGAGGGGTTCTCTGTGCCTCCTGGATTTTGATGCCTGTTTCCTTCCTCACATTAGGGAAGTTCTCTGCTATTATTTGCTCCAATATACCTTCTGCCCCTCTCTCTCTTTCTTCTTCTTCTGGGATCCCAATTATTCTAATGTTGTTTCGTCTTATCGTATCACTTACCTCTCGAATTCTGCCCTCGTGATGCTGTAGTTGTTTATCTCTCTTTTTCTAAGCCTCTTTATTTTCCATCATTTGGTCTTCTATATCACTGATTCTCTCTTCTGCCTCATTTATCCTAGCAGTTAGTGCCCCCATTTTTGAGTGCACCTCATCAATAGCCTTTTTGATTTCGACTTGGTTAGATTTTAGTTCTTTTATTTCTCCAGAAAGGGTTTCTCTAATAACTTCCATGCTTTTTTCAAGCCCAGCTAGTATCTTTAAAGTCATGATTCTGAACTCTAGGTCCGACATCGTACTAATGTCTGTATTGAGTAGGTCCCTGGCTGACCGTACTACCTCTTGTTCTTTTTGCTGAGGTGATTTTTTTCATCTTGTCATTTTGTCCAGAGGAGAATAGATGAATGAGAGAACAAAATTTTAACAGGTTAACAACGTCCCCAGCAAATATACTGTATACAAATCAGAAAAGACCTGAAACCCGGGGAAAGGAAAGGGAAAGAAAGAAAATAGAAAGAGAAAAATAAAGATAAAAACAAAAACAGAACATACAAAAAAAGCAGAATATGATCAAATATGATCACGCTAGTGCATAGATCAGTGCCACACACTAGATTTTGGGCATATTTTGGTCTGTTAGAAAAAAGTGCCTCCTAAAATTTTAAAGGAAGAAAGACATATATGTGCAAAACAAGGGTTGATACAATGAAGGGATGGAAGATGACTGTAAAGATGAAAATTATAAAAGATTTTATAAAAGGAATTGATAAGTTGTTTGAAAAAAGAAAGAAGATTTAAAAAAAAAAAGAAAAAAGGGAGAGAATGTGATCAGGCAGGAGATCAGAACAAAGCCATACACTAGTGATTTAGGGTATATTTTGATCTGTTAGAAGAAACTGTATCTCAAAATTTTCAAGAGAGAACAACTTATATATATATATATATATATATATATATATATATATATATATATATATATGCCAAAAATAAGGGTAACTACTATGAAGGGATAAAATATGACTCTCAAAATGAAAAATAAAAAATTTTTTTTAAAAAAGGGATTGATAAGATGTTGGTTGAAAAGGGGAAAAAGAAAAATTAAAAAAAAAAGTTAAAAAATTAACTTTGATGAACTAATGAATCATGGTAAAAAAAAAAAAAAAAAGCCATGAATTCTATGTGCAGTATTCCCCTAGCGCTGGAGTTCTCCCGTTCTCCTTGATCGGTAAACTTGGTCTTGGCTTGCTGGCTGTTCGTGCTGATCTTCTGGGGGAGGGGCCTGTTGCCGTGGTTCCCAAATGTCTTTGCCGGAGGCTGAATTGCCTCGCCCTTGTGGGTCCGGGCTAAGCAAGCTGCTCGGGTTTGCTCTCAGGAGCTTTTGTTCCCTGCAAGCTCTCGGTACAGCTTTGGAGGACCAGGGTGAAAATGGTGGCCTCCCATTCTCCACCCAGAGGAGCTGAGAACTCGGGGCCCTGCTCCTCAGTGCGCCCCCAGAGAAAAGCAGTCACTCCCATCTCCCTGGTCTCCGGGCACACTCCGTGCTCACCCAGCCTGTGACCGAGCGTTTGTATCTCTGGCACCCGACCCCGTGTGGAGTCTCCAAACCCAGCAGATCCCTGCGGTGCGCTCCTGCGCCGCTCCTCCCAAGGGGAGTCTCCCCTGCTCTGCCGCTTGTTGGGTCCCTGCTGGAGGAGCGTTGGCCCGACTGGGCCGCGGATCACAGTTTATGGCAACCCCGAGCTGAGAGCCCGCGCCTCGGCTCCGTCTCTGCAGCCGGCTTCCCCGCTCTGATACCTGGGAGCTCTGCCGCACTCAGGCACCCCCGGTCTTTCTGTGACCCTGAGGGTCCTGAGACCACACTGTCCCGGGAGGATTCTACCCCCGCTTAGCCACTGGAGCAATGTCCCTCAGCGGAGCCGACTTCTAAAAGCTCCGATTCTGTGCTCCGTGGCTCTATCACTTGCCAGAAGTGGCCGATGGAGGCCCCCTCCCCCGCTGTCTATCCTCCCAAAAATCGCCTCGGATTCACTTCTCCGCACGTCCTACCTTCCAGTAAGTGGTCGCTTCTCTGTTCAGAGAGTTGTTGCTACTCTCCTCTTCGATCTCCTGTTGAGTTCGTAGGTGTTCAGAATGGTTTGATCCCTATTCAGCTGAATTCCTGAGACCAGACGAAATCTAGGTCTCCTACTCCTCTGCCATCTTGCTGCGCCCCCTCTTCCTCATTTTTATAAAAAAATGGTGCAAGGTGGGCTTCATGAGCTTGTTACTTACTTTGTGGAATGTATATTAAAGTTTAAAAGTATTAAAATATTTATTGATGGAAAAAAAAACCACCCTCAGTAGAGGCTTTTAAGCAACAGATTGGGTTCTGCAGATAAATGAATTGGCAATTAAAAGACCCAATCCAGAAGTTCCCTCCAAAATCAGAAGAACAATGGTAAGAAATTAAAGGGAAAAATAAAGGCATGAAAAATACGCTTAGGAGATTTCAATCTGTGTACAATAGGAATTATAGAAGGAGAAAAAAGAGAACTGGAGATCAAGGAACTAAAAGAAAGATTTTTACTGGAGAAAGACTACGATCTTAAGATCAAATGGGCTATGTGCTGGCCAGGGGAAAAAAAAAGCGTAATAGCCACAACTAGACAAATTCTGGTAAAATTTCTAAGTTTCAAGGATGAAGATCATGTAGGCAGAAAGGGAAAGGTTTCCAAAAAGGTGTCCTACAGAGGAAAAAACAACAGGAACTTCATCAAAGATGGAATTAAAAATTGAAATTACAGACTATTAAGAAATTAATGCAAAGAAGCAAATACCAAAATCTACACAATGCTGCCCAGGCTGTGTCCCAACGAAGATGGCTCTTAATCTGCTAACGGTTGTGTAATCCTGGGAAAGTTACTTAACTTTTTAAAGCTTCAATCCCTCATCTTTAAATAATAGTATCAGGGGCGCCTGGGTGGCTCAGTCGGTTAAGTGTCTGCCTTCGGCTCAGGTCATGATCCCATGGTCCTGGAATCGAGCCCCGCATCAGGCTCCTTGCTCCGCGGGAAGCCTGCTTCTCCCTCTCCCACTCCCTCTGCTTGTGTTCCCTCTCTTGCTGTCTCTCTCTGTCAAATAAATAAATAAAATCTTTAAAAATAAATAAATAAATGATAATATCAGTTACTTTCATGGTGCTAATTATGTGCCAGACACTGTTCTGGGGGCTTTAAGTACTCATTTATCCCCCACAGCAGCCCTATAAGGTGGATGACATGATTAATCCATTTTATAGATGAGGAAACAAGCACAGAGAAGTCACTGGCACAAGGTCACAGAGTTAGAAGTAGCAGGAGCCATCTAACATGGGTCTGCACTCATCACCACCAAGCTATAAAGACTTCTTATGAAGCCTCATGCGGTGTTAGGAGGATTCAGTGGAATAATGCAAATAAAACAAGTAGCACTCTGCTTGCCATATAGTGTACTCAGTAACTGAAGCTACTGTTTGTTTAAAAAATGAAGCAAACATACAACTCAAGGAGCTAGAAGAGGAACAACAAAATAAATCCAAATCCAGTAAGAAGGAATGCAAGTACATAAAATGCTAATTTGGAAAGCTAAGAAAAATCATGCACAGAGTTGATAAATACAAGCATAACCTGAATATCTGAAAATAATCAAATATACAAACTTCTTACGAGTTTTTTCAAAGAGAAAACATGGGTAAAATGCACAATCTCACCACTTTGTTAGCATAAATCTGGAGTGCTTTTCTAGGAAAATGCACATAAAAAATTAAGAAGCAGAAAACCTAAAAGAGCAGCACTAAATAGAGAAAAACCAGAAAATTCCAAAAAAATTAATGCCCAAAGGCCATCAGATCCAGGTTTTCTGGACAGGTTTATCAGAACTTAATTCATTCAGCAATTTTTTTTTTAAAAGAAACTTTATTTTCCATCAAGCTTATTTCCATTTTCTGCTTAGGAGTCTGGAAAAACAGGGGTGCCTAGGTGGCTCAGTTGGTTGTGCACAGGACTCTTGGTTTCTGTTCAGGGCACGGTCTCCGGGTTGTGAAGTCGAGCCCTGCGCGTGGAGCCTGCTTAGGGTTCTCTCTCTCCCTCTCTCCCTCTCTCTGCCCCTCCCCCCAACACTCGCACGCATGCGTGCCTGTCCGTGTGTACTCGCTCTCGTTCTCTCTCAAATAAATAAATAAAATCTTAAAAAAAAAAAGAGTCTGGAAAAACAGCTTAAGACCACTGGGTGGTTGCTCCTACCCATTAGCTGCGGTCCAGTCCTCAGTAGCAATGGAGGGCTTGCAGTCTTCTGCGGGAATGGGCTAAATAAGCACGAAGGCACCCACTCCCTTCAGACAAGCCTCACGTCAGGGTGAGGAGCCCTAAGTTAGGTAGCTGGAGCAGTCCATGCACCCTGAAGTTGCGCCCAGATCAACCCCTTTCAGCAGCCACCCACTCGTCCTTCTCAAGGGCCTCCCGGAACTAGAGGTTAGGCACGGCCTCTCGCCAGTGCGCATGGGAAACGGTGCTGCACATGCGCAGAACTGCCCGGGCCAGCATTTCCCCCACCCCACCCCCGCTCCCCAGACCGTTGAGAGAGCGCCCTTGTTGCCGCAGGGGATGGCAGTGTCCGCAAAGCACAGAGGAGAGTCTACGTTACACAGAGCGATGGTGGGCAGATTAACTAAGAGGCCTCCATGAGGGGCTGTTGGTCAGCCCCGGGGTCAGTAAGCACCAGAAGTCATGGCTCCTGGGTCTGGTGAGTGAAGGTTCCCGGAGCAAAGTGGCCAGCGACAGGAGTGGCTCCAACGGCCGCAGCAAACTTCAGGACAGCCCGCCAGTCAGTGTTCCTGGAGGGTAGAGGACACCCACATCAGTCAGGTTTTCAATGGCACGAGCTGCCAGCAGAAACTTCTAGGTTCTCTTCAGCTTTATGACATAGATGCCATTGCTTTTCCTTTTGCAAATGCCCTGTTCCATTTGGAAGTCAAGGTTGGTGCCACCTAAGGGGGTTCCTGCTGCAAGGAATTTGAGGACATCTTCCTCCTTGCTCTGCAGGACATCAAGCGCTTTGGACATTGTGAAAGTTTCCCTTTAAGTTATGACGGGTACCCGGAACAATGCTGCATGGACCCCTTTCTGGGTACCACATAGCGGCCAAGAAATAGTCCAGTTCCTGTTCTAATTGCTGTGTCCTGGGCGCTGTTTTGTCACTGGGTTTGTGGAGATGAGCAAGAAAAATCCCTTGCTCTCCACAGAGGAGTAAGGGAACAAAAAAATATTCTCATACTATTTATACTCTTCCGAAGTACAGAAAAAGATGGAAAGCTTTCTAATTCACATTAGACGAATAGGGTAACCCTGACCATAAACCCTGACCCCCTGACACACACACACACACAAAAGGGAAAATTAAGAATGAACTCACTTACAAATGTAGGTGATGTAGGTAATGTGTTAGCCATTTCCCCTTCCGAAAGAGAATTTGGCCTTACCATTAATCTTTTTTAGCTTTGTTCCCCTGAAAACCAAATGAAGGTAAAACATCAAGTAGGCCTGATTGGCAAAATATATCTAGACTGGGAGGAGTCTAAATGAACTATAAATTCCTCATGGGAACACCACAACCTTGGGCTCCCAAGTGCCGGGGCCTTAGAAGCTACACCTACAGAGTTTTTCCAAGAGATATTGGCAACCATGGGGCACAAGGCTTTTAAGCCAGGATCATGCCCATCCCCTCCAAACGGGAATTTGCTTTACACCTGAGCCATCTCATCTAGACGCCTAAATGGATAGCTCCTGGATGACTATAAGGATCTTTCCCAGTGAGAAGAACAGCTAATGCTGTCACCTTGGCAAACCATGCTCCATCTACTCTTCAGAGGAGATACATACAAAGTATAACCTATGATGGTCTTATGAGTCTGAATGCTTAGTTGAGCCTATGTTTTGTTGAGTGTTTGAGTCTAAGAAGACCTCCCAGTGGGCATTGAAGATAAAAATCCAAAAGAAAAGAATAGCAAATTGAATGCAGCATTTTTTTTAAATGGTGATCGAGTATGACCAAATAGAACTTATTGCAGGAATGTTAAGGATGGTTGAACATTTGGTAATCTATTAAAATAGTTTATCACATGGATTACTGAGAAGATAAAAATCATGATCCTGACAGGAACTGAAGAGATACTTGATAAAATTCAGCTATCATTTCTAATAATTTAGTCAATTAGAAATTCAAAACTATTCCCTAACATGAAATTAATAACAAGCATGATATTTAAATTGAAAACATTGAAAGCATCCCCGGTAAAATGAAGAAAATGGCAGTAATGTTTGCTACTATAAAAAAAAGGAAAGAAACAAGATATAGTATTCTTTTTTTTTAAGATTTTATTTATTTATTTGAGAGAGAGAATTAGAGAGAGAGAGAGCATGAGGGGGGGAGGGTCCGAAGAGAAGCAGACTCCCTGCTGAGCAGGGAGCCCGATGCGGGACTCGATCCCGGGACTCCAGGATCATGACCTGAGCTGAAGGCAGTCGCTTAACCAACTGAGCCACCCAGGCGCCCCAAGATATAGTATTCTAAAGGAATTGATTACAGCATCAGGGATCAGCAAACTTGGGCTGGCTCCCTGGTTTTTTTCATTTGTTTGTTTTGTTTTTTGCCTCTTTTTCTTTTAAATAAAGTTTTATTGGACAAAGCCATACTCATTGATTTACATTATGTCTATAGCTACTTTCCTGCTACAACCAAAGAGTTCAACAGTTAAAAACAGACACCATATCGTCTGCAAAGTTCAGAATATTTACTATTGGATATTTAAGAAAAAGTTTAAAGAGGATCATTATTTTCAAATGTAAACATCCACTTAAAAAAAAACAAAGAGAATCAGCTGAAAATCATTAGAACTAGTAAGAGGGTTCAGTAGTTGGTGGGTATAAGATAAAGATAAAAATATTAATAAATCTATTGTGTTAGATTGCATCATTTGGCCCTAATTCCTCCGTCCTCCCCATGGCCAAGTTCTTTGCCATTTAACTGTTCAGTGTGCCCTCACCACAGGCAAGGTGACCTGCTTTGCTCACTGATCAGTTCTATGGCTTGCTTTGATATTAGGATGTTGGCAGAAGTGATGCAAACAGAGGCTTGAGATGAAACTGAGCATTGGCCTTATTCCTCTTACACTTCCTCCACTACCATGAGCATAATGTTTCTGGATTATCTCACTGGTCTTGTGTATATGGGAGCTGATATGCTCCAACCAATACAGCTGATATCTAGAATCTACCTTCAGGCCTAAAACCATACTTTCATATACTGATTGCATTGAGTAGACTTGAAATATAGTCTATATTTGTTGGGTCAGCAGAAATAGAGATTGATATATGGCATAGCAGAGAAGAGCACAGGCTCTGGGATCGGATAAATCCAGTTCAAGTTGCTAGCTGTGTGATTAAGGCAACCCTCTTAGCCTCTCTGATCTTCAACATCTGTAAAGTGGGGCTAATAAAGACTGTGCAGAAGGCCGAGGGACATGATATATATAAAGTGTTTAATATATTACCTTGCATATAGTAAGGGTTCAGCAAATTCTAGTGCCTTCCCCAATGTGACCCAAAACAGGAGTTCTCATCCTTTCTTAATTAGATGTACACCAATAAATTGTCCACTGCAAGGGGTGGGAGTGGGTCCCTCAGTCTCTAAGAAACACAGGGGCAGGTTTCAGCTAATAAGGGGCTGTGTCAGTGGGGAAAAAAAAAAGTGCATTTACAAGGATGGCCTGGATTGGTATTCATTGAGGGTGAGGAGAAGCAGAAGCTGAAAAGAGAGGAATGGAGCCCAGATCTTGGAGCTCTGGAAATTGCTTGGAAGCTAAACTCGGAGCAGTGGGCCCCGGGTCCACGGGACCCAGAATGTGTGTCAGAGGAATACGAGGGGAGAGGTCCAGAGCACCACCTACAAATCACCCTCCCTGGGGGAGAATCCCCTGCAGGGATAACAGTATCCAGTGGGGCTTGCCCCTCACAGTTGGTTGGGAAATAATGACTTAGAAATAACTATTTGATTAAGAAATTAGTGCTTGAGGATTCTCATAACTAGTTATCTCTTGGCTGTTTAAAGGAAAAGGCCAAATGGGTTTTACTTAGAAATTTTGTGTCTTTTATGTGTGTGTCATTTCATGCTGCAGCTTCCTAGAACAAATAACCATGTTGTTTTATTCCTAGAGCAATAATCCATGACACATGGGGGTTTAATCACAAAATAAAAATGTCAAACTTTATCTTTGAAACAAAATAAATGGTTGAGTATTGTCTTTTCTCGTTTATTGTAAAATATGTTATCTACACTATATCTTGGTAAGCATCCCACTCTCCAGTCTTCTTGATATTTAGAACAGGTGAGTAAGTAATTTCTCAGCTTGGTGTATTTCCTCTGTACGAGATCATTTGCTTACTTACATTCTGGTATCACGATAAATCCTAAAAGCTAAACCTCAAAAGCTGTAGACTTTGCTAGATAAACATCTGCTGTTGTAATGGTGTTTTAAACTGCAGAGCTGCCATTTAAATATTCTTAATTCTTTTCATTTTTATAACTGAGTGGCTGGGAGGATAGGGAAGAATTATAAAGAATAATCACCTCTCTCTCCCTGTTTCTTCCTCTACAGAGTCAGGGTTCCCACACCTGACATGCATTCCTCATGTAGTGACTATGAGAACTGGAAGGGAGAGGAAATTAAAAAGCTCTCCAAAGTTCTGAAGGGACTGCCCTGAAAGAGGGTGTATTTTGTTGATTGCTTACTCACTCTTCAAATGCTTTCCTTGCTTGGGTTTTATGAATGTTATATCTGTTCTTTGTTACTGATATACTGGGAACATGTCTTGCTCATTTCATAAATAATATACATTAAATGCATTTTTACAAAATTAAAGTTATTCATCATTCATTCACTTAACCAGCAATTCCTGAGCACTTAGTATAGACCATGCCCTGGGAATACAATAATGAACCAGAGTCCAACATCATATCCTTCTCATAGAACTCAATCCCACTTCGAGGAATAGACACAAGACAGGATCACGCAGATTGCAATGATTGTTGTGGTTATGGAGGGCGTCATGGAGGAAGTGGCATTTGAATAGAAGCCTGAAGGATGAGAACAAGCCATACATGGAAGAGCTGAAGAAGAATATTCCAGGCAGAGCTTAGCAAGAACAAAGGCCTGGAGGCTGGAAATAGAATGCAACCAATGTGACTATCAGGTAGGAGCTAAGAGGAAGAGCAGAATATGAGCATAGTCTGGACCAGGCCAAATCACATTTCCAAGTGGAAATGTGGTTCCCTCTTGAAGAAGCATCCCAAATTGAATACTCCTATCCTCCTATGAGGTGGGGCTGAGTAATCCTTCCTGTGTGGATGAGTGTTGGTGGTACATGGATGCTTGGAAAGGCTAGGTAACCCACCCAAGGAGCACCCATGTCCACTGATGACATTTCCCTGCAACAGTACTTGGGGGTAGATAACAAGGGTGGGTGACCCAAGGCCAGTTGGTCAGGCCAGGACTTGGCCCAGAGGAATGTCAGTTTACCCACTTTTCTCCTGACTTCAATATGTGGGGCTCTTCCCATAAACCAGGACCTACCCGAGATACAATTGATGGTAGGTACCTGGCTATACCAAGAGAAGACCTTTGGCTCATGGGGCCAGGAAGCTCACTCTACAGCCTGCTGCAGAAGATGATGGGCCTCCAGCATTTCAGAGAACCTGGCAGCCTATGATTCCAGAGCTTCCCCTGCCCTCCCCTCTGTACAGAGCCCTGAGCTGAATAACCAGAAAGGCAATGGGAAAAGAGGCCCTGAGGCCACCAACTCCTAGCTCGACACTTCCCGGGAGGGGAAGATCATAGATGACGTCTACTGAAAATGTGGAATGTGCCATGTGAAGGACACCAGGGGCAGGCCCTCTGGCTGTAAAAGACCAGACAGTAAGTATGTTAGGCTGTTCTTTGTTAATGGTTTTTCAATCAACCCTTCAAAACAATTCTTGGTTTGTAGCCTTACACTGCATCTGGCCAAGTGGGTCATGGTTGGTTGACGTCTGCACCAGACGACATTGTCCCATCAGACATCAAACTTAAGCACGGAGGAAACATTTCTTTCAATCTTCACAAGACTCTTCTGAGGTAGGTCTTACATGACACCTGCAGTCCCATCCCCCGTCCCCATCCTCCACATCCACATCTTTGTTTTACAGTCGGGAAACTGAAGGATGAGAGGCCAAGCAACTTGCCCACATCCAGATGGCCAGCAAGTGACAGAAGTAAGATTGGAACCCAGGCCGTCTGACTGCAAGGTCACAGGTGTTAACCACTACGCTCTCCTATCCCCCGCTGGTAACCGAACAAGCCCACTTTTCTTTCCAGGTATAGCCTCCATCTGTATAGTAAGAGGGGCAGTGTAGTGTTTTCCTCAGTGGGGGAGGCCGCCTGAAGCAATGGGAAATGATTTCCACGCCTCAAGCGCACGGCGTTAAATAATACTGATCTACACAATGGGAAGGTGATTGCCTTTTCAAGTCTCTTTTAGGTCTTCTAATGATGTTAGGAAAAAAAGTTTCAATCTGATGCTGGCACATCTTTGACATTTCTCTAGCATGTGCCAATTCCCATTTTTAGAAGAGATTTCCATTTTTACTGAGCTTCAAGCTGCAGGGTCTTCCGTAGGCAATGATACCTAGCTAGAATTTAGTAGCTCTATTGTAGTTTCATTGTTACCTTCTATTGTTGCTCTCGTGATCTTATTTTTCTTGTTTTTTTTTTAATGACTATTTCTTTCTGTAAAGTGTTTGTGTTGCAATTGCTACAATTCTCTCGTCCATTCCTGCATAGTTATAAGATGGCCTCAGAAGTTCTTGCCATCACATCCACACTCAAATTGTAATAAGGGGGTAAAGGGCAGGTCTCAGCTACTTTTGCCTCCTGTTAACCAGAAAAGCTAATGAATTCTAGGGGCATTGCATTGATCAGAACACGTCACCTGCCCCCCTGCAGCACCGCAGCAGAGAGACTGAAAAAGTGGGTGTTCAGCTGGGTCCGTCGCCACCCCGAACTAGTGAGGGTTCTATCAGCAAGAAAAGGGCATCACTACCAGACTCTGTAATAAAAGTGTTTGCCATAGGCTGGCAGGCCTCTGTAACCTCTCCTTAGTGCCTGCAGGGGACAGGCATGGAACTGCAGGAGGATTTGGGGAAGTTAGCAAAAAGCCAATTTCCCTTGTTTGCTACCAAGAGACCTCCCTTCCCCAATGTCCGTCACCCCTCCTAAGGAATGGCATGAACGGGAACAGCAGTAATACCACACATTCCGACAGCACTCGTCAGAAAATCGTACGAGTTTGTCCCACTCGCTAGTATGGCAAAGGGCTAAGCCAAAGAATCGCCACTTTTTCATTCTCTAGTGTGTGGAAGATATATGTTCTTAAGCCCACACACCTCCAAATACATGCCCCAGAAACTAGATGGGAAATCTAAAATCATAGTTTTTGTGTACCTTTCTTACTATTTCAAAAACTGCTTTTCACATTAATGTTTTGATTCGACAAGCATTTAGTGATTTCCCACTGTTCCTCAGGGGCCTGCCCAGAGGCTGAGGATATAAGGGTGAACCGGACACATAGGGGGCATATATCCCGGTGGGAGAGAAAGATAAGAAACACACAGAGAAGCAGGAGAGCAGGATTATGAGCTGAACCTGGAAGCCAGACTTCTGGGCTTCAGTATGAAATTTGTGCTACCTGGCTGTGTGGCTTTGGGCAAATTACTTGCATCTCTGTGCCTCAGCTTCCCCATCTATAAAATAATGGGGGTAATCATAGTATTTATCTCATAGGGCGACAGTGAGACACCTTTCTGGTTCATAGTGATAAAAACAGCCACATCAAAGGGCCAGGAAGCTAAGATCCAATGTTTTAAAAGATAAAAAATGGGCTCAGGTCATGATCTCGAGGTAGTGAGATTGAGCCCCATGTCAGGCTCTGCACTCAACAGGGAGTTTACTGGAGATTCTTTCTCCCTCTGAGCCTCCCCTAACTCTCTCTCTCAAATAAATAAATAAATCTTAAAAAAAAAAAGATAAAAAATGGGGATGACAAATTAGTATCTACCTTATTTGGTGGCTGCATGTAGTACATGGCTTAATTCCCATCAAGTGCTTAAAATGGTGCTTAGTAGGTAGCAAGTGCTCAATGAATGTTAGCTGTTATCCTGTTTCAAGCACCGAGTGTTGACTGGATGCTGTGCAGTCCTACATAATTTCCCGAAAGACACTAAGGAATCCTTGAGGCCAATTTTAATAGCCACTGTTGCTACATTCTTGCTGGTACAGTTGAAGAGTTCCTCTTTCAGACACACGTTTAAAGGAATACTCACACAAAGATGCATTTGTATAAGGTGGAGAATCTGGCCCCAGACATGAAAAACACTGTTAAGATTTGAGAATAAAGTATAGTAAGATTAAGGTTGCAATGACTTCACCAGCATGAGCTTGCAAAACCCTTCAACAGGCATGATTTCTCATTCTCCCACCCTCTCCTGGTCCTTCATTAGAATACCCATGACTGGCTAGTATATCAGCATTTCTAATAAAGTAAAAAAGGGAAAATACAGACCTGAGCTTTCATGGAAAATATTCTCTCACAACTAGAGTCTCCGCCTTAAAAAAATTATGGTTTTAAGATCTTTAACTTTTCCTTCAGCATCTCGGTACCCAACTTTTTGAAAAGCATCTTTTCTGGGGAATGACATTTCCTAGCACAATGTCACATAGTCTTTGCCGAGTGACTCAGTTTGATGTATACGTTTTCTTATTCAATGTCACGTGACCAAATCTTACATAGAAAAAGTGGGCACCTGGTATCAGTTTGATGTCAGGGTTTTTCCAGGTTTGCAAGGGAGCTTTAAATACAACTCGATTTCAAGGCATCGGCAAGCCAACTTGCACCTCCGTGTCAAGATGCTCCTGCCCACAGTGGTGCTTGCCTCTGCCCTGCTCCTCTGCTCTGTGACCAGCCAGAGGTGTCAGACCTTTACAGGGATCCAGGATGTCACGTACCTCATTGACAAACTGCAGGTAAGCTGCGGGGGGGGGGGGGGGGGGGCGGGTGCCAGTGGGGAAGGTGACATAACGTAAGAATGAAAAACTCACCACCATTATGGGTTCTTGTTTTTCTACTCACTTTAGGAACATCCAGCTTCAAAATGCACCTGCAGCAGCGCCAATGTGAGTCAATGCTCTTTTAAGACCTTTCCAAACTTATTTCCATGTTTGCATCCGGCATCTTCACTCCGGAATTCTTCTTTTGCAGGTGACCAATTGTTTGTGTCTGCCCATTCCTTCTGTAAGTATAGTGAAACAATATAATCTTGTCGTTGTGTTCTTTAAAAGTTTTCAAGTAAAAATGAATTGCTCTATTTGATACTTTAAGTAAGAAAATGTTACTTGATTCTAATTGTTACAGCTCAGTGTTTCCTTTTAAAAGTAGGCTCCTGAAATTCTATACCATATCCATCACTTTGTATTTAGTCAGCCTTATGCCCTCTCAGAGGTTTGAACACCATTCAATACTTTAAAAAGAATCTTGTATGTCTTTTTAGGTTAGTGGCCATGTGCACAATTAAATCACGCTGGAGCTGAGAATATCAGAATATAGCTTATATCATATTGCTTACTGATTTATTTCCTAAAACTCTAGGGTTGCAAAACAAGTAAGTAAAAGTAACCCTTTTCCTTTCCTCTTGAATAAACTCTCCAGATGCTATGCCTTCTCTCTCATTCCCTCCCTTCCTATCTTTTTGGCTGATTAAGGGTGGCTGTTGCACAGTTTGAATGGGGGGAGTTTAGGGTGTCTAAGGCAGAGGGAAAGTGGAAAGGGCTTCCAGAGGGTCATTCATTCCCCACACAGGCACAGAGGAAGTGTGGCAGAACTTTCTGGTTTAGGTGAGGAGGGAGGTGCCTCCTGCATTATTCTCCCCCCAAGCAAAGCCTGGGAGAATCTGAACTGCTCACCCTAGCCGGGGTCAGATATCACATCCCATCAGGGTACATCCCTTAGATGAGACGAGTGTGGGGTGCCTTCTGAGGACAAACCATGCATCTAAAGCCTAGGCCAGCCCCTCAGTTTACATTCCATGATTTTAGCTACTGCTGAAACATCAGCTCTATTCAATTGACACATCCCATCAGACTGGTGTGAGAAGACTTTTCCTTTCTCTCTCTACTTTGGAACTTACTGTTATAAGACATAGAACGGAGGAACATCAGGTGCAAAGGAGACTAGAACTGGTTGTTTTCCAGCAGCCATAGACTTTGTGTTCCTTGGATGGAGCATCTGGAAATCTCCAAGGAGTGTCCCTGAGGAAAGATGGTCTTGCCTTGAAATGCTGAAGATCATCTCCTAGACTGGGAAGGGACCTGTCTAAATATTATACCAGTTTAGGTGACATTGGTTAAATTAAAATAGTGTCTGAAAGCATTCTCTTTGCGATTCATCTCAAAGTGGCCCTCAGAAGGTTTCTTTTAATAAATTATTTTTATTTACCAGGACAACTGCACCACAGCATGCTTCCAGGAAGGTCTGTCCCAGATAACCAACTCCACAGCGGAAACAAGATACCACCTGATTTTCAATCGAGTAAAAAAAATAGTCCAAGTCCTAAAGAACAACAAGTGCCAGGTGAATTTGTTTTTGTCTATGATACACTCTGCTTAGTTGTTTTTATCTGAGGGTCAATGACAACTCTATCAAAATGAAAAAGGATGGTAAAGTTGGAACTGGTAGTTCAAGGTCAGTAAGAAACCTCTAAGAAATTTACTCAGAATGACAAAATTAAAGTGAGATCTGCCCCAGATAGCTCATTATTCTCTCCAGTTTTAAAAAATACTCACGCCCATGTTGCCATTCTCTTCCTTCCACCCTATTGCATAAGGAAAGCATCTGTCCTGATTGTAAAAAGAAGCTGAAATCTAGAGGATCAGCCCTGTGCCTCAAAGGATGCCAAATTATACCAGGGCACCTTCTCTTCTTCAGCATATGCCCTGGTCCCTGGAGGGAAAGGAGGGCATGAACTCTTTGGGAATTAGCATCCCCCTAGGTGTCCCCAGAAGGCTGAGAGCCCTTCCCTCAGCTACTTAACTGAGCTACTTACAGTCAACAGGGTGTAGTTCTAAATGCTTAATATTTATTGCTTCATTACAATAACAACTGTTTCAGTGATCATTTATCACCCTCCTTTATGGAAAGAGGGAACATGCTCAGTGAGGTTCACCAAACTCCCTAAGGCTAGATACTTAATAAGTGGCAGAGTTGAGATTGGAAGTCTGGTCTATCTGACCCCAAAGTCCCTCTCTTAGCCATAGGGCTATTCAATGACCTCAAAAGGATAATAAAATGTTAGGACTCAAAGAATCCCGAGAAAAGTTTTCCTCTAATGAGGAGATTTAGGACCACCTGACAGGTGTCCGTGTGTGTGTGTGTGTGTGTGTGTGTGTGTGTGTCACACCCCTGAAATGGCAGTAAAAAGTTAGCCACTTACACTGTCTACACAACATGCTAGCCCTGGACCTTCCTGTGCATTTGCTGTTCGAAGCCCCTGCTGCCTACACACCCCGCCCCACCACACCCCTACCCCACCTAGGGCTGCAAGCCGGGTGGTTCCTTGTTCACACTGTTTTAGTCACTCTGCTAACTTTTGTCCCCACAGTTTTTTTCCTGTGGACAGCCATGTAACCAAACTACAACAGGCAACACGCTGACGTTTCTGAGGAGTCTCCAGGAAACTTTCCAGAAACAAAGGGTGTTGGGCAAAGTATGAAGATGAAATATTATTTATGCTATTTATTGAATGAAAAAGCCTCCTGTTTAAGTTGGGGCTGTTAAAAAATCAAATAGAGCCATGCTAAATCAAAATCAATTATAATTAACTTGTTTAAAATTGTACGTCTTTATTTTGGAATAAATATATATGAAGGAAAAGAACACAGTCTGGTCTCTGGGTGCTTATTCGCCCCTTGCTGCTCAGAAAAAAGAAAGCTACAAAGACCGTTAAGGGACTGAATAGATCAAAGACTCCTGTAATAACAAGATTCCTGATCCTGACCAGATGGGGAGTCCCGCTGGCTGGGCCTGGGGACATAGAGGGCACAGGAAGGGTGGGTGGGGAGAGTCTGAGGGCTGCTCTTAAGAAGGCTCGGGGCACCCTACTTGTGGGTGCTGGGGGAGGGATGCTCAGGGCACCGTCAAGGAGTGCAGGGACCTGAGAAACCACCAGTGCACCTGAAACGGGAGAAGGCAGTGTGGTAAGCCCAGGAGGTGGGAGCCTACCCAGGAATGTGGGCACCTAGACACAGAAGACAGTCAAGTACTTGAAGTTAAGCCAGGGGAAGACCCACAGGGGGGACCCTCTGAGTTAGAGCCACCTTGGGATCAATAGTCACCTATTCAACCCCAAAGACCTTCGCTAGTACCTACCACATGTCAGGCAGAGTGCCCGGCTGGGGTGCAGAGCCTAGTGGCGACTCTGCCAAAGGGATCCTTGGACCAGGGTGTTGGCTTGGCGTACTGTGGCTGTCTCTGACGGTACATTTTATATTCAGCTTGACCAGGCCATAGGGTGCCCAGATATTTAACTGAACATTGCTTCTGGGTGTGTCCGTGAAGGTATTTCTGGATAAATTAGCATTTGAATGGGTAGACTGCTAAGCTCTGCCCAGTGTGTGTGGGCCTCACGCAAATCCACGGAGGGCCTGAAAAAGCAAAGGAAGAATTGGCTCTCTGACAGCGTGAGCTGGGACATTCTTCCACACTTGGACTGGGACTTACACCGTCAGCTCCCTGGCTCTCTGGACTCATATTATTACCACACCAGCTGCTTCCCTGGGCCTGGAGCTTGCAGACAGCAGAGCATGGGACTTCTCGGCCTCCTTAATCGCCTGAGCCAATTCCTTATTACCTGTGTATCTATCTCTCCAGCCTATGGGTTCGATTTCTCTGGAGAACCCTGACTAATAAACTATCCATCTGACTTTAATACTCAATCTGCCACTTCCCCCACAACCCCAGATCATGTCTTCTGTTCCACAGTACTTACTACCTTCTAAGATGCTCTGGCATTTCTGACTTTACCATGTCTGTTGCTTACTACCATCTTTCTCTCCCTGCCCAGATGCCAGCCCCCTAAGGGCAGAGAACTTCATTAGCTCACTTGTAGCCCAGATGCCTCGCCTGAGCCTGTACCCCTCCTATATCAGAGCAGAAACTCCATAAATACGGACTCATTGAATGAAAGACCTTCGAGAGGCAGAAGCAGAGTATGAACTGGTTTGGAGGTCAGGAATGTGTTCACCTAGAGAAGAGATGGCAACACACTGCAGGTGCTCAGAGAGGTGAGGTCCCTTCACAGAGCTCCAGGCTGGCCCCACGCTGGGGGTTCACGTGACCTGGCCACTTGGGAGGGGGCTGCCCGCCAGCAATTTCCTGCCAGGCCTGTCTGGCTCTGTGGGATTGGCAGGGTGGAGGCAGGGTTAAGGCGAAGGTCTTGGGGTTGGGCTGGTCTGACAATCATAATCACCTTACCCCACGACCTAAAGGCTTAGAGGCTTGGGAAGAGCTTACAGGAACCTACCGTGGGGAGTGTTTTTCCAGGTACTGTCAAAATTAGAATTGCTTCCCCTCCCTATTGAGCTGGACCAGCCTTGGGTACTTTTGATCATAATAATACAGAAAGTTCAGAGCATCAAGAATTCCTCAAGGAGGGGTGCCTGGGTGGCTCCGTTGTCAAGCGTCTGCCTTCGGCTCAGGTCATGATCCCAGGGTCCTGGGATCGAGCCCCGCATCGGGCTCCGTGCTCAGCGGGAAGCCTGCTTCTCCCTCTCCCACTCCCCCTGCTTGTGTTCCTTCTCTCGCTGGTCTCTCTCTCTGTCAAATAAATAAATAAAATCTTAAAAAAAAAAAAAAAGAATTCCTCAAGGAGCTTTGCTTGGCTTTTCTTTTTATCAGTTATGATGTCAAGCAGTATCAGAACTGACCTGAACTTCATTTTTTTGAAAAAGATTTATTTATTTATTTGAGAGAGAGAGAGCGTGGCGGGGGCAGTGAGGGGGAAGGACAGAGGGAAAAGGAGAGAGACTCTCAAGCAGACTCCTCGCGACCAAGAGTCAGATGCTTAACCACCACCTGCACCACCCCGGTGCCCCCGAAGTGACCCGTCCTTTAAACAGCCCTTGGCCAAAAGTGAGATTCTCTGATAGTCTAAGTAGCCCTGATCCCCGGAGTTGTGCAGACCTTTTAGAGATGGAGTGGGCACAAGCTCGGTGCTGCATGGGAGCCAAGCCCCTCCTGCCTGGCGGAGATGGAGAAGGAGTTTTAGCGAGGTGTGCCTCGGTCAGGGGAGCCCAGGTTAATTTCTGGAGTGCAGAAATTGTGGGTCCATGGGGACATCCAATCATAATTGTTTTAATCTTAGTTTTCACAGAAAGAAACAAGTTTCTCAGTGATTTATTTACAGTGATGCAAATATGAAAGGGCAAAGTCAGATTTTCTCAGTCAAGAGGCTTTCAGAAGGGGACCCATGGTTTAGCGTTTGTCCTCTCTCAGTGACTAAGGCCGTAAGCATTTTGTAGTGGACTCAGACATTAAGACAAATAGATAGTCATCACAGCCTGTTGACCCACCTGCTTCCTAAGAGAAGTGAGAAGCATCATGTGGTAGCAGTGGGTGGGCAGGCCGGGGGCATAGTTTCTGCCAAGGAGAATTTCTGAGCATCTCCCGTAAGAGTGGGTACCAGACTTTATGTTCCACTATTACTGTTTATGGTAGTATATCCCAGCATCTCCCACATGATTTCTTCCCCGACACTGGAAGTTCTGAGCACTAAGTGCCCTCAGCACCCTCCCTCTTTCTGCATAGGGCTCCCCAAACTGGGTCTTGCTCCTGCAAGGCACCCTGAGCACAGAATCCAGGGGTGGCTGTCTTGCCTGGCTCCCTAGCTGATCTGGGGATCCCAGTGCACAGGGCACTGAGGAAAAAGGTCTATCTGGCTAATATATACATTATTATCTATTCATATTAAGCATGTAATTACTAAGCACTTACTCTGTATGCACTAAGCATGCATTATCTCATTTAATCCCCTAATAAGCACAGGAGGTAGGGATTATTATTTCTGTTTTATAAGTAAGGAAATCAAGGCTCTGAATGGTTAAAGACCTTCCCAAGGCCCTATACCTAGTGAGACCTACAGCACGACCCCTGCCCCAATGTCTCATCCCAAACCTATTGCTCTCCCCACTCTGTTCTTTTCTTATTTTGTGCATTATCAGGTGTTTCCTCTGACTACAGTCTGAGGGTAAAACAGATTCATAATAATATAGGTCCACACTCCCTGATTCCAAAACCCGAGAACCAGATAGTTTTCAGAATTGAAACTGGCCTTCTAGAAAGGGAACACATAGCTCACGTGCCTTAAGTTACGTAAACCCCAGAGCAGGGACTGGGGTAGGATTCTGTAATGAAATACATTAATATTCTGCAAAAAAAAACCCACATGAGCAGTCACAAAAAGTAGTCAGGTTTTGCAGCCAAATGAGTCTCAAGAAATCTTGGGCTTTCAAGACTGTTTGGATTTCAGAATTGTAATACTTCCCTACTCCTGGCCCCACTGACAGAAGGTGGCGGGCACTCCCTCCCAAGGGCTTATCTGGGGCTGGCTAGGCATCTCCAGAAGGGACAAAGGCTTCTGTAGGCCCCTGGATGGCTGCCACAGGGCCTCCAGGGTCTTGGCCATAGGGCCTTCTCTTGTCTCCTCCACTTGGGTTTTCTGAATGCACCCCCCACACACACGTTTCCCAGTGCGCACCCTGCCACAATGGGAGCTGCCACCTCAGCAGAACTCCCCCGCATGGGGATGAGAGCAAGGACAGATGCTGGTGGCTGGTGATGATTTCTGAACACAGCCTCGGGGTACAACCTGCTGCCCGAGAAGATGGGCTGGGAGATAAGCTGCAATCCACTGTCACAGATGAGTCACCGGTGTGGCCTGGTGGTTTCCCTCAGCTGTTCTGCAAAAGTCACATAACCCACAGGATACACCCCTGCAGGCCAGCTCAGTGTAGAGTTCTCAGGGCCTGTGATGAGGTGCACAGTAATTACTCTCCTGCCTCGGTCAGGAGAGTTGAGATTTATCTAAAAAGCACCTCAGAGAAAGGAAAAGAAGGAACATGTATTGAGTGTTTCCTGTGTACCAAGCACTCTGCTAAGCATGTTTTATGGAATATCTAGTTGGATCTTTACAAGAACCTCATGAGGTAGAAATATAATTCTTGTATATAATTATTTCTGGTGTGCAGATGGGGAAACTGAGGCCCAGAGGGGTTAGTATAACTTGGCCAGGGCACATGACTCACAAGAAGTAAAGCCAAGGTTCGGACTCAGGTAACTGGCTCTAAAGCCACATCTTGCATCTAAACAACAGGAGGCTGGAAGCTCTCAACACAGCCATCTGCCTTGTCCCAGTCCAGGCCACACTGATGCTGACCAAAGCCACGCCCACAGGCTACCAGCCGTGACCAGTCCCCATCTGTCTGTCTGTCTATTTGCCCATCCATCCAATTTGAAGCAGGAAGATACGGTGAAGGCTCAAGCCTACCATTCCTTTCCGAGCCTGCTCCCCTCACCTAGTCTAGACCAAGACCTCTCTTCTGCTGCAAAGGGAGCCCTCAGAAGAAATGTAAAGACCACCCACCCACTTCAAGTGTACAATTCAGTGGTTTTTAGTGTCATTATAGGGCCGTGTGACCATCACCGTGGTCTAAATTCCAGAACACTTTCTTCATCCCCCAAAGAAACCCTGTACTCATGAGCAGTCTTTCCCTATTCTCCCTTCCCCCAGCCTTATCAACCAATAATCTACTTTCTTCTCTATATATTTGCCTCTTCTGGATTTTTCCTATAAATGGAATCATACATTATGTGTTTTTCTGTAACTGGCTTCTTTCACTTAGTATGATGCTTTTATTCATGTTGTAGCATATATCAACACTTCATTTCTTTATTGCTAAATAATATTCTGTTGTGTGGATATGCTGCTTTTTATTTATCCACCCATCAGTTGATAGGCATTTGGGTCGATCGCACTTTTTGGCCATTATGAATAATGCTGCTATGAACATTCACGTACAGCTTTTTATGAGAACATGTTTTCATTTCTCTTGGGTATACACCTAGGAGTAGAATTGCTGGGTCATATGGTAATTTTTGTTGTTGTTGTTAGAGAGGAAGAGAGAGGGGGAGGAGAAAGGGAGAGAGGGGATCTTAGGCAGACTCCATGCCCAGTGCAGAGCCCAGTGTGGGGCTTCACCTCAAGACCCTGAGGTCATGACCTAAGCCGAAATCAAGAGATGCTTAACTGACTGAGACACCCAGGTGCTCCTACGTCATATGGTAACTCTTTTTAACTTTTTGAGGAACTGCCAAATTGTTTTCCAAAGTGGCTGCACCATTTTACATTTCCACCAGCAGTGTATGACGGTTCCAATTTCTCCACATTCTTGTCAGTAATTGATGTTTTCTGTCTCTGCAATTATAGCCATCCTAGTGGTTATGTGATGGTATCTCATTGTTGCTTTGATTTGTATTTCCCTAATAACTAGTGATGCGTCTTTTCTTGTGCTCATTGGCCACTTGTATATCTTCTTTGGAGAAATGTCAATTCAAATACTTTGCCTATTTTTTATTGGGTCACTTGTCTTTTTATTGTTAAACTGTAAGAGTCCTTTATATATTCTGGATAGAAGTCCCTTATCTGATATAAGATTTGCAAATATTTTCTCCCATTTTGGGGGTTGTCATTTTATTTTATCAATGGGATCATTTGCAGCACAAAAGTTTTTAACTGTGGTCCAAATTGTCTATATTTCATTTTGTCTCTTGCGCTTTTTTTTTTTTTTGTCACTTGCGCTACTGGTATTCTAAGAAACCTCTGCCAAATGCCAGTTCATAAAGATTTATTCCTATATTTCCTCCTGTGAGTTTTATAGCTTTACCTCTTACCTCTAGGTCTATAACCCATCTTGAGTTAATTTTCATATATCGTGGGCAATAAGGTCCCAAATTCATTCTTCTGGTATGTGGAGGTACAGCTGTCCCGATACCACTTGTTGGAAAGACTCTTCTTTCACCATTGAATTGTCTTGGCACTCTTGGAAAAACCAATTGACCATAAGTGTAAGGGTTTATTTCTGGACTCTCACATCCCATCGATCTACGTATCTCTCCCAATGCCAGAACTACACTGTCTTGATTACCGTAGCCTTGTAGTAGGGAAGTGTGGGTCTTCCAATTTTATTTTTCTTTATCAAGATCATTTCAGCTATTCTGGATCCTTTGCATTTCCATATGAATTTTAGGATTAGCTTGTCAATTTCTGCACCCCTCTCCCCAAAAGAAAAAGTCAACTGGGATTTTGAGTGGGGTTGGATTAAATCTATAGATCAATTTGGAGAGTATTGCCACCTTAACAATATTTAGTCTTCTAACCCATGACATAGAATACTTTTCCATTTATTTAGATCTTTAAAATTTTCTCTCAACGAGGCTTTGTAGTTTTCAGTGTACAAGTCTTGTACTTCTTCCATTAAAATATGCCTAGATACTTCATTTTTCAAATAGTATTGTAAATGGAATTGTTTTCTTAATTTCATCTTTGGAATGGTCATTGCTAGGATATAGAAATATACTTGATTCCTGTTGTTGATCTTGTATCCTGAAATCTTGCTGAATGCGTTTATTGGTTCTAATATTTTTTCAATGGGATCCTTAGGATTTTCTATGGACAAGATCATATCATCTGCACGTGAGGTGGTTTAGTTCTTCTTTGCAACCTGGATGTCTTTTATTTCATTTTATTGCCCAGTGGCCCTGGCTAGAACCTCCATGCGATGTGGAATGGAAGTGAGAGCAGCCTTCCTTGTCTTGTTCACGATCTTTGTGGGCAGGTATCTAGCCTTTCACCACTGAGTGTGATGGTGGCTGTGGACTTTTCACAGATGCCCTGTATCAGGTTGAGAAAATCCCCTTCTATTCTGTTTGTTGAGTGCTTTCATCACCCACGAGTATTAGACGGACGTCGGAGAGGAGACAGCGGTGAGGGTTCCGCCCGCAGGGGAGCCGTGGGATGGTGCTGGCAGGACTCCAGGCAGAGGTGACGGCCTGAGAATGGAGGGCTTCTGGATTGCTTGTCCTGGGAGATAGCAGTCTGACAAGATAACGCCTCCTGCCATCTAGCACATGGTGTGGCGTAGGGAGTCCCAAAGATGCGCTTGATGTAGGCCCCTAAGTAGTTCTGATGGAGAAGCCAGGGTTTTCCCAGAGGACAGAGAGGGGCCCGGGGCTTGGCAGATATGGCTGTGCATGGACCACGTGGCCAAGACCAGAGAGGAATAAAGATGCTTTCACAGAAGTCCCCACGGAGGGAAGGCTGTGCCCCAGGATGAGACGGGAAGGATGCCAGCATAGGATGGAGCACCTCCCAAGAGCCAGGAGCCTCTCCCTGTACCCCAAGCCCCCCAAAGTCATCCCCAGGAGAGGGAGGAGAAGGAGAAAATCCTGAACTGCCTGACTTGAAGTTTCTGGAGTTTTACCACGAAGCTGCAAAATTACTTTTTACTGCCATCGGACGGAATGGAGGCCTGAAAAAATTTAAAAGGCTTTATTTCTCTGTTGTACACCTGAGGGTGTGGTGGAATCATTCAGCAGACACCAGTGAAGCATGTGGCGAGTGCAGGTGCTAGGCTCAACACACAGGTAGGACGCAGGGGTGTGTCCAGGACGTATGGGTGTGGATCCACAGACCTAGCTGGTCCGTGCTGCTGGGAGGCAGGAGGCACAGGAGCTGGGGATGGGTCCTACGGCTGGCAGGAGTGACTGGTTTCAGAGCATGCTGGCCCCTCCCCACTCTTAGCCATGGGAGAGAGGCAGCGATTCTCTGGGTGGTTCTTCTGGCTCCCAGGTACTCATGGGCTGGACTTCTCTGCTGGATCAAATGTTTGCTGGAAAGCCCTTTGATGTCAGCCTGGCAGCAAGGAGCACTGAAATTCAGCATCCTGAAGGGCTTGCATCCGTGATTCATCAGACGTCCCAGGCATCAGAGGAACCGCATCCGTATCTGTACCCACCCTACCCCAAGCGTGTTCACCGCATGTCCGTTTGGAGGTCTAAAGGCCTAGGGGCCAGGCACCTGTAGTTCTTGGGGTTTCACCTGTAGAGACAAGGTCCAAGGAACACCACAGCAGCCACCCTGTGTTGTAAACAACCTTTCCTCCAGACTCACAGAGAGGAAAGGAGGTCAAAACAAGAAACCAGAAAAATCACATAAGTGATCCCCTCCCCTGCCTTCTCATACTCCTGCTTTTTTACTGTATAGTTTACAAAACCATGTTTGCATTTGATTCTTCCTAAAGCCCTAATAGGTAAATAATGGAGACCCATTGTTAAATACCCCATTTTACAGATGAGAAAACTGAGGTCCAGAGTGGGCCAAAGTTTGCCAAGCTCACAAAGGTAGCTGAGGATAGCCTAGACTGGAACGCAAGGCGGAATTCTCTCTCGTCTGAGGTTCATTCCATCACAGAGAAGTATAAGGACAACAACAAGGTAGATGGTGAGATCCCGAAAACAGGAAGAGAAGTGTCATGGGGCTCAGATACTCACCACGGAGGACCCCAGTCACAAGCTACCAGCGCACATCACTGGATCGTTCCGTTGACCTCTGCTGCCACCAAGTGGTGATTCTGCAGTTCATCAGCCGAGGGAGGCCTCGGTGACTGATTTTTTTTTTTTTTTTTTTTTTTTTGGTACTGCAGCAGGAGGGAACAGAGAAATCAAGGAAACACTCTCAAAGGGGAAAGGAAAAGAATCTAAGGATATTTTCCCCACTGGGATTTAAGCTAAGAATGGCAATTAATCTATGCCAGTTCTGCCGACTGGTGGTGGCGGCCCAGGGCCCTCCGCTGGGGATTCTCAAGTGGCATTCAGTGCGTCAGGAAAAGGCTCTATGACTGATTAGGGACGCCCGTCGTCGGCACAGAAGGGAGAGTGGCATCATGGACACATGCCACAGCACAGCCAAAGAGCAGTGGCCTTCCCATGTGGTTCTAGTGAGAGAGAAAATTCAGAATAATGAAACCATTCTGGAAACCAGACTGTGGACAAAATATTTTATTGGGTTTTGTTCTCCATGTGACCACAAGGCCCGGAGAAGGCCCATCCTCCCAGCACGCTCAGCGCCACCGCCTCGCAAGTGCCTCATCAGCTCTTGCCACCACTCAGGTGGGGAGGCCCTTACCAGGCTTCCTCTCCTTCCATCGCGCCCACCCTGCCCACCTGTCACAGCTTGGCGAAGAGAAGCCTGACTGCCATCCTTGCTTTCCTCCTCACCTGCGTGGAGGGGTTCTGTGGGCCAGCGCCACCGACAGAGATCTAGACTGAGAGGAGGGTGTAGATCTCTGTAGAGATCGCTGTAGAGATCTAAAGAATGAGGGTGGTCAGTGTCCCTTGGACACTGAAGGCAGAAACATCTGATTCAGAAATGACCCAAAGAAGTTCTTGAAGTTTTTATTTGGAAACATGGAGACAACGGCACTCCTCTACGAACTCCCAGCGAGCCCACAGCAGGCGTGGGGGGCAAGGTCGATGTTACCCAGCTTTGCACCAGGGGCCAGTATGGGTCGGAATTAGCCGGTGCCAGTTGGCGGTCCACCGCTCCCTCCCCAGGCAGCTGCTGAGTGGCCCCAGCCAGGAGGTAAGGATCAGAGCCCTCAGATCGGGGAAAGAAGGGATTCTGCAGTCAGCGCCAATGGCCGAGTGCCCACCCGGCCCACAGCACGGGTGGAGGGGAGGCCCTCTTTCTCTCCTGTAAATCCACTCCCGTGGCTTTTCTAGATGGCCGCCTTCCGCGGTAGCCAAATGAGGCTGTGGTCAGGTGACACCAGCTCTGGCCAGGTGACGCTGGCTCTGGGGGAAAAGGATGAAAAAATAATCTTTCATCTAACCGGGGTTATCAGTCAGCAAGATCTAAGGGTCAACAACCCATTGAAAAAAATCGTTTCTGCGAAGCAACCGTTGACGGAGGATCACCAGGAGAACAGGTGTGAAGCGCAAGGAGGTTGTCTGGGGTTATTCCTAAGTGTTCCAAAAAAGGTATTCCAGGAAGAATGTATCTGCTTTCCTTGAAATTGGATTTCTCAGGAATTGAAAGTGGATCAGTGAGGTTTGGAGCAAGAAGGTCACAACAGCAGGAGGCAGGCCAGCATTACTCCGGGAAGCTTCTGGGACAGCGGATCCTGGTCGGTGGGTAGAGATGGCCCAGCCGGAATCAGGGGCTTCCAACAAGTCGAACAGCTGACACCTGACAAGACCGGGACCCCACTTCTACCAACAAGGTCATCTTTCTCGTGCTGAGTCAGGTATCTCCCTGTGAACAGGTGAAACTAACCACATCCCAAACTACCACCTCACGCGGCATTCGCTGGACTTCACACAGCCCCTGGGTCACTCATATGTGTGATCCTGGGGAAGAAATAACTGAGAGGATGAATGAAAAGTCAGCATTCTTCCTCCACGGCAGCGGGTGGGGGTGAGGGAGAACTCTGCGCCTGCTTGCTGGAAGGAGGCTGGAGGAGCCAGGGGTTGGACTCTGCTCCCTGCAGACACCGAGAACAATCCCGTGCCTTCCCACCACCTACGCCCGGGGACGCGAGGGAGTCACCCTCCCACCCCCTCGCAGGGACCGCGGGGCTCTGTGGCTCTCTGACATACATCATGTCTCACCCCGCGCCCAGTCTGGACTCCTAAGTGAGGCACAGGTGTCCACGTCTTCAGAGACCGGGTGCTCTTGCTGCCTAGAGCGTGACCTGCCCATGAAACTCAGAGCTACTCGGTAAATCCAAATCCAGGACTTGATAAAGGGCCTCGGAAGTTGTAACTCCTTGCATGAGACTTGTGCTTGATGAGGCTCCAGAAAAGTCACTGGGGACCCTCCTCTTCCACCAGAGAGCCACAGCCTCCAGGCCCACACCTGCAGAGCCAAGGCCAGCACCCATCTGTGCCTCGTGGCCCGTGAGAGGACTTTCAGAAAGAGGAGCTTCCGACTGAGGTGCTCACTGCTCTGAATGGCCCAATCCAGGACCATCAGAATTTGGCTTGCTAGAAATTTCTTCCTTCCTCCTGAAGTAGCCAATCAGCAGGCTGGTGACAAGCAGCTGGTGCGACAGCTCAGGCAAGCATCCAGCCGCTCCGGGTGCCACCAGGTCTTGCTTGGCCCTCCAGCCACCTTGCTGCTGAGTATTTAATCACATAGACAGATGGTCCTGAACTCTTAAATGGGAAGAATGAGTAATAAGATACTGCATAAAACAGGTATTTTATTTTGTTCTCTCTGTTTATCTGTATGTTTGGTTTTTTTCCCCACAATAAAGAGGCACTGATTTTATTACAAGATTTTCTGGAAAGCCACTTTCAATCTGGTCACAGTGGGGAGTGGCCGGTATCTGAGAACCAGACCATTCCTCTGCCTTGCCCCGGACAAAACCCAAGGACAGTCGTGCTTCACTCAGGATAAAGTTTAAGTATGCAAAATGTGTTACTCCTGTTTTCCTTTTGTAAGAGAGGTCCAAGAGCCAGGTGAGACGTGATGGTGGGTGCTTTAGTGAAGAGCTACAGCATTTGAGGTAAAAGCCGGCGTTCCAGGGCTTGCCCTGGGCTCAGTCTTGTCGGCCTGATCCATCACGCCCTTTCCGGGGTCTAGGGTCTGGCCCCATCTGCACATGCCAGCAGGCCCCTGCTGCCCCAGGGGAGGCAGCAGGGCAGGTTTGCTAGACCTTTCTGATGAAGACCATCCTTCTTGAGAGAATTTGCGGTCACCAAGGCCGAAGCAAAATGGTTTCTTGTTGACTAGAAAATTCAGTGATTCATCCCCCTTGATCTTCTCAGCTCTGCAGGTTACCAGTGTGGAGCCAGAGAAGGAGAAACAGTGGGGGAAAGAAGAGAAGGAGCTGAGAAAATACTGGAAGCTGATCATCCGTCTTCTCAACAATGTTTCTGAGTGGCCATCTCGGTGTGAGGCTCCGGGTGAGGCTCCGGGTGAGGCACCAGTGATAGACAAGTGAAGAAACAGTCGGAGCTCTCCCGGGACTTTCACGCTGGCTGGGGAATGAGGAAAGTCAGCAAACAGTTATGATGCAAAGGGGATGTGGTAGGGGCTGAGCAGGGGCTGTGGGGGAGAGCCTACAGCAGGCACAGCTCATCTTGGCTGAGGCATAAGGGCAGGCTTCCTGGAGAAAGAGACTTCTAGACTAAAGCCTGGATGATGAACAGGAGTTGGTGAAGCCAAGGACGGGGGGCGGGAGGGGCAGTTAAAAAATGGTGTCAGGCAGGGACAGCATGTGCAAAGATCCAGAGGCAAGAGAGAGAATGTTATTTTCAGGATGCTGGTGATGTTGGGGTTGATGACTAAAGCTTTACCTAAAGGGCAATGGGGAGTCACTGAGGGCATTTGACTAAGGGAGTCACTTGCTCAGATTGCTTTTCTTAGAATGCTGGGGCCACAGTGATCTTTTGCAATGAGAGAGGGAGAGAGAAAAGGTATGGGAGGCAGGGAACGAGGGCAAAGGCTGTCCCTTCAGGGCTTTGAGAGCCCATTGATGGCCCTCAGACTCATGCTCTGAGTCCACTAGGGAGGTGGGGAGATGGTGCCCCATTAACAGAGGGTGGGCAGTGTGCTTTAAGTCCTCATTTCTGGGCCCCAGCCACTGAATTTATAGAGTAAAGTGAAATACACCTCTCTCCAAGGGCTGTTGAAGCTGCTGGATGAGAAAACAGATGGCTGAGCTCACTATCTACAGGCATATTCTGTGCCGATCTGAGTTACTGAGTACCCGGCTCACCACCAGTCACAGGGGGGCATTTCAGAAGGGCCTTCTGATGACAAGGGTGGCCACCGTAGCCCCAGAAACGACACAGATTAGATAGGAAATGAATGACGGGGATGTTTCAGAAAAGTCACGACGTGTCCATGGCAAAGGAGAGGGTGTCAAGCCCCAGGGAGGTGCAGCGGGCTGGGAAGGAAGCATACTGACCTGACGCTCAGGGGCTGGTCACAGTGTGGTCCCCGCGGAGCGCCTGCAGCGAGAGCTCATACCCAAGGAACATGGCGGCACTCATGGGGAAGCCGCGCACAGTGTTCACCGTGATGCCTCGGAAGAACACCTGTGGCAGGAGGCAGCGTCATCAGAGGACTGACCCAGACCCTCTGCAGGGCCACCACTGAGGCGCAGAGGACGGATTGGGGATGTTGGCCACTTGTCCCAGGCTGGACTCCACAGAGCCCAAAGGACCCTTGCGAGCCTGAACCACCCCGGATGCCCTAGTCATGCCCCTGCCTCGACCCACATCCCCTGGGACTGGGCTTTTCCTCCCAGGCCTGGTACACGTACACTAAATACTGGAGGCAAACTGTTGACCATGAACACCCACATACACTTGCTTAATGGCTGCTCTTTCTCATGTATATACCCACACGCATGTGTATACACATGCACACGCACGCATGCACACACACATGCACACACACATGCATGCATAAGATGCTCTGGAACCTGGACGTCCGAGCTCTCCACTGCACTCACTTTGCATTGGTGGACAGAGCAGCCATGACCAACCATTTTGACAGGTGCTTCATAGGCTGTCCCCCAAGGGGCAGAGCGGGGAAGAACTCAGGCCATGCTTTTAGGCATGAAGTGGAGACACAGCTTTGGCATTTGATAGCTGTGTTACTTGGGCAAGTGGCAAAGTCTCTGAAACTCAACTTCCCAACTGCAAAATGGGGTAACAATACTATTGAGCTGATATGGCTGCTGAAGGAAACGAGATGATGCTTTCAAAGCTCTTACACCAGGCCTGCCATGCAGCCAGCGTTCATGAACTGCTGACGGTCCTATCACCCTCATTGTGAGCAGGAGCCATCCTTACACCGAGTGGCACTCAACCTTCGGTCATTAGTATGAGGGCCGAGGGGACTGGCCTGTATCGATGAGCTGCTTAAATCAGCCATTCATACCAGAACCCTGGATTTGTCTTCCATCCCTCCCATTGCTAGGGCATATGATAAGATGCTTCACTTCCTCCCTAAGTTGTCCTGCCTAGTGCTGGGTAGAAACTGGTCAATGTAACATGGTCCCAGCCCTTGCCCGGTTTAAACCCTACTCGGTGGAGGTAAGCCCCATGTGGGAATAATTACAATACAATCTAGAATGTGATGAGAACAGATCAGGGCTTTGAGGGAGGGGGCACCTGTCCTTACATGTCTTCCCTGGGAAGAGACAACACATCTAAAGGAAACCATACCCAAGCATAAACGACCCAACAACTGCCAGGAATATGACGTACACCTGTTAGCCGACTCCTGTATATTTACTAAGTGTAATAAATAGAGCTGGTACTGTAATTTTGAGGAAGTAGAAATCCAACCCTTTTACATTTCCCCAGTTTCCTTGGTTGTGAGGCACTGTGGTGTCAGGGTAGAGACAGGCCACTGTCGTCGGCCAGGATGTAAGGGGGTCTTCAGGAGAGGCACCTGCACCTTAGCACTCCATGGCAGCCTGCAAGACATAGGCTGGTTGTGGTGGGGGGAGAATGGCCTCTGTGGGTTTGGGGGAAGCCTTAACCCTCACAGGGAAGGAAGCTGATAGACAAGGACCCCCAGATGGGAGCAAGAGGTTCAGCCAAACCCTGGAATGATTCAGGCAAGGGGCAAGCAGGACATTTGTAACATCTAATGTCTAACCTTTCTGGAATTCCCCAGGCTCACCCAGAGTGACTGAATAACAGCAAGGAATTGGCCCAAGCTCCAAAAGGAAAATTCCACACTGGGTGCCCATAAACACTCCCCTGTGGGCCTGGGCTTGGCTCTGCTCTATGAGGCCATGCCAGGCAGGGCCCAGCTTGGAGTGTGGGCCACCTCTCCCACAGCGCTGGGCCCTGCGGGAACCATGGAACACTCCAGACATACAGACATGACCTCCCTCCAGCAGCCCTGGCCTGCTCTGCTGTGAGGTCCAAAGATGGCAAAGTGCAGACCTGCTGGCTCTTACCCTGAGGTTTCGGAACACAAAACCACCAGGCCTAGTCTCTCCTCATGAAGCCTCGATGGCTCCCCACTGCCCAGGGAAGTCTACACCCTTCCCTGGACTGCCAAGACCCTTATGCTCGGGCCCTGCACTTTCTCTGGGCAGCCTCTTACATTTGACATTCTGGGCACGCTAACAACCTGTCGTTCCTCCAGGGAGCCAGCTCTCTTCCACCACTGGGTCTCTTCTATTCCATCAGCTAGAATGTTCCCCGGCCTGGCTGTACCCTCTAGCAGTCTTCCCAGGGCCACCCCAAGCTGAACTGTGGCTCACTGTCTTCTGTGCACTCAGGATCTCTGCCATCACAGCACTTCTCACACTGTCTCTACCCACCCATCATTTGTCTGTACCCCCATTAATAATCTCAGGGCAGTGAGAGCAGGGCTGTGGTGGTTTACCTTGGAACCCCCAGCATCTACACCTCTGAATCCCCAACATTTACACCTCAGAACCCCCAGCATCTAATGCTTTTCTTGGCCCAGAGGGCCCTTTGTAAATCTTACTAAATGAATCCGTGGATGGATGAATGGATGGATGGAATGAACAAATTCCTTGTTGTGAAAAGGGAACAGTCTTTGAGCTGAAAGAGTCCTGCTGGTGTTAGTGGTAGTGGGGGATTCCTGGAGTGGAGGGACGGCTCCAGCCCCCAGATGGCAGAACCAAAGGGCAACCAACTCTGCTACCTCAGGAAACGGCTCTTCCTACAAATGTTCCTCTCTACCTCTCCTTACAGTCATTCAATCTCAAGCCACTGTCACAAACCCCCTCCCAACCGCCACCTCTGTGCAGCTGAAGGATACCAAGTCCCTCCTCTGGCCTCCTCATCTCAGACAGTAACCCTCCCAGTGTGTGCAATGGCCGAAGTGGCCCATGACGAATGTCAGAGCAGGCAGAGAACGGACTCACAGCAGGGAGAGAATGGACTTTTTTTTGGATTCGGGGATGGCCCCGAAGTCCTAGACTTCTAATTCCCTTTATCAAAAAGGCTGCTTTCCCAGTAATCATTAAGTGGGTTACAAGGGACTGCCAAACTTGGGTACCATCACCATTATTCTACTCTTTCCCAAGTCTTCATTCCCACCGAGTTCTTCTTCCATAGTGAAGCGGGGACAGGTGGGCTTACCCTGCCTCAGTGAGCCACAGTACAAACTGTTCAGAAATGATGCTCCACAGAGCCAGCCCCACAGTCAGCTGTAACTGGAGCCATCCACTGGGTCCCCAGAAAAGCCAATTCCTCCTGCTGCTGGGAAGGGCTGTGAGACAAGCCAGCTGTCCAGGGCTATGTGAGATGTTTTCTTCATGCTACCATTTACGTTTACATGCAAACACATATACAAACATACAGTACAGTCCGTGAATATTTTTGGAATATGTTATAAGAAACTCATAACAGTGACTGCCTTTGAGAGAAGATTGAAGACCAAGGAGGGACCATTAGACAGTATATCCTCTTATATCTTTCGAAACTTCCTATGTTCATGTATTATCTATTTTTAAAACCAACTAATAAAAAAATTAAAAATGACTTTCAGTCAGTGAGTGGTTAATTCAAGCTGAATACTGCTACCGCTATTTAAAACCTGTCTCTGAATATAAACTAGGGACCAATGCTACTGAGATTAAGAAATCAATCCTCTGACCTCAGTTGCCTTCCAGGACTTTGTTTTTAACAGAGCACAGTAATTTTTGGAGGAAATAATATCAGCAATATATTTAGCCTCTATAGACTTTATAGAATTAGGACACAATATTTTGACATTAATTTGAATAACCTGACACATTAGTATTTTAATCAACAGCAGACAAGAATATGTCAAATAAAACAGCTTCTTTTTTGAAATCTTTCTTATGTGTCCCTCTGTGCTTGTTGGTTGAATCACAAACAGTGCTTCTGCTAAAACAATAAAAAAGACCAGTGAGGTGAGGATTCTAGAAGTGTGGCAGAGTAGGAAATGCCAGCAATCTGTTTCCTTACCTAGATCAGAGCTGTGCTGACGGAATCTGTCTGATGTAACTCTTTTGGAATTCTGGGGTTTATTGAATGCTTACAACTTCAAGGAGAAGGTTTGGACAGTAAATCTGGTTAATTTCAATCCATTTTAGCTCTTAGCAAGGTAGCAGCTACCCATCCTCCACCCCCAGACCTGTGGCAGTCAGGTGGGTGCGCACTCAGGGAGCAACCTGACACACAGCTTGTGGAAGCCAGAGTGGGCAATAAGGACCCTGTCTTGCAAATATTGGAGATCTGTGTTTTGATCACTGATTGCTGTTTCTGATCACAGAGGTGCAAAGAGGAAGTTAGCCACTGCTTCTTCATCTACCCCACTGATGCAAGTCCTTCCTCCTCTGGCCAATGCCCCTTTCCCCCTTAATTTTTCTCTTTTTCCCATCTTGGGAGCTAGATGTTAAAGACTAGGACATTCAAAAGCAACTGCGGGTATGGGGAAAGTTGGAAAGTAACTGTGCATGCGCAGAGAAAGGCTCAGAAAAGACCTGAGAAGACCTTAAGTTTACACTTCAGGTTGATCTTTGGCATAGAGACAGCCTACAACAATCAAAAAAGTGAAGCAATAAACAGTAACAAAAGACACTAGACACTGGGGAAGGAGGGGAGAAATCTGATTTCCAGAGTTACCACATAATTCAATTCAAAAGTCTAATTTTCAATAAAAAATAACAAGGCATAAAAAGAAACAAGAAAGTATGATCCATTCAAAGAAAAAATAAGTGAAGAGAAACTGTCCCTGAAAAAGACCTTAGCAGATCTACCTAACAAAGACATTAGAACTGTCTTAAAGATGCTTGAAGAACTAAAGGAAGATATGGAGAAAGTCAAGAAAATGATACATGAACAAAATGAAAACATCAATATGAAATAGAAAATCCAGAAAGAAACCAAACAAAAATTCTGCCACTGAAAAGTACAATAACTTGAGTGAAATATTCACTACAAGGATTCAAAGGTATATTTGAACAGCCAGAGAGAAAAGAGAGCAAACTTAATAAGACAATGGAAATTATTGCGGTTGAGAAAAAGAAACAAGGTTGAAGAACAGTGGAAAGAGCCTAAGGGGTCTGTGGGGAACTGCCAAGCACACAAATATATGCACCGTGGGAGCCCCCAAAGGAGAAGAGAGATGAGGCGGAGAATATTTGGAGTAATAATTGTCAAAAACTTCCTAAATTTGGTGAAAGACATGACTATGAACATCAAAGAAGCTTAATGACTCCAAGTAAAATAAACTCAAAAAGACCCACACCAAGACATGTTATGATCAAACTTTTGAAAGCAGCAAGGTAGAAGGAACACATTACATACAAAGGATCCTCAGCAAGTCTAACAGCATATTACTTATCAGACACTTTAGAGACCAGAAGTCAACAGGCCAACATAGTCAAAGTGTTAAAAGAAAAAATCGTCAGTCAAGAATCCCGTATCCAGGAAAACTATCCTTCAAGACTGAGAGAGAAATGAAGACATTCCCAGATAAACAAAAGCTGAGGGAGTTCACTGCCACTTGATCTACCCTGCAAGAAATGGTCAAAGGAGTTCTGGAGGGTGAAATGAAACAGCACTAGGAGTAACTTGAATCTGTATGGAGAAATAAAGATCTCAATGAAGGTTAATACAGGAAGAGAGTGACATCAGCATCGTGGAAGTACAAAATGTCCCTATCTTGTCCCCACCTCAACAACAAATTTGGGCATTCATACACCCATGCAGGTGCCTCTGTGGGAGTTGTGGGATCCAGCACCATATGCTAAGGGACCCAAGAGTCCTGCCCACCTGTGTATCAGGTACTAGGCAGAGAGCCTATGAACTGGCTCTAGCCCCTCTCAGCTGCAGTCTGGGAGCATTTGGAGGCAAGGACTTGGCCAGTATATACATATATGTGTGTGCGTGCGTGTGTGTGTGCGCGCGCGTGTGTGCGTGCGCACACGCGTGTGTGTGTGCGTGCGTGTGTGTGTGTGTGTGTGTGTGAGAGAGAGAGAGAAAGAGAGAGAGAGAGAGAGAGAGAGAGTCTGTGTGTGAGTTTGGATGCACTGGAGCAGGGAGGGCGGGGGCCAGGTTGCAGGCTGCCTCATAGCCGAGACGAGAGGTGACTGGGTGTGGACTCGAGTGGGGTGAGGGAGCAGAAGACAGACTGGGGGACTGGATGTTGTGAGATGTGACGACTGACGTGGCTCTGGGACCTCCTACTTGGAAGAGGGCGAGGCACCGAGCAGTGAGTGAGGAAGCTGTGCCCCCAGCCTTTCCTGATGAGAAGGTAAGCTTTGGTGACACACAGATGCAGGTCCAGGTCCTAGCTCTGCCATGCACCGGCTGTGTGACCTCAGGTAAGTTACCAGTCCTCTCTGAGCCTGTCTCCTCCATCAGCCTGGGGCATGGACGAGATGAGACAAGGATCGAAGTAGGGCTTGATATGGTAACCACCAGTACTTCAGTTTCCCGATTCCCCTCTGTAATCTCATATGCCCCCAAATGTCTGGCCCACCTTCCAGGGACTGACACCAACCCCACATCACTGCTGTGGGGCTTACTTTAAGACCTTCCTTCCGGTAACTCTGGGAGATACAATCCAGGATGCCTTTGTATTTGTTTAAATAAACCCCGTCAGCTTGGAGTCGACTTTTCACGACATCCATAGGAGTCGCTGTCCCCCAAGAAATTGCTCCTGTAAAGAGAGAGACAAACAGGTGTCAGGGACTGGCTGGTTGGGGTCTGGAGGGGACGTGGCTCCCTGCCCCTTTCTACCACTGACAGGCTTAACAAGCTGCTGGGGGAAGCGGGCAGAGCTCAGGCAGGACCTGTGAAGACCATCCCTGAACTTCCCTCACCACTCACTGTGGAACTTTGTAGAAGTCTCCTCTAGGCCTTGGGTCTGCCATCTGTAAAATGGGGCAACAGTACCTACATTCACGGGGTTCCTGTTAGGCCAAATAAACAGATGCACGTGAAGCATTTAGCACAGTGCCAGGCCCACAGCCAGCGCTTTGTCAGTGGACACCTTTATTAGCAGCTTTTACTGGAGACACAGGAACAGGCCCTACCAATACTTTGCAGTGCCTTTCCGGGGCACCAGGGGCGAGAGCCCAGACTGAAGGCTGGGGCAGAAGGTTTGCAGCTCCCC
This sequence comes from Zalophus californianus, assembly GCF_009762305.2. Lineage (NCBI taxonomy): Eukaryota > Metazoa > Chordata > Mammalia > Carnivora > Otariidae > Zalophus > Zalophus californianus. Next base: position 29,078,531 of record NC_045599.1, on the reverse strand, counting down.
AGAGACAGAAGGGACTCTGAATACAGAGAAGCTAAGCGAACACTTGCAGACAGGCTGCTTGCCAACGGAGGGCCAAGTAAGGCCTGAAAAGAGCAGGAAGGTCTTTACAAATCTTGCCCCTTTTCTGGACATCTGAAATTGAAGCCTTGGAACGATGTAACACTAGGTTGTCTTCACTGGAGAAGTTCAGGTGCCCTAGTTTGAGCACTTTGATGGCTTTAAAGGACTCTCGGAAAACAATGCCAGATTACCGTAGAAACACTAAAATTGGCACATCCTTAGACAGGGTGAGAAAAACAAACTGAGAGACCAAAGTCCAAGGCAGCTGGTTTGCAAGGTTTACTGATTGCTGCCCAGAGACTCACAAATGAGGCCTTAGTCTGTCCTGGACCCTCTGCCCATCCCAGCCTCCAGCCCCCGTGGCCTCCTGCCCATGATCCTCTGGGAACCCTCTGCACCTCCCTTCCCTCTTGCCCCCTGCCAGGATAATGGGGCTGCTTCTCCTGGAGACTGTCCAGGTGCTGCCCTGGCATACTCCCCTGTTCCTCAGCCCACGGGCCAGGGTTTTATAAAATGTGGTCTGCCTACCAGGCCACTCAAACCTGCTCTCACCAGAATCGAGAACGGATGAGGCCTCATGGGTCCTCTTGGCCAGCAAGTGCTTACTAATCACTTACTAGGATCTGGCACAGGCCAGGCCTCAGACACATGGGGGCAGAGGGTGGACATTGGTTTTTGGTGGCTAAGACAAGGGCTTTGTTATATGCTTGTGGAGTTTCAAGCCTAGCTAATGATGATGGGGGTGGGGGGAGGAAGTGCTAAGGTCTGATCATTTTCTTCTCTTCAGAAGATCTTTCCCATCAACATCACACATGCCATGTTATCAGCCTTCTTAAAAAGCAATGCTCTCTTGACTTCCCTGCCCTGCTCCGGCCATAGCTGCATACCTGTCTTCCCCATCACAGCCCAGCCAAACCCCTCAGACATGCCGTGTCTCCTTGCACTGTCCAATTTCTTTCATCCCATTCTCTCCTGATCCCACTTTCAGTTGGGTGTTCACACTTCTCTTCACCAAAATGGGTCTTGTCATAGTCCCTGGTGACCTACATATTGCTAAATCCAGGCAGCAGGCATAGCAAGTGCAAAGGCCCTGCGGTGGGGAGCAGCCACGCTGATCAGGGTGCAGCAAGGAGACCTGTGTGGCTGGAGCAGAGCAAGCAAAGTGAGGGGAGCAGGAAAGGAGTGCAGAAGGGTAAGAGGCAGCTGGATCATAAAGGGACGGAAATCCACCGTAAGAACACTGATTTTTACCCTAAATGAAGCGGGGATGCTGTGTGGTTTCTGAGTAGGGAGGGTAGGTAACCAGTCCATGGTCACCGAATGAGTAGGTGAGGATTTGAACTGGGATCTTGCCGACTGCAGAGTCCCTGCCATACTGTCTTCATTAGCTGTGTGCCCTTGGGTTGGTCACTTAATCTCTCTAAACCTCGGTTTTCTCATCTGAAAAATGGGGAGACTGATTCCTCCCTTACAGAGTTAATGAAATCCTCACATGAGAAAGGTTTACTGTGTCAGCATTCAGAAAAAGGTGAACCCCAATAACAGATTTCCTCTTCGAAGCTCAGTAATACCTGACACAAAAGAAATGGTCAGAATACATCTTCTGACTGAAAATTCAACAACCCTGAATAGGGACTTGCCATTCCCACAGGTCCAGAGGGAAGGGGAAGCAAAAAAGAGGGAGACCGTTCCCCATACCCCGGCTTTCCTCTGTCTGGCCAGGTCTGGCACAGAGTGGGTGCTGAACAGAGAACTGCTGCAGGAGTGGCTGGATGAATTGTGCCCTTCCCTGGGATCCCACTACAGGCATCAGCCCAGGGACAGGGGTCAGTATGGCTGTCCTCACCTGCCAGGCCGCCGGCCAGCCACACGGCACAGGGGCTGGGGCCTGTGCAGGCCTCGGGTGTGATCCAGTCGTTCAGGAACACATAGGGGATGAAGTAGAGACAGTAGCCTGGGACGTCCCTCAGCAGCATGGCGCCAACGCCCCGGTACATCCCTGCCAGGCCCTCAGTCCGCACGATGGTGGCAATGCAATGCACAGGTCCCTGGTAGACTGGCTGCACCCCAAGAGCCACTGTCCTGGGTTTCAAACCAAGGTTGCCTGCAAAGACAGGGAGGAGGAAAGGCAAGTGACACAGGGGGGCAAGAGACAGGCCAATCTCCAGCACTGGAGCCAGCCCGGCGCATTGACAATGTCCACTCACATGGCCTGCTGGTTTTTACCAGAACTGCCGACCTTAGCAGCTCAAACCAAGATTCTCAAGTCCCAAGAGGAAGGCCAACACATGCAGCTAGCTGTGCAGCCAGAGTGGAGACAAGGTCTGCCAGGGGAGAAAGCACCGAGTGCCTGAGTGCTTTCTGGTCAACAATCACTACGTCTTTGTGAGCAGCACTGACTGCAGATGTCCAAGATCAAAGATGAACAAGCTGTACCCAGCTCTTTCCTGAAGCAGAGGTTGCAAAATCAAGGTACTCTGTGTGTGTGTGGAGCGGGGGTACTTGTGCAGAGTGTGGTAAAAAAGGCATATGAAGTTTGGACCTGGACTGTTCTGGTTCCAAATCTAGAATCCACTACTTAAAAAACTCTTCGACCTTGGTAGGGCCACGTTTATCGGCCTTTGGTCCCTTAACTTTAAAAAGAGAACAGGCCAATTATTTATTGTATACAAAGTTGCTAAGAAAGTAGATCTTAGGGGCACCTGGGTGGCCCAGTTGGTTAAGCATCTGCCTCTGGCTCAGGTCATGGTCCTAGGGTCCTGGGATTGAGCCCCGTATCAGGCTCCCTGCTCAGCGGGAGGCCTGTTTCTCCCACTCCGCCTGCTTGTGTTCCCTCTCTTGCTATGTCTCTATCTGTCAAATAAACAAAATCTTAAAAAAAAAAAAAAAGAAAGTAGATCTTAAAAGTTTTCTACACACACACACAGTAACTATAGGCTATGACGAATGTGTCAACTAACCTTACCTTGGTAACTGCTTCACGATACACATGCATATTAAATAATCAAGTTGTATACCTTAAACTTACACAGTGTTATATGTCAATCATATCTCAATAAAGCTGAAAAAATTTTAAAGGAAAAAGAAGAGAACAGGTGAGTATACATAAAGTAATACCTATAAATCGCTCAGCACGGTACTGGGAAGGCTGGAGGGGGAGAATAAGTTATCCACAGGTTATTACTGAGACTGAGGTGACCAGCATGAATCAGGAGGATACACGGGCTGGAGGGCCATATGTTCTGTGCCTCCAGCCTTGGCCAGCAAGCAATGACTCTGTCTCTTCCTTTTAATCCTTCCTCCAGGCTCCTCTGTCTCCTTCTCTGATGTTCATCTCCCCTGCTACGGACCCTTTAGCTCACCTTTGACTCATGACCAGAGAGGCCTCCCAGTCCCAGTGCAGATATAGTGGGCTCTTATTCTCAACATTCTGTTCTGGAAGAATGAACGTGATACGACTAGGAAAGAAATAGAATGAAGCTTGCCTATGACACACACCTATTTTACCACCTGGGTTTAGTTCCCTGTATGTGGCATCTCACTTTGGTTTTGCACCTTGCTGACAAAGAAGCAATAACTTTCATTACCGAACAGCTGAATTTCCAAGTTCCCCAAATAGTCCCATCCTTATCGGATGAAAGGTTAGGAGCAAAGATTCAGCTTCATGATTCCGTAGCCCAAACTGAAGATTTGAGAGTCAAGTGCAACCTGTCCTTTCGCTTATCCCAGAAGGAGGTGAGATAGAAGGGGAGCTTTCTATTTGCCTGGGGAAGTGTGCTTGAACAAATGAATCCTGTATTTTCTTTTTGTGTAGGGGGAAGAGACTAATCACGGCCATGTGCATTCAGCCGACTACAGCGTGGGCAGGAGGCTGAGTCTCATTCACTTCCACAGCAGATCCCCCCAGGAAGGGAGTAAGGGCGGTGGCCACTTCTGCGGGCAAAGGGCCCTCTGAGCTCGGAGCAAGATCAGACCCTGTGATCTTTGAAAGCCCACTGAGATAGCACTGCACACCCCTTCCTTTCCCAAATCCACTATGATGCTGCCAGGGTCATCCTAGGAAATTCTGGGATGAGACAGAATAGATAAAATTGTGTCAGCATCTAAACTTTACCTGGGTCATGCTCATGTCCAAATAACAGTGACCTGACCCAGGAGTCAAGGTTTTCATGAATCAACTACTGGTATGATGTAGCTCTGAGAAGTTACTGATTGAAGGAGAGTGTCCTGATAATGTTTTACTTGTGTAGAGGTATAGATGTTGAAAAAAATACTTGCCCAACCTTCAAAATGCCTTGTCAACAAAAAAACCTGTGCTTTTTTTTTTTTTCCTTTTCTTCCCAGGATAAGCAATAAGGAACTTCTCTCATATTCTCTCAGGTTTGTTACATAAACAATCTAGTTTTTATTGCTTGAGAATTGTCCATTTATGGCTGTTAGAGCAATATAATTGTCATGGGGACTGGCATCCTCCGGAATACTGACATGAATCTAACTGCCAGCCAGTTCCTTCTGGACACAAAGCCCCTGGAACTCCTTCTAGCTCCCTCATCCCCAGTGTTAAAGCATGCACACACACACTTATTTGGAAATAATTTCCGATTTGCAAAAAAAGGGCGAAAGAAAAATTATACAAACAACACCCTTATATATCCTTTCCCCAGATTCACCTATTGTTAACATTTTACCTCATTTGCTTTAGGGTTTGTATGCACGCTCTCTCTCTCCCTTCTCACTGAACAGATGCCCCTGTCCGAATGCATAAACTTTGCCTGGGCTATGTTCATCTCCAGGTAACAGTGACCTGACCTGGAATCAAGGGTTTCATGAATCAGCTATGGGTATGATGTAGCTCTCAGGAGTTACTGATAGGAAAGTATCTGATAAAAATCTTCCTTGTTTGGAGGTGCCAATGTTGGAAAAATATCTGACAAACTTTGAACCGGCCATGTCAACAAGACCCAAACTTGTGTTTTTTGTTTTTTGTTTTCTTTACCTTTTTTCCCAAGGTAAGCAATAAGGAAATTCTTCTGTATACACATGCATATTTTTTTCACATGTACATACATATTACTATTCTCTGAACCATTTTAGGGTTAGATACCAAATGGTCCTTTACTCCTAAATGCTTCAGTAAGTGCTGCCTAAGAATAGGGATACTGCCTTACCTGTCAGAGTAGTTGTCAGTTTCAAAATCTACATTAACAATAACTTTATCCAATGTACTGTCTATACTCAAATTATTGAAATTTTTTTATAAGAATGTGATTATAATCGCTAATGAATTAATACATCTTAGGTCTTAGGATAGTTTGTTTTTTAAAGATTTTATTTATTTGACAGAGAGAGACACAGCGAGAGAGGGAACACAAGCAGGGGGAGTGAGAGAGGGAGAAGCAGGCTTCCCGCCGAGCAGGGAGCCCGATGTGGGGCTCGATCCCAGGACCCTGGGATCATGACCTGAGCCAAAGACAGACGCCTAACCGACTGAGCCACCCACTTGATCTCATACTGACCTGTATGATCTCATACTGACCTGTATGGCATTCCTCCCCTCAGTAGTGCAGGATCTAGTCTAGCCAGTTACTGCATTTAGTTGTCACAATTCTTCAGCTTCATTTATTTTTGTTTTTAGTAAGCTCTATACCCGATGTGGGGCTAGAACTCACGACTCCAAGATCGAGAGTCACACATTCCACCGACTGAGCCAGCCAGGTGCCCCTAGCTTCCTTTAATCTAGAGCATTTCTACAGCTTTTTTGTTTGTTTTTAATGACACCAACATTTTTTATGAGTATGCTGCCTCCCTTCTTATGAATAAAACCCTTCTCGTTGGGGTTTGTTTGATGTTTCCTTGTTATCACACTGAGATGATGCATTCTTGGCTGGACTTCCTCCCTGTTCTCACCTCTCTTCCCATGAGGACTAATGACTCTCAGGAGCCCCTGGTCGTCTTCTCTGGCCTCCTATCCTAGTTTTTATTAGTTTCCTTTTTAATTTAGATATAATTTACATTCAATAAGATGTATAGCTTGTAGGTGTACAGTTGATGAGTTCTGACAACTGCACGCACCTGGGTCACCACAACCTACTGAGAAAATGACGTCTTATACTTGAAGCAACCTGTTTTGGTCACAGCCCACTAAGACACAGTGAAGATTCCAAGCCTACCTACGCTCTCCTGCTTGCCTTTCAAGGTATAAGAACTCCGTGACATCAGTGATGTGTCACTCAATGAGAAGCAAATCTTTCAACTGGTCGATGGTTGTCACCGGCCCATCTGCATTAGCAACAGTGGCCCCGGGCAATTCATATGGGACCACAAAGCAGAAAAAAGCGGCAACTCTTTATCAGTTGCTCCAACCAAGAGATGCTCCGAGGCTGGGTCCTGGAGGCCGGAGGCGCGGCTTGGGAGGTGTAGCCCAGGAGGTGTGGCCCAGGGTTCAGGGCTTGGGAAACGGGGCCTGGGGAGGCGTGGCTTGAGAGGCGTGGCCCGGGGGATGCACGGCTTAGGAGGCATGGCCCAGGGAGGTACCGCTTAAGAAATGTGGGGGCGGGGGGGGGGTGGGGGTGAGGAGGCGGGGTATGGGAGACAGGACCTGGGGAGGCGTGGCTTGGCAGCTCCACTTAGAGAAGAGCTGAATCAGAGTTCTTGGTAACTCTAGCTGCTTAAAACAAACTTTGGTGACCTTTAAAAATGGACTTGGGAGGTTGCCGGCAAGCAGCTTTTAGAAATAGGCACAACTCCCATCCAGCTGAAATCCATGGATTTGCATGTTTGTGCAAGGAACCCAAGGAAGAGGGTGAGGTGCTGGGTGAGTACTCTGCTCACACTGAACCACCAGCTCTCAGCCTACTGTTCCTGAACCTTCAGGGCTTGGCTTGGAGGTATACACGTGCATGTAAAGGGATTCATATAGGGCATATTTTCTTCTGGCACAAAATGAATTTATTTTCTCTAGAATTTTTCATTCTAAAATGAGAATTAAATTATGAATCAAATTTTGATCATTTTTTATCATGAGGCTTTGCTATTGACACCACTTTTTTCTATACTCTAAATGAAGGCTCTATACCTTTTACTATGATATGTATGGATTAAAAACCTGAAACACTCAGGATGCATGTGGTTTTGTTTGTTTTCCCAAATTCAGCTAGGACCAATTCAAGCCCCCTATATCAAGACAGGCAGGATGCTCAGAGTCAATGAAATTGGCCCCTACCCAGCTCTTAATCTTCATCCAGGAGCAGAGGAGAGCCTATACAGTTCTAAAAAACCCCTCTCCTCCAAGCTCCCTCACCTCGACCAGCTGGCCTACCTGGTCCCTGCTGCTGGGAGGCAGGAGGCACAGGAGCTGGGGACCATCATTCCTTAGACTACGGGGTGTGGCTGTTTGACTTCACTGCTCTGCACCAGGGGAAGGTATCTCGCTCACTGACCCCTGCCTGGGCCAGGAGGTCCCTCTGGAGGCAGGTGCCTCTGAAGGGCGTAGGAGTTTCCAGGTTTGGCCAATCCCAACAGGTACCCACACAGCCACCTCTTGGGAGTTCTTCCACTTCAGAGGGGCTGAACCAGCCTAGATGCAGGCTGGGTCCCCACAGATTTGCCTCTCAGAATCCAGGGGTATAGCCACAGCATATGGTCGGGCCCTTCCCAGATACAAACATGGAGAAGTTTCATCTCTTTCCTTTCTCAGGTATTGCTGTTCAATTTCTTCAATGGGCCATAACTGTGGAAACAGGAAAGTCAGCCGAAACACAATGGCTGGTCACTGATCCACTGCACTGAGAGGGGGCCGGCCTTCAGAAACACAAAGGCCTGGCCACTTTTTAGAAGGGAAGGTGCCACGAGACTTCTCCTGTGTATGTATAGTCAGACGTGGAATGAAAACACAGCATTACTTCTCAACAGGTCACTTTCTACAGAAAATCCTTAAGAACTAAGCCATCCACAGATGAGGTCCTGCAGATCCCCAGTCAGTGATGTGCAGGGTTACCATGTTTTCTGTGCTCAAATACTTCTAGGCCATTGGACTCTCAAATCGAAGTTGGGAGCATGGACTTATTTCAAGGGACCCACAAATTGGTAGGCATTACAGATTCACAGGACTCCTAAAGTATCTCACATACATGTGTGACCATTTTTCTCCTATGTGTAGGTGCTATTGTGGGGAACACAACAAAAATTTACTTAAATATACTAATTATCCATAGTAACTTACCATATGTGGTTTCTGAATCCACACTTAATGTCCAGCTGCTATTATATGGGTTGGACCCCATTTAACATATTTAAAAGGTTTTCTTAGGAAAAGCTGGGAACCCCGCCCCCCGACCAGCCCATTCCAGAGGCTCTACCCCTTTTATAAGGTCTGTTCTGGATGCTATTGTTTTCTGATCATGTTGTTTTACCCTAACCCATGCAGTGAGTTTCTTGATGACATGAGTAACACACTGTGGCTTTTCCCAGAGTCCTGGGACCCTGTGCCTGACACCATGTCCCATATGTGCCTCAACATCCATTCAATAAATACTTGAGCATCTGACTGGGGAGCTCTCAGGACTTGGGCCTCCCAAATGTTCCCTCCCGTGCCTGGTATTCTTCCAGGCCTGGTCCTATCTGGTCCTTGTGCCAGAGGCTGCAGATACTAAAAGCAACTCCTAAATCATGGTCCCAGCTACCGCGCTATTCCAAAATGCCACGGAAGCTCTGTGATTTGGGTTTGAGCAGGCTGGTCAAACTGCTCTCAGTTTACCTCCTCAGAAAATTACCAACCAGGAAGCTCTTGCCCAGTTCCTATTTCCAAAGAATCTAGCTGTTTCCTTGTGATCTGAAGGGATCATCATAGGCAGATGGCTTAGCAGAAAGAGCTCTGGATTAGAAGCAGCTGGGGTTCGCTTTGCTGCTCATTTGCTATTTACTGTTCGACCTGGTGCAAGAGACTCCACCACACTGGCCCTCGGTTTCCTCCACCACTTACAGAAGGGGAAGAATAAATAGCCTGCCATCTCTTTGGGCTTTTGTGAAAATTGAGTGACAATGTTGGCAAATGTACTTTACTTGAGGCAAACCGTCATTCCTATTTTTATTACCCCTATTCTGATAGGACTCCAGATTCCGGAAGTGCTGGAACCACCTGCAGCCAAACCTACTGTGGAAGGCTGTGGATGCCCACACAGGGCCAACAACTACCAACGCCAGCGCTGAGTCCCCAAATCAGGACAACACCTGCCCTCATCCGTTGATTTAAAGACCAAATGGACATGTCACCCACGTATGTAACCTCACAACGGTGTGTTACACTGTATGCACCATCATTCATCTCTGCTAGCTGTGTGGGACCACAGTTTGGGAAAGATTCAGCCAAACCATCCAGAATTCAAGACTCCTCTTGAACTACATGGCTCAATGCCTGGCCTCTTCACAAATTTCCTCCCTTCACTTTTGGGCTGCTATGGCTCCAGCCCTCACTTCCTATTGGCAGCCCACAGCCTACTTGACCAGAAGGTTCAGGCTGCATGGTTCTGGCTTGTCTCCAGTCCCTTGCCGTGCTCCAAGGATTCCTCCTGCCCTCCCACACAGACTCTCTTCTTCAGGAGTTAAATGGAGCAACACTCAGGGAGCTTAGCATCAGTTATTCTTGTCCTGCAATGGGAAAGTCTTGAAAAATCTGCTGTATCAGAAGTCTGCTCCTCCCCAAGGCCAACCTGCCCGAAGAAGAGTGTTTTTCTTGGCAGCCACACATCTTTATGGTAGCAATAAAACTATGTTGCCAAAGAGACAAACTGAGGTGGTCAGGGCCTCTGAGGCACAGCTGGCGACCTTCCCAGCCAGACATTGCCAGAGATTCAGAAAAATCAGAGAAATGGTTTCACCCCATTTTGTCATCATGTAGATCCTTGGGCTTAGACGGGCTTTGTGTTCTGGCGTGTGCCTGATGACCTTGTCCACCCAGGTCCACCCCTCATGTGGCCCTCTCTGATGTTACCATTCCAGCCCTATTTATCTCGCCTAGGCATGCTCAGAAATTAGGACCTTCTCCTCCTCAAATCCTGGCCACACTCTGTCCCCTTCATCTGTTCAGGTCATCTTGAACATGGTAGAGCCAGGCCTTGTGATAAGGGCTCTCCCAACCTCCTTCCTCTTGCCCTCAACATTCTCTCTGAATTGTCTGTTTTGTTCCCCTCTCCTGGCCCAGAAACGAAAGGTTTCTCCTGCCCCAGGCCTTGGTCTCTGTCCCTAGTGTCACCTCTCACTTCAGCCATTCACTCTCCCCTCTTGATTCCCTTTTGCCTACTTTGGTGACAAGGGTTTCCCAGGACTCTGCCTGCGGGGGCAGTGGAGATGGACTGCCCGGGGCCATGCCCGGTTGCAGTGAGTCACACCTGAGGGAGCACGGACCCATCACCCAACCTGAGCCTCAGGTTGCCCATCTGGAAGAGAAAGAGAATGACGGCACCTCTTTTACACAGCAATGGCAGGCGTGCATTAGCACAGCGCACGTGGCATGGGCTCAGCCAGGACGACAGCCACTGATGCTGCGGGAGCTCCTCCCTGAGCTCCTTCACTGAGTCTTCCCCTTCATCTCCACTTCTTCCTTTCTGCAGCTCACCGGGGCATGTGCACCCCATTCATGGCCTCAGCTGTCCCTTCTCTGTCACACCCCGGACTCCTCCTCCAGCCCTGACATTCCAGCGGCGGCACCTCGCACACGAACTGAGCCAGACTTGGCATGTTCTCACTAAAGCCTGCTCTCCTGCCAGGCTCCAAAACAGCCGCACTGACAGTAAGTGTGTATGGATCATGTGCCCCACACACCAAGTGTTGCCTCACACACTTCGCCTGTCATTTCATTCCCGGGGGGGGGGGCGGGCGGGGAGGGACTTCTCCCTCACAGTCACCCAACTGTGCAGTCCTGGGTCATTTCAGACACTGCCCTCTCTCGTGCTTGGCCCCACTGATTCTCCACCACAGATACCTCCCATCAGCCACCCCCCTCCATTCCCAAAGCCCAAGGCCCTGGGCCCCCTGCTCCCATTTCTCACCTGGTCTGCGGCAGCACCCCCAAAATCAACCCATCACCTCTACTTTCCCCACCCCTTCTACGGCTCCTGAAGGAACCACCTTCCTCCCGCACAGCTCTGCTGTGGGTCATTCTGCTGCCCAAGATGCCCCACTGTCTGCTGAAAGCACCGAAGCCCACCCTCAGCTAAGAAATCCAAGCTCTTCACAACTCCCCCTGCACCTTCCCCTCCCCGCACTGTAGTCAGAACTCCGACCCTGTGCCTACAGTGCGCCTCAGTCTGAAACATCTCTCCATTCCCACGTGCCCATCTCCAAAGCCCAGCCAGTATTCCAACACCCCACCAATGGCCGCTTCCTCTCTGGAGCCTTCCTGACCTGCAGAGCCAGACTCTGAGGTTCCAGAGCCTTCCACGGGCCCTTCTTATTCTGCTACACGTCTGATTCCCCACCAGACTGTGCACTCCCTGAAGGCAGGGGCCGTGTGCCTGATACCTCTGATTTATCTACTCTGCTCGGCTCCGAGCAAAAGCTCGGCAAAGGCTTGTGAGGGAGGGAGCCAGAGAGTGAGTCCCAACAGGTGTCACACTCAGCGCTCTGCCTCCCACTGGGCCTGGTGCAATCATAGGATGGTCGGTCGGCACAGAGTTAATGCTGGGTTCTCCTCCAGTCCCCAAACTCTGCCCTCCCAGGGCATTGAGGCCTTTGCGATTTGCACATTAATGAGGCTCTTGATGAAAACACAGACCAGAAAGCTCCCAGACTGGGGAGAAGTGAGTGTCACTGGCCATCGGCCTCCAGGATGTGACTTGGCCCGGACAGTGGAGGGACTGCTGGCTTCTGGGACCACAGCCCTGAATTCCAGTTCGGGCCCAGCGGGGCACCCAGGGAGGCTCATGCCCACACAAAGGGCGAGGATGACTTCCAGAGGGAGGGTTTCTCCACCGGTGCCTTATAGTGCAGGCCACGGCCAACTGAACCCAGGCCAGCCTCTCTTTGCTGCCAAGCAGGGGCACCAGGAGCCAACCTCCGTGAAGTTGCAACAGTTTTCATGAGGGCTAACTGCTGTTTAGTATGCAACCCCAGTCGGGGCCACATGGAACTTCCCTCCCAACTTCAGCAACTGCTGATGGAATGTGGTTAAAAAAAAAAAAAACAAAACACTTCTGTATAACAATTTCATAGTTATGTGCCAAGAATCTTAAAAATGACCAGACCCTTTGACTCATTCATGAAGCAAAGAGCCCACACATTTAGGGAAATAACCCTACAAGAAAGGCAACTCCATACGGACAGATTTCCCGATCACATCACCATGTTTAAAAGAGGACGAACCAGCAACAACGTCCATGTCCATCACTAGGAAGGTGGCGACCTAAGTGTAGTAGTACAGTGAACATTTATTTTAGGTGTTTGGGGTGCCAGGCATGATGCTCAGACTGTCATGTGCAGTCTGTCATCCCGCTCACTCCCAGTTATGAGGTAGCTACTGTGATGATGGCGGCTTTGCTGATGAGTCAACGGAGGCTTGGTGACATGGGACAAATTATCTAGAGTTCCCAGGTTGTGGTGGAGGGAGGACTAGAAGCAGGTAGCCTAACTCCAGAAACTGAATTTTTGCCACACTGTATCATCCCTCTCAACACGTGTGTGCACACACGGGCATGGTGATGGAATACCGCACGTCTATTTTTAAATATTAGTCGTCTATTGCTAATAATTTTCAATGCCATTTTCATAACATGGAAGATGTGTGTTACAAAACTGAGTTAAAAAGAGGACATGAAACTGAGTACAACTTCTTAACATATTTAATCTATGTATTTATAAAAGGAAAAGGAAACACATTCATGTATTAACAGTGACTGGATTTGGGTGGATGGACATTTTCTCCCTCCACATTGAATGTTCTAGCTTGTGTACATTTTCAAAGACTGGTCACCACTAATAGATTGTGCGGATGAGCTCAGTGGCTTTATATTTGTGAGCCTTCAGGTAAGCTCACCTCTTACCTCGATGTGGCCTCCATTCTCCCTGTCACACGTCCCCAAGGAAGATGCCAGAGGCCTCCAGCCCGCAGCACAGTATACGGGGGCAGTGCCTCACAGCCCATCACCTCCACCCAGGAAGTGGTCGGGCCATTCTGGGGTAAGGCCACAAACCATGGACAATCCCCCATGCCTGGCCCGAGGCTGCCTGGAAATGCCCATCTCGGCACAGTCACCCCGCAGAGGGGGCCTGACCCAGGACCGAGACCACCAGCTCACAGCCAGGACCAGCCCCACACTACCCACCCCATGCACTGCTTTGGGCTTCACGGTGTGGTGTTTGTGTCTGCTTTTGTTCTTAATTAAATTATCTGACAGTTTCCAATCCCGGCCACGTGGCAAACATGAGCTGGAACGGAGTCGAAGGCACCCCCTCGGACAGGATGTGGGCTTGCCACAGTCCCCACCACTCCCTACTACTCCCCAGCACCAGAGCAGACACGGGCCGGAGCTGCTGCTTTTTTAATAGCAGAGTGATAGGGAAAGCAAAAGACGTTCTGTGTCCATGTATCGACCAAAAGAGGAAAAATGAAATGTGGGTTAGCAGGGCTGTGGGCGTCAAGATAAACGGAAGAGGGTACATTTCCAGGCACCTCTGCTCGCTTATGTTACCTCCCTGGTCCCCGTGAGTCTTTTGAGCCTTCCGTCTCTGGCCTAGGGGGTGTCTGAGGGACAAAGAGAAGGAAGCCGCATCCTTCCTCCCTTCCTGGTGAGATTCCTGGCAGAAAGCACTGCCTCTGCTCCAGCCCCGGTAGTGATCCTGCCCAGCCACCAAAGACCGTCCCGCAACCAGCTGGGGTGGGAGGTGAGGAATGGCGGGCCAGGCAGAGAGGGGCTGCCCAAAGCCACAGAATTCAGACCCATCCCTGGGAATCCATGAGCTGTGCCCATTATTTGAACAATGTTATTTTGGAGACATGCTCCCAGCCCGCTTCCTCCCTTAAGTTTGAAGCTGGATTTGTGATGAGTCTGTGCAAAGGCCCAGGTGTTAGCAAAGCTGCTGTCTTCTCAGCTTCCACAAATTCCCAGGGGAGAAACAGCAACAGAGCTTCAGTGGGCCCTGAGTCAGAATGCCTGGGGCTGCATCCTAGCTCCACCTCCTACTAGGGGAGTGACCCAAGGCCAGATACAGAAGCTGCTGATGCCTCAGGCTCCCCTATTTTAACCTCTAGGAACTGGGTTGCTGGAAAGAGAAAACACTTGCAGAGCTCTTAGCCTAGGGCCTGGCGCAGGATAAGGGCTCAGTAAATACTGGCTACTCTGCACCCCCCATCCCACCCCGCTGGGACCTGGCTTGGCCCAGATCAGAGGCTTGAGGAGCACGGCTCAGACAGACCCTTCGATCTTGGTTTTTACCCTCCCTGCACTTGCTCAGGTAAACTGTGTTTGTCTCTGTACTGCCTGCTAAGCCCCCAGGCCCAGGGCTAGTGACCTGGAACTTAGCAGGGCTGAGAAACATCGGCCTGCAGGAACCTCCCTTGGCTTCTTACTGAGAGCCTTCCCAGGGTTCACACAAGGCCAGTTTCCTGGCACACTGGAAAGGACAGAGTAAACACATGTTCACTTTCTGTCGCTGCCTCAAGGGATCGACTAAAGAGAACAGGTTTCCTTCTGGCACAACAATGAGCTGACAACCTCAAGCCGCAGAGGGCTACACCTCGGGCTCTCGCTGCCCTGGTGAGCAGGCAGGGATGCCCTCAGTGAGGCCCTGACCAGGTGCACAGCCCTGATCTGCACCGATCCCTCTACCCTCCTACTACCTGCCTCAAAGCCCTTTCTGACCCCCAGGCTGTCCTGCTCCCTCCCCACCACCACATTTGGAGCGGCCCAATTCCTGTCTGCTGGAAAGAACGTTACAGGAGGGGTAGGATGTAGACTCTTGTTCAGTGCTACGTCCCTAGCTCCTAGCTCTGTGTCTGGAACATAGCAGGTGCATACGTAGCATGTTGGGTAAATGAACAGGGCTAGCAGCCATACGGACCTCACAGCACTAGGGTGGGTGTTAAGTGAATGATGCACACACGGTATCAGGCATACGGTGAGTGTCTTGGCAGCTTTAGCAGCTGCTGATGGGGGCTGCTCAGGTCCCTAAAACTGGCTGCCCCTGCACATCCAGCTTTGGGACCCTTCTTGGGTCTGCCCATTCCTTGACTGCCTCCCATCCTTCCTCCAAGCTCCAGAAGCTTCTTGCCTAGCCTCAGGATCCCTTGTGGTTCAGGCCTTGGCTTGCCGAGTTAGTTACCATTCCAGCACCCTCTGCAGGGAAGGGAGGGGTGGAGGAGGACCGGACAGAGGATGGAATCAATTCGTTTGCTTCCAAGTGTCCCAGGTGTTTCTAAGGAAGGCATTTTTCCAGAAAACAGCTCCCTTGGCGTCCAGGCTGGCTGTGCCTCACCTCGCCCAGTACAGAAACGCACGGCTCACCCTTCCTCCTCCCCTTCCTGGGTCAAAGTGCCCAAGTTGTAAAGGAGGCAGGTCTGCCCCCAGGAGCAGAGGAGACCCATTACTGGTAATTCTGCCAACATCTGGACCCAAAGAGTTTGAAGACTTAGGGAGAGAGATTTCCTCTGCACCTGTGGCTGACACAAGCTTTTCTGAGAGGGATAGAGCCCAACGCCAACCTGCGGGCCAGGCCTCCTGGTTCTCAATCTGCTCACGATGCCCTTCCTTCCTCAACACGTTTGCTTTTGTCTCGGACAGGACCAGATCGGCGAGGGTCAAACATTTCTGTGAGGCGCCACCCTTTGGTGAAACTAAACTGTACCAAGACAGGGCTCAGTATGTCAAGTAGGTGGAGGTGGGATCCCCTTGCCCTGTATCTCTCTGAGCGGCCCCAAGGAGGGTAGGCTGCAACCCTCAAGATGAGCCAGCCTGCTGTGGTCCTGTATCACCCCACATGCCGACAGTGACCAGGGGCCTGGGGGCACTGAGCCTCCCCCCGGCATGACCCAACTTGTTAGGACAGCTGGTCCCAGGCTCTCCATGGGCCCCCGTGAGGATACCAGCATCATGCTCAGGGGATGTGCAGTCTTGTCCCGGATACCTCCTGGGCTGGGGCAAGACGTGCAGACTGAATCAAGGCGCCGGGACCGGGTGCAGGACAGCGGCTGGGCTGGAATGCTCCCAAGCGCACTATCGGGGCTTTGGCTGTGGAGCCCAGCTGAGCCCAGCCTCTGTGGCAGAGGGCTCACATGCAGGCCATTCAGAAGGCTGCCAGGGAGAGGGGTCTTATCCAGGACAGCTGTCAGTCCAGATCAGATATCTGGGGTGTCAGGAAGGACCACAAATCCAGCCCTTCCATTATGCAGGGAGGAGACAGCGGCCCGGGCAGGAGCAGTATCTTGCCAGAGGAGACAGAGTGGCATCAGAGCCAAGAACCAAACCTGGAGATACTGAAATCTGTCTAAGACCTGAGCTCATCTTTCCTCGAGAGCTGGTATTTTCTACTCTGCACAGCAAATGCCTTCCCACCTTTACCCAGAGCACAGTAAAGACACAGACACTCCTTTCTCAGGCGGGAGGAAGTAACAGACTCGGCAAATGGTGCAGGAGGGCTGTCTAGCACACTGAGAAATGAAGCTCAAACCAGAACGTCAAGGAGGGGAAGAAGGGTGACCCCCGGCCCCCTGCCACGGGTGGCGCAGGGGCAAGACCTCGTGGCGACACTCCCTGGTGTTGCGGATGGGGAAAGGTGTGGCTTTGAGACCTGTGAGTCCCTCAGGGCCCCGGGCCTGATTTAATGTTCCGGGTTGCTCTTCTAAAATTCTTAAATTTTGAACAAGGAATCCCCCGTTTTCCTTCTGTGCTGGACACTGCTAATGATGTCGCTGGTCCTCACCCACCAGTCATTCAGGACCTGTGCGGCCCTAAGTGTCTTCACCTCTGGGAGCCTCAGCTTTCTCCTCTGTAAGACGGAAACCTTAACAGCACCTGCCTTACAGAACTGTTAGGAAGACCAATTAAGAGAACGTACCCAGAGCTCTAAGCAGGCGCCGGGCACGGAATTGATAATTAATGACAGTGTCTACTATAGATCAAAATGCTAACTGCAGACTCTTACGTGACAATGCAGATGCTCCGCTCAATGAAAATGAAATTAGCAACCACATCCCAGATCTGGTGGACCAGGAAAGGGCCACAGGTGCCCAGACGCCAGGCCCCCTCCCCTACTCTTACCTTCCTGAAATGGCTGTGTTTGCATCTGCAGCCGGATCTTGATGAGGTCCACGGGCGCCCCCAGGCCGACAGAGACCACACCGGCCACCATGCTGGCCAGGAGAAGGTCCGACAGGCTGTGGGACCCTCTGGCCTCGGACTCCCTGGCGTGGTGCTGGCTGAGGAACCTCTGCGTGTTACTGAAGACCCCAAACACCACTGAGTTGTAGACAGCGATGCTGGCAAGGGGAAAAGACATGCCCTTGAAGAAGCCGAACACCTGTGGGAAAACCAGGGGTCAGGAGCATGAGGGCCCAGAGCTGTCTGCGGGCCAGGAGCCGGGCTCCCCGCGTGGCCCTAGGCACAGACCCTGCCCTCTTGGAGCCTGCAGGCTGGTGAGGTGACACCATGGGAAAAATAAATCATTATGTCGGCGACAAGAATAAAAAAGGATGCTGAGGTGATTGATGGCAGGGACTAGGTGGGTGAGGAGTTGCTCTCCATTCCCGGGCAGGGCATATTCTGGCCTGGGGCAGAACCCGCTTCTGTAGGCAGTTCTGTTTCCTGAGTCAGGGTGCCCTGGGCCTGGAACCCATTTTTGCCACCAGAGTGGCAGTGTTG
Organism: Zalophus californianus; assembly: GCF_009762305.2. Lineage (NCBI taxonomy): Eukaryota > Metazoa > Chordata > Mammalia > Carnivora > Otariidae > Zalophus > Zalophus californianus. Next base: position 29,060,625 of record NC_045599.1, on the reverse strand, counting down.
TTGGGCTGGAAAGATATCAGGCTGCATGGAGCCCTCGTGGGTAGTGGACTTACCGGGCACCCCACACACCCTCCTCATTTGCCACTCAACCAAAAGCATTCTCTAAGGTACTTGCCATGTGCCAGGCCCTGGGGGACAAATGTAAGAATGAAATACTCACTGCCCTCACTGAACCCACACTCGGTGGGGGGGCAGATAAACTGACAGGTGATTAAAATTCAACGTGCTAAGTGTGTGGTGAGGGTCTAAGGGAAGGGGAGCTCCCAGAAGGACAGCACCAAGAGGCTTCTTCTACACATAAGCAGAGATCACAGCAGAGAGTTCTGGAGGCTGAGAGGAGAGGGTCCTTTCCACACTGCACTCTCAGCGGAACATCACAGACACTCCTCTGAGACCTGGAATATTCCACAGGCCCTTGGAGGAGTCAGGGCAGCACTAACTTTCAGCCCTGTGCCAAAAATGAGAAAGTACCAGAAAGCTGTTGTCCCAACTCCAGGCTGCACACAAACCTGCTAATCCTGACCTGGGTGTGTGCACCCTATTTGCCAGAGATGGGATACACATACACACACATTCACACACACGTGCATGCATACCACACATGCACACACACACACCCCACCTGAGGTTCTTCTTCCAAAACAAGCTCCCTCAGATAACGTGAGGACATCACTTAGCCCTGAGGGGCTGTGTCTCCAAGGAATGCCCACAGTCCCCACAAAACGCCCCGGGGTTGGGACTGTGGCTGGCAGGCACTGTGGACAGTGTGTGCCAAAAAGGAGAATCAATGGCCACCTCTCAGGGAACTGGGGAATCACACATCACCCTGAACAGCTTGAACCAAGTTTGCAGTCCATTGTAAAGCAGCCCAGCAAGAGAGGTCAAGCAACGCCCTGACACAAAACACACCTCTGAGGAAAAAGTCCAGGCGCAGGCAGGAGGCTCCTGAACCCCCGGGGCACCCGCTAGGAGGCTGTGCAGACGGTGGTCGACAACGAGGCCACATTTCCAGGGACTCAAGGGAAAGCCCAGGGCTGCTACTGACCATTCCTTTAAATCATCAAGTCATTTCATCGTTAATTAGAAAATGTATTTTAAATTCCCCAAGGCAGGGCCTTAGAAAGTCTTCTGACAGCACATGCTCATTCTTAAGAAGGGCACCTGATACATTTTCCACAAAATATTATTTGGGTTTTCCTCTTTGGAAAGGAAAATCTTGAGTCCCCTGGTTTCCAGCAACCTGAGGGACAAGCCAGCTCTGGGCATCTGGAATCCCAAGTGCCTGGCTCAAAGCCACCCCAGATGAAGGGAAGCCTGTGAGCACACGGTTTACCACCCTCGCCCCTGGCTGTGAAAACTGACAGGTCCCCTTGTTTCTGCAGGAATTTTCCACTCTGTGATTCTAAATTCCTCCGAATTTCTCCAGGGAGGTTCCACAAAATCAGTTTTTTCCCCCAATAACCGTGCACAAGATGGCAGGGTTAAGTTTAGGTGACACACAATATTTGAGGTGTGGTGTGAGATGAGGAGAAAGGAGGCAAAACCGAGCCAAATGTGATGAGCAGAAATGAACAGGCCTCCGGCCTGACGGGCTGGCGTTGGGGCTATGGCCACGGTGCCCAGGCCCTGGGCAGGCTTCGAGCTGTCTGCAGGAGTCCCTGAGGGGTACTGCTCCAGCCCCCACCCAAGAGGCACTTACACTCTCCCTCCTATACACCGTGCGGATGCAGCTGAGGGTGTTCCCATAGTTGACGCCGGCCTGCAGGCGAGTCTGCGGAGAGATGCAAGGAGGTGAGGGCCCAAACCGAGATGATTCACACCCCCACTGCCCCAGAGATACTAGGCTTGTGGCACTGAGGCCCAGGGAGGGGAAGGCCCTGCCCAAAGTGAGCCAGCCAGTAAGGAGGGCTGGGTTTCTGTCCCCTCCAGGCTGGTGCTCTGTCCACTGCCCACACTGCCTCCTTCAACGTCCCATTCCGGCTTTGCTGAGTGCAGCAGAAGTCTTCTTGGTCTGAGAGAAGAACAAAAGTCCATTTGTTGTTCAAAAATGATGCTTGTTGGGGGACATGTGATCCCTGCCTCTTGAGTACAAGCACTACTCCGGGGCTCTGCCCCATCCACTGCCCATCACTCTGCCATCCTAAGAATTCCCTTCGTGGCTCCAGAGCCCCTTCATCTCTCACCTGGACAGTGGGCTGGTTTCACACTGGCCTCCGGCTTCCCTCTCAGCCCCTGGCCTGCGTCTACACAACAGTCATACTGATCATTTCTGACAGCAGCGAGTCACTCTTTACAGCTCACTGGTGTCTTCCCATCAGACTCAGAGTAAACCCCACACTCTCTACCAGTGTCAAAGAGGCCTGGGTAGACACTGAGCCTGCCTCTCACCCCTGTGTGCCCCTTCCTCCATGCCCCTGCCCTCTGTGCCTACCGCGTGGCACATCCCCCAGTCCCTGGCCTCACCTTCCCCCTCCCCCTTCCTGCCTGAACTCTCCACCGGCTCTTCCTTTCCCCAGAAGGCTCTTCCTCCAGGTCCTGCTTATCTTTGGGGGCTGAGCTTCAGTGTTGCAATGGCATTATCTCTCTGTCTGTTTACTTTGGATTTGGGCCCCCTCTCTATGGCAGGGCTGTCTCATATTTCCTTCTTGTCCCCATGCTGAGCATGGCCCTGGCATATGTCCCCTTTGCACTGGCTAAATGAGGGGCTGGAGGGGAAGACATGGTGTCCCCTAACGGAGGCTGGCTCTGGTGACAGAGGGCAGACAGCCACAGAGGGTCTGAGGAGCCTCACAAAAGTGCCAGGGCACCCCCTCGAGCCTGGTAAGAAGAAACTCTGAGAACCACAGAAGGGGTGACTGGACACTACCCCCCAGAACCCAGGGTCCCATGAGAACTAAGACCCAGGGTGCAGACTAACACATCACACCAACAGCCTGAGCTCAGTGTGTAGACAAGTAGCGAAGACTCTGGCAGAACACACATCATAAAAGTGTTGGTCTCTGAGGTGAAAATCACGGGTGATGTTTTTCTATACTGAATGGCGTTTCATTTCCAACTTTCCTATGACAGACAGGTTACTTTCATTATTTTCAATTTACATAATTTAAAAATAATTTTAAGTACACAACTAAGATGAGAATAAATTTTCTGAATAAAAAAATTCCACATTCTCCCTCCCTGACTCCCAACCCCAAGCTAACCACCTCGGCTAATAGCGTGGCTAAGAGTTTCATAGGCATTCATCTCAACAGGGTTAGAGACCCAGATAGCCATGGGAAATCTGTAGCACTCTCACAAGCATGATAGGTAAATGGTATCGTATGTTTTCTATTTTTTTTATTTTTATTGTTATGTTAATCACCATACATCATTAGTTTTTGATGTAGTGTTCCATGATTCATTGTTTGTGCATAACACCCAGTGCTCCGCGCAGAATGTGCCCTCTTTAATACCCATCACCAGGCTAACCCATCCCCCCAACCCCCTCCCCTCTAGAACCCTCAGTTTGTTTTTCAGAGTCCATCGTCTCTCATGGTTCGTCTCCCCCTCCGACTTACTCCCCTTCATTCTTCCCCTCCTGTTATCTTCTTCTTTTTTTCTTAACATATATTGCATTATTTGTTTCAGAAGTACAGATCTGTGATTCAACAGTCTTGCACAATTCACAGCGCTCACCATAGCACATACCCTCCCCAATGTCTGTCACCCAGGCACCCCATCCCTCCCACCCCCCACCACTCCAGCAACCCTCAGTTTGTTTCCTGAGGTTAAAAATTCCTCATATCAGTGAGGTCATATGGGTATCGTATGTTTTCTAAGTGTTACTTTCATAATCAAAGAGATATAATGGTTGACTCATTCAACCTATATGATTGAAGGCCTGTTTTCCAACCACCCCTGTTCCACTCAGGAGATTCAGCAGTAGAGGAAATCAGCTTCCTGGCCTTGTGGAACTTAGAACCAAGTGGGGATGGGGAAAAAAAAGTCAATAAAAGGCAATTCCCAAGCAAATATTTATGTCTGATGATGACAAGTACCTTGGGGAAAAACAGACCCAGGGGTCAGAAGTGTGGGCTGCTTGAGGGAAACTGCAGTATTTAATTGCCTAGAGGTGAAGACACAGGGGAAGGCGCAGCAAGATGAGAAGCGGGCTTTCACGGTGGAGCAGACCCACAGAGCTCTACCTTGGGGTGGGGTATCCCCAACCTAGACAAGATTATAGGCGAAGGGACATGGGCACAGGCCTCCCTCTCTTCCCCCATTTAAGGCTGGCGTGGGGGTGAATGCTCTCTCCACTGGCCCCAGCGCTGACAGGGCTACCTCTGGGGACTGAATCCACAGGTTGAGGCCCCAAGAAGGATCAAGTTCCACTGAAAAACTCCAGTGCCCGAGTCAAGCAAACCGTACATGAGGAAACTCAACCCAGGAGTCAATCCCAGATCACAGAAGAGTTCCAAAACCATGGAGCAACGGCCGTCCAGCCATGCTGAACACTTGAGGACACTGCCACAGAGGCCAGCCACACAGCACATGCCTCCAGGGTCTCCTTACAACAGGGGCTGGAATTTAGTGTGCGGCAATTGCATTCCTTGGGAAGTACTGGGCCTCTTCTAGAACTTATCTCATGGAATCCCACAAATGCCGCTGGGCCTGGATACTGTCCCCATTTTACAGATGGAGAAGCTGACTTCTTGTATTAGTTGTCCTATTGCTGCTGTAACAAATTACGACAAATTTAGCAGCTTACCACACGCCTATCTATTCTCTTACAGTTCGCTAGCTGGTCTAAAGGCAGCTGAGCCCTGATCAGGAAACCCTAATCACACTGCATCAGGCATATACCTGAAATGCACCATCTGGGCAGAGAGTCAGGTGAGAATCTGGATCCCAGCTTCACGGCCACCAAGCAGCCAGGGGCTGGCTCTCCCACCAGTGATGGGACAGCCACGGGCAGGGAAGGAGCCTCTGACCTGGGTTAGCAGCCCAGGTGCTTTTAGCTTGGCTCTTCCCGAGGCAAGGCCTGGGACCTTGGACAAGTCCCAGGTCACCTACAACACACAAGCATGTGTGTTCATCAGGATAGGAACGGCTCACTCATGACTCTATGCTCAGTGCCTCAGGGACAATCTTCACAGCAGCCCTGCTGGGAGGTGCTCTTTGCCCATTTTTCAGATGAGGAGAGCAAGGCTTGGGGAGGTAAAGTGCTGCATCCTGGTCACAGGAGAGTAGGTAGGCAGGCTGAGACCGCACTCCAGATTATTCCGACCCTAAAGCTCTTGCCTGGACCTTTCTCAGGTAGGGACTCCAGAGAAAATGTCAGCCAGAAGAAAGGAAGGAAGGAGCATGTTTTGGGGAGTAGCAAGGGCCCTGAGCCATGGCCAGCCATGAAGGCTGGCATCACCAGGCTGGTACCCTGAGCGAGGAGTTTCTCAGGCTGGGCAGAGACTGGATTTGATGCATCAGGAAGGGCTCTCTCAGAGGCTCAAGGGGCAGAGTGGACAGCAGGAGGAGCACTCCAGCCTTTTCAGGCAGCCAGACCTGCCTGTGCAGGGAGGGGGAACCTCCAACAAGCTCCACCAGCCCCTGGCCAAGCTGGGGGGAAGGGAAGGATGTTCTAACCAGGGAGACACAGAGGTTGCCTGTGCCGGGAATTTAGCTGGAAGGCCCACAGGGGCAGGGATTGGATTTGCTTTGCCTACTACTGATGCCTTGCTATCCCCATACCGTCTACACACAGAAAGTGTCTGGTATGCGTTTGATGTATGAGCAAAAGGCAGGGCCCATATGGGTGACACAAAGAGCCAGGAAAGATCTTAAGCTATCTAAGACAAATAGGCTGATCCCCCATCAAGAAGAAAGCAGGCCTGGGCTCTGCCCTAGGAGGGCCCACTGTCATACCGGGAAGAAGACAGGGGGAAAGTGACTGTAGCAGCCACTTGGGAAAAGCCTGAGCAGTTCCTCTTAGTGCACGATCCAGGCAAAGCTTTAGATAGGAATGTGCAAGTCAGGGGTGAGAAGGCACTATTTGCGACCAACAGTGCTCCCAGGGTATGGCTCTGTAGTCCTGCTCACTCCTGGGGACAGGGGGCAGGGATGGGCGTGGAGTCAAAGAATGTCCTTTTGTAGAGCTCCTCACTCACTCACTCCTCAATGCTTTAACGCCTGGCATGACCTCAGGCAAGCCCTTTCCCCTTCCTGGGCCAGTTTCTCCATCTGTAGAACAAGGGGCGTGGATGATCCCCCCGCCTTGCCAGATGGCCCTGTTGAGTCCTCATACCTCCTGCACTTCCCAGTTATAATGGCTTCCCATTCCCAACCCAAGTCCGCAGTCCTAATCTGACAGTGAAGGCCTCCCAGGGTTGAGTGCTGACCCACCTTTCCTGGATTCTGCTCTACAGCTGCTGAAACCTGATGCATCAGCCAAACCGGCCATGCTGGCTTTTCCCAAGCGTGACCCCCACGCAGGGTCCCCACCTCGGTGCCTTAGCTCTTGCGGCTCTCTGAGCCTGGAACATCTTTTCTCATCACCTGAAACCCAACCTTAAATTCTGGACTCAGATGCCACCTCACACTGGAAGCCTTTCCCGGTTCCTCAGTTGCCGAGACTGGCAGGGGATCCGTACCATTGCCTGGCCCTCCCCCACAGCCCCTGAGAACCTGGAGGCAGAAATCTGGCATTCACAAAAACAAAATTGCTGCCAAGTAACGAGAGGAGAGGGATGATTCCAAACCAGTCCTCCGGCCCCCCACCCTCCGGGGTTGGCACAGAGCCTTGGCCCTGGGCTGGAAACTGTCTTGGGATCAGAAACAGCAGACATATTGCTGGAGGCAGACTCACTCCAGGCCGCTTTCCAAGAGGTAATGGCAAACATGGCCACAGTACCTTGACCGTGTCTAGAGGGTGGCCGACGATGACGCTGGCTGCACCTGTTGATCAAAGAAGAAGACCTGGTCACTGAGCCCCTGGACTCCTCACGTGCACCTGCTGGCTCCTGGGATAAGACAGACGGCTCAGGCACTCACATCTACTCGTTCAGTCAATGCCCAGTTCCCAGAGCCCTCTCACCCCCCGGCAATGTGCTGGGCACCAGCCCAGGCACTGGGGAAGGCAGAGAAAATGAAGTAAAACCTAGGCTCTGCCTCTAGAAACAAGCACCCCCACAAAAGGACAGTGAAGGCGCTGGGACAACTGCGTATCTGCATGCCTAAGAATGACGTTAGACCCCACCCTCATATCATATACAAAAATGAACTCAAAATTGACCAAAGACCTTAATGGAAACACTGAAAGTATAAAAATCATTTACTAAAACACAGGGGAAAACTTCTTGATCCTAGAATGGCAAGAGATCCTTAGATATGAAACCAAAAGCACAAGTCACAAAAGAAAAAATAAACTGTGTGTCATACCGATTAAAAACTTGTGTGCAGCAAAGGACACTATCAAGAAGTGAAGACAACCTATGGAACGGGGAGAAATATCTGCACATCATATAGGTGATAAGGGTCTAGTATCCAGAATTTATAAGAAATACTTGAAACTAAAAAAGTATTTTTTTTAAGTAGGCTCCACGCCCAACAGGAGGTTTGAACTCACAACCCTGAGATCAAGAGTCACACATTCCACCGACTAAAGTATGCAGGTGACTCCCCCACACAATTTTTTTTTTTTTATGAGCAAAGGACATGAAGAGACATTTCTCCAAAGAAAATATACACATGGCCAATGTGTACATGAAAACATGCCTAACACCATTAGTCATTAGGGAAAGGCAAATCAACATCACAGGGAGATTCCCCTTCATACCCACTAGGATGAGTGTAATTGTTTGTTGTTGTTGTTGTTTTGTTTTAAAGGAAAACAGTAAGTGTTGGCAATGATATGGAGAGCCTGGAACTCTTGTATGTTGCTGGTGGGAATGTATAATGTTGCAGCCACTGTGGTAATGGTTTGTCATTTCTTCAAGAAGTGAAACAAAGAATCACCACACAACCCAGCAATTCCACTCCTAGATAGAGACCTAAAAGAGCAGACCACAGGCACTGGAACAAGTATCTGAACACGTATATTCGCAGCAGCACTATTCGCAACGGCCAAAAGGTGGAAACAGCCCAAATGTCCATCATCAGTGCGTGAGCGGGTAAATGCCATGTGGTAAATCCCCGTGATGAATCTTGTTGGACATCCATGGGGATGAAGTGCCGAAGCACGCTGCAGTGTGGATGAAGGCTGAGAATGGTACACTGGGTGCAAGAGGCTAGACACGGAAGGGTCCCATTGTGTCTCATGCCATCTACTCAAATTATCCAGAACAGGCAAATCCACGGAGACAGAAACCTGATAACCATTAAGGGTTGTCAGGGCTTGGGGGAAGGGGAAACGGGAGTGACTGCTTGATGGATCCAGGGACTTCTTTGGGCATGAGGAAAATTTGGAACTAGACAGAGCTGACAGATGCACAACACCATGAATGCACTAAATGCCACTGAATTGGATGCTTGAAAATGGTTATTTCTAGGTTATGTGATATTTGCCTCAGAGAAAAGGGGGAAAGGTGTGAAGAGAAAATGCAGAAACTTTTCAGTTACTTATAGGTTACTTCACTTTTTCTAGACCTCACTTTTAGCAGGTGTAGGTGGGAGTCATATTAGCACCTACCTCGCAGTTCCATTGTAAGAATGAAATGAGCTAATGAGGGTCAAGTACCAGCAAAGCCCTGGCTCTTAGAGGCTGTTCAAAAAGAGATGCTGTCACTCTCCAGTTTTAGGGTTTTTTTTATTATTTGTTTGTTTTTTGTTTTTGTTTTTTTAAAGAAGGCCTCTCTGACATGGTGATGATACTCTGGATTTTTCCTCTCACAGAAAAATACCCATCCACACACAGAGTCACAAGGCCCAAACAGCTTTGGTGGGAAGCAAGACTGCCCTGAAGTCATGTCGATGAAGAAGACATTGTTGTTGAAGTTGGTGACTCCGAGGTTGAAACAGGAACAAATCCTCTACAATAAATTCCCTGCCACCCTGATGAGGAATGAAGCATCTCTGCTAGCAGGGGTGACTTAACCAGGTAAGGCAGTCCTGGAATATGAGACAGTAGAGAGAGGGGCAGAGGAACCAGCTAACCCCAGAACAGGCATGTGTTCCATCTAGAACCACCAGACCCCTCTCAGCCCCTCCTTCCCATGGAAGTGGGCATGCCCAGAGGGAGGAGGAGGAGATGGAATTTAACTGTGAATGGGCACGAAGGATCTTACTGGGGAAGAAAATGTGCTAGAACAAATTTATGGAAATAGCTGAAACACTGGTAAGGTTGCTAAAAATTACCGAATTGTACACTTGAAACGGGTATATCGTATGATGCATAAAATAGCCTCAGTGAAGTTGTTTTAAAAATACCTGTGGCACTTCAACAGCACTTGCTACCAACTGAGTATTCAGTTACGACACCCATCCTCACTTCATGGAAGCAAGAAAACTCCCAAACCAAAAGACAACAACAAAATGTTAACATGAACAAAATGAGGACGATCGTAGAATAAAGGACAATCCACTACTTACTGTGTGACTTGGGGAGGGCCCCGGAGTCATCAGAGACCTGCAGTTACTCAGACAGCCTTACCCTCAAACCCAGCCAGGGACAGCCCTACTGAAGTTGGTCTGGCTACGTAAGGGGACAGCCTTAAGTAGGGAAGGCTCTCCCCCAGATTGGCTGATGGTTGCCCAAAGAGGGCCTGAACATGGCTAGTGGGGCTCTGGGTACAGCACACTCCCCACCCCACCCCCCGCCATGGTAAAGTTAGGAGAGGAAGGTCTAGAAAGCCTGTGCAAAATAACTGCTTATGGTGAAAGGGACCTCCTCTGCTCATGACAGCAAGAAGCACAGGAGCCCTGCAGCCACCTGCTGGGGGACAGAGGCGGGAGCAGCCCTCAGAAAGGGATCCTGGAATGCTATCTGGTCTGTTGCTCTTTTTATTTGTTTCATTTTCATTTTCCTATAAATCTGGTCTTCATTCCCAGAATACTTGGTGGGGTACAAACATACTAATTATAGCCTCTGTCTCAGCACCTCAAGTTTTTGGTTTTGTTTTTGGTTGTGACTTCAGGCAGGGGTTGCATTTGCCAACATCCCTTTTCTGATGATTCTCTTAGATGTGGCCAAAAGAAAGAGGATACTTTACAGTACGTGCTAGTGCTTCTCAAACCCTCCCCACATCCTGTCAGTAGCTGACAGAAGTAGAGAAATAAACCTACTGTAAAGAGAAGATCAGAGAAGCAAGGAAATGGATGCAACTCTTGCCCAAGCCGACCCATCCCGGGCCCAGCAGACAGCGGCTCCAGGAGCGGCTCCAAGGGAGGAGCGGGTCCAAGAGTGCGGGGAGAAGTGACAGTCGATAAAGGCTGAAAACAGGAAGGGTTCCTCCTATCTGGCAATGGGCACCTGCAGCCAGGCGCTGGGCTCCCAGCTCGGCGCGCCCCGCACCCTCCAGCCAGGGTGCCCCCTAGGGCAGGCCTGACCGCGAAGCCGGGCTCCCCATCCTGCCCCCTGGACAGTCGTCACCCTCACCCACAAGTTCTTGCAGCCGCGTCCCCACACTCAGGCGCACAGCCGGGCTCTGAAGGGTGTGTGCGTGCCTGGGCGCTCCATTGGCTGTTGGCTTCGACGGCCGGTTTAATGGTTACCAGTGCCAGTTCGCCAGGTCCTCCCTCGGAGGCAAAGCCGCAGCTCCGGGGGAACCCGCGACGCTGGCGGGCCAGCGGGCGAGGGGCAGCGAGGCCAGCAGCCGCGGCGCAGCGGGGCACTCCGGTAGCAGGCGGCGCGCACGCTGCGCGCGTGGTGGAGGCGCACGGGTGCGGGGGTCCCAGACCCACCACGGCACGGTCTGTAAACTCGGCCGGGTCTCCCTTTTTCTCCCGCGCCCGGGCGCCTCCCGCGAGCACACTCACCTCCCGGGAGGCTCCCTCCCATCCAGGGCTGGGCTCACCTCCGATCCAGCCCGCCGCGAAGTCGTCCAGCTGAAAGCTGCCCATGGTCGGAGCCGCGGCGCCCCGCGCTCCTGGAGCCGGGTCGGTGCCCAGTCTGAGTTAGCGGCGTGTGGCCCGCGGGCCCGCGTGTCGGGGAAGGAGGTGGGAGCCTCGAGCGCGCCGCAGCTCCTACCGCGAGCCGGGTCTCCGCGCCGCCCGGCCCGCAAGCCGCCGCGCTCTCACCTCTCCGAGCGCCCGCGGCCGCGGCTAGCACGCCCCCAGCGGACCTTAAAGGCGCCGCACCGCGCCGCTCGGGGACACTGGGGCCCGGGGCGCCGCATTCCCTCGCCGCCCCCCTGCCCCGCCCCGCCCCGGCGCCCACGCCTGACCACCTCACACCCTCTCTCCAGGCCTTGAGGCAAAGATGCCGGCCCCGCCTTGTCCACATTTCCTCCGGGACACGGCAAGGGATGTCAGGGAGAGTTTTGCAAAGTTCATCACAAGAGGTAGAAAGGGAGGCTTTATCCCGAGTCGGCAAGAACGGGATCAGAAACACCAAGAGCTCGCTGTGATAGGATCATAAAACAGCGCCGAAGGAACGCTAACTGAAGGCGCAGCGAACAGCGTGGCAAGAAGCCCCTCGTTTTCCGAGGGGCTGATTGAAAGCTAGGAGACAGTTTCACCATGAAAGACACAGGACACACAGTTTTGCAGGTCCTTTTTGGAGGTTAGGGACTCTTTCTCCACCACAGCCTGCATGCTTCTCTGGCTAGCCCCAGGCTGCAGAACCCAATCCAAGAATAACTCAGAGTGTGCGGAAAGCCCCTAGCCCAAAGGTAGACTCCAAGTCAGCTCTAAATGAATACTCGCTCTCTGGAGGTCTTCAGGCCAGAGTCTGTGCCCGGGGCGCTGTGCAGGGTTCCACTTCCTCCGCATAGCGGCTATGAGCAGCCTTTCGTATCAGCCCCGCCGCGGGTCAGGTCTGTGGTGCGACAGTACCCAGTGATTCCATCAAACACTAACCTAGGTGTTGCTGAGAAGGTATTTCTATAGATACGGTTCACAGCCCAAACCAGGTGACTTTAAGTATGGGAGCTTATCCTTGATCTCCTGAGTGGGTCCCACCCAATCCGCTGAAAGGCCGAAAGAGCAAAACGGAGGGACACCTGCCTGGCTCAGGGGGAAGAGCATGCGACTCTTGATCTCGGGTCTTGAGTTTGAGCTCCCTGTTGGGTGGAGAGGTTACTTAAAAATGATTTAAAAAAAAAATAGGAGCGCCTGGGTGGCTCAGTCAGTTAAGCTGCTGCCTTTGGCTCAGGCCATGATTTCAGGGGCCTGAGATCGAGCCCCACATCAGGCTCCCTGCTCAGTGGGGAGTCTGCTTCTCCCTCTGCCTCTGCTGCTCCCCCTTGCTTGTTCTCTCTCGCTGATGCACGTTCTCTCAAAAAATAAAATTAAAAAAAATTTTTAAGAATTAAAAAATTTTTTAAAAGAGCAAAATGGAGGCTTCCCCCAGGGAAAAGAAATTTTGCCTGTGGAATGCAGCACCAACTCCTGCCTGGATATCTCCAGCCTTGCAGCCTGTGCTCCAGGTTTCAGACTTGCCCAGCTAGACCCCACACTTACATAACATAAATATGTGCCCTACCGATTGTTTCCCCGGTGGGACCCTGTGTTCACCTGACACCGCTCTGACAGCACTGATTCCAATCAGCTGTGGGCCTTCTCTTCCGTCTCCCAGCCCTGGGAGCTGATGCTAACTGCCATCCCCGTCATTTCCCACTCAGCACCCAAGCAAGCAAGCAGCTGGACATTCAGGGTCGTGTCTAATTTTCAGGTACAGCTCTCCAGGGGCCTAGCTCCCCTCAGATCCAGGCTCAGCCTACACTGTCTGCCCTGGGACACCCAGGGAGGCCGAGGGGTAGTGCTCTGTCCCTCAGATATCCTCTTTGTAGGTAGGCTCTGCACCCAGCCAGGACCCAGCCGGAGGTCCACGCTCACTGGGGCACATGGTGTGGCTGTGTGGAGGTGCTTTTGGCGCAATGGGAGTTCCCTGACCTCCTTCCAAGAAGGAAGGTGATTTGATGCCAATTTCCAGCGGGACACCAGCCTTGGCACCCCCACATCGTGAGGGTATGTTCTAGAAGAAGGGGCCTCTGCTGGGCCTGCTCTCTCCCGCTGACACGTCCATATCAGCTCACCCAGGCCATCGTGCTGCCCCCACCCAGGCCATCTCCTTCCAAAGCAAGACGAAGTCTGACCACTGAGGCTTGCTGAGAAGGGCCTAGAAGCCTGTTGAGGAGTCGGGGCTCACCATCAGCACTGACCCCCAAGCTGTGCCCCACCTACCAGGTCTGGGGTATGTGCTGGGACAGTTCTAAGAAATGAAAGGTCTCCCAAGAGTGGCCCTTCTGTGAGTTCATCACTGAGCAAGTCAACACGTGGGAAGGCCCGCTCTCTTGGAGGACCCCCAGGCCGATTGTCATTCCTCAGTCCCGTGTCAGCAGTAACTGGAAGGTCCTGAGTTGGCAGGCAGTGGCCCCGAGAGCTACTGCTTAAACTGCTGAGTGCAGCAGAATGGAAGGTGTGGACTCCTTTCCAGAATACACCACTGTGCTCCATTCCCAAATGTGTGCCACCAATCTGCGCATGAGGCACCTCACCCGACAGGCAGGGGGAGGACACAGGTCTAGTGGCAGTCAAGGGGCAGTCCTGGAGCATCCCAGACCACTAGGCTGGGGGACCTGGCAGAATGCTCACTCTGGGGAGGGAGGTCTGGTCTGTGGCTGACTCCTGGCTTCCCTGCTTGGGAGCATTTGGAAGGCTGCCATGCACATTTATATTCTACCCTTGGGAGGGAGCGGGTAGGGAAACTGAGGCACAGAGAGGTCAGCTCCCTGGGTTGTTAGGGCCAGAAAAATCCCCATTTCCTTTCTCCCTCAACTCTTTCCGAGAGGTACCCTCCTGGAACATTTCCCGCTGCCGTGGAGTATGCACGTGGGATGGGCTGCTAAACTCTGACCACCAGCGGCCCACTTCCCACCTCTCCTTCGCCTTTTCAGGGGACGACTTCCCTGAGCCCCAACTATGGGCCAGTCTCTGCTCTTGGGAGCTGAAAGAGAGGAGGCAGTTTGGGTTGCCCACAGGGAGGCTACGATGAGAGCCTGGGGAGGGAGCTGTGTGCCAGGCAGCTGTCAGGGAAGGCCTCCAGGCCTCAGGCTCCGGGCGCTGCGTCTCTCCAGCCTCACAGCTCCCTCTCCTCAAGGCTCTCCCAGCCAAGCCCTCCCTCCCCACGGGCCTTGCCTGAGCAGCGAAGTCCTGGGTCAGCGGACTCCTGCCCCATGGCCTGCAGCTGCGGCCCTGCCTTCTAGAAGCCCACCCCCGCTCAGCTCTTCTCCCCTTCTCTGCTATTCCGCTCTCCCTCCTCGGTGCTTCCTCCCCTGTGTGGCCTTCCGTGCCGGGTTTCTCAGGGCCCTCACGGCCCCCCTGTCCCAACCACGCCCACGCCTCTCTGCTCACAAGCACCACATCCCATCGCCCACTCAGACCTCACACACCTTTCTTTACTCAACACCGCCACCTGAGAGGCCCCACGTCATCTCTAATGTGACACGTCCCTTGAACTCTGTAACTCCCAAAGTATTCCTCTTTCCCCACCCAGCCAGTCACCCAAGCCAGACCCTGGGTGTGGTCTGATTCCTCTCTCTGCTCCAGGCCTCATGCCATCAGCCATCTCCTCCGTGGCCCTGACGCCCACCCTTTCTGACCTCTCTGTGGCTGAGCTCAGGTCTGTACCACTGCCTGCCTGCATCAGGGTGACAGAGACGCTCTGCCCCATCCCCTGTCTAGCCTCCAGCCACTGCCACAGTGAGCTTCTGAAACCTTCCATCTGCTCCAGCCTTCCTCTGCTGAGGGCCCTCCCATGACTCCCCATGGCCTTGAGCATAAGTCCAACACCCCAGCTCGGCATGCGAGGATCTGTGGGCCTGGGTCTGGTGGCCTTTCCACTTCTTACTTCCTACCATCTCCCCTTAGACTGGAGCCCCAGCTGGGCTGTGTGCCCTCCAAACCCCACCTGCTTTCTGTGTGCAACTGTGCACGCGTGTTCTCCTACTACAAACGCCCTCTCCTCTGCTTCCCTGGTTAACCCCTGTACCTGATTTCTTTGAAACTCAGCTCAGCCCCCACCTTCTCCTGACACGCCTTCCATGAAGCACTCACCACCCCACTCCACACTGGATCTGCTCTCTCGCCGGTGTGTTTCCAGAATATCTCGGGCATATCCATATCACGGCTACCACCCTCTAAAGGTTAGTCTGTCTTCCTGAGAACAGGGTGCTGTCTTATTCTGTAAACCTGCAGCACCTGGCATAGGCCTGGTAGACAGCCACCACTCAGTGGACCTTAAGTGGGGAAGGCTGTGGAGCAGAAGTCAGAAAGGCCTGCTGACTGCTGACAGCCTAAGACGGGGTCCAGATATAAGGCAGAGCAGATGAGGCCCTGGGCCTTTCTTGGCATGTCACAGAAGCCTGGCTCCTTTCAGGCCCTCAAAGCTACCAGATGTTTTTCCACCTCAGGACCTTTGCACTAACCACTCCTGCTTGTGGCTCCCTCCTCTTGCGTTTCTGGAGGACAGCTTCTACTTCCTTCAGGCCTAAGGTGAAACATCCTCTTCCTAGAGGCCTCCCCAGACCCCTGGGCTAAGGTCAAGCCCTTGTCCCTCTTGAGGCATCCCTGTTTCTCATTCCACCCCTTACCATATTGGTCAGTCCTCGTGCAATGCCCGGGATGCCTGGAAGCGTAGGACTCTTCTGACTCATCCACCGCCACGGCATCCTAAGCTTCGGCCACGGAGCAAATGAACAGGACTTCCTGACCTTTGAATGCAAATGAATGGATTGGAAACACACGTGTATGTGGTCTTTTTCTTTGGGCATTTGCACCTGTTGCGTCCATCCTGTACTGGCCTCAGACAGTGGGAGCTCTCTGGTTCCTTCCCTGACTCTAATGGAAAAGAGCATACAGTGATTTTTAAGGTGCTGTTCGAGCTTCTCATTTGGGGCAATGTTCCCTCCTTTATTGACAGTTCTTTGAGAAAGTCTATTCAGAGCATGTTCAGACTGTATTTGGTCCAGCGATTCAATTTGACTCCAAGTCAAGAAACAGAGCTGCAGGGCTGTGCAGGGGGGCAAAGCAGCCACTGGGAGACTGGGTGGCCTGGGCTCTGCTTCTGGGGTGCTGCTGCTGCCTCCCTGGGCCCCGTGGACAAGTCCAGGCCTCATTTTCCCCTTCTGTCTTTTGGAGAGTACAGATGACTTCCGTCTTAGGCAGTATCCAAAAAGTATGAAATTCTGGGCCACAGTGACACCAGCTCTGGGTGTCTTGTCAAGATGTGCCAGCAGAGGGCGCTGCCGTCCAGCACTTGGGATCTCGGGAGGAAAAAACCAGCTTGGCGGCCCCAGGGGTAGTTTCCGGGCCCAGATTCCTCTGCCCGGGGCTGGCGGAGCATACACTTGGGCAGTGAAAAAGGAGCTGACCTGGGAGGCTCAGAGGAATCTGAACGTGCCAGAGAGGACTTCTGAGGGGACTGAGGAGGATCCATCTGAGGATTTTCAGAGCTGACTGTACTTGGAGAGAGAATGCCCCAGTATCAAGACCTTGAATGTACCAGGGTCTTTTTTTTTTTTTTTAAACCAGGGCTCCAAGCTGGCCCAGTACTATATGCTCCACCTACAACATCTCATTTTATTCTGTGAGGAAATTCCCCATTTTATAGGTGAGAGGAGTAAGGTTCAGGGAGGTTAAGCAATTTCCCCAAAGCCACACAGCCAGTGAATGGAGTGAATGGAGCCAGTGAATACACACACCTACTGTATGACTCCAGGGCCCAGCTCTTAACCAAGGTGCTGCCTCTTGGCTAAGACTCAGAAAATGGAGGTGACTTTCTCAAAGCCCTTGCTTGCCCCCATCCCTGCCCTGGCCCATCTGCATAAATGTCCTAACTTCTGTGTTTTAGTTTCTCTACCATCAATAAGATGATACGAACATTTGCCAACCACACTCATATTGTTAGGGCTTCCGGAGCAGATGCCCCAGTAATCATGGGGAATGCCCTGGGATACCCTCTGTTCTGTCCTCCCTGGCAGACTCCCATGGGCCGAGCTGGTTCTGTGCCCGTCTGAGAGCAAGGAAATCTTGGCCCACCTTGGGCTTTTCTTCTCAACTGATAGACATCAGTAGGCTGGTGCCCAGGACAGGTGGAGGCTAGGCAGGTCAGGGGACCAGGTAGATCTAGAATGGACTGGTTTCTGCAGGAGGAAAGGGGCATGGGAGGAGGGGGTGGAAGGATCCCGGACAGCCATTGAGACCACATCCCAAAGTCCCTGCTGAACACCTATTGGGGACCAACCTGCCAGGGATGCAGAGGGCTTGAGCTGCTGACAGCAGGAGAGAAGTTTGTGTTGAAGACGTCTGCCCCAGCTCTGCCATGTGGAGGGTCTCCCCTATCATGTGTTCTTCAAACATCAGCTAGGAGGCCAGGAAACCCCATACTCTGGATGACCTGTAAAGAATACAGGCCAGGAGGGACAGAAGAAAGTCTCCAGGGCAAACTCAGAAGCCTCAGGAAGGAGGTGACATCTGGGCGGATCCTAAAGAGACAACCTGGGTTTTGACCCATGAAGGTAGTAGAGAAGGGCAGGTGGGTGGAGGCAAGAGCCTGAACAATGCCAGTCAGGGAAGGCAGGGGACCCTGAAGAGGCTCCTTGCTGTGGGAGGGGAGGCTGAAGGCTGAAGGCTGATAGTGGAGGATCTTGGCCAGCAAAGTGACTATAGGTGGTCCTCAGGCTTCGTGCTGCTCCCTGTGAGTGGACAGAGGACCCGTCTTGCAGCCATCTGCATCTCACCGAGACAAACCTCCCTGACCCACGCTGAGGAGGGCTTGGGCTCCTTGCAAACCAGCTTTTGCTCTCAGCGAGGACCTGGTCATCTTGTCCCGGGAAAGCGGAGGCCTGCGCTGGTCAAGCCTCTCAGAAGGGCTGTGGTCTCCCTCCCCATACCTGCCGGGGCAGTTCACAGAACACACACACCCGAATGCCCTCTGCATGAGGGTGGTGGCCAGGACTGGGGAACGGGGCCTGGGGCCAGGCGGGCAGGGATTCGAACCATCAGTACCTTCCATGCCCAGGGACAGCACAGGCCTTCTTACTTGCTGCGCATCACCTTAAGGAAAGACACAGGGTGTGACCAGACCTCCAGCTCTGAACCCACCCAAATCCCATTGTTCTCTGCTCCAGGGTCCCTGTGAACGTGGCAAAGAGCAGACTTCCGGTTGTTAAGAGAGGAGAGATTTTAAAGGACTCCAAAGACATCTCAATTTTGTATAAAGTACAAAGGAAAACTTTAAAAGAACAAAATCCCAAACCATATGGATTAGATTTTCTCTAAAAGAGAGATTTGCTAAGTGACAAAAGCTGTGGCCAGGGAGGAGGCTCGGGCACTACAAGGCCCCTTGGGGCCGGGGCAGCAGGGAATCCACCCACTGGCCCACACCCACACGGTCCTGCCGCAGCTCCCCTGTGATGTCAGCCAGCCACAGCCAGCCCCACCTTCTCCCTCCTGCACACCAGCCTCGGTGAATGAGCTTGCTCCCCCTGTGAGTCACCAGGATTGGGCTCTGGATCTTGTATGCCAGCATTTCGGTCCAGGAAGACCCCCAGCGCTTACATCCATGCCCTTGTGAGGTCTCTTTCCACACTGAATGACAGCTCATCTGCGTGACCCACAGAGTATGCCGAAGGTCACAGTCCGGGACTTGTGAGGCTAGGTGGGAAGAGGCCAGCCGTGGGAGCGAGCAAGCAGAGCTCCAGCCCCCGTCAAGCCTTTGGGTGACCAGAGCCCTCGCCGATACCCTGACCGCAACTTCACGAGAAACCCCAGGCCAGAGCCACCCAGCCAAGCTGCTTCCAGGTTTCCGACCCTCACAACTGGGGGAAAATACATGTATGTCATTATTTGAAGCCACTAAGTTCTGAGATGACTTATTACAGAGATTTCGAGATCTGATAGAAGTAATGTAAGCATAATGTTAATGTTCATTATGGTCTAGGCATAAGAGTCAAAAGCATGGGGTCCAGATGAGATCTGTTCACAACCTAGCTCTAATACTTTCTGGCTCTGGGTTCTTCACTCGGCCATTTAATCAACCTGCGCCTAGACCTTCTCATCTGTGAAATGGGGGCACCAACCGTGCCTAAAAGAATCATTCTTTTTTTATATATATTGTATTTTAAGATTTTTTATTTATTTATTTGAGAGAGGGAGAGCGAGAAAGCATGAGCAGGGAGAGAGGCAGAGGGAGAAGCTGGCTCCCCACGGAGCAGAAAGCCTGACTTGGGGCTCGATCCCAGGACACCAGGATCATGACCTGAGCCGAAGGCAGGCGCTCAACGACTGAGCCACCCAGGTGCCCCTAAACAAAATCATTCTTAACTCCTCCTCATTGCACGTAAAGTGCTCAGCCCTGGCCGGCACATGGTAAACAATGGCAGCGAGTTGGCGCTTACTCTTGTTACGGCCTCTGTGTCCTGATATGTGTCCGTGCATGTGTCTGTGCCAGCACAGAACTCCCAGCCGATGCCGGCTGGACCGACGAGCAGCAAGCAGACAGCTCTTCCAGATAAGCCCATTCCCTCACCCTGGTCCTCTCCTGCCCCAGATCCTTCCTGCAAACTGCTCACTCCAGAAAACTCTCCGTCCCGAAACACTGGCGGTTTTCTTGGGTGCACGAGCCAGTCAGGTTTGTCCAGCTCCCTCGGGAGCACGGGCAGGGGGCCCTGCTGATGCTTGGGAGGCCGCTCGCGTGGGGACAGGAAGCCACACGGCCGCCCCAGCTTGGACTGGCCCAGGAGAGAGTGGCCCCCATTCCTAAGAGGCAGCCAGACACTTCCCAGCCCAGTCCGTTTCTCTGAGGGCGGTGAGAGCCCAGGGATACCCGCTGGCTGGACCCGGCCCTATGGGACATGAAAGGGGGAAAGACCAGTCACCCCCTCCAAGAACAAAGCCAAGGAGTCTTCCAGCAAGGGCACTCAATGTCTTTACCCTACTGTCAACCCAGCCCAAAGGGAAGTCATACGAGTGGCTCAGAAATTTTTTAAAAAGTGCATTTTTTAAAAAAGCAATTCTTGGAGGTAACTGAAGTACAGCCGCCCGATTTCTCACATGCATCCTCTCAACTTTGCCATCCTTGGGCAGACGGGGGAGCAGGGGAGGGTGTCCTGCTGGGTGGAGGGACAGGGATCCAGCCATCACAGGGAAGGGGTGGGAGCATGAAACCAGCGCTACAGGACAGAGAGGGTGAACGTGGGTACCAAGAGACTTCTTCGAATAGGAGCCATGGCTTACTGTCCTGGGGAGGGGCGGGGGGAGAAGTCCTGTCATTGTAACCGTGTGCTTCAGCCTCGGGGCCATCTGCCGTAGCGTGGGGTAAGCCTGGCGTTTGGGGCCAGGCTGGGGCACCAGGACATCTTACCTGCAGAGGTCAGGGAGGCAGGTCGTCGGTAGACCTGTGTTATGTTGCTTTCCTCTGCTTGCTACTCCCAAGTGCCATGAGCCAGGGAAGGAAAGGGGGCAGGGAGGGAAGGTCGGTGGGATGGCCTCCAGGAAGCTGGAGAGGGGCCGCTGGCCCTTTCCTTGCTGTGTGGAGACTCACTGAGGAGGGGTGTAGAGGAAAGGGTTTTAAGTACTCAGGCCCCGAGGACAGACAGACCCGGGTATGAATCCCAGCTCCGCTGTTTGTGAGCTGTGTCAGCCCAGGCATACAGCCTACCTCTCTGAGCCTGTTTCTTCATCGGGAGGATGGAGTGGACACAGCATCTACCCCTAACGCATGGCAAATGCTCCATACATGGAAGCTGCACATATTTCTCCAAAGCATCCCGTTAGGGCATCAGTTGCAACCCTTGTAGGGAAGTGACTTAGTCTCTGGTCTGTATCCCTGGGTTGTCCCGTGGACCCTGCTCCCTCCCTCTGAGCTTGGGGCAGGCTAGAGCAGAACCAGGACCACGAGGAGGTCTGAGTGTTGGGCCAGGCTGACATCCCCTCTGTGGAGCCCCTTTTGGGGCTGATGCTCTCCATTTGTCATCAGGTAGTTTTCCTGGCTAGGGGGGCCAAGGGAGCCCCCGGGGTTGTGGGGTCACTTCCTGAGACTGTGGGGTCGTGGGGGCAAGGCTGAGCCTCTCCCTTCCATTCCCCGAAGAGAAGGCAGCCCCCAGGCCTGCCAAGTCGGGACCCTGGTGTGGAGCTGCACACTGGCAGGGCACAGGGTCCCCGTGTTTGTCCCCATCCCCAAAGTGGACTGAGAGGGGATGGAAGGGCCGCCAGCCTTTGGGCTCCTCCTGCCCACTCTGCAGGTCATAGGCACTGAGGCAGAGGGTCCCAGGCCAGTTTGGGAAGCCTCACCCCCAGCCACCTTCACCTCTTGCTGATGAGCAGGTACTGGGGCCCATTCTGCTGCTGCTACCAGCTCCGCTCCCTCACACTGTGGCTGCACCAGGCCTGGGCAGCTCCCCGTGGGCTCCCGGCCCCCTGATGGGGAGGAAGGAGGCCCAGGGCTGGTGTACAGCTCCTCCCCAGGGGTTCTGTAGTGCGGCACGGGTCCCGAGGAACAAAAGCCGTGGCCCCTGAAGGCAGCATCCCTGGAGAGAGGGACAGTCAGCCTGCTGTCATGGGAGTGGCCTGCCAAGACCAGCAGGATGGGGCAGCAGGGCGGAGAACGTAAGGACCCGGGGATGGTGCCTGGGCTTGCCGAGACAGCCTATATGGGAAGGAGACAAGATGATGGTGAGCCAGGCTCGCAGGTTCGGCCGGAAATCAGGGACTGGCCTGGCGCCAGCAACTGCAGACCTCGGCACGGGTACTGGCCCGGCTTGCTGGGTGGGTTCCCTGGACAGAGGTCTGAAGGATGCCAGGGGGCCTGGGGCTGGTCCTCTCCCCACCCCCCCAACCCCGCACTCACAGAGCACCCGCAGCTGATGGTCATGCTGCAGAAGCAGCCAGCCAGGGCCTCTTCCCTGGTGCGTGGGTCTCGGGAGCCCCCACATGACCTGCCAGGAAGGACCAGGCTGGGAAAACTCTCCTCCTTGGAGCGGTAGTAAGGGAAGAACCCGCTGGGCGGTTCTGGGTCCTCAGGGAATGGCACCTCTCTGATATTCTGGTCTCTGCCTCGGTCCCTGCCAACCTCGCGTGGTGGAGCTGGCTCCTCCACAGCCAGGAGCTTCCCGTAGGTGCGGAAGAAGGGCAGGTACTCTGAGGCCACCAGGGGCCCATGGGAGAGGTCGAGGCTGCTGGCCTGGAGGTGCTGGGACAGGGGCTCTGGGCCGTCCTCCTCCAGGAGGCTCTGGGAGACCGAGACCTTGGGCTCAGACTCACAGCTCTTCTGGGATAACTGAGAAGAGAAAGGGGTTCCACCTGTTACGGCAGCCCAGCTTCGTCCCCGTTCCTGCCGACACTGGAGGCCAGAGGGGTCTTTCTTTCCAAAGCATAAACCTGAGTGCGGCTCTCCTTCGTTAGAGCCCAGCGGTGGCAGCCGGCCATGAGTAGGTTACCCGAGAGCCCTGGAGGACCTGGCCCCACCAGCATCTGCAGCCGGCCTTGCGTCCCTCTCCCCTGCTCGCTCCACTCTGTCTCCTTGCCCTTCCTTGGTCACGCCCAGCTTGGCCCAGCTTTAGAGCCTATGCCCAGATCTGCCTTTCGCCTCTCAGTTCAGAGGAGCCTTCCTTACCCCTGCCTCTCCCCACCCCTGCCTTGAGTCCTGATCACTTCACCCCTCACATCTCCCACACTGGAATGTTCTTGCTCTGTGGTCTGCCTGTTCCAGTGTGTGGTGGTCTTGTCTGTCTGATGCTCCTGGCTCATGGCAGGCATGCAACTGTTACTTTTCCAACAAATGACTGGGCTAATCTGCTAACTCTCAGGTCATCTCATATTCCCTTCACTGTCCAGGCAGCCACACACACCTCTTGGTCCTTCTCACTCGCCAAGCAGCCTCCCGCCACAGGGCCTTTGCTAATGCTCCTGCCTAGAATCTCTTCCTTCTCCTTTTCCCCGGTTAACAACTTCAGCGCTTGGCTCCAGCCCACTTCCTGTACTTCTCTGACTGAGCCACATCACTCTGTTGTTGACTCCCACCACCCTGATGCCCCTCATTCAGAGCTATGAAACATTCATCTGCATGGTTACTTATTAATATCTCTCATCTTACTAGTTACAAATTCCACTGAGGCAATGCCCATCTGTCTTCTGCATCCTCCGGGCCTAGAACAGCCCTGGCATATGGCAGATACCAAATATTGGAATAAAGGAAAGGAAGGTGGGAGGGAGGGAGAGATGGAGGAAGAAAGAGAATATTACACTGGGTTTGGCCAGGAACAAAGTCCTTGCCAGACTCCATGTCGATAGGAAGCGGAAGACATGTCTTGTGGGGAGGTTGGGGAGGGGAATGAGGAATTACTCCCCAGGCCCAGAGGGGACAGAGAAGCCCAAAGCACCTGTCAGTAACCTTTGTCCACCTTTGCTGATCAGGATCAGACCCAGAGCCCGTGGGTACATGTGAGGTCTGGGGGGTACCCTGTGGACTCTGAGTCCCACAGGAAGGACTTATGGTCTGGCCCTGGCCTTCCTGATCCTTGCTGGGGCCTCTGGGCTTGAGTTTCCCTCCCCGACCACATATCATGTGGTCATGTTGGTCCTAACTCCTTGTGTGCAGCTTCACCAGCGTAGTCCCCACTGGAAGTCCTAACCCTGGGTAAGAGCCCAGGGCCCGAGAGACTGAGAGCTCCAGAAGAGCAGGGACCAGGCCCCCCTCCCCCCGAGTCCCGGTGCCCAGCTCACAGGGCCCCCTGTGCTAAGTTTCCACCACTCCCCAGACACCCCATGGGCCCTCAGGCAATCCACAGGAGCTCCATTCCAGCTTTGCTGGGCCCAGGAAACAAGATGGGCTAGAGGCGGTGCCAGGGTTTGAGGCCAAGTCCATCCTGTTCCAAAGCTGTGACCTATGTGGTATTGTGGTCTGAACCGTGTCCCCCACAAGATAGGTACCCGGGGTCCCTGGGAATGCAACCTTATTTGGAAATAGAGTATTTGCAGATGTAATCAAGTTAAGATGAGGTCATACTGGATTAGGGTGGCCCTAAATCCAACAACTGCTGTCCTTATGAGAGAAATTTGGACCCAGACACAGAGGGAGCATCATATGACATTGGGGGCAGAGACTGGAGTGGTGCTGCCACAAGCCAAGAGAGCAAGGAGCCGCCAGAAACCATGAGAGGCAGGGAACACATTCTCCTTGAGGAACCTGCCTTCAGAACTGTTCGAGAATTCATTTGTGTTGTGTTAAGCCACCCAGTTGGTGGTGATTGGTTCAGGCAGCCCCAGGACACTATCACATACAGGTGGGTCACAGGGCTGGTTGCATGGGTGAAGGGATTCGCCACAAGAAGGAAGGTTTGCAGGGCTCTCCTGGCACTACCTCGTGAACAGCTTATGGGGAGAAGCCCATCACCAGGGCTGCACTGTCCCTGCAGGGGCTGGGTTCCCCGAGGCCTTACCCTTCCTGCCATCCCGCCGTGCTGGCCCAGAGGCGCTCCCACACCCGAGTCTTCCCTGCCTGGGCCCTGGCTCTGCTTTGCCAGTGGGTTCTGGATTGAAGGAGGCCAGATGTGCCCCCACCTACGCTCCAGAGGGGCTAGACAAAGCGGCACGTGCCCAACGCCACATATGCTGTCCCTCAGCCACCGCCTCTGGCATCCATCCTGGAGCCAGCAGTGGCCCCAAGTTGTGACATGATCAAGGCTAATCTTCAAACTCCGGCGAGAAAGACAAAGCTGCCCTTGGCAGGTCCCTTCTTCCTGGCTTGCTCTTCACCCTGGCAAATCCCCCTCTGCCTGTCAGAGAAGATTCTACCATGGAGTCACAAGGCCTGGTGCCAGGCAAGAAAGCCAGATGGCTCCGTTACCATGGAGACTACTGCCCCAGCACCCAACACCTGTGATCCTCACCTGCCTCTAATTCCACTTAATCCAGCTCTCCCCAGAGACTCGGGGGAAACAAAGGGGAGGCAGACATCTTCGGGAATCGGATCAGCTCTCAGGGCCAGTGAGCTCGTTTGGGGGCTTGTGCCCAGAGACTCAGAGAGTGCCCCAGCGCTGCCCGTGGAAGCTGAGGAGGGGCCCCCCCAAGGGTTCATGCTGTTGCCAAGGGCCGTCCGGACCCCTCCTTCCCTGGGTGCCTCAGCCTCCTCGGCTCTCCGCTCCTGCCTCCTCTCCTCGGTGGGTCTTCCCCAGGCACTCGTGAGCAGGTGAGAGGACAGAAGAAGTGCTCGTGCCGAACGCCTGCTTTCTCCCACAGAGCCACCATCCCCAGCTTGGGTCCCAGGCCGATGCTCCTGCCCTGAGGGGAGAGACCAGCATTTGTTGTCAGCTACCACACTGGGCGTTCCGCTCATGCAGTCCTCGCTATACAGCCCTTCGAGTCAGGAATGGTACCACTATGATGCCGTGTTACTGTCTGGGGAGTTGAGGCTCAGCACTTGGACGGCCTTTCAGAGGTAGTCCTTAGCCCTAGGCCTGGAGACAGGAGCCCGGACACACCGCACAGGGTCACGGGACCCGGCTATCACCAGGCCCTCAAGCTTCTCCAAGCACAGGGTGACCCAGCTGGATTCCCCCTCACCCCCACCCTGGGCCATTAAAGCTTGCTTTTCTTGTTTGATAGACGTAACTCTTTAATCCACATGGAATTTATTTTTTGTAAATGGTAATAGATAAGGCTCTAATTCTATTTTCTATTTTGAGTTATATATGTTGATGCAACACCATTTATGAATAATTCCTCCACCAACCTGATTTGAAATACCAGAGTAACCACATTCAAAATTCTTAACTATTGTAAACTCAAGTCAGTTTCTCAAAATTATTTATGGTTCTGTTCTTCTCTTTGTCTCTCTTGGTACCAGTGCTAAATTGTCTTGAGCTCTTTAGTTTTATCATGATTGTAATTCATTATACAGTCATATTTTTACCATTTTTAAAAATTTATTTATTTATTGGAGAAAGAGAGAGATTAGGAGGAGGGGCAGCGGGAGAGGGAGAGAGAATCCCAAGCAGACCCCAAACCAAGCATAGAGCCCGAGGCAGGGCTCAATCCCGTGACCCTGAAACCACAACCCGAGCAGAAACCAAGAGTCAGATGCTTGGCCACTCAGGCCACCCAGGTGTCCCCATTTATACAGTCATATTTTTAATAATCAGCTTTATTGAAGTCTAGTTTACATACATCATAATGTGTATTATTTACAACCTAAAAATCCACATAACAACCCCAGAATTAATATACAGAAATGCCTCTCTTCAGGTAGTCCCCCACCCTGACCTCCTAGCCCCAAGCAACAAGTGATCTCTCTGTGTTTTGATGCCATAGGTTCATTTTGTCTATTCTAGAATGAACAGAATCACACAATCTGTACTTTTGTGTGTGGCTTCTTTTACTTAACATTTTGTTTTTTAAGGCTCATCCATGTGTTGGTGTTCTGTTTGTGCCTTTCTACTGAGGAGCAGGACACCACTGTATGGTATAACATGACTGGGCTTATCCACTCATCAGTGTACAGACAGTCCAGGTGTTTCCATCATCAATAAAGCTGCTACGAATAATAACGTACGAGACTTTGTGTGGGCATAGTTTTTGTTTCTCTTAGGTTGATACCTACGATTTGAGTAGCTTGATCATACAGTAAGTGTATATATACTTAAGAAACTGCCAAACTGGGGTGCCTGGGTGGCTCGGTCAGTTAAGCATCTGCCTTAGGCTCAGGTCATGATCTCAGGGTCCTGGGATGGAGCCCTGCTCTGCAGAGAGTCTGCTTCTCCCTCTCCCTCTGACCCTCCTGCCCGCTTGTACTTTCTCTCTCTCTCTCTCTGTCTCAAGTAAATAAAATATTTAAAAAACAAAAAACAAAAAACGCTGCCAAACTGATTCCAAAGCAAGGTTGCACCATTTTACATTCCCAGCGGCAACTGATGTGTGAAAGATCTAGTTGCTTCCCATTCTTGCCATCATTTGAAAATTTTGCCATTCTAGTGGGTGTGTACTGGTGTATTATCATGGTTGTAATTTGCATTGATGACTAATGATGTTGAGCATCTTTTCCTGTACATATTGTCAACTTATATACCTTCGTTTGTTAAGTTTTTTATCTTTTGCCCATTTTAACAACTTTACTGTTCTAATTAAAGTACAACAAACTGCAGATACTCAAAGTATGCGATCTGACCAGTTTTCACAAATGTACACACTTGGGAAACCAAAGTGTACACAATCAGGATAACAAACATTTCTATCAGTCCCCACAATTTCCTCATGCACTTTTGTAATCTGTCCCTCCCTTTCCAGCAACCACTGATTTGTTCTCTGTCACTATAGATTATTCTATGTTTCCTACAATTTTACATAACTAGAATCAAACACTGTATACTTTGTCTTCCTTTACACAGCATAATACTTGTGAGATTCCTCTATGTTTTTGCATGTACCAATAGTTTGTTCCTTTTTTATTACTAAGTGCTTTTTCATTGTATGGATGTACCACGATCATTATTCCACTCTATGTAATGTGTAGTTTTTTTCCTAGCTGTTTTGATGATATTTTTCTTTATCTTTCATTTTTAGCTGTTTATAATGTGTCTAAGCATCATTTCCAATGACCTTATCCTTTTGGGGGTTTGCAGAGCCTCTGGAATATGTCAATTTATGTCTTTCACCAAATCTGGGAAGACTTTTATTTCTTCAAATATTTTTTTTGCAGTTGATTTTTCTTCTTCTTCTGGGACTCCAGTGACATCTCCGAGGGGCCACCTAGCCCCTGTTTCTGGTTTCCCACCCTGAGGGGCATGGACTGACCTGGGGGCTGGTTCACAACATTATTTGGATGTGGTGGGGACTGGGTGTAGGAACCGAGCTGCAATGGTAGTGAGGGTTCTTGGTGACTCTCATGAGCTGGGAGTTCTTTCTGCCCCTTCTTGCTTTCCATTCTGTGGCTCTTACCCCTTCCCGATGTTTGTGACCCTGAGCAACCATCTGCCCCTCTCCAAGCTGCAGCTGCCCACCTGAAGTCACACAGTGGGAAGTGGGTAGGGGATCCTTGGGCCCTCCCCTCCCTGCAGTGGCTCCAGGACCTCCCATGGTGGGGTCAGATCTCCATCTGCCTCCCCTTCCTGACCCGTCTGTGCCCAGTCCCCCAGGATTGCCCCCTTCCTGCTCCATGTCACCTCCACAATACCTTCTCTAGAGAATTAAACTTTAAAAATTAAACTGAACAAATTTTTAAAAATTTAAATATCTTTCCCACAGGTCCCTGGGGCTCTTCTCATTTTTTCTAATTTTCTTTTCTCTCTATTCTTCAGAGTGTGTAATTTCCATTGATCTATCTTAAAGTTTATAGGTTTTTTTTCCCCTCTCATCATCACCAAGCTGCTATTGAAATCAGTAAATTTTTAAATTTCCGATTTCGTATTTTTCAGTCTTAACATTTCCATCTGGCTCTTTTTTATAGGCCCTATGTCTCTGCTGAGAACTTCTATCCTTTTATTCATTCCAAATGTGTTTTTCTTGACCTCATG
Organism: Zalophus californianus; assembly: GCF_009762305.2. Lineage (NCBI taxonomy): Eukaryota > Metazoa > Chordata > Mammalia > Carnivora > Otariidae > Zalophus > Zalophus californianus. Next base: position 29,031,991 of record NC_045599.1, on the reverse strand, counting down.
GAACATAGTTATAATAGCTTCTTTGAAGTCTTTGTTTGATAATTCCAATGCATGGGACACCTTAGGGTTGGCATTCATTGTCTTTTCCCTGAAGAACTGGCCACATTTTCCTGGTTCTTTATATGGTGGGATGTGGAATTTTGTATGGAATTGCCCCAGACATTGTGAATGTTTTGTTGTGTAGACTTTGGGCCTTGTATATAAGCCTCCAGAGAAATCCATATTTTTGTTTTAGCAGGCAATCAACTGAGTTAGGTTCAAGCTACATGCTCTGTTTTGCCTTCCATATGTAGCGATTCAAATCTAAGTTTAGTTCTCTAAGCCTATGCTGTATTGGCTTGGTTCTGTCCTTGAGCATGCATTATTTAGTGATTAAGCAAAAAAGATGCATGCACATGCTTTAAAGCTCAGTTTGGTTTTATTTTTTTAAGATTTTATTTATTTATTTGTCAGATAGAGCACAGGCAGGGGAGTGGCAGGCAGAGGGAAAACAGACTCCCTCCTGAGCAAGGAGCCCAATGTGGGACTCAGTCCCAGGACCCTGGGATCATGATCTTAGCCAAAAGCAGATGCTTAACCAACTGAGCCACCCAGACATCCCATCAGTTTGGTTTTCAAAGCTTTGCCGTGCTGCTTTGGGTCTGTCCCACTTATGCATAGCTCAGAGGTTAGACTGAGATTTGTCTGTCTGTCCTCCCCAGCCCCCCATTCTGCTACAGCTGTCTTGCTGCTGTGCAAGTGCAGCCTGTCCCTCTGGGCAAAGCTGAGAGATGGCAAGAAACAGAGATAGACAGACAGACAGACAGAGAGAAAGAGAATGGGCCTGGGAAACGTCCCCCATGCATGCACTTGTCTCAGTGTGGCATCCCCACAAGCTGTTCCTGTTTACTCTTTAGAGTTCTCTGGTAGTTGATTTTTGTGTTTGCTCAAGGGTTTTAGTTCTAATCAGTGGGATGAGTGGACTAAGTGAGCTTATGCTACCATGCTAGCACTGGAACCTTCATTCCCCCATTTTTAATAAGGTCTTTTGTCTTCTTACCCCTATGCTGTATGAGCTCTTTATATCTACTGGATACGACTCCTTTGTCAGACATAGGTATTGTGAATGTTTTCTGCCGAGCTGTGTCTTGACTTTACATCATCTTAACAATGTCTTTCTAGGAATTTTTTTTTTCATTTTGAGGAAATCCAATTTGTTTTCTTCATTTGTGCTTTTGGTATCCTAAATGCCTACCCTAAGAAACATGTGCCTACCCTAAGATTGTGATGATTTCTTTGTTTTCTTCTAGATGTTCTATAACTTTAGCTTTTATACTTAGGTTTCCTATGATACTTTTGGAGTTAACTGATATGATTTGAGGTGGGGATCAGGATCTATTTTTCCATTTGAATATCCATTATGTCAATGTCATTGGTTGAAAAAACTATTCCTATTTCTCATTGAACTATCTTGGTACTGTTGTCAAAAATCAGTATTATATGGCAGCACCTGGGTGGCTCAGTTGGTTAAATCTCCAGCTCTTGGTTTTGGCTCAGGTCATGATCTCAGGATTATGAGATCAAGCCCCACATCGGGCTCCTCTCAGTGCAGAGTCTGCTTGAGATTCTCTCTCTCCCTCTCCTCTGCCCCACCCTCCTTGCTCTCACACACTTACTCTCTCTCTTAAATAAATCTTTTTAAAAAATTGGTTCTATATTCATGGGTCCATATATCCCATCGACTGATAACAATGGGGGTGAGGAGGGTTTGATCACAATCAGAGTTTCTCAATCTTGGCACTATTGACATTTTAAGCCTATTTGTCGTGGAGCTGTCCTGTGCCCATTAGGATGTTCAATAGCAACCCTGGCCTCTACCCACTAGATGCCAGCAGTACCCTCCCCCAAGTTGTGCCAATCAAACATGTCTCCAGACATTGTCAAATGTCCCTTGGGGTTTAACCACTCTCAGCTGAGAACTGCGGCTGCAAATTTACTATATGCCTTGAAATCAGATATTGGTCGTTGGCCAATTTTGTCCTTTTTTTTTTTAAGATTTTATTTTCTTGAGAGAGAACTCGAGAGAGAGCAGGAGCAGGGGGAGGGCCAGAGGGAAAGGGAGAAGCAGGCTCCCCGCTGAGCAGGGAGCCTAATGCAGGACTTGATCCCAGGACCCTGGGATCATGACCTGAGCCGAAGGCAGACACTTAACGGACTGAGCCATCCAGGTGCCCCGGTTTTGTCCTTTTTCAAAATATACTTTACCATTTAAAAAACACAAATAGTTTTTAAAATCCTATGTCCACATTTTCATAGAAACGTATGCTAAATCTATCTTTAATTTCAAGTTTTTTGCATGTTTCTTTCTTGGTTAGTAAAATCTACCCCTTTGAGTGTACAGATCTATGAATTTTAACTAATGCATCCTATCAAGTAACCACCACCTTAATCAAGATAGACAGTTCCATTATCTCCCCAAGTTCCCCCTTGCCCAGTGGTGTACTGGTAAACCAGCTCTCAAAAACAAACAACACAACAGAACTAAGCCTTGATTGTTTGCTAATTTTCCTGTTGTAAATACTCCTGCCCTGGCCAGTTTCAAACTGCTGACATGGCATCACTTAAATGTGCAGCTGGTAAGAGATGTGCAGACCGGGCTCTTATGAGCTGCTACAAGCCGCCTCAAGGGCACCATGCACTGTGCCCTTTGGCTGAAAACCCTCCTCACCCCTATGGAACCACCAATCTGTTTTCTGTCCCTGTGGTTTTGCCTTTCCCCAAAACTCTTGTAAGTAGAATCACAGGCAAGTTCTAGTTACTCATCTTCCTTGAACACGATCCCTGCCTTCCTGACTCCCAGAGGTTATGGTGCTCTGCACAAGTGGCCCTTCTCTACTGCATTTTAAATCCTGCAGAAAGCTGGGGAGATTTTAGGGCTCATTTCACTTGTTCCCTTTCTCTCCTAGATCCCTGTCCCGCACTTCCTGTTTTCCACTGTCTTAAAATAGTAGCTTCCTACTTTGTCCAGTTTTCTAGCTGTTCACAGCGGGAGAACAAATCCAGTACCAGCTATATTAACATGAGTAGAAGCAGAAGTCTCTCTAACCAGTTTTTAATCAGTCGCATTTATTTCAGTAGTTACTCTACGCCAGGAACCGTGCTAATCAGTTGTCACTGAATATGTCCTCTTAATAATCCTATCAGGAAGGTGCCATTATTACCTTGTAAAGGTAATAGTAAAGACAAGGAAATGAGGTTTAAAGAGGGTAATCAAAGGCCAGTAGTAAACGGCAGAGGTGAAATGCAAATTTAGGCAGCTTGGCTCTGAGGCCGAAGTATTTAATCACTTTGCCATTGCAAATGATTTTAGGTGACACAGGTAAACAGTTTTTATTTTACAGCAAATATATTTAATTTACCGTAAAGTAGAAAAAATAATATTGTGACATCAAAGCCACAATTTTTCAGATATTTCTGCCTGGGACAAGAGTAAAGTAGATTTTTTTCTTTCAATAAAACATCGAGTCAACTGACACATTGATTAAAAGCTGTAATCAGATATGGGGAGGACACACAGGTGATGGGAGAAGACCTGCACTCCAGGCCACATCGCGACACTTCACCCCTTCCGGTCTGGCCCCTGCATCCAAGTGTGTCTCTAGGTATGGATGACGCTAACTCATTTCACATCAAAGGAATCACATGTCACCATGTGCTTTCTTCATTCCACAATGCGTGCTGGACTTAGCCCTTAGTTTAAAGCCAGCCCCCCAGGCCCTTCTGTGGGGTGGCTGCTCCTCTTCACCTGCCCGGAGCTTCTGGTGACTTTTAGAGAGCCACCTCTTCCTGGCTGCTATGCAAGACCAAGGACCCAGGGTTTAAAAAACCTTTGGTGGCTCCCTCTTGCCCAGGAAAGCAAATCCAAACTGTATGGTCCGGTGCCCCAGGTCTTTTACAATCCAGCTGCCTCTCTACTATGTGAAGCGAGTTTCCCCTTGGGCACCCCTAGCAGCCCTGGTGCATCCCCCCACTGTGCTCTCTTTCACAGGGGAGTCCCACTCTCCCTTCCTCCAAGACACAGCCCAGGTGGCCACAGACGCTCTCTTCACTTCTAGGCTGCCCTAACCCCGTACCCCAGACTAGGGGGCTTAGACACTGAAAGTGATCTTCTCCCAGGTCTGGAAGATGGAAGTCTGAGATGAAGGTGCCGGCAGGCTGGTTTCTTCCGAGGCCTCTTTTGTTGGCCTGTACATAGATGATGGCCTTCTGCCTAGTCTGCACATGGTCTCCCTCTGTGTGTGTGTGTGTGTGTGTGTGTGTGTGTGTGTGTGTGTGTGTACTGTGTCCTCAACTCCTCCTCTGAGAAGCACACCAGTCGTATGAGAATAGGACCCATCCTAATGACCTCATTTTACCTTAATTACCTCTTTAAAGAAACCTGATCTCCAAATGGTGTTAACATTCGGAGGTGCTGGGGGTAAGGCCTTCAACGCATGAATTTTAGGGGACACAATGTAGCCCGTAAAGTCCTCTGAGGTGGACTTTAGATATTCTAGATCTTCTTCTCCATCCTCAGTCTTAGTCTTTTGCTTCCTCTAGCCAAGGGTTGGGGGCATTTTCACTTTGCTTTGTTTTATGCGTTTGCTTGGGACATGAGGTGCTCAGACCTCTTCTGCCCGCATCCCTCAGGCTGGGGTACAGACAGAAGGGCCACCATCTCCCAAGGGCAGGAACCAGGCCTCCCACTTCGCCAACACCCAGGGCTGCTCTGGTGCTATGCTGGTTCCAGCAGGGAGTTTGCCTTGTGCCCTCTGGGCGCATGCAGACAGAGGCTTTTATATCCCAGCTCTGTCACTGAGCAGTATTGCTTTGGGGAATATAACCCAAGTCTCCAATGCCTCAGCTGTAAATCGGGGACAATAACATCCTAACCTTCTTATGAGAATTAATTTAGAGAGTAAGGTTAAGAAGAATGACTGACATAGAATAACCTGCTACCAAATGACAGTGATCATTATTGTCACCTCTCCTGAGTCCCCAAAGCTCCTGCCCAAACCTCCCAGCTAACCAGATCCAGACAGGGACATTAAGACTGACTTACCTGATGCAGTTGCCAGTACTCTGGGGATGTGGGACAGGAAACTCTAAAGTTTTAAATATATATATAGCTGAAAACATTCTATTATATATAAAAATATCCATGTCTCACACTACACCTTGTACTTATTTTTTTCCTGTGTCTCATTTTAAAATACTAGTCATAAAGCCAATCAGCACTACAGAGACATTTTGTGACTTTAACACAAATTTTAAATAAAATGTACTCACAATTACTTTTAAATGAGGCAGAAAAACATCATACACCCTACAGTTCCCTCAAGACTCTTAGGTGTAACTTTTAGCCTGGAAAAGAGGCACTTTCCTAGTTATTCCACAAGGGGGAAGACTGATTCCATTTCTTCTGAAAGAAGAATGGGTCATCCTTAAAGATCATTTAAAACTGGTATTTCTGGTGTGTGTGTGTGTGTGTGTGTGTGTGTGTGTGAGAGAGAGAGAGAGAGAGAGAGAGACTATTTCTCTCAAAGAAATGAAATTTCTCTATGCAAGGAAGATGCCATTTTTTTTTTAGCTGACAACTTACAGATGGCCGTTGGTTTGAAAACATATTTCAAAATCATTTACACACACAATCTCCCTGCAGTCAATCATGGAGGATTCTAACCAATGCCACATCCAGAATGTAAGAGCACTGTGGTTATCCACTAGAAAGTCAAGCAAATTATTTAAATTCACAGGGATGGAAAAAAAAATCATCTTTTTTCAACATCAAACAGAAAACATTCTTTCTTTGAAAATGTAAATCCCTTAAATGTATTCAAGAATTTTAATAATCATCCCGGAAGACTATCCTATTACTCTTTGAAGCCCTTAAAAAATTTTTCTTTAAATAGTCACACGCTACTAAGGGTGGGGGAGAGAGGCTTTTAGGTGACAGTGGAGGTGGAGAGGCCCCATGGGTCCCCACGTACCTTTTTCCAGAAAGGAAGAACAGCCTTCAGAGAATCACTAGGCAAACGTAGGGGTGCGGGGGAAATCTTCTAAGAGTAAGGCACAGGATCCATTTCCCATCTGTTTTACATCTGGGGTTAGAAATAGGACGTAGAGCTCTGAACTACAGGGAGAGCCTCCAAGACAGTTAAAAACAGAGAGCTGAGGAGAACTTGGATCCCCCATGTGCAGTTTTGGTCCAGGTGGGGGTGAGGGCATTCCAAGCCAACGTGTTAGGCAAGCCAGAGGTAGAAAGTGGTTTGAAGCCCAATCCTTTTGTGAGCTAATAACCAAGCATGAGCTTCAGCTCAAAGAACTGGAACTCCATCTACGAAGAGAAAAACAGAAGAATCAAGAAGATACCAGCTATTTTACTCACAGAAGCTTTTTCTAAGGAAATAACTGAAGATATTTACAGAGATGTAGCTTTAAGATATTTACCACAGTGTTATTTCTAACAAGGAAAAGTAAATAAACAAAAAAAATATTTTAAAGGAAAACCCTAAATATCCAACAATGCCGGATTGGTCAGAAAATTGATACTGTATCCACACAAGTAAATATTATGAAACAATTAAAAATTGTAACATAGAAATGTATTTGTTGCCATGGAAAAAGAGTCTTAATATACTAAGTAAAAGCTGATTATGAAACAGTCTATACCAGATATATCTATATATGTCTATATATAGATATATAGAGATATATATAGTGGTAGATTTGTAGATGTTCATAGTTCTCTTTTTGTTAATTATTTTCACCCTATTAAAAATACCATATAAAATACACTATAGACACGTCACATAAAAAAGATAGAACCCCAAATTCCTAACAAAATCCCAGCAAGGTATTTTGCAGATTTGTAAGATCATCCTAACATGTATATGGAAAGACAAAGGAACTAGAATAGCTAGAGTATTTTTTGAAAAAGAATAAAACAGAATCATTCTACCTGATTTCAAGATTTACTATGAACCTACAGCAATCAAGATTGTGTGGTATCACTAGAGACGCATTCAGATACCCAGAAAAAGATTCACACAAATATGCTTGACTTTTGACAAAAGTTTAAAAGCAGGGACACCTGGGTGACTCAGTCGGTTAGGCATCCAACTCTTGATTTCAGCTCAGGTCATGATCTCCGGGTCATGGGATCAAGCCCTCTGTCGGCCTCCTGCTGGATGTAGAACCTGCTTAGGATTCTCTCTCTCTCTCTCTCTCTCAAAAAAAATCATCCTCAACCTAAGTCTCATGTCTTAATATGAAAATTAACTCAGAACAGATCACAAACTTAAATTTAAAATGTAAAACTATAAAACTTTTCGACAAAAAAAATAGGAGAAAATCTTCAGGGCCAGGAAAGATTTCTCAGATATAAGATCTAAAGCACAATCCATCAAAGGAAAAACTGGTAAATTGGGCTTCATTCAAAATAAAAACTTTGCTCTGAAAAAGACCCTGCGTGAGGATGAAAAACAAGTCACAGAGTGGGAGAAAGTATTTGCAAACCACATACAGGACTGAGGACTAGTATCTAGACCACATAAATAACTTGCAAAACCAAAGAGTAAAAAAAACCAGACAGTCCAACTAGAACACAGACAAAAGACAAAAGCCATTTCACCAAACAGGATCTACTGATGACCAATAAGCACATGAAAAGACGTATGTTATTAGCCATTACAGAAATGTAACCTCAATCACAATGAGATATCACTATACATCTGTCAGAATAGCTAAAATAAAAAATAGTGACAACACCAAATGCTGGGGAACAAACACAGAAACTGGATCACGCATATACTGCTAGTGAGATAGTAACATAGAACATTCCCTCCTGAAAACACTTTCCTCAAAACCTAAACATGCAACTACCACAGAAGCCAGCAATGACACTCCTGGGCATTTATCCCAAAGAAATGAAGATTTATGTCATCCACACATGAGTAGAAACAGCAGTCACATTCACAGCAGCCCCAAACTGGAAACAACATGGATGTCCTTCAGTGGCTGAAAGGTTGTCCATACCACAGAACACCACTCAACAGGAAAAAGGAAAGAACCCCTGACGCACACAGCAATCTGGATGATGATCCAGGGAGTTATGCTAAGTGTAAAAAGTCAATCCCCAAAGGTTACATTTTATAATTACATTCTGTAATTCTGTGGTTCCTTCTCTAGAACATTCTCAAAAATGACAAAATTATAGAAATGGAGAAGAGTTCAGTGGTTGCAAATGGTTAAGGAGGGGTAGAGGCAAGAAGAAGTGGCATGACCATAAAGGGGAAACACGGGGGGTCCTTTAGGGTGATGGAAATGCCTGTATTTTTTTTAAATATTTTATTTATTTATTTGTCAGAGAGAGAGCACAAGCAGGGGGAGGGGCGGGCAAAGGGAGAGGCAGACTCCCCGCTGAGCAAGAAGCCCAATGAGGGACTCGTTCCCAGGACCCTGGGATCATGACCTGAGCTGAAGGCAGACGCTTAACCGACTGAGCCACCCCGGCGCCCCGGAAATGTCTGTGTTTTGACTATCAAGGTCAATATCCTGGTTGTGATCTTATACTATAGTGTTGCAAGATGTTACCACTGGGAGAAGCTGGGTAAAGGGTATGCAGCATCTCTCGGTATTATTTCTTACAACTCTGTGAATCTACAATGATCTCCAAATTAAAAGTTTCATTAGAATAAAAACGACAGAGATGAGACGGTCCCCAGAAAACAGGCAGACATGGGCCTGTGTGCTGTGCTACTCGGGGCTGCATCAAAGGCCTTGTAACTAGCAGGGAGCCCAGAACACTCGGCATCCAAGTGACACCAGGGTGGCAAGAATGAGGGCCATGGGGGGGGCTCCCCAACAGCCTGTCAGCCTCCTCTGAGCCCCTGAGCTCACATCCTCCCCCTGTCCCATTGGCAGCCCTGAGAGGAAGGGGAAGAGAGGACCCAGGATGGCAGGGGCTCCCCCCAGTCAGCTCTGGGCCACTGGGCAGCGCCAGACTCCAGCAGCCAACCTCAGTGCCAGGCACCCGTGGATCAACCCTGCCCATGGGCAGGATGGAACAGTGACACCGTCTCTTCCCATCCACTTCCCATCAGCAAGCAGCAAATGAGTAGGCACGGCTTGCTCAGGGCTGTTCCTCCCAGAGCTAATGGCCTGTTTAGCTCAGTGTCCATAACAAGAGCAGCTTTCTCCAATTAAGTAACCACAGGCAGGGGTTTTTGTTTTGTTTTCTTTCTTTTTTCTTTTTTCTTTTTGCAAACCCTAGCACTTCGCCTAGTAACAAAAGGTAAACATAACATGATTTATTACTTGATGAGATCCAAGAAATGCCATGTTAATGGCGTCTAGTGAGGACACACAGCTCTCAGATGTAAACAAGCCATCAGATTGAGGGTACTGAGAGACTGGAGGGAGCCCTGGTCTAGAAGAGCTACTGTCTGCATGAGAGCACCAGCCACACAGGCATGCAAACACAGGCGTCGATGAGGGGAAAACAGGAATGACTTACAGAGACAAAGAAAGAATCCAGTCCAAGTGGATGTTCTGTTTTGAGGAAGGCCAACAAGCTCAGTGGGCTGGCTCTCTCTTTGCTCTAAACAGCATCAACGCTGAACCTCAATAACACTGTTCCCGGGCGCCTGGGTGGCTCGGCTCAGTCGTTGGGCGCCTGCCTTCGGCTCAGGTCATGATCCCAGAGTCCTGGGATCGAGCCCCGCATCGGGCTCCCTGCTCAGCCGGAAGCCTGCTTCTCCCTCTCCCACTCCCCCTGCTTGTGTTCCCTCTCTCGCTGTGTCTCTGTCAAATAAATAAATAAAATCTTAAAAAAATAAATAAATAATACTGTTCCCGTCAGTCTTCTTTCTCTTCCTACAAGTCGCTCAACTGCCGACCTCAGGGCCCCTGCACTTGCTGTTTGTCCTGCCTTAGGGCTCTGCCCCCAGATCTGGGAAGATTCCCAGTTATCTGCTAGGTCTCAACACATGTGCCTCCTCCTGGGAAGGGCCCTCCCTGACAACTCCCTCCAAGTTGGCTTCCTGCCCCCACTTCGACCCACAGTCCCTAGGGCATCTCCCCACTTGCGTCCTTCATAGCACTTACCTTCAGGAAGTGTCTTGTTTGCTAGTGTATTATCCCCACCAAAGCGGCAGCCCCACAAAGAAAGGAAGCTCAGCTGTCTTCTTCCCATTACCTGACACAGAAAGTTTCAATAAATACCCATTGAAAGAATCTGTAAAACTACCTCTTTTCCTGTGGCAGCTTTAATTCTGGGTTAATTCTGCTCAGGAAAGGTTGTAGTCATAATAAAGGCCCCTTTCAAGGGGTTTTGCTACCCATGGGAGACTCAAAAGAGCAAAGAGCCTCTACCTTTTTAGAAATCCCTTTGGTAGGAGCTTCTGTGGTTAAGTCTGACAAGTTGAGTCGGCTGGCTGAGGCCGAGCCCAGGGCCCCCAGGGCTGTATACCCTACACTTCTGAGTCTATTCTATCTGCCCTCCATCCCTGCCCACCACACTGGGCTTGGGCATTGTCTCTTCTCTGGTCTTCTCTCGTATCTATGGGACAGCACCAGCATTTTCTAAGAACAGAAGACCTGGTAATTCTAAAGGCTCTCCCTCAATTTCAGATGCGGACTTTTGAAATGACTTCTAAGTTGATCCAAGGGTTGTGGGTTATTGTAACCCACATTTAACATTGAAATGACTTCTAAATGAGAAAGACAGAGCCTTGCTCACAAGTCAGAAGACCCAGATGCTAGCCCTGCTCTGCCAATAACTCTCCCCATGACCTTGGGGGAGGCACGTCCCATCATCCCTGGAGTCTCTGGAAAGGACACGTGACCTCTCAGCAGCCATCTTAGCCAGGCAAGTTCCATCCTGCCCAGGATTCTTGTGGGGTTGAGGGAGAGAGAGAGATCCATTACGGTAAGTGCTATCGACTGAATATTTGCATCCCCCCAATTCCTGTGTTGAAACCTAATCCCCAAGGTCAAGAGAATAGGAAGGGGAGCCTTTGGGAGGTGAACAGATCATGTGAGTGGAACCCTGATGAATGGGATGAGTACCCTTAAAAAAGAGACCCCGGAGAGCTCCCTTGCCTCTTCTACCTTGTGAGGATATAGCAAAGCAGGCCCTCACCAGACACCAACTCTGCCAACACTTGATCATGGACTTTCCAACCTCAAGAACTGTGAGAAATAAATTTCTGTTGTTTGTAAGCCACTCCGTCTATGCTGTTTTGTTATAGCAGCCTGGAGGGACTAAGACAGTAAGCCTCCTTAGGCCCGGTGGCCATCCTAGGGGCTTTAGACCAAACTCCGCCGTGGAGGAAAGGGCCTCCCATGAGGAGCTGGATGGTATAAAGGCTCCCCCACCTGGAGGCAGGCAGCCTCTGACCTTGAGAGCTATTAGAGTTCTGGCAGCTACTTCAGCATCCTGGGCCTCAGTTTCCCCATGTGCAGCTGAGGACAACAACAGCAACAGCACCTGATGGGATTGAATAAAGCCATGACGTGCGACTACAGCATCTGGCACAGGGTAAGCACTCAATAATGGCAGCCCTGAGTAAGATGGCGAGGATGATGATGATGGAGGAGTTGAAGAGGGAGACGAATTCACACTGAAGACAAGCAGCAATAGGAATGGTCTCTGGTTGTACTGTTGAGAGACAAAAGTATGTGTGCCAGGAGTCTGGGCCTGAGTCTCCTTCAACAACAAAGCAAGGAGAAGAGCTCCCATTCTGGAACAGTCATATGCCTGCCCCAAGGAAGAATTTTCCTGCCAGATACTTCTAGACTTCATAACACTGAGAGATTGCACAAATGACCCCCATACTTGTTTCCCAGGTAATGTGACGTGATGGCCATTCAGGGGGATGGTCAGTAAATTCCAGAAGGCATAACTGAGTGATCCTTTAAAAACAATACTTAGAAAGACTGCAGTAATGGGAGGCAAGACTTAGGAAATAAGGGGAAAAACAGAATACAGAACTGTGTTGCAATTACAGCTGCTTAGAAACATGTCTGCTCACAGGCAGGCTGGAGAAGCAAAGATGAACAACAGTTGATTCGCCTGAGTGACAGGACTGGGAGTGATTAAAGCAACATTTTTGCTCTGGCGGTTATACTGTGGTCTCTTATCATTTTTTAAGTAAAAGGAGCGAGTGATGAATTTCACAGGAGTGTATGTAATGTGGGGGTCCCTGGCTCTGATGACCCCTTCACTAATTCTCCCTCCCTGATACTCAGTCTCTCTCACTTGCTACCAGTCGAAATGGCTCCGGGCAACAGGGCCTGTTGGAGAGGGATTTTTGCAGATTTACAGTAGCTCAAAGTATAGCAAATTGATTAGCCAATGAGAAAAAATATTGTTGGGCTTTGTTATCAAGGTTTGCAGCATGATGCAGAGTTCAAAGAGATTAAGGGCAGAGGGAGTAAGACATGAAAACATGTGTTTGCAAGGAGCCTTGTGAAGGAGGGAAAGCTTTGAGCCCTCAGCTGGAGCCCACTGGGCCCAGCTACTTCATTAGCCAGAGGACACCTAGCCAAGCAGGCCCTTCTGAAGAGTAGAAGATGTTGTGTAGCCCCCAGTCTGAAAGTGAGGGGGTGGAAAACCATTTACCATGCTAATGGACACCAAAAGAAAGCTGGGGTGGCAATCCTTATATCAGACCGTTTAGATTTTAAAACAAAGACTGTAATAAGAGATGAGGAAGGACACTATATCCTACTTAAAGGGTCTATCCAACAAGAAGATCTAACAGTTGTAAATATCTATGCCCCTAACATGGGAGCAGCCAATTATATAAGGCAATTAATAACAAAAGCAAAGAAACACATTGACAACAATACAATAATAGTGGGGGACTTTAACACCCCCCTCACTGAAATGGACAGATCATCTAAGCAAAAGATCAACAAGGAAATAAAAACTTTAAATGACACACTGGACCAAATGGACTTCACAGACATATTCAGAACATTCCATCCCAAAGCAACAGAATATACATTCTTCTCTAGTGCCCATGGAACATTCTCCAGAATTGATCACATCCTAGGTCACAAATCAGGTCTCAACCGGTACCAAAAGATTGGGATCATTCCCTGCATATTTTCAGACCACAATGCTTTGAAACTAGAACTTAATCACAAGAGGAAAGTCGGAAAGAACTCAAATACATGGAGGCTAAAGAGCATCCTACTAAAGAATGAATGGGTCAACCAGGAAATTAAAGAAGAATTAAAAAAATTCATGGAAACCAATGAAAATGAAAACACAACTGTCCAAAATCTTTGGGATACAGCAAAGGCAGTCCTGAGAGGAAAGTATATAGCAATACAAGCCTTTCTCAAGAAACAAAAAGGTCTCAAATCCACAACCTAACCCTACACCTAAAGGAGCTGGAGAAAGAACAGCAAATGAAGCCTAAACCCAGCAGGAGAAGAGAAATAATAAAGATCAGAGCAGAAATCAATGAACTAGAAACCAAAAAACAGTAGAACAGATCAACGTAACTAGGAGCTGGTTCTTTGAAAGAATTAACAAGATTGATAAACCTCTGGCCAGACTTATCCAAAAGAAAAGAGAAATGACCCAAGTCAACAAAATCAGGAATGAAAGAGGAGAGATCACAACCAACACCAAAGAAATACAAACAATTCTAAGAACATATTATGAGCAACTCTATGCCAGCAAATTAGATAACCTGGAAGAAATGGGTGCATTCCTAGAGATGTATCAACTACCAAATTGAACCAGGAAGAAATAGAAAACCTGAACACACCTATAGCCACTAAGGAAATTGGAGCAGTCATCAAAAATCTCCCAACAAACAAAAGCCCAGGGCCAGATGACTTCCCAGGGGAATTCTATCAGACATTTAAAGAAGAATTAATACCTATTCTCCTGAAACTGTTCCAAAAAATAGAAATGGAAGGAAAACTTCCAAACTCATTTTATGAGGCCACCATTACCTTGATCCCCAAACCAGACAAAGACGCCATCAAAAAGGAGAATTACAGACCAATATCCTTGATGAACATGGATGCAAAAATTCTCACCAAAATACTAGCCAATAGGATCCAACAGTACATTAAAAGGATTATTCACCATGACCAAGAGGGATTTATCCCTGGGCTGCAAGGCTGGTTCAACATCCGCAAATCAATCAACGTGATACAATACATTAACAAAAGAAAGAACAAAAATCATATGATCCTCTCAATAGATGCAAAAAAAAGCATTTGACAAAGTACAGCATTCTTTCTTGATCAAAACTCTTCAGAGTATAGGGATAGAGAGTACATACCTCAATATCATAAAAGCCATCTATGAAAAATCTACAGCGAATATCATTCTGAATGGGGAAAAGCTGAGAGCTTTCCCCCAAGGTCAGGAACGCGGCAGGGATGTCCACTCTCACCACTGCTATTCAACATAGTATTAGAAGTCCTAGCCACAGCAATCAGACAACAAAAAGAAATCAAAGGCATCCAAATCGGCAAAGAGGAAGTCAAACTCTCACTCTTTGCAGATGATATGATACTGTATGTGGAAAACCCAAAAGACTCCACCCCAAAACTGCTAGAACTCATACAGGAATTCAGTAAAGTAGCAGGATATAAAATCAATGCACAGAAATCAGTGGCATTCCTATACACCAACAACAAGACAGAAGAGAGACAAATCAAGGAGTCGATCCCATTTACAACTGCACCCAAAACCATAAGATACCTAGGAATAAATTTAACCAAAGAGGCAAAGGATCTGTACTCAGAAAACTATAAAATACTCATGAAAGAAATTGAAGAAGACACAAAGAAATGGAAAAACGTTCCATGCTCATGGATTGGAAGAACAAACATTGTGAAGATGTCAATGCTACCTAGAGCAATCTACATATTCAATGCAATCCCCATCAAAATACCATCCCCTTTTTTCAAAGAAATGGAACAAATAATCCCAAAATTTGTATGGAACCAGAAGCGACCCCGAATAGCCAGAGGAATATTGAAAAAGAAAAGCAAAGCTGGCGGCATCACAATTCCGGACTTCCAGCTCTATTACAAAGCTGTCATCATCAAGACAGTATGGTACTGGCACAAAAACAGACACATTGATCAATGGAACAGAATCGAGAGCCCAGAAATGGACCCTCAACTCTATGGTCAACTCATCTTTGACAAAGCAGGAAAGAATGTCCAATGGAAAAAAGACAGTCTCGGGCGCCTGGGTGGCTCAGTTGGTTAAACGACTGCCTTCGGCTCAGGTCATGATCCTGGAGTCCCGGGATCAAGTCCCGCATCGGGCTCCCTGCTCGGCAGGGAGTCTGCTTCTCCCTCTGACCCTCTTCCCTCTCGTGCTCTCTATCTCTCATTCTCTCTCTCTCAAATAAATAAATAAAATCTTTAAAAAAAAAAAAAAGAAAAAAGACAGTCTCTTCCACAAATGGTGTTGGGAAAACTGGACAGCCACATGCAGAAGAATGAAACTGGACCATTTCCTTACACCACACACAAAAATAGACTCCAAATGGTTGAAAGACCTAAATGTGAGACAGGAGTCCATCAAAATCCTAAAGAAGAACACAGGTAGCAACGACTTCGACCTCAGCCGCAGCAACTTCTTCCTAGAAACATCGCCAAAGGCAAGGGAAGCAAGGGCGAAAATGAACTCTTGGGATTTCATCAAGATAAAAAGCTTTTGCACAGCAAAGGAAACAGTCCACAAAACCAAAAGACAACTGACAGAATGGGAGAAAATAGTTGCAAATGACATATCAGATAAAGGGCTAGTATCCAAAATCTATAAAGAACTTACCAAACTCAACACCCAAAGAACAAATAATCCAATCAAGAAATGGGCAGAAGACATGAACAGACATTTTTCCAAAGAAGACACCAAATGGCCAACAGACACATGAAAAAGTGCTCCACATCGCTCGGCATCAGGGAAATCCAAATCAAAACCTCCATGAGATACCACCTCACACCCGTCAGAATGGCTAAAATTAACAAGTCAGGAAACGACAGATGTTGGCGGGGATGCGGAGAAAGGGGAACCCTCCTACACTGTTGGTGGGAATGCAAGCTGGTGCAACCAGCCTGGAAAACAGTATGGAGGTTCCTCAAACAGTTGAAAATAGAGCTACCATACGATCCAGCAATTGCAACTGGGTATTTACCCCAAAGATACAAATGTAGGGATCCGAAGGGGTACGTGCACCCCAATGTTTATAGCAGCAATGTCCACAATAGCCAAACTGTGGAGGGAGCCAAGATGTCCATCAACAGATGAATGGATAAAGAAGAAGTGGTATATATACACAATGGAATATTATGCAGCCATCAAAAGGAATGAGATCTTGCCATTTGCAACGACGTGGATAGAACTGGAGGGTGTTATGCTGAGTGAAATAAGTCAATCAGAGAAAGACATGTATCATATGACCTCACTGATATGAGGAATTCTTAATCTCAGGAAACAAACTGAGGGTTGCTGGAGTGGTGGGGGGTGGGAGGGATGGGGTGGCTGGGTGATAGACATTGGGGAGGGTATGTGCTATGGTGAGCGCTGTGAATTGTGCAAGACTGTTGAATCACAGATCTGTACTTCTGAAACAAATAATGCAACATATGTTAAGAAAAAAGAAAAAGAAGATAGCAGAAGGGGAAGATTGAAGGGGAGTAAGTCAGAGGGGGAGACGAACCATGAGAGACGATGGACTCTGAAAAACAAACTGAGGGTTCTAGAATGGAGGAGGGTGGGGGGATGGGTTAGCCTGGTGATGGGTATTAAAGAGGGCACATTCTGCGTGGAGCACTGGGTGTTATGCACAAACAACGAATCATGGAACACTACATCAAGAACTAATGATGTAACGTATGGTGATTAACATAACAATAAAAAATTTAAAAAAACGAAGATGTTGTGTAGTGAGCAAAGCGCTCACCTGGGGACCTGTGTTCTGGCCTTCAGGGGCAGCCTGGGTGGAGAGATGCGGTACCCGTAAATAATCACTCCTGTTGGAAACAATAGAAATGACCCCCATCATTGTCCCAATGGTCAGGGGGTCTTAGAGGATGATGTCCTGGAATGCCAGCCTTGTTCTCCCTTCTTCCCATCTGGGGCCCAGCCAGGCTGTCCCTCAGCTCAGCTGGGATGGGGTAAGGCTCTCTCCTCCTTCGGCCTCTCCCAGGCAGAGTCCATAAACAGTAATGCTGCATCTCTCCAGGTGAGGAAACCGAGTCTTCAAAGAAACAAGTAACTTGTTCAAGGTCAAAGTCGCGCATCCCTGTATCCCTGTAAGTGATGGGGTGTGATTCAAATCTACATCCTGTTCCTGCCTGTTTCCCATAATGAAAAAACATGGAGGGGCAGCCAAGTGCCTGGAAAGAGGAAGGAAAGAGAAATTGCAGGCAAAATTCCCTCTGCGCTCACACACCCACCCCAGGTTCCTCAGACAGCAGGTTTACTCGGTCAAACTGCCCAGAAGGTACCAGCTGCTGCTAACAGCATGAGAAACATGGGGACAGGAAGCACGGAACTTCGGGCAGGTGGACCAGCAGACAGAGCCAGATGGCCTGACCCAGTGCTGTTTTCGTGGAGGGCAAACACGAAGGAGCAACGTTAGAGATGCAGAGGACAGAAGAGAACAAAGAAGTCCTGATCCCTGGTCGTTCAATCTGCAGTTTGCACACAGACTCAGAAGAAGGTATTTGACTCTAAACTTTTGCTCTGCCCTGGGCCTTCTGAATTGTTGACAGGAAAGGCAAAAACCACAAGGCATCATTTGCCATGAGCGTGGGATCCAGAGCCGTGTGGACTGAACCCTGCTCAGGGATGCTCTGGAGCCAGCTCGCAGAAGCCGCACATACCTGGGCTGAATGCCCGCTCCGCTGCTCACCGCTGGTTTTCAGCAACACACTGTCACCACAGCCCACCTAATAATCGTCGAAGAGTGATTTCAGGGTCTCACAGCCGCATCTTCCTTGGGAGGCGTCCAGGTGAATGTTCCCAGGGCTTTGGCGTCATCCCTGTCAGTGAGCGAGGCTATCCGCAGCCTGCAGTGGACACGCAGTTCTTCTTGGCGTCCTTCTCTCCCTTTTCCTGACCCACACCCTGTTAGAAGTCTCTTCCTCCTGCAGGAACTTGTTTTCTCCCCCTCGCCTCCTACACTTGGTCCTGGAGAGCACAGACTTGCTCAGACCATCTAGCTGAGGGCTTGCAACCAGCTTCAGCTGTGAAATCCTTCCCACGAGCAACTTTAGGTGGCCCCCAACATGCAATCCCGTGGACGTGGAACAATGCTGGTTAAAATAGGGATGGCAGCGCAGAGCCCTCTAGCCAGGCTCCCCTCCTCTCCTGGCCCCTCAGAACATCCCTTTCTCTGAGCAGCATCTTCACGTGCATATGCCCAAGAATGCGAGGATAGTGCAGCAGGTCAAGGTCGGAGGGAGGTCCAGAACCCCAGTTTCTTGACACCAGCCAGAGGCTTCCACCACACCCACCCCCTAAAATAGTCTCCCTTCCCTACACCACCCTGCTTCGCTCCCCATGTTGGTTTGTGTGAGTCCAGCAGTTTCTAGGCCTGGAATGTTTTTCTCCTTTTTTGACCCTGGCATCTCTGTGCAGTGGGTTGTGGGAGACAATCAAGTGAGCAGGATCTGCCAGGATTGTGCGGCGGGCTGGGCTAAGCAGTGGCTTCGGGGCTTCTGGAACCGTCTCGGGACATCAAACCATTCTGAGGAATCCACTGTCATTTAGTACCAGCCACAGCAAATATTGGGCTCACAAGGAGCACTGGTTCCCATGAAGAGCCACCTTACTATTCCGTCAATGTGTTCTCAGCCACACAAGGCTCCCGGGTCATAGGAGGGGTCATGCAGCTTAGGCGAAGGACAAAGAAGTGGGTGTCGGGGGGCTGACTCTGCTGCCTCTATGCCTAGAGACACCCTCTGCTTGGGTGTCTCTAGACATGTCACCCTCTCTGGGATCCGAGCACCCGTCTCTCAAGGGGATCATAATCCCCACCTTCCTTGCCTCACTGGGGTATGGTGTGTGAAAGGCCCTGCAGAGAGTGACACATGACTAGAAGGCCAAGAGTCATGCTGTGTGGAGCTCAGCTCGGGAGTCAGACAGCACTGGGCTGGGGTGTGAACACGGCCAGCTGTGGGACCTCCGGCACTTCCAGACCAACAGAGACTTTCAGTCTTGCTTTAAAACCTGCCAGCCGGGCCCTGGCAACAGAATGGTGAACAAGTAATGTAGATCTTTTCCCTGGGCCCAGGCAGCTGCCCACCTCAGTCCGCTGGGACCCAAGAAATGGGGCCCGTCTGTAAGGCCCCAGGGATGGGTTTGGGTCACGTGACCCAACTCCAGGTCAGGGAGGGTCCCAGGGGGGAGTGCCCCCACCCCGTATGAAGGAGCTCAGCTGCTAGAACGAGAACCCACAGAGCCTCTTCTCAGGCCTCCTCAGCGAGAGAGGTGAGGCCCTCAGCCTTTGGCCAGGCCCCGCGGTGGAAGCCACTGTGCTCTCCCTTCTTCCTCCCCAGTCCTGCCCCTCCCACTCCCACACCCCCTGCCACATTCCTGAGCAGGTCTAGGCATTTCCCTCACAGAAGCTTCTTCGTGTTCTCAGATCCCTCTTCATGTAGCAGCCTGAGCACCTGCCCGTCCAACGCCTGCTGCTCCTTTGAAGGGGCATCCCCAGGGGGAATGTGGGGAGCATCGCCTCCTGTCCCCCACTGACTCTCCCCACCCTTTCCCTTGGGGCTCTACAGGGAGGGATGGAAGCCAGGTTTCCATTCTTCCTGCCTTTCCTGCGTGCCTGCTCAGCATCCCCTGCCCCCTGCCCACCCCCCTAGGACACTGGGACACACGCCTATACTTGCTGCCTCTAGTACACAGTGGGCTCATTTACCTGTCTTTTAAGTCAATTTGACTGAGTTTGACAAAGAGACAATGGGTCCTAAGAAAATCCCAAATGGCATAATAAATCCTAGATCTGTAAAATGAAAACACAGGCTCTTTATTTTGTTTACATCTCTATTTTCAAAGTTAGCTAATTTTAATTTTTTTAAGTTAGCTATTTTTTATTTTTTTAAGATTTTATTTATTTATTTGACAGAGAGAGACACAGCGAGAGAGGGAACACAAGCAGGGGGAGTGGGAGAGGGAGAAGCAGGCTTCCCGGGGAGCAGGGAGCCTGATGCGGGACTCGATCCCAGGACCCCGGGATCACAACCTGAGCTGAAGGCAGACGCTTAACAACTGAGCCACCCAGGTGCCCTAAGTTAGCTGTTTTTTAAATTAAACATTGTATTTTGAGATAATTGTAGATTTGCATGCGGTGTGAAGTAATACAGAGAGATCCTGTGGGCCCTCCACCCAGCTTCTTTCCTCAGTGGTAACACTGTGAGACAAAGGTGCAATAACAATATCATAGCCAGGATGCTGACATTGAGGTAATTCACCAAGCACTGTCAGACGTCCCTCGTTTTACTTGTACTCAGCTGTGTGTTTAATTCAATCCAATTTGATCACATGTGAGGATTTGTGTATCCACCACCGCAGTCAAAATACAGAAACATTTCAAAGCCACAGGATCCCTCTTGACACCCTTTTATAACCACACTCACCTCCCTCCAGCCCCCGCCCCTCCGTCTTTGGCAACTACTAACCTCTTCTCCATTTCTGACATTTTATTATTTCAAAATGTGACATAAAGGGAATCGTATAGTGTGTAATCTTTTAGGATTGGCTTTTGTCACATGGCATAATTCTCTGGAGAGTCATTCAAGTTGTGTGTATACCAATAGTTGGTTCCTTTTTTGCTAAGTCCTATTCCAAGGCTAGCCTGAGAAGGAGGCAGATAGTGAGCTCTCCGATACAAGGGTGACATCGAAGCAGAAGCCGGCTAGCTATTGCTCAGGGATACGATACAGAGCGAATTTCTCAACGAGAGTGATATACACCTAACAGGACAAAGCTTGGCTCTTGGGAGGCAACAAGTCTTAGCTGTTACAGTGGCTGTGGCCTTCCAAAGGGCCATTGTACATAAACAGATATATGGTATTTCTGTGGTACTGAAATTTCATAGGTGGAAAATGTCTAAACAGGCTGAGACAACACAACTGAAGGTATCCTTTGCTGCCTGGAGCTTGGGGTGACTGGTCGCAAAGGCCATTCTTCCTAGTCCACAGCTTTCAACAACCCAAATCCCACGTTCGTAATTTAAGGTTTCAGACCCCCAAACTGCCCTTTATTAACCTTTTGCAGAGACAGAGTTGGGGACTGCCTTTCTAGCACAATATCAGGAAACACTCATTGGACAAGGACAGCATCCCTCTTACAGATGCCTGGAAGCTCCTGAAGAAGAGCCAAAGCTAATCAGCTACCACGAGAGATGTTGACGACGCAAAGACTCCTGCGGAAGCAGCAAACTCATGCACACTAAGGTGGAAACAAATGAAAACCAATGGGATCAGAGAATGGCCCCTCTGAGGAATTTTATCTCCCCTCTGCGGCAGCACAGGAGATTCTGGGGGACCTCAGGTCAGCAATAGGCTCACCTTCTTCAAACCCACTACCTACTTGCTGGCCCATGGAAAGGTGTGCATCGAAAATCCAACTGTCTAAGCCAATACACCAGCCATGGGCACGGTGGAAGGGTTGCAGGTCCGAGCAGCTCTCATCCAGTTTTCTCAGGGACATGGTCAGTCCTGCTTCTCTCCCTGCTGAAGATCCTGATGGATGTCCTAGAGCTGGGGACCGGCTAAGATTGAGGTTCACCTTTCTCTGTAGGTGAGCATTCTTTTTCAAGGTGGAAACACACCACCAGGTCCAAGCTACGTGCACCAAAAAGCCTTGGAACAGACTCTTGGAAACCATGTATCAGGGTCACTGGCATAGTTATTAGTGCTAGGAATCAAAGAGTAAATCTCAACAAGAATCACCTGTTCCAAGTAAAAGGCAGGAAATACAAAGTGGGAGCCTCACGGCCCAGGGAAACAAGACTATACCACGGCAAGGGCACAAGAACCTGGGTTTAGCCCCAGAAAGCCATGCATGCCCTGGTCAAGCTGGATCTTCCAGCTTTGTAATCCTGGGCCGCAGCTTTAATGAGACATTAATGTACCTAATTACAGGTACAAGCGGTTCCAAGAGAGGAGAGGCTGTTATCCAACTTGCAAGTTCTCTTTCAGGAGGCATTAGCGCAGAATGGGTGGATTAGTAATTTAAGAAATTTGTTTTTTCCTACAAGTGCACTTTTATGTCAACGCTCCTAGGTCCAAACCTTTCATCTACTCCCTGGGGCTTTGGAGAGAGTCCTGAGAGGTGAAGTCACTTCTGGCCAGTTACAGCCTCCCAGGATCCACCTGGGCAGCAGCCCCCACAGCGGCTAGAGTGTCTGTGCCAGCTCATGGAGGGACAATGGCTCAGGCCATGCTGAGGTGACACAGAAGCATTTGAAAAAGCAACTGAGGTTGATGGAGCCATCCCCAGGCACATCCGCCACCTCACTGGGCTCTCAGGAAAGGTTGTGCTACTCCAGCCGGAGTGAGGGCCCCAGGTCAAACTTCGGGAACTTGGACACAACCCTGACCCCCCTCTTCTCCGACACAGTGACTCACACAGTTCACACAGAAAAGTGCCCATTCCGGACTGGAAACCGCCGCCTGGTAGAGGAACCACTGTAAAGGCTGGATCTGTGGCCACATTCTAGCGGCCGTTCCACTGCTATTTCTTCCAGATGTGGCCCAGCTGCTCAGCCCTCACCTCCCATCTGCCCTGCTGAAGGAGCCTCTGTGCAGCCTCCAGGCCTCCTGACTCTTAGCTCTCCAACTAGGCCTCCGGGGACGCCACCTCATACTTTCCCGAACCACGAGTCAGACTTTAACTCCCGTTCAGTGACTCCCTTTGTCGACAGGGTGAAGCTCAGACTCCTTAGCCTGCCCCTCAGCGTCTTCACTCCCCGCCACGCCAGGCCTGAGCCCAGAGCACTGTGTGGTCTGCAGGTCCCCTTTGCACCGATGCTCCCACTGCACTGTGCAGGGCCATGGGGACCCCCCCCATCCTTCGAGCCACCTGCCTTCCCCTAGCTAATTAAACCCAAGAAGTGGTTAAAAGGGTTCTTGCAATCAACAGCGTGTGACCGGGAGCAATCACGTGGCCATTTTGTGTTCCTTTTGTTTCATCTGTAGAATGGGGATCATGGCAGGACCTTCCTATTGCCTAGTTTGGGGTGGGAAGTCAAAGGACTGAATGCAGGTCAAGTGTTGAGAAGCATGCCTGGTGTGAGAAGTGCTCACAGAGCACCAGCTGTCACGAGTGGTATGACCCCTGCCCGGGGGCTTTTTGCAGCCTGGCACCTAAGCCAAAGTGTGCAGGAGAAGACGATACACCATCCCCACTGGGCTTGGCTTCCACTGCAAGCCAGAAATGGTGGGCAGACTTGCTTGTCTGCTGACAAGCTGAGCAATTGCAAAACAGCACAAGGCTATGGTCCTCCAACGTGGAAAATGGCAGAAAGAGACATCTGCCTTCCTGGTGGCCCGGGTACCCCTCTTGTAAAGCCCAGGACAGGGCCTGGATGAATCTGTGGATCAGCAAAGGTCTCATCTGCTTCCGTCCTTTGCAGTGATCCCTAAGGGAGGCTGGGCACATTCCTGTGGTCTGGGGTTCAACACTCAGATCTCCCTGTTCCCCTGATTACTTACTCGGCCACGGGTCTCATGGCAGGGTCCTGTGAGCATTTCGGTGAAAAAGCGCCTCTCTATACTCAGGGGGATGGCCAGAACCCAGCAGCCTTGGGGAAGGGGTTCCTGGGTAGATGATTTCAAGTTAACAAGCTTCACAACCAGAAACTGTTCTCAACAAGCTTCATCAGCACTCCTGTCCTACCCAAGTCCGAGGGGAGGGGGCGTGGTAAGCAGCGGGCGTTTCCATCCCCTGGAATAGCTCCCTGCAGCATTTCCCACCACCAGTCACAGGGGCTCCAAGGGGGGGGGGGGGGGCCCAAGGCCATAGGGCTGTGACAGTGTGCCAGGAGGGAGACTTGGGTGGGCTGTGCGGGGTGCCCCCACCCACAGCAGGTCATTTCACCCAGAGGTTTGCTTTAGCACTTGCAAGCAGCCTCCATAACCACAACAGCGGGACCACACAAACCTCCTGCAACAGAGCATGAAAAACAGCCTGCAGTCACCTGGAGATGGGAGGTCAGTGGAATTTCAGTTCTGACACTTAGGAAATAAACCGGAACAAGTTTCGACCTATTTGAGCCTTAGTTTCCTCATGTGCAAGATGGAAATAACGCTTGCTGTCCTGTCTCCCTCAGGGGCCTCTACGTTTATTCATGTGCTCAGCTAATTAAATTGCAGCCAAATGCCAGGCCTGAGCAAGGGCTCTCAGGGGAAGCCTGCCGGTCCCGGGGGCCTCCAGGAACCCAGTCTAGCTGCTCTGATAACCATACAAGTCCCTATTTGTGAAAAAGCTGTGTGAAAGTGTGAAATGCGAAACCACTGGCGTCATTAACATGGAATGTCTTGCATTAAAGGTTATTATCTGCTGAAAAGGGCAAAATGTATATTAGGTTAGCGCTCTTCAGGCTTTAACGTGCACTAGGATCACCTGGGGGTTTTGTCAAAATGGAGACTCTGATTCAAGGGTCTGGGGTGGGCCTGAGGCTCTGCATTTCTTGTAAGCTCTCAATCTACTGGGCTGGGGGTCACACTGCACACAGCAAGGTGTTAGGTTAATGCTGAGTGATTACAGTTCATTAAACTTAAGATATATCTTGGCTTATCAGATGGGCTAATTGCAGGATTTGGTGGGAGGGGAACATAGGATGGATAAGTTTTGATAGGAATGGTTGGCACTGGGCAAGTTCCAGAACACAGGGCCTCTCTGAGTGGTGGCCACTGAGGATGGTCTATGCATCTATAGAGCAGAGTGAGATGCAGGGACATTTGAGGGAGGTGAGGTCTGGAGGAAGAGACAGGTGAGCACACTTCATGGGCTCCTCAGGGGTGTCCAGAATGCTCTGCACAACGACAGGTTGCCCCAGGTGGAAGGAGTTGTCGTGGTTTGGGCACAGGTCTTGGGCAGCTTCTTCTGGGGCATGCTCTTTTCCCTACAAGTGTTCAGTGGGAGGAAGCTGGTCTTTTAGTGGGTCTCAGTTGAGACTGGATTCCAGGACAACCTGACTTAAGCCAGAAAATATCCTTAGGGCAAAGCATCAGCTCATGGAGGCTGCGTCAGGAAATGCTGTCAGACCTCAGGAGGAGTGGGATGGGGGCTGGCCTCTTGCTCAGGCCCTCTCTCTCTCTTGTCTTTGTTCCTTTCTGTGTTCCCCAAAGTGCCTACTGTAGGGCTGCAGAAGGGGCCCAAGGAAGTCAACAGAAAGAGAGGGGGTAAGTACCTACCGGTGTCATAAATTTGACCTTGCAAGCAGTCTCCCACTTAGACACATATGCTTTACAGTAAGAATGGAGTTGGGGCACCTGGAAAATTCTGTTCTTCACTCGATGAACTCTTTCCTCCAAAAATAAAGCCCATAAACTTGTTCAACAGCTGGAATTTTCCCTCTGAAGAGAGTACCTCGTCTGGCAGTTGACTTAAGCAGTTATTTGCAGCCTATAATTTTCACAAAAACAGTAGGGTGTGCCTGGCGGGAGATGTTTTCTACAATCCCATGGAAAGAAAACAATGAGAAAACTTTGGAACAAAGGACGCCTCTGATTCCATCCGAAAATAGACAACTGAGGGTCAAGGCCAACAAAGACGTGGAAAGTTTTGGAGCAGACTCGAAAGGAGTTGGGAGTGCTGTGCTTCAGGGGGTGCCGGAGAAGAGCCGGCAGGATTCCGGGTGGGATGAGGCAGTGGGGGATGCCAGAGGCAGGGGCGCCGGGAAGAGGTGGCTGCAACAGTTCAGGTGACAAAGCTCGAGGCCCACGGAGGCAGCAGCAGTGGAGGCTGGGAAGAGGGATCCGCGTAGAAGCCTGCACAGGGAGAACCAACAGCGCTCAGCAGTGAACAAACTGCACAGAAGGGGGTTCCAGGAGACCAGGGCAGTCTCGAGGTACCAACTCCGAGCGACTGAAGAATATGGTCCAGGCAATGAGGAGAGGGCACAAAGGATGGACAGACTTGCATGTGCTGGGGAGAGTTCTGCGCAGTCTGTAGCAAGGTGGAAGTATGCCTGTTTCTCCTGTCCAGGCAGCTCCCCTAAGTTCCTGGGCCCACAGGAAGGGAGGGGGTTGAAGTGAACCAAGAGGACCAGTGAGAGAATGGAAATGGTGGGGTCTCTGCTTCTTGGGGACACTCCTTGAGGCCCTTAGTGCTGACACTTTCCTTCCTTCCTCCCAAATGGCAGCTCATGGGGCCTTCCTGAGAACTGACCACAGGGTCCGTTCATGCCTACACATGAGGCCGAAAGTAGCTGGAGAGGCAGGGTCCTGGAGAGGCTGCTGCAATTCTCCTACAGGCTGGGGACACCAATATCCACACAGAGCTGAGTATCGTTAGCTCTAGGCGAGCCTCGTCTCTGCCACCTTGGTTCCCCCTGGAGTGGAGGGTAGGAGGGGACACAGGACAACGGAAAGACCTTGACATGGAGAGCTGTCCACAGGAAAAGCATCTGCAGTGTAGAACATGTACCCTGTGCCTTCCAAGTTGAAGTTCATACGTGACTCTTCTCTGTCCGGCTCTTCTCACTGCTGCTCCATGTCTGAGACAACAGCAGTGACATGGGAAGCTCTCCAGAGCCTCAGAGGAGCCGCTCTGGACTCGATCTGACCACCTCCTTGAACGGTCCCCAGGCTTCTCAAAGTGTTTGCTTACTACAACTGTATTAGCCAGGGTTGGCTAATGCCAGGTGCTGGAACAGCAATATCTCAAAACTCAGTGGCTTAACACCGAGCTTTATTTCTCCCTCACACAAAGTCCACAGTGGACTTCTCGTCAGCCAGCTCTCCTCCAGCGGGAACCCAAGCATTCTGGCTTCTTCCACTGTGTGGCTCCACCCTCTCTGAGCTGGTCACATTTTATGACCAGGCCTCTAAGTGGCATGTAACCACTTAGATTTCTAAATCAAAGCATACCAAAGATTCCTCCAAACTTGGCAAAAAAAAAAAAAAAAAAAAAAATCCATCCAACTTCTTTCACATGCTGAAATAATAGGAAAGAACTTAATAATTCTTTGTGTAGGAAAGGTCCCTTTGAGGAGGAAATGAAACTGGCCATGATGGAAATGACCTCCCCTTCTCAACCTATACCAGTGAGGCTGGATTCTCACTGAGCTTCTAAACTCCTGCATGAAGGACAGCATCAGAAAAGCCACATGGACAGCACCTTCATGCCAGGACTAGCCATAACGCAGCACCCCTCCATTGAGCCGCCCTTCTCTGCCAGGCCCTATCCTGAGCACACGAGGTGTGTTACTTCTATGCGTCACCACATCGGGCGACGTATCCATGAATACACCCACTTGACAGAGGAGCAAACTGAGCACCAGGGAAGCTAGCTAGCTTGCATCAAGGTCACACAATGGTCACGTGCAGTCCTAGGATATGATTCTAGGACAGTCTGGCTCCAAGACCTGCACCCGTTCCTCGGCATACACCTGCCTTTCTCAGTTATCAACACAAGACAAAAGCAGAACCAGCAAGCAGACAACAGTGGCTTTAGACACCTCGCACCCTTTTGTGCGGTCCGTGGCAAATGGTAAATATTAGCATGTTGGAGCCATCCCTGCCCTTTGGTAATCATTTCTTCTCTGGATTCCCAATGCTGGTAATTTGAGGCTATGATTCCCATTTCCTGCATTAGCTAGGAGGACGCACAGATAGCAAAACTGTGCAAAACCCAGCTGCCCCTTGCAGCAGGAGGTAGCAATTACCCTGGACTCTGCCCGCAGCCTTCTGCATTTATCGGCTCCAGCTGAGGCAACCGCATACTCCGGATCTCACAGTGAACAGGGACTTTGTGCTGGGGCACTGGAACCCACTCACAGCTGTACATCCTGGCCAGTTGTGCACATCTCTTCCCAGCTCCGTGTTCAATGTCATCGCATTAGAAGCTCTCAGTTGGCCATGGGGGAGTATTTACACCACAGAAATTGGTAAATGCCTCAAACCAGGACTTTCTTAAAATGCAGGGATCCAGTTGATAGTGTTCTTGAGAACGGGGTGTGTTGGGGGAGGGAGCCCATGTGCAGGTGAGGAACTTGCAGTAAAGTGGGAAGTTGCAGGAAGAACAGCCAGTGCAAAGCAGGCACTTACAATGTGCCTGGCACTGTGCCACGCTCTTGAGCTATTATCTTCTATAACTCATAGGAAACATATTAGGTACATATTACCATCACTTTCATTTAAACCACCCTTTAGCCACCTCACTGTACCTCTCGGCATAGTGGTGCCTCTGAAATATGGCCCAGGTCCCCCTGCTTCAAAAGCACCCTGGCTGGTTTATTAAAATGCAGATTCCAGGGCACTGTCCCTTCTGTGCTGAGTCATGATGTTTGGGGGAGGGGAGCCAGGACTCCGGATTTGTATCAAGCTCTCTGGGGATTCTTCTGCTCCACTACAAGTTGCAAACGAGGACCGAGGAGTTAAAAACTGGCCTCCAACTGCAGCCTTCTCATAGCTTATCACATAATTTACTGGGAAACCTGGCCAGAGAGTTGGTCTAGGACTTGGGTGGGGTTTGAGGCTTTGGCCCAAGAGCCCAGGGCTGGGGAGTCCAGACGCTATTCCAACTCCTTCCCCAGAAGCCAGTGAGTTCCCCAGCTCAGCAGGCCGTGGGGCCCCGGGGGTGGGGCACTTGGAGCAGGTGGTGGGATCCTCTCTTTGACTGTCATGAAAGGAGTAATGGGTTGAGTTCTCATTTTTACAACAATTTCAGTATGTGGAGCAAAGTCTGTTTTGTATTATTTTCTTCTCAAAAAAGGCTTTCCCACATTTTATCATAATAAAATCACCTTGGTAGGACAGTCCTGCAACCTAAATGAAAACACTCGCCAGTGAAATGGCACTTGACCAACCTGAAACAAAGCAAATGTCGTATTTTAGATTGGAAGGGAAGGGGGCTGGTGCACGGGCCCACCCGGCCAGAGTTGTGACCAGGGCCAGCCCAGTTCTCAAAGGCCATGCTGGCCCACCCACCCCACTGGCCTTCAGAGCCGGCAGGCCCTCTCTCTCTCCCTCTCTCGTGTGTCTTTCCACCAGAAGTCATTAGGGATGATTCAGGAGGCACTTGGGCTCTCCCTGGCCCCAGCTCAGGGCTGGACTGGTGCACAGCAAACAGCCCTCCTGTTGCCTGTAGCCACTCCCTACAGACACCGAGCCCGGAGAACGGAAGCAGCAGTGCCACAGACCAGCTGTGGCCATGTTGCCCTGCGATGGCATGGCCATCTCTGCCTGGCTAAGGCAGGGCCTGACACCCACCACTGCAGTATAGAATCTGGATGAAAGCACATCCAGGACCAAGCAAATCTCATCATTGACACCTCTATGGGACTACACTGAGCAGATCCCTGCTGAGAGCTAGTGCTGACCCGACAGAGACAGCGGGAGGACTCAAGAGTCTCGGGGGAGGGAGGGAAGGAAAACACTTGTGGGGAAGTATTTCTAAGCTCTCTACACAAAAGGAGGGCCCGTGGATTTGCCTCAGAATAACCCTTGCGGGGGGTGGGGGCGGGGTATGTGTGGAGAATACTGGAAACAAGATGGGCCAAGAGTTGATCGTTGTTGCAGCTGGGTGATGTGTGATGGGTATGGATTATACTCTTCTCTCTACTTTTGCAGATGTTTGGGAGTTTCTGTAATAAAAAGTTAAAAATCAAAAAAGGGACCCTTGGATATAATTTATACTCCTTTGCATAGCTCCTGCTGCCTGGGAGGCTGGAGGGTTCATGTCCCAATGGCACGGAGCCAGCAGGGAAAGGATGTCACAGCTGCAGAGTCCTAACTCCCAGGCCCCACCTTCTTTCCACACGTTCAGCCTGAGGCACAGAGGCCTCAACTGCCTGCATCCATCCATTGTCACTCAGCGCATACTTACCGTCCTCCTACCAGGAAGCCTGCTCCATGCCAGGCACCAGATCCCAGTAATCAACAAGACAGACATGGTGCCGGCCTTCAGGAGCTCACACGCTACCTGGGGGAGGCCGACAATAAACGTAAATGAACACTTGAGGTCATTTCAGACTGATACGAGCTATGGGACAAGAAACCAGGACGTGAGGAAAGACAGGCTGCTTTAGCTGTGGGGGTCATGGAAGGCCTCTCTGAAGAGGTCACATTGGACTAGGAACCTGAGTGAAGGGAAGCAATGAACCCTGAGGGCTCCTCAGGAGTGCTCCAGCAGTGGGGAACAGCAAGGGCAAAGGCCCTGAGGCACGGCATGCTTGGGAGTATATGAGAAACCACAAGGAGGCCACAATGGCTGAAGGGCAGCAGGCAGGAGAGAAGGGTAGGCACTGTGATCGGGGGGTGCGCCAGGCAGGGGATATCACACAGGACCTCAGAGGCCTGGTAGGAGAGAGAGGAATGCCACCAACCCTCTGGTTTGCAGTGAGAAGAGACAGAGGGAGCCAGAGTGGTGACCAGGGGATCAGATCACAGGCTGTAGCTGCTTCAGAATCCATCACACTTTTTACTTCTCCCATGAAACCTTTCCTGATCATTGAAGCCAAAAGAGCCTGTTGCCCTTACCCACCACTGCCCTGTAGTGTCCCCTCAGCTCTTTCATGACCCTTGTCATGCCTGCCTGTCCTATATGGGGAGGGGAGACATGGCCAGACATCAGCAGCTTGAGAGAAGGGACTGAGCCCCTTACACCTCTCATCCTCCTGAGAGCTCCCTCTCCTTCAAGTCTTATCCCAATGGCACCTTCTGGATATTCAGTGCCCTTCCTCCAGTGTCCTTGCTACTACCAGCACTTGCTTCCCCTGGAGCACTGGTCTTGACACACAGGGATAGTCTGTGCTTATCCAGCTCCTTACAAATCTGAAGCTTCTCCATAAGAAGAGCAACGCACAGATGACAGCTGATCAATACTGCATATTTGTTATGTGCCAGGCCCTATGCTAAGTGCATCTTATGCTCCCTTTGATCCTTTGAGGTAGGTAATATTGTTAACCCAACTCACAGATGGGGGAACTGAGGCTAGGAGAATGTGAGTGCCTCGTCCAACCTCACACACTAGTGACTAACAGAGCCAAGATGTGGACTGAGGTTTGTCTGAGTACAGAGGTCCCGCTCTTGGTCTATTATACTCCTCCATCCCCAAGCCCAGGAGAGAGAAGGCCTGAATTGCCTTTGGAGCCCCCAGTGCCTGGCAGAAGTCACCAGGGGCCCAGGAGGTCCATGACACACATCCGCCGCCTGACTGCCCAGCCCAGGGCTAGGCCCTACCCTGGGGAAGCAGCCAGCAGAAAGGCCCTATTTACTCAGGTGCCAGGTGTGCTAGGTGGGGGCTGGGGGAGCGGGGGGTGTCTGGGTTTAGAGGCAGAGTACCTTCTCACAGACATGAGGCCCTCTTTGAAAATAAAGGGCTGGACTGGTGGCCAGATGGGCAGCCAGGAAGAAAAGGCTGAGTTCAAAGAAAGCGGTTACGGGGCGAGTGACTCCTGAGAACAAGGGTGGGACGTGGTGGCCACACACACCCGTCTGTGCTCCAGCCAGGCCGGCGCCCCCTCGGTGCAGCTGGGGCCTGAGACTCGGCTCTGGGACCGGCCAACCTCAGGAGCTGTTGCCATCCCGACGCCCTGTGAAGGCTAGCTCCATCTCCTGGGAACCAAAACCCAGCCCACTCTCTTCTGAGTAGAGGGGTTCAGAGGGGCTAAGTAACTTACTCAAACTCACACAGCAAGTAGGCACCAGAGACCAGATACAAACTAGAACGATGACCCCAGCCCACTTTATGTCTAGGCAGTGTTGTCATATCCTGTTTTGAGCAGTAAATGACCCGAGTACATAGCCTAGCCTGGACTGGGATCTGC
Source organism: Zalophus californianus (assembly GCF_009762305.2). Taxonomy (NCBI): domain Eukaryota; kingdom Metazoa; phylum Chordata; class Mammalia; order Carnivora; family Otariidae; genus Zalophus; species Zalophus californianus. The sequence goes on along the minus strand of NC_045599.1, from coordinate 28,999,967 downwards.
TGGGTACATGGCCCATGCTTTGTCATTGTTGCCATCATCACCATTGTTTCATCTTCAAAGCTAACAGGCACGGAATATTTACTGTGTGCCAACTGCCTTGCATGGATTACAATGTCCTCACAACGACTCATGGGATAAGCATTAACATTCCCACTTTATGGTCGAAGAAACCAAAGTTCTCAGAAGCTACAGAACACGGCCAAGGCTTCCTACTGCCGGATGGTGGAGCCAGCCTGAGACGTGAGCAACACCTGCAGTGTGGGGACCCTCACAAAGACAGCTACTCGCCCTGCAGCGGCTGCTCTCTGAGTCAGATCCAGAAAATGCAGGCCCTAAGCTAGATATGGGAGCTCTGAATGGGGGCCCGAGGCGGGGGGGGGGGGGGGGGTCCGGGCCTGAGGGCCTGAGCACAGCCCTGCAGGGAGGACTGTGGCCTTGTCAACAGGAAGGGGTTCCAGAGCCTGGCTGGGGGGGTCAGGGCCCACGAGACACTGACCAGTCCACCCCAGAGCCAGGTCAAGTCCCCTCAGACAAGAGTGTTCCTGGCACCAGCCCCCCACCCCCTACCCCAGCTCCTCTTCAGCCATCCTGGTCATGCCTGCCCACATCAAAGCCTACTCTTAGTCAAACTCCCAGCCCCAACACCTGAGGGGCAGTCAGGGACAGCACTGGGTTTGCATCGTCAACCCAGACTCACACTATCTAGACATATGGAAGCTGCCAGAAAACTCAGTTGCAAGCATAGCTTTGCCATTACACAGTACTGGGTTTGAATCTTGAGTCTGCCATTTATTAGCCCTGTTATGTTGTGCAAGTTATTTAACTTCTCTGTCCCTCAGTTTCCTTATCTATAAAATGAGGCTAATAATAATACCCGCCTGAAAGAGTTAATAGAGGGATTACATGACATAATGTACATAAAGTTCTTCACATACCTCCCAGAACTTAGTAAATAAACAGAGAAACAAAAAGTAGCTCATTTTGATCCAACTTGACCTTTACACGTGTCCCTTAAAGTAAACGGCCAAATAGCACTGACCTGAAAGTCAGAAGTCCTGAGTCACAATTTAGCCAAATAATTACACATCTCTGGGTCTGTTTTTCTCTTTCAAATGGGGATATTGCCCACATCCTACTCAATATTTGACAAAAGAATCTATGTTGCTCATGCATGAGGATCTTTGGAAAACCTGAGCCTAGGCGAAGGTGAGTTAGGAGTTGCCTGTCCTCTAAATAGCTAATCCAGGGGTGCCTGAGTGGCTCAGATGGTTAAGCGTCTGCCTTCAGCTCAGGTCATGATCCCGGGGTCCTGGGATGGGGCCCTGTGTTCGGCTCCCGGCTCAGCGGGGAGTCTGCTTCTCCCTCTCGCTCTGTTACTCCCCCTGCTTGTGCTTTCTCTCTCTCTCTGTTTCAAATGAATAAATAAAATTGTAAAAAATAAATAAATAGCTAATCCAGAATCTACCAGCCCTAATCAAGGGCAGGCTTGGGGATGGGGTCTGATGTCACTGCGAAGCTGAGTGGGTTAAGAAAACAACCGTTTTTCCCCTCCTGATTTGCCACCAACGTACATATTCAGAGGATGTGCTCTCCAGCAACCCCCGCCCCCAAGCGCGGCGGCCTCCCCGCCTCCCGGACCTCTGTGTCTGAAGCAGAGTTTGCTCTCCTGAGCCTCCCCAGCCCAGAGCAGTCCACAAGCCCACCACTGGAACCTGGGCCTTCTGCAGGACTTTGAGCCAGGTCTAAAGTGGATGTGACAACCGTAACACTAACCGAATGCTGCAAATGGATACAGATATTAGCCGCATCTCAAGATGGAAATCTTTGCGGGAGCAGGAGCCTGCTATAAACACCAAAACGCTGATTCTGGCGTTGCATGCTGATCAGCAGGAGGGCACTCCTGGGTGCTGGCGATTGTGCAGACATTTCCTGCTGGAGGGGAGCTGGTGCACAGAAAGGATGCTCGCGGCCATGGCACTGGGGATTGAGGAGGGACCCAGGGAAAAGCACAGATGTTCACTCATCAGTTATGTTCTGGGCACCCTCTCGGGGCCAGACACTGGGCTGGGTGCTGGGGACACAGTGGTGACTGTGACCATTCCACCCTCATAGAGCCCTACAGTCTGGCAGAGACAGAGCTGCCAGACAGACAGACAGACACTGAGCGTGCCACAGTGTGGTGTCAGTGCCTCAGAGCAAGACGTCCAGGGTGCTTAGGGAGAGTAAAGCAGGGGGACACAGTTGGCCGGAGAGCCAAGGATGGCTTCCTGGAGGAAGAGACATTTGTTCTGAGAAGTTAGCCAGGCAGGGACGGGTGGTGGGAAAGCCTGTGGGCAGCAGAATGTCAGGTGCATCACCTGACCTTGCTTTAAAAATGCCCACCCCAGGAAAACACATTTCCTGGGGATGGAAACAGCTCCTCACAGAGTAAGCAAGTGTGTGGGTCATCTGTCCCCAAGCCTTGGTATCTGCAGCTGCAGAGGGTGAGAAACTGCTGCTCCTCACCCTTTGGGAACGACAGGGAGGACTGGCTGGGCTGCCTTGCACGGTTATCTCTGAGACATTCTTGGCCCCGAGGTGGAGGCATGCCAAAGCATCCCTGAGTAGTGATTGAAGTTTTCAGGTTTGCCTTTGGGGAAATTCTTCTGCAAAATCTCATGTATGTATGGTTCCCACGGAGCTGCTCCAGATTTCAGACTTGGGTGTTTTTTCACACTTGAGACGAAGCAGCACAAGCCTGCACATCTGCCTCTGCTATTTTTGCCTGTGGGTCCCTGTCTGATATTAAATATTGCCATCTTGCTCGCTGCTGTGAATGGCATTTTCATAGCCTTTTCTATAATAATTAATTTCTTGATGTCTTTTTTTTTCTCTCCCCAGTGCTGGTGGGAATGCTCAGGTAGTTCAATCGAGAAGGCAGTTTCCTGAAAAGGGCCCTGCATGTGGCTGTTTCCAGCCCTGGGTGAGCCTGAGAGGATGCCTGTTTGGCGTTTAACAGCATTTCTCAAAGTGTGCTCCTTGAAGCCTCAGGTTCACACCACGCCAAAAGGTGTTTTAGGAGAAAGGGGTCCCGAGGTCATTTGTTTGGGAAATAATGTGATTAAAAACTATAGAATACATTTCCTGGCTTTGGGACTTCTCAGAGCCTTTCATATGCAGATGGGCAGTAGAAATCTCCCAGAGGAGAACACTGCACCAAGAGGGGCACAGATTCTCCCTGCCGCAACAACAGGATGGTGTATTGCTTTCCCAGGGCTGTGTAACTGGGTGGCTTAAAACAACAGTTTATTTTCTCTCAGAAGTTCAAAATCAAGGTATTGGCAGCGCCACGCTCCCTCTGAAGATTCTAGGGCAAGAATCCTTTCTCGCATTTTCCTAGCTTCTGATGGTTGCCAGCAACCCTTGGCATTCCTTGGGTGATAGACAAATCACTCCAATCTCTGTGTCCATCTTCACATGATCTTCTCCCTCCGCGTCTCTGTGTCTTCACGTGCCTTTTTATGAGGATTCAGTCATGGGATTTAGGGCTCATCCTAATCCAGTTTGACTCATCTTAACTTGGTTACCTCCGCAGAGATCCTATTTCCAAATAATATCACATTCATAGCTACCAGGGGTTAGGATTGGGGCACATCTTCTGGGGGGGCACTAACCCACTACAACTGGGCTAGAGAGAAAAAAAAATGTTAAAGCCGGAAGCAGGGTGCAGTGTGGCTCAGCGCACAGACTTTGTAGCCAGATCTAGAATTAAATTCCAGCCAGCAATTGAAGGAAGTTAGTCATTGTGGTAACTTCAGGCTCATTCTTCTCATGTAAACATCTCATAGGCCTATTGTAAGGGTCAAAGATAAACACATAAAGCATGGAGCCCAGTGCCCAGTACACAATAGGGCTTTAAGCAGAAAAGTGACAGGGTCAGATAAGTTTTTGAAAGAAAGTGATCACCCTGGTTTCCGGGTAGAGGATGAGTTGGAGGTGCCAGACCTCTGTCTTGATCTTGCTGGGCCTTCTCTTGGGTGCACCTGAGCAAACACCCCATACAGCCTATCTGGCCTCAAAAAAAAAAAAAAAAAAAAAGTGTGAGGGATGCCCAGATCTGGACCATGTGAGGCTCTGCTCAGGGAACATGAACTCAGGGCTATCTGTCTCTCCCACTGTCTGTCAGCTCAGACATCATCACAAGACCTGGGCCAAGCTATCAAAAGTTTTGGAATCTATTTCCTCCTCTAAATGTGAGAATGACGGTCCCTTGCTTTGTCCCTTACAGGATGACAGGGGGATTGAATAATAAAATGCAAAGCAAAGAGCTTTGTAATATTCAAGTGAGTGTTCAAGAAGTATGTGTGGTGGTGGGGGTAATAGGGATTATGCCCCTCAAAATACTGCTCCTAGCAGGTCACCCAGTGCCCCTCTCAGACAGTCTGACTTACTCTGATCCCAAGGTAGGTAAGAACATGACAGAGACAATTATTAGGAAAAAGTCCCCTAAGATATGAAGGTATTGAACCTCTGCCAAAGCTATCCTCAGCCACATCACTGAGGTCTTTGATTGCTAGTGACCAGAGATGTGCAGGGAAAGCAGAGTGGGCACAGCCTGGGCCGAGTGGACCAGGGCAGGCAGCAGGGGTCTGTCACTAGGCTATCTTGATAGGGTGCCCCGTGGCCCAAACTTGGAGGCAGGTGGGCATGACTCTGCCCACTGCTGCTGGGGCTGGGGCTGGGGGCTGGGAGTATGGAGCACTATGGGTCTCCAGGAGACTCTGTGCAGATGATAAGGAAGGATGCCCATCACCAGATCTGCAGGCGGGACAGGGCCCAACAGAGCTGCCTGTTATGATTCAAAGGCAAGAAAGCAAGCTCCCTAAGGCCCTGTGATTTATGGGGGCCATGATGTCCCAACCTGCACCAAACCTGTCTTTAGAAACTGGAAGCCAAGGCAGGCCTGGCCCCCTGCCCCTGGGCCTCAGCACATGCAGAAGCAGCATCGACTGTGTCGTTGCTGGCAGAAGCGTCCTCCAGAGCCCCGGAGATGGGGATTCCATGCAGAGGCCCAGGTGTGCAACCGGAGCCCAAGGGAACTTCACAAGTCTCTCTCTGACAGGGGGCCTGTGCCTTGACCTGCTTCTGGAACCAGTGCCTGTGAAGATAAAAGGGCATCTGTGCTGCACCATCAAGGGACGCATTTCCAAGCAAGGCAGGAACCAGGGTGGAGCCTTGGAAGGCATCAGAAAATAAAACCTAAGACTGGGCTTAGAGACCATCAGGGAGGAACGCAGGGGCAGCAAACACCCGGGAGACCAGATGTCTGTCCGCGTGGCCCTCTCCAGGTTGTGGATTCCTGGGGTGGCACCCCTCTTGTTTGTTGCTTCTCCTCAGCCAGCAGAGTGCCCGGTATGCAGCACATGTTCACTCAATAGTGGACAATGCCTGGAATTCCCACTGTCAGTCCAATACCATTTTGCTGAGTACCTGCAAGGTCAAGTGATAAATGCTGATGGGAACATGGAGATAACGAAGTAAGAGGCGGAAATACAATTGGAGTGTGTAAGGCCTCAGGCCACAGAATTTAGGTTCTGTCTCCCCTACTTAAATGGCCCGGTAAACCCTCAGATAAAAAGTGGTCGTGATGGGTCCTCCTCCTCTAAGAGGGTGGTTGTGAGCATTGCAGAGGCCACTGACAGGCGGTTGGTCACAGAGCTGCACAGTGTTGTGTTCAATAAACCCTGGCAGTTGACATTATTTTCCTAATTAAAACATAAAATACACTAAATGTTATATAATACAGAATGCACAGACCTTAAATGTCCCATTTGAGGAGTTTTGGCAACTGTATACACCTGTGTAATCATTGTCTCAGACAAGACAGAGATATCAAACATTTCCAATCACCTCAGCTCCCTCACACGTCTTTCTGGTCAATCTCTGCCTCCCTGCTTCCAGAGGCAACCATTTCTGATTTCCATGATCAAAAATGAGCTTTGCCCATTCTAGAACTTCACATAAATGGAATCATAAAGAATATTCCCTGGCCCCATTCTTCTGTCTGGCTTTCTTTCTTGCTCGGTATGTTTTTTAGGTTCAACCATGGTGTCACAGGTATTAGCAGTTTGTTATTTTTATTGGTGCATAGTATTCCACTGTATGAGTGTAAGACTTGAAAAAACCCCTATTCTCCTGTTGATGAACATTTGGTTTGTTTAGAGTTTGGAACTACTATAAATAAGTCTGCTACAAACACTCTTGCACAAATCTCTGTGTGAACATATGCTTTCATTTCCTTTGGGTAAATAATCAGAAATGGAATCACTGGATCACAAGACATATGTTTGTAAGACACTGCTAACCCATTTCCAAAGTGCTTGTGCAGCCTTCCCACCAGGAATGTGTGAGAGGTTCGGGTGCTCCGTATCCTCACCGGCATCTGGTGTGAGAAGTCCTTTTCACGTTAGACACAGTACTGGGCGAGAAAGCATACCTCACTGTGGTTTTAATTTGCATTTCCCTGATGACTAATGACGCTGAGCAACTTTTCATGTACATTATTGGCCATTCGTGTATCTTATTTTGTACAATCTCTGCTCTCACTTTTTAAGTTGGCTTGTCTTTTTGTTTTGATCTGTTCAAGTTCTTTATGTATTCTGAATACAGTTCCTTCCTCAGACATATGCTTTTCATGTATTTCCCTTCTGTGGCTTGCCCACTCATTTTCTTAATGGTGTCTTTTGATGATAAAAAGCATCTTTTTATCACTTTTGACAAGCAATTCATTGTCCTTTCTATTGATGGTTTGTGCTTTTTGTACCCCATCTAAGAAATTTTTGCTTACCCCAAAGCTGTGAAGAAATTCTCCTATGTTTTTTCTAGAAGCTTTTTGATTCTAGGTTTTACATTTAGATTTATGATCCAACTCAAATTCTTATTTTTTAAAATTGTAGTAGTTGATGAGAGCCGTAAGTACTAAGGAAACAGATTTTTTAGAAGATCAGATTTTACTTAAGCCTCAGGCTGAAGAGATATTACCAGTTCAAAGAAAGGGCCTTTGTTTGAGTCATGGCTGACTGACCACAGGCCACAAATGGCTGGTCTAAGAACCACCAGCCAAAGAAAAAGCTATGTTGACTTCCCCAATTACTCCCAATTACTAACTCGGACAACCACAGCGTGACCTTACAGTGGCCCTGGGAACCATAGCAGGTCCCAGCCCAGGGCCCTAGGATGACCACCAGGAGATGACACTCAGGACGCAGGTAAGCCCCGCCCCACTGAGGCCCAGCTGGCCCTCAGAGGCCTCCCTGTACTGATAAGTTGGAAGATGACATGACTTTAGGCAGCTCCTTGTGGCTGGATGCAGCCAGTCCTAAAGGTGGCAGGGCCTGCTTGCAGCAGACGTCAGAGCCCTCCACATGGCCCAGGGACAGCCTGGACAGCTGGGGAGCCTGGGTGAGAGGCGGTGAGAGGTCACGGGGAGGTCATGCAGCAAGGAGAGGCATTCAAAGGTTGTGATCTTAGCAACAAAGGCCTGCAGCCCAGCCTTTGAAAACCTGCTTCTGTAAGCTTACCTGGCAGCTAGGGCCTGTTAGACATGTTCTTATCACACTAAGGATGTCCATCTCTTGGGCTCTGGGAGAAGGTCACTGGGGTGTTTTGTCTCTCCTAGAGAACCTGCCACAAACTCAGTGCCCTGCTGTCTCTGCCGGCAACCCATCGTACATCTTGTCTACCCTCTCATTATGTTGGACCTGGTCTTCTTATCATAGCACCGGTTGATATGAACTGGCTAAAGCTAATATAAACTGTGTTACACTGCTTCTCTCTCTTTTCTTCGTACTTTCAAATATGAGGGTGCTGCTAGGACTCACAGAAAAGCAGGGTCCCGGCTCTGGCAAAGGAGGTTTTCTAGCTGCCCACACTCCATTGGTCCAACCTCTCCAGAGACAGGAAGAGATGTGCCAAGGTCACACAGCTCATGAGTGACGGCATAGGGATTTGATTCTGGGCAGTCTGACTCTAGAGTCATAGCCTATCCCAAAGAAATAAATGGACCAGCGGTTTCTGATTGCTCCTTGGCTGCCCGAGCAGCCTGGGGCATGGCAAAACAAAGAGATAGCAGGGCTCTTGGTGACCACTGCTTATGGTGAGCCCCTGAAAATCACCACCCACCAAGACCAACAAGCCTAAACCTTGGAGGCCAAGCCGAGCTGGCTCTACAGAGGGGGCAACGTCTGTGTCATCTCCTTCACTAGGAGGGAAGCATCACGTGAGGTAGCCTGAGACACTCTGGGTTAATCCAGAACTTACAGTTTTTAAAAAGCAAAGTTCTTTGCCTCTGAGTCTCTTGCAAGAGACTCATTCCAGCATCATTTCTAACTCAAATAATTTTGGATGTCAATTGTATGTCTTTAATGAGCCTAGAAATGTTCATAATTACCCTTTTTTTTCCAAAGCCATAATTATAGGTTCGAGTATATGCTACGGACAAGAAATTTAAAATAGCACTTTTCACACACTTAGGTATTCTGCTTCTTTCTCCTTTCAATAAATAAATAAGGCTTCTGATTATCCTTCTATTACCTTTCTTTTCTCCTTGAGGTAAACACGAAGAGATAAGACTCTAATTGTCTGCTGCCTCATTACCAGGTCACAGGTCCCACCCAACCCCATCTCCCTGCCCCCTTCAGGGCATCTTTGCTTCCCCCACACTGGTTTAGAGGGGAGGTCACCATAAACCGGGGCAGGCTTCCCATCTCCAAGCACAAAGACTGGCAGGAGGTGGGAAGTGTTGGCTGGAGCTGCTTTCCAGCATGGAGGGCCGAGGCTAGCCCTGAGCCTACCCAGAGCCCTCCCACGGGGGAGCAGGGAGCCACAGCTCCAGTGGGTATTACAGTGGAGCAGAGCCTCCCGAACCAGCCTCTTCCTGTGGAAAAGTCTGTTCCCAGTGGTACGCCACAGCTTGCCCTAGCTCCTTGGCATGCATTTGAATTTGCATGCAGATGGAGGGGCCTGGTGGGGACCGGACACAGGCCAGGGTGACCACAACTCTTGATTCACTCACTCATTCATTTATTCATTTATTCATTCTTCACTGAGCATCACTGTCCTCCTGGAATTCGTGGCCAAGCACATCTCTCTCCTCATTCACACTTACTGTATGCCTCGCACAGAATCTGGCACAAGGGATCCGAGAAAAGTGAAACTCAGATCCTTCTCAAAGCTCCTCTACCTTACCTCCTGGTAAGTACCACCACGTCTGGCAGGACTCCTGGCCCCACCTCATCCTCAGCCCAGAGCAGGGAGGAGGGCTCTGTTCCACCCCACTCTGGTTCATCCTTGCTGAGCCAAGTCAATCCAGTCCTTACCTAGTGGTCTTGCTGCTCTGTGGTCCCAGAACACTCCCTGGCATTCCTGGGTATTTCCTCATTGAGCTCGTGCTGGGCACTTTCCATGCATGGCTTGCATTCTACTCTTCAAAACTGCCCCTGGGTAGAGATGTTACTGCCTTTTCTGGTGAAGAAACTGAGGCTCAGAGAGATCACATTTGAAGCACACTACAGGGCTCTGATCCATGCATCTCTTTCCAGGATTTGCTTTGTCACAGCAGGCTAGAAAGCGAAAACGTGTCTTCTTGGGTTAAGATAGGCTGTTCCAGCGAGGAAGGGGCAGAGATCCTGCTCTTGGTGAGACTTCAGTATTTTCTCTCTTTCCAAAATGACAAAGGTCAACCTCCCTCACATTCCATTGCTGCTGGGAATTTATTTACCTCTGAACCCAAAAGCCCATGTCCTGGGAAGGTTGTGGCAGGAACAAAAACATGTGGCCAGCATCAGAGGAGACGCCCAAGAGTGTCTGTCCTGCAGCCGGGGTCCAAGAGGAAACAGCCGCCTCCAGCGCAGGCGGCAGGAGGAAGGTGCCAAAACAGTTGCCCCGAGGTGGGAGGCTGGCCAGAGAAAGGCCCCTGTGGGTGGGAGGCAGCTCTTTGTCAGTGTCCAGCAGAAACTGAAGGGAGAGGGGTCACCCAAGCCGAGGCAGGCCTTGTTTTGGCATACCCGCCCCAGGAGGGTCGGACTGCTTCCATCCTAGCTCACCATCCTGCAAAGCCAGCTGGAAAAACAAAGAAAAAACAATCTCTGGTCCTAGGAGACCTAGCAAGTTAAGTTCACTGTCAAACACTTACTGAGAACATACTCTTTGCTGGGTGCTAGGTCTTACTCTCATAGATCTTATATTCTCGTAGGGGGAGACTGACAATAAGCAAGAAAAAAAGAGTAAATAGGGCAATTTCTGAGAGTGATGAGCTCTGTGAAGAGAGTGCCTCCGGGAGGGGAAGGTGGCGGCTTCGGACTGGGTGCTCAGGGAAGGCCCCACTGTGGAGGGGACCACTGAGTTGAGCCACGGGTAACAAGCTGCAGCCAGCTCTGCCAAGTATTGGGAAAGAGTGGTCCAGGCAGAGGGACTGGCTAGCACAGCTGCCCCGAGGCCCCGCAGGCCTGTGCTTTTGAGGAGCAGGAAGTTGCTGGTAGAGAAGCCGAAGAAGCTGAAACGCGTGAGAAGCGCGGGAAGTGATAGGGCCTGAGAGGTCAGCTCACTCCGGCTGCCAGGTGGACAATGACTTTCTGGAGAGCAAAAGTCAAAGCAGGGAGATGGGAGCTGATAGAGTTCTGATTTTAATATTATTTGCAGCCATTTCCCAGAGCCATTTCCCATCCCTAAATACCTAAGCAGTGTCCTGCTAAGAGGGAAGCTGGCTTCATCTCCTCAGACCTCAAGGTGAAGACCGCTCAGAGCGTTTGGCCCTCTGCAGCCCTCTCTCCGTGGAGCCCATGGTCAGGGCTGGGCCTCTGGAAGCCTGTGTGGGCGGGACACATCTGTGCAGCCGGTGGCTCAATAAAAATAGTAAATGCAGCACACCAGGCCACCCAGGGGACCAGAGCATTTCATCCAGAAGCCAAGAGCCTCCTTCGCAGTCTCTCCCTGTCTCCACGCCGGCCTGCCGTGGTCCTGTCCCCTGTCGTGGCTGCCTGGCTTCCTGTGTCCAGGAACAGACACCCGGTAGGTCTGCAAAGGTGAGCGGTGACCTGGAGCTCACCACCCGCACCCTCCTCACCACCTTTCAACTGCATCCCCTAAAGCATTTGGTGAGGGAATGCTCTTTCTCCAGAACGTTCCATCCCACCAGACCCGGAAGCCTGCAGGACAGAAGGTCCAGCGGGCTTCTCTGGCGCTGGGGAGGTCCATCTTCCCAAATGCACTCCACACACTGAGAGTCAGAGCAGGGCTCAGGGCACGTGGAAGGGGACCCTGGGGACCCTCATTTAGGCTGTGGATGGAGCTGTACCGTGACAGCCCTTCTTCCTTTCCTCTCCTCTCAGACCCTGCTCGGACAGCAGGCCACGCAGCGGGGATGGTGGCTGTGTTTCATCTGAGTCTCCGCTCTATTTGACTGGCAGTGGCTGCTTTGTGAAAGATGTTAACAGGGCTTCACAACATGCCTTGTTTCACGAGGGAAACATGAAGTGATAGATTAGTGATGTCTGCCCTGAGCACAGCAGAAGACTGGAGGCACCAGTGCCTTTATTTGCCAATCCTATCACAGGCTGACAAGTCTGGAGACGTCAGAAAGAGAACTAGCATACGACTCCATCTTCCTCTGTGTAGCTGAGCATCTGGAAGTCTGCTGGGTCGCTCAGTGGAACCAGTTCTCAAATTCCAGCCCACTGCAGGTCCCCATGGGCCTCCCAGCACAGGCCCTACCAAGGAAAACTACTCAGCACTCACCAGGCCTGATCCAGTCCTTTCCTTGACTCAAAACTCCCTAATCATATGGGGACTAAAGCAGGTTTCAAGCCCAGAACTTTCTTGGGCAGGCATCCTCCACAGCAGACTAAGCAGCTTCAGATCCCTGCTAATACACAAGCTAAGTGGTAGGAGTTTTAATTAAATAAAATTTAAGGAGAGTTTAACATTGGGTGCCTGGGTGGCTCAGATGGTTAAGCGTCTGCCTTCAGCTCAGGTAATGATCCCAGAGTCCTGGGATCGGGTCCTGCATCGGGCTCCCTGCTCCTTGGGAGCATGCTTCTCCCTCTGCCTCTCTCTCTCTCTCTCTCTCTCATGAATAAATAAATAAAATCTTAAAAAAAAAAGAAAGTTTAACATTAATAAAGTCTCAACATTTCAAGTTATTAAAAGTCTACTCACAAATCCAACGAGGAAAACCATGTTGAAAACACATCACGAAGACAAACACCTTAGAACTTTGAGATGACTTACTTAGTTTGAGCTTTTGATTTGATCTTAGCTGGTAATAAGGTCCATTTTCCCAAAAATAGAAAATTCAAAGATATTTAGAGGAACTTTCCTCTTTGGGCCTTAGGTTCTAATCCAAATCTTCAGTCCTCAGCTTCAGTTGGAGACAGGCTGATCAAACCCAGCTCCACTTGAAAACAAATACACATCTCATAGTTGAGTGGCAGGCTTAACGAGCAGTCACATTCCATTTTAATTGCTAGATTATTAGCAAGGACAGCATCTCCATGGACAACTGCAGTGCATGTAAATTCGGAGTGAGATACTCAGCTATGTAACTTTTTCCAAAGAAATGCACACACGCAGATAGGGCCGCTCATCTCGGCTCTCAGGGGTGCTGGGTAGCAGTTGTTCTTTGCCTATAGCTTCTCCACTAGGGCACCTTTTAATAACAAATAATCCTCTGAAAGGACCAAATGGGATAGAATTCTTTAACATTAAAAAAGCCTTAACAAATCCATCCCAGATGATCTATTTCTTCACCTGCACGAATGAGTCTTTAAAACAGGTTTAATTAGTCAACTAGATAAAGCCATTCTCAGGGCAGCACGTTTGACTCTCCAAAGAGCACCAGCCCTCCTGGCTCGCTGCTCTGAAACGGGGCCCACTTTCAGACAAAGAACTAACATGAGCTACTGTCCGTCCCTTTTCCGAAGATATGTTGGCTTGAATGACACGGTATGAGTAGCTCTTGGGTAGGACTCAGGATTTCTCTGAGCCCTCGGGGCTGGTGAAAAGCCGCCTAAAGCAGCCACATGGAGCAAGGGGCAGATGATAAATGGGTGCCCCCTCAGGGCAGGGACCTTGTCTGGGCCCATGCCCACGGCTTGGCACTCAGCTGCCTACTTTCAGCTAATCCTCGCACTGCCCCACGTGGTGGAACAGCTCTGGACATGGAAGCATGAAGTCTACATCCAACACCTTTGGTTTTAAACATTCTGCAAAATTCTTGGGCGGGAAATAAGGACTCCTGCAAAAATGTCAGGGTCCTTTACAGGGTGACCAAACCAGTCACCAAGTTTACCTGGGATTTTTCTAGTTTTAGTGCTGGCAAAGTCTTGCACCCCAGGACACCCATCAGTGTTCAGGATGGTTGCTTAGCCTATTTCTAAATGTCCAGACGCCTCAAACAGTGCCTTCCATGTCCAGGGAAGTGACCGGAGAAACATGAGCTTCCCTGGAATCCCTAGCTTGCTCCCACCCCCGCCCCGCCTGCAGTGGGACAGAGCACAAGACTTCGGTTTCCCCGGACAGGAAAGCGCCATCGGTCCTCCTCGCCTTCGATGGCCCAGGCCCTGGGTGAGGAGCCATCCCCTCACACAGGGCTCTGAGTAACAGGAATATCTGTGAGCGAAATTTATGGTTCGTGTTTCCACTGGAGTTAACCTTGTAACCCTGGGAGTGCTTAATTGCCTTTTCCAGGTTTTGCTTTAATAACCAGCTTGACTCTTGCCAATTTTGGCTGGACTGAGAAATACTGAATGTGTGACTGGAAACGGAAAGCTCATTACTTGATACTTGATATAGCTTGTGCCAAATCTTTAATTCATTAAATTCACTCATTGTGGCATCTCTTCCTAATGACAGTCAGAAATTTCCTTCAGATGTAAAACTTCCCAACTCAGGGGGTATCTTCAAAGCCGAATTTTTATAAAAATGCCTTCCCTAACACATATTTAGGGGGACTCCTGGCCATAAATTACAGGACGGCTTTGGAATTCTTGGTCTCCCAGTCTCTCCCAGAGGAGCTCCATCTTTCTACTGGGGCCTCCCGGGCCCCACACTCCACCTTCCAAAGTAAGCACAGAGTAAGGTGCAGACATCTGGTTCCTGTTTCTGGATTCAAAATTGATCTGCTGGGTGATTCTTGGCAAGTCACTTAACCTCTCTGAGCTTAAGTTTCCCTAATCCTGGCTCACTAGACACCTCTCACGGGGAGGGGGCGGGTGGCCAATTAATAAGCAGGTGTTTTAGAGAAAGGGGCCTTGGCCTATGGTACAGCAGAAGCAAATCCCAAGGAAAAGAGTGGACAGGTGGGGGTGGGGGACAGAGGCACCTGAGAATCACAGCAGAGCAGTAGCTAAATTCTGCAAAACTTAAGTGGCTTTAAGCAGGAAGAAGTTATTTCTAGAGTCACTCATTTTGTTCCAAGGCAATCAAATCTCCTTGCATAATTTCAGACCAAGTGTCACTGCTCTTTAAGGCTCTCTGGAGCACACTCCCTCCATAGAGTCTTCCCCCATTCACTTCGCCTCATGCTGGCTGTGTCCCTTCCTGAAGGTTCCATAGCTCTGTGTGATTCTTGTCCCTCTTTGATGTCTTAGGGCATTCGTATGCTGGCGCTCCCACAACCCACATGCTTTACAAATCTGATCACCTTCCACCCTCTCTTACACCAACTTTAAGGCTTTGGTGTTATTGCCTCCATTTTGCAGATAAGAAAATTGAGGCACCAAGAAGGTTTAGCAACTTTTGGGTGAGCAAGTCATCCCGGTTTGTCCAGGTCTTTCCCGGTTTTAGCACTAAACATCCCTTGTCCCGGAAAACTCCGTAGTCCCAGGCAATCTAAGTTCCCCTGGTTTGAACGCAAACACCTGGCCGGCCCAAACCAGGGTTCTTCTCCAAGTGCTCCGTGCTCCTCTTCCTCCCCCATCCTCAGTCCCAAGTCCCCAAGCAGACACAGACTCCCTAAGGACAGTGGCCAGGTCTTCAACCTTTGTTGTTTAAGAGGACCCCAAATAAAGCGGGACTGGGTTAATATTGGCCAGTTTCACTCCTATTGATGTCGGCCCCCACTGAGGGCTCAGCCAGGCTCAGGTAGGGGTGGCAGGTGGTGAGAACATCCACTCCCAGTCCCACTTACTGCTCCTTCCACTGCACACATGACAGAGACAACAGCTTCTCGGTGGACTCGCGGTGGCCCACAGGGGCAGCCTACTTTCACGAGTCCCACTGCACGGGATTGAGTGCTGGCTCTTCATGCAGAGTGCTGGCACTTCAAGCTTTGCTTTTGGCAGGTTTACAATAAACCTGAGTGTTAGAATCAATATTGCCTAGATAACAATCTCCACGTTCCCTCACGGGATCGGTTCTTAACCCTCACAGAATCGGTTCTTAAGCAATTTCTTTCCACTAGTGTTACTATTTTTTTTTAAGTTGCAACATATTGTTCCATGACAGGTGCCTTCACAGACATCCCTGCAATCCTAAGTAAATGCAAGAACACTCTGGTTGCTCAGGCGTGATCTCCTGCAGGGACATCTCTGTGACCTAGAGATCAGGCCCCCAGTAAGGTGAACCCTTCAATTATGTCCACAGAGGCTGTGCAAAAAAGCTGCAGAGAAGTGAGTAGCTGCCAGGAAGCCCAGGCACCACAAGAGAACTCAGGACACTCAGGACAACGGCAGACACAACAGGAGAAATGTAATAAAGAGGGGGAGAAGAACCTGTAGTAATGGGCACGGTAGTTAGAGGTCACTTCCCACACAGCCCAACAGCCCCGAGCCCCAGAAAACATTCTTGATGACAAGAACCCAGGAAAATCATGTCTATTTATAAAGAGAAGCCCAAGTCTTTGTGAAATGATGACTTGCGTCTGAGGTGCTCTGTTCACTAAGCAGGGAAGGGAACGTATCTCTACAAAAACAGTGACATAAGAAAAATAAGTCTTGTCCCAAGTTGATTTGAAGGAAATTGCTTCAAATCAAGGAGTTGATTTGAAAAGAAAGATTTCAAAAATGCTTTGAAGTGGGTGCCTGGGTGGCTCAGTCGGTTAAGTGACTGCCTTCAGCTCAGGTCATGATCTCAGGGTCCTGGGATCGAGTCCCGCATCAGGCTCCCTGCTCAGCGGGGAGCCTGCTTCTCTCTCTCTCTCTCTCTCTCTCCTAATGAATAAATTAAACGAAATTTTTAAAAAATAAAAAAATTTAAAAATGGTTTGAAGTAACAGTAGCGCTGGAAAAATAAAATGAGGAGTTAAATACCCAGCCTCAGTTTCATAGAAATCTCACTCATCTGGAACACCATGTTCTTCAACTTGGCAGTCAATGAAGCATTTCCAATTGTGGTATAAATGCCACAATTCTAAGTGCAACCATGAAATCTTTGAGGATTAATCTTTTGATAGATTATGGCTGACTTTTATAAAACATACTTAATGATTTTCAAATAATGTAGGTGGTAAAGTGCTCACCTTCTCACTCAGTGTGTAGGTAAACTTTCTGAAGAGTAAGTGAGATTCTTTAATGTCAGCCTCCTTCTTAGTTCCCTGAGGGCTTGCTACTGACAGCGTAAGGACACTGAGACTCAGCCTCACAGGCTGGGGTTTTGGAGCCTGAGTGAGCCAAGCCAATCAGTCATGCTTTCTTAGTGCATTTAAAAAAGTTATCATGGCCCAGGTTCTGCTGAGGAGAAGTTGTTCTTGTCAGGTTTCTACTGCTTTGTGGAAAGCATTTTCTCTTAATTTCCAAGTCAGAGCCTTCAGAAATAAAGGAAGCCCCTCCCAGAGTTATCAGGTGTGACCCCCAGGCAGCTCATCTATCCATCCCCCTACCCACTCACACAACCACTCATCCACCCATCTAGCCATCCATTCTTCCACTCAGCTGTCCATCTAACCATCCATCTGTCCTCCAGCAAACCTTTACCACGTGCCTCCTGGATAAACGTGAGACCAGGGGAGAGAGATCCAGCAGCCCTGACCTCATGGTAGCCTCAGTCTGATGAGGGACACTGGTGGACAGGAAAGGAGAAGGCATGAAGGTGCTGTACTACAGCATGCCAGGGCTGACCCTGGGAGGGGCAACAAACTCACACAGGGGAGGCAGAGAAGGCTGTTTCTCTGAGGACGAGACTACTCTGAAACTTACAGGGTAAGGAGGCATTAGCCCGAGCATAGGTCTCCAAGGAAGTGAAGGAGGCTCAGTGTGGCTGGAGTGGAAGCAGCAAGAGGGAGGGTGGCCAGGGAGAGGGGAGGTTGGAGGGGTAAAGAGGGACACACTGAGTAGTTTAGACATTATCGCGTTTAATCCTCTCAACAACCCATAGAGATCTCTTATTTTTTTTAAGATTTTATTTATCTATTTAGCAGCAGAGGGAGAGGGAGAAGCAGGCTCCCTGCTGCAGGGCTCGATCCCAGAACCCTGGGATCATGACCTGAGCTGAAGGCAGACGCTTAACTGACTGAGCCACCCAGGCGCCCCGAGATCTCTATTATTTTCCTCATTGTACACATGAGGAATTGTATCTCAGAGAAGCTCATAACAAGATGACATAATTGTTAAATAACAAAGAGAACATTTGAATCCAGGTCTGTCCAACTCCAGTGCCTCTGAAAATAAAGAGTACACTCCACAGGAAGCTCTACCCAAGTTCAGGGTGTTACAGCTCCAGGGACAGTCCCCTGAGAGACAGAAAGATGGGAAATAGGTGGATCACCCTAAGCCAAGCTCAGGTAGAAAAGTTCCAGAGAAACTGCAGGCCTTATTGCCTACTCAAAAGGTCCTTAAATATACAACAGTTTCTGTGTCTACCTACATTAGTTAAAGGGTGAACTTGTCAAAATAGATTATAAAGATCTGATTTTCATACTGTATAAAGAGTTTCTACCAATCAATAAGAAAATGGCCAACTAAAGAAAAATCAAACAAAGGCTGTAATTAAAATGTTTGCAGAAGGGCGCCTGGGTGGCTCAGTTGGTTGAGCGACTGCCTTCAGTTCGGGTCATGATCCTGAAGTCCCAGGATCGAGTCCCACATCGAGCTCCCTGCTCAGCGGGGAGTCTGCTTCTCCCTCTGACCCTCCCCGCTCTCGTGCTCTCTATCGCATTCTCTCTCTCAAATAAATAAATAAAATCTTTAAAAAAAAAGTTTGCAGAAAAGGTGATGCAAATTGTATTTAAACTTAACAAAAAGACACTCTCATTCATAAAAAGAGAAATACAAACTGAAACTACCACGACAAACCATTTTCAAGCCTTCATACTGGGAAAAATAAAAAAGTTTAATAACATAGTATTGGCAACAGTAGGGGAAACAGACAAGCTCATACATTGCTGGTGGGAGTGTAAACTGATATAAGCCTCAGTGGATGGCATTGGATAGTATCTTCCAAAATAAAATGCACAGATTCTTGGACCATGCAATTTGACTCTAGGGTATACTTGCACGTGTGTGAAAAGACAAATCTACACCAAATCTACAGAATTGGATGTACTTCCGAAAGAATGCTAATAAACTAAACGTCCATCAATGGAGAACTTAAATTATGTTATACCCACCCAATGAACATTCTACAGCCATTAAAAATGGAGGGAACTATTTATGCACTGATGTGAAACAAATTTCAAGATCTCCTATAAAGTGGGAAAAAAGCAGTGTAAGAGCAATGTGCATAATATGCTGCTAAAGTGGGGGCTGGGCTGAGCCCACTCAGATTAGCCGGCTGCTGGGAGTGTTGGAGGGACCCCAAGTTTCTCTCCAGGGGTTTGCCCAGGGCTGAAGAGAGCTGCCTCTCCAAGGATTATGCCCAGACACAATGACTGATCAGAGGCCTGCCCCCCATACCCCAAACTCAGAGGGCCATTCCGGCTCCAGAGCTCCCCGGGGGGCTGAGCCCTCTATTGTGATAGCCATTGCAGTTAGAACTCCTCCCTCTGGAAACCCTGCTTCCTTCTCTTCCTCCCAGGTGTTGGCTCCTGCCCTGCCCAACTCCATCTCAGAGTCTGTTTCCATAGAACCAACTGCTACTGCTACCATTTGGGGTGGGGGGTGGGGGAAATGGGGGTATGGGCAGAAAGATTATCCATTTACATACCTACTTGACTGTACAAAAAAATACCTCTAGAAGCACATGCAAGCACGTGCACTATGGATCAGTTCTGGGGAGGAGACCCAGGTGGTCGGGGCCAGGCGAAGAAGGGAGACCCTTTTCATTTTTTTGAAATTTTAAAAGCGTTTCCCCTTTTAGTGTTTTTGAAATTTGTATCATGAGCCTATGTTACTTATTGACAAAATAAAGGAAGTAATAATGCCTTTAAAAGGCAAAGGCGGAGGCGGTTTAAGAAAACCTAACCGGACTCTTCCGGTTTATCATTAGATAATTGCCCGCATTCAGCAGGAAGTCTCTGCCAGCCTGAAACCAGAGAGTCTGGGTTACTCTCTGGCCTGCTGACACTGCAGGGAGGACATTACTCCTTTTCCATTTCAAAACCCACAGAGACCTCTGGATCCAAGCCGGGCTGGGAAGGAGAAGTGATTCTTGTAGGGCATCCCTCCTGGTGAAATTGGCAGGGTTGCTTCGAAAGTACAGGCATCACCAACGCGGGCCTTTGGCGCTAACCTGAACTATTGTTCAGAGGACTGGAAAGTACAGGGTAGTGTGTGTCCTCTGATCAGGAGCACTTTGATGATGACGGGGCTGACCTTCCCACCAGGCCCACTTCTGGGAAGACATCTGAATGCCTGGCCTCGCCCTGCCTTGGTGCTGTTGACCACCCAGCTCTTAACACATACTTGGTGGTGTGCTTTTCCAGATGCTTCCTCCGAAGAAAACTTCTGCCTCCACAATGAGCCAAGCCCTTGCTTTTAGAAGTTTCTTCCTCATCCCATTTATGAATATAGAACTGAAACATTCTAAGTGAGTTCAGAGGAGAATTTCTCAAGAACTGCTAAGTCAGCAAGAATGCCAGTTGGCAGAAGGAGACTGGGAGTGGAGGCTCTTCCCAGCTCTTGGAGATCCTGGGGGACCAGTAAATATCTGATGCCAACAATTCTGGTCCTAGCCACGCCATAAAATCCCTTTATGAGGCCTGACTCTTCTCCGTATACTAGATCTCTCCTCATTCCCTGACCTTTCTGCACCTTGCCCTCCCCCTATTCCTTGGCCAACACTGATTAAACCCATGGTATTTTCTCCATTTGCATTCTGTTGGCAGCAATGTGCATTATTTGGAGGCACCATCTGGGCAGTGGAGGGTTGCGATCAATGCCCGAAGTAGCAGTAGTGTTAACAGTGGAAAGTCGTTCTGGCCGACCGCTCAGAGGCTTCCCCAGAGGGACTTCGGGTCTTAGAAACAGCCCCGGTCCTCCAGTGCCCTGAAACCCTCCCTCCCTCTCCCATTTAGCCACAGCATGACTTCTAAGAAGCAGAATTGGTCAATGATGATTAGTTATAATCCTAACAAGCCAGATATGCTATAGCTCCCAGATGAAATCCTGGTGGTATAATAGTTTTAAATCTATAAAAAACTGCCCCAGGGTATTGTTTTGGCCCCTAGATTGGCTTCTTTCCTGCTGTTCATTTTTAGAAAAAGTCCTTTACCTAGCCAGTTGAGGCACTTGGGGTATGTTTGCAGAGTCTCACCTCTTGTCTTTCAAGGAGCGATGGCTGGAAGCTCATCTCAACAGCCTTTCCTCCTCCTGGAGGAAATGTCCCAAATCCCCCAAAGGAATGTGATTGGTGTGCACCCCCACGAGCATGCCCGGCCCACAGCCAAAGCTTCTCTTTAGTCCTTCAAGTAAAGGCATATATGTATATGTGCATGTCTATATACACATATGCGTATATATAAAGTGTGCAATTTGTACACTTTAAATACGTGCAGTTCGTCCTGCATCAATTCTAACTCCATAAAGCTATAAATAATACTAACTTTTGTAAGAACTACGGGAGGAAAAACAATAAGACTGGGGTTAAGTGTCCATTCGCAGAACACCTGGCCAGGCTGTGAGTGCCCAACCATCCTGCCCTGTGCACCTCCACTCCGACCTGGTCTTACGCTTAGCAGCTGAGCCCCAGCCCGGACACCTGGGAACCTGACACCTGAGATGAGACCACGGGTTTGAACAGCAGCGGTCACAGTCCCAACACTCTGGTGGGGAGACTCTCTTCCTGCCATTTAACCTGCTTGGTGACAAACTAATGGTAAGAAATAAATACAAGGAAAGGCTCAGGGAGGGGGGGGTGTCTCAGGCACCGATGACATCTGCATGAAACCTGCTGTGGCTGTGAGCAGTTCAACATGGTCAGCTCCTCGCTGGCTCATTGCAGGCCTAAAGCCCACACTGCCTCCTTTTATAAGCTTTAATATCCCTCGGAAACGCTCTCCCTTTACATTCTCCATCTCTTCCCTGGAACTTCTCCAGAGGGCTCTGTGATTGGGTTGCATACAAGTTTCTGAGCTCGCAACTTCCTTTCAGTCATAAATCACCTCTTACACACTCACTTTTTCCTTCCCATTGTTCTTCAGTATTAATAGCCCCAAATCCTGGGAGCATTTGAGAACCGTTCCAATTTTCGTTAGTAAATCAATTTGGAAACTAGTAGTTGGCTTTGCTCAGACTTCCAATCCTTCTGAGAAGGTCAGTTCCTACAAACTGGCCAAACCAGGGTGGGGAGGGCAGCCTGGTAAATTTCCCCATTTCGAAAGTCTCGCCATTTTCTCATGAAATGCTAGATACCTTGGTGTCAGTGTTTTTCTTTTAACTCTGTCTCTAAAATTAAAATGTTAATGAGGGGGGGAACCCTAATGCCTTCTGTTGTGGGATCCGATACATAATTTTTAAAAATCGCTCATTTCAGGATAGGTCAAATTCAATTATGAAAGCAGAGGAATAAATATGAAATCTGGTTCTGTTTGTTAAAAGGCTCTGATATTATTTTCAATTTTTTGGCAATATCTTTCTCCTAAATAAGTTCTGCTTCCTCCCCAAGCTGCTTGACCTTCTGCTGGGCAAGTGAGAAAGTGCCACATCTCATCAAATGCTAAGAGGCCAGGGCTCCCCCCAGATGGGAGTAGAGATCACCTGCCAGCTAAGGGGTCTGACCCCCACATCAGACAGCAGGAACATGCATTGAGGGATAAAGGAAACAGACCATTGGTTGGTTTTCCTTGGAAAGACAAAAGAGGAGCTCTTCACACATAGCACACTGACTTGGGTGGTCTGCACACCAGACCAGAGCAGGTAGTGGAATGAGCAATGCTCAAGCCTCAAGGCCGACTTCTAGCCAGGTAACACTCAGCCAAGGGCACCACGTTGGAAAGCAGGCCTCCTGGAGAGGGAAGACAGGGGCACGGTGTCCACCAGCTCCTCAGGGACCACCAGCCTCCCAACTGCTGAGCTGGGCTTGTCCGGCACCCTCTGGCCTGATGCGAGGCCTGCTGAACACACCTCTGGGCTGCAAGCTTAAGTCCAAGCTTGAGAAGCGTAACTTTCTCTAGCTCCTTCAGCCCTTATCCTGTCCTCTGATATTAGAGTCAGGTCCCTCATCTTTCCCCATACAGCTGATTAGAGGCCAGCCGGTGGTCACCCAGTGCACGTGCCCCCTGATGGATCCCCAGGTAGTTCATGGGCCTCGGCCACAGGCTCCTGCCTCTCAGCCAAGGGTGGGGCTCAGGTACGGCACAGATGAATGATTTATTTAGGAGTGCCTCCCTAAAGCTCCCTCTCTGAGACATCATCAACATTTCAAGAGGCTGATAAAGTCTCCTGTATCCGGGGAGGGAGGTTATTAATCTATTCATTAGCGTGAGACAATGTCTCTTTTGAACCTGATATATCTAATTGTGGAAGAGAACAAAGCCTGACAATTACAGCCCGGGACAAGGTAAGAGCATCTGCTTCCATGACGTCAGGACTTCTTCCAGGCAGCTCACAAAGTGCCGGAGTGCTCCCTCCTGCCCGCCCTCCCCCCCCAGGGGGATCCCTGTCGGGGCAAAGTGATGATAACAAGTAACTAACATTTACAGAGTTCTTGCTATGTACTGCAAAGTGATGATAACAAGTAACTAACATTTACAGAGTTCTTGCTATGTACTGCACACCGTGCAAAGCAGCATGCTTGCAGTGGCTGACTTCATTCTCACAACAGCCCTGAGAAGTGAGTAGTTTTGTCTCCATTCTACAAATGAGGAACTGAGGCTCAACATGACTATGTGACTTGCTGAGAGCAACACAGCAAGTAAACCGCAGAGTGGGCCTCTGTCCCTGCCCCTGGCTCTCAAGCCCACGCTTCTTTTTGCTGCTCTACGTCTGTCCCCGGACAAGACTGCAGTGTGGCACCTGGGACCCAGCTCTGGGAGGACTCCTGGCAGCAGCTCTATTCATGAACCAGAATGAGCCCCCACAATGAGTCTTTTGCCCTGGCTTCCCCAGAGAGCATACCAGATCTGCACTGGGTAAGATGGGGCACTGCAGGCTAGCCAGTCAGCAAGAACTCAGAGAGGCTGGCCTGGCTGATAGCACCAAAGCTGACACTCAAATCCAGGTCCACTGCCCTGAGGTCCAGTATGGCTTATAAAGCTTGCCTCCAAAGGCTTCTACACCAGTTTACTAACAAACTCCCAGATCATTGATCTCTGGGACATTGCTGGAACATCATTCTGGTCATCGAAAGATCTGTAAAGTCCTCATGCTCATTAATGGGTAAGAAGTCTCTCTCTGCTGGGCTTGAGCTCGCCCCTCTAATTCTGAAGAGGAGTTAGTGGGTGTGGGTCTCCAAGCTCAAGGACAACATGGTGCCTGCCCAGTAGAGGTGTGGACAAGGACTTGCATTGCCATCCTTCATCCCTGGGCCTCCAGGGGCCACAGCCAGAGATAGGCCTAGAGCAGTGCACTCACCTAGATGCATGAGACTATTCATTGAGAATGCCAACCCTTTTCTGCTAGAGAGTTAATGCCCCTGGAAGCAGCCCTCAACTAATGATGGGTGGTAGCATGGTAACAAATTATCTCCAGCGCCTTCATCACTCAGCATAATGCTGAGGTGTGGTCTGCATCATCTTACTGCGCGCCCGAGGGCAACTGACATCCAGTTGCTCACAGAAGGAACTCCTGGGTTCTGCACCCTGACTTGGTGTCCTTCCCTTCCCTTCTGTCTCACATCACTACTCCTACCAGCACCACTCCCAATAAACTACTCATGCTCCAATCCTTATCTGGGGTCTGCTTCTGGGAAAACTCAATCCAGCCCCCATCCAGAGCATCCTCTCCCACCCCAACCCCAGGGACTCTCCTTCATACCTCTCTCCTTAGAATGCACAACAGAAGTTGGGCAGGAAGTTTCCTTATATTGTGTGATCCTAGGCACAGGAGCTGACCTCCCACAGCCTCAGTATTCTCAAAGGTACAGTGCGCTGACAAGCGCACTGATGGTGTATGGGTGTGATATGTGAGCATGACAACTGAGCACTGTGTCTCGCACATACTGAGTGCTCACCAAACGGTAGCTGCCATTATTACTGTTTTCTTTTGTTTTAGAATAACTTGTCTTCCCTCTGTCGTCGAACTCTGACTTCCTGAAGGTCACACACCATGAGTATTTCATCTCTGTCTCCCCCCTCACAGGTGACACTCAATTACATACTTGTTGCATTAAATTGCTTTGCCTAGAGGCGCCTAGGTGGCTCAGCTGGTTAAGCGTGACTCTTGATTTCGGCTCAGGTCAGGATCTCAGGGTGGCGCGATGGAGCCCCGCCCACTTAGGCTCCATGCTCATCGGGGAGTCTGCTGGAGACTCTCTTTCCCTCTTCCCTGTCCCCGCTCTCGCACGCCTGCCCTCTCTCTCTCTCTCTCTAAAAAAATAAAATCAATAAATAAATTGCTTTGCCTGATCTTTGCATTACCTGTTCCTAGACGAAAGCAGGCTAATTACGGGGCATTTTTTCAGGCTCAGGGAACAGAGCCCTAAAGCACTTCCTGTTTGTTGACTTCTTCAGCGCGTGTGTGCTGCTCTATGTGAGCTCACGGCCGGAGGAGGCAGCTGTTGAGTTATCTCATGGGTTATGATTTCACTCTTCATATGTTAGAATAGTTAGAGCACGTCTCATGTGAGGCACGCCTCAAGGACAACACCTATGTTGATCCACGGCCATGCTCCTCTATGCCAGGCCCGTAGTAGGTGCTCATTAAATGTTTGCCATTTGACTCAAATAATCTGATATGAACATGCCAAATAGCACCAGAGGGTTTGCTCTAACGACTCCCATCACTGACGGCTGGATGTAGCCAGAGCCTGACTAGACTGATTTGTGAGAGAAAAAATTAGAAGGTGACAGAGAGTCACTAACATTGGTAACTTTGCCCTCCTAGATACGTTTTATGCATGTCAGGTTACATTTAACTTTTCGGGGTGTATACATAGCTTAAATTCAGTTTTCAAGCCACAAGTCTTGAAGCTTCTCAGTTTAGAGACTCCTTCCCTGAGTTCTGATGATTTGGCCACTATGATCAAATCTCTGGCCCCTTGTTAGCACCAACATTGGTTAGCTTTTAAACACTTGATTAGGAATTACCTCAACCACATCATGACTACTTATGAGGTGCTTTGATATCTTGGGAGAGTAGATGGGGCCGTTTCTTGGCCCTGGGCTGCTCTACTATCGGACTCTGCCCCTGGCTATTACAACTCACAGAGAAGCCAAGGCAGTGTCTTCACCCACCAGAGATTTAAAAATCAATTCTGTGCTTGGGAAAGAGTTGTCACAAAGAACTCCACAGGTGCGACTAGAGCCATCCCCGAGCCTGGTGAGACTCTGTAACTGCCCGTAAAGCAGTTCTAAACCCTGGCTGCGTGGAGGCATCAGCTGGGAGCCTGGCACCTGTTCTCACCGATCAGATCAGGATCTCTGAGCATGGGACACATTATGGGGGTGGAAGGGATTCCCGGGTACCTGTACTGTGCAGCCAGGCAGAGCAGAAATCCAGGGCTCTGAAGAAAGGATACAAATTCAACCAATTTCCTAGACAAGAGCAGACGAGAAAGAGCAGGTTAGAAAAGGGAAGGAGGATGGCAAGAAGTGGGGGGAACTGGTTTATCAAGAAATGACAGTGAGGGGGGGCCTGGGTGGCTCAGTCGTTAAGTGTCTGCCTTCAGCTCGGGTCACGATCCCAGGGTCCTGGGATTGAGCCCCGCATCGGGCTCCCTGCTCGGCGGGAAGCCTGCTTCTCCCTCTCCCACTCCCCCTGCTTGTGTTCCCTCTCTTGCTGTCTTTCTGTCAAATAAATAAATAAAATCTTTAAAAAAAAAAAGTGACAGTGAAAAGAGAGCAGAATGATGGAAATCCAAGAGAACTTTAAAAAATACCTCTCTTCACTGCATGGTATGTGGGACACACATCAGCCGAGCACGTGCCACATTTTATTGAGTCCATTTTCTTTATATTAATTTTAGATCAGGAGCTCCTTGAGGGAAGGAGCCAGGTCTGATTTGTCTTTATGCCTCTGACACTGGCATTGTGTTGGGATAGAGGAGGAGGTCATGAAATGTTGGAGAGTGAGTGAAACCACAAACAAAACTCCCCTCCTAGATGCCCTGAGGACGTTACTGTTTCTAAAGCAACCGGACACAACTTGAAAATAGCCGGGGTTTTTTTTTTTTTTTTTTTTTTTTTTTTTTTTTTAATTTTTTATTGTTATGTTAATCACCATATATTACATCATTAGTTTTTGGTGCAGTGTTCCATGATTCATTGTTTGTTCATAACACCCAGTGCTCCATGCAGAACGTGCCCTCCTCAATACCCATCACCAGGCTAACCCATCCCCCTACCCCCCTCCCCTCTAGAACCCTCAGTTTGTTTTTCAGAGTCCATCATCTCTCATGGTTCGTCTCCCCCTCTGACATACTCCCCTTTTCTTCCTCTCCTGTTATCTTCTTCTTTTTCTTTTTTCTTAAAATATGTTGCATTATTTGTTTCAGAAGTACAGATCTGTGATTCAACAGTCTTGCACAATTCACAGCGCTCACCGTAGCACATACCCTCCCCAATATCTATCATCCAGCTACCCCATCCCTCCCACCCCCAACCACTCCAGTAACACTCAGTTTCTTTCCTGAGATTAAGAATTCCTCATATCAGTGAGGTCATGTGATACATGTCTTTCTCTGATTGACTTATTTCACTCAGCATAACACCCTCCAGTTCCATCCACGTCGTTGCAAATGGCAAGATCTCATTCCTTTTGATGGCTGCATAATATTCCATTGTGTATATATACCACATCTTCTTTATCCATTCATCTGTCGATGGGCATCTTGGCTCTTTCCACAGTTTGGCTATGGTGGACATTGCTGCTATAAACATTGGGGTACATGTACCCCTTCGGGTCCCTACATTTGTATCTTTGTGGTAAATACCCAGTAGTGCAATTGCTGGATCGAACGGTAGCTCTAATTTCAACTGTTTGAGGAACCTCCATACTGTTTTCCAGAGGGGTTGCACCAGCTTGCATTCCCACCAACAGTGTAGGAGGGTTCCCCTTTCTCCACATCCCCGCCAACATCTGTCGTTCCCTGACTTGTTAATTTTAGCCATTCTGACGGGTGTGAGGTGGTATCTCATTGAGGTTTTGATTTGGATTTCCCTGATGCCAAGCGATGTTGAGCACTTTTTCATGTGCCTGTTGGCCATTTGGATGTCTTCTTTGGAGAAATGTCTGTTCATGTCTTCTGCCCATTTCTTGATTGGATTATTTGTTCTTTGAGTGTTGAGTTTGATAAGTTCTTTATAGATTTTGGATACTAGCCCTTTATCTGATACGTCATTTGCAAATATTTTCTCCCATTCTGTCGGTTGTCTTTTGGTTTTGTGGACTGTTTCTTTTGCTGTGCAGAAGCTTTTTATCTTGATGAAATCCCAATAGTTCATTTTTGCCCTGGCTTCCCGTGCCTTTGGCGATGTTTCTAGGAAGAAGTTGCTGCGGCTAAGGTCGAAAAGGTTGCTACCTGTGTTCTCCTTTAGGATTTGGATGGACTCCTGTCTCACGTTTAAGTCTTTCAACCATTTGGAGTCTATTTTTGTGTGTGGTGTAAGGAAATGGTCCAGTTTCATTCTTCTGCATGTGGCTGTCCAATTTTCCCAACACCATTTGTTGAAGAGACTGTCTTTTTGCCATTGGACATTCTTTCCTGCTTTGTCAAAAATAAGTTGACCATAGAGTTGAGGGTCCATTTCTGGGCTCTCAATTCTGTTCCATTGATCTATGTGTCTGTTTTTGTGCCAGTACCATACTGTCTTGATGATGACAGCTTTGTAATAGAGCTGGAAGTCCGGAATTGTGATGCCACCAGCTTTGCTTTTCTTTTTCAGTATTCCTCTGGCTATTCTGGGTCTCTTCTGGTTCCATACAAATTTTAGGATTATTTGTTCCATTTCTTTGAAAAAAGTGGATGGTATTTTGATGGGGATTGCATTGAATGTGTAGATTGCTCTAGGTAGCATTGACATCTTCACAATGTTGATTCTCCCAATCCATGAGCATGGAACGTTTTTCCATTTCTTTGTGTCTTCTTCAATTTCTTTCCTGAGTATTTTATAGTTTTCTGAGTACAGATCCTTTGCCTCTTTGGTTAGATTTATTCCTAGGTATCTAATGGTTTTGGGTGCAATTGTAAATGGGATAGACTCCTTGATTTGTCTCTCTTCTGTCTTGTTGTTGGTGTATAGGAATGCCACTGATTTCTGTGCATTGATTTTATATCCTGCTACTTTACTGAATTCCTGTATGAGTTCTAGCAGTTTTGGGGTGGAGTCTTTTGGGTTTTCCACATACAGTATCATATCATCTGCAAAGAGTGAGAGTTTGACTTCCTCTTTGCCGATTTGGATGCCTTTGATTTCTTTTTGTTGTCTGATTGCTGTGGCTAGGACTTCTAATACTATGTTGAATAGCAGTGGTGAGAGTGGACATCCCTGCCGCGTTCCTGACCTTAGGGGAAAAGCTCTCAGCCTTTCCCCATTGAGAATGATATTCGCTGTAGGTTTTTCGTAGATGGCTTTTATGATATTGAGGTATGTACCCTCTATGCCTATACTCTGAAGAGTTTTGATCAAGAAAGGATGTTGTACTTTGTCAAATGCTTTTTCTGCATCTATTGAGAGGATCATATGATTCTTGTTCTTTCTTTTGTTAATGTATTGTATCACGTTGATTGATTTGCGGATGTTGAACCAGCCTTGCAGCCCAGGAATAAATCCCACTTGGTCGTGGTGAATAATCCTTTTAATGTACTGTTGGATCCTATTGGCTAGTATTTTGGTGAGAATTTTTGCATCCATGTTCATCAAGGATATTGGTCTGTAATTCTCTTTTTTGATGGGGTCTTTGTCTGGTTTTGGGATCAAGGTAATGCTGGCCTCATAAAATGAGTTTGGAAGTTTCCCTTCCATTTCTATTTTTTGGAACAGTTTCAGGAGAATAGGTATTAATTCTTCTTGAAATGTCTGATAGAATTCCCCTGGGAAGCCATCTGGCCCTGGGCTTTTGTTTCTTGGGAGATTTTTGATGACTGTTTCAATTTCCGTAGTGGTTATAGGTCTGTTCAGGTTTTCTATTTCTTCCTGGTTCAATTTTGGTAGTTGATACATCTCTAGGAATGCACCCATTTCTTCCAGGTTATCTAATTTGCTGGCATAGAGTTGCTCATAATATGTTCTTATAATTGTTTGTATTTCTTTGGTGTTGCTTGTGATCTCTCCTCTTTCATTCATGATTTTGTTGATTTGGGTCATTTCTCTTTTCTTTTTGATCAGTCTGGCCAGGGGTTTATCAATCTTGTTAATTCTTTCAAAGAACCAGCTCCTAGTTTCGTTGATCTCTTCTACTGTTCTTTTGGTTTCTAGTTCATTGATTTCTGCTCTGATCTTTATGATTTCTCTTCTCCTGCTGGGTTTAGGCTTTCTTTGCTGTTCTTTCTCCAGCTCCTTTAGATGTAGGGTTAGGTTGTGTATTTGAGACCTTTCTTGTTTCTTGAGAAAGGCTTGTATTGCTATATACTTTCCTCTCAGGACTGCCTTTGCTGTATCCCAAAGATTTTGAACAGTTGTGTTTTTATTTTCATTGGTTTCCATGAATTTTTTTAATTCTTCTTTAATTTCTTGGTTGACCCATTCATTCTTTAGTAGGATGCTCTTTAGCCTCCATGTATTTGAGTTCTTTCCGACTTTCCTCTTGTGGTTGAGTTCTAGTTTCAAAGCATTGTGGTCTGAAAATATGCAGGGAATGATCCCGATCTTTTGGTACCGATTGAGACCTGATTTGTGACCTAGGATGTGATCAATTCTGGAGAATGTTCCATGGGCACTAGAGAAGAATGTGTATTCCGTTGCTTTGGGATGGAATGTTCTGAATATGTCTGTGAAGTCCATTTGGTCCAGTGTGTCATTTAATATCTTTATTTCCTTGTTGATCTTTTGCTTAGATGATCTGTCCATTTCAGTCAGGGGGGTGTTAAAATCCCCCACTATTATTGTATTGTTGTCAATGTGTTTCTTTGCTTTTGTTATTAATTGGCTTATATAATTGGCTGCTCCCATGTTCGGGGCATAGATATTTACAATTGTTAGATCTTCTTGTTGGATAGACCCTTTAAGTAGGATATAGTGTCCTTCCTCATCTCTTATTACAGTCTTTGTTTTAAAATCTAGTTTGTCTGATATAAGGATTGCCACCCCAGCTTTCTTTTGGTGTCCATTAGCATGGTAAATGGTTTTCCACCCCCTCACTTTCAATCTGGGGGTGTCTTTGGGTGTAAAATGAGTCTCTTGCAGACAGCATATTGATGGGTCTTGTTTTTTAATCCAATCTGATAGCCTGTGTCTTTTGATTGGGGCATTTAGCCCATTTACATTCAGGGTAACTATTGAAAGGTATGAATTTACTGCCATTGTATTACCTGTAAGGTGACTGTTAACTGTCTGTTGTCTGTGTTCGTTTCTGCTCTTTGCTGCTTTTAGGTTCTCTCTTTGCTTAGAGGACCCCTCTCAATATTTCTTGGAGGGCTGGTTTCGTGTTTGCAAATTCTTTTAGTTTTTGTTTGTTCTGGAAGCTTTTGATCTCTCCTTCTATTTTCAATGATAGCCTAGCTGGATATAGTATTCTTGGCTGCATATTTTTCTCGTTTAGTGCTCTGAAGATATCTTGCCAGTCCTTTCTGGCTTGCCAGGTCTCTGTGGATAGGTCTGTTGCCAATCTAATGTTTCTACCATTGTAGGTTACATATCTCTTCTCCCGAGCTGCTTTCAGGATTTTCTCTTTGTCTCTGAGACTCGTAAGTTTTACTATTAGATGTCGGGGTGTTGACCTATTTTTATTGATTTTGAGAGGGGTTCTCTGTGCCTCCTGGATTTTAATGCCTGTTTCCTTCCTCACATTAGGGAAGTTCTCTGCTATAATTTGCTCCAATATACCTTCTGCCCCTCTCTCTCTCTCTTCTTCTTCTGGGATCCCAATTATTCTAATGTTGTTTCGTCTTATCGTATCACTTATCTCTCGAATTCTGCCCTCGTGATCCTGTAGTTGTTTCTCTCTCTTTTTCTCAGCCTCTTTATTTTCTATCATTTGGTCTTCTATATCGCTGATTCTCTCTTCTGCCTCATTTATCCTAGCATTTAGTGCCCCCATTTTTGATTGCACCTCATCAATAGCCTTTTTGATTTCGATTTGGTTAGATTTTAGTTCTTTTATTTCTCCAGAAAGGGTTTCTCTAATAACTTCCACGCTTTTTTCAAGCCCAGCTAGTATCTTTAAAGTCATGATTCTGAACTCTAGGTCCGACATCGTACTAATGTCCGTATTGAGTAGGTCCCTGGCTGACGGTACTACCTCTTGTTCTTTTTGCTGAGGTGATTTCTTTCGTCTTGTCATTTTGTCCAGAGGAGAATAGATGAATGAGAGAACAAAAGGCTAACAGGTTTACTACGTCCCCAGCAAATATACTGTATACAAATCAGAAAAGACCTGAAACCAGGGGAAAAGAAAGGGAAAGAAAGAAAAAAGAAAGAGAAAAAGAAAAGAAAAAGAAAAAAAAGATAAAAACAAAAACAAAACAATTCAAAAAAAGGCAGAATATGATCAAATATGATCAGGCTAGTGCATAGATCAGTGCCACACACTAGATTTTGGGCGTATTTTGGTCTGCTAGAAAAAAGTGCCTCCTAAAATTTTAAAGGAAGAAAGACATATATGTACAAAATAAGGGTTGATACAATGAAGGGATGGAAGATGACTGTAAAGATGAAAATTATAAAAGATTTTATAAAAGGACTTGGTAAGATAAGTTGTTTGAAAAAAGAAAGAAGATTTAAGGAAAAAAAAAAAAAAGGAAAAAGGGAGAGAATGTGATCAGGCAGGAGACTAGAACAAAGCCATACACTAGTGATTTAGGGTATATTTTGATCTGTTAGAAGAAACTGTACCTCAAAATTTTAAAGAGAGAACAACTTATATATATATGCCAAAAACAAGGATAACTACTATGAAGGGATAAAATATGACTCTAAAAATGAAAAAAAAAAAAAATGTTTTTTTTTTTTTTTAAAAAAAAGGGATTTATAAGATGTTGGTTGAAAAAGGGAAAAAGAAAAATAAAAAAAAGTCAACAAAAATTAACTTTGATGAAATAATGAATCATGGTAAAAAAAAAAAAAAAAAAAAAAAAAAAAAAAGAAGCCATGAATCTATGTGCAGTATTCCCCTAGCGCTGGAGTTCTCCTATTCCCCTTGATCGATCAACTTGGTCTTGGCTTGCTGGCTGTTTGTGTTGATCTTCTGGGGGAGGGGCCTGTTGCTGTGGTTTCCAAATGTCTTTGCCGGAGGCGGAATTGCCCCGCCCTTGTCGGTCCGGGCTAAGGAAGCTGCTCCAGTTTGCTCTCAGGAGCTTTTGTTCCCTGCAAGCTCTCGGCACAGCTCTGGAGGACCAGGGCGAAAATGGCGGCCTCCCAGTCTCCGCCCGGAGGAGCCGAGAACTCAGGGCCCCACTCCTCAGTGCGCCCCCAGAGAAAAGCAGTCACTCCCGTGTCCCCGGTCTCCGGCCGCTCTCCGTGCTCACCCGGCCCGCGATCGAGCGTTGCTATCTCTGGCACCCGACCCCGCTCGGAGTCTCCAAACCCAGCAGATCCCTGCAGTGCGCTCCCGCACCGCTCCTCCCCGGGAAGGAAGGGGAGTCTCCCCGGATCTGCTGCTTGTTGGGTCCTTGCTGGGGGAGCCGTGCCCCGACTGGGCCGCAGAAGAGCAGGGGTTTTTATGACTGAGTCTTCCTTCAAAGACATCCATTTGGCACTCTCCATGTGTGCCAGACACCAGGAAGAGTACTTTTAGGAAAACAGAGCTGCAGAGGCACAGCGTGTGGATGTGTGACAAGGGTGCTAAGGCTCACATGGAAAAGCATGGGATGTGTTTCAGAACGCATGAGACTAGCTGAAGCTCAGGAGCAAGGCACGGGCTGAACTAAAGCAGAAGCAAAATGCTGTTCCACATACTCCCTTCAAGGAGCCAGACAAGGTGTGACACCCATTAGAAAGATTTCCTTCCCAGATGATTGTACTTTTTCAAACTCTGCTCGTGGGGCTTATACTCTGTTTTCTGGGAAACCCACTCATGGTCAACCCGTTCCCATAATTGTGGATGAGCAAGACTTTGTTACAGCCGCACTTCCCACCCAAACTCCTTCTTCCCCGCACTGGGGTCAACACCCTCTGTGCCCTCACTTCTCCAAAACCAGCAAAGTGGGGCCCGGAGAGGACAGCTCTCCTTCCCCTGATAAGCAGGACTTACAATCCCCAGGTCGCTCACAACTCACAGCTGGGCTCCTGAACGAGGAAGGTTCCTGCCCCCAGGAACTGTCCCTCTCTGATCTCCTCAACAACAGGCTTCTATGGGAAATCAGAGCCAGCCAGAGCCCTCGTGTCCTAGAGTCACGGCCCGGATTTCAGCCATGGCTCTAAGTTGGTCCCCACAACTACAGGAAAACGTCTGAGGAACAGAGGGATCTAGGCCAGGAGTGATTGGAATTGGATTTCAATCCTCACTTCCAACCTGCTGAGTTCTTCCTGAACATAAGCTCTTTATGTGAAAGATATCTAAAGACAGGCGATCACTGGGGTATTTTACTGAAAAACCACACCATTATTTCCTGGTTTAAAATGCACCGATTACTGAAAATAGCCCTTGAATGAATGGAGAAGTTTCCTCTCAGTGGTCCAATGCACTTAAGTAGAGTCTTGCCCGATCCCAGGGGTAAGGGCTGTTTCCTCTGTTTTATGGATGTGACACTGAGATAGGGGAGTTATGAGAGCTGACTGTGGTCCCAATGAAATGGTGGCAAAGCAGGTCCAAGATCTCCATGTCCTGGCTGTTCAATGGAAGGACCTTGTGTCACCTGCAGTCCATCTCTCTCGCCAGGTCATAGCCCATGTTGAAGGTCAGGTACTCACGGAGCCGAGGCATATAGCTGGAATTTCACCAAGCAGTGATGGCACCCACAGCGGGTTTAAGGCATTCCGTGTCTTCAAGGAGTATACACAGTAGAGAGGAATAGAAATGTACCCAAATATCTATCCTGCAGTGCAGAGCCCACTGAATGTCCTGTGAGAGGGTCAAATTGCAGGATCGTGAAGGAGCACGAGAGCCGACATTCCGTCACATTGGGGGAGGAGAGGTCAAGTGGAAGGAAGCTCAGAAGTTGTGGAGGCAGGACTTGAGGGTGGATCAGATATTTTTAAAAATATAATAACCAGAGTATTTAAAAATATAATAACAAGATTTATTTAGGTCAGAACAAGTCATTCATAATCCCACTGTCCACTGCAGTGGGGTATCCATTCCGGATTGGTCCGTGCCCACCACTGGGATTCAGACATGTGTGGGCATGCCCAGAGAGCTACGGGGCAGGCCACCAAGGGCCTTTGGGGAGCACATCAGGCATGACACACTGGATCACTAACAAAGCCAAGGTGGTCAGAATGATGAGTCTGTCATTGTATCTGTCCCTTGGATTGAGTCCCAGCCCAGCCTTCCTTCCATAAGCACCTAAGCAGCAAAGAGCAGTTTCATTAAAATTACATATCCACAGCTTTGCAGAGAATATGAAGAGACTGTGTTACCATGAGTGTTTCCCCAGACACAGAGCCTCCGGGATCAGTATGCCTGGTGGAGGACCTCAGTGCTTGGCAGGTGCTTTGTGTATGGGCATCTCCTAGCCCTACAAGTGTCTGAGGCTGGGGTGGATTCCAAGGGAGAGGCCACTTGTCTGTCATGAGATTCTTTTGGGGAACCATGGGAGACTGAGTATTCCCTGGAATTTCTGGGGCTAAAATCCTACAATAACAAGTGGAAGTGAGAGATACCCAAGTGCTGGTTGGTTCTATAAAAAGCAGCCACATTTTTAACCCTCCACAAGAGTAGCCCAAGGAAACATAGCTTACATAACTAAGTTCATATTTGCATATTCTATTCTAGTCCTTATTCACTTGCATATATAACAATCACAATGCATATTTCTAAAATTCGCTTTTTCAAATTTATCACCAAATTACAAATTTCAGATGGGGAGATATGGGAGAAGGCTATCTATGGAGATGAAACAATATAGCTCTCAATCAGTGGTTCTCAACAGGGGGCAATTTTGTCTTCCAGGGAAACATCAGGCATCCGGCAGTGTCTGAAGACATTTTTCATTGTCATGACTAGGGAGGTGATACTATGGGGAGAGGCCAGGGATGCTGCTAAACACAGGAGAGCTCCCCACCACAAAGAATTATCTATCTCAAAATGTCAGGAATGCTGAGGTTGAAAAACCCTGATCTCTAGGTGCAGAGACCAGAAAGTACCTAATTATCTGAGTAATTGTTAAGTAGCCCAACTTGAAAGCTGGCTCGGTGGGGATCCACGGAAGCTACCCCAGTGGGTGTTCTTGGGAGGAACTGAATGTATAGAAAGGGACCTGGAGGGTCCCCAGACAAGGACTTTTCAAGGGCAAAGGAGAAGAATGGCCATAGCGGCCGGGGGAACAGCTAGTAAGATCAGTACCACAGAGGCCAATGGTGCTGTGAGGACTAAGGACAGGATGAGATGCATCCAAAGCTACCAGACGGCACAGATGAGGAGAGCTGGGGGAATGTCACCTGTGCCCTCCACAGGGAGAGCTGGTATTTCAATGTGGGTCTGGTGGCCGCCAGCCCAGGGCCCATCCACACTGCCTCAGGACTGTGTGGGTCTCTGCACGCCTCTTGTTGGACACAGGCGGGCTGGCTGGAGCTGTAGTACCACAGACACAGAACGATGCTTAACAGGCACCAGAACAGAGAGAGTCTGGTGTCATACAGAAGCTTTCTTCTTTCTTCCAACATGAGCCGAAAGCCCTCTGGGGGCCTTAGCAACTGCTTCCGCACAAAGTCTTTACATTAAACAAATAAATACTGCTTACCTCCTCCAGCGAAGCCCTTGATGGTGCCTCCTCAGTGGAGAGCTCAGTGGGGAGCTGAGCTGGTGGCCAGGGGGCTGCTGGAAACTGGATTTCATGAGCTGCAGAGGGGAAGTCGACATCAAAAGGGATGGATGCTCTGCCTTCCTAGTGAATCCAGACATGTAACTATAAATAAGCACAAGACAATGTCTTTTGCCTTGAAAAATGACAGCGATGGAAAGGCTTGGCAATACACTGCCATCGCTGGGATGTGTTGAGTGGACACGTATACACTGTAAGTGGAAGGTATATGGTGGCGGGTATGATCTTTTGCAAGGGCACCACCTATCAAACACACAAAGGCACCTACCTTTTGCTCAGGCACCCGTCCTAGAGAATGTTCACTGCAAATTATGAAGTTAAAGATTTAGAGACAAATGAAATGTTCATCACTAGAGCATGATCTGATTGCCCTACGGTGTATCTATCCTGTTGGACGTAGCTGTTAGGGAGAATGAGGCAGGTCTCCATGTGTGTTGATATGCAAACAAGGGTCAGGATTTATTTTGAAGTGACAAGAGCAAGGTGAAGTTGTGAGACAACGTGTAGAGATGAGTCATTACTGTTTCTAGATTAATATGTCTGTGCACCCACAGAAACAGTACTGGGAAGGCACACACAATGGCTTGACAGTGCTTACTCCTTGAGAGACTGTGGGCTGACAGAAGGAAAGGAGGGTGGCA
Organism: Zalophus californianus; assembly: GCF_009762305.2. NCBI lineage: Eukaryota > Metazoa > Chordata > Mammalia > Carnivora > Otariidae > Zalophus > Zalophus californianus. The sequence goes on along the minus strand of NC_045599.1, from coordinate 28,962,744 downwards.
GTTTTAACTTGTGCTTGTGTGCTGTTTGTATTGTTACAACTCACTGGTGGGATTTAATGCCTGGATGATGGCATTCCAACTTGTCTCGGACAGAAGAAGTCCCAGCCTTGCTCACCTTGCCTAAGGTTGCCAGCCCAGGTCTGGTAGCCATGGCTACCCAGCCTTGTTCACCTTGCCTAAGGTTGCCAGCCCAGGTCTGGTAGCCATGGCTACCCAGCCTTGTTCACCTTGCCTAAGGTTGCCAGCCCGGGTCTGCTAGCCATGGCCACAGAGACTCCAGGAGGACACACTGCAGGGCTGCTCCCAAGGCACAACATTATTGCCCCTGATGTATGAAGGGCAAGTCAACTTTGGGCAATTCAGAGCTGGCTTACAGCCACCTGGGCACTGGTGGGCTTGCTTCTCTCATTCCCCCATCTGCCTTCCCCGGTGAAGAAGGAAGCAGCCTGCAGGAGCTGCATTTCTGGAGGCAGGAGAAGCCAGGAAAAGAAAAGTGACTCCTGGGCCACATCTCTTCCCACAGGAAAGAGCACGGGGATCGGGACTCAGGGTCAAGGGCACTTCCACACTCTCTCACCCATTTCTGTTAAGGCCAATCATCAGCCTCCCACTCGGGCTCCGGTCCAGCCCTGGGACTGGCAAAGCTAGGGGCATTTCACTTTCTGAACCTTGAAGCTTAGGCTCACTGTACCAGCTTCTATCCCACACAGCTTCACACTAAGCCTAGAAAAACCAATGATTCTTGAGTGCTTACTCTGTATCAGGTACTCTTTTGAGTCCTGGCCACAGAGTGTGGTCTGAGAACCAGCAATAATCAGCATTACCTGGGAGCTTGTTAAAAATGCTGACTCTCAGGCACAACAGGACCCAGGTGATTTGTGTGACATTAAAGCCTGAGAGGTACTCTCCTTACTTACTTGGATCTATTAATTCCCTCTGAGTCCTATTATTATCATCCCCATTTCGCAGACAAAGGTTAAGCAACTTGTCAGGTGATCAGGCTAATAACTCCTATTGGCAGGATTCTGCCTGTAGAGCCTACACAATTAGCCACCACAGCACAATGCTGACTGTGTAAACAGCAGAGATTATAGCCTCCCTAACTTCCTATCTAGCCCAATGGCAGAGGCCTTAGGGTGCTGTGAGGAATACAGTCAATTTCACCAAGACTAGCTCAGTAAAAAAAACATGTCTTTAAAAATTACGGAATCAGAGAGAATACTAGTTGCCAGGGATTGGGATGCAGTTTAATGGGAGTGGGAGGTGGGGGTCACTGCAGTGATGGAGCTGTTCTGTATTTCGACTGTATCACTGTCAATACTCTGGTTGTGATATTTTACTATGGTTTTGCAAGACGTTACCACTGGGGGAAACTATGGTAAGTGTGCAGAGGATCTCTCTGTATTACTTCTTACAACTGCATGTGAGTCTCAAAAGGGTTTTAATTAAAGAAAAAAAAAAAAAAGCCTTCTCCATAGCTAAAACTGCCAAGCTTAAGGCCCTGCTGAAGAAGCCAAAGTTAAATTTTACAGATATGGACCAGAAGTGTGTTCTGATTAAAATATGCACAATTAAAGGTCTGGGGCAGGGGCATGAGGGACCAAGTCCAAGTGCAGCTATTTACCAAAACCATTTGTGCTTCAACACTTCATTCTCCGTAGTTCCAGAATCCCAGCTTACAGCGCGCATGTGCGTGCAAACACACACACACACACACACACACACACACACGTGCGCATGCCTCCCACAAATGCAACCTGTTAGTCATTTAGATGGAAATAATCTCATAAAGCAGTATTGATAGAAAGAACAAAATAGGAGGGCTCCAAAGTGGGGAAACCATGCCTGGCTTGCAGCAGAACAAAAAGAGCATCCTCTGGGCTCGAGTCAAGTTTTAAGAGCAAAGAGCCAAACCAGAATCCTGCTCTTCACAGAATGTCTTAGCAGGGGGATTATCTGGTTGTTAGATCAGCACAGACAGAGTTGTGTCAATTAACAGTCTGCAAAAACACCCAGCCCAATGGTGAACCCCAAAGCCCTTGTGTGTGTGTGTGTGTGTGTGTGTGTGTGTGAGAGAGAGAGAGAGAGAGAGAGAGAGAGAGAGAGAAAGATGTGTGTTGTGTACCTCGTACTTCTGACTGAAGCCGATGGTTGGCTCAGGTCATGTGAATTGGGCATTTTTGTGAAAGGCTGGAAAGCTCTAAGGTGAAGAGAGGACCTCCCTGGCGGGTGGTTCATCAAGCTAACACACCCTCCAGCTGGTTGCTGGCCACTTGTGGCAGAAGCCGGCTAGTAGGCATTGTTGACACTCCTTTCTAGAGTCCAGACCAGACTCAGCCAGCAGCTCTTCCTTCACGGCACAGTAGGGCCTGCTGGGCTGCAGAGAACTCTGTAAAATGAAAGTCAAGAGCCCCCTTGGGGACTGCCACCTCCAGTAACTTTGCACATTAGTCTGTGATGGATGTTTCCTGTTGCTGACCACTGCCAGAAGCCAGCACCCAGATTGTCGCAGACACCCCATCACAGAATCCTGCACGTGTGTCCCAGGAAGCCACCACATGGCTCTCACATTGGGTGGCAACTGAAAAGACAGGCCTTTGTGTGGGTGGTCATTGCCCAACGACCCAGGGAGAGGCCCGGCTCTGCCTCTGCCTGGGGACTGTGGTCTTTGTGGAATGGCAGTCAGGATACCAGTATCAGCCTTCTTCTTTCCACCCCTTCTCTTTCTATGTACATGTCTACTCTTTTCCTCAAACCTCGTCTCATTGGAGAATGCTATTCAGCTGAAGATTATATTAATTCCAACCCCTTCATTGGAAATACCCAGAAAACCATTTGATTTGCTCCCAATGAGATCTGCCACACCCACCATCCAGGTTTAATAGGAGACCTGAATTCCACCCCAGTGGCCCGACACCAGTAGTCCCTGAAAACATGCCACCAGCACTAGGCACTGTGCAGCCTCTGCCCTGACCCACTCGTCTTTACCCAGAGCACTCCACCACCCATTTTGTTTCTAATCCTTCCAGCATAGGACCTCCTGCCTTGTCTCCCTGCTTGTTGTCTTATCGCAGTCCACTTCAGGGTAAACGCAGGAGGGTAGGGCTTTCAATTTGGTTACTTCATCACTCTTCCCAGCACAGGAGCCCTGGGACATAATATCTACTCATAGATACTTGGGGGACTAGCAGTCTAAGACTGCATCTCAGAGCTGAGGCTCAGTCCTACTGCTCTTGCTTGTGGCTTCGCTCTTCGACCAGAACTTATATGGCCCATTGGCCATTCTGGAGAAATTCCTCTCTTTCTCCAGAGCCCTAGGATCTCATCTCCTTTCAGCTTGTGGCCTCCCCATGTTCACCCCAGTTCATGGAGCAGGAAAAGACACACAGTCCAGGGCTAAGTCCACATAGGCCAAAAGTGGTCTGAAAGCCATCCCTCTCCAAGGCTTGGGTGAGAGCCAAGTAACTAAAGACCACAGGTGGCAACCAGGCATGGAGCCCTAATGCCCAAGGTAGTTGAGAGGTTTGAGATGAGAAATTCAAGACTGAGACTTTTTGGAAAGAGCACCAAGGAGAGAAAGACAAAAACTCAGAGCTACACACTTAGCACCCACAGAGCCCAAGGCTGGAGGGAATCACACTGCAACACTGTCCTCTGTACACTCAAACGACAAGGAAGCTGACTAGTGGTTTCCTTTATCCTATAGCTCATGCTCGATCATGGTTGCCATGTGCCATAAAGCTGTGATGAAAGAGTTTGCATTTCACAAACATTGACTTTCACAAATCTGACATTTCCCACAGGGGGGCCCTGCTTCGTCAGCATTCGGAGAAACGTCTCTGATCGAGCCTGGGTCTCAGCTTGGTCTCCATAGTGTAAGAGCTAACGGCAAGGAAAATCCACATATTTGGATGTTGGTTCCAAACTTGTACCAGCCATGGTCACATGCTCATGGGATGCAGCTTTGCTTAGAACTAAAGAGTGATAGAAAAAAATAATAGGATTGGTCAACGTACCTGGTCTCATCATCACCTTTGCAACACTCACCCTCTGAAAAGGGCATCCACCACTGAAATGAGTGCGAACGCCCAGTGAGGAGGGGCTGTGCTGGACTCTCCCAGAGGATGGGGTGCAGACATGTGTCTGAGGGACAGGAAAGTAGCTGCCCCTGAGACGGAGGATACATTACTTTCCTAGGGCTGGTATACAAAGTACCACAGACTGGGTGGCTTAAAATAGAGATGTATTGTCTCACTGTTCTGGAGGCCAGAAGTCTGAAATCAAGGTGTCAGCAGCACCACCCTGCCTCTGAAATCTGTAGGGAAATCATGCTTTGCCTCTTCCTCAATTCTGGTGGTTGGTTGGGAATGGTAAATGCCTGGCTGGTAGCCGCATAAGTCCAATCCCTGTCTTTGTCTTTGTTGTCACATGACTGCCTCCCTGTGTGTCTCCATGTCTCTTACTTTCTTTTTGTAAGGATGTCAGGATTAGGGCCCATCCTACTGCAAAATAACCTCATCTTAACTAATTACATCTACAATGACCCTATTTCCAAATGAGGTTACTTTCTGAGGCACTAGATTCCAACATATCTAATTTGGAGGAGATACAATACAACCCATAACAGAGGAGCTAAATAAGATGGTGGGCCAGGGGTTCTATGACTGGCAAGATCCAGTGTCCTGGGAGCATGGCAGGAAGACAGCAGACCTCCAGGAGAAGCAGCTACATGGGGAGACAGGGCCCAGGACCCAGTGCTCTCAGCCTCAGCAAAACTCTGATGCCCAAACTAGGCACAGAAGTAGCAACGCTATCTGCTACAGACCTCAAATGCGTGGACGAGATGGCCGGTGTAGGCTGTGGCCCAGCACACACTCCCCAAGGATACTGGCCAACGTGGCCGGAGAGCACAGCCCAGGGTAGGAGCCCCATGGTGACCAAAATCAAATCTTGTAACACCAGGCTCTGGCCCTGAAGTCAAGATTATTTTGATTTAGGAAAAAAAAAAAATTAATGTAAACATAACTCTTAAATCCAGCTAGTACGGCGGTTTTAAATTTATAGTAAGTTTTCAAATTTATAGACTACAAACATAATCACACTCTATTTCCATGCACTGCACAAAAACCAGCCCTCGAGATACAGAAGACATGAGTCAACATGGCAAACGGGGTCAAAAATGGACAGAAAGAGGCCAAACATAGGTAGGCGTCAGCAGGGAGTAACGATGAACCTGAAGAAATCAGTGTTGGTCCAGATCCCCTCCCCCTTCTAAATTCTTGCAGAAAAGAATATTAATAAAATGAAACTCTAAATCCAATCCTGGAGCAATAATAGAACGCTTGTGCCAAACTTCACAGCCGTGGGAAGGATGTATGTAGCTGAGCAATCTGTGGACAGCATTTCTCGGCTGAAATTCTTGAAAGCCCATAGTGCTCAGGCCAAAATGCTCTGGAAACCAAGTCCCGTGGAAAATGCAAACTTTATGAATTGCACATGTGGCCACAAAGCCAGCTCTGCAGTCTAAGTGAAAAGATTTGCAGAGAAATCTGTCCCCATGCTGAAGACCACCAGGGCTGATGCAGAGCATACCATGGGCCCCAGAGAGGACAGGAGACTCACTCAGCCTTTGGGATTTTCTTGGCAAACTCCAGAAAAAAAAAGTGGAGGCCTGTGCTGGAATCAGACATGATAGACAAAGGGGCCATTTCCCTTTGCCTGAGGGGGCATCCCTGGAGAAGCAGCACCTGTGGGGCAAAGTGAATCCTTCTCCAGCTACCTTACCCTTTTTGTCCCTCCCTTTTCCCATCTGTGAGTCGAGGATCATACAGAATTTATCCTGTGGGGTGGCTGTGAGGGTGCTAGGGATTAATATATGTGAAGCTCGAAGAAAGCGCCTGACCCCTCACAACAGCCAACACAAGTCCTCACCTGCAGCAAGCACTCCAGCAAAGCTGAAGTTTCACATCTCTCCCCAAAGTTGCTTCTCTTCCAGCACTCCTCCTAAATTTTCATTTTTACTTTACAGATCTCAGATTGCCTTCCCACTTTGTCTCCCAACAACCTCTTCTCAATCTGGAGAGCTTCCCGCTCCCTGTCATAGGATCTAAGGACAGGAAAGGCCCTCCTCGGTCCCTCAGCTTCCGCCCCTGCCCCAAGGCAGAGCTCTGTTCACACCGACTCCGACAGATGGTTGTCGTTTCCAGACAGGAAATATTTATCGAGCATCCATTCTGGGCCAAGCCTTGTGCTCAGAGTTGCTAGGAATACGTGCAGGAGTGGGGCGGGCTGAGCTCCCACAGTATATGTGGGGGAATTGGAAACTCAGACAGGACTGGCTGCTGCAGTCTTGAGGCAGAATTTCTGCTCTGGGAAACCTCCAGTTTTGCTCTTGTGGCCTTCAACTGATTGGATGAGGCCCACCCACATTATTAAGGGTCATCTCCTTTACTTACAGTCAAGTGATCATAGATGCTAACCACATCTAGATTAGTGTCTCACTAACTGGCTACTGTAGCATCACCAAGTGGACATGTAAAATTCACCACCACACCCAAGGTTCATTTGCCCTTGTTCTCCCCACTTCATGTCCAGCTTTCTTCCCAGCTGCCAGTTCTGTGACCTATAGCAACTTCAGACCCACCATGAGTCTGGAAAGACCCACCAGAAAAGATAGCTTTCCACTGACTTTTTCATCAGCTCCCACACCTGCATTCACTCTTCCTCCCTAAAATAAATCCTTCATTCCATTTCACTCATAATGGTGGGATTTTAAACCCCTCTTCCCTCCAATTTATTCAATGTATGTGCTTATGGGGCTTTCGCACAGGGAGGTGGCATACCTCGGAACTGTCCCCAGAGTTACCCAGGAGGATGTCACAAAGACTGCTCACGTAGAGGTGCCTCGCTGGAAGCATTTTCACTACTCCGGATGCTGCCAGAAAAGATGCTAGAAGGAGATGTTGGCTGCTGGTCACTTTTGGCTGTGGCACACTTCCAGGAACTAGCAGCTCCAGAAGCCAACCTCCACAGGGACTGAGCACTGGAGAAAGTGTACCCTTTAGCCTGGCAAGTGAGACACACTGGAACCGGGAAGAGAAAGTCTCTTCCTCCTCCCTCCCATGTCCCCTCAGGCTTCCCTACTGATCACACATGGAACAATGTGTCAGCTGGCAAAGAAGAACCATTTGCAAAGTCCATGCCCACCTCCATTCTGACAGAGTCAGCAAAGGGGGGTGGATTTGGAGCTAAGAAGCAATAAACTGGATAAACTAGCATAGTTCATTCCTTTGGCTACGCAGTTTCCACGTGGGCACTTGGACACTCATTTGAACTTTCGGGCAACAGTGAAATAATGCTATCCTTGTTCCACCTACTGTGGTAAGGCTATCTTCTTTCCAAGTGAAAAATTTCTCACACTGTCCTAATTGCTATCTGTGGCTTCCTTCTTCCACTAACCATTCTGTGCTTCTCCCATGCTCTCAGTCAGATCTCAGCTGGCTGGATTCTTTACTTGATGGCATGACTGACACCTTAATTCCTGAAGAGTACTTAGTCACCCTACCTATATTTTGGTTGCTGTAGTTTTCTATTAACCTCTGCTGCCAGGCATGGAACTACTAGGAGGTGCCCCAGAGATTCCATGGGTTCCAGAAACAGTCTTCCTTTCCTCCATTGTGTAGCTACAACCCATCATCTCTTGGTACTCAGGGTCAATTACTCCAGCCAGTAGACCAACTCCTTTTTGTTGATTCAGGGGTCATAAGGAGCCCAAAGCAGCAAGGTCTCATCTTCCCACTTCATGGAATCACAGCCCATGTGATGCACTCTCTGCCTGGGGGAATAAACCTACAAACCAGCAGAGCTCAAGGACACCTGAACAGGAAGCAAAAATTCTGTGTATGGATCATTGGGCATAATAGTAATAGATGCAACTCCCATTTAGATCCCTTGATTCCTGGCCCCATGCATTCTGACTCTTGGGGAGACAGCACCATATTATGATTTTGATACAAAGCATATGCTATATCCTATAAGACAGAACCCCACCCATTCAGGAAGTTATTTCACAAAAGGTACCACAACTGAGTCTTCAGTAAGTCACTGAACCTTCCAATTAGCCCAGCCATGTCCAGTGAATGGGGTAAGACCACATAATTCCATGGAATGGGCATTATCCCTTCTACACCTCTTTGCTAAGAAATGGACTGCTGATCAGAAGCAATGCTATGGTGAATGCCATGGTGGTAGACAAATCATTCTATGAATCATGGATGGTAGTGCTACAGACAAGCTATGTGCAAATCCATACCTAGAAAATATGTCTAATTACAATGATGACAAATACCTGCCTCCTTCATGACAGAAGAGGTCCAATGTAATCAACCTGCCACTAGGTGGCTGGCTACTTACCCCAGGGAATGGTGTAAAGGGCTCAGTGTTGGTCTCTAGGCAGAGATCTAGCTCTTGCTAGGCAGACTAGGCACCTAACAGCAGTATAAGCACCCATGCCACTAAGCTCCTGCATAGCCTCCATGCCTGACCCCATGGCTCCTTTGTTAATGGGCCCACTGAGCAAGCACTGGAGTGGCTGGGGAAGGAGGTTGACTGATGTCTATGGAGTATGTAATTTTGTCCACGTGATGACTAACCTTCTCTCTAGTGGATGTCCTTTGGGTATCCAAATGGGACACAAATATCCTCACAGTTTGTGCCCATTCTGAGAGAGGTCCATCTAACACCTCTTTCCCCCAGACTTTCTTGCCACTAATCTTCCAATCATGTTCCTGCCAAGTCCCTGATCATCCAGCCAAACCATTAGTAAGTGCCCATAAATCTATGTAGATCCATACTTCTGGCCATCTCTCATTTCACAATAGTGGACAGATAAATGTATTGCTCAAAGTTCTGCCGTAGGGTCCAATCAGGACACAGAAACTACATGGAAATGGAAAAATTAATATAAAGAATTATTAATAGAAAATTAGATTACATTAATAGGAGATGAATGGGGACTTGGGTAGAAAGAGTTATTGAGAACTCTAAAGAACGCAGGAATAGTAAATATAGGAGCAGCCTCTACCCCTAGAACCAAGATAGGGCCCCCGTACCCAAGGAAGAGCCTCCTCCCTGACCAAAGGACTGGGATTCAGACCTCAGAGAGGACACAGCCATAGCTCACTGGATGGCACAAAAGCCAAAAGATGCCTCACCGTTGCAACGTGCCAGGAATTTGTCCTCTGAGATGTCGGGAGAAGGTGTCCAAAGGGAAGTGCCATAGTTCAGAACTCACTGTAAAGCCATATGAGAGAGTACTGGAGAAGGCCACTCACAAGGAGATATCTGGCTGGTAGCATTCCACTGGGAAACTGCCAAAGAAGCTGCTGGTAGAAGCTGCTAGCCACTGGGCATTGCAGGAGCTCAATGTGTAGGAGTCAGGCACTAGAGAAAGGCGTGCCCTGCCGGAGCCTAACACAGCAGAAGCCACATGCTCTCAGAACCTGAGCACTGGACAAAGCAAGCTCTGCAGGAGTCTGGTAAATGAGAACCAGAGAATGGAAACTCCTTTCTCCAGTGTCCCTCAATGTCCTCTATTGACAAGGCTTAGAATCATGCCAGCTGGCAAAGGAGAAATATTTACAAAGCCCATTTCCATTATCATGGAGCAGGCAGACAAAGATGAGTTTGGAGCTGAAAGGCAATAAATTGACAACTGGTATGGGGTGGGGGGTGCTATGCTAGGATTTGGGGTGAGAGAGAACGGCAGGAAGCAGACCAACACATGGCAGTGCATTATTCTATGTATAATCGGAGCAGATATAACTTCATCAGGAGTTAGGGCCAGAGTAATCAGGAAAGGCTGCCTATCAGAGGCAGAAGGTGAGTTTCTGCCACCCCAGTAAGATGATCAGCTCAATCCAAGGGTAGGGGCTGGCTGAGTGTTCTCAGTTCTGTTCAAGTCTAAGCAAACCACCCTTACAAAAAGTAACTTCTGTGAGTCTGACATTGAACTGACCATCTTCTCTCATTTCCCCAGAAGCTGGCCAGGGCCAGGCTAACAATAGGTACTTAATAACAGTCAATGATTTTGAGAGAGTTTTCCTGTTCCACTCCATCAGCATGTGACCACACTTTATCCTCAGGGTCATCGTTTGCCCTAAAATCTTCCTTCCCAGGGACAGTAGCCTCAGCTGATTCATAAGAAGTCACTTAGTGTCTGGAGACTCCTTCCTCCCCATGTAAAGGAAGCATCACCCTCTATTGCTCTCACTACAGCTCTGACTTCCTAGGCGCCAGCAAAATCCCTCTATCCTCATGACTGAGAGAGCTTGGAGTATGGTGAAGGAAAGAGGAGGGGAAAGAAGGAGCAGTCCTTGACTTATCTTGGTAATGGACACAATTTTGGTCTCTCCAACCTTTGCCTTTTATAAGTCAGCCTTTTAGAAAGAGAAATGGAGAAGTAAACAGCCCTCTGGGATCTCTAGGACTTTGTGTAAAGGAAGAGTGGTCACTGCGTTCTCGATCTTGCAATGTCTCCAAGTTGTGGCCTTGATTTCATAAACATCTCCGTTCAGGGCTCCCTAAGTGAAAAATGTCTTGGACAATGAACAATCCCAGAGAGATACACAGCCTTCTCCAAGGTTCTTGAGACCTTGGATGAATTGCTCATAAATGCTCTCTTTTCCCCTCCTTTCCTGCTCTATTTGGTTTGCTCCTCACCTCTCCCAAAAAGTCAGATCCAAAGAGTACTGAGTCCCTACGTGAATGGCCATTATCCTCCTCAGCTTGGCTTCAAGAGGGATGCTAGGGCTCTGTCCCTAGGAGCTCACCATCCCACCTAGGAGAGCAGAGTCCCACCCCTGGATGAGGAAGAGTGGGCAGGGCAGCAGCTACTGAAGGTCTATGGCCCTGTTCCCCAATGTCTAACGAGGAAAGAAATCACCTTGGGACTTCTTGAAAGGCAGATCCTGATTCAGAAGTTTTAGGGAAGGCCCGGGTAATCTACACTTCCAACAACTTCAAGTGATGCCAAAGCTGCCAACCTATGGCCCACACTTTGAGTAGCAAGGGTCTCCAGTGTGTGAGTCACAGAACCATGGTGACATAGGAACTCATAAATCCAGAGGCTAAAGGCCCCAATAAGGTCTAGAGAGTCAGGTAAAGCTTCACAGATTTGCTGACACTGGAACTGGGTCTCAAAGACCAGGAGGTTTTGCAGGGAGGGAGGTGTCCGAGCAGGGGTGCAGCACCCTCACGTCCTCCTGCCACAACCACTACTCTCTCCTGTCCTGCCTCTGATCCACCCACGTGCTTTTCCTGCTCAGCATGCCCTACTTCCTGGGGTTGGATCAAGTACATGGCTCTGTGTCATGGTCAAGTTCCTCTTCCCACTCTGGTTCCTTCTCTGACCCCTGAAGGCAGGAGGACACTTCAGGAAGCACTCCTGCCTACTCTCTCCTCAAGCAATTATGGGCCAGCAGGAACAATGGGACTGCAGGAAATGTACCTGGGCATATGCTGGAGAAAGGTGTGTAATGGCAAGGAAAGGACAAAAGATGAGAATGGCTCCCTGACAATGACTGGCAGGGGAAGTGGGTGGAGGTGGGAAAGTCTCTATTAACTCCCTCTGTTTGAATGAGTCGCCCAGGAGCCGTGATTTTCAGCCTTAGTCAAGAGTCTGGCATTTAAGCTGCATACATATCCCACTTAGTCCAGTGGACAAAGCTTGTCCACTCCGAAGACACTGATGGGTACCCAGGAACAGTCCTCTTTTCTTCCTGCCCCCATAGCCATCCTACTCCAAAGCCACCCTCCCTCTCCTCGGGACCACAGCCAAGCAAATCCTACACATGCATCTTTGAGGCCTGCCCCCCTTCTCATTCAAACCCCACTCAGACCAGCCCTTTCTGGCTTGACAGCCTTAGCCTGTACTGTGGGGTCTGCCAGCGATACTGTGCCCTCCACCCACTGCACACTGGCTCCTTCTAACCCTTCAAGTCTCCAAGTAAAGTCACCTCCACAGAGAAGGCCCCCTGTCTGCCACTTGTCACCACTTCCTCATCTGTGGTTCACTTGCTGATGCTCTTTTTGTCCTGCCAGGATCCAGGCTCCATCAAGTTGGGTGCCAGCCCAGTCTCTGGTACCTCCCGGACATTCAAGAGACATCCATGGTGGGAAAAATGAAGCCCTTGGACTCAGATCCCTCTCATGAGGAGTTCCCAGGCTAATTGACACCACATTGATCATTTACAGCAATTTCTTTCTAATTCATGTTGTTAGCCACAGAACTCCTTCTCTGTCCCAAAGCAATTTCATCCCAGAAACCCAAAGGCCCCCACCTAGTGGCTCCTGCAAATGCTATGACTGTCAGACCCCCCCCGCCAAATGAGGGCCAGTCACAGGCCAGAGTGTGTCCTCCACTGCCTCTGCTCCATTTTCCCATAAATGAGTTAGCTGGGGACCTTATACCCAGAATTCAAAGCTGGGAGTGAGCAACAGGGAGTCTGCAGGGTCCTCTCGGAGGAGAGCTGTGAGGTCAGGGCTGGAGGCTTCAAGCCCTTGTTTTTGGGAGAGACCTGAAAAACTCTTACCACAAGCAGCAGAGAAGGAGGTGTCCCCAGCAGCTGGTGTGCGCCAGCTCTGGGCAGCTACAAATGAGTCCCCCAGGCCACCAGTGCAACGGACCCAGAAGACCAGCTCGCCGCTCCTTGGCCCTTCCCTGCCTCCCCGTGCCTACTGTGGTCCTCATCCATAGGCCCCAGCAGAAAGGATCTAAGGACTGTTTACGTTCTTGCCATTTTTGATTGTGTTTAGACTTACTAAAAAAAATACATCTTAAACATTTATAAGCAATCATAGGCCCTCGTGGATTTCAAATTTTCCTATAAACCAGTCAACTTCAGAGTATCCGACCCCCAAGAATCATAAACCCGCAGAGCTGGTAGGCCCTTAAAGATCCCAGTGTCCTTGTTTTTCAAGTGGAGGCCCAGGAACCTGCCCAAGCTCACAGGGTGCTTAGTGGCATATGCAGGGCTGGAGCGCAGGGCTCCTGCTTCCACAGCCCGGTGTTCCCATTTCATGTGTGAAAAATCTGAGCCCATCAGCACACGGCCTCTGCAGGCATGTGGTTCTAGTTTTTAAGAGAACAAACTGATTTGAGGTTTCAAAATATTAAGCACTTAGAGTTTGGAGAAGGAATGTGTGTTAAGTGCACATTCTTGGTCGTCAGCCATCCCCCAGCGCCCGGCAGACTGGCTGCCTGATGCAAGGGCTCTGAGACTCAGTGTGTCTGGGCATCTGAGGCACAGCTTCACGCCACAGGCCCCGAAACTGCTCATGTTGCAGCATGGTGCCACAGCAAAGGGCCAGGCCTGAGCGGCAGCCCCGATACCCCATTCTGAAAAGGACGACAAGGATGTGTCCTCTCCAAGCCGAACAAGGGCTAAGGATCTTCATGTCAAACTCTCCCCCCAGGTTCTGCACTAATAAGGGGGCTACGAACCCAGGAATGGAGATCCCTGCCTCGGTAAACATCTCTTAGAGCCCTCAGAAGCCTCCTCAAAGCCTAAAGCCAGAAAGGAAGGGTCTAGCTGAAGGCCGGAAGACACCAATGCAGGCCTTAAGCTCTCTGGGTCATCACCTTCCTCTCTCCACCACCACAGGCCCTGACAGGAAATCGAGTAAAGCTCTTTCTAAAACTCTACCGTGGGACTTCCTAGCAGGGCTCTGAGGGCCAAGGCCTATGCTCAATAAAAGCTGTGGCCCCGGGGGATCCCACCACAGGGCGTGTTCTGCAGAATACACTGGCCCCTGTGCTGGCTTGGGATAGGAGGGAAAGCCAAGGCTGGCTGGGAAGCCCCAGCTGGCGTGGGAGCCTTGGAAAGTCCTAAGGTGACCCCTTCCAGCCATGGGCTCAATGCAAAGACTTTGTGGCCTCTCCCCCCTATCCCTGTGCCCAAAGCCCAGAAGATTCTCTTTGCAAATGCCCTAGGCTCCATCCTCCATAAGGCTGGGAGGCTGAGGCTTGGTGGCACAATGCGGACTGCTGGGGCCACCTTGGGCCCTAATGGTCTCCCTAAAGCCCAGAGATTTTAGGCAAGATGTTTTTAGAGCAAAGTAATTGATCACATACCCAGACTTCAGTTGTGCCTGGCCACGTGCATGACTGTTCTGTGTTCGAGATGAGAGAGGACGCTGCTGCTAATCTCAGGGACCTACAGACCAACAGGAGAAGCCTAATCAAAGTAAGTCTAAATGCAATATAGTTGCCTGAATTGGATTAGGGAACAGAAAAAGGACACTGGTACAAAAACCAGTAAAATCCAAATAAAATCTTGAGTTTAGTTAATAGTCATATATCAAAGTTGATTTCTTACTCTTGATAAATGTACCACCCTTATGTAAGATGTTAATGGGGAAAGCTGTTACAGATGAGGGGTAACAGGGTATAAAAGGGTGAGGAGTGTATGGGAGCTCTCTACTGTCATTGCAACTTCCCTGTAAATCTAAAAATTTTCCAAAATAAAACGTTTATATAAAAAAGTACCACTGATCATGGAATCACTATGTGTCATTCAGGGGGCTGAGTACTTCCTTGGCATTATCTCATTTAATCCTCCCCGAACCTTATGGAGGCTGCAATTATGATCTCCATTTATAGCCAAGGAGACTGAAGCCAGAGCTGCAGACATCCTGCATCTAGTAGGCAGCAGGTGGTAGCTCAGCGGTCACCACCACTCAGAGGAGCAGAGATTGTCTAGGCAGTCACCTGTACAATCCCGTATAGAGAAGGACTCTTGGATTAAGACACTACACAGAAATCCACGTCCAAGTAAAAGTGAGTGATTTGCCATAAGGCCTCTGAAACACTTGCCAGGACTTCTGAACTCTCTCCAAAGCCCACCTGAGAGTACTCTTCCAGTCTGTACAGTGTCAACGGTGAGAGCTGCCATCCCTCCCTGCAGCATGCAACTCCTTCCAGCGGGAAATTAAATTCCTTCCTACTCTCTCCTCAAGAGCCTTGGAACATAGTCCTCAGAAGCTTACCAAGGGAAAATTCTTTCTTCCTTCTATTTATAAAAAATTTTTTTTCTAAAGACTCAAAACACTTCCTAAGTTTCTTTTTCACACAAACAGAAATTGTGCAGCTATTCCCAAGTCTCTGGTTAAGCATGAGGTCCTCCTTCCATCCTGCAGCCTGACCGTGCCCATCACTGCACCTGCAGCCCTCACCCTCCTCGGCCCTCTTCGGCCCTGCACTCCAATGCCAAGAGGTGCAGAGTCATGAGATGAAGGGGAAGGAGAAGTTCGAGCTCTCTCCCCAACTGGCCTGTTAGCTGACAGAGCAGGGAGCAGGTCCTAGTCTCTGGGTTTTCTGTTTTTAATATCTATGCTCTACCAAGTGCTAGAAATAGGAATTCTTAGCAGCTCCTGGTCTGAGGAGCAGCTGAACAAGAGACAAACCCATGGGGGATGTTTTTTATTTTATTGTATTTTATTTTAAGATTTTATTTGTCAGAGAGAGAACGAGAGAGAGAGAGCACAAGCAGGGGGAGCGGCAGGCAAAAGAAGAAGCAGGCTCCTCACTGAGCAAGGAGCCCGATGTGGGACTCGATCCCAGGACCCTGGGATCACAACCTGAGCCGAAGGCAGATGCTTAATCAACCACGCAGGCATCCCTGGAGGGTGTTTACATGTGGGGCTCAATGGTCTCTGCTCCGCTCTCAATTTCAATCATGAGCAAGGAAGACCAGGCCAGCCTGTCTTTCCCAAAAACACTTCTCTAAGAGCTATGATCACAGACAGACCTGGCAGAACTCAGGGAGCTTGGGGGCAACCATGTCCTGGCAACTCAGGGTAAACTGGAACTCAGCCTCTATGTCAGGTTTTGCTCCTAGTGGCTGAATCAACCTCATCAGGAAAAGTTCCCCATTTTGTTCTCAAGGTTTTGACAACTTCCTAGGGGTGACTCCAGTGAGCAGGGCCACAGCTGAGATGCTGATGGTCGTTTGGGGGTATTTCAGGTCCAGTGCATAAAATTATGTGAACAAAATAACACAAAGTAGTTGCCAACAGCTATTAGCCCTGTGAAAAATAACAATGGAAAACTCAGTTGACTGGCTATCAAAGGGCCCATATGGAAAGGAGGAAGTCACCTGTGGTTTAACATCTGTAAACTCAAAACACAACACAAAAGAAGCGAACAACCAAAAGAAAAACTGTCCACAAGTCCTTACCCTCAGAATGATATCAAGGCTCCCGTACATCACTTAATTGGCCAAGAGCTGGTTTCATTCCAAACTGGTGTGCACCTGAGCAGTACAGAGACTTTGGCTGTTTCCAAATGGTGACAGAGCAGTAGACAGGAGCCTTATTCCCACTGCCCCCAAATACAAGTTACTTCCCCTGCAGAGACTGCAATCTGGTGAGTGAGTACCTTCCCCTGTAGGTATTCCAGCCCTTTCTGTCAACCCTGATGGCCAGGGAAGGCCTGGGTGAAAGCGACCTCCCTGCCGGTGAAATCAGCACTAGGCGATAGCCTCATCATCTACTCACACCTGCAAAAGTGGCCTCCCAGGAGTGAGGATGAGCAGGAAAACAGTCTTCATTTCATCCTCTAATCTCCTGGGAAATGCCCCATGTGTTGTGCAAAGGCTTTCAAATCACACAGACCTGGGTCTGATTCAGAGTTCCATCATCCATTATTAGCTGGGTGATCGCTTCTTGGCTTTTTGGCTAAGATCAAGCGCATTATTAGCTGGGTAGCCTTGAGGAGGTGACTTAACCTCTCTGAGCTTTAGTCTCCTCATCTGCATTGCAGGGCAAAGTAAATACTAGAGATAATGAATAAAAAACCTCCAGTATGGTGGCTTTTTCATGAATATTAGCAGGTGACACTGCCCCTAGGAAACTAGCCACCAGTATGCCCATCGTTCATCAGATATCAGCGTCAACCCCAAATATGCACTTGAATCAGAGACAGCACTGCCCCTAATCCCCACAGCTCGCACTTTCTGCTTTGCAAAGTTGACTTAGAATCTTAGCTGCCTGTGTCATCTTCTACCACTTTCTACCACGAACGCCAGGTTCCTACCACCTCAGACTTCTCCTGAGCATGCCCTGCTTAGCTAGGACACTGTAATACCTTTATTAGGGCTGGTCCACTGCTTGGGATAGTTTCCCGCCATCTGCCCTTGTTGAAATTCCATATGTCTTCCAAAATCTGTGTCACGAGTGGTCTTCCCTGAAGAGACTTCCTTAATCTCTTTGTTAGAACAACCACCTTGGCCTTCCACAGCACAGTCTTATGCGTACTATCAATTGCTTATCCTAAGGGCTAGATGAGAATATCTCTGTTCTCTAATACCAGTCCTCTGACTCTAGCAGGGTATGGGCTCTTCCATTTATTATGGGTGGCCTTCGTCAAATTGTACTTAATGCTCAAAACCTCAGTTTCGTCATCTACAAAATGAGAGGATAGTCATGGTACCAAACACACAGAGCTCTTGGGAGCATTAAACATATTTACGCAGGTGAAGGTGCCTGGTGCATATTAGTCCAGAAATGTTGGCTGCTACTCTGAGAACCTGTGAAACTGTGTGAGTAAATTGGGTCACTGGCTCATCAGCCTGGAAGCTCTCCAAGGCCAAGAACTAGATCACCTCCACAGAAAGAACATGGTTCCTGGCATGAGCAGATGCTCTATAAATGTTGGCTGAATAGGATTTCCCTTGGGAGAATTAGCCCTTTGAAGGCTGAGACCACATCTCTCCTGATCTCTCTGCATAGTGCTAAGTAGGGACAGAGGGCAAGTTAGCCCTTCATCAGCACTGCAGGAGAATGAGGCCCATGGGAGACAGGTTGTAATGGGAGGTGCCCTTCTCTGCAGCAAAGTGCCCTTCCCCCACCTTGGCCCCATCAGGGCCCTGAAGGGTCTCTCTGGTCTCACCCTCTGCCTTCTTTAGGCAGGGAGAATCCATTCTTGTTCCAGTCCCACTCCTAGTTTGAAGGTTCTTCACATAGGAGCAGGTGAGTGACATTCTGAGGAGATCACCATAGAAGGGGCTAGACACTCAGCTTGGTCACCTCTTCGAGGGCCTCTGTATGTAGCCCCACATCGGGCAGGGCCACAAATGACCAAAGAACTGGGCTTCATTCTCATGGAGGCTGCAGCTGTTCTTGGCTTTTCCCCACCACCCGTCGGGAAACAACACAGAAACATAATTGAGCAGCTGTGGCTATAAAAAGAACCTGCTTCAGAATAATACGTTGTGTCCAGCAAGTATGTGTTATAGGCCGGTGATGGGACAGCTAATACATGATAGATGAGTCCGCTCTGTGCACCCCCACATTGCTCTCTGTCCACTTCCTTGCCTGTGTGTCATGGGTTCAGGACTCGTGTGCCATTCCCTCTGGCTCCCATAGCCCCAGTCCCTCCTGTGGAGCTTGTATGTGATGCAGACTCTTAATGCCATTGCCAAGGTTCTAAGTGATGTGGATGCCATCTGAGCTCCCTGCTCTTTTCTCTCTACACTTGAGCAAGTGCCCATCAGATGCTATATCTGCATCATCAGGACCTGCCAATAGAGTTTTCATCCCATCCTCAGCCCTTCTTATGTCCAGATCCACTCCCTATGTATACAGCCAGGTTTGGCCAAACCACGCTTGCACACGTGTTGTTTTGAAAGATTAGTACAGAATCCAAAACAATATTTCTCTTGGGTTCCTATTCTAAGCCAAAAGAGAAAGAAAAGTTTCCAAAAAAATAACACATTATTAACCAATGAATGAGAGCCAAGAAAACAATGTAGCCAGCATATTTATTCCAAACAGCTTGTTTAGAATGCAATTTGCAAATATATTTAATTCCACTAGGCATTCTGGAGAACCATGCTGAAGACCTCTTACAGCCAGCAGAGCCAAGAAAGTCACCCTCAGTGGTCTGGCCCTGTTCGCTGGTCAGGGACTGCCTAACACTAGTTACTCTTGGGTTCTCCTATAGCAGGAGAACTTGCTCCATGCCAAAGGGCTCACTCTGAGAGCCCTGCTACCTCTCACACCTCCCGCTTAAGAGCAACATTCCTTCATCCCATGCCTTTGCCTTGAGAATGACCATCTGGCCAGAGTCAGCAGCACTATCAAGAAGTTTCCCTCTAAACAAAGGCAACTTGCCCATGAGAAGAAAAAATGAAAGCCACTGTGACAGCCTCTATTAATGGATGTCAAAACTAGCCCCCAAGTGTGTGAAAGTCCAAATCAATTTGATTTATGAAAACTAAGCAAACTTCCCAGGAGGTTTGGCACATCCACTGCAATGGAGAAAGGCCTTAATTATACTGCCTCTTGCTCATTAAATAGATAAGATCTTAGCAGAGACAAGCTATGTTTTGTCTTCACAAAAAAATGTAAATCCATCTGGCTCCATATTTTACAGTCATCAGTAGCCTGAGGCCATGTGAAATGCCCAAAGTTTTCATCTTCCCAGATCTGGGGGTGGAACAGAAGTGAGACATCAACATGAGAGCTCTGAGGCTGGCAGCATGGAGATGATGGTGATGTATTGGAGCATTCCTGTCTCTACAAAATCCCAGAGCCAAACACCACACATGGACTATATGAGATGCCAAGGCATAAAAAGCCAAAGGAAGAAATAGCCCTGCACTTTATCACAGAAATGCCTTCTCTTGGGCAATCAATGAAAGAAGATTCATACTCTTAATGGTTCAGCTGACCCCTCTTTCAACCCAGAAAGGACCAATGCTCTCTGGGCACAAGCTGAGTGTGGACTCAAGCCCTAGGACTGAGTGTCCCAGGGCTTCTCAATGAGGTCATCCCAAATACCGACTAGAAAGTCAGTTGATACTAATGGAAAACTACTGTGTGGGCAACAGAGTTCCAGCACCCCTGGGGAGCCTATCATTGTTCAAACGAAAGTGGCTTGGAGGAAATATTGCTTTCTACTGACTCTCACCCAGCAGAAGCCCCATATGTTCCTCACCTCACAGTCGGGACTCAGAGCAGGAACAAGTGTGTGAAACAGGAAAGTTCCCTTACAAAGGACCCTCAGTCCTTGGACTACTTTTCTTCCCTCTTTATTTTTTTCTCATTCATCCAAATGTCTTAAATATCTTATAAAATATTTCTAAATTTATATCTCCATGACGGGCCTCTTCCTTGAATCCTAGATTTTAAATTCAACTGCGAACTTGACATCTCTTCATAGGTCTCAAACCAAGCTTCTTATCAATTGATTGTATATATTGACCTTGTGCCCCATTATGTTGACAGAATCATTTCTTAACTCTTGTATTTTTTCCCCATAGGTTCTTTAGGGTTTTCTATATAAAAGATTGTGTTGTTGGTAAATAAAGATCATTCTATTTTTTTAAATTTGTATGCCTTTTATTTTTCTTTCTTGCCTTATCTCACTGGCTAGAAGCTCCAATACAATGTTGAATAGAAGTGGTGAGAATGGACATCCCTGTATTGTTCCTGATTTTAAGAGAAAAGTATTCAGTCTTTAATGAGAGAATATGATGTTAGCTGTAGGTTTTTTGCAGATGTTAGTTATCAGGTTGAGAAAGTTCCCTTCTATTCCTAGTTTTCTGAGAATTTTGATTAAAAATGGGGGCTGAAATTTTGTCAAATGTAGCTCTTGCTACATTTATTGAAATGATCATATGGCTTTTCTCCTTTGTTCTCTTTTTTTAAATTTTTTATTGTTATGTTAATCACAATACATTACATCATTAGTTTTTGATGTAGGGTTCCATGATTCATTGTGCATAACACCCAGTGCTCCACGCAGAAGGTGCCCTCTTTAATACCTATCACCAGGCTAACCCATCTCCCCACCCTCCTCCCCTCTAGAACCCTCAGTTTGTTTTTCAGAGTCCATCGTCTCTCATGGTTTGTCTCCCCCTCTGACTTACTCCCCTTCATTCTTCCCCTCCTGCTATCTTCTTCTTTTTCTTTTTTCTTAACATATGTTGCATTATCTGTTTCAGAGGTACAGATCTGTGATTCAACAGTCTTGCACAATTCACAGCGCTCACCATAGCACATACCCTCCCCAATGTCTATCACCCAGCCACCCCATCCCTCCCACCCCCCACCACTCCAGCAACCCTCAGTTTGTTTCCTGAGATTAAGAATTCCTCATATCAGTGAGGTCATATGATACATGTCTTTCTCTGACTGACCTATTTCACTCAGCATAACACCCTCCAGTTCCATCCACGTCATTGCAAATGGCAAGATCTCATTCCTTTTGATGGCTGCATAATATTCCATTGTGTATATATACCACATCTTCTTTATCTCCTTTGTTCTCTTAATATACTGAGTTACAATAATCAATTTCTAAATGTTAAATTAAGCTTATATTCCTGAAATAAATCTCCATTGGTCATAATGTACAATGTTTTTTATATATATTTCTGGATTCAATTTCCTTGTATTTTGTTAAGGTTTTTTTTTTCTGTTTGGCTATGTTCAGAAAAATATTAATCTTTAGTTTCCTCTTTCATGATATTATCATATTTTAGTATCAAAGTTACGTTGGCTTTATAAAACAAGTTGGGAATGTTTCCTCCCCTATTTGCTGAAATAGTGTTACATCAGTATTACATCTTTGTTGAGTGTTCGATTGAATTCATCTGTGAAGCTATCTGGGCCTGCGGTTTTGGTAGTAGAAAGGTTTTTTTATTATGAATTTAACTTCTTTAATGGAATGGAAAATCTGACCACTCAGATTTTCTATTTCTTTCTTAGTCCATTTTAGTAAGTTGTGTTTTACAAGAAATCAGTACACTGTCATGGCATAAAGTTGTTCATTATGTTCCCTTGTTATCTTTTCAATAAATGTAGGACTCATAGTGGGATCTCTTTCATTCCTGATAGTGGTAATTTGTGTCTTCTCTTTTTTTCTTATTCAATCTTTCCAGGAGTTTATCACATTTAAAAATCTTTTTACAGTGTCAACTTTGAGCTTTGTTAATTTTCTGTTATGTTACTGTTTTCTATTGCATTGATTTCTTGTTTTACCTTTTTTTAAAGATTTTATTTATTTATTTGAGAGAGAGCGCAAGAGAGAGAGAGCGCAAGAGAAAGTGAGCACAAGCTGCGGGAGAGGCAGAGGAAGAGAGGGAAGCAGGCTCCCTGCTGAGCAGGCTTGCAGGGCTTGATCCCAGGACCCTGAGTTCATGATCTGAGCCAAAGGCAGATGCTTAACTGACTGAGTCACCCAGGCACCCCACCTTTTTTTACCTTTATTATTTCTTTCCATGTATTTACTTTGTGTTTAAATCGCTTATCTTTTTTCCAAGCTTCTTGAGGTGGAAATTTTAATCACTGATTTTAAACTTGTCTACTATAAACATTTAAGAGTATAATTTTTTCTCTAGTGCCCAACAAATTCTGATATGTTGTGTTCATTATCACTTCATTTTAAATATTTCTAATTTCCAGAAAAAGAAAAATAGTTCTAATTTCCCAGGCGATTTCATTTTGGAACTTGGTTCAAAACAATCTTTTAGAACACACTTCAAAAAGTATTGTTCAGGGTTTCCTAGATATTTTACTACTACTGATTTCTACTTTGTTTTCTTGGTCAGAGAACATACTTTATAATTTCAGTCCTTTGAATTTCAATATTTTAAAATTATTATATGGGTCTGCAAATGGTCTAACTTTGTCAACATTCCATGTGCACTTGAAAAGAATGTTAATTCTGGAACTACTGAGTGTAGTCCTTTGTGTCAATTAGGTTGGTGGACCATGTCCAAGTCTTCCATATTCCTACTGATTATGGATTTGTCTATTTTTCCTTTTAGTTCTATCAGTTTTGCATCAAATATTTTAAAATCTGATTATAAGAAGCACATACATTTTGGACTGTTATGTCTCCCTTATGAATTAATACTTCCATGATTTTGAAACATCCCTATCATGCCTGATAATACTCCTTTACCATGAAGGCCATTTTGCCTAAAGTTGGTAGAGCCTTGCCAGCTTTCTTCTACTTGTTGTTTGCATGGTATCTTTTCCCACCCCTCACTTTCGATTTATCTGTGCTTTTATATTTAAAATGCATCTCTTAGGGGTGCCTGGGTGGCTCAGTCAGTTAAGCTTCTGCCTTTGGCTCAGGTCATGATCTCAGGGTCCTGGGATCGAGCCTCTCGTCATCCTCAGCTGGGAGCCTGTTTTTCCTTCTCCCTCTGCCCCTCCCTCCACTTGTACATTCTCTCTCTCTCTCAAATAAACAAATTAAAAAAAAAATGCATCTCATACACAGCTATGCTTCGCTAGCCCACCTGATCATCTCTGCCTTTTAGTCCACTCTCATTTAGTACAATTCTTCATATGCTTGGGTTTAAGTCTACCATTTTGCAACTTGTTTTCAATTTGTCCCATCTGTTTATCCTCATTGTTATATTGTGCCTCTGTTCCTCTGTTTCTGGCTTATTTTGAGTTAATCAAATATCTTTTTAGCTTTCAATTTTATTTCCTTAATTAGATATTTAGCTATTTTGTTTTATATTTTAATGATTGCTGTAGAGATTACAACATGCACCTTATCTATATGACATGATGGATGTTAACTACATCTATTGGCAGTCATTTACAATCATTTCAAATGTGTATTTATTTACAAAATATATACACATTTCAAATGTGTATATGTTTACAATATATGTAAATTGAATCATCATGCTATAATACCTTAAATGTATACAGTGATGTCAATTATTTCTCAACAAAACTGGAAAAAATGCATCTTCACTCATTACAGTCTACTTACAATTAATATTTTACCCTATTACAAAAGATGTAAGAACCCCATAAATATATCATTTTACTTCCCATCCTTTGGGTTACTTTTGTCATGTATTTTCCTTGAACATACATTATAAAACCCCACAATGAATGTTATAATTTTTTTCCTTTAAATAGCCAAATATACTTTAAACATTTTTAGAGAAAAAAAGGAAAGTAAACCTTTTATACTTACCCAGGTATTAACCTTTCCTCTCAGCTTTTGTTCATCGGGAAGTTTCTTAATTCCACCCTCTTTTTTTAAGGATATTTTTGCTAGATACCAGATACAGAACTGTGGCTTGACACTCTTCCATTCTCTTCTGGATTCCATTCTTTCTGATAATAAGTCAGCTGTTACTTATATTATTGTTCCTCTGTTATGTACTGTGGGTTTTCCCTTAGGCTGAAGACTTTTTCTTTTTCACTTGTACTCAGCAGCTTGACTATGATGTGCCTAGGCATAGAGTTTCTAAAAGTGAATCCTCCTGGGACACCTGGGTGGTTCAGTCAGTTAAGTGTCTGCCTTTGGCTCAGGTCATGATCTCAGGGTCCTGGGATCGAGCCAAGCGTCATGTCAGGCTCCCTGCTCAGCAGGGAGTCTGCTTCTCCTGCTCCCTCTGCTCCTTCCCCCACTCATGCCCTCTCTCTCTCTCTCTCAAATAAAAAAGTAAATAATCTTTAAAAAAAAAAAGTTAATCCTGCTTGGGGAATGCTGAACTTGGATCTGAGGTTGATGCTTTCCAACAAATCTGGAAAATTTCTGGACATTATTTCTTTTTTTTTTAATAATTTTTATTATGTTAATCACCATACATTACATCATTAGTTTTTGATGTAGTGTTCCATGATTCATTGTTTGTGCATAACACCCAGTGCTCCACGCAGAATGTGCCCTCTTTAATACCCATCACCAGGCTAACGCATCCCCCCAGCCCCCTCCCCTCTAGAACCCTCAGTTTGTTTTTCAGAGTCCATCGTCTCTCATGGTTCGTCTCCCCATCCGACTTACTCCCCTTCATTCTTCCCCTCCTGCTATCTTCTTCTTCTTTTTCCTTAACATATATTGCATTATTTGTTTCAGAAGTACAGATCCGTGATTCATCAGTCTTGTACAATTCACAGTGCTCACCATAGCACATACCCTCCCCAGTGTCTATCACCCAGCCACCCCATCCCTCCCACCCCCCACCACTCCAGCAACCCTCAATTTGTTTCCTGAGATTAAGAATTCCTCATATCAGTGAGGTCATATGATACATGTCTTTCTCTGATTGATTTATTTCACGCAGCATAACACCCTCCAGTTCCATCCATGTTGTTGCAAATGGCAAGATCTCATTCCTTTTGATGGCTGCATAATATTCCATGGTGTATATATACCACTTCTTCTTTATCCATTCATCTGTCGATGGACATCTTGGCTCTCTCCACAGTTTGGCTATTGTGGACATTGCTGCTATAAACATTGGGGTGCACGTACCCCTTCAGATCCCTACATTTGTATCTTTGGGATAAATACCCAGTAGTGCAATTGCTGGATCATATGGTAGCTCTATTTTCAACTGTTTGAGGAACCTCCATACTGTTTTCCAGAGGGGTTGCACCAGCTTGCATTCCCACCAACAGTGTAGGAGGGTTCCCCTTTCTCCGCATCCCCGCCAACATCTGTCGTTTCCTGACTTGTTCATTTTAGCCATTCTGACTGGTGTGAGGTGGTATCTCATGGAGGTTTTGATTTGGATTTCCCTGATGCCGAGCGATGTGGAGCACTTTTTCATGTGTCTGTTGGCCATTTGGATGTCTTCTTTGGAAAAATGTCTGTTCATGTCTTCTGCCCATTTCTTGATTGGATTATTGTTCTTTGGGTGTTGAGTTTGAGAAGTTCTTTATAGATTTTGGATACTAGCCCTTTATCTGATATGTCATTTGCAACTATTTTCTCCCATTCTGTCAGTTGTCTTTTGGTTTTGTGGACTGTTTCTTTTGCTGTGCAAAAGCTTTTTATCTTGATGAAATCCCAAGAGTTCTTTTTGCCCTGGCTTCCCTTGACTTTGGCGATGTTTCTAGGAAGAAGTTGCTGTGGCTGAGGTCGAAGAGGTTGCTGCCTGTGTTCTCCTTTAGGATTTTGATGGACTCCTGTCTCACATTTAGGTCTTTCAACCATTTGGAGTCTATTTTTGTGTGTGGTGTAAGGAAATGGTCCAGTTTCATTCTTCTGCATGTGGCTGTCCATTTTTCCCAACACCATTTGTTGAAGAAACTGTCTTTTTTCCATTGGACATTCTTTCCTGCTTTGTCAAAGATGAGTTGACCATAGAGTTGAGGGTCCATTTCTGGGCTCTCGATTCTGTTCCATTGATCTATGTGTCTGTTTTTGTGCCAGTACCATACTGTCTTCATGATGACAGCTTCATAATAGAGCTGGAAGTCCGGAATTGTGATGCCGCCAGCTTTGCTTTTCTTTTTCAAGATTCCTCTGGCTATTCGGGGTCTCTTCTGGTTCCATACAAATTTTAGGATTATTTGTTCCATTTCTTTGAAAAAGGTGGATGGTATTTTGATGGGGATTGCATTGAATGTGTAGATTGCTCTAGGTAGCACTGACATCTTCACAATGTTTGTTCTTCCAATCCATGAGCATGGAACGTTTTTCCATTTCTTTGTGTCTTCTTCAATTTCTTTCATGAGTATTTTATAGTTTTCTGAGTACAGATCCTTTGTCTCTTTGGTTAAATTTATTCCTAGGTATCTTATGGTTTTGGGTGCAATTGTAAATGGGATCGACTCCTTGATTTGTCTCTCTTCTGTCTTGTTGTTGGTGTATAGGAATGCCACTGATTTCTGTGCATTGATTTTATATCCTGCTACTTTACTGAATTCCTGTGTGAGTTCTAGCAGTTTTGGGGTGGAGTCTTTTGGGTTTTCCACATACAGTATCATATCATCTGCAAAGAGTGAGAGTTTGACTTCCTCTTTGCCGATTTGGATGCCTTTGATTTCTTTTCATTGTCTGATTGCTGTGGCTAGGACTTCTAATACTATGTTGAATAGCAGTGGTGAGAGTGGACATCCCTGCCACGTTCCTGACCTTGGGGGAAAGCTCTCAGCTTTTCCCCATTGAGAATGATATTCGCTGTAGATTTTACATAGATGGCTTTTATGATATTGAGGTATGTACCCTCTATCCCTATACTCTGAAGAGTTTTGATCAAGAAAGGATGCTGTACTTTGTCAAATGCTTTTTCTGCATCTATTGAGAGGATCATATGTTTCTTGTTCTTTCTTTTGTTAATGTATTCTATCACGTTGATTGATTTGCGGATGTTGAACCAGCCTTGCAGCCCAGGGATAAATCCCCCTTAGTCATGGTGAATAATCCTTTTCATGTACTGTTGGATCCTATTGGCTAGTATTTTGGTGAGAATTTTTGCATCCATGTTCATCAAGGATATTGGTCTGTAATTCTCCTTTTTGATGAGGTCTTTGTCTGGTTTGGGGATTAAGGTAATGGTGGCCTCATAAAATGAGTTTGGAAGTTTTCCTTCCATTTCTATTTTTGGAACAGTTTCAGGAGAATAGGTATTAATTCTTCTTTAAATGTCTGATAGAATTCCCCTGGGAAGCCATCTGGCCCTGGGCTTTTGTTTCTTGGGAGATTTTTGATGACTGCTTCAATTTCCTTAGTGGTTATAGGTGTGTTCAGGTTTTCTATTTCTTCCTGGTTCAATTTTGGTAGTTGATACATCTCTAGGAATGCACCCATTTCTTCCAGGTTATCTAATTTGCTGGCATAGAGTTGCTCATAATATGTTCTTAGAATTGTTTGTATTTCTTTGGTGTTGGTTGTGATCTCTCCTCTTTCATTCATGATTTTGTTGATTTGGGTCATTTCTCTTTTCTTTTGGATAAGTCTGGCCAGGGGTTTATCAATCTTGTTAATTCTTTCAAAGAACCAGCTCCTAGTTTCGTTGATCTGTTCTACTGTTCTTTTGGTTTCTAGTTCATTGATTTCTGCTCTGATCTTTATTATTTCTCTTCTCCTGCTGGGTTTAGGCTTCATTTGCTGTTCTTTCTCCAGCTCCTTTAGGTGTAGGGTTAGGTTGTGTATTTGAGACCTTTCTTGTTTCTTGAGAAAGGCTTGTATTTCTATATACTTTCCTCTCAGGACTGCCTTTGCTGTATCCCAAAGATTTTGAACAGTTGTGTTTTCATTTTCATTGGTTTCCGTGAATTTTTTTAATTCTTCTTTAATTTCCTGGGTGACCCATTCATTCTTTAGTAGGATGCTCTTTAGCCTCCATGTATTTGAGTTCTTTCCGACTTTCCGCTTGTGATTGAGTTCTAGTTTCAAAGCACTGTGGTCTGAAAATAGGCAGGGAATAATCCCAATCTCTTGGTACCAGTTGAGACCTGATTTGTGACCTAGGATGTGATCAATTCTGGAGAATGTTCCATGGGCACTAGAGAAGAATGTGTATTCCTGTTGCTTTGGGATGGAATGTTCTGAATATGTCTGTGAAGTCCATTTGGTCCAGTGTGTCATTTAAAGTCTTTATTTCCTTGTTGATCTTTTGCTTAGATGATCTGTCCATTTCAGTCATGGGGGGTGTTAAATTCCCCCACTATTATTGTATTGTTGTCAATGTGTTTCTTTGCTTTTGTTATTAATTGCCTTATATAATTGGCTGCTCCCACGTTAGGGGCATAGATATTTACAATTGTTAGATCTTCTTGTTGGATAGACCCTTTAAGTAGGATAGAGTGTCCTTCTACACCTCTTATTACAGTCTTTGTTCTAAAATCTAATTTGTCTGATAGAAGGATTGCCAACCCAGCTTTCTTTTGGTGTCCATTAGCATGGTAAATGGTTTTCCACCCCCTCACTTTCAATCTGGGGGTGCCTTTGGTCTAAAATGAGTCTCTTGCAGACAGCATATTGATGGGTCTTGTTTTTAATCCAATCTGATAGCCTGTGTCTTTTGATTGGGGCATTGAGCCCATTTACATTCAGGGTAACTATTGAAAGGTATGAATTTAGTGCCATTGTATTGCCTGTAAGGTGACTGTTACTGTATATTGTCTCTGTTCCTTTCTGATCTATGCTGCTTTTAGGCTCTCTTTTTGCTTAGAGGACCTCTTTCAATATTTCTTGTAGGGCTGGTTTTGTGTTTGCAAATTCCTTTAGTTTTTGTTTGTCCTGGAAGCTTTTGATCTCTCCTTCTATTTTCAATGTTAGCCTAGCTGGATATAGTATTCTTGACTGCACATTTTTCTCATTTAGTGCTCTGAAGATATCATGCCAGTCCTTTCTGGCCTGCCAGGTTTCTGTGGATAGGTCTGTTGCCAATCTAATGTTTCTACCATTGTAGGTTACATATCTCTTCTCCCGAGCTGCTTTCAGGATTTTCTCTTTGTCTCTGAGACTCGTAAGTTTTACTATTAGATGTCGGGGTTTTGACCTATTTTTATTGATTTTGAGAGGGGTTCTCTGTGCCTCCTGGATTTGGATGCCTGTTTCCTTCCTCACATTAGGGAAGTTCTCTGCTATGATTTGCTCCAATATACCTTCTGCCCTTCTCTCTCTTTCTTCTTCTTCTGGGATCCCAATTATTCTAATGTTGTTTCGTCTTATCGTATCGCTTATCTCTCGAATTCTGCCCTCATGATCCTGTAGTTGTTTATCTCTCTTTTTCTCAGCCTCTTTATTTTCCATCATTTGGTCTTCTATATCGCTGATTCTTTCTTCTGCCTCATTTATCCTAGCAGTTAGTGCCCCCATTTTTTATTGCACCTCATTAATAGCCTTTTTGATTTTGACTTGATTAGATTTTAGTTCTTTTATTTCTCCAGAAAGCTTTCTCTAATAACTTCCACGCTGTTTTCAAGCCTAGCTAGTATCTTTAAAGTCATGATTCTGAACTCTAGGTCCGACATCATACTAATGTCAGAATTGAGTAGATCCGGGGCGCCTGGGTGGCTCAGATGGTTAAGCGTCTGCCTTCGGCTCAGGTCATGATCCCGGGGTCCTGGGATCGAGCCCCACATCAGGCTCCTGGCTCGGCGAGGAGCCTGCGTCTCCCTCTGCCTCTCTCCCCGCTCATGCTTTCTCTCTCTATCTCTGTGTCTCAAATGAATAAATAAAAAATCTTAAAAAAAAAAAAAAGAATTGAGTAGGTCCCTGGCAGACGGTACTACCTCTTGTTCTTTTTGCTGAGGTGATTTTTTTCGTCTTGTCATTTTGTCCAGAGGAGAACAGATGAATGAGAGAACAGAATGCTAACAGGTTAACAACGTCTCCAGCAAATATACTCTATACAAATCAAAAAAGACCTGAAACCGGGGGACAAGAAAGGGAAAGAAAGAAGAGAAAAAAAAAAGGAAAAAGAAAAAGATAAAAACAAACAAAAACAGAACAAAACAAAAAAAAACAGAATATGATCAAATATGATCAGGCTAGTGCATAGATCAGTGCCACACACTAGCTTTTGGGCATATTTTGGTCTGTTAGAAGAAAGTGCCTGCTAAAATTTTAAAGGAAGAAAGACTTATATATGTACAAAATAAGAGTTGATACAATGAAGGGATGGCAGATGACTATAAGGATGAAAATTATAAAAGATTTTATAAAAGGAATTGATAAGATAAGAAGTTGTTTTTAAAAAGAAAGAAGAAGATTTAAAAAAAAGAAAAAAGAAAAAAAAAGGGAGAGAATGTGATCAGGCAGGAGAATAGAACAAAGGCATACACTAGTGATTTAGGGTATATTTTTATCTGTTAGAAGAAATTGTAACTCAAAATTTTAAAAAGAGAACAACTTATATATATATGCCAAAAATAAGGGTAACTACTATGAAGGGATAAAAATATGACTCTCAAAATGAAAAATAAAAAATGTTTTTTTTTAAAAACGGGATTGATAAGATGTTGTTTGAAAAAGGGAAAAAAATTAAAAAAAACAGTTAAAAAATTAACTTTGAAAAACTAATGAATTATGGTAAAAAAGCCATGAATTCTATGTGCAGTATTCCCCTAGCGCTGGAGTTCTCCCATTCTCCTTGATCGGTAAACTTGGTCTTGGCTTTCTGGCTGTTCGTGCTGATCTTCTGGGGGAGGGGCCTGTTGCCGTGGTTCCCACATGTCTTTGCCGGAGGCGGAATTGCCCCGCCCTTGTCGGTCCGGGCTAAGCAAGCTGCTCCAGTTTGCTCTCAGGAGCTTTTGTTCCCTGCAAGCTCTCGGTACAGCTTTGGAGGACCAGGGTGAAAATGGTGGCCTCCCAATCTCCGCCCAGAGGAGCTGAGAACTCGGGGCCCCGCTCCTCAGTGCGCCCCCAGAGAAAAGCAGTCACTCCCGTCTCCCTGGTCTCGGCCGCACTCCGTGCTCACCCGGCCTGTGACCGAGTGTTTCTATCTCTGGCACCCGACCCTGTGGGGAGTCTCCAAACCCAGCAGATCCCTGCGGTGCGCTTCCGCGCCTCTCCTCCCGGGGGAGGAAGGGAGTCTCCCCGGATCTGCCGCTTGTTGGGTCCCTGCTGGAGGAGCAGTGGCCCGACTGGGCCGCGGATCACAGTTTATGGCAACCCCGAGCTGAGAGCCCGCGTCTCGGCTCCGTCTCTGCAGCCGGCTTCCCCGCTCCGATACCTGGGAGCTCTGTTGCACTCAAGCACCCCTGGTCTTTCTGTGACCCCGAGGGTCCTGAGACCCCACTGTCCCGCGAGGGTTCCACCCCCGCTTAGCCGCTGGAGCGACGTCCCTCAGCAGAGCCGACTTCTAAAAGTTCCGATTTTGTGCTCCGCGGCTCTGTCACTTGCCAGAAGCGGCCAACGGAGGCCCCCTCCCCCGCCGTCTATCCTCCCGAATATCGCCTCGGATTCACTTCTCCGCACGTCCTACTTTCCAGAAAGTGGTCGCTTTTCTGTTCAGAGTGTTGTTACTCTTCTTATCTTCGATCTCCAGTGGAGTTCGTAGGTGTTCAGAATGGTTTGATCCCTATTCAGCTGAATTCCTGAGACCAGACGAAATCCAGGACCCCTACTCCTCTGCCATCTTGCTCCGCCCCCCTTCTGGCCATTATTTCTTAAAGTATTTTTCTGCTTCATTCTCTCTCTCATATCCTCATAGGCCTCCAATTACCCTTATATTAAACTGCTTACTATTATCCCATAGGTAAGCACGTCTCTGTTCAGTTTGCACAGTCTTTTTTCTCTCCGTTCTTCAGATTGAAGCATTTCTATTGATCTCTCTTCCAGTTCACTAACCCTTTCTTCTGGAGTCTCTAATCTAATATTAATCCAATTCAGGGAAATTTTCACTTTAGGTATTATATTTCCACTTTAAAATTTCCACTTTGTTTTTATAGTTTGCAATTGTTACCTCATTACATCCACCTTTTCCTTTAAGTTCTTGGACATATTTATAGTAGCAATTTTAAGATCCTCGTTTGCTAATGACAACAGCTGGGTCATCTTGCGGTCTTTATTTTTTTCTTAACTAGCAGTCACATTTTACTGCTTCTTAGTACATCCAGTAATTTTTTCTTATATTCCTGACACTGTCAATGGTGCCTTATAAAGTTGTGAATAATGTCATCTTTCTTTAAAGGGTATTGTTGTTGTTATGGAAGATAGTTAAATAATGTATCTTGATCCTATTGACTTTTGTTTTATTCTTTGTTGGGGCTGGTCCAGTTTTGCCTTTATGTTTGTGTTTTGTGTTTGTTTGTTTTTCCTTAATCTCAAGTTATGGTCCTCAATCTAGGGAGTGATGCTTATTCCTAAAATATGATCTTTCCAGGATAATAACTGAACGTTTGAAGAGCTCATTATGTTCACTCCATTTCTGCAGTTTTCTCCCCTCCAATAGCCTGCCCCACAGCATCTCCAAACTCTGATTTTTGCCTCATCAGTCTACTTTAATTTGCTATGTTTTATTCAGGAAAAAAGAAAGCTGGTGATAGATGTCTGTGGGATATTAAACTTTCTAACAGAGAGCTAGAGAGCTAAGACTAGAAATTCTCACTGTTTGGCATCTACCTGACCATTCTAGAGCCTTTAGTACACAGAAGTAGCTCTCTTCTGGTGCTCTTAGGATCGTTATAAAGACAAAGTTGGTAGTTAACAGCCTGGGCCTTGCGAAATAACCTTTGTCTGAAGTGGCATATTAAATGGACTATTCACACCTGTTGGTACCTAAACATTATTTTTGGTCCCACATTTTCCTTATTCTATCTGGTTATTTGATCAGACAGCTTTGCTATGAGACTGGATGCTACTTAAGTTCCTTTGCCTCTCTGCCTGCTCATTTAAAAGTTGTAGTATCTTATTCTTTTTGTTAGAAGAGGGTAGATTGAAAAGAGAGGGCAGAAATTTGAAAGAAATTGAAGTCATTTATGTTTAAGATTGTGTCTTCTGTTTTGTTGTTGTCTTTTTTTAAGGGGGGGGGTGGAGTGGGAGAGAATCTTAATCGGGGGCTTGACCAAACAACCCTGAGATCATGGCCTGAGCTGAAATCAAGAGCTGGAGGCTTAACCAACTGAGCCACCCAGGCGCCCCTGTCTTGTTGTGTTTTTGTTTTCTGAGCATAATACCATGTCACTGGCTCTCTTGACAAGATGCAGAAAAAGAATCCATATAGTACTCAGAATTGAAACAAAGTGCTTCATGCTTTATATAAGGATAATGATGCGTGTACATCACTGTATTTCATTAAATCTAAGACCATTTGATTATAAGACTTACTATTTTTGGTACCTCAGTTAAACTATGACATGGTCCTTCATCAACAGCCTTGTGAGACACAAGAAATCAGACGCACCATTATGGCTTTAAAATTTCTTTCCTCCTATTCCTGGGGGTTTGGTATTTATCATGCCTTTAGTAGCACAGCTCATCAAGTGATATACAATCCATTGTATACAATTCAGTAACAAAATGAGCACATTCATTTATTTGTAACTAACTTTCTTTATAGCTTTGGTAAAGCCTTGTTACTCAGTGTACGGTCTGGACCTGTACTAATAACATCACCTGGATGCTAGTTACAAAACAAAACCCTCGAGCTCCACCCCAGATCAACTAAATAATCTTAACAAGATTCTCACATGATTTGTTTGCACATTAAAAGTTTAAGAAGTATTTTCATAAAGTACTTGTTGTTCTGCAAGAAATATGGAATTTTGGTCATGTCTCCCATGACCAATATATGCTTCATACATAGCAATTTTACATACCTCTGCTCTTTTTTGCTTGTAGTTTCAATAACAAAGCATAATGTAATCTTTTTAAAAAACTTTCTAAATGTCAATGAAACTTAACATATGCAGCACCAAAATGTATATAACTTCATAACTCACTGAAGTGAAATATGAACAGCTAAGACCAAGTTTTCACATGTACAGATGATGACATGTCATGACTGCTCCCTGGCTGACAGGAACTGCTCCATGCCATGAATTACAGAGATGTTAAAATATGAAAAACAGAGAAAATGTGCATCTTAAAATTGATGAAATGGAGCACGTGATGAAAAATGTATTCATTCTTTATGTAAATTTAGGCTTTTCTAGAACTAGAAATCAAAGTCCTTTGTTACAACAACAAATACAACGAAATATCCTTTGCAGTCCCTGTCATTGTAGCCTAAACTGTTCCACAGAGAGTCACAAATGGCTTCTCTAAAACTGACAGGAGGTTGAGGATGCTGCTTTAACCAAGAACAGGGAGTTGAGACTTCTAACCCACTTCATAACCACCATTTCTGTTGCTTATGAAAGGAATTCTCTTTGCTTTGCTGCATACCAGACTTTTCAGTACTCACATTTCTCTCCTGATGGACAAACATGTGATGAAAAAACACTTCTGCCAAAAGAGACTCCTCCTGGATTAAATAAAATTGCTGTACTCCTTACCCTGACCTTTAGCGTGAAAAAACTAATGAGTTAGGGACCACGAGTAAAAGAACGCAACAGTTTTTCACCCAATTGTCCCTAAATGGTTGTAGAGGTCTGAGCTCCTTAAGTTGGTAACATGCTGCTCTTCTTTGGGTCCCTGTGTGCTTGGTAAGTTTTCCTTTTCAAGAAGTGGCAGGACAGGGCAATTGGTGGGTGGGGGGGCAGGAAGAGGGGGAGAAGGAGGGAGGGGGGAGCGAGAGCAAGAGAGAGAATATGAATTCATCTGGAAGTCCTGGGAATCCTGCAGCATCCACTTTACATAGCTTTCTTTGCTGGTTCAGCTCCAACAGGAGGGTATGGTTTCATATGGGCAGTACTAAGCCAAACATTTGGGTTGTGTTGGTTATTTTGCCAGTTCATAACCAGCATGTAATAGAAAGTTTACTTGTTGGTTATTTGGGCTGACCACATTGATGATAAATTACAAATTCTGAAGGTCAGAGATGGGATCGGTTCAATTCACCCTGGAACAACTCCAAATCCACATAGCCATTAAACATTGCCAGTCAACGCAGATGCCATGAGTAACTGTGTTTGTTAAAAGGAGCTGGCTTTTAAAGGTCATCTTTTCTATTTTTCACTCCCAGTCCTAATGGATGTTCACTCTGCCTCACTCTCTTTCTCTCTACACTGAGGCAGTACAGAACTTGGAAAATTCTTCCTCAGTCCCATGGGAAGCAGACCACACTTCAACAGAGATGTGTAACATGGTCTGGCATGATGAGTAACAGCCCACATGTTTCCCCGTGTGTGAATATGGTATTGCTCAACCTCAGGGGTAATGGAAGTTGAAAATTGGCACCAGAGACCAACATCTAAAAACTTTGGCTACTGTGCATGCAGTTGCTACAGAGGATGTTTCTAATACAAGAACTAAGCACTCGTTCCATTCCACATGCTGAGCTATTGATCAGATTAACAATGGTGCTGTTAAATCTCCTTTCATTGAACCATGGGCAGATTCCTACAGACATGTGTGTGACAGAAGCTGCCCAGAGCTTCCTGTGGAAAGTGCTCTCTGCCCTAAGAAGTCAGCCATGCTAACTGGTCCCTTTCCATAGCATGGATGCCAGAAACAGCAAACCACAAGCACTACAGCAATTTACAGATGACTGCCACTGAGACTTAAAATTTCATGTCATCTTCCTTGACCATTGAGTCAAAAGTGACCTTTTCATAATGGGAAAGCCCCAGAGCACATTCCTACCGTCATCATAGAACAAAGCACTTGAGAGTACTGACTGACTTGTTTCTCTCCCTCACTGAACACTAAGCCCCTCGAGAGGAGACTGTGTCTCATTACTTCCCCACAGTGCCCGGCACAAGGTTTGGCACCAAGTAGATTCTCTATTGTGTTTGGTGAATAAAATCAATTAGAAACATAATGTGCTAGATATGAAGTAACCTGTAAGGGGACAATCAGGGGGGCAGCAGAAGGTTATTATCCAAGACCAGTGAGTAATCATTACTCTTTTTACTAGAACCATTCACCTCTAGTCCTAAAATCCAGGCTGCTTCTTAATTATCTATAGAAATGGGACCAGAAATGAGAATTGGGGGAGGGGCGTGAAGTATTGGTTAATATAAAAGAATGACAGATTTGGGTTAGACATAATTTTCTAATGTTTGCTTAGGAATAGACTTGTTTTGGCCTCATAAGAGGATGAAATCTGAAAGGCCCAAGACAGAAGGAAGGATGAATGGAATGAGCAACATCAAGAGCTAATAAATTTCCTGTCACTAGAGGTATTTCATTACAGGCAATGGTGTGCAGGGTCTGGCTTGTACTTCCTTGAGAGAGCTGGCTATAAATATCTTCCCAGCCCTGTGTTCAGAGATGTTGTACTGGGTAGCTTGAAATCAGCCATGGTGGCAGTATTTACACCATGGAAACTGGCTAACTACAAACCAAGACTTTTGAATTTTCCCCAGAGAGCCAGTTGTTGAACATCTACCAGCACATCACTGATTAAAGGTTCAATGCCTGATATTGAGGACATGTATACATGAGATCCTACTCTGAAACACAGTTGGCAAGATAACATTTTAGGCCTCCACCAGCACCAAGTTATTTGATGCATCTCTTGCCCTATCTGGAGACACCTCATGCGTGGGATGGTTGTCATTGTGTTGGCCCCACCACCAAGCTTCCCAGGCCTGGTTACCTCACCCGTTTAAACTTGTATGGACTTAGCTAAAGATCTGGCTCCCCAACACCAATACCACCAGACCCTGGCTCAATACACACAGATTCAGCACCTGACAAGCAGTCCTGCTCAGAATCCTGAGTTGGCATACTGCTGGGGATAATTTCCTGCTCTGTGGCATGAGAGTTTTCCCCAAGCTCCACTGTAGGCGTGGAACAGCCCTGGACTCCACATGCTCATGAACAAGTAGAGGCTGGAGGGCAGGGCCACTAGCATTTTCTTGTAGACAGGGTGTGCTTTCCGAGATCTTCCCCAAGGATCCCGTGCCCATGAGGTCAAGAGTCACGTAGGGCCACTGGGAGGGTGTGTGTACGGGAGTCACAGGAGACACAGATGAAGGTAATCAGCAGCTGTCACAAAACAAAGCTATAAGAGCAGCGCTCAGTGCATGGGGACGCTTGGCTTCCTCCTGTGAATAAGGAATTCATATGGTTTCAGCTCTCTTGGTCCTCAAAGCTACAACAGACCTAGAGAAATACCCCATGCCTATGTGGCTACTTGCTCTCTCCTTTCCATGACACAGCCCAGGCCTGACAGGCAGTCGGTACTTAAAAAATATTTTCTGAATAAGCAAACCAGCAACCATTCTCTGCCTTAGGCCTCTCAGACTTCACCTCTCTCTGAGGACCGGAACAAGTCCAACTCCTCCAGAAGGCCTTCCCAGACCCTGGTATTAGAGCATGCCACCAACCCAGGTCTGAACCCCAAATCACTCCTTTCCCTTCCCAAAAACTCCCCCAGTGGAAGTCAGTCTGTGAAGACCCCTACTTGGACTTGTCTTGGCTTCTGTGGGTCTTGTTTCTTCAAGGAGACCATGAGCTCCGTGAGGGCAGGACCCAAGCTTCCTCTTTCTCTAGTGTCCTTCTATGGTGTCTAGCTCAATGTCAGGGGTCTCAAGGTCCCATGATTATTGGTCATTGGCTAGGAGCTCCAATCACTGGATCGTAGATCAGATCTAGAAGATATTTTATCCCTCCCTCTTTTTATTGCTTCTCTTGTTCTCTTCTCTGGGTTGCAGAACGGACTCCGTGCTAGCAATGTCTCCCCAGAGGGTGACAGAAATGGCAGCCACTTCCCTAATGAGGAAGCAGCAGAGCCCACAGGCTAAGCACACTCAGCACTCCCTCATGACCCAGGTGACATGGAGTTGGCCCTGCCTTCCTACCTTGCTCTTGGAGAGAAAATTGGACTGACTAAAAGACAGTTATGAGCAAAGTACCCCCACAGAACAGAAATGAAAATAGCATGAAGCACTTGGCCTTCCCCAATTCTAACTTAGTCTCAGAAAAGAACTCAAACTTGGGGAGAAATGGGTTTACTTTCCCTGAAAGAATTCAGAAGTCATATGGGGAATATGTCAGCCATTTGCCAACTTCAGATTTAAATTAAGTTTAAATTTTTTTAGAGCTCATAATGTTTATGCAGATTTTAAAACTGAGCAAGATATTTGCTACTTCATTGTACAAAAATCTAAATCCAGGAGAATCCATTTCTGTTCCTGATTCCAAACTTAGTACCACGAGAGCAGATTTGTTTTGTTCAAATAAATACTATGATTGAATCATCCTCACATCTACCTGCCTTAGTCGGCTTGGGCTGCCATAACAAAACACCACAGACTGGGTGGCTTAAGCAACAGAAATTTATTTTCTCACAGTTCTGGAGGCTTAGAAGTCAGAGGTCAGAGTGCCAGCATGGTCGGGTTCTGGTGAGAGCCCCCTTCCTGGCTTGCAGATGGCCACCTTCTTGCTGTGTCCTCACGTGGCCTTTCCTCAGTGTGTGTGCATGGAGGGATCTCTCTTTCTCCCTCCTTCTCTTAAGGCCACCAATCCTATCAGATTAGGACTCCTCCCTTATGACCTAATTTAACCTTAACGACCTCCGCCTAAAAGCCCCATCTCCAAGTACAGTCACATTGGGGGATTATGAATTTAAGGGGTGCACAGTTCAGTCCCTAGCAATGTCGGTGACAAGTTTTGCCACGTCTCCAAGTTCTTCCAGACCACTTATCTTTCTCATGGTAGGCATGTCTAGGATTAATACAACCCACTGTCTTACAAGAAATCTAAACAACAACAACACACGAAAAGAAAAAACGTAACTTCACCTCGTCTGTCCTATTTCCGTTACTTGGATCAGCGCCCCCACCCCCTGGCAATCACCGTTAAACCGCAGAGATAATTACCTATCTGAGGCAGTGGTCCTCCCACACAACCTGAAGCCATTGCCATTTGTCACAGCAGATCATTTCCAGAACTCTGACAGCCAGCCCTGGAAGCAGGAAGAATGCTCATTTCCCTCACTCTGCCAGAGCTTCAGAAAGAACTCGGCTCAAAATAGATGCTATTGAAGCAGGAGACACAT
The DNA here is from genome assembly GCF_009762305.2 of Zalophus californianus. Taxonomy (NCBI): domain Eukaryota; kingdom Metazoa; phylum Chordata; class Mammalia; order Carnivora; family Otariidae; genus Zalophus; species Zalophus californianus. The sequence continues at coordinate 28,923,412 of NC_045599.1, read as the reverse complement.
GAGGAGGTGCACAGCCTATCAATACCGCAAGGCGGGCGTCTCCTTGCCCTCCATTCTATTGACCGCATGAGAGCCACCGCTGGAAGCTCTGTAATCCAAAACCATCAAGTACTCATGGGGCTGGCAACCACAAATAGAAAATGAATTGAATCGCTCTCTTTCAAATGAGGATAATGACATTGTCTGGGAAATGATGATTAAAAAAAAATAGTTCAAAATATTGGTTTGAATTTCCTTCCTGCTATTCTTTCTGCTCAGGCTCTTCTCTCTGTTTTTTCACAAGCTTTCCCTCCCAGTGGCTTGGAGACCCATGTGTTCAGTAACACGCTCCCAAGAATGAGGGGCCAAAGTCAGCCTTAACTTTGACATCACTATTTCCAGGGCAGGAACTAGACTCTTCCTCCTTTACTACCTCACAATCCATCCTGATGGACAAACCTTTAAGGTTTATCTCCTGGATATGTGCAAACATGCCTCTCCTCTACACTCCCTCTGTCCCTGCTTGGGTCCAAGCCACCATGTCTTCTCTCACCTGGGCACACACCGGCCTCCCATGAAGTCTCAGTGCCCCTGGGTTCTCCCCGGTCATCCATCCACCACACGGAAACCTGAGCCATCCTCCTACGGCACTAAGCTTCCTTGCCACTTTACTGCATGAAACCTTCTAGTGGCCCCCCATGGCCCTCAGGACAAAGCCTACACCTTGTGGTATGGCATGCAAGGCCTTCTGTGACCTGGTCCCCTGGATAACTCATGATGTCCCCGTGGGCCAGGCCTCCAGCCACAAGCGATGTCACACTCAGGTTAGTCTTTCATCTTAACCCTCGAGGGACAAGAACCACACAGGTAGAGAGGATCTTAAGAAACACAACGTGTAGGCCCTTGTTTCTAGGCAGAAGGCACCTAAATCATGCAGGGGGAAGGCTGGTATGGTCTCAAAGACCTCTCCCTTCCCTGGGTCTGACTTCAAAGGAATTCCTCTGCCAAACAGTGGTTCAGATAAAGAGCAAAAATACCCTATGAGAAGTAAGGCCCATTTAAAATCGACACTAATGATTGGACTGAGAAGCTCTTTAAATCATATGGCTGTTCTTCATATGGGGAGTAAAGCACAAAGCAACCTCACAGGATGTTTTGAATGACTCATCTTCCACACAGACTCTCCTCTCCAGATTGGACCCGTATCATTCATCTGCAATTACAGCTGTCATTTTGTACAACATGAGAATGACTTTGACGGCTGTGCTGATCTGGGGAGAGGTGAGGAGACAAGTCGAGGAGGAGAGATTAGTTCTGGAAAATCAGGCATTTGCTGGGTCACCCTGGAGTTTTTGCCTTTGAATTTGGTCTCCTGGAGCATTAAGTCGACCTGAAATCTTTCTAAAATGAGAACCATTCAAGTGTCAAACAGATAGGAGCCACGTAGAGATGAAAGGCTGCAAGCATCTCAAAGGCACAAGGCATGGCTCCATCTCCAGACCTTGGCCAGAAAAGTCACAGCATAACCTGAGCCCACGAATTTCCAGGAAATTCGTCAGCCCACAAAAGGAAACCCCACCACAAGGAAGCTGAGACTCTTCAGTCTATTTTCCTCCCTCATTTTCTATTCTCCACTCTCCTAACCAAACCATGCCCCAAATTCCACCTGGAGAACCCTACACTCTGCATGGCAGGCCTCCAATCATCAATCATCCTGCCACAAAACTGTCCATTTCTCGAGATGAAAGATGCACATGCTTCTAACTAGAGGCTTCATGCTGAACTCCAGGGCCAGCGAGGAAGGGAAGGGTTCCAGATCCACCCACAGGCCCTGTCTTCTACCCTGGCCATCTTCTGGGGATAGACAGCAGCAGGGCAGAGATGGTGCTGCCCCCTTTGGGCCAGGCCTAGCTCCCAACACTGTTGCATGAGAATGGCACTCAGCCATTCCCTTCTACTCTCAGCCCCAGAAGGGAGAGACATGTTTAATGTCTAAAACTCCATCAGTTGGCTCCAGCCTGAGGCCCCTGGCCTAGGATACTCAAGTCAAGGCTCTGCCCTATCTTCACCAGAGCCTTGGTCTCATCATCCCCACAATGAGGAACATGGCAGCAACAATATTCTCCAAGCTTTCCTATGTGGCCAGGTGTTCAGTTCTCAGGGCCGTGGAAGAGATTTTTCATTAGAAAGAGCCACAGAAGAAACCTTTCCAGGAGACCTCATGGGACAACAGCAGAACTGGGAGGAAGTCACATGCCTCTGTGTCTGAAAGAGCTGGCTGAACACAAGAGCACTGCCCGGTCCAGACTGGCTCCTCATTGGCAGGAAGATCATTGCAGAAAGGTGACTGGCCTGCCTGCCCCAAACTCTCAGCAACCTGCCACATTCTACCCAAGTCATTCATTTCCTGGCATAAGCATTGATGTGGGAAACAAAGGCAGAAGAGAAATTATTAAATGCCCTCACTACCTACAAAGTCCTTGAAACAGGCAGTGTGACATTCCTCTAGGGACTCAACTGCCTCAATGTTAATACTTTGCTAAGGGCAAAAGATAACCCTAGCCCGATCCCCTCCCCACCAAGGATCCTGTGAGTATACTTTAACATATACAAATTCCTTTAGAAATTTCCTTTATCTCTAACCCCCCCCAAGATATGTGTTGACAATTGCCCCCCCAAGCATATGGCCCACTGATATACATCTGAAGGGTCTCATGACTAAGGTTTTATTAGACAGTAATAAATGACCTTTTCCCAACAATAGCTAGCCCCCTCAAGGTCCTGGAAACCTTGCTTCCAAATTCCTTAGAGACTTAGGCTGTCCCTAACCTCCTCCCAACTTGAAAGTATATAATGGGCCACTCCTCATGAACCTGGTGAGGCTCTTTCTGCCCATGGGTCTTGTCCAAGTGCTTTAATAAAACCACCCTTTTGCACCAAAGACCTCTCATGAATTATTTCTTGGCCATCGGCTTCAAACCCTAACATTCTTTCCTACATCAAACATGATCCTTTCCAAGTCCTGGGTAAGAATAACGCACCCTCCCACACCCCCGTGGAGAGGATCACCCACTCACTGGGTTGCCCGCAGGGTCATGGAGATGAAATGATCAGTTCTGGAATCTCCGGGTCTGCTGCAGTCACTGCTGGTGCCTTGCCCCTACCCCCTCCCCCATTAGCATGTCAACTGCATGGCTTCCAATCACAAGGTCTGGAGAAAGTCTTTGTCCTAGGGCTTTCTCCGGCCAGTGGAACCTGCTCAGCCCATGCACAGAGCAAGCCTAAGTACTAGGGAGTCAACATCCCTCACCACTGGCAGCAGCCATCAACCCCTGATGGATGGGACTTATAGGACCAGTACCCCAGCCCTCTCACCCCTTGGTTGTGGTAACTCTGAGCACATTCTGCACTGTATCCCAGAGCTCCTGAGTCTGATGCACCTTCAGTCACTCACAGAGTAACCCTCTGGACCCTCTATTGGCTTCTTTCCCTTCTCGATCTTACTTCCTCACTCCCCACCCTGCACCGTCCAGTGTCCCTTGGGATTAGAAGCCAGATCGATGTGACTCCAAAACCCCAGATCTTGCCACAGCACCAAGCTGACAATCACCCCCAGCCCTCTGTTTGCAGCTGTCCCCCAGGGACAGATAGTGGAGATGGGGCACTGCAGAGTCCTTGTCTTCAGAGACCACACTGGCCTCTGAGTCAATAGCTCATCCACAGGTGCTGCATTCCTGGCATTCCATGCCTGTTTTATGCAGTCGGATTCCAACCCAGGTGTTTGGCTCTATATCCAAAGGCCAGGAAGTTTTTTTTTTTTCTTTAAACTGGGCTGCTTTAAAGAGGCTATACCACCAGGGATTCTGGCATTGGATGCCCCTTTAGGTTCACTCCAACGCTGAATATCTGTGCAACAGTCTACAAGGCAGAACTGGAAACAGAATGAAATATCCCCCACCCCTTAGAAAGTCACAGTTTAACGGTTGTTACAATTGTTGGGGACTTTATGAAAGGAGACCACAGCCTAATTTTGGAAATTAACCTAGCACCAGCTGCAGCTTCCTGGCCCCAGCCTGCAGACGTATATCCTTGTCTTCACACATATGCTCATCTGGACATGGGGTGGCCTCGGGGGGGCTGAGGCATGCAAGATGAAATCCCACAAATCTCCATTATTAAATCCATGATATATTTCAAACCCTACCCCCTATCTCAGTAATGACACCTCTGACATCCCTCCAAAGTAGGAGAGAGGGAGGGAAGGCGGGAGTGAAAGAGGGAGAGAGGTTCCGTTTTTCTCTGTCCACATGCACCAGCCTCTTCTCTGCCAGAACGCTGGGAACAGTGAGATAGGTCTCATGCAATACCTCCAGCCCACAGAAGGCACTGTCAACCACCAACTGATTTAAATCTGCCCAATCTCACCTCCCTTTGGTCCCAGTAACCTCAGGTTGTCTTAAGCTAGTCCAGACCCATTTGGATGCTTTTCCCAGGCTAACCCTGGGGCCCAAACCTCATTTTTACTCCTCTTCCACTCTCCTCCCCTCCAACAACTTACCTCGGTCTCTCTCTCCAAGCAGATATATGGAAAACAAACTAAATACTAAGTGGGCTTCTCCATCAGAGGATAACCCAGCCCTAAAGAGGCACCTTTGGAAATTCTACACTTGCCTAAAACATGTTAGGGATTGTCCCCAAGTTCCTCTGGGTGTGTATCAACCCCTCTGTGGCTGCAGTACCTCCATGGAAAGGGCTTAAGAGTCTTCACTAAGGCACAGATCCGCTGTTGAGAGCTTTGCAGTTATTCAGAGGAATTAGAAGCCTTAGACTCCACGTTTAACCTCTGGATGTCTCCCTATAAGCGCCTCCGCACATCCTACCCTTCCTTCAAAACCCAGCCAAATGCCACCTCCTCTTGAAAGCCCTCCCTGATTCTCTGTGCCAAAGGAGGCCTCTCATGCTACAGACTTCCCCGTACTTCCCTCCTTGGGTGGTGCTCCATGTTACCCTCACTTGAGTGCAAGCCCCCACATTCTCAGTGTGCAGCAGGCTCCTGGGAGGTAGGCCTGCCTCTTAATTTCAGGCCCCAGCTCCCACCCCCATCAGCACAGAGTCTTCTTGCTGCAAAAAGGTGCTCAATAAATGTTGGAGGAAGACGATGGGCAAACAAATAACTGTTTAGGTCTCTCCATGACAAGAGTGGCAAAAGGAAAGCACAGAGCAGATGACATTCCCCTGCCCCACATGACATCACTTCTTTGGATGACGACTCCTCATCAAAATGGAGATGGCAGGAGAAAGGAAGGAACAGTAAGTAATGAGGAAGAGGGACAGAGAGTCCTTGATCATCCAGGGCCCAGTTAAAAAACAGGAAGCACTTTCACAGAAGGGTTTTAGTACAAGAAACAAGTTACAAAGTAGCCAAGGACAGGGAACAATGAGGCAACCTAGACATCACCATCCATAGCTAGACTCCACTGGAAGGTCACAGCATTACCAGAGCCTGGGAGCCAAGGCCACCAGTCAGATCTGGGAGCACAGAGGGCCACACTGGCTGTAGCAAACGCAACCATAGAGAAGACGTGGCCACTGCCCTAGGCACTGCCCTAAACAGAGAGGGACAGGCATACCCTGGCTTCTGCCTGTTTCTTGCCCTCCAGTTTCCCACTGGTGCCTCCCCTTGACCAAACACAGCCTGAAGCCAGAAGGTAAGGGAGCCTGAGAAATGCCACCTGAGCCCTTGACTGCCCAGCTCCCTCACCCCACTAGCAAGGAGCCCTCGCCCCCCATCCCAGTGGGTCCATAAAATCAACTTTTTCAGGACCATACAGTTGACCTGGCCTCTCAGGGCTTTAGGATGCCTCTGTGACATGGATTTGGCTACCACCCTCTAATTCATTCTGATGAGAGCCACCAGAGGTTTGATCCACAAAAGGGAGGAATTAGGAAGCCTGCTCTGCAGAATCTTGAAGCCAGTGACCAGTAACGCCGAGAACAACCAACTCTGACATTTAAGCAGAGCTCACGCGCCCATGAATGTTTACAGGAAAATATGGAAGAAATCCCACTTTGCAGAGAAACAGCTGGGTATTTAAAAGCTTTGTTTATACTCAAGCATCTGCCTCAGGAATCTGACATGTTAAGTAAACTCATTACTACCCACCTTGTCCAAACTTTCATCAGAGAAATGGAAAAGGACCGACGAGGGCAGGTAGACCTTGGCTCCCGAAGTTCAGCCTCACAATTCCAAGTGGTCTTATCCCCACTCCATCCCAGCCTTGAGGTTTTCTGCATCAAGGTTTAGCCTTGGTTTTAGGGTCTGCCACTGACGTTGAGAGACCCTGAGGAGGCTATTTCTAAGCCCAGAAGAGATGGGGCAGTTAAGAAACTCGAAGGCCAGGGGTGGCAGCTCAGCTCATACAGACAAAGTCATTGTTGGGGCCTGGGAAGACCCATGCTCTCGTGGCCAGGGTAGTGTTACTGAACCGGACACATGTCCAGAGTTTGCCAGCCCCTGTCCCTCACCGGGAAGTGAAGGCTGACCCACGAGACTTGGACGGACCCCTGCCAGGCAGTTGTCACAGCCAACTCGGACAAGACGGGGAGTCTGCGGAGGTTAATCTCCCATATTCTTGCCTTCCCCTCAATGGCCTTCTTCCCCCATTCCACCTGGGGGCACCCCAAAAGGCCTTAAAATGCTGGTCTGCCAACAGACATCTTAGGATCAGATGCACACTGACAGGGAACTGAACCCTGAGCTCTAAAGCAGAACTCCCCGGTTGAGATGGAAGGGATGGGGTGGTACAGGTTAGGGCCCCCCTTCTGCCTGGAGGGCCTCATCATGTCCCACCGAGGTTCAGGGTGAGCAGCCCCAAGCTGGGTAAGAAGGACCCTGAGCAACCAGAACCCATGTAATGCCCTAGACAAGTTTATCTCTCAGGAGGGAATCGTAGTCTCCTGGGTCCAGTCCACACCTCATCTCCTGCTGTCCCTACTACACCCCCCTCATCTGGCTCTCGCGGCTCCTTGATCTTCATGACACACAGCCTGGGTCTTCTTAGGCTGGCAGTCCCTGTGCCTTTGCCCTCTCTCCTCCTCCCATAAGGCTCTTCCCCACCTTCCCTCCAAGGACCAGGTCAACCACCACTTCTGGTCTCACCCTCACCTCCCCAGGCTCCTCACCCCCCAATGGACAGGGAACTCAGTGGGGACAGGGCTCAGGAACGTGCCACCAGCCCTCCACCAGGCACACTTAGATTCCCCAACTCAGTTCACAGAAAGAGAAGCCATGTCATTTAGTCACATCAGCCATGCTTCCCCACCTGATTTGGATGGACAATTCTGTTCCACATATCTGACCTGTTGGCCGCAGACATAAAAGGAACAGAAATCTCCTCTATTATCTGATCCAGCCAAGAAAATGCTAAGCCAACCACAGTAGCCAAAAATGCATTCTGTGTTTTCCATGTATCTACAGACTCAAACAAGCTTCTAACAAGCACCAAGTTGGTAACTTCTGATAAAGCCTCCCCTAGGTTTGGACAAATTTAAAGGATCCCCTGCCTTGCCACTATTCATTTAAGATAACCCATAAAAATGGATGAATCAGAAGGGCTTACTCACGTGACAAAAGACAACATGGAATTCCAGTTCCCCTGGGCTAGCACTTCTCAAATGCTTATCCCCATCATAATTTTTGCCATCACCCACTTACCATCTGTGTTATTATTAATTTTATATTTTTCTTCACATTAACATTAAAATGACTCTTTTATTCAAATTGAGCTTTTCTCATTCACTGCAGTTTATTTTTCCTAATATCCGCTAAGCCAAACACAAAACGACTAACACTTTCAAAAGTCTGTGCACAACAGACAACTTTTTTGTCTCCCACTCAGGTCGAGCGTGGCCACCTCGGGGGGTGGCCCCTGTTGGCTGTGCCTGCCTTTTGACGCTGCGGACCGAAATGTCAACACTTCTGCTCCACTTGATCAGGGACCTGGCACAGTGGTTACAGGGTCTGGCTCCTGGGCTGTCAGGCTGACTCACTGACCCTGCCCAGCAGCTCCCCAGGGCCCAGTTAAGGAGGTTACTGTGAGCAGAGTTTGCAAACACTGGAAAGCGGAAGGCAGAGGGCAAAGCCAGGCTTTGTGCTCATTTCGGGGAATAACCACACCCGCTAAGGCTCCCACCCACTTGCTCTCCATCCTCTGAGCAGCTCAGGCAGACACGGAGAACCAGCAGGAAGCCTGCTCTCACAAAGACCCATGAGCTGCAGGCCTTGCTGATGAGACAGGCAAGCCCGGCCATCTCCTCACTCGGTGCCCAGGGGCAGAGGCCATAGCAACAGTAATAATAATGACAACCTGCAGCCCCTAAAGTCTTGCTGCACAGATGCCAGGTATATTTTATCAGTACCTAGCACCATACCCCACATGCTGCCTAGCAGAAAGGGAAGGAAGACAGAAAGGCCGAAATCATTATAACTGTGATTTATGGAGCAACTCCCTCTGTGTCGGGCTGAGATAAATGCTTTGCGTACATTTGCTTACTTAAGGCTCACACAGCCCCTCAAGGTACTTATTACCAATGGGGAACTTTATTTATAAAGGGGGGGCCTGAGGCTGACCACTGAAGTGAAGGGACATGGTCACACCCAAGGTCATGCAGCTTCTTTGAGTTCCCACAGCAGGAGTCGACCCCCAGTGTAAAGGGCTTCAACACCCATGAGCCTTCTGCTGCTCCTCCAAACCTACCTGAGACCAACGTTCCTGGCCATTCTGGCATCCTCAGATGACACTATCATCCATTTTGGAGTGGCCAACAGAGACTACACTCTCCCAGGCCTTGAGCACCATGCCAACGGGGAAACACCTGTCTCCAGAATGTCCCATCCACTGTTCTGGGCCAGCAAGCAGCCAAGTTCCTGGAGCTAGGCTAGCTGCTAGAAGGGAGTAAGAGGAAAGAAAGCTCAGCCAGAGAACTGTATTGGCAACCCTAGGGCATCTCAAGAGCAAACTCTTTATACCAGCGATCTTTTCCTTTTAAAGTAGCAGAATCAAAAGGAGAATTGGGGGAGGGGGGTGCCTGGGCAGCTCAGCTGGTTAAGTGTCTGATTCTTGGTTTCGGCTCAGGTCATGATCTAAGGGTTGTGGGACTGAGCCTGCATCAGGCTCTGCACTCAGCCTGGAGTCTGCTTGAGACTCTCTCTCTCTCCCTCTGCCCCTCCCCCTGCTTCTGTGCTCTCTCTCTCTTTAAAATAAATATCTTTTTTAAAAAATCAAATAAAAAGAGAGAACTGACCACACACCATATGTCTTTGCCTGAGTGGCATGTTTCGATGCACCTGCTATGCTTCAATGAGTCCTCAGGGGTGCGGGCTTTGTTCGTGCCTGGTCAGGGTAGTCTGCAGGATGGGGGGCCCCACACACTCTGCCCCCAGCCCGACTGTCCACCCTCATGCTGCACTGCCCCTCCAAAACAATCAGATTCTGATGTATCCATTCTGCTTCCTTGATTCATTCTATTAAATCCAGGACCACCGTCTTCTCATTACTACCTTTTTAAAATATAACTCACTTTCCAAAATCTCTCAGCCAGTCTCATCTGTTTGATTATGTTTCAACTAACATTTTTCTCATCACAAACATGTGTGCTTTGCACAAAACTGGAAAATCTGAAAAGTATAAAGAACATAAAAATTGCTCAAATCCAACCACCCAGATGTAAGCACCATTAAAATGTTGGTATATTTTCTTTCCTTCTTTCCATCTTTTATCTAGGTCTGTGATTATTTTTAATTAAAAAAAAGGAATCATTCTCTATATAGCTTGTATCCTGATGTTTTCACTTAATACATTGTAAGCATTTTCTCAGGTAATTTAATGACAGGATTCTTCAAAAACATGATTTCTAATGACCACAGAGTATTCGTCTCATGGATGAGCCATGATTGAGTTAACTGTTACCACATTGTTGGACATTTCAGCTGTTTCCAATTTTTTCTATTAAAATAATGCTTTGATAGATACCTGCATACATAAGTCTGTATATGGATCTCTGATTCTCCCCCAAGATAAATTCATGGAAAATGAATAGCTTGGCCCCTAGGTATAGATATTTTTCAGACTTTTCATACAAAGCATCTCAGAAAGCTGCTTTAGCATCCCCTCACCTGAATATCAAAATGCCCATTTCACCTGTATCCTTAGCATCACTGGCATTTATCATTTTTAAAATACTTTCTCTCCTGAAATATGAAAAGTTATTGTTTTAATGTGCATTTTTTGAGTGTTAGTGAAATTTGGCAGTTTTCCATATGCTTATTGGCCTTTTCCCTTTTTCTTTTGTTGTTTGGTTATTCATATCCTTTGCCCTTTTTACTCTTGCACACTCCTATTTTTCTTACTGAGCTGTAAAAGATCTTATATTTAAAATACGGAAGATAATGTAAATATTTCCTTATCCCTATCTTCTGGTTTTAGATGGCGATGTTGACATTTATCCCAGTAATTCATCTGGAATGTATTCTGATGTGTGGTAAAGGACAGCGGTTCCCACATTTTAATGTGAATCTCAGTGTAAACCTTAAAAATTTGCATTTCAAGGGATGCCTGGGTGGCGCAATCGGTTAAGTGTCTGACCTTTGGGTTCAGCTGCTTGAGGTTCTCTCTCACCCTTTCCCTCTGCCCCTCCCCCACGCTCTAAAAAAAAAAAATCTGCCTTTTAAGAGTGCTCCAAGGAATCTGATGGCTGTGGCCACACTCTGAAAAACACTGATACAGAGTGAGAGGCTCAATTTTTTGGTAATGGGTGAATTGCCCCAGCTTATTTATGGAATAACCCTTCCTTACCAATTGTTGTGAAGTACTAAACAATAAATTAAATTCCAATATCCACTTAGGTCTAACATCTTTTAGATTTTTGTTTGATATTCCCATAAATTGCAACATTCATTTAGGGGAATTAGTATAAAAATAATAGCTCCTATTTATTGACCCATTCCTAGGTAGCAGGCGCTACTCTACACTCTTGCCGCATAACAACTCACAACAATCTTATGAGGCAATTATTATTATTGTCACCATCTTAGAGATGAGAAAACCTAGGCCCAGAAATATTTAGCAATTTGACCAGGACTTCACATTTGGTAAGTAGTGAAGCTAGCACTTGGATCAGGGTAATTTAACTGTATGCTGTTCCCTATAGTCTTTATGAAGCAGTGTCTCACATATCCCAAAGGATCAAGTCCTCCAACTCATGAACATGGTACACTTCTCCACTGATTCAATTCATCTTTAATTATTACTCTGAGTAATGTTCTGAGGGTCAACATAATGCTTACTCATTCCTAGATATTTTATATGCTTATAAAATTAAAATAGGATCTTTTGCACTAAAAACATTTCCAGCTAGCTATTGTTAATACTTGAGAAAACTACTATAAAGTGTCTATGCAGCCTGGCCATCTTACTGAACTCTTATTAATGCTAATAATACTTCTATTAGTGCTCTTAAGTTTTCTTGGAAGGTAATTATACAATTTTAAAAATAATGATCACCTGTTTCTTCAATAGCCATACCTTTTGTTTTCTGGTTTCATGCCTTATTGCATAGAGTCATACTAAATGTCAGGTGGGAGGGAACATTCTTATCATATTGCTGGTTTTAATGGGAAGTCTCTACTGTTTCCCTATTTTCTACAAAGTTGGATGTTAGTTTAGACAAGTATTCCTTATCCTATTAAACGCTCTTTGCATCACAGGATTTTTAAATGTTAATTATTTCTGACAAAAATCTTTCTAAAATTTATTGACTTCTGTCTTCTTTAAATGAAAGATTCAGAGCATAATTTTCCTTGACGATTCAGAATCACTGATTGCATATCCACTACTACGATTCAGAATCACTGATTGCATATCCACTACTGTAACGTTCTGGGGCACACAAACATTCTTGCCTCTACAAGAATATGTCTCCTTGACACTATGTTTTCTGAAGTCAGGGCTCTGCTTTTTATGTTTCTTTTCTGTGCTATTAAGTTGTCATTTCCTCCTGATGTCAAGGCACGTGTCTCTAACTATTCCTCTTTAACATATGTTTTAGTAGACTTCTAATTTAGAAAACTCTCATTCTTGGGCACCTGGGTGGCTCAGTAGTTAAGCGTCTGCCTTCTGCTCAGGTCATGATCCCAGGGTCCTGGGATCGAGTCCCGCATCGGGCTCCCTGCTCGGCAGGAAGCCTCCTTCTCCCTCTCCCACTCCCCCGCTTGTGTTCCTGCTCTCGCTATCTCTCTCTCTGTCAAATAAATAAATAAAAAATCTTAAAAAAAAAGAAAACTCTAATTCTTAAAGCTATATATAAAATGAGAATAAGCTCTGAGAAAATAATTTCTTTATGAGTAAGAGTATTATTACAAATAAACCTTGAGCCACTTTGGCTGTTTTTAAACTTCTCCCTGTATTCAGTGGTTGTCAGACCTGCTCCAGGGAGAAAGGACTCCCGGTAGGGGGAGAATTATTACCCCTATAGGCAAGAAATTAAACATAAACATGCTTTAAGAACTTCAATAACAAAACGGGAGTAAAGCAGACAGTAAAACAGAAAATTAAATTAACTGAGACACCTCATTCTACAATCATTCAAGAGGCTTCCTATGAAGTTATTGGAAGATTTCATCCTAATACATGATGAAAGTTATTGTTATCAGTGGCCTTCCTACTTGGAAAGAGCATGGGAGAGAAACAATAAATAATCTACCCAGGCAAGTGAATTTTGTTTTATATATGTATATCTTCCACGCTTACTCAAGTACTGACACTGCATGAAGCTCTATGTATGCTAGCAGCTCTGGGGGGACATAATCCTGGAAGAGAATTGCAAGTGCACACAAATGATTACGGTAAGAGGCAGCACCCATGTGAGGGTGGGGCTGCAATTATCAGATTCAAAGAAACAGTCACTTTAGGTAGGAATGTCAGAAAAGTAAACAGGCACCCCTGTCACATGCAGTGAGAAAGAGGCCACGGAAAAAGTTCTGAGCCTGTGGGAATGGATGCCTGGGGTCGGTCACCCCCCTCTCCTGGGCTCTCCAGGCTGGAGCTGGCCCAGGCGCATCCTCAGTCCCACACCTGGTTTGTTTTTCTGGCACCAAAGATTCCACATACCCCTCCTCATATGCCAGTCTTACTTTTGTTGCCAAATGGCCTACAAACATTTCCTTTAAGTAAGCATACATATTTTTGAACAACTGGGTTTTTGCATTGAAAAGTAATATATGCATGTGGTTAAAACAAAAATTAAACAATACAAGTAGACATGCAGTTACAAGTGAGTCTCTCTTTTACCCCAATCCCCCAGACTCCCTTCTCAGGCACAACCACCAATTTTTAGTGTACCCTTCTAGAGATTTCTGCAAATGTACAAGCGTACATGAATAAATACACATCCTTTTAAACAGATGATAGTTAGACACCTTGTTCTGCGTCTTGCTTTTTCCATCTAATCATCTATCCTGGAGGTGGAGTTAATCCTTAACCCAACAGGCTCAGACTCCCTCCCCCAGCCCTTGGAAGGAAAGGTAATCTCTAAACCAGTGCAGGAGTGGTGAGAGGACTTGCCTTGTGTCCTCTGCCTGGAACACATTTCTGCAACTCGGCACAGCAGTTTCCTCAGGCTCGGGTCTCAGCCTAGAGGTCACCCTCAGCGATGTGTCCTCTTGGGTCACCTTATCTAAGAAATACCTGCCGCCCCCACCCAGATGTATTCTTCTCTCCGAACCCTGTATGTTTTCTTTATACAAGTTAACAGGGTATTCAACTACTTCATTTGCCCATTTATTTATTGGTTCACCATGTGTCTCTTCCCATGAAACAGGCCTTCCATGAGGTGCCAAGACCATGACTACCTCGATCACTGTCATTCTCCTGGTACCCAGCGCACACTGCCCATGACAGGTGCTCTGTGCATACTGGGTAAGAAAATAAAATAACATTATGACTTTACAAAGGTCCTTTGTTTCCCGAGTGAGGGATAGATGAGGCAGTATGAGATCATGGGGATAAGAACTAACCCCAATTTACTGATGGAAAAACAGGCTTGGAGAGGAAGTACAACTTGTCTGAGGCCACACAGTGGGTCAGGGACAGAGCCAAAATTACAACTCACACACCATGATTCAAGGGCCATGCTTTTTCTATGTCTAGAAAATGCCAATTTGTACTGATCGAATCTCAGCTTCCAAAATGCCAGTCCTTGTTTTCAAGTAGGATCCTAACTCTACCACTATCCACAGATAAGGGGCCAAAATCCCTCACACTCCTTCCTCCAGTTAAGATTTAAGGATGTCTTTTTCCGTCTGAGCTGCCGACATGCCATCCAGACTGAGGAAGACCCGGAAACTTCGGGGCCACATGAGCCATGGCCACGGCCGCATCGGCAAGCACCGGAAGCACCCAGGAGGCCGGGGTAATGCTGGTGGCATGCATCACCACAGGATCAACTTCGACAAATATCACCCAGGATACTTTGGAAAAGTTGGTATGAGACATTACCACTTAAAGAGGAACCAGAGCTTCTGCCCAACTGTCAACCTTGATAAACTGTGGACCTTGGTCAGTGAGCAGACACGGGTAAATGCTGCCAAAAACAAGACTGGAGCTGCTCCTATCATTGATGTGGTGCAATCGGGCTACTACAAAGTTTTGGGAAAGGGAAAACTCCCAAAACAGCCTGTCATCGTGAAGGCCAAATTCTTCAGTACAAGAGCAGAGGAGAAGATTAAGGGTGTCGGGGGCGCCTGCGTTCTAGTAGCTTAAAGCCACATTTGAGGGCGTTCATTAAATGCTAACAAGTGCTTTCAAGAAAAAAAAAAAAAAGATTTAAGGATGTGTCCCAGGCCACCCCAGGAAGCAGCCAGTCCCTCAAGGGACAAAAACTGTCCTCACATTTGACAGCTATCAGGGATTTGGGATCCCAGGGAGAACCCAGGAATTTCCTCTCCTACTTGCATGGCCAGCCTGGAGATGAGAAGGCCACTTCCACCTCTGACCTAGCCCCCCACTACCACTTCCATCGATCAGTTTGCTATCCACCATGGAGCAGTTCCCTCACCTACTGCACCCCCAGTCATTACAGACCCGCATGCTTCAGCACGTGCCCTGTAGCACATAGTCAAGGTCAGAGTGGGGAGATTGGGCACGTGGCCCCAAGGGGAAATCTGCTCTTCCTCAAATGGGCTGGGCTTTCTGGGAACTGCCTCGCTTAGCTGGCCCATTTGCAGACATTCCTGACCAACTAAAGAGTTCTCCTCCTGGTGAGAAAAGGGCTATTGCCCTAGACAGCAGCTGGCTCCCCTCCGACTTGAATCAAGCACTGATCTTCATGGCTGGTCCTAGTCAGACTGTGACCACCACCATTAGATGAACCTAAAAGATAACAGCAGAACTTTGCCACTTGGGCAGACATTCGTGTTCTGCCTGATTTACATCCTCTATAGATAAAGAGGCCATAAGACTTAGCTTCCAAACCAAGACAGTCTTAAAAATAAAAAGGGTACTCTTAATACTCACACCAGGATTTCAGGCATGAACCACAGATGTTCCAGGCAAACCTGGCATATTTCATCCTAACTATGGCAACAAGTCTGCTGTTTCTAATGGCCCTGAACACATCTCTGAGCTTGGTCCATCTTCCAACAGACTCTCCCAACTGCACATCCTCTACTGCCTGGCATTTATAAAACTATTCCCAAGCATTTCACATCCACATAATACTTTTGTGAACTACAAAAACAAGTATAATCTCCACATTAAAAACAAAGATAGAGGCATGGTAAGGTAAAGAGATGGCCAAGATCCTACAGAAGTTAGTGGCAGAGATGGGACGAGAACTCAAATTCCCTGACTGCAGTCCCGTGAATAAACATATTCCATGTCCTTTCTCCACTGTCCACCAGCACTGATTTACATAACGATCAAAATAGAAAAGGGCCCTTTTTGAAGGCACAAGATGAGCTTCCTCTAGGAACTAACAAGTCACTATTCAGTAAGAAATCCTGAGCTAAGGAAATTGCTCTTTTTATCTAATAAAATTTCCAGCGGGTTTAACTTATTTCATATAGAAGCAGGGAAACATATACACTCAGAGATGCTTGTATATCCCTCTTCCAAAGGTAATGACAGAATATGTAATCTATACTTCTGTGATCATAGCAGATCTCATTCCATAGTGTTGTGGGGGGCTGGGTCTTTCCTCCTAGACATGAGAATTAGGGCTATCTTCATCACTGTTACGCTCTACCTCTTAACACGGGGCCTGGCATGAGCAGGGGCTCATGAAGTTCATGAGTGGGTGGATGATGGATGGAAGGATGGCTGAGTGCATGGATGAAGGAGTGCATATACAGATAGGTACATGCATGGACATATGCATGCCTGCTTGGAAATGATTTGGTCTCCTCTGATGGGGGATCAGCTATATTTACAGATCTATCAGAATGTGATTAAGTAGGTCACAGTTAAGTTTGACCTTTGACATCTACTTTTTTCCCACTGATAATTCAAGTGCTATCGTGCAAGAAAAGAAGGGAAGGTAAGGCATTGGAGAACATCCTAACCCAAACCAGTGGGTATGGTGAACACAAGAACCTGAGCCTCTGAGAAGTAGCAGCTTTGAAGGCAGCCAGAGGGCAAGAGAAAGAGAAGCAGACTAGCTGACTTGTTGGACACTTAGAGGTCCTGGGGTCTAGGCCAAGTATGGGAGTGGTCAAGGCAGGACACATGGTCAGGGTCGGGGGCAGGAAACATGGGGAACTGAAAAGAATTATGGGCTTCACCAGCAAGGAATTCTAATTCACTCTCTCATGAGCCACAGTGGTAATTTCATCCATTTTATTGTTCCTCTGAACTATTAAAAGCAAACTAAATACACATTGAGGCAGCTTCTCCAGGCCTGGAAATTCTCTCCTTTAGGGTTGGGGAAGTTTGTTCAGAGACCACAGAAACAAAGGCACCTCAGATGGTGATGTTTTCTTCTAAGGAACTTCCTTACCCATCTTGTGTGGAGTACACACCCCAGTGAAGTTTCACTTGCCCTGGGAGAGAGCTTGACCTGTGTACCTGGGAAGACAGAGGAACCCTGGGTGTTTGGGAGTCAAAAAGAGCTGGCATCCAGTTCAGGGTTTGCCACTCATTAGACAGGGACCCTCAGCCAAGCCACCTACCTTCTCTGAGCCTTGGCTTCTTACCTGTTAAACCACCCTGACACTGCTGCTGGGTCATAGGCCTGGTGAGGATGTAAAGAACCTGCCATAGAGTACAAGTGGCCACCTGGTGACTCTGAAGTGCTCTGCACATGGACAGTGGTGTCATCTATTTAGAGGATTAAAAATCACATATGGTTTGCCTGCAGATAAATGTTTCTCAAATACCTTAAAGATTTTATTTATTCATTTGAGAGAGAGAGAGAGTACTCAAGGAGAGGGGGGAGAAGGAGAGTGAGAGAAAGGTAGACAATCCCAAGCAGACTCCATGCTGAACGTGGAGCCCAACACAGGGTTCAATCTCAGAACCCTGAGATCCTGACCCAAGCTGAAACCAGGAGTTGGACGCTTAACCAACTGAGTCACCCAAGCATCCCTTAAATATTTCAAAAACTGAAAAACGAAGTCAGATCCTAGCAAATATCATCATTTCTAGGGCCTCACATTAATTTTGAGTTTAACCCAAATTAACATATTCCCCAGCTTTGTCAAGATGGACCTATACCTCAGACTACCACCCTCAGAACTGAAAGTATGAACATTTTATGTGGAAGAACAATGTAGGGCTGTAGAGTATGAGCTAGCACAAACAACCAGGTTTCAGTCCAGACACAGGCCTGGGCCTGACTTAACTGCATGTCAGTACAATTGCAGTGTAAAGGATTTTGGGCCAGTCTACCCTTGCCAAAAGGCCAGATTTTTTTCTCTCCCTTAGGGCTGAAGTTGTTCTCACAGCTCTCTGCAGTGGCACTGCTTAGGAGAGAACCTAGCACATTTTAGGTACTCAATACATGTTTCTTGAACTAAATCTGAAACCTGAAAATAATATGGTAATTTGTGAAATGCTGGCTTCAAACAGCCACCTTCTTTTTGAGAACACCATCCCAAGCCAGGTGTCCACCTCCCAAAACTGCACCTTCTGTCACAACACAGATTTTTTTCTGTTCATTTCTGGTGCTGTGGTAAAATCGGCATTCCCAAGGAGCAGTCAAGACCACACAGAATAGTCTCGCTCAGCACGAGACTTTCCACTGGCACCAAACTTACAACAAATTTTCAAGCGCAAGTTCACTGCCACTTTCAAAGATGTGTGTTTCAGGATGGTCAAACTCCAAGCAAGGAAGTTGGGCAATGACGGTGAAGATGACATTAAGCGCTCACGTTTCTGAAAGCGAATACCAAGGTAAGCTCAACCCAGAGTATCCACTGTCTCCATGGATACCTGCATCATCTCTGCAGGAGAAGGGCCATTCAGAAGAGAGACCCAGGAATAGGTGGACCCTGCCTAGTGTTTCTCACTGGACATGCCAGCCAGAAGAAGGCCACCAACCAGGCAATTCCCAAACCCTCCAAACCAGATCCTCACGCTCAGATCTAGATAGGAAGCCTCAGATGTTTCCAATCAAGAACTCCCAACCTTTCAAAGGCACACAGTCCTCATCATTTAGAACCCATCTTGTAAGGGAAGTGAGGTCTGGGAGGGCTGGATCCTGGTATGAAAGAACAGTCTTTGTTTTATATTCTTCAATAGGATTTTTTAAAATTATAAAGTAATTCATGCTCATTGCACAAAAGAGAATACAGAATGTTATAAATAAGAAAATAAAACCATCCAAATTTCCATAACATAGAGACAATCATTAACACTTCTATAAATGCATGTATGTATGCATGGTGTGTGTGTATATATATAATATATATTATATATATAGTTAGAAGCATCATGTACATAATTTTTGCATCCCACGGTCCTCACCTAAAATTACTTAAAAGCATTTTCCAATGGCATTCAATGTTTATATTTCATGAACACCCACGTAGCCTTTACTCTGCACCAGAAACTATTCTAAGTGCCTCACGAGCATTAACCCTCATAGCAGGCCTATGAGGTGAGTATTATTATCATCCCTCTTTGCAGATGGGGACACAGAGCAGGCAAGTAGCAGAGCTGGAGTTCACACCCGGCTGTCTAAGTCCAAAGGCCGTGCCCCCTCAACCACCATGCTGCACTGTCTCTGCAGCCTTTGGAAACCTGACTTTTTATGACTCCAGAATATTCCAGTTGGGTCTCCTGTGATTGGAGCAATGCCACGTTTAAGACCTCAAAGTCCCTTCCGGCCAAGGTCCTTTCAGCTCTCTGAGTTTGTTGACTCCAGGAAGAGGATCCTGGCTATCAGTGCCTCAACAGTTGACGACAAGCTATATATAGCAAAGTGGGAGAAACACTGCCAAAGAAACACCCATTGTAAGAGCATTAGCTCATTGACCCCTGCCACCCCCACCCCCCCCAGACTCCGGTACCCAGGGAACGGCTGCTTCTCTTATTCGAGCTCAAGCAGGCTGCCTCATTCACCTGAGCTTCACTTTCTATCACTAACACAGGGCACTTTCACCTGCCTGACAGGATGTTGAAGAGACTTAAGGAGACAGCTAGATGAACCTGAAGTACCTGGCCCAAGCTGGCCCAGGGCTGGGTAGAGTACAAGGCTGGTTTTTGGATTTTGTTTTTTAACATGCTTTATTTATTTATTTTTTTTAACATACCTTGATTTACATGGATATCCACTCATTCACTGGGATGTAAAGGACAGACTCTGGAGTCAGACAAGCTAGGACTGACTCCCGGCCCTGCCATTTCCTAGCTGTGGGACTTTGGGCAAGTTTCTTACCCCCTCTGAACCTCCTTTGCTCATCTGTGTTATCAGGCATCATAATGGCAGCCACCACACAGACCACCGTGAGGATTAGATGAGATAATGCATGCCAAAGAATTTAGCATTTACCAGGGACTCACTAAGTCATGGCCCTTCCTACTACTTCTTTGCTCATTTTCCACATTCTCTGCTTTCCCCTGTATTCATTTGTTTCTCTGTCAAGGTGGAGCCCTGGAAGGGGGCAGGGGAACCGCCAATCAGGTCTGAGTCTGTGACACAGGAACCCTCAAGCAACAAGAATTGCAGGGAGGTTAGAGACCTGGTCACCCTCCACTTCCCTTTTCCACTTCACGGCTCAGGAGACCTGACCAGTGTGCCTGGCCGCTGGCCACCACCACTGTCAGAGAGTACTACTGGGTCTTTGAAGGCCCCTTCCAGCACCCCAGAGAGTCATTAGCATCTGATTTCTAAAGGAATCAACCTATTCCTTGAAAGGAAAACACTCTGAGAAGCTTGATCCTGCTCCTGGGGGCTGGAATGCCCGTTTCCAAAGCCCCTGTCCTTGGTTCCTGCGTGAGGTATGCAGGAAAATGGCTGTCACCACCCAGCCTGCCAGCGATGCCAGTGATAAGGCTCCCCAAGACTTTGAGCTGGTATACCCCGCAAAGACACTACCCTCCCCCACCCCTAGCTCCAGGGAGGGGCAATCTGGAGGCAGGGCCAGGCTTGCTGGGAGGCAGGCCTGCCTCTTCAGTATTTCCACTCAGCCCTCGGGCTACAAGGGAGGAACAGGACACTCCTCAAAGCCAGCATGGTAATTGCAGGAGGCATTAAGCTTAATTAGGCTAATCATCTGCCTGAAGTCATTCACCCTCAACCTCCAAAAAAATGTCTTCAGAAGAAAATCCCATAGAAGCTGTGGGGCTTGAAGGGTGCAGGTGGAGGCTTAGGGCGCTGGTATCCGGAATTCCTAAGGGGCCTCCAGCATGGTCTCAGGAGTCTCAGGGCGTCAGAGCTAACCAGCTAAATCTATACCAAGAAGGGCAAAAGGGGGAACTTCTCAGCCTCAGTCCCAAGCCAGGATCTGGGCCTGAACTGGAGGCTAGGGGGTCTTTTCTGGTTTCCCTGTGAGCCTATTTGACTTGGTCAGTGGATGTCTGACCCAGGAAACCGTCGTGCCCAGGCACGTTCCCACAGGTTCTGCGGGTTTAGTTTCTCCAGCTGTCTGCTCCCTACAGCAGTGGCCTCCTGTCTGCCAGGGTGACTCTGTGTAACCAGCCAACTGGGAGACAGAAAAACGTACCAGTCTGAGTGAAATGGTTCCTCACTCAGAAAACTTCATGCGAGGCTACAAAGCCCAGCTGAGAAGGAGCAATCCTTTGCAACAAGGAAAAAAAAAATCTATTTAGCAGCTAAAACGGAATCCTAAACCCCATAATTCAAAAGCCCCGGGGAGTAGAGATACCAGCGGCCAAACCCTTGTGCATAAATGCCTTCCTGGAACTGGGGCGTGGGAGAGAATCTGGAAGCTGTGTCCACCCCCAGGTCTGCAGAAGTCCACACACCTACAGCAAAAATGTCACTAAATCAAAACCCACTCATCCAGAATTCAGGACAGCTGGGATAAGGAAGGCTCAGTTCCTCCCTTTGTAATGGTTTACGGAAGGCACATTAGTGAACACAATTGTGGGGGAAATGCTTAGCCCTACTGAGTCTTCCTGATCCTCTTAGTTGCACATATTAGCACACAAGGAGCTAGGCATAAATAGCCCTACTTTGTCCATCAGAGATGATTCTTGCCGTTAGAGACTCACTTTGTTGGCAGTGGGCCCTAGCTTTTATACAATCTCTACAAAAAGTAAGAGACGGGCAGTTTACGGATTGGTGCCTGCCATGTGCTAGAGAGGAGCGCTAATCCTCTGCTCTCTGCTAAGTGGCAGGCCCAGGGCAAGGTGATTGACACTAAGTCACCCCTCACAATAAACCCCGGAGGGTAGATGTTGTTAACCCATATTTACAAAAAGAAGAAACCAAGGCCCAGAAGTATTGCATAACCGCTGAGGTCACTGAGCAAGTGAGCACACTGCTGGATTCAAGCTCAGGTCAAAGCCTGTACACACACGGCATCCCCAGGAATTCAACAATGGAGCTTCCTTTGGCGCAGCTGGGCGTTCACCGTGGCAGCCGTGTGAGGGATACGGCAGGGCAGAAGCCGGGGCAAGTCCAGCTGGGCAGCCCACTGTCCCCACAGTCCAGCGGGAGATGGCAAGGGCCCAACAGAGGCAGCAAAAGGGTGGGAGCACACTGGAGGGAGCTGTAAGGAAGTGAAGAGCTTCGGGAGAGAGGGCAGCTTCTTCAAAGACTGTTTAAGCCCTGGGGTTGGGTCAAGAAGGGAAGAAGAACCACACTTTCTCCTACGAGTATAGACAAGGTAAAGACAAACACTTCAAACACACATGACCAGCTCAAGGATAGAAGAACTTGTCCCTGGAAGGTTCCCAGGCATGCCCAGGAAGGTGGAAATTGAGGAAAAGCCAGACTCCCCAGGCACGGCAGCAGGAGGTGCTTGGGGGAGGAGGCAGCCCTCAGCAGTGACAGCCTCTCACATGGACATAAAACACCATGCAGAGTTCTTATGAGGTCCTCTCCCCCCCCCCCAGAGCCCTGCAAGGACGCTAAGCAGCCAGACATTGTAACTGCAGATAGAGACCTTGGTGTCTAGGGCCATAAATGACTTACCCACCCCAGGATGGGTGGCCCTAGCCAGTGGTCAGAACTTCCTGAGGTCACTCCCTCCCCAGTGCCAGCCCTTTGCTCTCTGGTGTCTTCTTCTGTGGTTGGGTTTGTGACTTCCCACTTCTGTGACCAACTCTGTGAGGCCAGGGGAGGGATAACTGTTCATTCATCCAGTCAGTCAGCCAGTCAATAGACACTTGAGTGCCTACCATGTGCCAGGCACGGTGTTTGGTGCTGGGATATGACACTGAACACACAGTCCCTGCAGGGGAAGACATTCCAGACAAGGATTGCAGGCAAGGAGCACAGAAGTAGGGGCTACAAAGGGGAAGGAGCAAGCAGAAGTTTGGTCAGGGAGATAGCATTTGGGCATGACTTTTCGCAGGTGCCAGCCTGGGAAGAAAGAAGAGGTGCTCCTTCCCACCCCAGCCTCTCCACCTGAGGGCGTGCAGCTGGGTGCCAGGTACACCTCCTCAGAGGACCCTGGCACCATTGTCCCTAAGCTGAAGACCCTCAGATTGACAAAACGACATCCTCAGGGCTTGAACGCTGGGCAGCAGAGAAGGCAAGAATGGCGACACTGCCCACGTGGAGGAGGCCACGTGACTCATCTACTCGCCTAAGCTGTTCCACTTGGAATGTTCTGGCCATCACCAACTAGGCACCAGAGCGTAAAGGCCCTGGAAATGCCTCATCTACCTTATTATTTTAACCTACTTTTAATCAGTCAAAGACCACACCCAAAGACACAGTTCCTAGCATGAGAAGCTATAATGAGGCCAGCAGATGGAGCCTTGACAACTCGCACACAGCACAAGCGCTGAGTGATATATTGAGCCCGGAGGGGCTTGGCCAAGGCAGAAGGGAGTACGCAGACATACAAGTGGATTCTTTCTTAGATACGTTATGGCACAGACAGACAGGAATAGACTCCTCTTCCCAAAGTCATTGCCATGTACTGACTTCCCCAAAGTTGCCTAGAGAAGCAGCCCCATCCTGGGCAAGCCTGTGAGTGCTAGAGGCCGGGACTGAGGCTGTGCCCTCTGACTTCTAGCTCCTTGCATAGAATTAGCCCAAAGTGGCAACAAGGAATATTTTCTGGACAAAATTTTCGGGGTAAGGGATGACAAGCAACTTATCGGGCTAGCCTGTGCCCTCTACAACTAGAGCGGCAAGAGCACCATTAATACTGGCAATATTGGATGTGTCCTCCCAGCCTCAGTTTCCCCAGCAGCCCATCCTGCCTCCAGCTGTTCTGGACCCTCATGGGTGATAAGTGGCAAGAGTACCTGCAGACCTGGGCACAGCACAAGAGAAACCCCGTCTGTGCTTGGTGAAGAAGAAGAAAGGAGAGCAGTAAGTGGCTTGATTACAGCAAACCCCCAAAGGCACCCCACCAGAATCTAGTGGGAAGGGGGGCACCGCTAGTAGCCATCAGGTCTAGTAATCCAATCAGTCAGAAAGCCCAGGAAGGATGTGCACAGACATATAATCAGATAATGTTCCCCAAAATGAGAAGCAAGCATGACCGTCCATGTGGAAGCTCCTGGCCATCCCTGTGCAAGAAGGATCCTTCCCAAGTTCACAGTCCCTTTGCAACCATGGTTCTACGGGTGAAATTAATAGTAATGGTTACTGCAACTCCACCATATCTTCTCCCTCTCCCTGACCCAGGCCCCATCTGCAGCCAGCTTTCCCCTGAGGGCACAGCTTCCCCCTGGCCTGCTTGCAATGGAGGCTACTCCTTCTGCCCTGGCAAGTGACTCCAAGCTATCTTCACTCCCCAGAGCTGCTTCCAGCCTACCCTCCTCTGCCCGCACCCGAAGCTCCTGTCCATCTGAGGCTTTGCGGGCTGGTCCTCCTCTCCTTAAAGCGGTCACCTGCCATCCACGCCCTTCACCCCCCCTCACTCACGGCGAACCTGTGCGCGGGCCTGCTGTCCTCCTCCCAGGCCATCTGGGCTCACCTCAGCCTCTAGGGGTGCCATCAGTCCTGACTTCCTTCTCACTGGTAGCCCTCGCCCGTACCCCAGTCCAGGTACCCACACCCATACCCTGCACCCTGTCATTCCCCAGACTCGCTCCATCTTCCAGATCATCAACTCAGACACCCCACCTATTGACCACAGGCTCCAGGCCTCCAGCCCTCAGGGCACTTCACCTTCCTGGAAAGCCCTGACTCTGGAGCCGCCCCTGACCTAGACTCGGCCACAGAGCCCCACTGGTAAGCGGTCTCACATGAGGTGCCTGTGATCCCCCCACAGTCCTCTGCGCCAAAACTCCCTACGGCAGCTCTTCTCACTCTCTTCTCTCAGACCTCCTCACACCACCGCCCCCTTCCTTCCAGCTGCAGATTCATCCCCGCATCATGGAGAAGGTATCCTATTTTCCATTCAGCAGTTTCTGATTTAATACCCCAAATATGTGTGACTGACTGTCCTAGGCACTGGCGAGATAGCAGTGAACACAACAGATAAAAGTCCCTATCCTTGCAGCCGGCAGCCAACTGGGTGGAATCAAACAGTTAAAAAGACGAATAAAGCAAATAGTATGTGACAAGTGCTAAGGGAAAATGCTAAGAGTGAGGACAGAAACTCCTAGACAAGCACGCCCTTCATGCCTGCCACCAGGGAAGGCACCGCCTGGTACCTTGGCCTCCTCAGGGACTGCTGCCCCCAAATCTCTGTGGCTTTTCCCAGCCCAAGGCTAGTTCCACCCCTGGGCTCTGGGTCCCTCTCTCCTCACTGCTGGGGGCACGGGTCTCCATCCCACCTCTTGCCAGTCTCCCACTTCTCCCCCTTCCCTCTGCCTCCCTCCCCCAAACATGCTTGGGTCCCGCTCACTCATCCAGAAACCAAAGAAGACACAACTCTCCTTCCACCCATTTCTCCACCTTCCCCCAACCTGGTGCCCTCTCTCCTCCTACCAAAGTGAGGTTACCTCAGAGAGCTGCTTACAACCCTCGCTGCCATCTTGTGCTACCAACGCTGCAGTTTGGTCCTATCCCTGCAACTGCCCCGGAAGGGCTCTTGCCAAGGTCACTGTCAGCTCCCTGTGGCCACGTCAGCCTTCACCTTCTGACCTCCCAGCAGCATTTGCCCCTGACCATCCGGGTCCACGGCAGGAGCACCATCATAAGAAAGCGGTGTGTGCAGCACTAAGGAGTGCACACTCCAGAGCCAAGGCATCCTGAGATGGCAGTCCTGCTTCTGTCACTCACTCACTAGCTGTCGCTTTGACCTCTCCACGGCAGAAGCGGACGAACACCAGCACTGCCTCGCCGGGTTGCTGTTAGATAAAAGCCGGTATGGGGCATCCAGTGTTTCCTGGCACCGTAGTGACAGTGGCCATCGCTGTATCACAAGACCACCAAACTTTGCACACACACTAGGTACATAGACAATGAAGTCGCTGAGAACAAAACTGGAAGGAAGACTTACTTGTCTGTGAGGTCTGCATGTCAGAGGAGCAGTTCCTTCATGAATAACAGGGAAACCAGGGGCACCTGGGTCACTCGGTCGGTTAAGCGGCCAACTCTTGATTTTGGCTCAGGCCATGATCTCAGCGTCGTGAGATTGAGCCCCGCATCGGGCTCTGCGCTGGGTGTGGAACCTGCTTGGGATTCTCTCTCTCCCTGTCCCTCTACCCCTCCCCCTGCTTGCACTCTCTCTCTCTCTCTCTCAAATAAATAAATCTTTAAAAAAAAAAAAAAAAGAAAAAGTAATTCAGAGAAACTGGAACACTGCTGACAAGTCAGCCATTGAGAAAATGCCAGACCAGGAGGTAGAAGTGTTTGGAAGGGTGGGGCCACACTTGGTGCAGGCCACTGGCCAGCAGGAAGAACAGAGTGGGAGTCCCCCACCGAGAAGGACCAGCTCTGTGAAGGCCCTGCAAAGCCCTTCCTCCACGTGTCTTCCCCACTCATCCACCTACAGTGGGCCTGTGGCACCTTGCCTTTGGGACTGACATTGCCCCTTTCCCTCTTATTGTCACTTGGACTTGTCCCCCCCCACTCCTTGGCTGCACATCCCCAGAGGACAGACTTTGACTTGACCTAGAGGTATACCACTGGCAGCCCTACCCGAGCCTGGCACCCAGAAGAATGGTGCCTGAGGCCATTGCTGAACTGCTCAAGGGACAACTAGAGAAGCCACCCAGATGGAGCAAAGGTCAAGGAAGAGGTTTCTTAACTGACAGACTGGCTGAGTCAGCAAGAGACTGGGGGAGTGGAGGACGGAGGATGAAGATGAGAAAGTTCTGGTTTCGCAACTAACGAACCCTCTTTCATGGTGGCAGAGCCAACATATTTGATGTTAAAGGGGCAGAGGAGCTCTGCAGAGGGGTAGGAATGGGGATGCACAGGAGATCAGGGATGATGTCACCAGGAGGCATCCTTGAGAGAGTCCTGAGGGGTGACCCAGAGATCCCAGGGGCAGAGGCAGGAAAGGCATTCCAGGCAGGGGGAACAAAGAGTACAGAAGCTTGTACAAGGGAGTACGTGGTATGTTTGGGCAGCCAGGGGGGTGCTGGAAGGCTGAGCCAAGTGTGGCAGGGGCAGAGGAGGCCAGGAGGCCCTAAGATTAGATGCCCTGGGTCCAGGCCCTGAGCATGGCCCCCTGGAGGCCAAGGAGCCACTCAGGAGCTCAAAGCAGGCAAGAAGATGGAAAGATTTGTGTTTGAGAAAGCTGTGCAGGCTGTCAGGCAGACAATGGCCTGGGAGGCAAGCTTTAGAATACAGGAGGCCAGAGAGAAGGCAGTCAGCCACACTGTCCAGCTCAGAGACTGCAACGAAGATTTAACAAAGGACTGTGGCAATGGGTACAAAGACAGATATGACATGTAGGTGCCTTATAAGGCTTGGTGGCTGGTTGGGGAGAGCAGGTTGGCAGTGAGAGAGAAGAGTTAAGTCAGAGTGGTCCAAGTTCCTGGCACAGACAATACGGTGGAGGACAACATGATGACACCATTAAATGAGATGCTGCATCGCAGAAAAACACTCTGCAAGGGAGGCCCCCAAAGAGGAAGGTGAATCTTAACACTGTTCATTAGGGGCCAAGCCAGGATACCTGAGAAGGCCGGAAAAATCATGATAATAATATCAAATATTTTGAGCACTTGCATTACTACTACTGAGCACTTTGTGCTGGATTCTGTGGATTCGTTGTCTCAACCCCCATTCCATTCTCTTTCTAACTGGAAGGTTGGAAAGCTAAACACATTTCCCAGACTCCTGCAGCTAGGGTCCAGGATGTAACCTAGGTTCCACCAGTCAGATACACTCACACCAGACTTGGAAAGCAGAAGTCCCATGTCCTTCAGCTGTTTCTAGCAGCAAGCGCGATCCTGGAGATGTGGGGTTTCTTGGAGGCACATTCCAGGGTTCCTCCCACAGCTTCCCAGTTATTAAGAGGTAAGTGTGTGGCGCCAGCAGCAGTGATTTCTTCATTCCGGCTTCCTGGCACCTGGAGCCCAGCTGTAAGCCTGAGTCCTGAGCTCTGAATTCTGGTGTCAGAGGCAGCGCAGAGGTAAACAGCCCCACCCTGGAGGGTCCATTCTGAACTGCCCTGGGAATCCTTCCGGGGACTTGTCAGTGAGCTGCTCCTCCAGCCCTCCCAACAGAGTTGTAGGACCTCATTCCCTACCTTACATCTGCCCTCGCTCCAAGTCAGCCCCGACGTGTTGCACAGGGCACTGTGCTGGGCTTTTATATGCATTATCCCCTCAGGACAGACCTACTATTAGCTTTTTTTTTTTTTTTTTTCAAAAGAGGACTGAGTCATAGAGATGCTAAGCAATTCACAAGAGGTTACACAGTAAGTGACAGAGACAGATTTCAGCCCACTGCCAAGTGCACCCCCAACCCCTACAGTACACTGCACTGATAGGGAGCACACTGTTACGCTGTCTCCCAGAAGCTGCCCCGTGAGCACGTCTTTCCCAGCTTCCATTAGGCTGGGGGAGGGGCAGAACAGAAGGAGAGGGACGGGGAGCCCACTGGAGAGGCACTCTTTCAAAATCATGGTGGGTTATGGGAGGACCTTGTGGTGGGTCATTCTAATTAAAAGTGGGGCATAAAGCTCTGCTTGCTTAGCAGTTGACACCAATGAGGAAATTCCCTGTCCTTCTTAGAAAATGGGGCAGGTTGGCACATGGAGGTTATCAGCAAGAGGGCGCTGACAACCACTCCTCAGCAACTTCACAACTGAGCTTGTTGGGTCATTTCATTCCCCACATCTGTAAAGTCTGGCCTAATAGGGCCAAAAAAGACACCACTTGGATGGCGAAGTGAGAGAAAAAGAATCAAGATATTTGATTTTGAGAGCTATAGACGCTGACCCTTTAGACTGAAACTAAGTTTCCTCATATGCCCTCCCTCTAGATGGGGACAGAGGGACACAGCTTTGCAAAGGAACACTTGCTAATCCTTTTCCTCCCCCCAGAGATTTTTCCTTGGCTGCTTAGCCCATAAGTGAAGTCATGTGTGTCTGTGCATAAGTTCAACAACTATAATTTGCAGGGAGTTAATTACCTTCATACTTTGATCTGGTGGAGTTTCATCTCTATGGTTACCAGCTGAGTATAAACAGTTATCACTTGTCTCTTTTACATAAAATATTCTTGGAAAATACCCCAGGGCTCCAATCATGGAAATCAAATATGCAGAATGTTCAGAGAACCTTTTAAGATTTTTTTTTTACATAAAATGTCTCTACAAACAAAAATAGATAAAATTGGGTAACCATATGGCTATAAATAATAATTCGAGGATTGATGCAGTTTGCTTTTTCAGCTCTAATTTGTAAGGAGCACATAAGATCTCCTCAGTGAGGCTGGTCTGGTGAGGGTAAGGGCTTGGCTGAGTGACAGGTGGGGGTGCTCAGGAAACAGTGTCCAGCACTGATGATGTTCACTCTGGGAGTATCAGAGTTGGGGGTGACTGATGCTCAGAGGGATCACTCAGGTAAGTGATCATTTAGTCCTGGTGCTTATTGATTATGCCTGCCTAGGGCCTTATGCTGAAGCCTTACGTGTAAATAGATGCAACGGTGTTGAATGAATGAATGAATGATGATGAAAGATAACATTTATGCAGAGTTTACTGTGTGCCAGTCATTGTCATGCACTTTACCAGTATTTCATGTAATCCTCACCATAGCACTAGGAGCTAGATATAACTGTCATTGTGCCAAATTTACAGAGGAGAAAACAGAGGCTCAGAGAAGTCACACAGCTAAAGAGGTAGAGCCAGGATTTATGCCCAAGTCCGGCTCAGTGTGAAGCTGCTCTCTCTACCCTCTTCTCTGATGCCATCATATGACAGGCCCACAAATATGGATGTCATGACTGCCGGACAAAACTGAAATTTTCCAGGTGAGGGGCTTGACAGCTTTCCTAATTTCCCAGGAAGGAGCTCCCTAGATGGGTGATCCTGATGGGAAGATGCTCCTGACCCACCAGAAGCATTCAACCATTGGAATCTCTGGTCAACAGTGTCTATCTATTAGTATCTCTATGTCCCTGATCAGTGGTATCTGCCCATTGGTAGCTCTATGTCCCTGGTCAATAGTGTCCATTCACTGGTAGCTCTATATCCCTGCTCTGTAGTGAAAATCCACTGGTAGCTCTATGTTTCTGGTCAACAGTGTCCATCCAGTGGGAGCTTTCCCATCCAGTGTAGAACTGCCAGCAGTTCTGATCTCCAGGAGTCCATGAGGTTGAGCAGGGTTACCATGTCATGGCATACAATGGGAATAATGTCCAGGAGATTTAGGCAACACCCAATCCTGCCCATCCAATCTTGTCTCCAAATGGAAAAGGTGACAGGGACTATACAGGGTGGACCTGGGTGAGACAATGAGAGGACCCACCAGAATGGCACTGCCTAAAGATGGAGGACTCCACTTGCCTTACCCGGGACTCTTTGGAAGTGAGGCCTGAGTCACTGTAGCTATGATTAGACTTCAAAGGCATGTGGATCACCTCTCTAAGACTCAAAATCTGGGTACAGGGTCTGACCAATATATAAAACAGGGACAGAATATATGGAGTGTGGACTACCTATCAAAACCCTGGGTGTCATACTCCCACAGAACTGGGCCATTATGATGGCTTTAGCTCATCAGTCAGTCTCTCAAGATGCCGTCTTCCATCTGCCTCTTGGAAGAAACTCTTGGAATTTTGTCTATGGTGCCAGAAATTGCAGATGCTGCTTAATCAAGTGCAAATGCTTCCCTAGATCCATCAAAGCCCCTTTTCATTTTCTGTTGTGGATGAGATCTGGCAGAGATTGGAAATAATACATACGTACCTGTTGAGTGTTGACCTGAGGTTAGCACACATAGGTTGTGATGGAGGTTGACACTCCGTCACAGCAGAGAGCCGGCTGATGTTCCACTGCAGGAACAAAACAATCGGGCCCACTGTGTGCTTGACCCTGTGAATTCCAAGACAGAGACGCCCTGGCTTCTGCCCCCAGAATGGAGGACACTGAGGACTACATCAGCCGTGACCAGAAAAGGAGGGAACTGGTAGATGAGAAAAGAGGAGGAGGAAGGAGAGACCAGCAGAGCTGGATGAAGTGGCTTTTCGTATACAGCAACCTTGAGAGCCTAGTCAGCAGCATTCTGAGCCCTGGAGTCTTGCTGGAGTCATCTGGAATCTTCCTGAGTTCAGGGTGGGGGGCTGTTCCCTTGGCCACTACTGGAGCTCCAGGACTTTGGGCAATGGACCAGGCGATGGGCATTCCTGTCAGCAGTAGGATGTTTACACCAGGTGTCTCCCTCCCACCTCGACCCCCCACTGTGCTCTCTCAGAGAGTTCTGCTACATGTACTGGTGAGAGTTTCTAGAAGCCCCAAACATCTGCCATCCACTCTCCCACTACTTGTGTGGGAACCAACTCCTCCCCCAAACTCCTAATGCCCTCATTCTACCTTCCTGCTTCCCAGGGCCATGGCTAGACCATTTTGGGGAATATGTGTGTTCTCTCTCTCACACTCACACACTCACAACACACCCAGACACCCACACATAGACCCTCACATTCATACACACTCACAACAACCGACATACACTTGTCCACTCACTCTCACACTCACACACAAAGACCCTCACACTTGGACACACAACCCACATGCTCACACTAGTACATGCTCACACTCAAAGCACACCCATAAACACTCGCACATGCTCGCTCACATATGCTCACCCTCACACAAGCTCACTGACTCCATCATTCCCAGCTGGCCTTCCTTTTCTTCTCACAGCACACCACACCCTGCAGCTTTCCTCTCCATGGCCCAGCCCTTTCCCATTTCTGTTTCCCATGTTCATGTCCATGTCCGTTTCCTCCCATGTCCCATTCCCTCTGGCCCTTCCGGCTGAGCCCCTAACACACCCTTGTCTAGGATGGTCTGCATTTAGCAGTGGACACCCATGACAGATCCATTCTGGAGCTGCCACGCCTCAGCATTTGATGAGCACTTAACTACATACCAAAGGTGTGAACAACGAACAGTGGGGCTTCAGGGACAGTACACAAAGGTATTTCGGAGTGAAAGAGCATTGCTGGAGCCACAGACAATGTCTGTTCCTGGTCGCCTGGGCTTAGTTACATAGCCCTTCATGAGACCACACCACAGGTCTGAAGGGCTGAGCCTCAGTTTCCGCTGTAACACAAGCAGACCTGGGTGGTTTCCAGGCACTCTACATATTGTAATTCCCTGGTCCCAGAAGATTCCCATGGCCCTGAAAAGTGGGGCAGGGTTGGCAGTGGGGGTACTTAGTTTAGGTTTAACCCTCACAGAGCCTGACATGGGGACGTAGGTGTGAGTGGCTTATTTAGAAGTAGTCCCAGGAAGCAAGAGTAAAGGAGCAGGAGTGAGTCTAGAGGAGAAAGGTCACTGTAAGGTGTGTTATCAAGATCACAGATCCAGGCGATGGGGGGCTCCGTTCTGCCAGGGTCTCTGAAAATGTGGACAGTGCCCCCCAGAACCATCCCCTTGAAAGGCAGAGCCGAGTATTGGTCCACCAGCTCCCACTCCCCATTGGCTGGGCTTTGCCTCCAGATGCATTAAATGGCCACTCACTCTTCCATGTTTCCAAGATGTCCTGGTATAAAGGCAACAGGAGCTCCTATAGGCTTGAGAAGGCTCTGGGGGAGAAAGCAACAGGATGCATGGAACACTTGAGGCAGGTTGAGGCACAGTGGGGGCAGATGAGTTGGAACTGCCCAACACAGCTGCCACTGAAATCAGAAGCAGGCTGAGGGAGGCAGCTACAACAGGCAAGTATGGGCCTTAGCCAGCCTCCATCCCACAGAAGGACCATCCCAAGAATACTGACATGCCAGGTAGTGGGCTAGGCATCAGGTAAACATCTGAGAACAACCCTGCTCCTGAGCAGAAGCAGTTCTTTCTCTGCTCTGGGACTCAGTTCCTCTATCCCCCAAAGGGGGATCAAAATGCTTTCTCTACAGATGGTACAAAAATGGATGCAGGGCAGTGTACGACTCTCCAGTGCTTTGCGCTCACATCATTGCCAGACGATGCCATGTCTTTGCCCAGAAAGGTACAGTCTAACAGCAAAATCACAGGTACCTTATAGGCAGGGGACAACTTTGGAGACAAGGCAGTCCTCGTCCCCTGACAGCATGGAGGCTCCTGCTCGAGCATCAGGTGGTGGGGTGGGGGGAGGGGGCAGTATGAAGCTTGCGGCAGTACATGGGCCTTGGAATTGAGATATGAGCTCATAGCCCAGGTCTGCCCAAAAGCTGGGTGACTTTAGAAAGGTCACTTATTATCTCTGCCAAGGGAGGAGAGAGGGCTGCACATTGGGCTTGGCTGATAGTTTGAAGAGGGTATCTGTGAAGAACCAGTACACAAGACCTAGCACAGAGCAGGCCTGCAGCAAATGCCCTCTGCTGGCCGTCCCCACCTGAGGGCCAGAGAATGTCTGCGGAGCTCCCCCAAAGCCAGGCTATCGTCTCTTCTGCAAAGCCTCCCACCCTCCTTCACTGGATGGAACAGTGTGGCAGGGGGTTAAGCGCAGGTGTTGGGGTGGGCGTGGGGTGGGCCGGCAGCAGCCCTGGAAGCGCTCAGGCTTTACAGTCCCCCAGCAGGGGCTGCGATCCCCTCCACTAGCTCAGACCCTGGGCCCTCTGAGAAGCCTTGAGCTTAAGGGAACAAGGTGCCTTCAGTAAAAAAAAAAAAAAAAAAAATCTACAAATAAAGGGTGAGTTTGCAAGGGGAGTGTGGTGCAACCTTGGGGGCTCCAAGCGGTTTTACAGACCCAGACACAGAGCAAAGGCATTCAGGAACCACAGAACAGTTCCTATACCCAATAGGCTGGTGGGGCCCAGGCCATAGGCAGGGATGGGGTGGGTAAGGCCCCTCCTCCAGCTCTTCACTGGTCTCCAAAGGCAGACTTCCAGGCTGGCCCTACTGCAGGTGGGTGGAAGGAAGGAGGGGGGAGAGGTCCAGCTCAATGAAAGTCAGTTCTTGCAGCTCTTCTTGTTAGGGGCCTTACATCCCAGGGATAGGCTTTCCTTAAAAGCAGTTTTTCTTGTTGTGGATATGGAATGGGTACATGCAAGCCCTGGGTGAGAACACCCCCTAATCCCTCCTCTCCACACACTCCCAGAAATGCAGTCCCTCTCAGGTCTCACTAAACAAATTTGGGCATATATAGAGTCAGGAAAATCAAGAGACTGGACTGAAAATCCATCTATAAAATCTTTTTACAACACACAAGACATCCAAAATTCAAAATACATGAAAGCGTGTCAAACCACCAAATACCAAAACACAACCACCAAATGAGCAGCTGTGGCAAGAACCAAATGCCCACGGGGTGCCTGGGTGGCTCAGTCGGTTAAGTGTCAGCCTTCAGCTCAGGTCATGATCTTGGGGTCCTGGGATGGAGCCCCATGTCGGGCTCTCTGTTCAGTAGGGAGTCTCCTTCTCCCTCTCTGCTCTCACTCTCTCTCAAATAAATAAATAAAATCTTAAAAAAAAAACACACACACACATCAAATGCCCATAAACATCACTAGTAGTGAACAGAAACCAAATTTTGATAAACTATAATTTCAGTACCTTGGTCCTTCAGCATATTGAGTTTTATTCAGAGGATTGACCTGGGGCCCCTAAAAGACCAAGCCCAGTGCCTGGCAGATGCAAGAGGTCATCCCAGAGCACTGCCATAAATCCCTGTCCTGCTCCATGGCCTTTGTCACCCCAGTGGCCATCCAGGAACCTGGGCACCGTGATACAAGCTCTCCCTGGTATATAGGAGCACGTGGTTGAGTGAAATGGGGGAGCCAGCCCAAAGGGCTCTCAACCTTTGGCAAGTATGAACTAGAGAAACTTTTGGAGAACCCAAACTCAAACCACTAAGCTGGAAATTGTTCATATTTCAGAAATGCTGTATTGTACGCCAGGGTCCTTTTATACCTCCCTAGGCTATTTAAAGTGGGCATCAAATGGAGCAAACAGGTGACTGATAAAATAATGTGTACCAAAGGAAGACAAGTGCAGATGGATCATACAGTGTGACTCTAATTCTGTGAAAGTCTGCACGGGACAGCGGGACTGGCTCTTGGCAGGGTGGAGGGTTCCATGTTACCCTTTCTTCTCTTCAGTACTCCTGTACTATTTTCAGGACAGGATAGCTGTATTGTTTGGTGGTGGGGAGGGGAGGCGGTTGCTTAAATTTTTTTTAAAGAAATGAGTGTTGCAGCGGCATCAAACAGACTAAGCACCAAATTCAATTTTCCAAAAAGTTGATTACAAGTTCCTGACACCAGCCTTCAAGGCTCTCCACAATGCCCCTGTTGCCCACAGCCCCCATCTACCTTTTCATGGAACCAGCTACTCCCTGACTCACCACAGTCTGCCTCCAGGCTGTTCTGCTGTTCAGTCCCTACGGCTCTGCCTTCCCTTCCCCTTCTCTACCTGGGTATCTCTCTCATTCTGCAAGATCCACTTCAAGCCTACTTGCTCCATGAAAGCTCCCTTGGCTCCCTAGCTGAATGGGGCTGCCCCTAGCCACCCTCTGAAATCCCAGAACTCATGTCTGGAACCCATTTAAAGGAATCTTCCCAGACTGCTGGGCTTTGGTCCCCTCCACCACAGACACACCACGGAGCTGCCCGCATCTTGGCAGTCCCCGCTCCCTGGCAAAGATGCGGTGCTCAGCAAGGGTTCACCTTGATGTTTTCAAAGCACTGGGCACATCAGAATAAATCCTCCATCTCAAGCCAAGGAGGGCCACTTGGGCAAACATACTTTTCACCCCAATCCAAAGGGATTTCCACATGTGTTACTCTTTTCCTCTACAGGATAAACAAAGTTAGTCTTTCCGTGATATTTCAAGTATACTGTTAAAG
Source organism: Zalophus californianus (assembly GCF_009762305.2). NCBI lineage: Eukaryota > Metazoa > Chordata > Mammalia > Carnivora > Otariidae > Zalophus > Zalophus californianus. The sequence goes on along the minus strand of NC_045599.1, from coordinate 28,887,398 downwards.
AACTACTTCAAATGTTGTCTTCAAAGACAAAAATTCAGGAAAAGCTTATAAAATACTTTTGTTAGTCCAGCTGAAGAAGCAGCAACAAGAATGGTAAGCCTTCAGTCTCCGCCTCTTCCCTTTGAAGCTGGACCTCCCAGCCACCTCAAACAGGGGCAAACCTGCCCTCTTTCCATGGCCTGAACCTGGACTCCATCTCTGCCAGTGCTGCAGGAGGTACCTCTCCTCACATGGAGCCCTTTCCTACACTTCAGCCCACAGGGCATGCCCCCCTCCCTCTAACCCGCCCATCCATCCCCTCCCCCTGCCTGCCCCCCACTCCTGCCTGCCCCCACACCAGCACACCCTCCCTCTTGCCTGTCCCCTCCTGCCTGCACCCCCATCTGCACATCCTCCCTCCTGCCTACGCCCGCCTTCCCCCTGCTACCTGCCCCCCCCACATGTAACCCTCCCCACCTGCCCCCTCCACCCGCACACACCCCCTCCTGCCTGCTCCCTCCCGCCTGCCCCTCTCCAGCATCCACATCTGGTTTCCCTTCCCTACAAGTTTCACAATGGACAGATTCTGCACTTCAAGGATTTATGGGTCCTGCTGCCCCTCCTTGCTTTTGATATGATTCCATTATGTGCTTAAAATCTGGGCTGTGCTCTTGGCTCCTGGGAGCTGTTTATGACAATTCTTTTACAGCTCTAAATCATTCACCGTTAGGAACCTGACTGTGTTCAGAAGCAATGACTAGTTGCTAAGACAGAAATTTGCAATGTATCTCGGACAGTTGGTTGAAAAGTTTTCTTCACACAAGATTAGTTAAGGCTAATGTTCACCTGGAAGGTAAATCCTCTGAGCAATGCCTTTGACACTGTCCCCTTACACATGGCTGAGACACTGATTTAGAGGCAAATTAGAAACATCCCCACCCCAAACCCAATCACTTCCTCCTTCTGTTGTGCTCCTTTCTCTGGATGCTAGAGACCCACGGATAGAAGGCTTGGTAGAAATAAAAGCATCAGCACTGCACACCTCCTTCTCCTTAACAGAGTGGACTGAACCATCTTTCATTTTCCAGCTCTGACTTATATTTTTCAGGAGAAGACAAAGAATTCTGGGAATAAGAAGACAAAGTGTTTGTTCCCTGTTCTTTGGTCTAGGACTTCCCTTGGCCAAGGTTTCTCTTGCCTCCCAACTCCCTCTCTGTCACGCCTCCTTCACTGACAGCCAGAGAGATCTTCCTAACAGGTAAAACCTAATCACCGGACTCTCCTGCTTATAGGGCTCGGGGGCTCCTTATCATCTAGGTGGTGAAGCCCAAGGCCCTGTGCAGTATGGCCCTCATTCACATATCCAGCTCTCCCCACTCCTGCACCAGATCCCTGCCCTACCCTCATAGCAGTCTACTGACTAGCTGCCTGTGACCTCCCGCTTCCCTGAGCACTTACTTAAGCTGCTGTTTCCACCTGGAATGTTCTTCTTGATGCCTGCCTTTTCAGACTGTCTCCTCCTCCCCCCCCCCCACTAGAGCCTGAATGCCCACTCTGCCCCACAAGAGTTCACAAGTGTGCCTACCCTCCCCCTCCCTAGCCCTGCCCAAGGCAGATCCGAGGGGGGCGCCACACCTGGGTGTCTGAGACCACCACTTGAAGGAGGCTGGCCCAAAACCACATTGCTGCCCCTGATGCTGAATGTAGGGTGGCCATTTAAAATACAGGAACTTTAGTTAACTTTGGGGGTTTGGTATTATTTGTTTTTTAACTTTATTCTTTTATTTAAATTCCGTTAATTAACATATAGTGTATTATTAGTTTCAGAGGTAGAGGTCAGTGATTCATCAGTCTTATATAACACCCAGTGCTCATTACATCATGTGCCCTCCTTAATGCCCATCACTCAGTTACCCCATCCCCCCACCCCCTGCCCCTCCAGCAACCCTCAGTTTGTTTCCTATTGTTAAGAGCCTCTTATGGTTTGTCTCCCTCTCTGATTTCATCTTGTTTTATTTTTCCCTCCCTTCCCCTATGCTCCTTTGTTTTGATTCCTAAATTCCACATACCAATTTCACACAAGTAATGAGTAACTTTTTAGGATAAGTGTGTCCCCACATGTCGCATGGGCATCGTGTATTTGTGTTTGCCCAATCTGGCAACCCTAGCTAGATGGGAACTCTGGGACACCCTGCAGGGACAGGAGCTGAAGATCACATGCCCGCAGCACAGGGCAAGGGAAGCAGTGGGGAGGCCACGTTCCGCTGTTCTCTCCTCCCCAGAGGGCAGCATATGGCTGTTCTGAGCACAATCCTGTAGCCAGCCACACTGCTTGGAGGTGAAGATCAGCTCTGCCACCCGCCAGTTATGTTGGGCAAGTTACTTACCTTCTCTGTGTCTCTGTGCCATTTTACAGATGGGGGTCACCCACCCTAGGCATTTATGATGATTAAATAAATAGTTGTATAGCCCTCAGAACAATCCTCGACACAAAGTAAGGGTTATATAAGCCTTTCACAAATATAAAACAAAAGCAATTAGCCAAGCAAACCCACAGATAAGGGGGCAAGACGAGGAGATTTAATAATAATAGTAAAATAAAATAAGAACGGAGATCTGTGGAGCGCTGGCTATATGACAAGACACTGTGCCACATGCTTATCCTGTATTAGCTTATTTAATCCCCACCACAGTCCTACTGCTATTTTTCCTATCCTGTTTTTACAGATGAGGAAGCAGAGGCACAGAGAGGCACACCGTGGTAGACTACGATTTTAAACCAAGAAATCTGACTCCAACTCACTAGACTGGGGTAAACTGTGATCCACATTAGTTCGTTCATCATTCATTCATTCATTCATTCACTCATTCACACATTGCTGTGTGCCAGGCCCTGGGTTCCTGCCGGAACACTGGAGTCAATAAGAAAGTTCTCTGAAGCTCCTGGACTGATCGGGAAGATCTTGAGGAGGCTTTGCGGGTATGAGGAGCGGTACTAAAGAGAAAATGGGTCACAGACCACGCAAGCCGACAGCAGTGACCTCTCCCAGACTGGCACAGGGGCAGGGAGGGGATGGGGCAGATGTGCATGGTCGTGGAAGGCTTCCCTGTAAAATGACCTCTTTGCAGATTAAGAAGGTAAAGCAGCAACCAGCCTGGCCAAGGGGCAGGGGAGAAGGCTTCAGAGGAACAGGAAGCTGTCCAAGGAGCTTGAGTTGGAGTTCCCAGGGAACTGGAGAGCAGAGGGTGTGGCTGGAGGGGGTGGGGACACCCCTGCAGTACAGGCCAGTGAGGGACAGCTCCCGGGACCCATGTCAGGAGACAGGGCTCAGTGGACCTTCACAGAGGCCTGGGGGAGAGGCCAGGACCCTGCTGTGAGCATGAAGCAGGACTGGCAGTAGCAGGGGGAGGCAAAGCAGGACGAAGCAGGTGGGGCCTGCAGGGACAGGCCCGTGAGCTATGCTGCGGAAGGTGGGGACAGCTGTGACGACAGGGCCCAAGCCCTCATGGGGCTCACCTGCACCCCAAGAACTCTATGTGCTGCTACTGCAGCACCAGCTGCAGGAAGGGAGTGCCTACCACCCCGCACAGTGGTTAAGGTGGCCCAGAACACTGTCTCAACTGAATGCATGCTCTTGAGTTCTCAACTGTCTCAACTGAATGCTCATGAGTTCCTTTCAGAATAAGAACATTTAAATAAACTGGAAAGCAAGGGGAAAACCTTTTAAGAATGCCCGAAGTCCTGCCACTCAAAGAGCATGCTGTTTGTATCTCTCACTTTGCCATGCTGTATACAGTGGTTTCTGTCTTACATACTTGCAATCATGGTGTTTACACGACCTTGTGTTGTCTGTCCTCGCTGCATAAGCCTTTACTCCATGAAATTCCACAGATTCTGTAATCAGGAGTCTTCATACCAGTATAATATTTCATTCAGAACTCTCACTGTTTACTTAACCAACATCCCACTGCTGGGCATTCAGGTTAACTCCTTATTTGCATGTGACATTTCCCCCTTATCAACTGTTTAAATAGATCTGAGGTGTGTTAATGGGGTGAAATAGTTTATTTCAAACTGTCTGGGTACATACTATAAATATAACGTCCCAAAATCTTGTACCAATTTATAGTTCCACCAGTGATGCTTCCGCCCTTTACCATTGTCCGCTTTGGATGTTACTCTTTAAAATAAATATTTATTATCAGGTAGGACCCAAACCAAAATGGCATGATACTGCAGCATTAATGTGGTTTTCCTTGATTGCTAATGAGGATGCACATTCTTTCATGAGTTGGTTAATAATTGCCTTTCTTTCTGTGTTCCCCCTGAATTGCCCTTTGATGTCCTTTGCTCGTTTATTTGTTAGGGTCCCCTTTGAAAATATCTTCGCTTGTGTTCTTGATATAGTAAAGATGCTTGTTTGCAGTGAGGTGGTGTTGAATAAACAAATGGCAAGATAAATGCTAACGGTGGGTGTGTCACATTTGCTGCAAGCATCCTGTCGCATGTTTGGTGCAACACACAGCATTCTCGTGAGTGGCACCTGAGTGGCAGAGCCCCTCTGCTCTACAAGGCTGCCTGAAGCCTAATTCAACACTGCCTACCTACCCCCTGCACCATTTCCTCTACGCTTAGTTTCTCAGGCTCTCTAAACATTCCAAGTATAAAGAACAAAACCAAGAGTTGTCCTCAGGAAACCTCAATCTGCATCCCTCTCTCCCTCAGAGCAAGGCCGTGGGGAGGGGGTCAGTATGCAGAGCTGTGCGAAAGGAAAGCCAGCAAAGAGGAGGCAACTGGCTGCCCAGGGCCCCACAGGTTGTGGGTGACACTGGGCGAAAGGTACACGGACCTCCACCATGGGGAAGTGTTGTCCCTCGGCTCCCTGGGCTCCCTGGGCAGGAAACCAGCCTTGATCAGTCAACATCCACCTGCTCGGGAGACCTATGGGGTGGCGCCCAGATACCTGCAGGGTTTCCTGGAAAAACCACACTCCTGCTCATTCACCTTCTCCTCCTCCTCCCAGCAAACACTTTTCTGAAGCAAATGTGCTGAGAAGAACTGGCGTTTCTGGGAACATGGTCTTGCCAATGGCCACCCTTATCCACCCCCTACGTGCACGCATGTACTCACACACACACTCTCTCCCCTCTCCCCTACCCGCTCCCTCTCTCACCTGACCATGTAGTCTACATAGCCTGGATTCAGCAATTCTCTATCACACCTCTGGGCTTTTGCCTGAAACACACTTTTATTTATTCAAAGATGTGGCCAAGCACTGCAGTAGGTTGAGGATGAGTAAGGAAGACACAGACTCTAGCTTCACAGAACCAACAGACCAGAGGATGATCCACAATACACTCCCAAATAAACATGAACATGGTACCATGTGAGGTTGCTGCACATACAATGTAAGAAGTAAAATAGGTCAACAGCACAGAGAGTGACTGCAGGCACAGGGAGGAGGAGAGTGACAGTGTGACTGGGTCTCAAGAGTGACTATTTGGGAGAAGAGGGCCACCTGCCAACACCTGGAGAGCAGTGGTGTGGGCAGAGGGTCCCGCAAGGACAAAGATCCAGAGAGAGGGACAGGCTCAGCATGTCTGAAGGAGAGGACAAGGCACTCTGGTGGAGCATGGCCACAGGCAGAAAGGTGGATGCTGGTCACGAGGCGACTGGCTTTGACTCTGAGTGAGATCAGGAGCCAGCAAGGCATTGAGCAGGGGGTTAACCCCAGGAGATCACTGTGTGAGGAGCAGAGACTATAAGGGGGCAGGAGTGGTCTCCTCCCCATTGTCACCCGGTTAACACCTTCCCATCCTTCAGACTGCAGTCCAGTGGGCATTTCCTCTGGGAAGCCACCCCCACCCCCCAACCTGCTCAGATCCCCTGATGAGCCCCATAGCATTAGCTTCCCTTCATCACATCTAGCTCTGCAGTAATTTCATGTGCATTTCTGGTTGTCTGATTAATGTCTGTCTTCCCCACTAGACTCTGAACTCCTTGGGAACAGGTACACCCCTCCTCTGCTCACCTTATATCCCCAGCACCTTGCACGAGACTGGCACACTGTGGGTACTCAATCACTGTGAACAGAATAAATATGCAAATTCCTAGGATCTCAGCCAATTTTTCCACTCCCTCGAGGAATGATTTTCTGCTTATATTTCCTCCCACCTCTGTGCCCCCCATACCTTGCATGTACCCCTTCCACAGAGGCCAGCATAATCACCTACACACACACACACACACACACATCCGACTGTGCTCCAAAGGGCAGGATATATGTGTGGTCCTTCACTGCACTCCAGGGATCCCCTTCAATCAGGCAGTGTTGCTGTGCATAGAACTGCCTCCCCATATCCACCTCACCCTGCCTCATTCACCTGCTCAAAGACCCCCCATATGAGCTCAGTAGAGAGTCTGCACCCTAAAGGCAAGTCAAAGGTCAAAGTTGAGTCTCAGGTGAGCGGCATCACCCACAGACAGGTTGGCAGCAGAAGGCCCCCATCCTCTCCTGTACCAGTGACCTTGAAAGAACTCACACAAACGGGAGTGAGCTCTGCTTGCAGAAACACATGGCTATATTTTGGGGCACCTGGGTGGCACAGTCGGTTAAGCATCTGACTCTTGGTTTTGGCTCAGGTCATGATCTCAGGGTCTTAAGAGCCAGCCCTACATTGGGGTCCACGCTCAGTGGAGAGTCTGCTTAAGACTCTCTCTCCCTCTCCCCGCCCCTGCGTGTGCTGTCTCTCTCTCTCTCTCTCTCTCTCTCTCTCTCGAATAAATAAATAAATAAATCGTAAAAAAAAAAAAAAGACACATGGCTGTATTTTGCAAACCAAAGATAAGCATATATAGACTAAGGAATACAACTAAGGACAAAACACTGGATTGTCTGACCTCTGGTCTCACCCTGGAAGTTGGGAAATTGGCCCGTATTTTTAGGGCCAACCACTTTCTCCTATAAAAGCTCAGTGCCCGTGATCCCAGATGCTGTTAGATCCTACTTAACTAATCAGCACTGTTAATAAAAAAAAATCTATTTCACATGTTCTGAGAAAGCTTAGTAGGTAAGAAATCCTTTTTGCAGAATAAAATGCATTATATTTTTTAAAGGGCAATTTGTATTAAAAGCCTTAAAATGGACATAACCCATGGCCCAGTGACTCTGAGACATGATCAATTTTTAAAGGGCCCCAAAATTGAGCTACAAGAATATCTGTCACACAGCACTGCTTCTGAGATAATATGGTGGAAAACAATCTACATGTCTAGCAGAGAGTAATTACTTAAAGTAATTATGACACATCTGTACAGTGGAATATGCTGCATCCAAAATACTAAAACAATACACAGCAGTTATTGAGCACTTACTCTGTGACAGGGACTGCATTAAAAGCTTTACAGACACCATCTCATTTAATTCTCCCTAAGCTGTAAGTACCATTATCATTACAACCTCGCAGATTAGAAAATCAATAATGAAGAGAGTTAAATCATTTGCCCCAGGTCACACAGCTAGTAGCAGGATTCACACCCAGGCAGTGTGACATGGAGACACCAAGTTCTCACGCACGATGCTCTATGACTTCATACGACGCTATTAAAAAGAGACTGGAGAAGCAAAACCAGTCACATGGGAGGATGTTGATGATAGAGTGATAGGTAAAACAAGCGGGTTATTGAATAGGACACACGCACTGATCACATTTGTGCAAATGAATGCAAGCAAAGACAAAGGGTTTGAAAAGATAACACTGCTGGCATCTTGGTGTAGACCTCTGAGTGGGTGGAAGTGTGTGTGTGTGTGTGTGTGTGTGTGTGTGTGTGTTTTATGTTTTCTTCTGCTTGTGTTTTCTGATTTTTCTGTAACAAATGTTTTGGTTTTGTACTAAGAAAAATTTTCAAGAGATTAAAAATTTTAAAAATTAATGCTAATGCCAAAAAAATCACTCCCTTGCACTCATATTCTGCATAAACCTAAATGTCCAGCTGTTGGCCTTGCTTTAAGTATAGATACAACTGCATGCATAGGACTTAGGAAATGGCCTGAAGCCAGCTCACGAGCTCTGGCAGGCTCTTCATGGCCAAGCATCCTCTCAAGGCAGCCAAGGTTTCAAACTGGGAAGAGACAGCACACATTTTCCTACTCTGCCCCCAGCCTCCTGCCCTCCCCATCCCTCCAGACCCCTCTCTGGGTATTTGTACCCCCAGAGAGTTAGTGAGCTGACAGCACAGAGCTGTGTGAGCTGGAAGAAACTGGCAGCTTCTGCCCTGGCTTCAGCTCTGGCCTGGGAGCCAAGCCCAGGGACCCTTGGAGCCTGAGACACTCCATCCCCTGTCGCTGAGTCTAAGAAGGAAGCACTTCCCCAAGTGCCTGAGGGAGGCAGGACAACCCAGAGACTAGAGCCCCAGAGCTGCAGCCACATATACCAGGGCCCCTCCTGGCCTAGCCACCTGCCTCCTGGCCACATGATCTTACCCAAGTTATTTCTTCTTCTGAGTCTGTTTCCATGCCCATCAAATAAGGAATTAAAATACCAACTTAGAAAAGGACTTATAAGAATCAAAAGAATACATATTAAAATACATCCTATAATGATACCAATGAGTAATATTTCCTGGGCACCAGCTATGGGACAGGTACTCTGTTGAACACTTTATAAGTCCGATCTTACACAGCTCTCACAGCCACCCGATGACAGGCAAAATGAAGACTTAAAGTAGTGAAGTCACTTGCACTTCTAAGTAATGGAGCAGGAATTCCTGTTGCCATGCCTTGGCCCACACCACTCCACCAGAGAGCTTGGCATATGTGGGGAACATGGACTTTGTGCAGATGGTTACCACTGCCATGTCTCCCTACTGGACAGAGGCTTTAGAGAATGGTATGACAATGAGGAATCCTGGCTTCTGGCCGCCCCCCCCCCCCCCCCCGCCAGCCTGCACAGGCAGCTCACACAGCCACACACCACTTTAGGAAGCCTTCCTGTCAGAGTGACCAAATCTCCCTCACACACACCCTTGGAGGCAGCCCCAGCGGCCACAGGCAATGGCTTTGCTGCTGTACAACCTATGGCAACCTCCCTCCAGAACTGGCCTCGTGCTCTGGCCACCAAGGCTGCTGGCCCAGCAAAGACAACTCACGCCCTAGGAGTCAGGCCTGCTGGCACCCACACCTGGCACCTGCTCCAAAACCCTTTCAGTCTCAGAAGATCTGGGCCGCGGGCCTGGGGCTCTCAGCCGCCCGTCTGGCCAGAGGGAACCACACGAATCGGAAAAGCAGTACCCTTAAGCAGCCTCTCAAGCGTCCGGTACAGCCCGGGCACCGGCGGTGTGCGCGGGCTGGAGTCCGGGTGTGCAAGCGTTCGCGTAGAAGTGAGAGGGCAGCCGGTGTGAGTGTGCCTGTGCGCGCGTGGCTCCGAGTGAGCGCCGCTGTGATCACGGTCCCGGGGCGGGGAAGGTCTCCTCCCCCCACCTCGTTGAGAAATCTCAGTGAGTCACCGAGTGGTTCTGCATATTAATGAGCTCGCTGCGGCGAGGGCAGGAGCGGATTTAAAAAGAGGCCCGGGCGGGAGGAGGGAGGCTGCGGAGAGAGCGCTGAGCGGAGCGCAGAAGCGCAGCGCGGCAGCCGAGGCACCCACCGACGGGCGCAGCGGGAGCGAGCGGAGCCGGGAGGCGCGCTCCGGGCAGAGACAGCCGAGCCGGCCGGGCGCCCTCCCCAGTCCCTGCTCCCGCGCCCCGCGCCCCTCCGGCCAGCATGAGGCTCCTGTCGGCCGCGCTGCTCCTGCTGCTCCTGGCGCTGTGCGCCGCACGCGTGGACGGTGAGTGCCCGGGAGGTCCCTCGTCGCCGCCCGGTCCCGTCCTGGGGCACCCAGGCGCCAACTGCGGGGCTTCCTGGGACCCTGGAGGTTCTGGGTGGGCACCGAGGGAGGTCGGGGGCAGGAGACCCCGCACGCGGCTGAACGGCACCCCGCGCTCTCCCTTGCAGGGTCCAAATGCAAGTGCTCGCGAAAGGGGCCCAAGATTCGCTACAGCGACGTGAAGAAGCTGGAAATGAAGCCAAAGTACCCGCACTGCGAGGAGAAGATGGTTATGTGAGTTCTGGCTCCTCACCGTGAGCGTGTGCGCGCTGCTCTTAACCCGGTGCTGGGGCACAGCTTGGGGCTGGATCGGGCGGGCTAACAAACATTCCTCTGTGCCTCTGGCAAGGCCTTGGACCAGCCTTTGTAATTGCCCAGCGAGTCCTTGGGACGCTGGCGCGACAGTGTGAAAGAGAGTTTGGAAAGAGGGTCACTGTCCGGTGCTCTGGAAACAGCCCCTCTGGGAGTTCACCCTTGCTAAGATTCAAATGGGCAGCCTAGGTGCCTGCACTGCCCACCTTTCTGGGATGATCAAGGGTTAAGTGGCTCCCGTTGTGCCAACTTTAGAAAATCCGGATTGAAAGCACTCAAAACACACCCAGAACTATTGTACTTGCCCCCAAACTGGGAGGCATGCTGCCTTCCTGTTACTGGAGAGAGAATAAAAACAAATGTCTTTAAGTCCTCAGACCCTCCTTTCAGAGCCTTTTTCCGATCAGGGGACCACAGACGGTCAGTTTTTGGCTTCTAGCGATTTCATTTTGGGACTGATCCTTGATCTTCCCCCACCGGCTGGACTCTTGTGGGTCCCTGAGCCTGAGCAGTGCTGTGCAAAGTGTTCTGTTGGGGTTAACGTGCCATGCGGCTGGAGCCCTGCTTGGTGGGGATGCGAGGAATATTTTAAAAACTGGGGCAGAGTGAGAGAACACTGAGTTTCCTTGCTCCTCTGCCTTCCCAATTAACCACTTGAGTCCAGTACCACTGTTTCCCCATCAATACACACTTGGCCAGGAAGGAAGCCCTTGGCAAAGCAGCTACCAAATATCTGCCACGGACCATTGGCCCCTCTTCCCCTCCCCCAGCAACAGGACACAATTTATTCTCAGTCTGGGCAAGTGCCTTCTGTCTGCTGGACCTGCTGGCCCAAAGGCCTCCACCCCCCATTGCCACCTGGCTGCACAGTCAGGCTCAAGTTAGGGGAATTTGCAAAGCCATCAGGCTTGAGCTGAACCCCACTGCCTTTCCGCCCAGGCACTTAAATTAACCTCTTGTCCCTTGCCCCCTTGCCTTGCAAACCCAAGTCCCGAAAAACTGCCAGAAAATCCTTTTTGGTGAGGGCCAGGGTTCCCACAAGCTGAGAGAGGAGCTACAAGCCCCCCATCCCAGCTCGGGGGCTGGAGATGACAGGGACACTGAAAATTAAGTCTGCACTCCTCTAAGTGCTGAAAACCACCCCATGCCCCAAGGCAAGGTGTCAAGACCTTTCAGGGAAGGAGAAGCAGGGTATGGGGTGCAGAGCCATCTCAAAAAGACAGAACCCTCAATAAACAGGCTTACTCCTTTTCCTGGTAAAACTTCAGAATAGAGAAGAAACTGACAGCAGCAGGCAGATGCGGGAAGGCCTTACGCAGCCTTGTGAAAACTTGCAGTGGCCTCCAGAGGTCCGAACACAGTCAGCGTCTCCAAAACCTTCACTCACACCCAGATGCCCCCCCCATCCCTGAAGGGCTAAACATCCTCTCCCGTCTCAAGCTCCTAAGAGTCTCTAGATCAGACAAGGGGCCAGCACTTTTTGCCAAAGCAGGTTTTCAGGCACAAAAGCTGAACAAAAGCAAGTTTTGCAGCTCACCCTGAGTCACCCAGAAATCTCTGATGAGGCTGGGGGGTGGGGTGGGGAGGGCAGTCAGCTTTGCAAGTGGGAGTTCTTGCACCAGGAGACTCCAAATTTTATATAGGGCAATTTGTGTCATATGTCCACTGAACTCTTGCCAAAACCCTCGGCACCCAGAACCACTGAGGAGAGAGGACGCAGGACCCAGAATTTCTGAGTAACTGCTGGGAACAGAAATCCTCGTGTCTCCACCCCACAACCAATTTTCACAGGCCCAGTATTGTGACAAGCATTTGAGGACTGTGCTGGGAGGGTCGAGTGTCCTCCCCTGCTGCCCCTCCCTTCAGGACTGGGCATCCTCAGCCTGGGTACAGTGACCTAACTGAGGAAGGGCTTTTCATCAGGTTTGGGCACATCCTTTCTTTCTGAGGGCAAAAGCAGTATTGTAGACAGAGAGCAGTGGGCTAAATTCCCGCAGAGCAACCAGGTACCGCAAGGAGGAGAAGGAGCACACTCCCCCTGAAGCCTGGCCCTGTGCTGGCCACCTAGAAGGAGGAACAGGACCAGGGAAATGACTGGTCTCAGGGAAGGCCAGCGAAGGCAGAGCCCAGTCCACAGGCACTAGCAGAAGATCCACACCTACTCGAGGAAGCTGAGGCTGTGGTGGGGGCCTTGGAAACTCAGAGCACAGAGAAGGGAAGAGAACAAGTTGCCCAGAAATATTCTGCCCCCATACTGGTGGCAAGATTCGATTCTTTTCTCCCTGTCAACTGGGACAGTCGGTTCATGGTGGCCCTGGTCCCATCTAGAACTTGGCATGTGCCCTGACACTTTTATCTTTGGGAACCTGCGGGGCCCTAGCTGACCTCTCTCCTTCCCTTTTTGCTCTTCCCATTCCAGCCCCCAACTGCCCCTCTTTGGCCCCGCAGCTCATTCCCCAGCACCCAGTCCAGGAGCATCCCTTGCCTGTGCTGTGACCTCTCAGGGAACGGCCCCTCTCCCCTTCCACTTTTTCAGGTCCCCTACATGGTCCCTCATTCTGGAACACCATCCTTCCTCCCCCACCCAGAAGATTCCTCCTAAATCCTGCCGCCCTAGCTCAGCCCTGGCTGAGAGGGGCATAGAGGTACTGGGCAGTAGTCCTGCCTCCCCATCCAGGCTGGAGCTCACACACTAAGGCTTCTCCTTGCCCCTGGCCATCCCATCTTCCATGACAAATACTAATGACGGTAACTCTTCACTGTGCATCTACCAAGTGCTAGGCATTCTCCATAGATTATATCATCTCATCACCCAATAATCCTAAGAGGTATGTCCTATAATTAGACCCATTTTACAGATGGGCAAACTCATTCAGGGTTTACCCAAGGTCCACAGACAGACCTGGGATTCATACTCTGTACAATTCCGCCTGCTTCCCTCCCACATGGCTAGGGCCTCCACTGGCTTGGAACACTGGCTGATGGAGGCCTGAAGGGAGGTCTTACTTTCTTGCCAGAGGCTGAGACAACAGGGACTTCATGCTCGGGAATCAAAATGGGCTTCAAGGCCAGCAAGACTTAACTTCAAGATCTGTAATGCCTAGCCCGGGGACAATCTTCAGAGGATCAAGTGGAACTGGGGTTTGAAGGGTCAGAGAGAGACCACCACATGCACAGAGCATGTCTGAGTCCCACCGCGAGCTCCTCATTTCTAAGAAAGAGGTCTTAGCATGTGCACCTTGCTGGCCTTAGCTCTCTCCACCTCTCCATCCCAGGTTCAGAGCAGCTGGAAGAGTCCCCTGAGCTTTGTTCTCTAAGGGAGGCATAAGCCCTGTAAACAACAGCCTCATGGGGGTAGGGACGGGGTAAGGGGACTATCCCAGACTCTAAGGGCTCCAGGGGAAAAGTGAGAGCCTAAGGGGACACCTAGAAACTCCCAAAGAGCCAGCCAGGCAGTGAGCACATGGGCACGCTCCCATGAAAGGAGGGAGGAGGCCACAGTCTCTCAGTGTCCTGACTGGGACAGACCAGGGCCACCCACAGGCCACAATAAGGGGCTTCATTCAGGCTCCTCAATCCTCCACCCCATGCTGCTCCATTTCAGCATCACCACTAAGAGCGTGTCCAGGTACCGGGGTCAGGAGCATTGCCTGCACCCCAAGCTGCAGAGCACCAAGCGGTTCATCAAGTGGTACAACGCCTGGAACGAGAAGCGCAGGTATGGCCCACCTCCTCGCCCCTTCCTTCCCACCCCCCCCCCCCAGCTCCAGATCCTAGACTCCAGCTAGCTCATCAAGCCCTATCTAATGGGGGAACACCCACCACCGTCGCCACGGCAAGCAGATAGCCAGCCCTGCTTATAGAACCCCACGCGGTAAGGAATTCACCACTTCCCAAAGCAGGCAATTCCTCTCCTGGACAACTGTAAGCATCGAAAATGTAACCTTTTGTGAACTAAAGTTTGCACCATGCTAACTTTTTAAGTTGCAGTCTTAATTCCTCTTCTTTTTAAAGTAACTTAAGGTCTCCGATCCTCAGTTTCCCTCTGTCAAATGAATGAGCAAGCACCTGGCGTGGCTCTCTGTGATTCTTGTGTGGTAAAACATGACCATTCAAGTAACTGGGGTATATTAACTGTAACACTGGGTACAACACAAGATGATGAGGACAGTGCCTCGCCAGCAACATTCCCTCCCCTCAAGGTGCTGCATGCCCCCTCCCATACTCCTAATCTCAGAGGGTAGCAGTAGCCAGATGACCATAACCATGAACCAGACCCCTGTCCTCTCTGGGCTCTGTTTCTCCATAACCAGAAAATGACTTTCCATCTCTAATCTGGGGTCCTGTGTTTGGCAAGTTCCTGGTTTCCTCATACCACATAGAAGAGAGCCTGTCCCAGAGCACACCTACTCCTCACACACTCAGGGCCTGTCTACACCTGTACCTACCCAGCATGTTCCGAGAAGCGCTTGCACGCACACACACAGAAGGGACTTCCTCAGGAGCTGGTGCCAGCACCTCATCCTGCAGAGCGGGAAACCGAGGCCAAGTGGAGGTGGGGAGTAACTTCCCTAGGAGCACAGGGCAGGAAGCCAGGCCTCCCAGGGTCACCTTCACCCTGCCTAGAGTGGGTGCCTGAGCCACCCCTCCCATTGTCCCACCCAGCCCTTCCACTGTAAGCTCAGCCCATGACCAGCTCTCCACCGGCTGACACTTGGGCCCAACCCCAATACCTGAGCCTTCTGTGCTGCCTCCAAAACTGCCTCGTCTGCAGCTGCTTGAAATAGAAACTGATGAGAGCGAGAGATTATTTTCTATAAATCTGATGGGAATGAAGCAGGTGGCTCACATGGCAGAAGCAGGACCTGCCCCTGTCCACTGTCACTCTCCAGGCCCTGCGTCACCAAAGTGGAACGAGGCTCACCTCGGGGCCAGTCCATGGAGGGGGCTGAGAACATCTCCACCAGACTGCTGGCAGACACTGAGGCGGTTTGCACACTTTGTCCCTCAGCCCTCCACCTGGGCCCTAGCTCTGACGAAGAGGAGGCAGGCATGGGACAATGCAGCCCTGCTCTTTTGTCTCGGCAAATTCCAATGATGAGAGCATCTCCGTTACCAGGCCTCCCGTCACTTTATTACAAAATGAGCTCGTCCTCTTTCTGGGGAAGCTGAGGCATCCTGGGAGAGGAAGGGGGCAATTCCTTACCCTCCCTCTGTAAAAGGTTGAAAATGTCTCCATGAATGTACAATGGAGAGAAAGGAACTATCTCGAAGTCCTCTTTGCAGAGACAGTGAGAGAATGCTAAACGTAGGGCAGAGGAAGGAGAAGCCAGCCTGGCAGCCCAGGCCCATGGAGCCAGACTAGCAGATCTGCATCTCAGAGCTCCCGGCTTCCGGCTGCCAAGGGAAGCAGCGCATCAGGCAGAGCACAATTAGGGTGATCCTACTCAGGAATCAGGAAGAAGGCAGAAGAATCTGAGTATGAGGCATAGCCCTGGAACAGCCATGGGGCAGAAGAGAAGGGATTTAAGTACCTAAAGAGAGACAGTCTGGAAGGTGAGGGGAAAAGGCCAGCTTGGGAATGCACACAGGCCCACAACCACTAGAGGAAGTGATCTTGAGCCAGAGGCCTCCCCGACAGCCCTAGCCCCAGCCCTACTACCACCCTTCAGTCTTCAGGCAGCAGCTTCTAGAACTAGCATTTTTCTGGAAGGCATGCATTCTCTGGGCAAAATACAAAGAAAGATGCAATCCTAAATTGAAGGAGGGGCTGCCTGTCCTCCCATGTTGCATCCCTGCTCATGCTGCAAACAGACCTCATTCCCACCACTGACATTCAGTGTTCACAGGGCAAATCTGAAGTCCCCTGTGCCTCAGTTTCCTCACATACAGAGACGGTTTGCTCCATAGGGCTTTGAGGATTGCAGAGGTGGAGGCTGTTGAGAATGCACAAAGCCAGATTTGGGTAAACTTTTGTGGTCCATGTGATGACTTCTTAAGGGTTCCCCACTCCCACCCCCACTTCTCCCAAGCTCCAGAATTCCTGGGAGGGGCGCTCCTAAAGACAAGGATGAAGCAGCTTAGCCACCAGCCTGTGGATCGCCTGTGTCATATTCTGAGCCACTGACATGGGTGTTTTCTCTTCCTAGGGTCTACGAAGAGTAGGGTGAAAAATCCCACATGGGAAAACTTCATACCAGCTGGGAGAGGAGCAAAGGATTCTGCAGATAAAAAACAAAAAAACAAAAAAACAAACCTTTTCTTTCTCACAGGCATAAGACACAAATTATATATTGTTACAAAGCACTTTTTACCAAGGGTCAGTTTTTACATTTTATAGCTGTGTGCGGAAGGCTTCCAGATGTGAGACCCTTCTCTCGTGCTCCAGACTTTATCACACACTGCTTTTTATCGAAGAGGGGGAAACTTATGCCTTTCCTTTGTAAAAAAAAAAAAAAAAAAAAAAAAAAAAAAAACTGCTTTTTTGTATTTGTCCAGACATCACTACATCTGAGCTTTATAAGCGCCTGGGAGGAACCCAGAGCTTGGTTTAAACATTTCATAGCAGCATTGCTCCGTTGCTAATGCAGGAAGCTTCCGCTCAGAGGTCCTGGCGCCTCCACACAGCTGCCATGGGCTCTCCTGGGCTCATGGTTGGTCACAGCCTCAGGGGGACTCCACAGTGGCCCCTGTCACCAGGCAAGAAGAAGCCGATCTCTCTGCATCTGTTCTTTAAGGAACTTAAGTTTGGCTGCCAGAGAAATGTGCTTCATCCCCCACCCCACCCCACCCCCACTTTATTTTTACATACTCTAGGAAACATTTCCAAGATTCTGGGATGGCAAAGCATAGGGTCCTTAAGGAAGGGATTGGGTCTTCTCTCCTTCCTGTGAAAGGTTCACTGCTTCAGTACTGAATACTTGGGAAGCACGTGAAGTTCCCAACACTGTTAGCAAAACCTGACAAGAAAACTTAAAAATCCACCCGGACACGCACAATGCCCAGCTACAGACACACGTTCTATCAATGATGGAGAACCTTCAGAGCATGTTTCTTTCCCTCGTTGCAACTGAACAGGCAGGACAGAAGCATTCTGTGACTCCCCGTGTAATTCTTCAGTGTTAAACAGTGCAGTCCTCTTTTGAAAGCCGAAACAACGACATGCCCTTTTCTTTGTAAATATACTCTTTAAGAACGCCCCCTCCATACACTGCCCCTTCAGTATATGCCTCATTGTACTGCTGTGTCGTCATATGCTATGCACGTGTCAGAAACCATTAGCGTTGCATGCAGGTTTCATATTCTAAGACAAAAAGAAAAGTAATAAAATATATTTGAAATGTACCAAAATTCTAGACTACTGACTTTTTTTCTATTCAGTGAGGCCAGGATGACAATCAAATGTTTACTACATTGTGAATAAACAGGGACAAATGCATTGGGAAGGAAGGAAAACTGGCATTTCCCAAATACCTGTAAATACTGTCACCTTTGTGGAACGCCATTATGGTGCTAAAGCAGGAGGCAATTCACATAGCACTCAGGACACCAGGGCATGATGAACACTTGGTAAATGTCGCACCCTTGATAGTCACAAGAGCAGGCCACTCTGTACTTTGCACAAACCACCCACAGCCCCACATCCCTCTATCCAAATCAGCCAGGCCCTAAAATAGGCGTCTCTGTGCCCACCTGTGTCCCCCACGTGCCACAGGACTGCCTAAAGGGGCAGCCTCCACCTGTCTGCACTTTTTGTGCACTACCCTAGGAACCAGAAGCCAGACACCGATGTGCATGTCACTTCTGAGGATGGTTTCCTGACGTGCACAGCTGCCTCTGCCAACACTTACAGGGACACACAGCAAATACCCTGCCTTAGCAGAATGCTCAGGTAGAATGAGGCATTCTGCCTCAGCAGAATGCTATGGTAGACCCTTTCCATCATGGCCTCACCTCCTGGCAGTGCCACATGTATTCCTAAGGAAACTGAGGACCAGAGAGGTTAAGAAAGTTGCCCAAGGTCACTCATCACACTGTTCCAATAGCTGAGCCTGACAGTCTTTCTGCTGAAGAGAGCAGGAGAGAGGGGGCCAGGGCCACGTGAATGCGGGACTTGGTTCAACCTTTCCCTTCATTATGGAGAAAGAAGGCAGACTGGATAGGGAAGCCCAGACACCAATAGACAGAACAGAGCCAGAGGGCCCCCGGGGGAGGGCGCATACCAGGGCAGGGGAGAGCAGAAGCCAGGCCTCTCTCCCTGGGAGCCCTGAACCCTGCTTGGCCCCAGAGCAGCACGCCATGGGAGCTCATGAGGGAGGGCCACTGTAAGGAAGTTAGCTGAAGGAGCCCCCCACCTCCAGCCTGACAACATAAAGGCATGACAGGAGGAGGCTGTGAGGTGCAGGGTTCACTGTGCCGCTCCCCGAGTCTCAGGCTTCACCTTCCCCTTGCTCTCTCTATGCCATCTGTGGTCCCAGGACCAGCACCTCTTCTCCAGCCCTGCTGGCCCCGGTGTCCTCTTGGTTCTCTGACCTCCCAAGGCACAGAATAGATTCTTAGCAACAGTAGCAATGTGCCCTTACAGTGTCAGGCACCGAGCTGGGCACTTGCCCTGCCATGCCCCCGATCCCTTCCCTGCCCCACTCTTCCCAAAGGCCTGTCCTGAGCGGGCCGCAGCACTGCGCCAGGCTTGATGCCAGGATGGCCACATCCTCAGGGAGCTCTGGCCCAGCTCTGCTGCTCATCTTCTCTGCCCAGCCAAACCCTCTATCACAGAGCTTTTCCTGGTCAGCTTGGATCCTGGGTCAGGACCAGCGACATAACTGCAAGGCCTGGGGCAAAATAAAGATGCAGGACCCTCTATTCAAAAACTAAGAATGTCAAGATGGCCAGAGCAGAGCATCAGACCTTAGTAGAGGGGTCCGTGCAACTTAACTTGCTGCAAGCCCCATGGAGCCAGCCCTCTACCTGGGGTAGCAACCCTAACACCCATCTGGACGGCTCATCTTGGCCCTGAGTTATTATATGACTTGTACTACAATTTAATAGTTTTATTTTAACTTGAACATCTAATAAGATGTGCTCCTAGAAGCCAGGGACGATGTCTTACACTTGTTTGTAAAAACCTCTCAGAACCTATGACAGCACTTGTGAGGTACTCAAATGCTGTGAATTGATCTTAGTCTCAAGGAGCGCCCTGAGAACACACTCTCTGTACCCACTTACTGAGCCACCACTACGTGCAAAGACCTGCACCAGGCACCATGGGGGAGCACAGGCGTGGTCACGTGCTGTCCCGTCCTCAAGGGCAGAGTCCACCATTCATCCACCCAGCCGCTGTCTCATGATGAAGCATTTGCTATGCAGAGCACACTGTGCTGGTTGCTGGGAATGACCTCTCCAGAAACTCCCAGTCTACAAGGGAGTCACAGACTCAGCTGAAATTGCCCACTGATCTAAGCACACCATGCTAGAGGGCTGCACAGCAGGCTCTGAGGCCACTCCAAAGGGGTACCTCACCCAGCCTTGGAGGAAGCAACCCCTGACCAACACCTCTATCAACCTGGAGAGGGCTCATGGCACACTGCAAGCTGTTCTCAGGCAACAATAGGAAGTGCTGATTCCATCCTGGCTCTGACGTGGCCTGTGGTTCCTGTGTCCACTGGTGATGAGACAGGCCAACAAAGACAGGGAGCACCACAGCTGGAAAAGTCGGGAAGGCTTAGGGAATTCAGAGGGGCATCAGGAACGCCAGCCACGCCCCAGCTGAACGTCCGGGGAAACCAGCCACAGCTCCAAACTCTACCCGCCCTTTCATGCATGTCTCTTCCTCTCCCTTGTCTTTGCCGGGCCATCTGGCCTGCCAGTGAGCCGTGGCTGGGGCCAGCCTCCCCAACCTCATGGGCAAGGAAGACGGCCACAGATTTCCTGAGCAACCTCCCATATGTTGGAAGACATCATCCTGCTCTTAGGAACCTTAGGGTATTTTCCTGTCCTCCTCTTTTTGAAAAGTTGGAAAGATATTCTCAAAGGTCACCAAGAAAGCAATAAAACCCACATTTTCTTACTTGTACGGTAACCTCTCCCGGCTTCCTCTTCACCGGCCCGCTCTGATATGTGCCACCAGAGGGCAGCAGGGAGCGGGTGCACGGCCACCCAGGGCTCTCAAGATCCCTGAGGCCCTGTGAGAACAGTGACAGCAGTAAACCAGTGGTCAGTGTGGCCTATGAGCCAGACCCTGTGCTGAGGACCTTACCCATCTTACCCCAGTGAATCCTACTGACAAGCACAGCAGGGGATTCTGTCATTCGCTCCACTTTATGGATAAGAAAACTGAGGTCCGGTGAGGTGGATACACTGCCCACGTTCACAAAGCTACCAGGCGGTACACACACGGGATTTGAACCAGGCTTTTGCTCCCTGAAGTACACACTGTCTCACCGTTCCTGTTGACCACAGGCCAGCAGGACACTCTGCTGTGCCCTCACCCGGGGCTTACCTCCTGTTCACTGAAGAGAGATTAATCATCCAGTCAACATGGGCCACACAGAGAGCCAGCCTTAGCCAGCGTTGTCTCGAGTGTGCCTCACTCATCTTTTGGAGGCAGAAGACCGCACCCCTCCATGTGCTCCTCCCTTCTCCAGCACGGACCCCACAGAGCAGGCCCGACCACGGTGCCATCGCTGCTCGGGCCCACATCTGGTAGATGCAAATTCTGCTTGAGAAGCAGCGGCCAGGAGACTTTACCTGCAACAACCAAATCACTTCAACAAGAAAGATGACTGTGCCAGCATCCAATTAGACTCAACATTTTAGCTAGAAACAAGGTGAAACCATTTTTGGTTTCAAAAATTAACTCAAAGCTGGATTTGAAAAGAATCAGCCCCGCTTCATAATGAGAGCTGACATTGTGGGATGAGTAGTAGGAACGTCTAATTGGATGCAAATGAGACTCTCATCTCATAGTCAGTTATTCCCCAGAGCAAAAGGGAAGGTGAAGCAACAGGCTCTTTCTTTCAACCCATTGTTTCATTAAAGGCAGCCCTCTAACAAGAATCATTTCTAAATTACAAAGGCTTTTGTCCCTTTGAAATAATGGTCTGCAAAGGCAGATTGGAGTTAAGTACATGCATTAGTACAGTCAAAAAAATATTATAAACTGAGAAAATGACGAGAGAAAGAATAACCTTCAATTCCTTGATCGCTGCTAAGATACCAACCCTTCTGATTCCCTGCACTTTGAGGGGCAACAAAGTTTAATAAAAAGCTGTAACCACCGGGGCGCCTGGGTGGCTCAGTCGTTAAGCGACTGCCTTCAGCTCAGGTCATGATCCCGGGGTCCTGGGATGGAGCCCCGCATCGGGCTCCCTGCTCGGTGGGAAGCCTGCTTCTCCCTCTCCCACTCCCCTTGCTGGTGTTCCCTCTCTCGCTGTGTCTCTGTCAAATAAATTAAAAAAAAAAAAAAAAAAAAAAGCTGTAACCACCACCACAAACAGTATTTACTGAGTGCTTTCTCAACAAACACTTTTAGTAGTCCCATTTTACAGATGGGGAACTTAAGGCTTAGAAAAGCTGAGTAACTTGTCCAAGTGGTCTTCGGCAGTGTTAAATCTTTGGACACTTCCAGGTAGGGTGACCGTACGTCCTGGTTTGCCTGAGACAAGCCTGGTCTTTGATTGTCGTCCCAGTGTAATTGTGAAGTGTTTCCTTTTGCTCTCTTAAAAGAGTTCTAGTGTGATTGATAAAAATCGTGATTGTTCCACTTACAGGGCCTGGAAGGAATGTACAGAGGGTTTGGGATTATGTGGTATCTGAGAAATGTTTAGTCAGTTTCCTGCCTTGAACAACCTACTCCTAAGCTAGCCCAGAATCTTCCTGGGCAATCTCCTGGTTTCTCCTGTTCTGTCCTGGTCTGCCTCCTCCCCGCTA
Organism: Zalophus californianus; assembly: GCF_009762305.2. Taxonomy (NCBI): domain Eukaryota; kingdom Metazoa; phylum Chordata; class Mammalia; order Carnivora; family Otariidae; genus Zalophus; species Zalophus californianus. The sequence continues at coordinate 28,865,315 of NC_045599.1, read as the reverse complement.
AGTAAAAATTGGAGCTGGCGCCCATGGACTGATCTCTGGGGAGCAGGCACATGGTACTCCGGAGACCCATCTGCTCAGTGAAGACCCAAATCAAAATCCCTATCCCCCTCTCTGTGTCTGTTCACATGAGATTCCCCAGACAATTGGGAGTATTAGATTCTGGTTTCAGGAGAACAAAATCAGCCGAGCAGCTGTACCTCCCAGAGGACTGAGGAAAATCATTCCTTGACGATGTGGTTGGCATGCACTGCGAGTGGGGGATTAGCTACTTCAGAGGAGTGGTAATGGGATATGGGCCTCTGACATCTTATTCTGATGCAGGGATCCTGGGGAGGGCTGAAGCATCTCAGGAAGATTGGGGAAACCCTGTAGACCTAAAGGTGCACTCCCTCTCTCCACATCAGTTCTGAGCACATCTCCCCTCCAACTGCCCGCTGCCGTTTTGGTTAAGTCCGGAGCCCTTTCCTACCACAAGGCTGCTGACTTGCTTCTTTCTCTGAGCCTGGAAGGAGCTGCGGTGAGAGAGAGGGCAGAGCCCCAAGACTCAGAGTATGCTGGAGCCTCACTTCGCTAAGCCACCTGGAGCTGTGGCAGCTCGGGGGTGCGGGGGGGGGGTACACGTGAGTCCTTCAGGCTCACTGACTCAGCTCAGCTGTCCCCTCCATGTTTAGCCCTTGGGCTGGCATCCTGCTCCTGAGGCTGCAGGGTATGTCCAGCTGATGCTCTGCCTGACCTGCTCTGCCCCAGATCCGTAAGGGGTTCTCTGTACCTCTCCCCTCCCCCATCTATTCAAACAGCCCCTCATGGGATAGATCACAGAAGGGGCCTGGGCCCCAGCTCCATGTTCCAGCCCCAAGTGTCTGCAGAGCTGGGAATGCAGGCTTCGAGCCAGATGGGCCCATTCAAATCCTGGCTCCTCTCCTTAAAAGCCGAGTGACTATGGGCAAGTGACTTAATTTCTCCCAAGCCCAACTTAGAGTTGAGCATTAAATGTCTCAACACAGAAAGTAAAAATTCAATACACAGTTACTTATTATTATTACCATCCTATCTTTAAAATTTCCAACATAACATGACATTTACCAGGCATAAAAAGGTCAGATGTGGGAGCACATATCTACCAAGAAAATAAATTGGAACCTCATGTGAACTTCCATACCTCAGTTCATCACTTATAAAATAGGAATAATAATAATGCTTAGTCTCAAAGAATTTTTTGAAAAACACTAAATGAGAAAATTAAGTAGAATATGTAAAACTTTGTGCGGCACATAATAGGCACACAGTAAATTGGCAGCTAATAACAATAAATTCACCTTAGTCACAAGAATATAATTAACAATTTAGCGAAGACTTACATCTGGGTGAAAAAAACACCTTAAAATCTAGTCTCACCTTGTACCCAGTAGCTAAATTTCTTTAAAGTTATATATTTTTAAACTGCTTTTGGATGCTGGGCACCCCCCCCCCCACCGAAAAGCTGGTGAATGCAATGCTTCCCTCTCCCTGAAAAAAAAAAAATGCACAGACTATTTTACAAACAATTTCAGGAGATTCTGGGATCCCCCCAATGTCATCCTTATGAGTCCTTAGATTCTGTGTGAGTAATTCCTGCCTTAGACCATTCCAGATGGGGCATCCAGAGGCTGCTTGAATGCTTCCACTACCAGGAGTCCCCCAATTCATAAAGTAGCTCACTCTGTGGTTGGAAAAACTGCTAAAAAGTTGTACAATTCTTCCTTGAACCAGGATACTAAAAGATGCTTCCTGAGGTCTATCTTCGGAGCAACACAGAGGTAGCAGGATACCTTTTCCAGGTGCCAACCCTTGGCATTTGTGGAAGGCAGGACCCAGGTCATGACACATCTGATCCTCTCCAGGCTAACCCTGTGCATCCTCTCAGCCATTCTAGGGGACGACTTCCAGGCCCTTTGCCATCCAGGTCACCCTGCCCAAACCACCTCCTGCATGCCTGTGGTTCCTTTCCTCTATCTAGGATATTGTGCTGTTATGAACGCCTCCTAAGTCCCAGCTCCTGTTCTTAGCCACCTTATCACATCCATCAGGGCAGGCATCTACCTGATCCCCAAGGCCTCATCATATAAGAGCAGAGTTTCATGCCACACACACTCCCCTCTCCAACCCTGTTTTGGGCCAACTGATCTTAGGAACCTAAGTGCACCACTGTACATCTGTCCCAATTAAATTTAGTCTCGCTGATTTCTTCCCTGACACTCTAAACCTTTCAGGAGTGTCTAGAATTCACATTCTATCACCCAGTGTATTAATTCTGTCTCTCAGCTTTGAGACGTTTGCAAATCGCATCCAAGGTAAGGCAATCAGTAAGACTTACACATCTCCCTGCATTAAGCTCGGGGCAGAGTGCCTTACACATGTTATCCTTAAATTTTCACATCAACTCTGTGAATTAGGCATTGACATCTACACTATCATTCCTGTTTCATTAAACACAACCGAGTCTGACGGAGAGTCTATCACTCGTGTAAGGCCACCCAGGTACCCAAGAGCCAAGCCAGGATTTTGACCCAGGCCCGTCCAAGCCACACTATTTTCCACACCGAATGGCATTTTTTCCTAGATATGTCCGTCTCTCCACCAAGGCTGTGGGATCTCTGACAATAGCGAATAGGTTTTGTGTCCGAATTCCCAGCCCCTGGCGAGTGCCTGGCGCAGAAGAGTTGTTTTATGACTAAGAGGAAAGCAAGGAAAGGGGTCACGGGGCTGAGCCCTGAAGTTCAGGTTCTTCTTTTAAAGCATTTAGTCTACCCTGTGGAACATTAGGATACGTTGATGTCCACGCATGACCAGAAGGTTCCGTGTCCCCAGCCCCCAGGATCGCGCTGGACTGTGACAACCATTCACCCACGTCATTGGAAAGCTGACCCAGAACAGTGGCCTCGCATCCCTCCCACAGCCCCCTGCACCCGAGCCCAGCCGGGGGCTCTCCCAGCGCGCCCCCCACTCCTCCCGCCCCACAGCCGGCCTCCTCAGCACGGGGGGCTCCGTGGTGGCAGAGAGAAGGTTCAGGAAGCCTCCGGCTCGAGATTTCTCAAATGTTCCTGACGAACTCAAACACTCCTTTTCATGAAATGGACTCTGGAACGAACTCCCAGAACTTTCATTCCGAGGAATCAGGCCGAGGGAAAGAGGCTTAGGACAATGACCGCACAGCGCCCCACTGATGTCAAACCACGGTCTGTATGCCGAACCGGTTCCGTCCACACGGCACCACATTTCCACGCACACCCCTCTCATGGCATACAACCCCCACCATGGCCTGTTCCTTCTACTACGGGCTGCAAGGTCTTAATTCTTCTGAGAACCATCAAGCAGGAATCCCACTGAAGATACCCACATGGGTTAACAGACGGAAAGACAGACCCAGGGAAGACCCGGCGCTCACGTGAAGGAGAAAGAGCGGGGGCGCCATCTTGTGGTGACTTCACAACTTGCAAGCCTAACTTACCCCTTCCGCGGTAACACCATCCCGGCCTCTCCCTCTTCACTTGGGAAGCCCCTTCCCCAGCTTGCGAAGCCTGAGGGGGGCTGTGAACTACGATGTCCACGCCCAGCGGCAGAGACCATCCCTGACCCAGGATGGCCAGTCAGAGCCCAGGATCGACCCCCCCCTCCCAGCACGCTGATTGGCTGAGACGAGGACACATGACCCAAGGAAGCCAATCAGGGACTTCACAAGATTTACTAAGAGAAGCTGGAGCAAGAGGCTTCTCTTCTCCATGATCACAAGCTATAAGGATATGGACTCAGGGCATCGCGGGTCGTGTTTGGGATCGTTTAAAGAAAACCTGCCCGAGCACTAAGCCACAACACTGAAGGAATCGGGGCAGAGGAATGGAGTGCCGGGACTACAACCACATGGGTTAGCCCCTAGATCAAACTCTGCCTGAACTCGTACCCACTCTCCTCAGGTATAGGAGCCAACTCGTTCTGGTTTTTCTTAAGCAAGAATCAAGTCTCTCTCACTTGTAATCAAGAGACATTACACATCTATAAAAGTAAAAGAAAAAAATTAAGCCCAGTTGCAGAAAATAAATAATGCATACATTAACTTTATAAGGCTTTTAAAAACAAATAACTATTAATATCAGCTCTACTAAATTCAAATGAAATAATTACATGAAACAATAAATCTTAAAGCCATGGATCTCGATCTAATAGATTAAAATATAAAGTTAGTAGGGAAGAAAGATTTCCACCAACAGGTCAATAAGAAGTGATTGCTGAGTGTAACAGAACCTTTTCTGAGTATTTTGTATTGTCAAATCTCTCTTTGTAGCATGTGTGGCAATATGGAAATATCCTCAGGAACTGTTGGATAAACTCTTTTCAGCCAATAAAACCGTTTTTAGGAGTCCATCCTGAGAACAGAATCCCAATCAAGGAAAATGATACTTGCATGGAGATGTTCACTGCAGCATTATTTACAACAGGTATAAATAAATAAATCGGCAAACTCAAAAGGTTAGGATACATGAATGTTATGTAACATCAATTTCATTACATATACATAACCAGGCAACCTATTCATACGCCAACTACAGAAATATTTATTCAGGGGCACCTGGGTAGTTCAGTCGGTTAGGCATTGGACTCTTGATTTTGGCTCACGTCATGATTTCAGGACCTTGAGATCGAGCCCTGCATCTGAGCGTGGAGCCAGCTTAGGATTCTCTCTCTCCCTCTCCCTCTGCCCCTCTCCCCAGTCACCTCGCTCTCTCTCTCTAAAAAAAAGAAAAGAAAAGAAGAAAAGAAAAAATATTTACTCAAACACTTGCTGAATACCAGCAATAATTTACTGAGTTCTTATTGTGGGCAATGTATTTTCCATCCTTCACGTCATTTCACCCTGCAACAATTTAAAAGTTATGGACTTCTTTATAAACCCTTCTATAAGTGCGTAATCTAAGGCTTGGAGAAGTTTATACCTTTCTGGTGACAGTGACAAAGGATTTGAATCCAGGAGTCCTAATACAGACTCCACACACATGCTACTTGCCATGAAGCAGGTGAGGCAATGAGGTCACCTGAGTTACATGTATAGGCAGCACATGACCTCTGTGGGAGGTACTCTGTATTTTTAGGCTTTCCAGCTCACGGTCCAGGTGGAGGCAAAGGAAAGAGCCTTTATCAGCATCTGCCAGGGCTCAGGCACTGAGCCAGGTTCTTTGTTTCCACTGTCTACATTAACCCTTGTAATGATCCCCGGGGCGAGGTGGGGTGGGGGGAGACCTCACAAAACTTTCATTTCTACAGAAGCCAAGAGAGATCCAGAGGTTTGTTCCTGGTCAGGGGCACAGCCTCTTATCCACATGCGTAACAAAAAGATGAATGGGAGAAATCATGGAGACCTGCTCAGTTACAGCAGAGGATAAGGAGCAGGGAAAGGTCTGGAGGGCTCTGAAAGCCAGGCAAAAGGATATCTGTGCCATAATGCCTGGAATGGGGAGAACAATACTGTATAAATGACTACCATTATAGGGCTCTTACTCCAAGCCAACACTATCCATGATTCCTCACCACACCATAAGAGCAGCCCTTCAAGTCAGGCATTATTATCCCATTTTACAGATTAGGACTTGCAGCAAGTAGTACAACCAGACTACAGATAAAGACCCAGTCTCTCGACACCACAGCACGTGGCCTTTCTGGAGCCCAGCAATCTCTACACCCGGAAGGTTGAGCCTGTGGCACATTTCCAAACACGAGACACAGAGAGGGGCTGGGTGGCATACCTCACATGGCTCCAGGAGGGGTTCCGAATGGCAGCAGCATAGCCGGTGGGAGACAGCAGCCCAGCTCCCCACTAATTGTCCCTCTTTGTGGTGTTCAGTGAAGGACTCAGAAGAAACCAATCTTTGTGTCTTTTCATGGTTAAAATTCTACATAGAACAGAAACCTCAAAGCAGCCACCAAGCCAGTCTTTGTTGGGTTTCTAGGCAGTAAGGACGCTGCATCTCAACACTTAGCGCTCAGAGAGAAAGGGGCTCGGTTATTCAAAGGGGAACTCAACAAGAGCCTTTTTCTCCCAAGTCCTTGCAATCTTGGACTCACTTTTAATCCCCGGAAGAAATGTTGGATCCCTTTTCTCCGCCACATCCCAACGTTGTTCTTGCAAGTTCACAAACTGTCAGTGGAAGATTTTCAGAAGTTGGGCAGTTCCCACTTTGTTCCGCATTCTGATAGAACCAGTTTGGTTTTCAGAACCTTGAAACCTTCCTTTTTGAAAAACATCAGTACATTCAGATATATATCTCAAGTTTCTAAATACAAAGAAATATATGCATTGTAGTTTCACAAACAAGCCTCAACTGCATTCCTTCAAAATAAGGTGCCAGGCAGGGGAAGCTGGCTGAATGTGCTTGTCCTAAAAAAGCATACATATCCTTTAAAAAAAAAAGCCAAAGGCAGGTTTAGGTGCCTGGGTTCTGCAAACACACCCTCCCCAGGTAGGAGAGGGGCTGTTTCCAGCTCCTTGAGGAATAAACAGCTTCTAAAGGCCAAGAAAGACCTCTTGCCTTCTCTGGGCCCCAAACTCCTCTATGAGCCAATTATCATCATCATCATCATCATCATCACCAAAACTATCACTTGCAAAGCAGCTAAAACGTGCAGGGCCCTCCCTGAGACACATGACAGACTTTATTCTATCGAATCCTCAAACTTTCTGGAGAAGAGGAATGCTTACCCCCATTTGTCAGACGTGGAACCCGAAACTCAAGGACTCTAAAGAACGACAGAGCCAGCAAGTGTCAAAGCTAGAGGGAAGCCAAAGCTGAAGGACTCCAGTCCAAGTTCTTCCTGCCTCAACCTCCCATGCCTCTGCCCCTCTCCAAACCCAGTACCCCGCTGATAAGAAGATGGACAGACCTGTAGCTTAGCCAGTGATGCCGAGGTGGGAGACTTTTCTCCTCCTCTTCGAGAGGCTTCCTGTTGACGCACCCACACAGGCTGTTCCCAAACAAATGCTCTCTGACCTCTCTCCCCAGACAAAGCAGTACTCTGGACTCTCTCTTCTTTATAACTCCAGTCAGCCAACCAACTGTATGCAAAAACCCTGCTCAAGGATCCTGGGATCCAAAGATGGCAATTGTTCAGCCATTCTGGAGAGTAGTTTGACAGAATATTATTATCAAAAATGTCCATTTCTGACACTCTACAAAATATCTGACCGGTACCCCTTAAATGGTTGCCACACTCAAACAGGGCAACTCAAGATGATTTAATAAAGGAAGGTCAGTGATGTGCTGGGGCCAGCGCTACCAGCCCATGAGAGCCAATTGGCGACATTTTCAGAATGTTTATGAGCCAGTTCCTACATTGTTGGTAAGCCTGGAACCAGCCATGGTGGGAGAGTTTACACTACAGAAAGCAGGAAATGTTACAAATCAGGGTCTGGTTTGGTTTGGTTTGGTTTTTCCGAGAGAGAGAGAGTCATTAAACATTTACCAGCACACCCTTGGAAGAACCTGTAAAAATGTGGGCAAAGTTAAGGGAACTCAAGTCGGATAACGCAGTCCTCTGAGGTTAGCAACAGTGGGGAGCTGTGAGCAGCCAAGCCCTGAAGGGGCAAGGAATGGTACCAAACCCAGACTGTAGCTGAAGGGGAGGGCAAGGGGACAGAACCTTTGGAGAGAGGCAATCCTGTAGGGCAGGCAATAAGGGAAAAAATACTCCAATCTCAGCCCCTTCCCACCAACCACCTCTGGCCTGCTGTTGATGGAGCCCACCTGAAAGAAGAGTGTGTGGGAGCCTCCCCCTCCCCGATGAAGCTCAGAATGATTAGCTTCCAGAGCACCATGCAGAGGAATGAAACGTAGAACGTGGATCTGGGGCACCCTGTATCCAGAACAAGATGCCACCAATTATTAAACACACACACACACACTCTCTTTCTCTCTCTGCACAAGGACATATGTGTATTTCCAGAAGAGCCCCCAAGTAACTGGTAACAGGGGAGGATGCTGGCAACTGGATCAGCAGAGGGAGACTTTCTTTTCATTAGACTCTCTTCCATACTGTTGAACTTTTATTTCTGTGCCTATAGTACCTTTTCAAAAAGCGAGGTTTTTCTTTTTAACAGCAGTGCTTTTCTTTCTCTCTTTACACATTTGGGGTGCCTAGCAAGTGCAGAGCTCATTTGGTGGGACAGTAACTAGCCGCCACAGGGCATGATTGCAGGGAGCACCATTTGCTGAGGAGAGACGGACACCTCCTGGAAAAAGGCCATACAGCAACCTATGGGGAAAGCACGGACGGCCCTGTGATACAAGGTAGGAGGATCCGCGCCGGGGAAAACGTGGACTTGGGAGCTGGGCTCTGCCCCAGATCCGCTCTGGGAACTGGGCAACCCCTCTGAGCTTCCGTTCCCTGGCCCGTGGTGGAAGGAAACGGCCCCTAAGGTGGCGGGGCAGGAGGGGCTGGTGTGGGTGCCAAGGAGAGGGGATTTCCTTCAAGGCAGAGATTTTGTGATCCCCGTCAAGGGACTGGAGTGGGGGTGGGGGCTGCTTCTGAATACTTTTTCTCTTTCCAAGTCCTTTGTACACACCTCGAAGGCCTGGAGTCTGGAAAAGGCTTCCCGGAGCGAGCAGATGCCTCTAGGAGGCGGGAGCCGGGCTCCCCCTTGTGGCTGCTCACGCAGCTCCCTGGACGTGGCGCAGGGGTCCCCGGGGGAGCGCAATGGCTGGGAAACGCTCCAAAGAAAGACTTCGCCCGCAAGTTCACGGACACCTTTGCCTCCTCCTCCCTCTCACCCTTTCAAAACGGTGCCTTCGGAGGAAAAGTCGCCCCTGTGGAGGCTAGCCCAGGTCCCACCCGGAACGAGGGCTGCGTGTCAGCTCCTAAAAGCCCCTCCGACGGGCTTCTCGCACTCTCCACCGAGACCTTCGACAGGACAAAGTGCCAAAACAGAATGCTGTGGCATCTCTCTTCTACATTTAATAAGTGAATGCTTTGAACCTCTGGTAAACACGACATGAAATTCTGTCACAGGACCCCTAAGATTGTGGCACACTTTTAAAACTATGAATGTGGAGGCACCTGGGTGGCTCAGTCCTGAAGCGTCTGCCTTCAGCTCAGGTCCCGGAATCGAGGCCCACATCAGGCTCCCTGCTCAGCCGGGAGCCTGTTTCTCCCTCTCCCCATACCCATCCACCCTGCTCGTGCAATACTGCAGTGAGTACCTTCTGCAAAAAAAGCACCCCAAATGTGTAAAGAGAGAAAGAAAAGCATTGCTGTTAAAACAAACAAACAAAAAAAACCTCGCTTTTTGAAAAGGTACTATATGCACAGAAATAAAAGTCCAACAGTATGGAAGAGAGTCTAATGAAAAGAGCTGTGAATTCGTAGTATAATATGGTATGATCTGGAAACAGAGGCAAATTCAAAGTTGTAGGCTACCTATTTTCTCTCCAGCCTGTCATTTTTAATTATAAACTCACTGGAGATAATGTTCAAAGTGAAACGGCAGCCCCTCCCTGTGTGACAGGAGGGGCCAAATGACTCTCCTGCCCCTGCCCCCTCAGGCCCCTTGCCCCTGCAGGTGCCCCCTAGGTCCTCTTTAGGGAGCACTTGCTAAGTAAGAGCTTGCACACATACAGAGCTCCCATTCGTTCCCCTGAGATGTTCAGAAAGCACATCCGGGTAGCCAAGGGGAGGGCTGGCCTAAAGGACCCGGGCTCCACACCTGCCACTGAGGGACCAGGGATGCTTCTGGTAAAGTTGGAGCTGGAAAGGGCCTCATCCATCGGCTTCTTGGTGACCCAGGACAAGGGACTGAGGCCTGAAAGGGAAAAGGCCTCAACCTAGACCCAGATCTGTCCCCAACTTCCTCTCAAATGTTCTTTCAAGGAGCTCCACTGTCCCTGATTGAGGCTCAGAGAAAGATCATCATTACTGTGACAGAAAGGTGGAGGGAGGCCATGCCCACCTAAATACACTGGACCCCATTCCCTGGGAAATGTCATGAGCTTCCCCATGTGTTTAGCATCATGGTGCTAGGGGGTGAGTTCTAGAAGGCCTCGGCAGGTCCCCTTGTCCAACCCTCATATTTCACAAACAGGTAAACTGAGGTCACAAAGGGAACACAGCCTAGTTATGAGGCCTTGGCAGGGGAACAATACCCTAGTATCCTAGGAGGCTCCCCCACCGAACACTGCATAACAATAGGAGGCCGAGTCCCCAGTGACCAAGGCCCTGGCACTAGCCACAGGGCCGTGTGTCTTAGCTGCTGTGGTGAACAGAGCCAGGCCCAGGATGCAAGCAGGGGGCCACAGGGCAGGCCAGGAAGATCAGAGGCTTTGCCAGAGGCATTGTGACCTGTAAACTGGAAGCAACAACCACCTCTTTATGACCAGGGTAGAGAGAAAGTAGTTCTTACAATCATTTTAATGGAAACTAAGAAAAAGAAGCAGAAATCATGTGTTTCTATGTCAGAGGAACATTTGCTTACCACGCAAGCTTTGAGTCTCCATGTAAGCACTCCCTCCTCCCTGAAGCCTTCCCAGTTCTGTCAGGCAGGCTTGAGTGACTCCCTAACTGGGGGTCACCAAGAGCTCCCTGCTCTCCTCCTAGATGATGAGCCCCCCAAGGGTGGAACCGAAGGCCAAGGCTTCTCTGGGACACTCCCAGGAATAAGCGCAGTATTGAAACCTAGTCGGTGCTCAGTAAATATCTGACACCAACTAAACGAATAGCTACCTGGACTCATCCCTAATCACAATAAAGTACAAAAAGCTTATGAATGCAACTTGGTAAATCTTGATATCAAAGAATCAGAAAATATGGAAGAACAAAGCATAACAAGAATCCTTTGAGAAACAAGTTATCTTACACATACAAGGTTTACAGTGTTTCTAGTTCAGTGGGTAATCCTCCCATAAAAGTTCTCAGATTCTAGAACTCTGGAGCAGGCATGACTGACCAAGGTTTATCAGCTCTAGACCCAAGGCAGCAAAGGCCCAGGGAGGAGAAGCAGGGTCAGGCTGCAGTGAGATCAGAATTCCACTTGATTTTTTGCTTATTTATAACTTTCCTTTTTCAAAACCACTAACTTGAATATGGAATAATATACTTAATTTGAAAACTAAAAAATAATCTAAAGATACATTGTAAGATAGAGGATGTCCCTGCCATTCTTGTCTCCACACACTCGCTCAAGCAATCACTGTGTTAACAGTTTTCCATGCATGCTTCAGAGGTTTCTTAGGCTTAGCCAAGCAAGATGAATATTTATTTTATATTCCCTCTTTATACACACACACACACTGGCAGAGTACATACACTGTTAGTCTCTGCTCTTGTTTTGTTCTCTTTTTTTAAAGATTTTATTCATTTGTTTGCACAAGCAGTGGGAGTGGCAGGCAGAGGGAGAAGCAGATTCCCCGCTGAGCAAGGAGCCCGATGCGGGACTTGATCCCAGGACCTTGGCATCATGACCTGAGCTAAAATCAAGAGTCAGAGGCTTAACCGACGGAGCCACTCAGGTGTCCCTATTTTTCTCTCTTAATAAACCTTGGATACTTTTCTACATGGGTAGAGGTCTTTTATTATTTTCTTACAGCTACACAGTATTCTTCTATATGGATGCAACATACTTTATTTACCACTCCTCCTCTCTCAGGGATCGCTTTCACCTTTTGTATTTCAAACAATACTGCAGTGAGTAGCTTCTGCAAAAATACGTGCTTGCTCAGGTTTGCCGCTTTGCCAGAGCCTCTCCATGTTCCTCAAGCCAACCCAGATCCTTCACTTTTGGCACATCCCAGGCCCGTTTATTTTCTGAGATCCACTGGTGCCCAGGAGGAGGGACTGAAGTAGGCAGCCTCAACCTCCCAACCTGGCCCTCTCCATGCCGGAGGCAGAGCTGGGCCTCCGGGTTCTCCTGCACACCCTTACCCACCCCACCCCGTCCAGGGCAGGCCTGCACCCAAGGGATGACTAACACTTCATGGGTGATGATGGAGCCATGGGTCCTCTCTAGTCGTACATCCGTCACCCTCTTCCACCAACAGGTGGCGCTGCTTTCCGCCTTTAGACAGTTAATCTGCTCCACAGGAAGCACGACTCCTGCAAGAGTAATAAACTCTTTACTCTGGGAATAAATGATGGCTTTTCAGCCGTATGATTATCCATACACCTCTCTACATGATCCTCCAACAGCCTAGGGCCACGACTACAATTTTCTCTGGTTTCTCCCTTCTTGGTCCCTTTCCGTGTTGCAGGTACAGGCAGTTTGCCTCATTTCCCTGGACGCTGGGAGACAGAAGCACCCAGTAGTTATGAACTTGGGCTCCTGAATCAGACTTTTGTTCAAAATCCGATTCCACCACGTGCCTTGTTGTGTGGTCTCTGGCAACTGGCTTCACCTGTCCGAGCTTCCACCACCTCCTCTACAGGACTGGAGGACAGCACTACACACCTCACTGAGCGGGCAGGAGGATTAAATCAGGTGTCACGCCAGCAGCGTGCTAGGCATACGGCAGGTCTTACACTGATCTGCTCTGCCTGCCCAAATTTCGCACCTCGCTTGGGAAGTCTTTCTTAACATACACTGGTCTTCCATCAGGTCGTCACACACTACAAGCTTGTTCCTGCCCCAAAGTCCGCACTTGCTAGGGCCTCTGCCTGCAATGCTCTCCCCCTTGATCCCCCCATGGCTGGGTCCTTCTCATCCTTTAAGTCTCAGCTTCTGAGTCAGCTCAGGGATCGTCCTTGTCACCTCAGCTAGAGTGGGGATCTCCTGTTTTGCCTCCCCCAGTGGCACCCTGTTTATTTAGCACCTGTTACCACCTGCTGTCTTAGGTGTATACTCAATTTTGTGACTGCACTCTCTTCTCCTGTTGGAATGCATTCCAGGAGGGCAGCTTCATTTTCCTCGGGTTTCCCAGCACTGCACACAGTGACCCCTGCACCTGGGAGGTATCCCATAACTGACTGGTGGATGACTGACTGAGTGGATGAGAGCACATAGGCAGAGCTGTGTTTGAACTCTGTCCACTGGCTGCTTTGCACACCCGTGTTCTGATTTGCAGGCACACAACCAGCTCTTTGAGGGTAGGAATGGTGTCTCCTCCCTGGTGCAGCCTTCAGTGGGCAGAGCCAGGACGTGGGGAGAGGGCAGCAACTGAGAGAGCTGCTGAGGGCTTGTTGGTGGGAGGGGCCCCATGGATTCAAGCAAGACAGAAAATCATCCTAGGGGAGGCAAGCCCAAGTAAGAAATGTGCTATGTCCAGCCAAGTCAGAAAATGTCCCCATGCCTACAGAGACACCCATCTTGAACATACTCCCCTCAGAAGCACCCAGCTGCACTCTCTGTAAAACTGAAATCACACATGTGATGCACTCTCTCTTCTGCCCAGATTTTTCTGGAGCTGGGGAGATGGAGACACAGTAGCAAAGCCCACATACTTCACCATTTAAAACAGATCCAAATCCAGGTCCACATTCAACCACACAACATACTGGGCACCTCTTAAGCAGCAAACATTGTTCTGGTCATGGGAGAGACAGCAGTTGCTGCCCCACATGGAACTTTCAGTTTAGTCAGAGGCACAGACAAGGCACAGCAAGCAAATAAGCATGCAGACTATCCACACACTTATGGGCTGGTGAGTCAATGCTGTGATGCAGAGTGACCGCTGGGGTTTGTGGAGGGTGGCTTTGGCCAGGCTCATCAGGAGGTCCTCCTCTGAAAAGGAGCCAGCATGCGGAGAGCGCTCCAGGAGAACAAGCTCAAAGCCCTGAAGAGCATTTAAAGGCACTAAATGGAGACCAGTGTTGCTGGAACCCGGAAGGCAGAGGGCAGAGGCACTGGCCCTCTCCATGAGGTTGAGATAACCCACAAGACACCCCCAAGTTGGCAGGTGGCAGAGAGCATCGAGCCTTGTTAACTAGACTTAAAAGATGGGGGTATTCTATACTGAGGGCCATGGGAAACCTCTGAAGGGTTTTAGGCAAGGAAGTTAAATGATCTTCTCTACTCAGGAGAAGTTGACAACATCCTGGCCATGAATGAATGAATTGAATGAACAACTACAGAATCAATGAACGTGAGTCATTTAGAGTCCTCTCAGTGCTCAGATCATGCTGAGTTCTTCAGGGACATGGGCACAAGAAGCCTAGGACAGCCCACAAACTCTAGAACCATGAACTCCACACCAAACACAGCACAGACAGTATCCCTTGGTCACTCAAGAGGCTGCTGGCTTCAGCTCATCAGCACGGTTCAGCTCTCTGGCCCCTCTGAAGCTCTGCCCATCAAGCAGACAGGGAGACCAGACAGGAGAGGGAAACATTTAATGTCACACAGCCAGGTGACTCCACAAGACCTCAGATGAGGGCAGCACTGGAGCCTGGAGGTTTCCCCCTGAACTGCAAGCCCCTGGGGACACCTAACACCCCTCCGTCTCCTACCACGTCATTCTTTTTTGAGATTCAGAGAGTGAGAGAAGAAGGGTTTTCTGGTAGCAGAGGGAACCCGGACCTCTCAATTCCCACCAAGAAAACAAGGACAGAAGCTGACTTCAAAGCCAATAATGCCTCCTGTATGCCATGGTCACAGCCCTTCTCCACAAGAGAAACCAACCAACAGACAAGAACAGACCTTCTCCCTCACCCGCGCCTGCAACAGCTGTCCTCCGCCACAAAGTAGGGCTGTGGTTTCCATCCCATGTCCCAGCCCCTGGGTGGAGCTGGCCCCCGAGTGAGTGTTCACATAAAGTGAGAAAGGGAGATGACGAGTGGCCAATGTCATGGGCACTGAAGCCAGATAGCCCTGGGCTCCAACTCTGGTTCTATGGCCTGCCAGCCCCATGACCTTGGTCATGTATCAAAACCTCCTTGGGCCTCAGTCTCCACATATTTGAAAGGCAGATTAAAATGCACAGGCTTGCAACTTTAATAAAATTATGCATATTGAGGGTGAAGCTCAATGTCCCTCTGAAAAAAATTGTTCAGAAACCGTATTTACATCAATGCGAATGTTGATGATGGTGGTGGAGTCAAGCAGTACAGAGGACTTCTACTGAGCATCTGGACCCTGGGCGTTCCCAGGTTTCATGCTAACCAGGGGTATCTGGAACATATTTGTTAAATCAGGAAAGAAGAGAGGGATGCTTTAGAAAGATTTCTGCAGACCCCGCTAGTGAGCAAAAAGTCTAATCCGGCTGGCTTCCCAGCACCCCACCCCCACCGCACCCCAGACTCCAGGAGAGCCACCTCCCAGCCCCCACTCTGGGATACACCCCTCGGTGGTAACAGGTGTCCAGGTGTTGCGGCGAGCAGCTTGTGGCCAGGGCCTTGAGAGCTGGTGGCGTCACCGCAGTAGCTCCCCTCTCCTCTCTCCTTCAGTGTCCAGAGTGGAGGCTGGGGGCATCTGTGGGAGCAGAAAGAGTATCATGTGGCCTGGGCTTTGGCAGAGCTTGGCTACGACTTACCTGTGGCCACGGGTATGACTGGCGGTAAAGGCGTGACCAGGGTTTCGATTTGCCCTTGCCTGACCCCCACAGCCAGCAGGGGTAATTAGGGACCTCTCCTCAGATTATGGTCCTCCGTTTCCCACCCCATCCCATTCTAACTCCTAAAGTTACACCACCACGGAATGAGTGAACAGATTCCCACCCAGCAAGCCCTCTGGCAGCCAGGCACCGAGCACCCAGCAGAGCCTGGGGCTACGGTGCCAACTTGTGAGCCAACTCTCAGGTTACAGAGGTGGGGTGATCTCAGAGAAGAGATGCAACCCAACTAACTCCCTGCTCTACAGGTGAGGAAGGGCCAGGTATGGGCACACATGTGTACATGCATGTCAACCACACACAGGCAGACACACATGTATGAACACCCAGTGCCCACACACAAAACCCTTGTCTCCACAAATACCCTTTGAGCACCAGGTATGCGAGGCTGGGCACTTTGCCTGAGGGCACAAAGAGGGTATGGCAAAAAAAAAAAAGGCCTCACCTATGGGCAGATGTGACTACGTCATTTTTGCTTCTCCTGCTCCCTTTCTAGGGCAGACTGCACCCCACAGACCCTTCTCTCCCCCCACCCCCACATTGTTATTGCTATTACTAGGGTCATATTGGGCCTAGTGGTGCTTCCCTATTGCATCCAGTAAATAAGGGCCATTAGATCAATGCATTCCATGGCAGTCTGCTTTACTTAGATTGATAATGAGTAATATATTTCTGTGCCCAGACTTTGTGGGCACCCACAGGGCCTGAGCTGCAGGTGCAAAGTGAAGCTGCCTCCCTTTCTGCGAAGAGCAATCACTACCTTCTCCTTCAGCATACACACACACACACACAGTGGGAACTGATTTTCACACTTTTCCTGCTTACCTTTCTCACTCTGGTTTGTGTCTTCCCCACCTGCCCCAGGCTCGTGATGCCTATCGCCTGGTGCCTCCTTCTCTTAACTATTTCTGCTTCAGAAATACTGAAGCGTCCACCCTGGCTGCAATTAACGTCAGCTGGGGCACTCAGCACAGCAAAATCTAGGCATTATTACGTGAGCATTTCATCCAGAATGGCCCCTTCCCTGTCCTCATCACACAGCACAGAAAAAAGGAATGAGAGACACAGTGACCGCCCTACTTGGAATACCCAGGTCCTCTGCATCTTTTTTCCAACACACACTGCCGATCTGTCATTAGACACTAGGGCACTGCACCCAATCATAAGCCCCCTGGGGTCAGGAGGCACTGGGCTCTTGGGGACCGAGTCCTCCTGGCTGTCAGAAGGCAGTCCTTCTGAGAAGTCGGAGTGGGCTGTGTCCTCCCTCCCACCGCCCCCACCCCCACTTCAGATGCAAAGTGCACATATGGCTCATCTCCATCTTTGGGGGAGGTTCCGTCTAAAGTCCTCCCAAAGATTCAGATTGTATGACAAATCACGTTCTAGACTATCGTGGCGAGAAAGGGCCGGGGCATTTGCATCATTACCCCCAGACAACAGCTTCATTAGGCTGAAAGAGAGGTTTGCAGCCGCGTGAGCTCTGCCACTGACCTGGGCCTCTCACTTCCCCCATTGTCTGTGGGCTCCAAGGCTCTCACTCCAAACCATATGGTCCGTTTGGGCATCTCACACTGCCTTCCAGGAAAAGCAGGCATGTTGGGAAGCACTTGGAGCAAGCCAGAAGCCTGCCCGAAAGATCACAGGTGCAATCCTGCCCCAAAGTGAGATCAGTCTGTGCCAGGACAGAGAAACTGCTAGAGATCAGAGGGGGCTAAACTCTGAAAAGCAGGGTGTGGGCCTGAGAGGGAAGGAGAAAAGCACCTTAGCAAGAAGGCAAAGGAGAGAAGAACCACTTGACATTTGTCCCTCACATAGAAGGCAGCCTGCTGTCCCAGACCTATGAGAGCATGTCTGGCAGAATCTTGGTGTGGGAAGCAACGGGGTAGCAGTGCTCATGCTGGGTCTACCCTTTCTTCACCACGGCCCCTACTCAGTCCCCCAAGTATATGGAGACCCCACAAGGGTCCCAGACTCCAGGCATTTCTCCCACAAATATGATAAGCAGACCCACAATCTGGCAGGCCACTCCCCTTCTCCAGTCCCCAGGAACCTAAAAACCTGAAAACCAGCCATCCATTTGAAGAAGACACCCTGGGTTCTGGCTTAAAGAAGGCTGGGAGACAGGGCTGGGTGGATGAGCTGTCCCATCCCTATTTCTTCAAAATCCCATCTTTTTGAAAATCCTCTTTGCTCCAAGCCTTTGCAAGATTCCAAACAGATGGAATGAACCCCGGGAGCCAGCACAGCCACATGGGCCTGGTTCCCAGAGGGAAGGGGAAGCCCAGCACCCCTGCCCAGAGAAGGGGGGCGCTGTCACCTTGGACAAAACGGCGTGCCCTCCCTGTCATCAAGAAATGGGCCAGCATGGGCCTCACCTGATGATCCTTTAAGAGCAGAGAAAGAAAACAAACTCTGTGGCACAGCACTCCACTCCGCCAACAGGGCGGATTAGGGTCAGGATTAACATTTTAAACTCAAGCCGACTTTCTGACTCAAAGATCTTCCATCGCTAATCGTATTACTATCTCTGGGATTATTGCTTTACTGGCTGCAGAAGAGATTCTAAAAATCAAATTGCTTAAAGTTGCCTCCTGTTTTCTCTTGGCTCTTTGGGAGGTAGGGGGGCGGTGTGGGCTGTAGCTTGTTAAGGAGACCACTTCTCAAGTCGAATCTCACTTAATATTTCTCTCCTGCCCCGCGCCAGGCGGCGGTAAAGAAGACGGGCGACACGGTTCCTTTATTCCCGCCCACGCCTGCTCCTAATTCCTGGTAATTTATCCCATATTAAAACTTCTTTAAGTAAGAATGGACAAGCATCAGCACCTGCTATGCAAATGCGGCCAAATCCAGCCCGGGCCGCGGGGCGTGCGCGCCCGCCCGACCGCGAGCGGCCATTCAGCGCTCCCAAGGCGCCCGGCGCGCCCTTCATATGGAAACGGGCGGAGGGCCTGACAGATTGCGCCGGCCGCTCGCTCGGGCGGCGGGGGCGGGAGCCGGCGAGGCGGGGGCCGCGGGGCAGGGCGCGCGCCGGCCTCGGACACGCCCCCCAGGGGGTGGGGGGGGCAGCGGGCCAGCTCCCGTGGGTGTTCCGCCCCCGAACTTCTTCTTCTCTGGGAAGCGCCCCCACGCGCGCGGCCACCCGGTGCCCGAGCTCCCCCGACGGCGCCCTGGCCTGCGGGGCTCCGGGTCCCGCCGTCCCGCAGGCTGGCCCCGGGCTGCCCCACCGGGCGCGGGCGGGGGAGCCAGCCCCGCGAGCAGCAGGCCCGGGCTCCGGCGCGGCGGGCCCGCCGGAAAACAAGGATTAGCTGGGGGGGGGGGGGGCACCTTTGAAGCCCCGTCCCTCCTCACGTGGCTGGAGGCCGCGGCGCAGTCTCCTCTCGTGCGGCCCTAATCCCCGCACGCGGCCCGCCCCGCCGCGCCCTGGCCCTGGCCCTCTCGCTCTCCTCGGCCGCGCGGCTCGGGCAAGACCCCCTTTCCCCGGCCCAGGAGCCTGTATTGGTGGCTCGGTGAAAGGAGCGGCGGCGGCGAGGGAGGGGGCGCGCGGGCGCGGCCGGCGGCCCAAAGACGTGCAAAGTGATAAATACATTGTTTCGCGGCCGCCCGCTCGCTCGGTCCCGGGGGAGGGAGGGGGGCATAGAAAATGAGGCATTTTCTTCCCCCTTTAACGCAAGGGGAGTACCAATAATTCATGTATGTTATAATTCTTCATTGCCCCTAGGTAGTCTGGGAAAACTGGAAGAAAAGAAAATGCCAGAAAGTTACGGTAAAACTTAAGATGCGGCCGAAGTCGCTTTCTTTGCCCCTGCTGCGAGTGTTTGAATAAGAAGAATGCTCCCGGACTGTAACAAGCAAAAAGAATGAAGAAGACAAAAGATTTCCAGAAAAAGGTTTAGCTAGAAGACAAGGCAAGTGAAACTGAAAGGAGAAAAAAAAAAAAAAAGCTTTTACAATGGAACAATAAGTGTACTAATCGCTTTGATATATTATACAAGCCCAAAGACCCAAAACATTGTGTAATTATTTATAAATGACTTCTCCACTCCTGTGTATAATGCAGAGGAAAGAATAAAACTGCAGGCTACTCTCTCTAAACTATTTCTAAATAGACCTGGTTCAAAAGAAGGCAGAAGTGTTTGAAATAAAATAATTAATGGTGGATTTTATGGTTGTCTCATTAAAACATTTTAATTACTACAAACAAAATGCATTTGTGTTCCAACCCAACATGAATTTATGTAGCTGCAGCGTTAAGGAAGAGAAAAGCAAAAGAAAAGCACTTCAGCTATTTCTCTTTTCTCTCTTTCAGAATTCTGTCCATAAAACGATAGTTAAATTCCATTAGGATAAATTTCACTGCGACTTCTTTTGTACACACAGGAGAAAACACCCTCGCACAGTTTTCCCACACTTGACCCACAAGCATCTTGGAGGGAAGGGGGCTGTTTTTAATCTCCACTGATGATGTTCTTAAAGACTCAAACACATGAAACAGACAAAAATGAACTCTGGCTTTAGCAATATCCCATGGCAGGTGCGGCCTGGATTTGGGGAGATGAATCTAGTGACAGCAACAGCAGGGGCCTCTGTTTTGTTTTGTTTCTAAATCTGAGCCCAGAAGATTTGAAGAAATCTACGAAGCCAAAACTCAGAGGCTTTGAAGGAGGCTCTGGATTGATTCTAGCCTCAAGCAGCTGATGTGAATATGATTCCAGGCCTCACTGCTGAGGGGGGTGGGGGGTGAGCACCTTCTGCCTGTTCCCTCTTCATTTCAGGGTCTGCACCCCGTGAGCCCTCCCTGCACAAGTGTGCACACCCCCACTGTACTTTGGGCACAAAAAGGACATTGTTTCACCCAAGACTGGCCCAAACCACAAACGCACTTCAAACCTTGGGTGAGCCCAAGCACACATTGTCCCCGCCACTAGGCTGGAGAACTCAAATCAAATCTGAAATTTTCTTATGGAAAGAATTTATTTGGCTGCAGAATTGACCAATGTGTTTTTGGAAGACATTTCTTACACAGCGCTAGAAGAAAGTTGATTTGCACCAGGACTTCCCCTGGAGGCCAACATTCATCCCACAAGTAGGCAGATTGTACACAAACAAACACATCAGTATACAATGCCACAGAATATTCAAGCAGACCTCTCTGAGGTGGGAAGTGCATACAGCCGGCACTGTATTTAGCAGGGCAGGGGCCGAGGGGGCCTCCGCGGATTTCTGGAAACCATGGATAATTTGCCATTTTCCTTGCTCTGTCACTGAAAGACCCCTCTGTTTCCCCTCTCCTGCCTGGTCTCCCCCCTCCCTTTTACCCCCCCTTCCACAACTGTCATGGGTCATCAGTAAAGAAAACAGGGAATTGTTTCTCCTTTCCACTCCCCAACCCTACCCTGCTTCTCTTAGATGGAAACGCATATCTGCGGGTGTATTTAACAGACTGAAAGGAATACTGTGTGCCTCTTGGTCCAACATCTTCCTCCACCACTTCCTTTGGAGTAACTGCACCTTTTTCTTCCTTTTTTTCTAAAAAAAAAAAAAAAAAAGATTACAATGTTTTCTTTCTAAAATGCCACCCACCTAAACCCATGCCATCCCTCCCCACAGGTAGCTCCAGAAAGAAGGCGATGATGGTAGACAGAACAGTGTGGAAAGGGTGGCCCTCGTACAGCTTTGCTTTGTGCACAAAAACCTGCCTTAAAAACTCGGTGCACTGCACTGCCCTGTGCCCAAGACCTGGATGGATGAGTGGCTGGGTAAGGCGCCAAAACCCTTCACCTCCCTTAACCTAAATGGCATCTGAGAGTTCATGTATACTGTAAAAACAAAAGAACATTGCCTGTAGCAGAATCCAGATCTACATGTAGATGTCACAGCACTCTTGAAATTAATATTCTGTGTAAAAATTGGTGTGGACGGGGAATGTTACATCTCAGCTAAAACAGTTTGGGAGAAAAGTATGAAATGTGATGATGTCCTTCCTCCCCACCCGCCCCGCCCCGGCCCACCCAACACATCCAGATTGTCATGCCAGCACGTGGAATTGCAGGACCCTAACCCCCTCAGCCTCATTCCCACAGCAACATCTCTAAAAGCCAGTTTGTTCAACCTCAGGCTTATATGTTTCCGATCATCAAAAGGGAGGATGGCGAGGAAGCCATCTGGCTCAGCTTCATGTCCCCAAAAGGGCTCAGAGGCTATGGGTACTAACTCCAAACGAAGTCACACGCATGGTCCCTGAGTCACTGACAAGGCTAGAGGAAGAAGATATGCACCCACAAATTTAAATCTGCTTCCATCCCTGCATTTCCACGCCTATACACATGAGGATTTGATGATGGTCTTTTAGAAATTGTCTGGGGTGCCTGGCTGGCTAAGTCACTGGAGCATGGAACTCTTGATCTCAGGGTTGTGAGTTCCAGCCCCATGGTGGGTGTAGAGATTTCTTTAAAAAAAATTAAAATGTTTTTAAAACTCTGAAATTGTCTTATGAGCAGCACAGACAGTTTTGCATTTGTATATGCCAACCACATTCATTTACTGCAGGTAAATATTTATAATTTGCCACTATTTTCTCCTATTTTGGCCTTTCTTCCCTTAAAAAAAAAAAAAAAAAACACAAGAATCTCAGAAGACCCTGGAAACATTAAACTCCTTGCTCAACCCTGAGAGCTTCTCCTCCCATCTCTCCAAAATGCCAGTTCCTTCACCAGGTGTTGACATTGCAAAGGTCCTCTCAGTATGGGACTGGAATCATCTCCCTGTTGGGTCCGCCGCAGTGGTCTTGACTGAGTCAGACCTCCTGAGCCTCCTGGAAAAGGCATGCCTTTTTCAGCCCCTGCATCCCTTCCAGGGATCCTCCCCTCCCCTCCCCTCACGCTCCCCAGTTGTCACCCAGGCAAGCAACACCACAGAAGTCCCAGTCTTGGCATCACTTGGAGCACCTCTGAGTGGTCCTAGAAGCATGTCTGATCTGCCTCACAGGCTTAGGTAAGCACAGGATAGGAGGGTGGATGCTAAAGCAAGGCATTTATTCCAATATGAGAACCAAACAGAGGCTCTAAGTATCAATCGCCACTACAGCATGTGGTCCATATTTCCAGATTCTGATGAGGGCACCTGGGCTAGGATCCCCCATCATCCCTACCGCCCCAGGTGACCACAGTGTGAGAAACTCTGGTTTCATCCAGTCCCTTGGAACATCTGCCCAACACACCTACCTCTGCCCCCAGCCGACTGACAGCTGGATGGCTCACACATCAGGCAGCCAGAAGACCTGGTGCAGCCCTTGCCACCTCAGCGTCTGCTGGGGCTGGATTGATTGAATCCTAGTGTGCTCTGGGAATGAGGGCTTCCACAGATGTGCTCTGTACTAGCCTCCAAGGGATTTGGGGGGGAGGGCAGGAGAAACTTCTCAGACTTCTTTGGAAGGGAGAGCTCTGAGCCTCAAAGGGAACACATGGGAGCCTAAGCTAACACCTTGTTCTCATTCTCCCAGGGCTCAGCTCCATCCTCAGTGGGTCACCTGCTGGAGACACAACCCCCGCCCCCCCGCCTGCCAAGCCTCAGATGCACTTATGAAAAGCAAAGTGGGCAGACACTAATGTCCATCGAGGAGTTGCCCCACGCACTGCACAAGAGCCGGGGCAGGCTGGGCAAGGCTCAGATGCCTGCCCAGTAAGGTCACTAAGGCTCGGGCAGAGGAGTGGGGCTCACGCGGGAGAGAGTATAGAGCCACTGTTAGCTCATAAAGTGCCTTTGGGCACATTTGAAAACCACACCTCTCTGAGAAGATGCCATCCCACATCACAGCACATGGCTCGGCACGTGGTAGAGAGGTTAGAATTTAGCCCCCACTTGCACAGGATGCTCTTGTGTGGTGAACCACTGGAACCACTGTGATAGCCCTGCTCAGAGAAAGCAACAGGAAAAGGAGACAAAGAGGAAGAAGAAAGACTGCCATGGCTATTTGAGGCCCATCACAACTATCTCCTACCCTCTTCCCACTGGGACCCCATAGAAGCCCCATCCAGACTGGCCCCTACATTGTTGCCACAGTCATCCTCACCCGCCCCTTCTACCTAAATTGTCTGTTCAGGGCGCCTGGGTGGCTCAGTTGGTTAAGCGACTGCCTTCGGCTCAGGTCATGATCCTGGAGTCCCGGGATCAAGTCCCCCATCAGGCTCCCTGCTCAGCGGGGAGTCTGCTTCTCCCTCTGATCCTCCCCCCCCCCATGCTCTCTCTCTCTCTCTCTCTCTAATAAATAAATAAAATCTTTAAAAAAAATAAAAATAAATTGTTCATATCCCATCCATCCTTCAATGCCTTCTCAAGATCCCCTCTGCCAGGAAGCCTTCCCTGACCAGCCCTCTTCCTTTGGGGAGGTACACAATGCTCTTCAGGTCTGTTCCCTAAGTGGGCCCTCAGTACTTCTTCATAGCCAGTGGCAGGCGGCCCTTCTGTGGCCAGGTCTCCCCTGTTGGCCACATCTCCCCTGGCCACGTCTCCCCTGCTCCATGACGATAGGTCTGCCTGACTCTACGCAGAGCATCTGGCACAGGGCAGCATGCAAGAAGCACTCACTGTGTACTTATGAACAGCGATGGAAAAACCTGGAATGGGGGCTGAAAGGACTCCCAAGTCTGGCCCTAGTTTGACCGCCAGCAATCCCTGGGGTAACCTGGAGAAAAGACCCCTCCATCTCCCACCTCAGTTTCCTAGATATGAGGTACAGTGCACAGATGAATAATCTCTAAGAGTTCTGCCAGCAGTGAACCCTAAGCTAATGAGGCTCAGGGCCCATGACCCCCATCAGCCAGGTTTTCATCCTGGCTGGCACAGTGCTTGGTCCGGAATAGGCAAGCAATATGGTATAGGGGTTGCCTCAGTCTCCACGCTTTGGCAACAGAGCATTTAACTTGGTGTTTTATTTAGCAAACCTCAGACATCAAACCTAGCCAACTCAAGCAAAAGAGCCCTACTAAGAAAAGTCCTATGGGGTTTCTTGCGCAGTCAATGAGAAGACAGAGAACCACCTTGGAATATAGGGGGCTTGGGGGATGGGCAGCAGAACCACAGCTGAAGGCAGGCCCACAAAAGAGCTAGGGCAGGATACCCACTGGCTCCTGGCCACGGCTTCCATCACTGGCCACTGGCCCATCCAGGTTGTTGCCACAACACTTGTATACTCTGATCTATCACCAGCTCAGAGCCTAAGTTCCAAGTGGGGCATGCAACTGACCCCATTTAAGCCACATGGCCATACCCCAATTGCCAGGAATGGAGAGGGAGGTGTTCATGCATTCAAATTCCTTCACAGGAAGGCCCTTCAGGTGCAAGGCAGCCAAGAAATGACAAATGGCCACTCCAGGGACCCTGTTCCCCTGAACAGACAGATTTTCTTTCAGGAATTTAGAAAAGATGCTGTAGTAGGTTGAATAGTGGCTCCCCAAAAGATATGTCCACCCAGAAACTCAGAATGTGAACTTACTTGGAATAAGGTTCTTTGCAGCTGGAATTAAGGGAAGGATTTCAAAACAAAATCATCCTGGACTAGGGTGGGCCCTAAATCCAATGACAAGGGTCCTTATAAGCAACGAAGACACAGAAACACAGAGAAGGCGGCAGAGACTGAAGTGGTGCAACTACAAGTCAAGGAAGGCCAAGGATTACCAGAAGCCACCAGAAGCTAGGAGAGGCACAGAACACACTCTCCCTCAGAGCCTCCAAAAAGTGCCAACGCTGCTGATGCCTTGATTCAGACTTCCAGCCTCCTAAAGAACAAATATCTGCTGTTTGAAGGTCCTAATTCGTGGTGATTTAGTACCACAGTCTCAGGAATATAATACAGGGGTCCAGCAATGTCAAATCAAAGGCTGGTGGGAGTGCATCGGAGCCTCAGAGAAGCAGAGTGAGGATGCCTCAGCTCCAGCAGGCTCATACAAATGCCAGCACCTTTGTGTTCCTTGAAATGCCTAGTATCACCCAACAATTTCCCTTTCTGGCTTAACCAGATTAAATCCACTTTTGGTGACTTGTAACAAATCTAAACCTCTTCTATATGAGCATGTATAGCCTTCTCTCCAGGTTGGGAGTACATGAAAGGCACCGTAGAAGGAAAGGCTGGGCTGGGTAGAGTCCATGAAGCCGGAAAACCAGCACTGGACAGCCCGCCAAGGCAGGCTCTGCCTCCAGACAACAGCCCTGTAAAAAAGGGACAGTGTCCCAGGCAGGGACAGCTCTGAGGACAGCAGGGACCAAACTGAGGCCATTACCCAGATATCATGGGAAGCTGTTCATTTTGTTTTTAACCTCCCCACCCCCATAATCTGGTGCTGTTCCCTAATGACTAGGGACAAAGTTGGGGATGCCTGGGTTCTACTGCTCCAAAGTGAGCACTGGTGACCAGAGAAAAGTGACCGCTGACAGACATAGTGAAAACCTTCTGCTATACCAGGGGCGTTTATGCCGCTAAGGGAGAGAACGGAATGGTGGGGGGCAGGGGGGAGCGGCTCCGCTGAGTGCTTGCTACCCTCTCAAGAGAGGCATTGTAAAAGGGGGGCAGGGGGCTCTCTGAGGGGAGGGGAGTCTCATGCTTTTGTTACTTTAAAAGTTATTGGAAAGTGTTGGGGGTAGGAAAGCTGGGGGACTAGAGTGGTGTTAGGGGTGTTTGGCCAAAATTGCACTCAACTTGAAAAACCATCTGTTCCTTTACTTTCCAAACTGCTCTTCCACTCTCTCCCACCCCCGGCCCCTAGATGAGGGTCGGCAGAAATATTCCCCTATTTCTTCACCAACCTGGGAGAAGCAGGAGCACTTAACTTATCTCTGACCTCTGCTCTATGACCCTTACCCCGCCACTCTCCGTCTTTGAATAGGGTCTTCCCTCGGTTCTGAGGACGCTGCCTCTGCCAACCATTCGTCCGGCGCTGCGTTACAAAAGCGCCCTTCCAAGTGTCCCTCGAACATCATTTCACATCATCCTCAACGGGAGAGACTTCTGCCCCATTTTACAGGTGGGGAAATTGAAGTCAAATCTCTTGGCCAAAGCCACGCGGCCAGTCAGCAGCGGGAGAACGGAAGCGAACCCAGGCTTCCAGCCGGCTGCAGGTTTCCGCAACTTGCTGCGCAGCTCACACTTGCCTGCCCGCGCCCCGCCTCCCCGTCCCAACCCAGCAAGGGGCGCCGGGCCCGCCCCCGGAGGAGCGTGCCTCGGCCGCTAATCGCCGGGCGCCCCCGCCTCCGCTTCACCGCCTGGAGACGCCCCCGCCGGCTTAGCCCGAAGACGGCTCCCGGGGCCGCGGGACGCCGCCGATTGGCCGGCGGTAATTACGGGCACGCTCCGGGAGGGGGGAGGGGCTGGGGCGGCCCCCCGCGAGCATAAATTATGCAAATACCCGGACGCCGCACGGGGCTGACCTGCCGCCTCGCTCCATTCACGGGGGCTGCCGCGGGGGCGGAGGTGGCAAGGGAGGGGGGCGCCCATTGTTGGGGCGGGTACTTAAGGGGTCCTGAGGCCGGTCGTGTGCCACACTCGGTACTCACACGAGCTCATCTGTTCGCCGGCGAGATCACTCGGGAGACCGGCCGGGAGCGTGGCCCCTGCAGACGAGGCGAGGAGGTGAAGCCAAACTCCAGGAGCGCCCCCGCGCCTTTCCAGGCCTTCGCGCCCGCAGCGGCCACAGGGTAGGCCCGGGCCGTTTGGAACGTAAGTGCGTCCCGGCGACCCTGCCCTCAGCGCGGGCTCCCGTCCTCCAGGAGCCCTCTTACCTGCCCTTCGGTCCTGCGCCACGCAACGATGCCAGCCCCTCTGGAGACCTGCCTCTCGGACCTGGACTGCGCCAGCAGCAGCAGCAGCAGCAGCAGCAGCGACCTATCCGGCTTCCTCACCGACGAGGAGGACTGTGCCAGGCTCCAACCACCAGCTTCTGCCTCTGGGACGCCCGTGCCAGTGCGCAGGGGCGCTCCTGGGGTTCCTGCAGCCTCCGATACTCCCCGGGCGCAGGACGACGAGCAGGAGCGGCGGCGGCGCAGGGGCCGGGCGCGTGTGCGCTCTGAGGCGCTGCTGCATTCGCTGCGCAGGAGTCGGCGTGTCAAGGCCAATGACCGCGAGCGCAACCGCATGCACAACTTGAACGCGGCGCTGGATGCGCTGCGCAGCGTGCTGCCCTCCTTCCCCGACGACACCAAGCTCACCAAGATCGAGACGCTGCGCTTCGCCTATAACTACATCTGGGCTCTGGCGGAGACTCTGCGTCTAGCCGACCAGGGACTGCCCGGGGGCGGTGCCCGGGAGCGCCTCCTGCCGCCGCAGTGCGCCCCCTGCCTGCCCGGGCCCCCGAGCCCCTCCAGCGACGCAGAGTCCTGGGGCTCCGGTGCCGCCGCCTCCCCCTGCGCCGCCGCCGCCTCGCCACTGTCTGACCCCAGTAGCCCCGCCGCCTCGGAAGACTTCGCCTATGGCCCCGGAGACCCCCTTTTCTCCTTCCCCGGCCTGCCCAAAGACTTGCTCCACACGACGCCCTGTTTCATCCCTTACCACTAGGCCCGTTGGGGACCCTGTTACCTTCCCACTCCCTCAGGCAACAGGCAGTAGATGGAGCCCCAGCTTCAGTCTCAGGACCCCCAGTGCGGGCGGAGGGAGGAAGCAGGAGCTTTAAAGGGGTGGGAGATACCTGAGCCGCTTGTTAGGTCGCTGCACCCTCACCGTGGCTGCCCCTTGGTCTGTTTCTCCAGCCCTCAGCCCCGGGCCCCTCCTGTCCACCCTTAGACGGCCTTTCCTTTTGCACTTTCTGAACTCCACAAAACCTCTTTTGTGGCTGGCTCAGAGCTGACCCCAGCCACCACTTCAGTGTGATTTAGAAAAGGGACAGATCAGCCCCTGAAGACGAGGTGAAAAGTCAATTTTACAATTTGTAGAACTCTAATGAAGAAAAACGAGCATGAAAATTCGGTTTGAGCCGGCTGACAATACAATGAAAAGGCTTAAAAAGGAGAGACAAGGAGTGGGCTTCATGCATTATGGATCCCGACCCCCACCACTGCAGGCTTGCTCTAGGAAGAACACGAGACTTGCGTAGCTATTCAGGCACCGGGCTGGAAAGTACTTTAATTTATTCAAGATACTTCTTTCATATGAAAATGTATTTTTGTACATAAAGAGTTTATTATGAGCTATCAAAGTTTACATTTTTGTACTGCAGATGTTTCCTGTAAATAAAAACCAAGTAAAGAAAATAAGTCACCAAGTTTCTCGCCTAATGTTGGTGTCTCTCTGAGGCTTTCTCCCCTTCCCCTGGCGGTTCAACCACTAAAGTGAAACACTATCCTTACCCACTTCCAAACCTTCCAGTCCCTTTTCAAAAACAATTAAAAAAATAAAATGCACCTGATTTCCACCAAGAAACGGATAAAGACAGGCCAGGGCATTTGGGATCCATCATTTCCTTTCACCTTATAAACACAAGGGAGATCTTTCAGGCTCCCCATAAGCCAATTAAGACTTTTTAGTGGGGAATTAGCCCCGGATATGCAGCTACCTGTAGAGGTAGGGGCGGTGGGAGACTCTTTCTTTTGAGGAACTCCACATCAGCTGGCTCTGTGTTTCAAAGAGAGGGGATTAAAAAGATCAATACAGTGTGACCACTGGCTAGGAAGTCCCAGTGACAGGTGGGCCCAGGCTGGGCAAGCAGAAGGGTCCACTCTTATAACAGCCTATTTAGAGGGAGAAATTGATTTGTAAACAATGCCTCCAAATTGTTGTCCATTGAGGCTAGGATCTCCCTGGCTGTGAGGTGTGGGATGAATTATGCTGGTGTGGTATTCCTGGACGGGATGTGCACCTGCCTAAAATTGTGAGTTAGGGTGCCTGCACACACACACCCCCACATCTACCTCCCACACACATGCTGGGCCCACAGTGGGGGGGGGGGGTGGCGAATAGGGAGACATTCGGTGGGCTCCTTCCCGGCTTGCTCAGCCAGTCTTCAAGGGCAACAGCCAAAGCTTTCATTTGCTGCCAGAGAAATCAGCCGCCCAAACTCAGTGGGGATTTTTCTGACTGCAGTGTGTTTGTTGTCTGACAAGTAGCTAACACCATTGGCCACTAGCAGCTTTTGTTTTAAATTTCAGAATGCGGATGATTACAAGAGCTACTTCCTAAAATGCACTTGCTGTCTGTTCCCACAGCTCACAAGTTACCACACATGAAGACCAATTTTCCCCCCCACTGGGTTGCCCCTTCCCATGAATTTAATTATTTAGAAGCAGGAGTTCAGGAGAATAGTATGCTCTCATGTAAAAGAAATCATATCTGTTTAGGAGGTACACAGAAACAGAGGGTCAAAAGTAAGCCACGAAAAGCATTTTCTCCTTCTGCAAGTGTTTTCCCTCTTCACATATGTCCTGACAAGTTGGATCCACAGACTCAGATGCTGGGTCTCCAGCAGGCATCGCTAGAGCCCAGCCACCAGCAAGGAGCCCTCTTTCCGATAAAAAGGCTCCTTTACAGAAGGTTCTGGAAGGTTGGGTGCCTTCTCTAACTGCCCTCAGAGCAGACAAAGAAGCCTCCAAGAAAAGCTTCAAAAGTTGTGAGGGCACAGAATGGAGTTGTTTCTGCTAAAAGCTCTAAGGAAGAAGTTGTGTCTCTTGAATGACCCTGCCTGGGGCCCCACTCTATTGTCTGTCTCAGAATTAATTCACTCTAGTAGCTTTGCATTTTCCTATAGCAAAAGACACAAATAGTCTGCATCAGATTTTCTGCTTTCCTGTGCTTAGGATGTTTGGAAGTGACTCCTTTCAGCCCCAGACTGCAAGAAGAGCAGGTCCCCTATGGAGACTCTGCTCAGCCAGGGGGTAGGTGCACATATCTGGGCCAGAGGAAGAGAATAGCTAATTATGTTTATCATTGTCCAAAATCCTTGGGAAAACCAGCAGTAAACAGACACCCCAAAATCCCCCAGGCATTCTGGAGCTCACAGCTGCAATAGGACCTTTGTCTCCTACAACGGCACGCAGCCAGCACCGAAAACGGGAAACATCACGACCCCCAGACTGTAGAAGGGCGAACCATGTGCCCAACTTTGTTGCCAAAATAAGCTCATAACTTAAGGTGCAGGGCCCAGAGCACCTTCCATCTAAAGAAACATCCTTCACAACATCAACTGCTGGGGGGGTGTCTCCACCCCTCCCAGTTAATATGGTTCTTCCAAAGAAGAACGCATATATGTACAGCCCTTGGAGCTCTCAAGTAGGAGAAAAGGAAGGTGTTTTAAAATGCTTATCCCTAGCTCAGGGGCCTCTTTCTTCCTGCAGTAGACTCTCGTTCATCCCCTGGCATCTGTGAAGACAGGCTGGGGGTTACTAAAATATTCTAATCAATTATAGAGCAAAAACTTCCTGCTGACAGCCATGATTCACTTCTTCAACAGAACCTTCCACCGAGGAATCAGCAGGCGCCTAGGAAGGCTTATTTATGCTCCACCTTGATCTCTCTATTTGCTTCTGTCCTGGTGTAATGTATATTTGTACACACTGCTTCCAAGCCTCCGAGAAACCAGGCCAGGAAAGACTGGGATGCCCAGGAAATGCAGGATTTCCCTCTTATCTTTAATCACTCTTTGTCAAGCCCCTGCTGTGGGCTGAGCACCCTTCTATGCACCGTGGTGAGCAAGATACACCGATACACCGAAAGGAGCTCAGAGTTTCACAGGGAAAGACAAAATACATTCCCCAGAGACCGTGGTAAATGCTGAGGGACAGAACATAAAATCAAGTAAAATAAGGGGAATAGGGAATGCCAGGGCTCAAGAGAGTTTGCTCTTGCAGAAGAGATGATCAGGAGGCCACCTGGGTGTCTCGGTAGGTTAAGCGTCCAGCTCTTGATCTCGGCTCAGCCTTCGATTTCAGAGTCATGAGTTCAAGCTCCACATGGAGCCTACTTAAAAATAAAAAAAATAAAAAAAAAATTAAAAGAGAAGATGGTCAGAGAAGGGCTTTAAATGAGATGACATCTGGGCGCCTGGGTGGCTCAGTTGGTTAAGCGACCGCCTTCGGCTCAGGTCATGATCCCGGAGTCCCGGGATCGAGTCCCGCATCGGGCTCCCTGCTCAGCAGGGAGTCTGCTTCTCCCTCTGACCCTCTTCCCTCTCGTGCTCTCTGTCTCTCATTCTCTCTCTCAAATACATAAATAAATAAAATCTTAAAGAAAAAATAAATGAGATGACATCTGAGCAGAGGCTCAGATGAGAGAGGAAAGAAGCAAGCCATGGCATTATCCATTGGGAAGCACCCCAAGGAGAAGACACCACAAGGAGAAAACCCTGGCTGTGCATTGTGCAGAGAGGGTCAACAAGGAGGCTGATGTGACAGGCACAGAGGGCGTGGGGGTGGGGGGAGCAAGGATGGAGACAGATGGGGGGCCGTGGAAACTATGATTTTTTTTCCTCAAAGTAATTGAAAGGTTGAAAGCCGGGGAGTGATGTGCATTGACTGATAGTTTTTAAAGCCACACTGGTTGTTACAGGGACAGCAGTCTTCAGGGACCAGGACCGAAGCAGGGACTCAACTAAGCCTCTGCACATTCGTCCTGAAAAAGGGCTTACAGTGGTAGAAGGGGTGAAGAGTGGTCAGAAGCAGGACAGCTTCTGGAGAAGCCAACAATAGGATTTGTTTTGGGTTATGAAAGAAAGAGAGAAATAAAGGATTGCCTTTAAGGGCTGGGGTCAGGAGCAATGAACACACAGAACCCGTCCCTAAAAGCCCTTTATAAGAGGTTACGGGTGCTGAAACTGCTCATTTAGCACCCAAGCCAAGATGGAAACATGAGTTTCAGTGTCCCTAAGATTAAAGACAGATTGCTGCTCAAAAGAACCATAACTTCTGGGCTCAAGGCCTAAAAATAAGGCCTCAGAGAAAATTCACAGTGGGGTAAGGGAGAGGGGCTCCCGATGTCACGGACAAGATCCTCACCAACATCGTCACTCTAGACAACATCATCCTAGCCAACACTTAAACAGCACTTATTCAGTGTTCTAGGTACCTGCTAAACACACGACACATATTCATCTATTTAACTCCCACAACTCGTGAGGTCAAAAATATCATGGTCTCCATTTCACAGATGAGAGAACTCAAGGCACAGAGAAGGCAAATAATTTTCCTGAGGCCACACAGGAAGTCGTGAAGCTGGGGTCTGAACCTGGGCAATCTGGCTCCAGGGAGCCTGCGGCTTGTTAGATTATTTCTGAAGGAATGCAAATGAAAGCATCATGGGCCACAGGTTCAGCTTTCTGAGGCCCAGAATGATCCAGGGGCAAGCCAGGGCCTTTGGCTGAATGAGGAAAAGTGCCGTTCCTCCCACCCTACCCTGTGTACCAGGCCTGTGCAGGGTGCACAGCAGTGTACAGAGTTCCCCTTGCCCCCACTGTGGGCACCATCCGTAAAAGCGCATCTAGTAGCCCTGCCTAGAGGCAAGGATGGCCATCTGAATGCGCCTTGTCCATGACTGCAGTAGAGATAGCCTGCAGAATGTGTGGGGTGAGTTTTCTGGCAAGAACCTCGGGTGTCACTGCTTCAGTTTGCAAAACCAGCAGAGCTCAGAACCTGGTGGCATCCTCTTGTGAAAACACAGTTTCTTCATCATTGATATCTGGCTAGAAAGTCCCCATACATCTTACCAAGGCCCGGACTTCCTTTAGAAAATATTTCTGGGATAGCTCCAACCTAGACCAAACAGGGAATCGAGGCTCCAAAGCTCTACATCAAAGAGCCCAATGGTGAAGACTGGGGCCTGGAAGGTGCTCCTGCAGACTTCCACCAACTGCCTGGATAACCCAGAGGCCAAAGCCCAAGGTACATGTAACTTTAGGAGTGGTCACTTCCTGGGGACAGCTCAGAACAAACACCTAGCTCCAGCACTGAGCTTACTTACGGCCCACTGGGCTGGTGTCCCGGGCCCAGGCAAATCTGGAGGCAGGATGCAAAAATTGGATGTTGGTGTTTCACATGGCTGAGCTTATGCCTTCCATTCTGGCAGCAATTAGATGCCGATCCTGACTGCCTGCTGAAGTCATCCCTTTGTCAGGCGAAGCCCACTGTGCTATTGACCAACATGTCTTTCTCCAGCCTTGAGAGTAAAGGACAATGTGCACCCAGCTTATGCCAAGGTGGTCTCAAGTCACTGAGATACAAGCAAAAGGACACCACTTCTTTGTCACCTCGGATTTGATCTTTGCTCTACCTAAAGAACTCCACTTAGCCCTTGATAATATTCTGTTTGGTTCTATTAGGATAAACTTCCTGGGTGCCTGGGTGGCTCAGTCGGTTGGGCATCTGACTCTTGGTTTCTGCTCAGTTCATGATCTCGGGTGGTGAGATCAAGCGCCACTCAGGCTCCGTGCCCAGTGGGGAGGCTGCTTGAGATTCTCTCTCTCCTTCTCCCTCTGCCCTTTCCCCTGCTCTTTTGCTCTCTCAAATAAATAAATCTTTAAAAAAAAATACAGGTTACATATTATATGATTCCATTTATATGCATTAGGAAAAAGCAAAACGGTAGGAGTAGAAATTAGATTAGGATTTCCAGGGGCAAGTGGGGGAGAAGAGTAATTGGAAATAGAGCAAGAGAGATCTTTTGAGGGTGATGAAAATAGTCTGTATCATGATTCTGATGACAGTTGCACAGTTTGTCAAAACTCGTGCAACTGTACACCTTCAAAGGGAGAATTTTATTTTATGTAAATTATGTCTCAATAAGACTGACTTAAAATACAAAAATGATCACAGCGTGAGTGGAGCTCCTTCCCACGACTGTCACCTGGACATGATATAATGCAGTTTCAGCTATGAGGACAATGACAATACCCAGGCTAGCACCCCTTTAAGGGTTTTCCAGCACCAGTCCCTGGTGAGATATGTACAGAAATGGAAAAGAGTATATTTAGCAACATTTATACCAATTTAAGTCTGTTATATCTAATAACAAAATACTTTAGGCTTCTATTTTGTATGTCTTTGGGAGGTTTCCCCCTTCATTGTTCCAGTAATTCCTTTTAAACTTCTGATCTGAAATGGATTGAAAATGTTTAGAA
Source organism: Zalophus californianus (assembly GCF_009762305.2). Classification (NCBI taxonomy): domain Eukaryota; kingdom Metazoa; phylum Chordata; class Mammalia; order Carnivora; family Otariidae; genus Zalophus; species Zalophus californianus. Next base: position 28,830,682 of record NC_045599.1, on the reverse strand, counting down.
AGAAGAAAGAAAGAAAGAAAGAAAGAAAGAAAGAAAGAAAGAAAGAAAGAAAGAAAGAAAGAAAGAAAGAAAGAAAGAAAGAAAGAAAGAAAGAAAAAGAAAGGAAGAGAGAGAGAGAGAAAGAAAGAAAGAAAGAGAGAGAGAAAGAAAGAAAGAAAGAAAGAAAGAAAGAAAGAAAGAAAGAAAGAAAGAAAGAAAGAAAGAAAGAAAGAAAGAAAGAAAAAGAAAGAAAGAAAAGAAAAGAAAAGAAAAAAAAGAAAACGGGGTCTTCACTGCTTACAGTTTGAGAAACCCTGCCCTAAGGAATGGTGAGGCAACTTGGAGGACCCTGCATCCCTGAATGAACTGCATGAGGCAAGACCACCTGGCCACCTAGAATGCTCCTCTTGGTGAATGAGAAATAAACTTTGGGGCGCCTGGGTGGCTCAGATGGTTAAGCGTCTGCCTTCGGCTCAGGTCATGATCCCAGGGTCCTGGGATCGAGTCCCGCATCGGGCTCCCTGCTAGGCAGGGAGCCTGCTTCTCCCTCTGCCTCTCTCTCTCTCTCTCTCTCTGACTCTCATGAATAAATAAATAAATAAAAACATTTTTAAAAAAAGAGAGAGAGAAATAAACTTTGTTCTTTAAGCCACCATCTCATTGTGTGTCTCTGTTGTAGAAGCCAAAGGCTACCCTAGCTGTCTAGGATCACCACAAGGGCATACTACCTGCTGACTCTGAGCTAAGGCCTTCGTCCCACAAAGAGCTAGAAAGAAACTCTCTCCAGGGAGAGCACAGGCTCAAAGTAGATGCAAAAGCAAACACGGTGAGCCTTAGTTTTCCCACCACAGAGAGTCCCCACAAAAGCAAGGAGCTGAAGTCCTCACATTTTTGGTAGGGGACAGGCAGGCTGGCGGCAAAGAATGTGGAACCGTTCTCCCTGCACGTGGCTTTCCCAGGCTGGTGGTGGCTTTCCCAGGCTGGTGGTGGCTTTCCCAGGCTGGTGGTGGGAGGGGCTGGATGCCCAAGGACAACAGGGACAGCTGAAGACAAACTGTAGCTGCCCCAGAGGGATGGCTCTCAGGCCTCCCCCTTAGGGGGCCAACGCACTGGGCACGGGTGCTTCTGGCTATTATCAAGGGTGCTCGGGCAAGGTAACTCATCAGTCCAGTACTGCTGACTTCTAATTGTTCCCATCTTTTTGCCTCAGTCTTCTCATTTGTAAAATGGGGAATAAGGACATTATTACCTATCTCCATCGTAGAATTTTTCAAGGTTTCAATGAGAAGTCATTCACATAAAGAGCTAAAACGGTGCCTGGCTCATTAAAAGAGCTTGATAAATGTTAGCTATTGACTGATTGAGCTTCAAGCCATTACCCTTTGTAATGAGATGATCTCTTTCTTTGGTCACCAGATGGTCCCTGTGGTGCTTGAAGGCTGTAGGCCTTAGATACAAACCTGACTAGTGTAACTTGATTCTAGTGCAGCAATTTGAGTTTAGGGGCCAATGCTATACTTCAAATGTAAAACTGTGATTAGAGTACTTAGGAGGGATATTAAATTATACCTAGTGATGGTCTGGTGGAAGCCAGACTCAAATCTCACAGCCTTTAAGACCTCTTCATATAGAGCATGAGTACATGAGTACAGTGCCTTCCAGTTTACAAAGCAATTTCACATCCATCATCTGATATTAGCCTCACGATGTCCAGTGAGGTAGAAGGGATTATTGTATCTATTGCACAGATGAGACAAGGGGCTCAGAGGTTAAGTGGTTCACCCAAGGTCACAGGGTTAATGAGAGGAGAAGGTGGGGCTCAGAGCCGCATCTGGTTCTAGGCCCATTCCTTTTTCCCAGATACTTTTCTGCTTCTCCAGGCTTGCTTCACCTGACCTGGGGCACACCTCCACTTCGCCGTCATTTCTACACCATGATTTGTAACCAAGCCAAAGATAAATAATAATGGTGAGATGATTAGGTTGGAACCACACAAAATTGCTGCTATCGGAACTATGGAAATGACAATTTTGTATGGTTCAGCCTAGTAACTAACACTTATTTGGATACTTACCACGAGTTAGGCACTAAGCCAAGCACTTTACAATTGCAGTGGGGCTTACCTAATCACAAAAGCTCTATGACCGCCATTTTAGAGATGAGGAATCTGAGACCAGGGCTGCAAAACTAACGAGTGATGGGGGGCAGGATTTAAATCCAGGCATCTGATCCCAGAGCACAAGCACTTAACCACTGTAGTGCCCTATCATTTCTTTCCCCAGCAAGAAGACACAAGCCACTAATGACAGAAACCATGTTTTCTTTGACCATATAGTGCTGCATGCAACACTTGCTATTCATTCGTTCGTTCGTTCAATAAATTTGAGGACCTACTATGCTTCTTGTTGTGACACAATTTTCCATGAATCGCAAGCATTTCAATCCATTTCGTGAGCAGAGGCACTGGCTACTCTTGTTTCCAGATTATTTTTTCAAAGATATTTGTATATCAAACAGCCTTGGAAGATAGAATTAGTGTCTCCCTCTGGGGCAAAGGGCAGAAGACTGTCCAGGATAAGAGAATCAGGTTCCCAAAGCTCAGGGTTCCTCTCCTATAATTCGTGTGTGCAAGTTATCAGTTGGCCCTCTTTCTGTCACCCTTTAGAAATCAGGACTTGGGAAACCATCACAAAGATGCTAATATTCTGACTATTGCTATTGCTGTGAGTAAGAAGCTATCCTTTGCCTCTGACCCAAGAGCCTCATATCTTCTACTAGCATGAAACTGAGGCAGGCTAACTTGTTAATTTACATAGGATGCAATCAAACTCAGAGTTCTTGACAGTACCGTGCAAGTGCTGGCCAAATGGATGAATGCATGCAACGAGCCCTCCTTGGGTACAGGCCACTGTGTCTTAGATATTCTAATACCATTTGTTGGGAGCCATGGCTGGCTGCCATTGCCAGAGAGAGAACGCTTCAAGAAAATAGCCAGGAGTGTGGGTCTCTTCTCCTGGGGCTGACCACTGGTCTGCAAAATAATCAACACCAGCATTCACTAAGAACCAACTGCAACTGTGCATCTGGCTCCAATTTCCTAAAAGCCACAGTGTCTCCCTAGAAACTCTTTGTAAGTGCTTGAGGAGCAAAGGTTCCACTCAGCTCTTCAATAAATCCTTATTGAGTTCCTACTAGGTGCCTGGCTCTCTTCTAGGATTTGGGACAATGAGACAGACAGGATTCCTGCTTTTATGAGGTTTACTCACTGGTGGGAGAGACAGTCAACATACAAAGCCCCAGACCATGACAAAAAGCTCAGCAAAAACCTAAGAGGAAAATGCGCTAACAAGTGAACAGAAACCACTTTAGAAGTGGTGGTCTGCGTAGACAGCTTGGAAGGGGGAACCTCTCAGCTGACACCTGAGTGATGAGAATCAACTCTGCTCAGATCAGGGGGATGAGCACTTCAGGCAGGGGCAATAAGATTGGTGTGCTCAAAGGACAGCTACAGCACCAATATGGAAGGAGCTCCACCAAGCAGGGAAGTGGTAGAGGCTACAACAGAAAGAGAGACCAGGTCCTGTGGGTCCTAATAAAGCTCCAAGGATGTTTCCTGTCAAAATGCCACCGGGCACAACTGAGCGCAATCAGAATCCATCAGCCACAAGGGCAAGGATTGCCACACTGAAGAAGGTGCTCAATCCTGCACCATGAAGTACTTTTGCCTCAGCAACTCTGTCATCTATAAGGTGACCACTTGCTGGGGAAAAAAAAAAAAAAAAACCCAAATAACTTAGGTAGCACAAATCTACAGAGAATGGGTATTTAACAAATTAAGCATCCCATGGGAATTTTTTTTTTTCTTTTTCAAGAGTAGAGCTTCTGTGACACCAGCTGAGCTCAGTGGACCTGGGTTCATACAGAAACCCCTTCCTGGAGATTGCTTGAAGAACAAAAGTAGTCTCCCCCTGATTATGGGTTGGTTACACAAGGCCATCAACATGTGGGGGGGCGCTGCCAGACATCAGAAGAAGGGCCAAGGAAGACCTTGCAGGTACATGTGGAACCTGGAGTTTTTAAAGGAAGGGTAAGGGTCGGGGGAGAAGCCCGGGGACCTTTGCAAATGTCCAAGCACCTCCCAGAGCCACCTTTTCTAATGCAGTTGAAGGAAATATTTTTTAAAAGGAAACACTCAATGGCACAAGGTGCAAATAATCCACTGATAGCAACAACCACCCTAACAAACTTCTAAATACTCAAACCCAGGGCAACAACTCGATAAACAGAGTAGGATCATGTCATGGAAAAAGTACTATCTGCTAGGAATGGCTGTGAAGACTACGTAGGCACATAAAGCTTAAATAATATGCTCAGGGGAAATAGATGACAAACTTCACATACACATTGATCAAAATAGTGCAAAACCTAGCCATAGGTTAAAAAATCAAGATTGGAGGAGTTAGAACTGTCAACAGAAGCTCAAAAAAGGTGAGAAGGTAAAGTTACACATTTTATAAGGTTAAAAATTTAAAATGCAAAAATCTCAATTAAAAATTATAAATGAAAACTGTTTTCCAAACTGGAATACGAGTTTTGAGGAAAACAGGTTTTCCAGAACCATCAAGACCTAAAATAACTTCTAGAAACCCATTACTTTAGCCAAGTGATTCACTTGCAGAGATACTACAAGATTTAACAGTAATAAAAATGCACACAGTAGCTTTTAAATGTCCTTAGGCATTTACAGCTTTCTCTCAGCTACAGGCAGCAGTTTTAATAAGTCGCCCTGTCCAGATTTCCCTAATGATATGCTTTCGACATAAAAAAGGGCTTGTGAAACCTAATTCCTCTGACAGAAGCGAGCTCGGGGCTCTGAAGCAGCGAAGATTTCAGATTTCCGCTGGGTCTCCTTGCACCTGCCCTTGCGAGGCACGAGGTTTTGTGTGCAGAAGCCTCCAGGGGTTGAAATTTAGCCCTGTCCATGTAGCAGGAAGGTCAGCTGAAGTCACTGGGTCCCAAGACACTGGACTTCAATCTCCGACCAAAAACAAAACATCAAAACACTTCTATTCACCAGGACGTGCTTAGCAGCGCGCTTGCATTCACAAATGTAACGCAGCACCGTGCAGCTTGGAGAAGGGGGCTCTGCTTAGAAATTCGATTGTTCTTCGGCGATCTGACAACCTCTATCAGATCTGTGTCAGCCCGGCTCCAGCAAACACTCCAGAGAAAGCCAGCCTCCTCCAGGCTGGGCCTTGGTTGCCACCTGATACCTGAATGAAGAGCAGAGCCAGCAAAATCCAAAGTCCTTTCAGCACATCTGCTTCTGTGGGAAATGGTTTTGATTTTCTCAAAAAAACATTAATGTGGAAGAAAATTAATTTTTGATGGGCTTTTAAAGACGAATGTTACTCACCACTAATCAAAGCAGAAGTCTTTGACCAGGAAGAAAACCCTTGCTCCATCTGCCTGGGTATTTCTTAGTACCTTCCCATCTGGGCAGTGCTCTTATGTTATCTTGTTATTATTTGTTATAAAGACAATAATTAAAATAGCAGCCAGCGCTAACTGAGCATTTACTGTGTGCCAAGCATTGCACTACTTAGACCTCACAACAAACAGGGAAACGGCATTGCCCCCACTTTGCAGAAGGGACACTGAGGTTCAAGGGGTTTGCCAAAGGAGGTTACCCAGCTGGCAACTGGCTAGACTTGAAGTCAAGTTCTCAGCTGCTCTGGGTTCTGCTTCAGTTTCCTCCCCTTTGCAGTGAGTGCATACAGCTCTGCACTTGCCCCAGGAACTTCCCTGCAGTCTCACAAATCCCACTTTAATTTGGCCAACCAGGTATGGGGCTCTGGGCTAGCACAACCCTCCTACCACTGGGCATCCACAGGGCAAGGAAGCGAGTACACACACACACGAACACTAGCCCAGGACAGAATGCAAATGACTTGGCAGTGGCACCAACAGGGTCAACGGGGATTGAGAAGAGGGGACAATTAATTCTGACAGAGGCATTGGGTAAGCCTCCCAAAGGGAAGAGGGTCTGAACTGAAGCTTCAAAGATGGAGAGCACGTTTTCAGAGTGACAGTGTATTTCTGAAAAGGAAAGTGATGAGATTATTACTATAGAAAATTTAGAAACACAGAGAAATGTTAAAAATAAAGTAAAAAATATCTTTACTGCCATCACCTCAAAATAACCACATTTCTCTTCTCACCAAAATAAGGCAATGCAATCATGTGTACAGTGTGTTGAGTACTGACACGTGAATAAACCTGTTTAACCACCATCTCGGTGAAGATACAGAACATTTCTATCATCTCAGAAAATTCCCTCATGTCCCCTTCCGTTCAATTCCTTTCCTTTTCTGACCCCAGACAATCACCGATTTGATTTCTGACACTTTAGGTTAAGTTTTGCCAGTTCTAGAATTCCATATAAATGGAATCATATAACATGAACAGTTTTATGTTTCTGAGATTTAGTCATATCATTATGTACATCGGTGATTCAAACTATTCTATTTGCTGAGTGATAATCCATTGCATGTGTGTTTATATATTCACCTGTTGATGGACATTTGGGTTGTTTCTGGGTTTGACCTATGGCAAAATGACTGCTATAAACATTCATGCACATCTTTGAGGGGACATGTATTTTCATTTCTCTTGGGAAACTACTAAGAGTGGAGTAGCTGAGCCATATAACAAGAGTATATTTAACTTTATAAGAAAGTGCCAAGCCACTTTCCAAAGTCGTTGTACAATTTCTGACTCCTGTCGGCAACTGAACCCACATCTTGACCTAACGTCTTCCCCTGGCCTGTCCCGTTTTCCTTCATCCCTGTGCACACTGGGAACACTCATTCGATAAATCACTTGTTTGAGAATCCCTGATACAGACTCTGCTTTCAGGGAAGTCAACCTAGTGCAATTAACGAGGCTTTCAGGAAAAGACGCAGCTACCCCCAAGGCCTACATCGAAAGTAGGAGCTGGTTATGTCTCTTCCCTGGACTTCAGTCCCCTGAGTCAGGGAATTGATTAGGATCCTTTGCTATGCTCATATTCTGTCACCCCTAGGGAGGACTCTGTGATCTAACTGAGAGAAATGATGCTTTGTCTCCCTTCCTCTGCAGAAAAGGATCCCCAGAACACACAGTCACCCACGAGCTCTCATAGCTCAGCAGCATACTTTCCCCTCTGCCAGTTTTAATATATACTAAACTAGATATACATTAGCTAAACTATATATAAATTAAACTATGCTAAATTACTCAGTGATATAGTAATTAAATTAATACATGTTAAACTAGGCATCCTACTTCACTCACCTTGGAGTACGTGGTGCCTTGAGCTAAAGGTGAGCATCTCCTTTTATTCATGACCCAGAATATCATATGCAAACTTTCTGAGAGGCATCATTCCACAGTAGACTTGATTCGGGCGTCTAGAAAACACAGCCTGCAATTGCAAACCCGTGAAACGCTACACCATAATTACAGTCTCCAGGCACCTCTAATGACCCATTAAGGTGGATTTGTAGAGCGGGCAGACTCTGCAGCCAACAGCAGGTGAGACTGCAGGGTCTGGCGCTTTCTCTCTGAGGGCAGAGACCCACCAGAAGCCATCTTTTGAGGAGGAAAATCATGGGGGAAGATGGGATTTTATTATCTAATTTTATCACCACAGAGAAGAGAAATCCTGAGATTTTCTACATTTCCTACACTAAAAAATCACTTTGAGAATGGAGAACCTCATGTACCTGGCTTATGAGAATACAAACTGGTATATTCACTTTGGAAAACAACTGACATTATTTTGTCAAATGCTATCCATCCATCCGCTGGAGCCCAGCAATTCAGCTCCTAGTCACATATTCTAGGGGAACTTTTGCACTTAGGTACCAGGGGATGAGTAAAGAAGCATTGTTTAATTGCCCCAAAGTGGAAACGACAATCTGAATATCTATTTTCAGGAGAACGGATAAATATCCCATGGTACCAGCACACAATAGAGTAATAAGCATAAATGAATTACAGCTACATACACGAACATGAGTGGGTCTTAGAAATGGAATAGTGAATGAAAAAAGCAAGGTCACAAAGATAATACAAACAATGTAATACCCTTTTTATAAAGCAACGGAAAATACTAACTTCAGGATGGTGGTCAAGGGCAGGGCAGAGGAATAAGACACTAGAGGGGCACACGGGTAGATGTGCTGATAATGGTGATGCCATGTGTTGAACAGTGTCCCTCCCCTTCCAAAATATGTCCAAGTCCTAATCCCTAGTCCCTGTGAATATGAGCCTATTTGGAAATAGGGTCTTTGCAGATGGGATTAAGTTAAGGATTTTGGGCTGAGATCACTCCAGGCTGAGGTTGGGCCTTAAATCCAAGGACTTGAGTCTTTCTTAGAGAAACAAGAGGCAGATTGGAGGCACAGACATGGGGAATAAGGCCATGGGAAGACAGAGGGGGAGATTGGAGTTATGCTAGCAAAAGTCAAGGGATACCAGGAGCCACCAGAAGCTGGAAGAGGCAAGGACGGAGGCCCCCCTAGAGCCTTCAGAAGGGGCGTGGCCCCGAGCACGCCTTGCATTTGAACTTCTAGCCTCCAAAACTATGTGAGAATAAATTTCTGTTGTTTTAAGCTACCTAGCTGGTGCTAATTTGTTGCAGCAGGCCTAGGAAACTAATACAGAGATGCTCTAGACCTTAAGTTGAGTGATAAGTTTCTGGATACTCTTTTTTAAATTTTGTGCCATAACTTATATATACCTTACATATGTTCTCTTGCATGAAGCAAATATTGCAAAACACGGTCAGAAAAAAATAAAACATAAAAAAGCATGTATAAGGGCGCCTGGGTGGCTCAGTTGGTTAAGCGACTACCTTCGGCTCAGGTCATGATCCTGGAGTCCCGGGATGGAGTCCCGCATCGGGCTCCCTGCTCTTCAGGGAGTCTGCTTCTCCCTCTGACCCTCCCCCCTCTCATGCTCTCTCTCTCTCTCTCAAATAAATAAATAAAATCTTTAAAAAAAAAAAAGCGTGTATAAGCAAAGCAAACACGCCCCAAGCCTATTTAAGGTCCCTGAGAGATTTGAGGGATTTCACGGTATTGAATACCTACTATGTGCCAGGGATCACGCTAAGCACTTTTAGACAATGTGACATATGACCCTCAAAGCCACACTATGACAAGTAAGTTACATTCTGTGGACAAAAACAGGCTGGGGGGCACCTGGCTGGCTTAGTCAGTTAAGCGTCTGACTTCAGCTTAAGTCAGGATCTCAGGGTCCTGGGGTTGGGATCAAGCCCCAAGTCGGGCTCCCTGCTCAGCGGGGAATCTGCTTGTCCTTCTGCCTTTCCCCCCACTTGTGCTTGTGTGCTCTCTCTCTCTCTCAAGTAAATAAAATAAAATAAAATAAAATAAAATAAAATAAAATAAAATAAACCCCTAAGGCTGGGAACAATCAAATGCTTGACTGAGGTAACAGAGCACAAAAGCAGCAGAGCAAGGACCCAGGTGAGGATCAATGTGCAAAGTCTCTGCCCTTCCCACCCTAACACCTCAGGTCACCTCTGCTTACCTTTGACTCCTAAATACCTGCTTACCACTTATAGCTCTAGACGAAAAAGGTAAACATGTACCTACTTTATCTCCTGTTCTAGATTCCTCTTCAGACGAAGCTAGATGAACGCTGTTTGATTTCACCATCTTCACATGAATTATGCATTTCATGTTATCTTCCAACTCTCTCACCATGACCTATGTGGATACCCTTAAATTAATTGGAGAGTGACTCATTCACTCCTCGACCAGTTTACACCAGCGCCGGTGCTGGCAATGCAGAAAAGCCTATGATAAAATCGAGTTTCCTCTCTCTCCTCCTCCTGTAGTCACGGGGGATGGATTCAAGAGGAATACGCTCTCAGGAGACACATACCCTGGTTTGCCTGGGACCTTCCCTGTGTGAACACTGTAAGTCCCACACCCTGGGAAGCTCCTCAGTCTGGGACAGACCAGGACAGCTGATCACTCTTCCTGTGGGGGAAATCTTTTCTTCTGGGGTCTGAAGTATTTACAAAGGGGCAGGAAAGAGAAGCCTGGGTCATCTGATTCAACCATGCCCTTCCTTCTGGGGCCCAGCTTCAGGCCATGCCTCCTCCCTACTTCTTCCTATGAGGAAAGGCATTTTTCAGAGCCTGAGGCCAAGCCAGGAGGCTAGGGTTGTGGGGTGCGGGGGGCACACTCACTCCACTGGAGCAGGTACTGCCTTCACTCCTTCCCTTCCCCACCCCCTTCGGCAGTCAGTGGGTTTTAATTAACTGGTAACCACAGGTCAGCTTTCCACGCTGCATCCCAGCTCCCCTGCCATGAAAGCTAGAAAGGAAAAGCTGCCATGACACCTTGGACCAAAGTCCCCAAGCTGCAGAGTGCCCCACCCTCATCTAATGCCCGCTCTTTGCGTCCTCCCTTCATCAGCACGGAAAAATGGTAGGACCACTTCACTCTACCTTTTATGGAACTTTTCGCATACAGTGGCTCACTGGGTCCTCAGGTAAACAGCAGCGTACATCTGTTTGTCTCCATTCCATGGATGGGAACAGACTAAAGGCAAGGGTCAAGCAAGGGGCAGAGCCAGACCTGATGGTGGGAATGAAGCCAAGCCTCCCAGGGCTCTGAGAAGAGCAGGGGAGAAGTCAAGAAGAAATCACCCTTTCCTCCCCCGCCCTCTCAAAAAATGTATCATAATCCTGGAAAACACACTCAGCAGATGGTTGATTCAGGAATAAATTTAGGGCTGCCAGACTTTCTCCGCCACAAAAACCTGACACTTCTCCTCCCCCGCTGCCTCACAACTGGGGTGAGAAGTAAGGATCACAAAGGTGCGAGCCCAGTGCCAGGCATGGGGCCACGTGGGGGTCAAGGGTGAAGGGAAGAAGTGCAGGAGACCACAAGGACCCTCCACGGTTGGTCAGAGGGTTCCCTACCACCCTCTATTGGAGAGAGCTGGTTCAAGACCCTTGCAGGCTGCCCCCAGAGGCCTGCCTCAAAGTCCCTGGGCTGGGCATGACAGATGTGGCTCCCTTTAATCGAGATCCCAGTCATTTAGCTCAAAAGAAAAAGCACACGGCTCATCTTTCACGTCCCTGGCTGTGAACCTGGGGTGGGGAGGGAATGGGGTCCAGACGGATCTGATAAATCCCATTCTGGGAGATGGCTCCGTGAGGTGGGGGCATGCACACGTGAGTACGTGTGTGCACGCGTGCACTTACATGCACAAAAACGGACTCTGCAAAAAGGGCTGTAAGACAATGTTTGAATCCGTTTGCCCACATCATCTACCGTTTGGGACCCCACTAACAGGGCTAGACCCTGCCCTACAAGTTGTTGAGGAAGCAAAGATGGTGGGCAGGCTCTGGTCTTCAGAGGAAATAAAACCAGACGACCACTGTCTTTATCCCAGGTGTACACTGAGCCAGGCACAGCGGAAGTGCTGGGACAGCACAGAGGGTCACCGAAAGGCTTGCATTTCATTGCCGATGGGTAAAAAGGGGAAAGAGAGGTGGTGGAGCGCTTTAGAAACAAGTCCCCTCTCTTCCAGCAGAAGAAAGCAGGTACGGAGTAAAAAGGGTAGCCGGGCCCCTTGTTCTCTGCTGTCATGCGGTGGTGGTGTTCCCCAAAGCCTCCCTGTTACTAAGCAGTAACTGGGCAGACCCCAGGGAAAGGACCTCAGGGTCTCCTTCCAGCTCAGACTGAAGGCCCCTAGGCCATCCCCGTACAGTCCTACAAGCTGTGATTCCTACCCTTGGCTGCAGGGTCCCCAGTGTCCTCTCCCATCTCCCGGCCTCAGGCCTCATCCATTCTCTCCTCCAGAAGACCACCGGCGGGTTTCATAACACAGTTCTGAGGGGCGCCTGGATGGCGCAGTTGGTGAAGCTTCCACCTCTTGGTTTCGGCTCAGGTTGGGATCTCAGGGTCATGAGATGGAACCCCAAGTCAGGCTCCACGCTGAGCATGGAGTCTACTGAAGGCTCTCTCTCCCTCTCCCTCTGCCCCTCCCCACCCTCTCAAAATAAATAAATGAATCTTAAGAAAGAAAAAAAAAAAAACACACAGGTCTGACAACCTCATTCTTTAAGTCTTTCTAGGGCCACAAAATAAAAATCCTACAAGATAAAATTCTAGACTGTTCACCTCTTCTGCCTCTCCAGCCCCATCTCCCTTTATGCCTCCACACGGCCCCCCCATATTGTGCTTTCTGTGACTTCAGGCTTTTGTCTGTTTCCTCTGCTGGGACATTCTCTTCCCCCACTCATGTCCTTCACACCCCCAACTCCCACTCAGCCCCCAAAGCTCTGGGTCTATCCTCTCCTCTATAAGGCTGTCTCTAAGCCCCTGTGTCTCCCCAGCCGTTAGGACACCACACTGCCCACACTGTACCAGGATTATTAGCCCACCTACCTGCCCCTCCCCCCAGACTGTGAGTCCCCTGAGCCTAAGGACTGACTGTACCATCTATCTCTACAAGCCCAGGGCCAGCCCCTATCACGCTAGAACTGAAGGCGCTCTTGAAGTAGCAAATGGACCCCACTACTTCCTCACTTTACCCAGGAACATCCCTGGGAGGTGTCTGAATTGCTCACAGGCAGGAACCTCAGCACGGGTGTCCAAGATACTTCTAGGAAGGACACCCACCTGAAGCACTACCCAGGTGGCTAGCGGGTCAAGCACCCGAGGGGATTTCTGCACCTCTCTCGCACACAGTCTTAGGATTCAACCACCTCCGAAGTGCAAATGATGGTAACATGTATTTTGAGAGCTTACTGCTTAAGATGTGCTTTACATCCACTATCTCATTTAATCCTTAAAAATACCCAGCAATATCCCATTTTTCATATGAAGAAACACTACGGCATGGGGAGATTAAGAAGCTTCCTTTTATTCTGGTTCCTGTGGAGTGCAAGAACAAAGTCATGTTCCTATAACTCTCACTAGCTACCCTGAAATACAGGTAGGCCTTACTTAAAAAAAAAGCACCCCCAGAGCCAATATTCAGCTTATCTAACAAGTGAGAGTGAGCGGCAGTGGATTTTTTGTTTTACAAACATAAGTCAGAGGCACTGACTACCACCTCCCTCACCCCAGTCAGGCCCTGGGAAAATAATTCAATTCAAATTAACCACAATTTAATAAATATCTATTGAGTGCCTTCTATGTGGCAGGCATGTGGATATGTGCACACACGGGAAATCGAAAGGACAAAGAGCCCTGCTCTCAAAGAGTTCATGGAGAAAGAAAGACAATGAGCACTGCATGTGATAAACAAGAAGGTATATACTATATTAGAAGGTGTGAGGGGCGCCTGGGTGGCTCAGTCGGTTAAGGCTCTGCCTTCGGCTCAGGTCATGATCCCAGGGTCCTGGGATGGAGTCCCGCTTCAGGCTCCGGGCTAAGCGGGGAGCCTGCTTCTCCCTCTCCCTCTGCCATTCTCCCCACTTATGCTCTCTGGCTCTCTCTATCTCTCTGTCAAATAAATAAATAAAATCTTAAAAAAAAAAAAAAAAAAGAAGGCGTGAAAGCCAGTGTCCAAGAAGACTGCCACTCACCCTCACCTTCTGTCACTCATGCCCTGTGTAGTGGTCCCCTCCAACTGATGTTGTGGAAATGGTGGTGTATGACTTCTGAGGTGAGGGTGGCAGAAAAGACACTTCCTCGGTGTCTCTTGAAACACTTGCTTTGGGGGAAGCCAGCTGCCGTGTCTTGAGGACACCCAAGCAGCCCAATGAAGAGGTCCACACAGAGAGGACCTGAGGCCCTTGCCAACAGTCTGTCCTGACCTGCCAACCTCGTGAGTGAGCCATCCTGAAAGCGCACCCTCCAATTCCAGTCATCCCTTCAAACAACATCCAGTTGCATCTTTGTCATAGTCAGCGCCGGCTGCTGTAACAAAATCCTACTGTTGGTTGGAAACCTCTGGACTTCTCCAGGGTGAAAGCTGAAACGGGCCCAAGTACGGAGAGCAAGGAGAACCTGCAGAAAGAGGCAGGTGGCTAGAGATTGGCAGATAGAGATTTGAATAAGCAAGGGAATGTACACAGGAGGCTTGTCGTGGGTGGTCGCAAGAACAGTAAATCTCGGTACCCTCCTGCCAGAATCTTAACAGTTGATGTACAGGCCTTAAGGGGGTTCAGTCCACACTGGTCTCAATACTACATTACCCTCTCAAGCCTGTGTCCTTGAAGTGGCTCCTACTACAGTAGGTGGGGGGAATGTACATTCCAAGGACAGGGTAGGAGACAAGGAGCCTCTGATTGCTTGGGTCCAGCTCAAGGGTCAGCTGGCGGTCACATCCTCTTGATGACCCCCTCCAACAACCATTAACTGGGTGGCTTTTAAGCAACAGATAGTTCGTCCTCACAGCTCTGGAGGCTGGAAGTCTGAGACTTGGGTGCCAGCACAGTCTGGCTCGGGTGAGGGCCATTGTCCTGAGTTGCAACTTTTCCCTGTGTCCTCACATGGCAGAGGGATTGAGGGAGCTCTCTGAGGTCTCTTTTATAAGGGCACAAATCCCATTCATGAGGGCTCCACCCTTATGGCCTAATTACCTCCCAGAGGCCACTCAGATAAGGACCCTCACACCCCTTACCCAGTTTTGAGGGATCTAGGATAACTGCAAGGCTCCGGTTTACAACAATCTGATTTGTGCACAGTTTTCCATAAAATGTCTTCTATAGATACAAAAAGCTACAAACTACCCGGGACTATGTCAGAGCCCCAGGGAATAAAACTCTGTGAAGGGGGCGCCTGGGTGGCTCAGTTGGTTAAGCGACTGCCTTCAGTTCAGGTCATGATCCTGGAGTCCCAGGATCGAGTCCCCCATCGGGCTCCCCGCTCAGCGGGGAGTCTGCTTCTCCCTCTGACCTTCCCCCCTCTCGTGCTCTCTAACTCATTCTCTCTCTCAAATAAATAAATAAAATCTTAAAAAAAAAAAAAAAAAAAAACCTCTGTGAAGGGTCTCTCTCTTCTCTGATTCCTCACTCCCATAGCTGCTCCATGATTCTGCTGGTTATTTCTCAGCACCTGCTGTGGTGTCAGGCTTAGCCTAAGTTCTGAGGACCCTGAAAGAAAAGCCAGGCCCAACACCTATCATGTACTCTAAGATACTTAGAGAACTTTCACCTCAATCTTCAACGACCCCTTGACCACATAAGAAAAAAATAAATAAATAAGGCTTCACCACTGGGGACACCCCCCAAGCTCTCCCAGCCACCAGCCTGCCCAGGCCCTCTGCAGGGAGACCTCCCCAGTATCTCAGGTCAACCAATGAAAACGGGCCTGCTGCTTCCGCAGGCCTCCATCCCCAAGTCTGGGGCAGGCCTCTGGGGTCTTTGTGTGGGACGGAGGGGCTGCTCCAGCCCTGTGTCCTGGAATGGTGAGGCACAGAGGCCTGAACCACTGGCCATGTCAAGCACACTGGGGTGGGGGAGGGGCTTGTGCCTGTGTGGCCCCACGCCAAGGCCATCTGAATGATGCATCAGAGCAACAGGGTAAGTAGTTAGAAAAGAGAAGACCCGGGGCGCCTGGGTGGCTCAGTCGTTGAGCATCTGCCGTCGGCTCAGGTCATGATCCCAGGGTCCTGGGATGGAGCCCCACATCGGGCTCCCTGCTCCACGGGAAGCCTGCTTCTCCCTCTCCCACTCCCCCTGCTTGTGTTCCCTCTCTCTCTGTGTCTCTCTCTGTCAAATATATAAATAAAATCTTAAAAAAAAAAAAAAAAAAGAAAAAAGAAAAGAGAAGACCCTTGTGTCTTTGTTCCGACTGGAAGGACTTGGTCAGATAAAGGGTCTGTTGCAATGGGGGCGGGGTGGGGGGAGCGCAGGGAGTAGTAGCCGTCAGACCAGTGCTGTGGCCTAGGTGATGGGGGTGACCCAGAGGGGCGGGGAGAGCTGAACGAGCAGCCAGAATGAGGGAGCCTCTGCCCGTATTCCCCAGGACACCTGCAAGGAGCCTCTGCACCTGGCACCTTAAGTCCTGCTTTCAGCTCTCCATAGGTCTAGGCATGGTGCCCAGGACAATTTCCATGCATCTTTCTCTAAAAGCAAATATTCTCAAGGCTCCAGAGGGCAGAGAATCCTTCCACTCCTCAGTCCTTCCCCAATCCCCTCTTTCCAGCCACTCAGCCCCTCTCCTCTCTTCAGCTAAGCCGCGCACAGAGTCTGTTTTCCAAACAAAACTCCAAGCCTCTCCCTTGGCAGCTGGTCAGCAACTCAGGATGGTTAAATTCCTCCCATTCCTGACTCTTCACCTCAAGATGTTCGTGACCTGGCCTTAGAGGGAAACCTTTTAAGCCTCCTCATGGTAAGAGGCCGTTAGGGTCTCTTCAGGGACACAAGGATTTGTTTCAGAGAGAACGGACTAAGTTCCACCTGTCCCAGGTAATTGGGACGACAAGGCCTTCCCTCTGCCTGTCTTGTCCTCTGTCATGGTGGATGCCAACTTTTAATGGCGACTGTTCACAGAGGCCACTCGAACTCACAAAAGGAAAACAGAATCTCCATTCGGAAGCCTGAATCAGCCACAACTAGTCATGTCTCAACTTGACTCAATGACAAGAAAGACAGTGCAGGCGAGGCCTTCCCTGCTCTTCAGATCTCCCAGCAGAGCTCCTGGCGACGGAGAACCAGGTCTGAGTCTCAGGTGGCAAGGCAAACTTGCCTCTCTACTGAGAGGCAAACAGTAGAAATGCACTCGTAGTCTTGAGCCATCTCATCCCTCAGTGTATGAGCCCTGGTTTTCTGTTCCTGGTGACCCTGCATGGAAGTTGTGGTTTCTGATTCAGTAAATAAATGTTCAGAAGAGCCATGGTCTGCTTCCATAGGATCAGCACAAAGAGCAAGGAAAGGAACATGACAGCATTTGAGGATCACTCCCACCCCACATGCCATTAGAGAGCAGTTCCAGCGCAGGGCTAAAAGGGCAACCAAGGTTGCTAACAACAGTCATATCTCGACTTCCGGGCACTCTAGAACAATCTGTTGGTCCTCCAGCTCAGAAAGTCGGTGCCCCTGTTCAGCCAGGGGAGGTGAACATTTGTCCCATGTGGAGCCACCCAGTATCCATTTGCCGATCACAACAACACTTCAATTTATTTTGGAGTTATTGCCACTAGCCAGCTCAATGTAGTCTGGTTGAAATGATATATCCAGGCACCTGTATGTCATCACTGAAGATACAGGGCCACCCACAAAGCTAGTAAGACCAAGTGACGCTCTCTCTGTAGACTTGCAGATCTTAGCAAGTGGCCTAGGTAGAGCATGCAGTGCCCACGCTAAGTGTCCTATCTCTTGTCGCTCAAGACCCAGATGGCTGTGGGGTGCCTGGGTGGCTCAGTCGTTAAGCGTCTGCCTTCAGCTCAGGTCATGATCCCAGGGTCCTGGGATCGAGTCCTGCATCAGGCTCCCTGCTCCGCAGGAAGCCTGCTTCTCCCTCTCCCACTCCCCCCTGCTTCTGTTCCCTTTCTCACTGTGTCTCTCTCTATCAAATAAATAAAATCTTTAAAAAAAAAAAAAAAAGACCCAGACGGCTGCTGTAAGGGATGGGGTTGGGCTGTGACAGACATGCCAATCTGTCCCTAACATCAGGAGCACAGAGGGTACCCAGTAATCCCTTTCTAAAGGGGGTTGGAAAGTAAAAATGGTTGCTCAGTGGTGGGTGAAGTGAGGGAATTGGAATGAAAAGTTTAGAGGGACCAATCATATCTATTAGGCAGCCACTGGGACAGGGGATTTTAAGCCAATATATGCTGACACTCGTGTTATAAGCCAGGGTGCCTCAGCACTGACCCATGCCCTGCCCTCATCAGCCACACAACCACAGCATGAGGACGGACATAAGTATAAACTGCAAAGACAAAAGACCAGGGGAGGTGACCTGAATGGTCACCTGAATGGGTGGGGGTATGGCCAGGAGAGGTAGTTCAACAGTCAGATCTTAGTTTCCCTGACCTTTGCAGCCTCCTGAAGTGACCCCACTTGGAAGTACCTGTGGCCTCATAGCTCCCTCTCCCCAAAGGGGGCCCCCCCTCTTCACCCCAGGCAATCTTGGGAGCAGAGGGCACTCTGAGGGTCTTCCCTCAGTTCCCTGACGCCGCCTACCTGACAGGTTAGGGAACGGACTCATTAGGATTTCATCCATCTATTCACTTCCCGCCGCCCCCTCAACCCCATCAGCGGTCCCCATCAACATCGCTAGCTAAATCAACTTTGTCTCTCTGGCTCAGCTAAGTGGTCCTTATCGAGGGAGAGGCCTAGCCGGCGCCCTGACAGACCAGGGAACCAGAGGCACATGGCTGCTGGCACGCTCACCTGCAGCGCTTTCGCGGATCAGAGTGAGCGGTGGGCAGCGGAGCGGCCGGCACCCACACCCTGCACGCGCGGGAGGCCCGGCTCCCGACCTGTCAATCACGGCGGGGTTCGCAGCTGCGCGCTCCACGGCCCCAGCGCCCTGCTCCTCCGAGGGAGATAAACATCGAGAAATCCAATCCAGCGCGGCTTCAGAGATAAACAGATGTGCAGGCCTCCGTCCGTCAGGAGATAACGCCCCCGCCCCGCCCTACGCGCCCGCCTTGGCCCTGCACCTGCCCAGGGCGACCGGGACGCGCCTCTTGGGAGACAGGCTGCGTCCCCCCAGCCCCGGGACGTGGTCTCTAGTACCGCGGGCGGGGGTGGAGTTAAAGAAGAAAGAAGCTTGGTTTGTAACCAACTCGGAACAGACCCTGGGCTTTGGAATGAAATGCCAAGGTTAGGATCCTGACTGCCACTGTTTGACAAGGGACAGCAACTCTGAGCCTGGATGTTCTCCTCTGTACCGTGGGGACAAACACCGGTACGACCTCAGTGGGTTAGCTCTGTTGACATTTGCACAAAGAAAGCTTCAGTAAATAATGATGGCCAACATTAGCCAGCCTATGATGTAGGTAAGCAGACGCTGCCACCACGCTTTTTGGGCATTAAAGGCGGCCCAAGGCGTTTGAGGTGGTGGAAGGAGAGTGCTTGTAGGCCACATAAAAACGTCAGCTTTAGGAGAGAAGTGATTGGATCACGTCTGGAGCTGGGATCTACCTGCTTCCAGAAAATGACAGCTCGGAGCTGACATAACCAATGGCAAAAGTGAAAGTGACACCGGGGCAGGGGGAAAGGAGCCTGGGGGCAGAGAAGGCTAGTGTGTGAGAGCGTTCGGGGTGGGGTGGGGGGCAATCAAGGGAAGGCTTCAACTTCCTTGGCACTCAAGGCTCCATAGTCTCTCTCCATCGGGCGACTGGGAAACTTCTCCGTCCAGAACACCTCCCCGCAACTCATTCATTTGTTCCACACACACCCGGTGAACATCCTCAAGGTCCACATCCTTGCCCCCAAGGTAAAGGCTAGAGACTGAGCAGGACCAGAGACAACTGCAGACTTAGACCCCACCCCCTCCACCCCCCCCTCACCGCTTCAAGCCCCAAATTTCCTGTCCGTTGGTGGGGCGATCATTTCTTCCTACCCGCAGCAGTTGGAATTAAACCGACTCCCATTGAGGTAGGAAGGGTTGGTGGCTCTCTGGAGCTACACCTAATGTATAATTTGATTTTTGTCCCTGAGACCACCAGGCCGGAAGTTCTGTTGACAGTAGGACCACAATTCCCCCAAACCCACCCCCATCCCCTGGCCTCAACAGATAGGGATGGGATGTTAGGTCGCACAGCGCAGGGAAGAGGGTGAAGAAGACTGGGCCATTCCTGGCGTGTGCCTGCTGGGGCTCAGCCGCCCAGCGCACCCCCACCCCGGGCACATTTCGCCAGCGGGGCACGAGAGGGAAGGCCTTGGACTTGAGGCGGTGGCCGTTTGGCCACATGCTGGGGACCAGCAGCTGAGTCCGAACCCACGCTGGCCTCTTTTGCTGGAGCTACCTCCTCCTCTGGTCTAGGATCTCAAAGTCTCCACAGGGTCTTCCGAGGGGTGCAGAAGTGCCCAAGCCTCTAGGGTCGCGAGGCCCACGGGCGCGCGCAGTTACGCGGTGGTCTGGAGTGAGCTAAGAACGGCACTCCCGCAGGCCCCCGGAGCCTCTGCTCGAGAAATGAGAAGCAAATGCCTGGTCCTACGCGGCACCGGCTGCCCCTGGATCCCGGAGGGACGTGGAAGGACAGTCTCCGTACCCCCAGGGACCGGGAGGGTACACACCCGGTCTCGCCGCGGTGCGGCACGCACAAAGGGCGCGGCGATGCCGTCGTGCCTACTAGTTAAAAGCTTATTAGTCCCCTCGGAGCAGTGTGATCCCACTTTGTTCCTGAACGGCCTGAGCGCGCGCTTTCATGCTATTGTGCGCGCCGCGATTTAGCGCGGCCTTTGTGGGCCTGAAAGGACCGGCGGCCTCTCCAGGCGCGCATTCCCGCGGCACCAGCTTCGGTGGCATCGCTGTCCCCGTCCGGCCCAAGGTGCTGCGTCCCCAGACCCACGGCACCCTTCAGCTCGTCTTCTGTGCGCCGCAGCTGGGGTAGATGGCACAAACCGTTGCACCGGGGGAGCCCTCAGCCCCCGCTCCCGCAGGCCCTCCTCTCTCAGGCCCCCCTTCCAGCCAAAGTGAAAAAATGCGTGCGGACCCTTTACCTCTATTTAGGGGCAATTGGACTGGGTTTAAAGGGCTATTGAGGCCTGGAGCGGCCGCCTCTCTCTTTATAGCTTTGTGCAATGTTTGCAGAGACATTTGCATCTGTTTGCACTGGGGGAAAAGGTCCTGAAGGCTCGGTAGCAAGAAAGCCCGAGGATTGTTCTGGTCGCCCTCCCCCTCCCCGCTCGGATCCTCGCTGGCCGATTCGTGCGCCCAGCAGAGGCATGCAAAAACCCGTCCGGTTCAAAGATTGGGCGCCCAGGCTCTCGGTCCACTTTTAAACAATTGCTGTTAACAATGCAATTTTAAGCAGAAAATCGTCTAACTAGATTAAATCCACATGACATAAAAACCAGAGGGGAAAAAGTCCACATAGGCATAGGGGTGCGGACGCCTAACAGGATAGAAAGTGTGAAATGCATGCAGAGGTGGAGCGACCGACCGGCAGGTGCCCTGGCCTCCCCTCCGGCCGGACAAGGGCTGAACTGCTTGCCTCTCTCCAACCCCAATGCCCCTGGAAGGGAAGGGGCTCCCGGGGGGCGCAGGCGGGCGAGGCCAGCCTCCCACCTTTGGCGACCAGGGGAAGGGTGCTGTGTGCCCAAAATCAAGTCCTCGGCTCCTCCCCACCCCCTCGGGTCCAGCGATCCAGCCCCGTCTGCGCCCTCCCCTCCCCGAGGGCGAGGGGCTCAGGGCAAGACTGGGGAACCCGGAACGCCCTCTCCACTCGCGAGACTGAGCAGACAGGCTTTTTAATGGAATCGAATGAAAGTCAGGCCTTAGAAAACCCCATTGCTATGGCAGCAGAGTACCCTGAAAGCGACAAAGCCCAGAGCCCCTCCCTCCCTTCCTGGCCCTGCCCTCGGCTCCCCTCCCCCCTGCGCTGCCTGCAGCCACGCTCGGGGCGCGCTTGGACGGGTTAATCACTGTAAAAACAAAGAGATGAAAGGCTCTCCAATTGGAGAGCTCTCGGCGGCCTCCTCCCCGGCCTGGGGGAGGGGAGGGGGCCAGTCGGGCCGAGCTTCCCCGCGAGCCAGTAAGACTCTCCTGCCCTCAGCTGGGTGGGAGCCACATCCCACCATCCCCAGGCGACGCCGCCCACACAATCTGGCGCCTCCCGAAGGGCCTGCGGAGGCTGGCGGAGGGGACACGCCGTCTCCCCCCCCATCCCCCTGCAGCCACAACCCCACAAAACAGAAACACAAAGCCTCGGGCTTTATCACGGGCCCTAAATGTTTGAAACTTGAAAAACATGACTAGCTCTCAAAACCAAAACAAAACTCCAGCAAAATTGAAATTAATAAACATTTAATTAAATGTCTGTAATATAGCATCCTTAATTAGTCATGTGTAAGTCAACTCAACTTACGGAGTTACTGAAAAATTTAACACGGGATCTGGAGGTATTTTTATATCTTGGTATGATATGGGGTGGGGCTCAGGAAGTTTTTATTTTTATTGATTTTTTAAAGATTTTATTTATTCATTTGAGAGAGAGAGACACAGCGAGAGAGGAAACACAAGCAGGGGGAGTGGGAGAGGGAGAAGCAGGCTTTCCGCCGAGCAGGGAGCCCGATGGTGGGGCTCCATCCCAGGACCCTGGGATCATGCCAGAGCTGAGCGGAAGGCTTATGCTCAATGACTGAGCCACCCAGGAGCCCCTAGGAAGTTTTTAAAGGTTTAAAATTTCCCTTGTAAACTTCACCTGAGACATGGAATCCAAGGCTGGCAGGTAGGTCCCTAGTTATTCTGTGACTGGTTCATTGGGGTCCCTGGCCCTGCCTTGCACCCACCTCACCCCTACCCCCATCCTCTCAGGCAAACTGACAGGCCCCCCCTTTACTGAGCTGGAGACCTTGAGGTGGGAAGCAAAACAAGGATTTTCTGGTCACTCAGCCTGTCCAAGACCACGCAGTGATGGGCCTGGGGTTTCTGTCTGGTAGTCTGTCTGTCTTTCCCAGTTCTGAGTTTCTGGCACCTGAGAGGAAGGGCAGCATGGGGGATGGGAGGGGCACAGAGGGGCTCGTCTGCGGGGGTACCAGGAAGAGGTGGTCTTCCCAGAGACAGTCTCTGAAGTATGAAGAGAAGACCACTGGGCTCCTAGAGGGGTGGCCGAGACTGGTGCCGGCCTTGGAGCACTCTTTCCGGACAGCTTTCCAGAACTCGCTAGTGCCAGTGGGAGATTTTTTTTTCTGCTCCAGGTCTAGGACTACCCCAGTGCCCAGCCTCACCTAAGCCAAGTGTCGTCCAGTCTCCTGTCCATGTTATCAAATCCTCCAAGGGAAAAAGAGCACCTCCCCCCACCCCCTAACACACGCGCGCGCACACACTCACACACACGCATGCACACGCGCCTGCGCGCGCGCGCACACACACACACACACACACACACACGACCCTTCCTGATCCACCTCCTTGAAGTTCCTGATTTAGGGTCTACAGCCCTTAGATATTTCCATGGTCAGAAATAACAGTAAGAAAAATCTCTTCCCTTTTCTGGGCCTCAGCATCCCCATGGTAATAGTAAGAGATTTCTGAAGAGTTCTGTGGGCAGTGAATGGGCAGAGAAGTGGACAAGAAAGGCCCAGCCCTGGTCTGAGGGAGGTCCTTTGGATGTCCCTGGGCCTGAGGATGCCTGGCAGTGGCATCAGCTTCATTTTAGGAACCTGGACAGAGGGCTTATCTGAGGTTAGCCAGGGTGAGGCAGCTCTGCTCACCATTTTTCCTGTCTGTCCTGGCTGAGCCACATTAACTGGAGCCCCCGGGCTGTTCTAGAGGATCGCTGGGGCAGGGTCCCCAATGATAGAAATGCCAGAGAGGGAACTGTCTGTGGGTGAGGTTTGCTCGAGGCCTAACCCTCCTCCTTCAATAAAGCAGAGGTTTCTCTCTTCCCATTTGCCTCTCTGGGGACTGCCATCTGTCCCTCACTGGCGTATCAATCACTGCTGGGGAGGAGGTTGATGAGCCCCACTGGGAGAGGGAACACTGTGGGGCCTGCCCCCACCCACTCATTCTCAAAACCCCATCAGGGAACCTGCTCAGTCCAGCCATTCGATCCACTGTCCCTGGTCTGTGTCTGAGCCTTGCCAAGTTGCTGAGTCTTAGGGACCCTCTCTGGATCCTGGCCAAACGCAACCAGAAACCAGGCCATCAGAGCAACAACTCCTTTGACTTTAAAATCTATTTTCACAGGGTGCCTCAGTTGGTTTAGCTTTGGACTCTCAGGTTTTGGCTCAGGGTCTTGGGATCAAGCTGGGGCTCTACGTGGAGTCTGCTTGTCCCTCTCCCCTTCCCCTGCTTGCACCCTCTCACTAAAATAGATAGATAGATAGATAGATAGATAGATAGATAGATAGATAGATAGATAGATAGATAGATAAAATCTTTAAAATATCTTCTGTTTTCACATCTCCTTTTTTCTATCCTGAGAATACAGGCCTTCCTCCCCCGCTCCTACCGTTCTTCACAGGAGAACATGATGGGGGGGTGGGCACAGCCTTCTGACTCGTGTGAAGCATCATGCCCAGGGCCAAGGCCAGGGCTTGCAGAGCCTAGCGCCCCTTCCAGGCCCCTGCCCCAGGCCCAGGATCAGAGAAGTCTCAGTGCCCCTTCCTGGGGGAAGGCAGAGTAGGCTACCCTCTGTGGACTCTCCCCTGCACAGGACTAGGGCGATGCTGGGACTTCTGTTTCCCTCTTCTCTGCCCAACCCGAAATCACTTTCTGAAACAGCTCAAGATTGTAGGGGGGCCCAGCTCACGGTCATAGGAGCTTTTGTTTTAAAGCTCAGGCTCTGAACCCAAAATCTGGCTTAAACCCCGCCCACCTCATTGCCTTATTGGGCTCATTTGTAAAATGGGGATCAGCGCTCCTCCACGGGGCTGTTGATAGGAATAAATACCCTGAAAAGTAGAGACAGTTGGCACCTGCACCAGCGGAACCACTCCACAGACGTCAGGAAGTCTTATTGTCCACCAGAAGCACTCTCCCCGCCTCCACCCTGGGCTGGAAAGAGACTTCCCCAAGAACTTTGAACATCAAGCACAATATCCGATCCTTGCTTCTCCTTGTTATTTTCACTGCTCAGGTCATTTACTGGGCACTCCTCGTGGCGCAAACACTATCTCAGTGCTTTCACAGGCTTACCTCGTTGACATGCCGAATTACCCCGGTGTACAGGTGGAGAGCCCATCCAGAAGCACAGAGAGGTTGATGGCCTGCCCAAATTTCACAGTAACGGAGCCGGGATTGCTCCTCCTTCAGCCACTCTCTGAAGCCCCCGTAGGCCCCTGGGCCGTCCTGTGTCCACAACTGGTGCCCTTTCCTCAGACCAGCTGCCTCCCTCTTACCCAACAAGATGGGAAATTCCACTGCGGTCCTGGAGGTGCCTGTGGCCTTGACCCAAGCTCCCAGCAGAGGAGGTTCAAGCACCCCCCTGCATGAGAACAGAAAGCCCAGGGAAGGACAAGCTAAGAACTATCTCCTCTCCTTTTCTTTCTCCACCTTGTCTTGCTTCTATGATGCTCATCAAAGGGGCAGCCTCGGAGGTGCTTCCCACAGCCACTCACAACACTCAGTGCGCTCCTTCCACATGAGAGCTGAGCCTCTGGGCTACACAGGTGGCAGGGCTGTTACACACTGGCACTGTACCTAGCTGGTCAGGGGCAAGCAGGTGGAAGAATTACCCCACTACCCCTACCGGAGGGACCCTGCTGTGTTGTCGGGTTTGATCTCACCCCACTGGTGGGACCTGCTGGACTCCAGGCCTGCTGAATGAGAGCCAGCCAGATGGGCAGGTGGGAGTGGCTGGCGCACAGCTTGGGGCTCATCCCACTCACTGCTCCCTCACAGACTGGCAAGGGTCTGCCTCGATCCCCAACATTCTCAGAAAAACACCTTGCGGCCCCATGCAGGGACATCTGCCAACCATCTTCCGTGTTAACCACCTTGTCCAGCCTAACATCCTCTCACTGCCCAAGAGCAGAAATATGTTTAAGGGAATGGACCCAGACAATGAGCCATCTGCCATTGACTGTTAACCAATCGAGTCCAAGCGCCTTACTGGAAAGGTGGGGAAACAGACACCCAGAGAGGCAGTGACTTGCCCCAAATCAAAGCCAGTTTAGTAACAAGCAACTGAAGTGAAGGAGTGTCCAAGCCAGGAAGATGGTGTTTCCTTAGTGAATGAATGGACATTCCCTGCAAGCCTACCTCTGCTCTAGGATTTAGGAAAATACCTGTGGGGTACTTGTCTGGGGCTGATGGGTGACCTTCTGGAGTGAAAGCTTAACCCCTCTTAACCTTTGATCTCTGGCCATCAGTCCCCTCTCGGCCCCAACTCCATCTCCCAGGCTAAGTGAGTACAAATCCAGCATCAGCCTGTGCAGAGGCCACCTGGGCGGACAGAGAGGCCAAAGGGCCTGGCAAGGACAGAGCCCCTTTAAGCCGATCAGCCTTGGCGCAGTGAAGGGACCCCCGAGGGGGTGAGGTTGATGCCTGGCAGGAAATTACAGCAGGAGGGAAGAGTTGGGTAGGCCTGGCTCCTGGCTCCCACCAGGGCCCCTCCGTCCACATTCCCAGGACCAAAGCCCACGCCGGGGATGCACAAATGCTCCCAGGACTGGGCGGCGGGGCGGGGGGAGGCAGCATCTGGGGTTGAAAAGCCCACAGCCCTATCTAGAGCAGGCTCCTGCAGGAAAGCTGGAGGCTGGAGGGGACTTGAGCGTGCTTGAAAGAACAAACAGCTTTCAAGTACTCTCTGGAGTACCTATTTCATGGCAAACTCTTGTTATGCTAATGAAGGATCCTTCTTCTCTGCTTATTAGAGCACATCTCCAAAAGACTTCCTTGTAGCTACTGTGCGTCTGTGTGCCTTTGTGTGTGAGTGTCTAGGAGTCAAACAGGGGCTCCAGAAAAGGGCTGGGGTTTCCGTGTACACCCTGCCAGTGTGTGTTGAGACGGGAAAGGACATGCCACCAACATCTCACCTATTTAGAAATCACTCCAAAGAAACCTGCCCCTTCCCGGAGAACCACTGAGCATCGGGCAGCCAGCCAGGGGAAAAAATGTCCACGCTGCACCGGGGATGTCACTTAGCTATGCCAGGGACCTCAGTGGATCCCGGTGTCAGCCCCTGATTCCTGCCTTGGCTCTGCACTGCAAGGCAGGGTACCTAACTGCGCTCTGAGACCAAGAGTGTCTGTCAAAGGTGAGGATTCTCGTCGAGGTGCTTGGAAAGGTGTTTTGGAAAGCAGGTGCTTTGGAAAGCATGTGGCACGGGGCCTGCACACGGCAAGGAAGCTATCCCTCAAGGAGGAATTTCCACTGTGGTGAGCCTTGCTCTGGTCCCCGGCTCCACGCTCAGCACTGAGTAAGAACCCAGGATAGGCAGGTTTGGATGAAGGCTTTGGGAATGAGGGCCCTGGGTATGTACCAGACATGTGGCTCGTACTCGGTAACCAATTTGGATAAAAGCTCAGGCATGATCCATAGATTTCCTTCTCAGAAGAGCGACACTGGGATTTTTCATCCCAACAGAAGGCTCAATAGGGTCAGCTTCCCAGAAAATTTGAGGGTGCAGGATAGACTCCTCACTCCCTCAGAATCAGTCAGGCCTCCACGACTCCACTACTTGGTTCTATGGACTGAATGACCCTCCCCTTCGTATATTGAAGCTCTCCCCTCCAAGGTGACTGGATTTGGAGATAGGGCTTTTCGGAGGTAATTAAAGTTAAATGAGGTCTTAAGGGTGGGATGCTAATCCAACAGGATTGGTGGCCTTATAAAAAAAGAACAGAAAGGGATCTCTCTCTTTCTCTCCCTCTCCCTCTCCCTCTCTCCCTCTCTCCCTCTCTCCCTCTCCCTCTCTCCCTCCTGCAGGAGGACACAGCAAGAAGGTGGCCACCTGCAAGCCAGGAAAAGAGAGCTCTCACCAGAATCCCGACCATGGCAGCGCCCCGATCCGAGGCCTCCAGCTTCCCGAACTGTGAGAACATTCACTTCTGTTGTTTAAGCTCTCCAGTGCATGGTATTTTGTTAACGGCAGCCTGAGTTGAGAATATATTTGGCCTCTCCATGCCTTAGTCTCCTTATCTGTAAAATGGGAGGTAATAACGGAGTCATTAGACCCATTAATGGAGCTTAGCCCAGCGCCAGGCGTCATAGTGAAGGCTCAGTAAGTGTCCTCCATCAGCATCATGATCATCCTTCCACGATGATATGCATCTCACCTGCTATAATGCTGGTAGGAGGTGACCACCCAGATGCAGGCCCCGAATGATGCAGCAAGACCTCTAGATAAGCAACACCCTTCAGGCATCTTTTGGACTGAAAAATGGCTTCCTGGAAGAGGAGAACATTGAAAAACATTTTCCTAGTGGCTTAGTTGGCCCACCCCCTCCCTTGCTCTTAGGGGCAGGGAAGGATCAGATCGGAATAAGGGATAAGTAGTGAGCAGGAGGGAACAGCTGTAATGGGGGTCTCACCTGTGCCCTGTGCCCCCACCCCCACCCCAGGCCCTTACTTCAGCCCATTCTGGGGCCACGCAGGGGCAGGATGATCACAGAGTGAGGAGAGGGCTGTTGCCTTGGGGAAGAGAAAGCCCTCAAGAGCAGGCCACTGATCTCAAAGGGAAATAATGGGATTTTCTGGGATTCACATTGATCCCCAAAGGAGAAAAGCTTCTGTTTGCCTTTTTTAAGCCGCCAAACAAGGAACTAAAGCCTCTTTCAGCCCTGACTCAGGGCTGTCCTTTCTGAAGTCCTTATTATCCCTGGGGCACTGGGAGAACAGGCCCCGGCACTGGGCCCTCCACACAGGGAGCTTTCCGCCGGGCAGAGTCCTGCCTGGTTTCCTAGCGACCCAAACCCCACCCGACTGCAGGCGCTGGTACCTTGACCCACAGTTCTTGACTGTGGCCTGGCCAGGGCCAGGCTCCTCTCCCTGATTTGCGGGGGGATGTGTTTCCACATCCAGGAGCAAACACATGAAGCAATATCTCTTCACACCCCCAGACACCACACACACATTCCTCACCCCCACTGACCAACAAGGACATCAAGGATGACAATAGTCACATTAAGAGAGCCACTAGTTCTTGAGCAATGTTTTGCTCCGGGCTCCATCTTCTTCTCCCCTGGGCCTTACCTCTGAAGATCTCAGTGCCTGGTGGGACAACCAGCCCTTACCCCATAGGGCTACTCGCAGCTCCAGGCCCACCAGTGACTCTCAGCTCTTGCCATGTGAGCTGTTCCTCTCATAGCCACACTCTAGATGGGGTCATCCTTCACCACGGCTCCTTCCACCTCTGAAACCTCACATATACATTCACACACACACACACACACACACACTACAACCCGCCCCCCTCAACTCAGCATCCAGCCTTCTCTCTGTCCAGCTCTTGAAGATTTCTGTTTAGAAACTGAACTACATCTTGGCGCAGTTTAGACGACACACCACACTTGGAGATAAAGCCAAATTCCTTTGTCGGGTACACAGGGCACACGACTTGAGGCTTGCCTGTCTTTCCAGCATCAGCTCTTGACGCTGCCGCCTGCCAACACGGGTGCGTGTATGTTTGCACACAGGCACGCCTGTGCACACGCACAGCATTTGCCATATTTCAACCCTGTGCTCTGCTCACATGGTGTCCCCTCTGTCTGGATCGTCCTTCCCCTCCTCTGTGAATCGCCTACCCCAGTTCATCTTTTAAGACACCTTAGGTGCCGCCTCCTCCAAGAAACCTCCCCTCGTTCCTGCTGCCATTGCCACCTCCTTGGGTTCTATGCCTGTGACACAGAGATGGCTGCCTTCTCTTCTCCCATGGTAATAGAATTTTTTGCTGGGTAAATGGTCAAGAGGAAAACTACATTTCCCAGCCTCCATTGCAGCTCCATGGGGTCATGTGTCTAGGTTCTGGCCAATGGAATGTAAGCAAAAGTGGCACGTGGCAGCCTTCAGGGACCTTTTCCAAGAGAGAGATGAGATGTGCCCTTTGCCTCTTCTTCATCTCTTCCTCCATCTTGCCACCTGGAACAGCGGGTGCCACCATCTTGGATGATGAGATGAAGGCCACAGGCCAGGAATGGAAGGAACCTGATTCTTGAGGCTTTCATGGAACAGAGCTGTCAACGTTAGCCATGGACAGAAAATCCAGGGAGAAAAAGCAACTTTTAACTTGTTTAGGTAACTTTTGCTTTGGGTTTTGTGTCACTCCAAATTGCATCTTTCCATGGTGCCCTCTTTTTAAACTGCAGGTATATTGAGAACATCATAATGTGATACAGTCACTTTTCATGGGTCTGCCCCTAGACTGAGGCCAGGAGGTGTGTCTAACTCAACACTGTATCCCTCCAGCCAGGAGCATTGTAGGCACTCCATAGTGAATGGATAAACAAATGGTTGCTTGTTGAGTAGATAGGAAGATTTGGAATGAAAGACTTACCTGGGGAAGATAAGTGTTAAAAACAGTGCGCTTACTCAGATCTGCACACTGGCCTTCCTTTCTAGCCTGTGTTGTTACGATGGCTGTTTCTGGTCCCTCCTGTCACTGACAGCATGACTGGATCTTATCATCTGCCAAGGGACTTCCCACACAGGCACACCAACCAGCTCATCTCCCCAGGCCTGTGAGGCGGAAGATGATATAGGTGGGTGGGCATGTGGGGATGCACTGCAGATGCCCACACTGCTGTCTTGGGACTTGGTGTCTTCCTTTCTAGAGGGCCAGGTGGCACAGTCTAGAAATACAGGAGAATTGACTCTGCACAGGTGAACTTTGACCAATGAGAGACGGAAGCCAGAGGACAAATTCTTCTCTCTGCCTCCTCTGGACTGGTGGGGGCCAGTCGCCTCATACAGCGCTCTGAGGACGTCTCCCAAGACAGCAGCAGCCAACTCATGATGCCCTCCCTTAGTATTTGTTTCCCTTCTTGCTTCTCTCACTCCCTTTTCCCCTTACTCCTGCTCTCCTGAGATTGAATTCCCAATAAAATGTTAGCACCTGAGTTTTGTGCTCTATTTTTTGAGAGGACCCATGGGTATCAAGTTCAGGGGACAGTGAGGGATCTGGTATGGTTGGAAAGCAAGGGAGCGATATGATGTGAGGCTGGTAAAGTCAGCTGGTTCTGGGTGAAGCACCCAGGAGTGATTGATGGCCAGGCCAGGAGTCTGCTTCTTCTTGCAGCCACTTGGGCGCCATGAGGAACCTGAGAGCCATCATTGGATAGTTGCCTGTGTTGTCCCTGCCACAAGCTGGCCAGAAGTTTCCCTTACCTCCTCACCTGCCATGAAGTCAAGGGTTTCTGTGGTGTCCAGGTATTGGCAGAGAAGATTCAGTATGTTGCAAGTGAGCCTTCCCTTTGGCCCATCATTGCACTCCTAATAGAATATGTTCTAGGTCTACTGTCACGTGCATACAAAGTTGAAGGTATAAGTGACCCAAGCCGGGCCAATTAGACTCCATTCCAGGAACTTTGCTGGAATAAGCAAGAAATTAACACCCTCCTTTTAGCTTAACTCATAGGTTTAGCTGGTAGGACGTGACCCTGGAATAGATCTTGCCTTCCACGGGGAGAGCCTCTCTGAGAACGAAGCCAGACAGAGTGGTGCAAAGCCAAGAAATAAGGAAGACAGAGTGGAAGAGAGAGAGAGAGAAAGAGAGAGGGAGAGTTGAAACCATCATAGGAGCACCAGGACTGTGCTGACCTTGTAGTTGAAGCCAGACTCGTGCCATGTGAACTGATAAATTCTCCTTTTCAATGAAGCCAGTTTGCACTAGGTTTCTGTCATTTGCAAATGAAAATGCACCCAGCACTATGATAAACAAGGAGGTTTATGGCAACTTTTTTTTTTTAAGATTTTATTTATTTATTTATTTGAGAGAGAGAGTGAGAGAGAGAGAGAGGGGGCACATGAGGGGGGGAGGGTCAGAGGAAGAAGCAGACTCCCCGCTGAGCAGGGAGCCCAATGCGGGACTCGATCCCGGGACTCCAGGATCATGGCCCGAGCTGAAGGCAGGCGCCCAACCAACTGAGCCACCCAGGCGCCCGGCAACGTTGTTTTAATAGCAAAAACGTGGCACTATCTAAATACCCGTGGCAGTACCTCCTTACATAAATGGAAGTATTTGTACATAATGGAACTCTGCAGCCATCACAAAGGACCTTATCTTTGCCCACATGGAAAGACACCCATGCTATGTTATTGTGTGAAAAAGGTGAGGTGTAGAATAGTGTACCTGATATTTCCCAATAAGTGTGTGAATTTTCAGGATGGACACACACACTTGCTTGGATTTACATGAAAGTTTCTGGAAGCCACATGCACAAGAGTGAGACAGGGGCTCCCAAGATCAGTTTGTGTTTTTAAAAGACCATTCCGGCTTCGCACAATGTAGACATGCAGCCTGACCAAGTCACACACCCTGAGCCTCGGGTTTCTGCTCTGTTACATGGTAATGGTGCCCTGGCCACGAGCTGTGCAAAGCACTTAGCACAGTGCAGGGCTCCCAATAACTGTCCGATCCATGAAAGCTGCTTTCACTGGGGACCGAGGCTGTCCTGGGGCATTGGGGTGGGCGGGTGGCAAGGCTGAGAAGTGGGGCTTATTCACAGGCTTTCTGATTCCTCATTGTATTGAGTGGGGCAGAGGGTGGCTAGGGCCCCCTATGTAGGATGCAGCTCCCTCAGGGCTCCAGTTCTGGGGCAGCTAGGCCTGGGCTGTTGCTATTTTGCAAACGAGGAAACAGGCCAGGAAGGTGAAGTCACTTACTCAGAGTCACTTAGCTGGTGAGTAGCCAAGGCAGGCTTTGAGCCCAAACTACTTACTTCCAGAGCCAACAACCACTGAGCCAGACTCACACCAGCAGCAAGAGGCAGATGTCCAGGGATAGGCAGAGAGGCCAAGAGGGAAAGGAGTAAGGGACAGAAGAACCGGGCCCACCCCAGAGCTGCCATCCTTTCCTTCCCAAGGCTTGATGATCTAGCATCCCTGTGTGCCTGGGCAAAGGGTATCCCTTCAGTTGCTTCTCTCCCCAGCCCTTTCGATTCTGCAGTAAGTCCTGCTCCTGACAACTTGACAGAACGGAAGGCTTCCCCGAGGAGGTATCGGGAGGTGGTGCTGAGCTTTGAGGGATGGGCGAGAATTGGCAAGGGCATTCCAGGCGGAGGCACCTCAGATCAAAGGGCTAGAGACTGGAACAGAAGTCCACAGCCAGAGTGGGGCTTGAGGGAAGCCTGGCTCAGCGAGGATGAAGGGAGAGGGGGACACTGGGAGATGCTCTTGGGGCCAGTTTCTGGGAGGGCTTGAGCATCAAGCTAAAGAGCAGGTTATTTATCCCGTAGACAATGGCGTGTGACTCACAGGATAAAGGTGCCTCTTCATCATCGAGATGGACTT
Organism: Zalophus californianus; assembly: GCF_009762305.2. Taxonomy (NCBI): domain Eukaryota; kingdom Metazoa; phylum Chordata; class Mammalia; order Carnivora; family Otariidae; genus Zalophus; species Zalophus californianus. The sequence continues at coordinate 28,797,650 of NC_045599.1, read as the reverse complement.
GGGGAGTGGCGGGGAGGGGGGGGCAGGAACTGGGTCAGTGCCTTGGAGGCCCATTGGGCAGGTGTTTGCCTGGCGGCTGGTGGGCAGGATGAGGCAGGTGCAGAAGGTTTTGGCCCTGGCCTGCCCCCCTCTCCGCAAAGGCAGATCCAAGGCCTGATTCTAGCCCAGCTAGCTCCCCCGCCGATGGCTTGTGCCCCTCTCTCCCCCCAGCACAGCTAATCAGCTTAGGATGGCAGCAAATGAAGGCTCCAGAACCGCAGGGCCCTCACTCTGCAGCTACAAATTAACACTTCAATTAAAAGCCAGCCAAGCCAGACCTGACATCCACATTCTCACTGGGTGAGGATTTAATTAAGACATGGTGGGGAGGTGGTGACCTCAGAAGGCCTCACCTTGAGCTGCCCATCCTGGCAACCTATTGTTTCCAGCTCAGACCATGGCATTGAGACCACAGAACACACTAGAAGGGGCAGAGTTTGTCAATAGAATTCCCTTTCATGAGGAGGGAGCTTTGACAAAAATATCGATTCCTGGGCCCCACCCCAGTGCCCCTAAACCATCTCTCAGGGATGAGCCCAGGGGCCTGTATTTTCATACAGTCTGGGGGCTGCAGGGGGTTCTAGCGTTGTGAGGGTTTGAGAACTCCTGTTCTGGTAGGTGCTAAAAGCAATGTGGTACATCAAAATGATCGGCATTTTAAACCATGGAATGGAATATTAGAATAGGAAATATCAGAGCGCATCGCATAGACGAGGGAAATATTATTTTGTGAAACTTTTGCTTTAGGTATATATCTGTATGTATATTGGATTGTTATGAAAAAGTATGTATATTATATATATATATGTATGTATTTTACTATGGGTTTCAGTTAAAAAAAAAAAAGTTTGGGAACTACACAGCCACTCCTCAGCAACAAAGAGATGTGCGTGCCCTCTCCAAAGCTCGAGGCACACAGTTCACAGATGGGCCCAGCAGTGAAACCTCACTGTAGCTGCTTCCTCAGGTCTATTGATCCCAAAACATCAGGCCCGCTGGCAGCCTGCCTTCTCCCAGAAGTCGTCAGCAGACCGTTGGGAGGGTGCAGAGGCCCGCTGCCCCTCAGGATAATGGCCCCATTTCTGGCCCAGGACAAGCAGGTATTAGAAAGGGGACCCCCAAAAGAGATCAGAGCTGGGGCTTTTCCTGCCGTCCAGCACAGAGTCCCCAGGCCAGCCTCCCAGCCAGCCTCGAAGCCTCAGGCAGCATGAAGGGGTGAGCAGTCCCATCCACACCTTCCAGAGCTCACTGCCCGCTTGGGAGAAGGAGACGCAGGGGCAGGAAGGAGCCCGAGTCCGTCCCAAGGAGGCAGCCTGGGCTGTGCAGGAGGGTGGGGCTGGCGGGGGGCTGCCTCCCCCAGTGCCACATTCCCCAGCCCTTGCGAGGCCACGCCGGCCCTGCCCTCTCTGCCTTGGAAATCCCTTTGAGCTCAAGAGGGCAGATGGGGGTCAGAGAGTGATGAGAGCCCTGGCCCCAGCCCCGTTTGAAATCGAAGCATCCTGGGCCAGGGGCGAGGCCTGTGAGGTGGGGTCGCCACCCTCAGGGCCGCAGCATCCTCCCGCCTGGGCCAACCCGTTGCTAGGGCCCCTCTTTCGAGGCATCAGGTTATAGGGCCGCGTGGAGCAGCCCATCTGCCGGCTAACTTCTCACTTTCCCCCCTAAGGCTGCCTGTGACCCGGCTCCCCAGGCTCTGGCCCGTGTGTAAAGTGGCGGGGGGCCTTTATTCCCACCGAGCCCCTTCTCAGCAGCTCGGCAGCCAAACTGCTCTTGGATTACATTTTGATGAGTTTTCAATTTAGGCCCAGCAGACAAGGGAAGGGAGGGGATGGGGGTGAAGGGGTGGGGGCGGGCGGGGGCGGGCAGGGGAGCCCGGGGAATAAATGCAACAGATGGGTCCAATTGTGCTGCCTAGGCAAATGAAGGAAGACATCTGTAGCTCCCGAATACTGGTGGTCTGAAACGCAATTAGCCCTCTGTGAATGGGGCCCCTCGCAGCCCCCTCGGCCAATCCCCTCCGAGGCACTGCTCACGTTACAATGGCCTTGACCACAATCCATTGAGCAGAAAAAGGAAAAAAGAAAAGAAAGAAAGAAAGAAAGATTAATCCAGGAGTTGCTGCGCGGTGGGGCTGCAAGGAGAGCTGGTATGCAGGAAAGGTTACTTACGTCTCTGCTTCTCCCTTTTTTTCTTCTGTCTTCACGGAAGGCTGGAAGGTTCCTATTAAAGAGAAGGGGCCAGGGGAGTGTCTTAGTTTGGGGCTTGGTGAGGTGATGTGGACTCACATCTTGACTGGTTGCTAATCTGCAAACCTTAATTTTCTACTCACTTGTTGGGAAAATAATGAAGGGAGACACAGTCCCTGTGCTTGCAAGCGCTCCCCCCCCCCCCCCCCCCCGCCAACCCCGGGGTGAGCAAGTTGTTATGTGATAAGACCCCTTCTGCACGTGGTAATTATAATGGCTGTGGGGAGGTTCAGGGAGTTACCTTTCGCAGCTGGAAACGTGCGTTCTGCTTGACTCCTCAGAGGACCTGCCTCTTCCCCACGATCATCGAGCCCAGCTGGAGACCTGGGACGGGACTGGAGTCTCCCTTATCTATGCATATTTATGATCCGTGGTACCTGGCAGGAAAGGGGGGAGAGCCCAGTACAACAGTGCACGCTGCCCCTGGGAGGGTGGAAGGGGGTCAGGGCACCTTTAAGTTACCCTCCTGACTTTTGTTCCCCTCAGCTCTTTGGTGTCTGATCTGGGAGGTGGCAGCTCCCCGCAAGGTGGTGAAAGAAAGCCAATAAATTCTGGAGAAACCTGTTCTTGGGTTTCTGCTGCCTGTGTCTGATCAGAGCCATCGAACAGCCCAGAAAGCTTCTGAGCCTGGGTCATAAGGACCCCTCTAGGACGTGCACTCAGAAGCTCAGTCCCACCTTTACCAAGAACCTATACAGACTGAGAGCCGAGGGGACATGCTCCTGTTGTTCGTTTTATTGTGGTAAAATACACATAACATACAATTTACCATTTTTAAGCATACAGTAGTGTTAAGTACATTCACAGTGTTGTGCCGCCATCACCACCATCCAAAACGTTCTCATCATCCCCAAATGAAGCTCTGTTCACATTAAACAATAACTCCCAATGTCCCCTGCCCCCAGCCCCTGGCAACCAACCATTCTACTTTCTGTCTCTCTGAATTTGCCTTTCCCGGGTACCGCATATAAATGAAATCCTAAGTGTATGTCCTTTTTGACTGGCTTATTTCATTTAACATAATGTCTTCAAGGTTCATCCCTATTGTAGTATGTGTGAGAACTTCCTTCCTTTTTTAAGGCTGGATAATATTTCATCGTCTGTATAGACCACATTTTGTTTATCCATTCATCCATCAACGGACACTTAGGTTGCTTCCACTGTAGGCAACTATGAATAATGCTGCTATGCACGGGGGTACAAATATCTGCTTGAGTCCCTGCCTTCAATTTTTTTGGAAGTGGAAATCTGGATCATATGGTAATTCTGTGCTTAATTTTGTTTTATTTTTATTTTGTTTGTTTGTTTTGTCCTTTTTACTCCAAGTCTGGAAGCTTCAGTTCCCAGGAAGATGCAGTTTAAAGACCATATTGATGATGATTTCTAACAGCTTCAGGCAACTGATGCTTGGATTCATGCTGAATTCAGGCTGCAGGTGCTTTCATTTGCCCTGAGTTAGAATTGTGTGCGATACAAGCCTGGGGGTGAGCTGGCTGTTGGAGCTGGTCTGGGGCTCCCGTTGCATTTGGCTTGGGTCTCCATCAAGGCCTGCTCCCCCAGGCCCCCCATCAAGGTCTCCTACCCCTCTCTTGCCAGGTCAGCCTGAAGGTGTGATAGTGATCCTGCTGTTGGGAGGTTTTTGCTGTGCTTATAATTATTCTCATGTGTGTGCAGACAAAGTAGTGGATGCTGGCACTTAATTTTTACAAGCTTCACTAACCAAGGGTGCTAAGATTCAGGGATTTCCTAGTCAGCCATCACCTGATGCTATCTGGTTAATCGAGGAAGCCGGAACTGAAAGGCATTATCTGTGCTTATGTGACTATCTTCCTGAGAGCTCCCAATATTTCTCCCATGGGCATACATGTGTTCCCCTTTCCCAAATCCCTGTAGTGGGCATAGGAATGGTTTGAAAAAGTGGGTGACCACTCATCCCTTTTGCATTGTCCAGAAATCCCAGTGTTTCACCGTCCAGACTCTCTCTCCTGTCTTGGAAATGGGCAAAATCACCCATCTATGCATCTCTTCCTAACAGAGGTCTGACTACGTATTTACAAGCCCCTGTCTGAGGGTCCACCATCTAATCAGCCTGCACCCATGGGCAGACTGTGGTTCTCCCCTTTGGGACACTTATTGGTCTTGGCACACCCTCAACTACTGGGATCCCCTAAGAACAAAGTAGGCTGCTTGCATAATTACAAAGAGTCCATATAGTCAAAACAAAAGAAAAAGGAGAACAAAGCTGGAGGCATCAATGTTCTGATGTCAAACTACATTACAAATCTATAGTGATCAAAACAGTATGGTACTGGCATAAAAACAAACACATAGGTGAATAGAACCAAAAATAAAGCCCAGAAATCAACCCATGCATATGTGGTCAATTAATTTTCGACAAAGGAACCAAGAATATACAATGGGGAAAGGTTAGTCTCTTCAATAAGCGGTATTGGGAAAACCGGACAGCCACATACAAAAGAATTAAACTTGGACTGCTGTCCTACACCATATACAAAACCTCAAAATGGATGAAACATTTTGGTCTTGAATAAATGACCTTGAACATGAGACCTGAAACCATAAAACTCCTAGAAGAAAATGTAGGGAGCAAGCTCCTTGATATCAGTCCTGCCTATGATTTTTTTTGGATTTGACACCAAGACAAAGACAAAGACAAAGACAACAAAAGCAAAAATAAAACAAGTGGGACTATATCCAACTAAAAAGCTTCTGCACAGCAAAGAGAAGTCATCAGCAAATGAAAAGGCAACCTGTGGAATGAGAGAAAATATTTGCAAACCACCAATCTGATAAGGGGTTAATATCCAAAACATACAAGGTACTCATATGACTCAATAGCAAAAAGCCAACAGGCAAAGGACCCAAATAGATATTTTTCCAAAGAAGACATACACATGGCCAACAGGTACATGAGAAGATTGTCAATGTCGCTAATCAGGGAAATGCAAATCAAAACCACAATGAGATGTCACTTCGTATCTGTTAGGATGTGTAGTATCAAAAAGACAAGTGATAAAATGCTGGAAAGAATGTGGAGAAAGAGGAACCCTTGTGCACTGTTGATAGGGATGTCCATTGGTGCAGCCACTGTGAAAAATAGTGTGGAGGTTCCTCAAGAAACTAAAAATAGAACGACCCTATGATCCCGCAATCCCACTTCCACGTATATAGGCAAAGGAGAATAAGTCACTTTCTCGAAGAGATATCTATACCCCCATGTTCACTGTAACATTATTTGCAATGGCCAAGGTAAGAAAATAAGTGTCCTTCAACAAATGAATGAATAAAGAAAATGTGATACACACACACACACACACACAGGAATATTATTCAGCCTCAAAAAAGAAGGGAATCTTGCCATTTATGACAACATGGGCCAGAGGGCATTATGCCAAGTGAAATAAGCTGGTTGGAGAAAGACAAATACTGCATGGTATCACTTACCTGTGAAATCTAAAAAAAAAAAAAGAAAAGAAAAGAAAAAAGAAAGTTGAACTCACAGAAACAGAGTAGAATGGTGCCCGCCAAGGGCTGAGGGGTGGGAGAAATAAAAGAAGCTGTTAACAGGGTGTAAGTCTTCAGTCATAAGGTGAATAATGTCTAGGGACCTAAATATACCATTTTACACTAGAGTTGATAAAACCATATTATGTAATTGAAATTTACCAAGAGAGTAGAACTTAATCGTTCTTACCAAAAAGAATACAAAGAGGAAAAAAAAGTAAATATGTGAAGGGACGACTGTATTAATAAACTTGGTGGTGGGAAGTCTTTCACAATGTATATGTATATCTAATCATCACTTTGTACACTTCAAATATGTTATAATTTGATTTGTCAATTATACCTCAATAAAGCTGAAACTTTAAATAAATGAATGAAATCATAATCTCATTTCATGTTAACAGGCATATCTGTCATGCCATTTTAATGAGAAAGAGCTTTTGTTTCTGAAACAATAGTGAGAAGGGTCACATGCTTTATGAGTGTGCAAATCTCTTTAATATCTGGCCTAATAGAAGAAACTAGCTTCACATATCTGCTTCTGCATTCAAGTTGGTCTGATATGTTTTTGAACTATGTGAAAATGCAATCTCACATAAATATATAGCTTGAAAACAAAGACTTTGTGGACTCCATGTGAGGCTCTCAGGGACACTCACCCCACCCCCCCCAGGGTTCTTTGAATATACTTTGGGAACCACTGGGCTAGAGATGCCCTTTACCATAACTACTCCAGTGTGTGTTTCCTAAGAAAAGAACATTTAAAAACATAATCCCATGGCTCAGTTGGTTGAGTGCCTGCCTTTGGCTCAGTCATGATCCCAGGGTCCGGGGATCAGGCCCCACGTTGGGCTCCCTGCTCAGCAGGGAGCCTGCTTCTCCCTCTCACTCCCCCTGCTCGTGCTCAATCTCTCTCTCTCTGTCAAATAAATGGATAAAATCTTTAAAAAAAAATTCTTCTGGCAGATTCTTCTCATTAAAAAAAAAATCTCAGGGTAATTATCAAAACTGGGAAATTTAATATTGACATATGCTAATACCTAACGTCCAATCTGTATTCAGATTCCTCAAACTGTCCCAATAATGTCCTATTATTCCTGCCCCCAATCTAGAATCTTTTGGTTGTCATGTCTCCTTAATCTCTCTTAATCCAGGTGGGGTTTTCAGCCTTTATTTTTCATGACCTTGATATTTTGGAGGAGTATAGGCCAATTATTTTGTATAATGTCCCTCATTTAGACGTTTCTGATGTTTCCTCACCATCAGATTCAGGTTTTACATTTTGACAGGAATACCACAGAAGTGATGTGTGAGACTTCTCAATGCATCAGGTAAGGAGGCACTGGATACTGAGTTGTCCCAACGGTGGTGATGTTAACTTTAAGCGTTTGGTTAAGGTGATATCTTCCAGGACTCTCCACTGTATAGTTACTATTTTTATAATTAGTAAGTAATTTGTGGGAAGATTCCTTGAGACTCTAAATATTCTTATTTGCATCAAACTTTTGCAGGCAGTTTTAGCATCCATTATTGATTTTTGCCTGTATCAATTATTACTTAATGTTTTCTTTTTTTTTAAGGTTTTATTTATTTATTGAAGACAGAGAGCACAAGCAGGGGGAGCCATGGAGGAGGGGAGAAGCAGAATCCCCGTGGAGCAGGGAGCCCAATGTGGGGCTCGATCCCAGGACCCTGAGATCATGACCTGAGCCGAAGGCAGACGCTTAACTGACTGAGCCACCCAGGTGCCCCTACTTAATGTTTTCTAACTCCACCATTCCTTCTCTATTCATTAATTGGCATTGTACTGTAAGGAAATGTTTCTCTTTCCCCCCATTTATTCATTCACCTATTGATTCATTCATTCATGCATCCATTTATACCATTTTGGACTCATGGATTCTTATTTTATTCAATCATTATTTTACTATCATTATTTGTTTTGATGTTCAAATTGTTCCAGGTAGGACTTGTGGGGGCCTCTTCCAGCTGGTTTCTGGACATTTTGTCTCTATCGTTCTTTCTGGCATAAACAGATGTCTCATGCTCATCTTGTACCTTTCCTGACCCAGCCATCCCCCAGCGAGATTCTTTTTTCACTAAGGAATTGTATTTAGCAACCAAGATCTAGATATTAAGTGTGCCCGTTATAACTGAGGTTCAGCTTTTGCTTCTAGATGTTTTCATAGTACAAAGCTAGAAGATGTATGTATGTGTGTATATACGTATATTTGTTCATCTATGCATATATTACATATATTGATGAACCGATCCCTCCAATCGTACAGTTCTAATCCAACTCACGGAATTCTTTCGAGCCTTCCTACTATGCCATCTTTTTTATTCCCTTCTCCAACAATGAATCTGACTCTCAACATTATCTATATATTTACTCATTTGCTTATTCCCGCAATACAGAGAAAATTGCTATACTCATAGAACCGTGAAAAACACATCCTAAGTAGATTTTAATGTTTGCACTTCTTTTTTGCCTTAAACTGAGGGTATATAGTCAAAGTACCATGGATTTTGGTTACGTGGATTAGTTTTCTTTTTCTTCCTGCAGTATGGTCATGATATATTGGAAATACCAATTAGGTTCATTTGGTTCTACTTTTAGGATTTGCTCCATCATTGTTGATTTCATGAAGCCTGGACCCTTAACTACTAACTCTTGTTGCAACTCTTATTCAGGCATGGGCCCAGGTAGTGTGGGACTTTTGGACATAGTTGTATAGTTTTTCTTAATCCCATAATAATACATATTTTCATCCTGATTTACATTTCTGGGACACTCCCCAACTATCTTTTACAAACTTAGCTGTTGCAAATGCTCTTCCCTCCTTCCAAACTTGTCCTGTTCTGGTCTTTGTGACGCTGTTCCTCCACGCAGACACCCCCTCTCTGCTCTCTCAGGCGTCAGGCCATGTAAGGCCTGGGTGCAGCCCACTCCTCCAAGCTATCAGGATGGCAGGCTGGGCCCACAGGGGCCATCTCCAGATGCCAAGCGTCACCCAGAATGGCTCCTGTTGGAGTGGTTGATTTCTCCTCCTGCCTCAGCTTCCTTGAGGGGAGACCTGGAGTGAGTTTCAGTGTACACCGAACCAAGTCTTCTGGCTCAACGGAGCCTGAGGGGAGCAGGACCCTGGAAGAGCCCTGGGATCATGATCTGGAGCCAAGCACCTCAGTTTCTCTGTGAGGAGGGCACAGGCACAGGGCTTTGGGATGTGAGGAATGAGGGCTTACATCTGGAGCAGACCCCTTCTTCTTCTTCTTCTTTTTTTTTTAAAGATTTTATTTATTTATTTATTTTAAAGATTTTATTTATTTGACACACAGAGAGAGATAGCGAGAGAGAGAGAGAGAGGGAGAGAGCACAAGCAGGGGGAGTGGCAGGCAGAGGGAGAAGCAGGCTTCCTGCATGAGCAGGGAACCCGATGTGGGGCTTGATCCCAGGACCCTGGGATCATGACCTGAGCTGAAGGCAGCGGTTTAACCAACTGAGCCACCCAGGCGCCCCAAAGATTTTATCTATTTATTTGAGAGAGAGAGAATGAGAGCCAGAGAGCACGAGAAGGAAGCGGGTCAGAGGGAGAAGCAGACTCTCCGCTGAGCAGGGAGCCCGACGTGGGACTCGATCCCGGGACTCCAGGATCATGACCTGAGCCGAAGGCAGTTGCTTAACCAACTGAGCCACCCAGGCGCCCTTCTTTTTTTTAAATTATGCTATGTTAGTCACCATACATTACATCATTAGTTTTTGATGTAGTGTTCCATGATTCATTATTTGCATATAACTCTCAACGCTCATTACAACACGTGCCCTCCTTAATACCCCATCCCCCCCAACTACCTCCCTTCTGAAACCCTCAGATTATTTCCCAGAGTCCATAATCTCTCACGAGAACCCCTTCTTCTAGAAGGCTAGATACTTCTGCTATCACCAGCCCTGGGCAGCCCCCTCACCCCACCCAGGGACTCCCTCCCCTTGCTTCTCTCCGCTGGGCCCTACGTGGTGAATTTAATCCAGAAGAGGGAAATTTAAAATTGGATATCAAATATCATTATCTCATGGCTCAACAGAACAGCTGCATCACCAGGGTCCCGTAAAGGCTTCTTGTTTCTTAGCCGCCACCCTCAGCTCTAGGACTTTAGTCAAGGATTCAAGGATTCACACCCTTCCTTTGCCTGGGCAATGAGGCCTGCAGACCCCCAAGCTGCCAGTTGCCACCTGGGGCCCCTGAGGTTTGGTGAGTCCAGTTTGGGTGTTGGATGTCTTGGCCCTGAGAGAGATCCTGCCCGGTCAACTCGCAGCTCTCCCCCGTTCCTGCGAACACGTGCTCTCCTTGGGTCTCTAGCCCACGGGGTGGAACGTCTGACCTCCCCGTCAGGTTGTCCCCAGCCTGACATGGGTGCAGAGAGTGGCAGATGCTGCCGAGTCCCAGCGTTCCGGGCAGTCTGTTTCCACTTGGGGACAGTGAGTGCAAATTTAGCTCTTGTGACCAGGACACACCTCGCTCTGTGTGCACTTCTAATGAGGCAGCACACACACAAGCTGTTAGACTGTGGACACGCTGCAGCTTTCCAATGAGAGAGGATTTCAAGGGTGTACTTTTATAAGGGAGAAATGACATAAGCATCCCTCTTTGTTATTTAAATTTCATGAAAATCAACTATAGATGGTGTGTAATTGAGCACAAAATAGGTCCCAGAATATATTCTGAAATAACAGGAGCCCTTTTATTGGGTTATATATGAAGGGAAAAAAAAGTCAAAGAAAAGCAAAATCTCCGTGCAAAATAATGAACTATTTGAAGGGAGAAAAAAAAAAAAAAAAAGCGAGAGACTGGGAATCAAGCACGTCTGGGAGAGTATTCAAGGGGCTGGTTCTGAGAAGTCGCTCCGGAGTGAGGGTTAGAGACAGTGTGGGTTGTGGTCATTATTGGTTGCCTCGGGCACAGAGGCAGGGCTGTAAACAGAACTGCGACCAGGAGCCAGATCCAGGCAAGTGAAAGCCTGGGGGCCCCTCAAGGTGGGCCAGGTGATGCAGGTCCTGGATGAGGACAGAAGGGGCTGCAGGTGCCAAGAGGACACGTGCCCCCCCACCTACCCTCTGTGCTCTGTACCCGGTGGCCCCCAGAGGCGGCGGCCAGGCACCCGGGGCATAAACAGAGCTGGCCTGGTCATGTGGTCAGGAGTCGGCCTGACTCGGGAGGAGCTCTGCATGGATATGCTCTCTAACAAGCCCCCTCTCCATCACTGGCCCTAGTGGCCCCCAAGTACCCCATCCCCGTGGCGGCAGCACAGCTTCTCACCCTGCGTGCTCCTAGACCCGAAGACGGTCCTTCCCGGAACCTCTGGGGTCCCATCTGCCTAACGGAAAAGAGAATGTCTCCCGAAAGGCTTGTGGTGAGGATAATATAGGATACAGGGCCTAGTGTAGTGCCGGCCACAGGAGAAGAGTCCAACGTAGGATACTATTTCCTCTTTCTGTCAACCCGAACCCCCTTCCACTCACTCCCTTTGCCCAGCTCTCCTGCAGCTCAATCTCTGGTCAAGGCCAGGGGCAGCTCTGAGCCCTAGGGTGGCAGCGGCTTCAGAGATGGTGCCCAGAATGCCATAAAGGAGCCAGAAAGTGCCCAGGAAACGAGCGCACTGCTGTTATTAGCGCTGATGGTGCTGCTGGCGCCACGCAGCCTCCAGAATGCCCTCCGGGGATCTCCTTCATTTCTTAAGCGCCAACTGTATGCCTGGTGATGCCTGGTCCCGAATATTCCCTCAGGCACAGCTTATGAGAACACTAACTCCAGCCTTCTCCCCAGACGGTGCGAGGCCACCCAGCCCAGGAGTTCAGTGTTCCCCTAACTCCCAAGTTCCTGCTCAGGACCCTACTGTCCTGGTCGTGGTCACACTGAATTGCAATGGCCTTATCTATCCTCATCATTGGACCATGAACACTGAACACTGGGCACACAGCATGGGCCCTGATACTCAGTAGGTGTCACATAAGTGTCTGTTAGAAGAACAGTGAAGAGGCAGTTCATCCTCTGAAGGCTGGCAACCCTGGATGACTCTGGGACCCCTCGGAGGCGGACCTCGGGATCTGGAGCCTGGAGGGCGGCATTGCTGAGCCCAGAGCAGGGAGCGGGGTCCGAGCGCCATCTACAGGCAGCTTCTCACACTGGCAGGGAAGAGCTGACTGAACCGGGGAGGTGGGCGGGGGCGGAATTAGGGCATGGTACTTTCTCTGTGCCTCTGTGTCCTCACCTGAAAAACAAGCTCCATGATCATAGGGTTACGGTGAAGATGAAATCATATCTGCAACCTAGATGCCCAGACATACACTGTTTCCAAGGGTCAGGCTTCTCTTTCATGCCCAAATAGCGCAAGAGACCTAGCCTTCGCCTTACTCGGTCATAGTATGGCCAGCTTTTATCAGGTTCCCCTCCCCAGTGTTTCTGGGAGTCTGCAGGTTGAATTTGCCCTTCCCTCAAATTCTGGCTGCTGCTGGTCCTTTGTGCCACCTCCTGACTCACGCCCCCCCTTTCCTCTGGTGCCACCTCATAACAAACTTTCCCAGGTCCTGCTGATTCCCAGACCTCCTCACCTCAAGAGTGGCCAGGGATGCTCCCCCAATACCCCAAAACCCAATAGGACCAGACTTCCTGAAAGAATAATGGGGACCACAGAGCATGCTGGAAAACCCCCAACCAGCTCCTAGAAATGATCAGGCTCAAAGTCCTAAAGCCAGCCTGGCCCCAGGTTCCTCTTCACCCACTCTCTCTGGGGCCCCTGGCTAGCACCTCCTCCACAAGGGAGAGCTTGGTCATGTTGTGCTCCCCCAGTTTCAGAAACACCCAGGTTTCTGAGTCCCTGAGAGGAACATTGCTTCCTTTATATTTCTGTAAGCAAACCGGCCAGAGACACGGTTCCACCCTGAATGAAGACCACCTTTCACATGATTGTAAAAAACAAAACTCTCAAATATTTTTATTTTGTTGCCTGGAAGCTCCCCCTCCCAAAACAGCATCTGGCTTTTTTCTATATAAAATCAAATGTCCTGTTTGTTATTTTTTCCTCTTTTCAGAAAACAAAGTAATAGCTTGCTCTCAAATTGTCTCCTGCAGAAACTAAAAATCAAATAACAACAGTTAACATAGTATTTAATATTTCCTAGTCTGAGATCCTGCTGTAAGCCCTTTGCCTATTTTAGCTCTTTAAATCTTCGTAAGAGTGCTGGAAGGCAATCACCATTCTGCCTCCATTTTGTAGAGGAGGAAAAGGAGGGAATATGGCTCTGCCGATACTTCCAGGCCAGTAATACTGATTTCAGACTTCTGGCTTCCAGAACAGTATGGGCGTAGAGTCTGTGGTAGTTTCTTGCAATAGCCTTGTCCCAACCCACCAGTTCACGACTGAATCCTCAGGGCCAAACCCAGCGCCAAACACACAGCAGGTGCTCGATAAGCATGTGCTCAATTACTGAATGAAAGAAGCTACACCTAAAGTAAAAGATCAGAAAAATTAATGGGATGGAAAAAAAATGAAGCAGGCAAACATTAATCAAAAGAAATGCGATACAACTACATTATGAGCAGAGTAGATAGTAAAACAGAGGAACACCATTGGGGATTGTGTAGACACCCAATAGCACGATCTCAAAATAGACAAAGCAAAATTTCACTAAATTAAAAGGATCAAAAGGGGAAAGAGATGAGAACATAATCATAGTAGGAGATTGTACTGTTCCTCTCAAAAATGGATGGGTCAAATGGCAGATGAATAAGATGGTGGATTTGAAAGTCACAATTAGAAGCTGGGTCTAATAAATGGATGAATGGAGATGAAAGGCTGAAGTCAGGCCAAGGTTCAGAGACGACCGGAGAGGCTGCAGGGCCGCTTGGGAGCTGGGGATGAAGCTGGGCCAGAAATCAGAACAAAGGAGGGGAAACGGAATGCGAGAGGCAAGGGGCAAGCTTTGGAGAGAGAAGTGGTGGGGGTTTGAGCATCTCAGTCAATGACTGTGTTCATAGCCTGCTCTATCGCTGATGAACTCTCTGGCTTTAGGCAAGTGAGGGAACCTCTCCAAACCTCAGTTTCCTCCGCCATAAAAAAAGGGTGACAGATGGACATAATAGAGTCATCAAGAGGGTTAAATGAGACAATGAATGTAGTAAGTGACAGCCCTTCATAGCATTTGAGACTGGGATGAAGTAGATAGGCAGGCGGAAAGGTGGGTTTGCCTGCTCTGAGGGCAAAGCAGGGAGTGGGGAGGGGGTCTTCCCCCCAGCCACCGGCCAGTTTCCCTCCAACGTTTTCCCTGAGAGACATCTGATCTGAGTCCTGATGAGCATCCCCCCATTTCCTTCCTGGACTCTTGGGGAGACCCTATATAGCTCCCCTCCACTCCCAAGGGCCAGATGCAACTTGCCCATCCAGCCCTCAGAGCACCTTTATCAGGAGTTAAGGTCACAGACTTTAAAGACATTATATGGATCATTGGTGTGACTTTGGATGAGTGACTTAACTCCTCTGTTCCTGAGTTTTCCCCATCCGTAAAATGAGGCTAATAATGACCCCTGTTCTGTTCTATAGGCCTATTGAAGAAATCAAATTAATCGATGTGTGTGGAGTGCTCACAGCAGTTTTGCCGTACAGTATCACAGGCGCCTGAGAGTGGGGACGGCCTCCCCTGGGCTCCACGGGGGATCTCCATCCCCCACCCCCAGGTAAATCACCATAACCAGCTCGAATGCCGATGCAGCTGTGTGTTTGCAACACTTAAATAAGAGTCCTCACAGTCTTTCCAGTGATGAAAGAAAGTACCAGAAATGAATGAAACATTGTGTTCTTGATTTTTTTTTTAAGTGTTGGCATTGGGGATGGGGGAATTCAGTTCATACCAAAACATCCTACAGGCCCTTGAACTTGTGGAGTACAGAATGAAAGGGCGCTGGGGGTTGGCAAGATGCAGTTCTGTTCCCTCACATCTCCCAGGCACCTCTCCAACTGCATGAAGACAGACAGGGTCGATGCCACTGAGAGAGAGAGGAAGTGAGGCAGGGGGACTTCTGGCCCCGACGGAGGAGGGACTCTGCTAGGGTCCCAGCGAGCTGACTGAGTGTGGGACAGCCTGCCCCACTCAGCAACCTGTCCTGCAAATATACAGGCAGGAATCCAGCAATTGTGCTTCTTGCTATTTACCGAAATGTGTTGAAAACTTAGGTCCACACAAAAACCTGCTCATGGAGGTCCCTAGCAGCTTTCTTCATAATTGCCAAAAATTGGAAGCAACCGAGATGCTCTTGAGCAGGTAAATGGATAAATAAGCTGTGGTACATTCAGACAATGGAATGTTACTCAGCACCGATAGGAACTGAGCCATCAAGCCATGAAAAAAACGTAGAGAAGCCATAAATGCATATTACTAAGTGAAAGAAGCCGATCGGAAAAGCAATGTATTGTGTGATTCCAAATATGTGCCATTCTGGAAAAGGCAAAACTACAGAGACAGTAAAAAGATCTGTGGTCACCAGGGTTTACAGGGGAGAGAGGCATAAAATTGGCAGAGCACAGAGAATTTTTAGGGCAGTAAAACTGTTCTATAGGATACTACAACGGTGATACCTGTCGTTACACATTTGTCCAAACCCATAGGATGTACAGCACCAAGCATGAACCGCATGTAACCTGTGGGCGGTGAGTGATACTGACGTGTCCATGCACGTTCATAGATTATAATTCATGTACCACTCTGGTGCAGGATGTTGATAGGGGAGGAGGCTGTGTGTCAGGGCAGGTCAGGGCGTATGTGGGGACTCTCTGTACTTTCTGCTTAATTTTGCTGTGAACCTAAAACCTCTCTAAAAATTTAAGTCCATTAAAAATACATATACAGGCGGGGGGGCGCCTGGGTGGCTCAGTCGTTGGGCGTCTGTCTTCGGCTCGGGTCCTGCATTGGGCTCCCTGCTCTGCGGGAAGCCTGCTTCTCCCTCTCCCACTCCCCCTGCTTGTGTTCCCTCTCTCGCTGTGTTTCTATCTGTCAAATAAATATATAAAATCTTAAAAACAAACAAACAAAAAATACATATACAGGCAAAAACTTTTGGAGCACACAAAAGTTGCCCAACAGTGCCCCCTAGCATCCACAAACTATAAACTTGCTTAGAGTAGGGCTTGGAAGTTAAGTATCAGAGAACAAAAGACTGGGGGAAGTTTTGCTTTTGTGAACTATGCTTATCCATAACTTGTGCATATGGGGGTTAGAGGGACAGGTAAGGGAGGGAAGGAAAGGTACGTTGAGGCTGGCATTTGCCAAGCCCTGGTCCTGGATTGGTAGCCAGGTTCCCAGGTTTCGGGACAGGCCAGATCTTGGCTTGTACTAAACGTTCACAAAGGCCTGCCAAGGAGGAAGGGACAGCCCCGGGGTTTTATTTACAGTGTCGGAGGCATCCCATGGTCTGCAGCAAGCCTGTCAGCAGTGGGGTTTGCCTCTGAATGGCCAAGGGAGTTCCAACAAGGTCCAAGACCAGCTGAGGGTGCAAGGAGGGCTTCCTCAAGCAGATGATGCCAGGGGCGGGTCTTGAAGAGCGAGCAGGTGTTGACTAAGTTAATAAGGAGCAGCGGGTGCCCCAAGACTGGAGGGGAGGAGTGAGGAGGAGCCGCGAGAACCACAGTGGTCCTGGGCCTCAAGTGGGAACCTAGGTCTTTGCACAGATGGGTCCGGAGGGGAGTAGGTGCCCATCCCAGGGACAGGTGGGCTGGCAGCAGGCAGAGAGGCGGACAGAGGACCATGCTTATGAAGCAGCAGGGATGCTCTGAGTCAGTGGCCACCAGACAGAAATAGCCACACACTAGGGCACTGGGTCACAACTTCGCCAGGCCTCATTCATGATTTACGCTTCATGAGGAGACACGGTCCCAGGGAGCCTCTGGAAAACCAGTTGGAGAGAGAGCTCTGTTGGCAGGATTTCTCATTTTCTCATCACTTTTCCATTTTCATGATAGAGTGCCCCCCGGGGGCCAAGGGAAAGGGAAAATGCTTTTTATATTATATTAGTGGCCATGTGGAAAAGACGTATTTCCCATGACCTTTGGTTCAGAATGAAGACGCACATTTGTAAAGCATATGTGCAAAAGGTCGTGCATGAAGGGTATGAAATATTTGTTGTCGTGGCTGGGGCTAGTTTTGTGAAATATCATAGGACAGGGAGAACAGTTTTAAGAGTGAGCAACCCCTGGGGAGAATGTGAGCTGCTGGTCTTAAGGACACCTTTGCAAAGCAAGGCACCAGACGGTGTTTGCGAACGAGCAGGGTAGGGCTAGGCTGTATATTCATGTTTGCTTGCGCTTGCATAAAGAATATCTGGAAGGATGCTCAGGACCCTTGTTGTAGCAGTTATTACCTGATGGGAGGGGTGAGAGAGACTTTCAACTCTGCTTCTTTTTTATCTTTTCAGAAATTGTGAACTATGTGAATCCATTACTTTTTCAAAACATTACATAAAAACAAGACAAACAAAAAGCCTTTCACACCGTGAGCCGGCATCTCAGAACAGAACTAGAACATTCTGAGAAATATTGCATATTTTGTCTGGAAAATAAATCCCCAAAACTCAACTTCCTCCCTCTAGCCGCGAACCCAGGCAAGTCTTCTGGGTTTGGAACCATCCAGACGTCACAGCTGGATGCTGCAGCCCCTTTCTCTGACGGTCCCGGGGGCAGTGACTGCTTGTGCTTTATGAGGGGCTGTGGTTGCACCCTAATAAATAGGACATTCAACAGGACAGCAGAGACAGGAAAACAAGCTGAGTGATGAAGGCCAACCTGTCGCATCAACCAGCCTTTGGGGCTTTGACAGGGTCAAGGGTGACATTGGAGGGGAAGAGCCAGGAGGGGCTGTGAGCAATGATGAGAGCAGAACCCGGGGAGCTTATGCAGAGGCTGAGGAGGTTAACAGCCTGCTCCTTCTCCAGTGGTTCTCCTGACATCCGGCTCTCTGAAACTTCTGAGTGGGCCTTTGCTTGTGCACGGCCCCCTCTTGGGCACCTGCTCCTCCTTATTAACTTAGCCAACACCTGCTGTTTCTTCAAGACCCACCGTTGGTCTCATCTGCTTGAGGAAGCCTTCCTTATATACCCGGGCTGGTTCTTGGACCTTGTTGGAACTCCCTTGGTCTGATGCTTCTGGGTCTGCCTGGTTGGGACTTGTCTGAGCGCCTGTCTCTTGCACTAGCCTGGATCTCTATGGGGGTTGTCTCCTGTGTTTGGCTAGTGCAGAACCCACCCAGGGTTGGGCGCAGAGGAGGCCAGTTGCCCCTGGGCTCAGCCTCTTCCTTTGGAAGAGGGGCCCCGCTTGGAAACACAAACAAGCTGGAACTTGGCTCTGGAGCCATGCTGGGGTCGGGTCCTGAAGTGGGCAAGTCTGCTAAGCTTCTGTTCTGTTCTGTGTGTGGAAACAGCTATTAGTCCCTATGGATTCAGAGTGCATGTACACATCGGGGTGGTCCAGGAGCTCCAAAGCCTAGGGATCCTACTGCCGAGACCCCCACTCCCTGGAAGTTTCCATGGTCTCATTTTTTTGGTCCCAGACTGAAATGCAATTCATGTGGGATCTGTCACCTACTCCCAGAGTGGGCTTTCTGAATGTCACTGGTTTTGAAATTCCAATAGGTATTAAACTGGTAAAGGAGAATTAAAAGCAGACAACTTAATTTTGCAGAACAAATCCACAGAAATTGCTGGAGGGCCTTTCCTTTGTTTTGGCAAAATCCAGCCAGATTGCACTAGCCATGGTGATGGCAGCTTCTGGAGGTGGCATCTGAGGCTCACAGCCTCAGAACTGGGCCGGGTGATTTTCCCTGGCACCAGAAGCCTCCATGATGTAGCATTCTTCCCAGGAAATATGGGTCCTCCTCCAGCTCATGATGACAATTCCAAATGCGGGAGGTGACTTGAGGTGTTAGGGATGGTAGAGGTGAGTGGGCACCCCGTGCGGGCAGCACAGGCCCCTCAGATTCCCCCTCCCAGTGGCACTCTACACAGCGGTGATCAGTTTTCCTTGTGAGTATGAGCCAACAGTTAAAGTTAAAGAATCAAACTTCTAGGAAGAGTGTTAAATTATGACCAGATGCAAAAGTTTTGAAATGCTTTGAACCTCTGGGTTTCTTTGTCTACTGTACTGAGGGCTCAGAATTTGGCTCATGGGTTCTGATTCTGGGGCCCAAACCCATGAAAACGGGTACCCAGTGGAGGCTGTCTGGCTATAGCTTTGTTTAGAAGCCCATGGTAACAAACACAGAGCACTGACATTAACCCTTGCCCTTAAAATCTGTGACACCAGGAACATCCGGAAAGAACCGAGAGCCAGGGCATAGCATCCTGTTTACGGGCAGGAAATGATGGACTCAGGCGCCTGGCAACTCACAGCCCGGATGAGTCATCGATCTTCCCACTAAGACCTCCGTGAGATTCATATTGTTAGAAAGAAACCCATACTGCTGACAGGGTGCTGTGTTATTTCAAACGAAGAGTATTTCTATGCAACAGTATAAAGATGGGAACACAGAAGTAACAAAAACTACAAGGTGAATTTGAGTGCTTTTGTTTTGTGTTATTATCAAGGTATGCAAAATACTTTATTCAACCTGATACGGTCAAATATGGTACATTATCACCATTAATCATAAATCTTATCTTTAAGGAACTCTTTGTAGGAAAACTGCATGTCCCCATGAATTTGAACCCTGACCTTAGATGGTATACAAAAATGATCACAAAATGGATTAAAGGCCTAAATGTAAGACCTAAAACTCCACAACTCTTAGGGGAAAAGCATTCTGATACTGGATTTTGCAATGAGGACTTAGATATGACACTAAAAACACAGGCAAAAAGTAAAAATAGGGACATTGGATTATATCAAAATTTAAAACTCTGCATCAAAGGATCAATCAACAGAGAGAAATGGCAACATATGGAATGGGAGAGAGTATTTGTAAATCCTATACTTGAGAAGAGGTTAATATTCAGAATATATAAAGAATGCCTACAACTTACTAACAGGAAAACATCTCAATTTAAAAATGGACAAAAGACTTAAGTACCCATTTCTTTAAAGAAATATACAAATGGTCAACAGCACATGAAAAGATACTCAATATCACTCACCATCCCGGAAATGCCAATCAAAACCACAATTAAATATCACCTCACATTCATTAGGATGGCTACTGTTAAAAAAAGAAAACAGGAAGTAACAGATGTTGGCAACGATATGGAGACATGGGAAATTTGTGTGTTGTTGGGGCGGGGGGAGAATGTAAAATGGTGCAGCCACTGGCGCCTGAGGCTCACAGCCTCAGAACCGGGCCGGCAGATTTTCCCCGGCACCGGGAGCCTCCATGATGTAGCATTCTTCCCAGGAAATGTGGGTCCTCCTCCAGCTCATGATGACAATTCCAAATGCGGGAGGTGACCTGAGGTGTTAGGGATGGTAGAGGTGAGTGGGCACCCCGTGCGGGCGGCACAGGCCCCTCAGATTCCCACGGGGGCAACCATGGTGGTTGCTCAAAATAGTAAACATAAAATTACCATGTGACCCAGTAATTCCACTTCTGAGTACATAAGCAAAGGAACTGAAAGTGAGGAATCAAACAGATATTTCTACAGCATATCCACGGTAGCATCAGTCACAAGAGCCAAAAGGTGGAAGGAAGAAACCCAAGTGTCCGTTGACAGCTGAATGGATAAACAAAATGTGGTACATAAAATGAAGCAACTCAATGGAGTACTGTTCAGCCTTAAAAAGGAATGAAATTCTGACACATACTGTAACATGCATGAACCTTAAAGAGATTGTGTTAAGGGAAATAAACCAGGGACCAGAGGACAAATACTGTAAGATTCCACTTACGAGGTACCTAGAGTAGTCATAGAAACAAGGAGAATGATGGCTGCCAGGGGCTGGAAAGAGGGGGAAAAGGGGAGTTTTTAATTGGTTTAGAGTTTCAGTTCTGCAAGATGAAAAGTTTCTGAGATGAGTTGCACAACAATGTGATTATACTTAACACGATGAACTGTACGTTTAAAATGGTTAAAATGGTAAATTTTATATATTGTACGTTTTACCACAGTTTAAAGACCGATAACTATTTGCAGAAGGAGAGCTGTTTTTTTTTTTTTTCTCCCTCCTGTTGCAATCAGATCTGTACAGAGTATTTCTAGGTACCAGGAACCACCTGAATTCCCACACAGGTTTTTTTTTTCATGGTATGTTAAAAGTCTGCCTTTGAAGACATGCTAATTTCAAAATACACTTTATTCCTAAACTTTAGTTAAAAGTATTTCTGCTAGGCTTTTACCTCACTTAATTAAAAACAAAAAGCCCATGTTTGATGTGTGTTATGCTGTGTTTGAGGCCATCTTTCCTAGCCAGATGCATCCGCTAAATAAGAGCAAGCTGTGTTTCTTCCATACGGGTGCTTGACTGAAACAGAAAGCAGCCCCGGGCAGATCCTTCTGACCAGGTGAAAGCTGCCCCCTCCTAAAGTGTTAAATGAAGATGATGGCGAGAGGGCACGCATGAGAATTCCCATTCTCCAGATGAAGGACACCAAGGAGGCCGGAAAGGAAAGGAAAAAAGTGACTTGCCCCAAAGTCTGTCTACAACAGAGGCAAGGTTGGCCCCGGGTGAGGGCTCCCTCCCTGCCCTTTGATCCTCAGCGGCTCTGGATGCTGTGGGTGAAGGTGGAGGGAGGGCACGCTGGCCAAGACCAGGCCGCCTCCTCCTTCCCCAAGCCCTTTCTCCCCTGGCAACCCAAGGGATGGCCCTCTAGCTCAGTGAGGAAAAAGGAGATCAGAGGCATAATGTAACTTCTGGCCTTACTGGCTTAACTACTCCTTACAGACTCTGTGTGGCCTGACCACCCCACAGGATGGTAAGAGCCAAGAAGGCCTCAGAATTCCAGGCACCCGTCCCCAGGCCTGCCTCAGGCACTGGTCAGGGCTCCGGGACTTAGCCCTTAAGTAAATGCTCGTTAGCGGGATTTAGCAATAAGTAAAATTGACATATATTAAGCACTGAGCACAATCATGAAATTAGGCTTAGCAGCGACCCCTGGAACAGGGGAGGGAGCGTGGGCCTGAATGGCAGAAGCTTCTGAGCACCTTCTTCTCACCATTTCTGGTTCCTGTGCAGGTGGGGGCCACCACAGTCACGCTGGCCAGCCCAGCCTCCACGTGGAGGCCCAGCCAGCATTCTGGGAGAAAACACAGAGGGAACAAGCAGTTGGGGCCCCCTGAGAGCCACTTGCTTCCCACCAGGGCTCAGGCCAAGAGACTAGCAGAGCTGGTCACACACAGAGATCCCCCTGAGAGGACTCAGTAAAGGGTAACTTTTCAGACCCACCGTTACTTTGCAGTTATCATTCTTATTAGCCAAGAGCATGGGCCTGGGGGAGGCAGAGTCATTTCCAGAAGCTGGGTACTGACTCCCACCTTCCTCCGCCAGGCTTCGTCCCACATCGCACCCTGCAGAGTCAGCCCAAGTGTCCCCTCCTCCAGGAGGCCTTCCCCGGTGTCCCTCACGCCCGGTAGGTTAGACTCCCCTCCTGGGGTTCATGGTTCTGTGCGCCCCACCCCCCCCATAGCATCTATCTCTATGAGTTACAGGTGTTCTTTTTCTTACCTGAGAGCTCAGTGGGGCCAGGGAGCGATCAGTCACCATCAAAGTAACAATATATGTATATACTATGTATATAGTACATACAGAGTAACAATTGCAACAAACATAGTAACTCTATCCACATTCCTCTTACCACGCATGTGGCCCTGGCCTAGCTGTGTGCTTCGCATGCACTGTCTCTCTGGGGGCCCCCTCCCCGGAGGGCCCCAGGGTTACTCCACTTCACAGATAGGGAAGCCTGGCTTCTCATCCTTGCAGTGCGGCGCACCCGGGCTGTGTTCTCGGGCGGGCGACTTACCCCTTCAGAGCCTGTCGTCCTGGCCCCTGTGCTTGCAAGCACTGCTCCACAAGGCTCCTGCTCTGGCTTCCTGCTTTATCCCCGCGCTCCATGGGTTGGTGTTCTCTGGTGACGTTTGCTGCGGAGTCACCTGGGGCCATTTCAGACCATTTTGAGTCAGAGAAGCAAGGACTCTGTCCCCTTGCCACCCCAAGCCCTGGGCCTCCCCCATGCTCTCCGCCCTAGCTCCCCGGCGGTCCTAGCCATGACACCTCCATCCTTTCATCACCCTCCCCTTCCCCTTGAAGCGCAAGCCACTAGGTTTACGGGTGCTGCCACCTGGTGGTCACAGGCCACGAGGACATAGTGGGGTGGCTGCCGCAGGCTTGGCTGGCTGCATCCTGGCCCCTCTCCCTGCGCAGTGCTCGGCCAGCCGGCCAGGTGGAGCACGTTTGCAGTAGGCAGGATAGCTGGACTGCAGAGAATGCCACCTAGAAGGCACGGCAGCTTCATGATTAGGCCCAAGAGCGCTGCAGAACGGGTCCGAGTCAGTTCTGCTACTTCTCCGATATGAGACCTTGGGCTAGTCGACTGATCCCTGGGAGCCTCAGCTTCTTCACCTGCCAAAGAGGTAACCTTGTCCTCCCGTGTTGGGGCCACATGCCCCAGCCATCACCTGGAGATTCTTCCCAGAGCACCCCTTTAACTTCATTACATTTAAAATGGAATTTATGTTAAATTCATGCAAATGAGGTATTCGACTCCAAATTATGTTCATTGTAAGCAAAACCTGGGGCCTTCTGAGAATTTGGGGTTTGTGCAAGCTGCCAGGCTGCTCGGCCAGCCCCTCTCCCCATATGCGCCTACACGCTCTTCTGCTGTTAAGGGTTCGACCACAGGCAGCTCTCATGCACCAGCTTAAGCCCGTTCTTGGCACTTGGCGTGTATCTCAGTTGGCCAGCACACAACAACAAATTATCCTGATTTCACAGAGTAGAGATCAGCTGAGGGAGGCCGAGGAACTTGTTTGCATTCATGTACTTGCTAGAAGAAGGAACCAAGCCTCATGCCAGAGTCTGTCTGACATGAGAATCCTCACCCGCCCACCATTATAGAAAGCTCTGGAAGCTGTTCTGTCCTGAGCTCCCCAAGCAGCACATGACAGGGACGTTTGCTCACTGATGTACTCATTCCTCAGTGTCCCAACACCAACCAAAGAAGGGCCTCCTGGCCCAGGGGGCCAAGAAGTGTGCAACCAGCACTTCCACTCCCCCTGCTCTCCCTCTCCCCTCGGGGGACTGCCAGCCAGTGACCTACAGGACTTGGGCAGGACTTCCAGCTCGCCTTCGGAAAATGCAGCCCGAGCAGGACTTCCTCATAGCGGCTCAATTCCCTGGCTGTTTCAGTTCTCTCTTCCTGGGAACTGCTCTGAACCAATTTACTGAGGGCGCAGGGGTCATGAACACTTCTCTTCTACCCACGCCAGGGCTGGGAGCGTGGACCTAGTAGACCATGGTCGCCGGGTGTTGTGGGGACACCGTGTCCCATCCCTACGGGAGGAAAACTTAGGTCCAGAGAGGGGATAGGGGTCACACACCAAGGGGCAGCAAAGCCCCTGCCTGGCTCTTACCTATTGCCCACTGCCCTGGGTTCCCCCGGGGAAGGCTGACATCCTGTGTGGACCCCGGTGGGGACAGGCCTCCCCCACACACCTGGCCCAGCTCTGTGCATGCTGGAGCTTAGAGACATAGTGAACATGGACTACGGGGAGGCAGCCTGTAGTTGATGCTTGCTTTCCTCCAGGGGCAGATACACTTCCCAGCTCTGGGGAGCCCAGTGGTGGTCTCACGCTGGCTGGGATACACAGCGATAGATGACTGTTTCCCAGATCTTCCTATTGTCCTTCTCAGTTACTAAGCAACCGACTAGAGTCTAAATGCTCAGAAGAGAGAAAGCAGACTAGGCCCTGAGTCGTGCCCAAAGGAGCTCAGCCCCCACGGTGTGGCCGGCCGAGATCTCCGGGGCTATAAGGGTCACCCCTGAGGAGCGGGTAAGCAGCAGGTCTGGGGACAGTGAGGCAGAGCGGGGGTACCTGCGCACTGCACCACCCACCTACATGCCCTCCAAGAGTCCCCAGGATAGCCTGGGTTTGACGGGAAAAGGGGAAAGGATTATAAGCTGATTTTGTTCCGGGGCCTCGGGCCAGGGACTGCCCCTCTTAGGGCCTCAAGTGTCGCCTGTATAAGATGGGCACATGTCTCCTGCCGGCTTGGTGGGTACAGTGAAGGCTGTATGAATACACTGGTGGACTGTGAAGATGTGGGCCACGTGCAGGGTTAGCACCGTGGTGACACTGGGTCACTTTCAGGATGGCCAGGGTCCACAGTGCTGGACCAGCATCCATCGTGGTCTCTTCCAGGCTGCCTCGGAAGGCCAGCAGAGCCCAGGAGGGGGTGGGCAAAAAAGATGGCTTTTCTGCTCTCCTCCAAAACAGACTGCCCACCGTGAGCAGCCGTTACCCCCCGCCCCCTGAGGCCCTGCCCTTCCACGACACTCCGTGCATGGCTCTGTTGCCCACAGCTCCCTTGGTCACTCCCAGTCCAGCCATAATGCTCTCTTCACAGTCACCCACGTAGGGGGGGGTTCCCCTCATTGACCCTCTATTCAAAAAGCCTCTCCTCTCTAAGAGACCTGGGATGCCTTCGCCCTCATCCAACTGGCAGCAGAGAAGAGGAACTCTACCAGCTACCAGGACTGGATACAGCTCTCCAGGTCCCTGAGGACAGGCCACGGACACAGGCAGTGCTGAAACCCCGTGGGAAACCGCACCTCTCAGGGGCCTCTGCTAGCAAGGATCCCAGGCTGGGGTTTCTCAACCTCTCCGCACTGGGGTTGCACTTCTGCAGTGGGAAATTACATTTCCATTTTCTTTTCTGAAGGCAAAAAGGAAGAAAGCAGCGACACAGATGAATGACGTGGCGCGTCACACCCCTGGACTGCAGCTGTAACTGCCAACCCCAGGCCCACACTGCTCACACCCACATGCTCCTGAGAGCTCACAGCTGCAATGTCACACGCAGATGGGCCCCTGGCAGAAAGGTAGGTGAAGGTCAGGGGGACTGGAGCCACACAGCCAGGGGAGAGGGCCTGGTGGGGCAGGGAGCAGGGCCCCTGCTGGCTCCTCGCCAGGCGCCTCTCTGAGTGTCTTCCTACAGTCCCACCCCAGAGACGGCACCGGGAGGGCTGCTTTCTGCTTCCCCAGAAAACCTGGGCAGTCCTGGAGACAGCGTGAGGGCCTCGTCAGGGGCTCTGCCCTGGCCGGGGATTTCTGTCAGCTCTGGAGTGCTAAGCGGAGCGGAGGAGTAACGTCTCCCGAGCAGTGGTGAGGCCTAATTTCTGCGGGATTCTCTCAGGATCCTTGCGCCGTGGGATCGAGTCCCAGAAGTGAACTCCGAATTTCTGGCCAGGCCCGAGGACTTGGACACCCAGCTTGGCAGTCCTGGGCCCAGCTTACCTTTCGTACTTCAGGAGGAGGTTTCCTGCAGGCTGGGGCTTGGGATGTGGACGGAGACACGTGTATGTCCGCGCTTTAGGGAGAGGGAGGGTCCTGAGGGGCCCGGCCCTCAGTATCCGAGTGGAAGGTCCTCACCATTTGCCGACTTCAGCCAGAAGGTAGAAGGGGCCGAGGGTCTGGGACTCAGACTACCTGTGACAGGCTTCCAGTCCCACAGCCCATAAGGACCAGGCTCTCATTTGCAGTATACCAAAACCTGATCTCACAGGATTTTCATGTGTGTGTGAGCATCTCCTCATTTAGCCATTTGGCAAATGTGCCCCCAGACAGATGTTGTGGCCGGGCCCGGTGAGCACGGGGCAATGGGACACAGAGCAGCCGCTCAGACCCCAGCCTGCCCCCGGGGGCCCTCAGAGACAGCAGGAGGAGCAGAGCTCAGGGAAGACGGGACAAGGACTCAGGTGACTCTGGTGTGTTATGAGAAGCTGTGCTGAATGGGGGTGTCCAGAGAGGGGCAGAGAGAGGAAAAGAGCTTCATAGGAGAGGCCACATTTGAAATGGGTCTTTAAAGATGAGCGGTATTTGGGCAGAGTTTGGGACGGAAGATGCCTTCTCAGCAGAGAAAATACTGTAAGCCAAAGCCTGGTGCCGGGAATGTATAGGATTAGTCACTCAAACCCACTCATCCCTTGCTTCCCACTGAAGGCGGTGGCAGGTTCCTCACCATATGGGGTTGGTGGATGTGCCAGAGAGTTTATATTCCTCCAATCCACGCGGGAGCAAAGCCGACTGTTGTAAGCAGCCTTACTGCATGTGCCAGTAAGATTCTAAAGGACAAATTACCAGAGGTGGAGTGGCTGGGACAAAGGACATGTGCCTTTCTCACCATGGCAGCCTTGTTACTTGGCCTCTGCAGAGCCCCTGTTGCTTCTTGAGTGAGATCTCCCAGCACCCTCCACCTTCTTCCTCAGGATCTGCCTTCTGCCCATATAGTGAGACATTCATGCCCAAAGTGCACTTGGCGTGGTGCCAGGCCCACTTGGAACATGCTAGCTGTTTTTATTCTTTCTCTGGGTCTCCAGGCAGCCTTTCTGGGCCCCCAGGAGCCAGCTGGGCTTCCTGATTCTGTGTCTGTCCACAATTCCTGCTGCTAGAAGCCTCTGTCTCCTCCACCACCTGGGCGTTCTGGAGGTCAGCAGCTTCTTCTCCTGTTGCCTCTGCTCATTCCCAGCAGCTGATCAGTGCCTGGCTCAGGCAAGGGCTCAGCAAGGGTTTTTTGTGTGACTATTGGATACAAGGAAGGTGTATCCTATCTGCCTGTCCTTCCCTTCCCGGGAAACAGGGCCAGATTGTCTCCAAATGACAGTAGGCCACCAAAACCACAACATGCAAGCTGGTAGGCCTTATACCTTGCAAAGACAAGGACAGGCATTCTTATATTACAGAAAAGAAAGCTAAAGCTCAGAGTGGATGAGTGGTTAAGTCCTACTCACAGAGCGTGCTAGAGATGAAGCTGAGGCTAGACCCAGCGGGGCTGACCTTCCACAAGGCTGGAGCCTTGGCACCATCCTGACTTGGACAGAATGACCATACCCACACTCGGTGCTCTGCTCTGTTTGGCTGGAGGTGGTTCAGCATCCCTGAGCTGGGCAAGCATGTCTAGGCTCCAAACCCATTTTTCTGTCTGTGCTCCATCTTTCCCAGGCTCCTGTCCACTGAGAGGGCCCTCACGGTCCTGCATGTGAGCCTGCATCACCCCGCACAGGACCCGGACATCTTTGCCAATGTCCCAGCACGGTGGCAGCATGACACCAGCCCGCTTCTGGTGGGGCGCAGCCTAGATGCCCACCTCCGGCTACAGCTCCCCTGCCTCTCCCGCAGACACCTGTCGCTGGAGCCCTACCGGGAGAAGGGCAGCGCTCTGCTGACCTTCTGCCTGAAGGCCCTGAGCCGCAAGGGCTGTGTGTGGGTCAACGGACTGACTCTGAGGTTCCTGGAGCAGGTTCCCCTGAGCATGGTCAACAGGGTCGCCTTCTCCGGCATCCAGATGGTGGTCCGCATAGAGGGAGGCACCTCCCTGGAGGCTTTTGTCTGCTGCTTCCATCTCAGCCCCTCGCCCCTGATTCACAGGCCCCAGGCTGAGGAGACTGACGAATGGGAGAGTACCTCCCAGGAGCAGCCTCCCCCAAGTTCAGGGCATTGGGCTCCAGGTCACCTGGGGCTTCTCCATGGCCCTTCCCTGCCAAGCCCTGGAGGAGGAGCAGAAACACAGCTCTAGAAGACCTCAGACAGTGCTAGCCCCACCGGCTGCCCAGAGCAAGCCTCACCCATAAGAGGACTTGAACTCTTGGAGCGACCCCACGCGAGGTTAACAAGCAAGACCTGCTTGGTAATAATGAACTGATCCTGCAAACACGAACAGCCTGGGGTGGGGGAGCGCCCTCCACGGTTACAGCTATGCAAGGTAATGGGAACTTCATATACTTTTAGAGGCCCTGAGAGGTTCTGAGAGCCTCTCTCCAGCCTTTCCCCACATTTCCCTCCTCTTGTCTGCCTAGGAGTTACTTTATGTTGCTAATTTCGCGTGCTGCTTAAGAGCTGGAGTTTGAGGTTTGCACCAGGAATGCGTGGACACATGTAACAATTACGTTTGTGGTAGCTCGGGGTTACCCTGGCCTTTCAAATACCCACAGGCACTCCGGGCTTAGGGAAGCCTGTATTTAATAAACTGCAAGTATTTCATTAAGCTGGCATACCCAATAGGATTCCCCGATCCCCAGACGGGCTGCATGCGTACCACGTTGTCACACAGAGGCGGGGGTGGGGAAATAGAGAAGAGGTGTAAGAGGAAATTGGAAAGGTGGGGGCTCACATTTCTGGAAAGGATGTGGGCAGAGCTCAGGGTTTCCTGGGGCTGGGGAGCTGGGGGCTGGGCCTGCCTGGAAATCCATTGACCCGGTCATCCTTGAGTTCCCTCACTATCATTTCTGGATCAAAGCCTTGGCTGATCAGAGGGCCAGGTCTTCAGGGAAAGGTAGCTGCCCAGAGCAATGGGCTCTTTCAGGACTAATTCTATGAGAGGGTGAGGAGGGAGGTTGTGGTAGAATTTAGCTCAGCCGTTATTTTACTCAAAGTGGGTCATAGACCAATGGGGGTGGGGTAGTCCTCCAAAACTAAGGGACAACTAGTGAGTCCTGTGGGCCAAGGATGGGACAGCTTTCTCAGTGAACAGGGGAGCTGAGCACAGCCCCCACTCTCCATGTCATCCTAGTGGCAGTGGGGGTTGGAAGTGTCGTTTAGAAACAGCGTTCACCTGTGTAAAGAAGGGAGGGGCCTACAAACTCAGGTGGTCGTCATCATCCTAGAGCCTGCTCCAGGATATGAGGCCATGGTGTTGCCAACCAGCCGGCTCACAGCCTCAGGCCTCTTACCACGTCCAACAAGGCTTTCGACACTCTCTACTTCCCACCCGAGAAGAAAAACCCTTTTGCACCCCAGGCAGGCTACAACGAGATTCAGCTGCACTGCCAATTCTTCCCGGGGAAGATAGTGCGCAGAACCCAGGCCTGTTCTGGCTGGGGAAACTTCCCTTCTAATAGGGAATAAGGCAAGGACACTGAGATTATAGCCACAAGGCACAGGAGGGCAAGGGCTGCAAAGAGAGGGGGCTGTCCAATACAATGAATGGCCCCTCGGGGCCCCCAAGCAGTCCTTCACTCAGTCATTCAACAAACTTTCACCAGATGTGAGGCAAAGCCCCAGGAACCCACAGTGAACTAGGCAGGCAAAGTCCCTGCCCTCAGAGAACTTATGTGGGCTCATGAAAGACACCTGTGGAGGAGTTAATCACTTCATTATTTGATCACCACTGTTACTGGTGCCGTAAATGTGTTTTCTGTCTTCCAGCTGGGGTTAGCATTCGCTGTACCATTAAGTGGCCATGTCTGCTGAGTGCATACTGTGTGCGCAGTGCTTTGCCAGGTGCCGTGTGCCTTGCTCAGCTGAATCCTCAAAACACCCGGATAGATCATGGTATTAGCACATTGTATCGACGAGGAAATCAAGACTTAGAAAGGGTATCTTGCCCAAAATCATGTCACTCACTAGCTGTGTGATCTTGGGCAAGTGACTTAGCCTTCTCTTGTCTCCATTTGTCCCGCTGAAAAGTGGGTAAGATAATAGTACCCATCCACCAGGGATGTTATACGGTCTTAGGAGGGGGCACGTGTAAATCTTGTAGGGAAACATCTGTCACACAGTAGGCACTCAGTACGTGTTAGATACCTACCATGGTGAGACCTAAGAGAGGGAACATAATAGGTCTATATCCAAGGGCTCACCTGGGATGCATATATAGAGCTAGAGGAGGTTGGAAGCCTGGCAGACCGGCTGCAGAGCCCAAGAGCGCACCTGCATTCTGTGATCACCTGATAAAGGGTTTTGTCTTTGCCAGAGACCCGGTGGGCAGTCAGGAGGGGGCTTTCACCTGTTGCTTACACCAGAAGGCCCAGTATTCAGAGTTTGTAGGATGGGAGACACCCTGTGTGTCCCACTGTTTTGGAACCGCCTTTATATTTCACACACAGATCCTCAGTGTAGCGATGATCCCTCCAGAGACCAAGATGTTCCCCCAACTCGGCTAGGGAGCAGCAGTACACTTACAGAACTGGGAACCCACAGCCTGGACACTGCACCTGATCTTCGAAGGCAGAAGAGAGGAAGCTGGCTGGGGCCATGCACCCTGGAGTCCCAGGGGGCAACTCCCCCACTGCCATTGGGAGGGGTCCTCTCCCCTCCAGGAAGCAGCAGCAACCCCTCCCAGCTGGGGGTCTCTGAGAAGAGACAGGCTGCCTCCCAATGAGGAGTCTAAGATTCAGAGTCAGGCGTCCCGGCATCCCTCCGGGACCACAGGATGAAGTGCAGGGCAGGCTGAAGGACGTGAGCCAGAGACAGGGTGGGAGGGAGCCAAGACACATCCCGCTTGTTTCAGACTCTGTTGATTCACAAACTCTCCTTGCAAACCTCCCTGCTTGCCTCGCACCAGCAGCAAAGCTCTGCTCCAGGCTAGATTCCATTTTTCTTGAAGTAGAGAACCGCTCAAATCACCAGGTCCCTGTACCCACTCCCATTTTCACACCTGATACCCCTTTCCTTGGCCTGCAGAGACAGCTTGAGCAGGTCGCAGAGACCTTGCCAGCAGTGAAAGCTTTCTCTAGCTCCCACGCGTGCGGGGCAGTGCACGCTGGTGAGGGGGTGCGTGTGCACGCCCGCACTGACACAAGCCATTTGCGCCTGCTGGGGTGCCTCCCGGCCGGGGCCTGGGTTGGAATTCCTGCTCTACCGTGCACTAGTTCTGTGATCTTGAAAGAGGGACTGAATTTCCCTGCTCCTCAGTTTCTTCTGGAAACCAGGGAAGGTAAGGGCTGGCCGTGGTGGTAAAATGAAGCACCGTATATAAAGCACCTAGGGCAGCGCCTGGCACATAGTAAGTGCTCGATTGTCGAGTTAGCTTTCATTGTCCAGTTCAAAGGACTGAATCGAATGCAGGTAGGCCCAGAGTCTCAGCTCACACACACATACACATCCGCTACAAAGAGCTACATCAATTACACTCAGGCATCCCCCAGAGCACTACAATTCTCTGAGACCACGTCTGGAAACCTAGAAAATCATCCCCTGTGCCCTTTCAGGCATTTTAACCCTCCTGATCCTCTGCTTTTCCAAAACAGGAGTCTTCCCAACCTGTCTGTGAGACACTGCAGCCCCTTGAGCCCCGTTTTGAGGGAGACCCGAGGACGCCCCGTAAATATGCAGGGCTCTGAGGCACGAGCAAGCACCGTGAGGCTGTGATGGCAGACACATTAGACAGCACAGTCCTGGCTGTGGCCTAGAGCAAGGGAGGCCACAGCTGGGCACCGGCAGTTCCACGTGGACATCAGAATGCTGTAGCCATCGTTTTTGTCGACGAGCCCTGTGAGACTCCGGGCTCCACAGAGATGAGGACCACGGGTTGTCTGCCGTTGTGTTCCTGGTGGCCCTCAGGGAGCTGGCCAGAGAACGGCTGGACAGACGGATGGGCAAGGAAGCGGTCATGAGCCAGGCAGGCGAGGGCATGGCCGAGGCTTAATAGTGATGGGACAAGAGATGGGCCGGCCAGCTGGGGCAGCAAGGCCCCGAAGCCGTGGGCAGAGAGTAAGTCTCTGCCTGCTCTAGGCCCCGGTGGGGAGAGCCCCGAACCTCTAGCTGGGGCAGAACGCAGCTGGTGCTTCTCCCCGGTGCTTGACCCTCTGCAGCCCAAACCAACCAGAACTGTGGGTTTTGGGAATTCTGTGCGACAGCTGCGGGAGGTTGACAGATCTGACAGGTCCCCAAGTCACTGAGGATAGCTCTCAGGCAGCACTTCCTGCCCTAAGCAGAAGCACAGAGACGCCCCCCAGGAGGCCCTGGGAGGGGCTCCAAGCTTGAGCAGTCACGAGTTGGGCTGGCAGGAGTGAGTCGGGGCCCCTGACGCTCACCACATTTCCATGGGATGTGGTTTGACCCCTCTGCTCCACCCCCGTACAGTGGAGGCCAACCTCCACATAGCCCCCCCCCCCCACCGCCCCACGCTAGGAACACACTGTCTCCCTAAGCCAACACCCCACCTGCACAGACCAGAGCTCTCCCATCAAGAGATTCCCTGTGGTACAGAAAGCTAAGAGGTCACACTACGGGAGGCATCCGCATTTTCAAAGAAAGGACTGGAGAGGGTGATGTCTACTCTGAAGGAGTAGGTTTCGTTGTAGAGAGAGTGGCATTAAAGGTTTCACAGGAGACCAATAAAGGAAACATTTCCCTTTCCCCTCAAATGGACAGTCACTTCATCAGTGTATAAAGCAAGACGTAGTGAGGGCCTGGCTCAAGGTCTGCCTGTGACTAAGTAGAGCTGAGACAGGGTTCTAACAGAGCGGGGAGTGGACTCTGCCTAACAGCCCACCGAGCGGCCAGGCTGCTGTCAGCAAAGACATGTGCAGAAGCAAGTAAGGCCCATGCAGTGTGGACGGTTCCTCGCCACCCCCACCCTGGGCTGTGCAGGGGAGACCTGCCTCCCCCTGTACCTACTGTGAGAGCTCCGTTCTCCCCGCTCAGCTTCCAGCCCCTGACAGCTGGTGGTGCTGATGTTGCTGTCAGGTCAGCTGGTCCCCATACCGGACCCTCTAGCTCTCTGTCGCTGGGGCAGCCCTGCCCACATCCTTGTGCTCAGGTCGTTGGCCAGCACACGAGGCCCGGACCCGGGCAACGCTTCGGGAGGGCAGCAAACAGACCCAGCTGCTCTGCCTCTAAGAGGAGATGCCAAGTTAATGAACTCTATTCACGTTGCAGGGCTGTGATCCCTTTTACCTTGAACATGAACTCACGGGCGGATTAAAGTGAACTAAAACCTACCATTTGAGTTACATTCTCAGCTGATTGGAAACATGCATTACCTCCCCATGACCGGGCCGCGAGAAGGGAAGTTATTATTTTTCTTTTAGAGTTTGTAAACTCTTTATGACTGAGGCAGCTTTAATCCTGCTGGGGGAAAAAATGATCCGGGAATAAATTGCTCTCATTTACCTTTGTTTTCCAATCACATGCTCCAGTGGGAACAAAACATCCTAAGTGAAGGGATGTGGGAAGCCAGGTGATCCCCGACAGAAGAGTTTAATTATTTTCCTCTTGAAGCACGTGAGCTGAAAAGGCTTCTAAGTGCCGTTTGGCATGGGGTTTGTTCCACAAAAATGTGCACTCCTCCGATGATGCCTGTTCTCCCCGAGCTCCTACTATTTTCTGCCTCTTCTTTCCAGGGACAGGTAGCCTCCATCTCACCACCGTGCCCGGCTCCAGACCTTTGGGAACCAGGAAGGAGCCCGAGAAAGGGCAGATTTGAATAAAGATCAAATCACAGTCCTGGAAGGAGGGAAAGACTCACGGGGCCTGGAATTCTGAAGGGGGCTTTCTGTCCTCCTCTGTTGTTTCTCTGATCCTCTGTGTTACCTAACACAGAAATTACACAGAACAGGTACCGAGCAAAACCATCATGACGCCCAGGCTCTAAGCCAAGCATTCTAACTGCTGGAAGGAGCCCCAGCTGAGACATCTGCCTCGCCTGCCTTTAAAGATGCAGAGGCAGGGGGCAGGGGGGTGGGGAATCATCACAATAAAGCAGAGACAAGGGCCTTCCAAGGGAGAGCTTGGTCAGGCAGCCAGCCATGGGGTTTCCATAATTGCTTCTCTGAGGGATCAGGACGCCATGATATTATTCTTCCGTTCATCCACAGCTTGCTGCACATGGGTTAAGAAGATGGATCCTATTAGGTCACCTTGCTTGGGGGAAGGAGGGTGGGGGTAGAAGAGGGTGCGTTTCAGGATCCAGTCAAGAAAACAAAAACCACTCTATGTATTTTAAAAATGTAACTCAGGGAATGAAGTACACAGGCGATGTATCTCAGAAATCAGCCAAAGCCAGGAGTTGCTACCACGGCTCACTCCCACTCTGGGGGCTCCAGAGGCAACCGAGAGCAATCCAGAGCAGACGCTGCCCGGCATAGAGCTAGAACGACTGTGAATTTTCTCTGCAGAAGCTGGGACCTCAGAGGCAGAGGGCATCCGGAGGGGGCTGGAGCCAAAGAGGAGATACACCTGCTGCTAGAGACTGCCCCCCTCCCCCCAAGGCGAGATGCTGAGAGAGAGGGTGAAATATCCTGGCTTCTCCCCTTGCCCACCCCCCGTGGGCTGAATGCAGCAGAAGGAAGCTGACGAGCAAGCCTGGGGAATGCACCCCGAGGGGTGGACCCCCTGCAGTACAAAGCAGGGGAGAGAAGAGAGAGAGACGGGCCTGAGGGCCAACAGTCAAGGCCAGCTCAGGGACTATGCCCACTGCAATGTGCCTGAGCCCCCGCCTCAGCCCTGGGCCACCAGAAAGGGAGACAAAAGGGGGCCCAGCATGGAGGGCTCCGCTCCACTGCCTGGGGGCCTCCTGGAGGCAAAAGGGAAACACAGATCACCCTCCCATAGGTCACCCCAACCACATAACCTTTGGCGTCAGTAAGAAAGGAAAGAGGGGACGCGAGAGGACAGGAACCGTCCAGTGAGGTCCAGAGAAGAGCTGGGTGCAGCCGTCCTGGCCTAGCCCAGACGATCCTCCAGGGGTGCCTGCTTTGAAACCCCCTCTCTTCCCATCCCAGAGGCAGGGCAGCAGAGGAGGGGCCAAATCCCCACTGCCCTCCAGGTACTGACTCTAAAACTCGCATCATCCCCCAAGCCACTGATCCTCAGGTACGAAATGGGAACGCTCTCCGCGCCTCCCTCCCCTCCGTGGAGACTGGAGCACACATATGTGGAGAATGGAGCTCAGCATGCACACCTTGGGAATGCTCAATGAATGCCAGCTATTAATGTTGACTGCCACCTCTCCCCAAATATTTCTTCCTCCGGAAAGCTCTCCAGCCTCTTCTTCTTCTTCTTTTTTTTAATTTTTTAAATTTATTTTTGTGAAAGAGAGAGTAAGCACGAGTGTGGGGGGGTAGGGGACAAGGGAGAAGCAGACTCCCCGCTGAGCAGGGAGCCCAATGCGGGACTCAATCCCAGGACCCTGGGATCATGACCTGAGCCGAAGGCAGACTCTTAACCAACTGAGCCACCCAGGCGCCCTCTCCTGCTTCTTTCCACAAAGGAATCACCTCCCTCCTAGCTCCAAGCCTGTCTGGGGACACTCAGAGGGGTTTTCGGGCAGTGATCCCTGGTATCAACCACGAGAGGTATTTCCTCAGCTGGGAATACGTGTTCTTGCTGTGCACGCTGCGCCATGCCAGGGCCTCCCCGCCAACACAGCCCCGAGTGAGGCACAAGCGTGCAGACCTGTCTGTGGATGGAACAGCCCCCTGGTGCACAGTACGTCCTCAGTAAGAGTCTGTTGCCTGAACGACAAGAAAATAAGCTGGGAGAAGGAATTCGGGTGGGGTAAAAGACCTTTAAGGAATGAGGCTTTGAGAAGAACCTCAAATCACAACAAACTGGCCGGTTGAACAGGGTAAAATGCACCTTAAACAACTAATTACTCAGGAGGGGAAGAGGCCAGAGTGAGTGGTTTGCTCAGTGAATGGAGTCACTGTATCTATTGGACCCTGAGCCCAGGAAGCAAGGACAAATCCCCGCAAGGCCATGCAGGGCCCACACCCCTGATTCTTCTGCTCTCTGCCAATAGGTTTTCCTGTTTCCAGATGAGTCCGATCTCCCTGGCTCACCACAGGTGCCCAGCCCACCACCATCCAGAAACACACGCATGAGGTGCAGTGCTCCCAAGACTTGGACCTCTGCCCCGGGGAGCACTGGGAGCAAGCAGGCTGGATGCTTAATGTCAGAGGTTTCCAGAATCAGCCTTGGGCCTCATTACTGAGGAACACATGGTCCCCTGTGGACACTCGTTGGAGGCCAATGAGGGAAGTGAATAATCAGGGGGCTCCATCTTTCACTTTTGTGTTCCGCTTCCCCTGGGCCTGCGGTTGCCGTGCAGATTTCAAGTTGAAACGTCAGGAAACCTCCTATGGTTTGACTTCTCCTTCCCTGTTCCACCCCCGCCACACACACACAGACTCACACACATGCCTGCCTCTGGTCTCTGTCAAGCACCCTGGGGAAAGCGTTGGTTAGAAACCCACAGAACAATTAGGAGCTGTGAGTTTGACTCCCTCAGTTAAAGAAATAGACAATACCTCCACTGGAGATTCTCAGCAGGCTTTACAAAACCAGGGCGAATGTTCTGGCTCAGCTCAGGGGAAACAGAAGCTGAGGAGAGATCTCATTATAAGAATGGTAAGGGGTATTTGGAGGAGGCCAGAATGTTCTGAATGAAGAAATGCCATATACCCTAGACACAGGGTCCTGGGGATGCTGGAAGAGCTAAGTCTGATGGAGAATGCAGGGGGTTGAAATCTTCCATTGGGCATGGCCGAAAGACTTGGAGAAAGCCACCAAAGGCTCTGCAGCCCTCACTGTGCCAATCTCTAATGTCAGGCATGTGCTGGGAAATGGTTAACCCCCAGCTCTCTGGGGGGTGGGGGAGCTCTGATTGTAAAGCTTGACAATTTCTGGTTTCTGTGATGGAAATTCTCACACCAGGGTCAGTTTCAAGGTATCAGGATGACATCACTGCACCTGGAGCTGGAAAGAGATGCACAGTGAGCACACCGTCTTGTAGCATTTCCACACTCAGATACAATATCTGTCAATACCTCCGGAGCACAGATACAGCAAGATACGGTACAATGTTTAGGAAACAGTGAATTTTTTATTATTTATTTAACTATATTTTTAATATAATTTATTTGACTGTAAGTTCATGCAATTTAATTTTTAATAATGACTGGTTTTTTTAATTTAAATTCAATGAATTAACACATAGTGTATTATTAGCTTCAGAGGTAGAGGTCAGTGATTCATCAGTTGCATGTAACACCCAGTGCTCATTCCATCATGTGCCCTCCTTAATGCCCATCACCCAGTTACCCCATCCCCCACCCTCCTCCCCTCCAGCAACCCTGTTTGTTTCCTAGAGTTAGGAGTCTCTTACGGTTTGTCTCCCTCTCTGATTTCGTCTTGTTTTATTTTTCCTTCCCTTTCCCTATGTTCCTCTGTTTTGTTTCTTTTTTCTTTTTTAAAGATTTTATTTATTTATTTTTTTGAGAGAGAGAGAGAGAGAGAGAGAGAGAAACAGCATGAGAGGGGAGAGGGTCAGAGGGAGAAGCAGGCTCCCTGCTGAGCCGGGACCCCCGATGTGGGACTCGATCCCAGGACCCTGGGATCATGACCTGAGCCGAAGGCAGACACTTAACGACTGAGCCACCCAGGCGCCCCCTCTGTTTTGTTTCTTAAATTATACATATGAGTGAAATCATGTGGTATCTGTCTTTCTCTGGCTGACTTATTTTGCTTAGCGTAATACCCTCTAGTTCCATCCACGTCACTGCAAATGTTAAGATTTCATTCTTTTTGATGGCTGAGTAGGATTCCGTTGTATATTTATACCACCTCTTCTTTATCCATGCATCTGTCGATGGACATCTGGGCTCTTTCCATAGTTTGGCTATTGTGGACATTGCTGCTATGAACATTGGGGTGCAGGTGCCCCTTCCGATCACTGTGTTTGTATCCTTTGGATAAATACCTAGTAGTGCAATTGCTGGCTCTATTTTTAACTTTTTGAGGAACCTCCATACTGTTGTCCAGAGTAGCTGTTTAATAATCAGCTCTTTCAAGACAGTCAGAGGCAGCTCCAGCACAGCCAAATGAAGAAAGTTGCAGCCCCTGAGAACACTGGGCCCGAGGAACAAAAAACCAGTGTGAAAATGCCTTGAGATGATTATGGTGCCTACGGAGAAGGGCTGGGGAGGTCAGGGTGAGCCTTCTAAGAAAACCGTACAATGTTTGGCCATTTAAAAGTGAATGCGTTTATAATTATAACGTTAAACATTTAAAATAATCTTGAGAGGATCTTAAAGATCCCTTGCTACGGATGAGGAAACTGAGATGCACGGAGGGGAAGAGTGCCCAAATCCACCGAGCTGGGAAGTGTGGGGCTCCTGCTCTTGTCCCCACCCCCTCCATCGGTGCGTGCCTGGTGCGGGGTAGCCCACGAGCTCTGGCAGAGCCTCACTGTCAATGCCCACCTAGCCGATGTGACCAGACACGGTTCACGATGGCACTGCTGTGCCGGGATCCTGGAATTAGTCCCCTGGCTTCAAAAGGGGCCAGAGGGTATGAGCCAAGAGGTCATGCTCACTTCTTTCCTGGGATCTCTCTCTCAGAGCTCACGGCAGTACAGGTCGCCTGGCATTTTGAGGTCACCTTCTTTCCTCAGAAGGAAGGAAAAACATCTCTCTGGGCCCCACATCATCCCTCTGCCCTCTTAGACACCAGATGTTGGAGTCTCTGGTAAACTGATCAGCTGGGAGCTGGAGACTTCCAGCTCAATCTCTGGGCTGTAGCCAAATCCCGGGGCCTCCAGGACCCCGAGAGCAGGGCAGTATCTGGTCAGCCACCCAGGCTGCGTTTGAGCATTACCCAGCATCCCTTTGGGGGGCTCAGACAGGCCACCACCCCCACCCCACGACAACCCAGAGCAACAGGCATCGGATTCCCAATGAGATCAGGACCCTTGGTGGAGGCTTGGATCCCAGAGCCAAACTCACATGTGGCTGGAAACCAGTCCCTACAAAATCCTCCAGTGTGAAGTGAGCCCCTCTCGCACCTGCCACCTTCTGCCGGCTTGACTACTACAGCTCTGGCTTCTGGGTAGGAAATGTCCCGTTGTCCAGGCCACATCCCTTCAATCCTCTGTCATTTCAAATTTTCTGGCATGTAGGTTTGGTATGCTTGGCGCTTTATGGCCGTTTGCAGCGTAATTCTGTTCCTGTCCTGCCATTCAATTTGAATTAAATATCAAACAGATGTGAGTCATTTTTTGCTCTTTTTAAAGAAAAAGTTTAATATGAGGGAGCATGCCCTCCTATATGATCAGGAAAGCTGTTCAGAGAAATAAGCCCCTTCAAATTAAAAAAGAATCACATTGGTTAACGTTAAGATGCTTTCAAGTGATGCATTTCGAAGTGCTAAGGGAAGGTGTTTCCAGCAAGCTATAAAGCAGCCAGGAGAAAAGAGGAGAAGATATATGGCCACAGGCCGATGGGGAAATTGGAGCTCAGAGAGGGGGCAACCCCACCTGGGGAGGAAGCTCTAAACTTGGAGATGAGGTTCACAGATGATGGTGGGGGAGGCCATCTTCCCCAAAGACCCGAGGGGTGGGGGGCTCTGCTCTCCGCAGTCTGTGTGGTCAGAGTGGGAAGGGAGTCAGAAGGAGAGTCAGCCTGACCTGGGTGCCCATTCCCCATCCTCACATACTTGCGCCCGTCTGGCACATCTCCCCCTGGCAGTAGTCCCAGGCGTGATGGTATAGTTGAACATGCTGAATGGCTTAATCCCTTGGCCCCCACTGCAGTATCGTGGATAGTAGGGTCTTTGGCCTTTTGTGGGTCTTGGACACCTCTGAAAATGCAGAGAAAGCTATGGCTCTTGTTGGACACAGGAACATGCATGAATTTGCATACAACCTCAGAAGCCCGTGGTCCCCTGATTTAGACCGCCCCGTAGTCCCAAGATAGCCATGGCAAGGAACGTTTTATCACCAAGACACTCAGCCCACAGGACCATGGCCCCTCCGTCACAGAACACGGACCTACATTCTCAAGCACCCATATGCCCGACACCATGCTCAGTCTTTTTGCGTGCTGGAGAAGCTGGTCAGTCTCCAAAACCCCTCTGGCGTCTTGGCAACGTGCATGCCTGGAGCTCAACATTATTGGACCTGCCGCCATTCATGGCTATGAGCCAGGGCTTCTCTGGTGCTGGCTGAGGCACTGAGTGTTTCCATGTGGTCCTTTTACTTACTGTACGTAAAAGGCAGCCCTCCAACTACAGCCGGCTGATTGCAAATGACATTTCCATGTGGTGGGGAAAAGGGCCAGAATGCCTCTGATTCCAGCTGGTTCTGGACAGCCTGGACCTGGAGATGAGGCTCTGCACACCCAACATTTGCCTGTAGGGATGATGTGCAAATGCCCAGAGACCCTGCTCCACAGGGAGCACGAGGCCCTGCTGATGAGAAACAGAACCAACACTTCCTAGAATTCCGCAGACAAAAGAGAAGGTCGAGTGGAGGGATTTAGAGCAAAGAAAAGCTTAGACTTCGGAATCAGACAGCCAAAGTCTGGATCCTGGCTGTACTCCTTACTAGCTCCATGACCTTGGGCAAGAGACAAACCTCTCCCAGCCTCAGTATCTCCCATCCGTAAGCAGGAATACTGCCTGTCTCGTGGGGTGTTTGGGAGAATGAAACCTGGTGATGCATGCGGGGCGCTGAGTGCAGCGCTTGACGTATCGTGAGTGCTCAGGGTTTGGAACTCCAAGCTGGCCAGGCCCCTGTGTGATGGTTCTTGCGGGGACCTAGGGGTGCCGGGAGGTGGGTCAGAATCAGGCTTACCCCAGAAGAAGCCATAGTGATAACCACAGGAGGAGCAGAGATACAAAGGACGGGGGTGTGAGTTACTGTTTCGTAAGTCCTGTCGGGGGGGTGGGGGAAAGGAAGAAGTGCGGGGGGGGGGCGCCTGGGTGGCTCAGTCGGTTGAGCAACTTCCTCCGGCTCAGTTCGTGATCCCGGAGTCCCGGGATCAAGTCCCGCATCGGGCTCCCTGCTCGGCGGGGGGTCTGCTTCTCCCTCTGACCCTCCCCCCCCATGTGCTTTCTCTCTCTCTCAAATAAATAAAATCTTAAAAAAAAAAAAAAAGGAAGAAGCAGGATGGGGGAGTGGAGGAAAGCGGCAGAAATATCTGCAAGTGGTTTTAGAAGAGGAATTGAAATTCACAGGTCATTGCTGCCATTCCAACGGTTACTTGGCATCTGGGGCGACCCAGTACGAAGGAATGGAGAGCCATTCTGAAAGCCCTCGGGGGGAGAGGGAGGTGCCACTGGGAAAGGGTGAGGCCGGGCTCCTGCCCTCCAGGGACTCAGGGCCACATCCAGATTCTAGAAGTGCTCTGAGCGCAGACTGGCAAGGGCTGAGCTGGTCAGAAGAGGTTCCTGGGGGGAGGAAGATGGAGCTACGCCTTGAATGATGGGAAGTATGTTGAACAAGAGAGATGGCCACTCTCGGTGCCTTCGACGTTACCAGGCAGGGGTCCCGGGACAAGGCGGCTGGCTCTCAGGGGTCTCAGTTTAGGCCCTCTCTAGCCCTCAACCTACACAGCCACTTGGGCCAGCCATTCATTTGTGCTTCACGAAGAACAAGAGGTCCCGGCTATAGTGCTGCTCAGGTGCCCAGCCTTAGAGCTCCTCACTGCCGTGAAAACACATTTCTCTCACCCTACAGCTAGGGGCAACCGTGTGCCAGTCAGAGCCCTGGGGACAGCCCTGAGGACCCTCCAACCCTCCTCAGGGGCCCAGGGCAGCACGTGATGTCCTGATGGAGACTTAACCCCATTTTCCCCAGGTTGCCCAGGACACCCTAACCAATGCCAGAACCTCATGAAGGTGGCCGAACACACTCTGATGACCCCATGTCTATGTCCCCCACAGGGGCTGAGCACCAGCTACAGGCTTTTCTCCAGCCTTTGAGATCACATATATCTTGTGCTGGACAGATGACACGAGGTCTCATCCCAGTAGGAACTTGATAATTGACACACATTCATAGCTCTCCCTGTTCTTATTTCATTTTCATTTTATTTTATTTATTTATTTAAAAGATTTTATTTTATTTATTTGAGAGAGAGAGTGAGAGAGAAAGCACAAGAGGGGGTAGGGTCAGAGGGAGAAGCAGACTCCCCACTGAGCAAGGAGCCCGATGTGGGACTCGATCCCGGGACTCCGGGATCATGACCCGAGCCAAAGGCAATCGCTTAACCAACTGAGCCACCCAGGCGCCCTCATTTTCATTTTAAATTATGCATTTAAATATCAAATGACTTAAATATATTTACATAAACAATTACTTGCATGTCCCTCCGATCTCCCTCAAGGTACACATCTTCTGACCATTGTAATTAGGGTGCAAGACTTGTTTTCTTCCTGGGCCTTGTACATGGCTTCATGCTCGTCATCATGATCTTATTGGCTATTCCTTATTACATCAATGACACAGCTCAGTCTACAACCAATTGATGGGCATTTTCATTGGTTACAATTTTTTTTTGTTATGTCTAAATTACTCTACACTGTCCAAAATATAATTTTCCTTTTGAGTGACTCTCTTGGGGTTGTTCCCAGGAGCTGGATACTCAGTTGAGA
This sequence comes from Zalophus californianus, assembly GCF_009762305.2. Lineage (NCBI taxonomy): Eukaryota > Metazoa > Chordata > Mammalia > Carnivora > Otariidae > Zalophus > Zalophus californianus. Next base: position 28,754,512 of record NC_045599.1, on the reverse strand, counting down.
GCCGCGTGAAGATTCTCTGTGCGCTCATCACAGAGCGTGGGTATCTCATTAATCTGCGTGCCAACACAGCAGAGTTCAGTCCTGTGATGCCCATTAGAAAACTGAGGTGGGTGGAGTGGGGGTGAACATTTGCCTAGAGCCACCCAGTGTATCTCCCTGTGCCATTGCTCAGAATGCCCCTCCCTCCAGGCACACTCTGGGTGGGACAGGACCCCCAAATGCCTTTCCTGGCACAGTGAGTGACCGATGCTGGAAATGCCCCGATGGTGGCATGAAGATATTATGGAAGGAGGAAAGCTGCTTCTTTAGCCTCTGGAACAAGCCCTGCAGATGGCTGTCTCAGACCAAGCCCAAGGCTGCCTCCCCAGCACCTCCAGAGACCCTTTAAACAAGGGAGGGCGTGCTTTGTGGATCCTTAAGCCCTTCGGAAGATGTGCAAATGGGGGCAGGTCAGCCACATGAAGTGTTGGCTACAATGTGTAAACCCCACCTCGGGGCGCTGCTAATCTTTTGGGTCAGGCACAGGGGCTGGGGTGCCTCCTCCCAAGTCGCCCGTGTGGATCCTGTGGCAAGAGCTGGGCAGTCATGGGGCTCCCAGGGCCAGGCGCGGGACCGTTCGCTGGTACCCCTGTCTGTCCTGCCGTGGCCCGAGTGCCCTGTCCAGCCTTCCCTGCAGGCAAAGCCGCAACAGCTGCCGGGCCACAGAAGCCCCGGGCTCACAGGCATCCCTGGCCCCCAATTGTGCCCCTGGGTGAGGTGCACGGGGCTAACCAGAAACACCTGTGTACATGGAATTTCCTGCCCCAGTTCAGCCTTCATTTCCTCCGCCAGTAAAAACGCAAGGCGTGCAAAGGTGAAAGAAACCAGCCAGTCAATCACCCAGACGACGGCCACCAGGGCCGCAGAGACAGGACTTTCTAAATTAAATTTTAATTCCCACCCGATGGCCTGGCCGGGACAGCCATGATTCAAACCGTGCAACCGGCCGCCTCGGCCCGGCAGATGCCCGCTCGGGTCCTCGCAGGAATTCACCTCCCCCCGGGACCAAGGGACGGTGGCGTCTGCCTTGGCCCTCAGGTTGTGGAATGAGACCCTAAGAATGAAAGGGACCCCTTTTCCCTCAACCTCATTGTGCAGCTGCAAAGGCTGCCCAGCTGATTAGCGGCTCACTGCCCCAGGCTGTTTGAATTATTAGGTGCTGGGGAGATCAGAGCCCACCGGTGACTCGGGGGCATTTACCAAGACAACATCAAAGCCCGAGGCACCCGGGGCCAGAGTGTAGGATAATGGTCAGAGCCCGAGGGTCTGTGCTCTGTCCTGGCCCAGCAGGTTTAGGTGAGGAGAGCGTCGTAAAAATGCCTCCGTTTTTCCAGAACATTTTTCCAGCGATTCCTGCCGGGGAGAGGAGGAGGGCCTGGGGCAAGAAGAAGGTCAGTATTGAGCTGCCCATTTTATGGTCATTCCAACTGAAGTGGTGTCTGCGATCATGATCGGCCCGACCGCACAGCCGGCCTGCGAACAGGTCAGCAGACTGAGAATGCCGCTTGGATGGAGTCCTGACTCTCTCCCCCCCATCTCAGCCAGCGATGGGAGGGGCAGGAGAGTGGCCTTGAGAGGCAACACTGAGGTGGCACAGACCCGGTCTCATAGCCCAGCGTGTGCCCTTAACAAGTTACTTCTCCCAGCATCAGGCCCTTGGTGCCTCAACTGGGAAATCACGACAACCCCCCCTCTGTAAGATTGGGAGCACTAAAGGAGTATCCGGAGGCGCTTTACGCTGAGGAATGTGACAAGCCAGGACGCCAGATGAGGCAACCTTTGTCGGATTCTCTGCCAGTGGCAGGTCAGCGACAGTCACCAGGGAAACAGAGGTGAAGACCCTCTCTTCAGGAGCATCTGGCCCCTTTCTGGACATCCCAGGCCCCACTTCCTGTTCAGCCCTGTGTGCAAGACGCACAGCCCCCCCCCCCCCCATCTTTTCTGATTGGTCTCCTCATCGAGGGGGTCAAACACGAAGATGCATCACTGATGAGGGCTGGTGAGCCAGGGGATGGTGAGATCAGTACAAATCCTTCCTAGACCTGGAGAAGCAACCGCTAGGGCAAGCAGCCAGGGGCTGGAGGCCATGACTGGCTCCCTGGCAGAGAACTGCAGAACATTCATTGGGAAATGGAAAGCATCCCAGCTTTTTAATAGCCGCCATCTGCCATCTTTTTAGAATAGCTTTACGATTTTAAAAATAATATAGGCTCATTATAATATACTACAACTACACACCATAACCTAAATGAATCTCACCAACAACACTGAGCCAAAGAAGCCAGATACAAAAGAGTTCACACTGCATGCATGATTCCATCTATATAAAGCTTTAAAACAGGCGAAAGGACTCTGTGGGGTTTAAATCAGGAAATGGGTCATCCTGGGGGTGGGGGTTACTGGAAGGGGACACAGGGGGACTACTAAGAGGTCTGATGTTCTGGTTCTTGATTGGAGTGCTGGTTTTCACAAGTATGTTCACTTAGTGAAACTCCACTGAGCTATATATGCTTATAAACTTTACTGCATGTATGTTATATCAGTAATAAATTTCCTGAAAATAAATTAGTGGGTCTGCGGCAACACTGTGTGTACAAATAGATATAAAACACTAATGATCAGTGTAGAAAATGTGGTGGTTTTTTTTTTCTCCTAAAAAGGGAAAACTTGGGAACAGGTCGCCTCTCTTACCATCCAGAGTTAGTTCCTTTAATATTTTAGTATTTTTTCCTTCACCTCTTCCCATTTTATGGGAATAATGCATGCTTATTTATACATTCAGTACTATTCTTATATAGAAAATTATTTGTACAACTTTTTTTCTTAATATTATATTGTAAGGATTCTTGCATGCATTCTTAATCACTCCTGAAAGTGATCTTCAAGACCCTGTAATACGTCACTGGATGGGCACATCATGCGTTAACCCAGTGGTTCCAAACGCAGTTGAAAATTGCCTCTTCCCTGGGGGCATTTTGCGAAGTCTGGAGACATTTTTGGTTGTCACAACTTGGCGGTGGGGTGGTGACTACTAGCACCTAGTAATCTAGATGCTGCTCATCATGCTGCTAAACATCCTACAAGGCCCAGGATAGCTCCCACTACAAAGAATTATCTGACCTCAAATGTCAACAGCTGAGGCTGAGAATCCCTTGTATAATCCTATCCGTATTGTTATACCTACAGGCTACTTTCAGCTTTTCCTGTCAGGAATAAAGCACCAACCCACCTCCTAGATAAATCATTCTGTGCATCTCTTCCTCCTTAGCTTCAGTTTCTGGGGGCAAGCTCAATGCTATGGCCACTTGAAAGAGCTTGATATGTGCTTCTGGGCTATCTTCCTGAAAGTGGCCTCAGTTTACGCTGACCACCTGACCCTTCCTCCATGTCTCTAGTGATAAACTAGAGACTTTTAGCCTTTTAGAAGCTCACAGACATCCCACACCTAAAGCTGACCCTCTTTGCCTGGCTGCCCTCTTTCACTAGGGCCCATGCGCTTTCTCTTAAAACTTCCTGGAAAAGTGGTCCACGTCCCTCTCCCCTGACCTGTGTCTCTTTCCACCCCCTCAGGGCATCGCAGAAGCCTCCGATGCTCACCACTCCACCGAGACTGTCGTCAGAATACTACAGGGCCCCCCTCCATGAACCAAACATCAATATGGATTTTCAATGCTCAGTGCACCCGACCCTCAGCCACATCTGCCATCGGCAAGCTCCCCAACCTCCATCTCTCTGAGAGGATTGCCAGAGATTCCCAAGCCCACCACCCCTCAGGGCCCATCCTCCCAGGGCTCGGATGCCACCCCTTCTCACCCAGGGGCAAGGGTAACTCCGGCCCAGCCTGCTTTCCCCAACTTGAGACCCGTGTTTTCAAAGGAAAAGATGTAACTTGGCCTCTTTCTGGAGCTAGAAGACTTGAAACGTCCATATTTCACCTTCCCTGGGTGAGCTTTCTAAAACAAAAATCATAACTGCAATGTGTAGACTGGCTTTGAATCCTGATTCATAAAAATCAAAATCAACCTTGAAACAAACACATTTTGGGGACAATGTGGGAAATTTGGTTCTGAACCCAGTATTAGATGTTAAGAAATTCCTGTTAATTATGTGAGGGGTGATAACAATGGTAGTGTAGTTGTGTAAAAAAAAAAAATCTTAATTCATAAAGGATGTACCCTGAACTTTCTAAAGAGGGTGACTTGATTTGCCTTAAAATATTTTAGCAAAGAAGAAATACATTAAGAAAATTTGGAAAAACATTAATAATTGTTCAGTTTAAGTACAGGCTTGTGGAGGTTCACTATTCTCTTCTCTCCACTTTTTATGGAATTTGTCATACTTTCAAAAAAACCCTACAAACCTGACCACAGCGCTCTCCTGCTCAGAATATTCCGGTATTCTCTGCTGCCTAGAGGATCCAGTCTGACCTTGTAAATGTGTCATACCAGCCCAAGGGGTCAGGCCACTTTCCATTCTCCAGCCTCCTGTGCCCTCATCTGTCCCCACATTGACGGATGATCCTCTTCATTGCATGGGAGCATGGGGACTAACCCTGTCCTCTCTGCCTACAAAACTGGCCTACAAAACTGTACTCATTTTCCAAGAGTCTCTTCAAAGTGTCCCCTCATTTCTGATCTTCCCTGAGTCCTCCGGTCTCTGACCCTTCAGGCCAAGCCTCTGGCCCTCCCTCTACACCCCTGCCTTGTCTACCGATCAACTATTTTACAGTGGCCGGTTGTCCTATGTCCCCCATCCGACCCTCACCCCCCTGGGGACCAAGCTCCCTGTGGGGGAGACCTATGTCTTGCTCACTCCCACTTCCCAAGACTGGTGCATTCCCAGAACTTGGTCGGGATTCAGTAGAAGTCAGGGGAGTGAATGAGTGAGCCTCTTTCCCTCCTGGAGATGAACAATAATTACATTTGAGTTTTCCAGGCTGGGTTTTTTCTGTGCTTTTCTCTGGATGGGACATGACTAGAATCGTTTCTGAAAATGAGTTTCAGGAACTCAGAGTAGAAGTATAAACCAAGCTCAAGAAATACTTGAGTTGCCAGGCAACGTAAGGACACAAGCACAAACTCTCAAATATCAGCCCAGAGATGTTTTGTAATTGCTCAGGGTCGTTCTCTTTACTAGTAATCTGATTGCTCACATGCAAGGAAAGGCAGAGTCAATAAATACAGTAAGTCGCATTGGTCACTGGGAGGAGAATGCCAGTACTGAGATCATGTCCCACTGATGAGACAAGTGCAATCCTGACCCTGGTCCTGGGAGAATTAGGGAGAAAGAAGACAGCATGACCAACTCCAGAAGGGGGCGGAACCCCAAGCCACCTCCTGTCTCTGGCCTTTGCTGGAGCCCGCAGACAAGCTTGGCTGGGAAGGGGCAGGCTGGAGAGGGATGCGGAACAGGGCTCCGAAGGCTGGCATAGAGGTGGGCAGATCCCACCGCAAGGCCCTGCAACCCAGAGCCACAGGCTTGGTTGCAGGGTCCCTGTCAGTCCTCTGCTCCCAAGACTGCCACCTTCAGGTACAGCCTGGGGGGACCTGTGTGCCCATCCTCGCTCAGCTGGTGCATGGAGTGGCCTACCTTCCTTCGTCCCAATGTGTAAAATGGGAGTGTCCTGCCTCAGGAAAGGGCAGCAGGCCCTTCTCTCTTGTTTCCTTGTGTTTCCCAAGAAAGGCAGGTGGCATGACTGACCGCATATCTGCATGCTAAAGGAGGCCCCTGGATTACCCCCACTGGAGACCGTGGGCAAGCTGCTAGAAGGGCACACTGAGGAGCCCGACCCTGGTCTTACCGATTCAACACGTCGAGGAGCGGGTCCTTGGAGCCCACATTTCAGCAAGTTCTTCCGGTAATTTTATTTAATTGTGGTAAAATACATACAACATAAGATATGCCACTTTAATCATTTTTCAATGTTCAATTCAGTGGCAGGCATTAATCACCTCGACACTGTTGCATCATCCTCTCCACTGTTGCCCAGACTTTTCCATCACCCCAAACAGAAGCTCTATCCCCACTAACCAGTAACTCCCCCAAGCCTCTGGTAACCCTTAATCCACTTTCTGACTCTATGAATTTGCCTATTCTAGATAGTATGTGTAAGTGGAATTGTACTTTTGTGTCTGACTTATTTCACTTGGCATAAATATTTTCAAGGTTCATCTGTATTGTAGCGTGTATCAGAATTCCGTTCCTTCTTATGGTTGAAGACCATTCCATTGTATGGTTGTACCACATTTTGTGTACCCATTCTTCTGTTGATAGACACTTGAGATTCTTCCACCTTTTGGTTTTTGTGAATAACGCTGCCATGAACATTGGTGCACTGGTCTCAGCTCAAGCCCCTGGTTTCCTTTTTTTTTTTTTTTTTTTTTTGGTGAATGTACCTAGGAATGGAAATGCTGGGTCTCATAATTCTATGTTTAACTTTTCAAAGGACAGCAAACTATTTTCCCCAGAAGCTGCACCATTTTATATCCTACCAACAAAGCGTGCACGAGGATTCCATGCCCATCCTCACTGATGCTTGTTATTTTCTTTATTTTTTTGAAGATTTATTTATTTACTTTAGTGAAAGAGAGAGCATGCACGAGCACGGGGAGGCACAGATGAAGAGGGAGAGAAATCCGCAAAATGATTCCCTGCTAAGTGCAGAGCCTGATGCGGGGCTCCATCCCAGGACCCTGAGACCATGACCTGAGCTGAAATCAAGAGTTGGACACTTAACCAGATGAGCCACCCAGGCGTCCCACTAACACTTGTTATTTTCTGCGTTTTTGATTATAACCATCCTCGTAGGTGTGACATGGTATCTTACTGTGGTTTCCCTTCAGGTAATTCTGCTGAACATTCAGTAGAGAGAGACAGGGACTCACAATAAAGGGAAGGGGATCTGGGTCACTTTTCAAAGAGTGAGTCTTCTTCTTCTTCTTCTTCTTCTTCTTCTTCTTCCTATTCTTCTTCTTTTGCAAACGAACACTGTTTCCTAGGGTTCAGTTCAGTTCAGTGGCCACGTGAGTCAGGTGTGGGGACCAAACTTCTCCATCCTTCTCCCTGACAGGGTCTGTGGAATAACACTTGGTGGGCAAGATACCAGGCTTTGGGTCAAATAATCAGGGGGGGTTTCTTGCATTCCAGGATTTAAGTCCAGCCTGAATGAAAATCTCTCTGGAGGCTGGGGATGCCCCTTATGACCCTCCGTCACCCTGATCAAGAAACGACTGCCCATTAGCCGAGTGTCTGGGAAGGGTGGGGTGAGATTCAGGGTTGACCCCTGAGCCCCTGCAGAGGCTGCCTTCTCCCAAATGTCAAATCCTGCCAGAAGAAACACTCACTGCTTTAGGGAGAATTTTGCTTCTTCGGCAACCCCGGACCAATTAGCATAGCAGAGCTCTGTGGGTAAGCACACTCTCAATGGGACTTGTAAGAGCCACAGTCAAGAGATCAAATAACCCCCTTGCTCCCTATGCAACAGGCCTGGACTCCATCAGAAGGACACGCCCAGCCAGCCAAGACATAACTTCGGTGCAGACAGCAGGGCAATGAGGCAAGCAATAAAAAAGCCTAATCTCTTAAGGCAACATGAATTGTTGGCGAGAACATAAGGGGAAAGCAACATTAGCCAAGGATCATTTTCCTCTTGTTATAGATGCCTGCTGACTGCTTGGAAAAACCAAAGTGGGAAAAAAAAAATCCTGCTAGTGCTGGTGGGCGGCAAGATGCAATTTACAGAACTGGTTTTCCTGAGTTTCCAACAGCTCAACAGTTAGTCTTCTTGCAATCATTAGTGACTACCATGGGCCGAGGGCTTCTTCCGTGACAGGCATTTTCTATTTAATAGCTTTGCCTAATCCCGTGATTCTAAACAATTAGCAGTACCCATCATCCTCTGTCAGTTTGGTTCAGTGTAAGGAACAGAAGTTCTGGATGTTTCCAGCAAAAGGGGGTTTTTGTACAGGGAATCAAATGCTTCCAAGACTCTGGTAAGGGCCGGAGGAGCATATGCAAGGGGGTGACAACCAGCTGTCCGCTAGAAGGACCCATCACCTAGCTGAGACTTCAGGAAGCTCCTACACCTACCGCCGTAGCTAGCGTCACAACTGCCTCTCCCAGCCTGAGGCTGGTGACCATCATCCTTGTGCACCCCTCAACTCACCACCACTAAGCTTGCCAGCAACCTCAGCAGGAGGGGGAAGGCCTTCCTCAGCTCCACCTTCCAGACCTCGCATGAGCACCATCAACTAGTAGAACTTCCGTGCCATCCAGAACTCCAGCTGCAAGTGAGTCTGGGGAGCTTTCCGGGCTTCCTGAAGGAGGAGGGTAGGGTGGAGAATGAAAGCACCTCCCATCCCCATTATTCAGTTGCATCCCGACAGGTTAGATCACTTGTGCAGGGTCACACACCTAGTGGGTGGGGAAGCCATGACTGGAGCTCAAGTTTGCGGGACGGTGAAGTCCGTTCTTACCCACGGATTTCTGAGCAATGAGGAGAAAAAGCATTCTACACATTCTAAGCATTTCTGTTAATTATAACTACACTGGGGGCTAATATCAGATCTCGGATTAAATTGCCAGGAGATTACTCGGAATTGTACAAAGATAATGACACTGGCAATTATGAGAAATGAGTCGTTTCGGTTTTGCGGTGAGAGGATAAACAAGGCATGTGTGGAAGAAAAAGAAATGGGACTAGTCTGGACTTAGCTGCAGGGCAAACCTGTTTCCGCCTGGATCCCCGTTCCAGGCTACGGGGCCCGCTGCCACAGGCAGCCCGGAGGAGCCTTGGCACATTGCTGGTGAAGGGTTGGCATGGAAGGGTGATACTCATGACTGCTTACTGACACTTAGACGCCAAGCATCAAGGATTAGCTCACTGTGTCCGCACAACAACTTATAAGGTAGGTGACTGTCTCCTTTGAATTTCATAGATATGGAGGCTGAGCTCAAAGAGGTTAAATGACTCACCCAAGGTCACACAGCCAGCCTGTGACCAAGTCAGAATCGGCACTCAAGTCTGTCCAAGTCCTTAGCCCCTGGCTGTGCATACACCCCCATTGACTCCACAAGCTCCCACTGCCCCTCACAGCACACACAGAGCTGGATCAAGCCAAAAACAACTGAACACCAGTTAGGTGAACACTACTTGCGGCACAGTACTGGTGAACCATGCCCAGTGCCCCAGTCTGGAGAATTCAGTGAAGACGGACCTAGGCCTGGGCACAAGCTGGGGCCAGGGCATCTCTCTACACAAGGGATTCTTTCCAGTTCTATTATGTATTCTCCCCACCACACCCCATCCTGGAGGATTTGGAGCAAGGCCTAAAAACCAAGTTGTTCCCAGTTGAGAAACTTTGGTGTCTTGCTGATCCAAACCACCCATTGTACACACGGAGAAACAGAGATTAGAAAAGAGGAAGTAACCTGTCAAAGGTAATAATACAGATGTCTGGAATCAAGGGGAGGGCAAACCCCAGGCTGCTTTAGCACCTTCTCACTTCGGAACTAACATTTAAAGGAGAACCCAAATGACATACTGGCAATTCAGTACCCTTAGAATATCCTCTCTCGTCACCAAGGACTCCGCCACCCACCCTTACTTGCTGGTTTCTAAGATGGTGGTAATGTTTTATTTTTTGAGTCACATGACTATACTGACCTTGTGAAAATTCACTGAGCGGTTTACTTATGGGTTTTTTTTTTCACTTTTCTATATTATGTAAAACTTCAGTGAAAAGCTAACTTAAAAATAATATTGGCCAGTTAGAGCTCCCCCAGGACCAAGAAAATAGTCCATGTTTTAATTGAGAAGCAACTTCTTTTTAGTCTTAAGAGGCTGAAAAAAATCATATGCAGTGTTGCTGTCAACTCGGGATTTGAATAAACTGAGAGGTTGAATAATCCAAGGAGGTTTGGGGGCTCTCTGCAAAAGCGGAGACATTCTTTTTACTTTTCCTTTGGAAGACAGAAACACACACACACACACACACACACACAAACACACACACAAATGAGACCTGTGGCAGAGACTTGATGGCTGTTCACAACCATTTACTTATTCCTCCTGGACAACCACTAGGCTATACTTCCCAGTGCAGCCATTTGACTGGATCCTGGCCAATGAAATGTCTAAAATAGGTATAAATGATAGAGACAAATTCCAAGTCTGGTCCATGAACTTTCCCCTGTGCAACTATTGACTACCTTTTCCAAGCTACTGGCTAATTACAGAGTTCTCTGAGGCCCTAGAAGAGGGTGGAGTTGTAAGACAAAAGAAACCTGAGTTCCTGTGACATCAGGTGGAGGAGAGCCATGTAGGAGAGTCACCTGACCAGGAAAACCTTTGATGGGACACTGCACAAGCAAGAAATAAACTTTATTGTGTAATGAAATGTGCAGCTTATTTGTTTCAGCAGTTAGCCTACCCTGAAAAATACAAGTCATTTTGAAATTCAGCAAATCATTCTCCAAATCACCCCAACCTTCTCAACTTTGAGCCAGCCACAGAGTATTTTTTAAAATCTGAGGGGCCAAAATGGAGTCTTGCCTGTTACTTATTGATTCTTAATTCAGAAACAGTTGTAACAGGTACAATTCACCAGTCCCGGGTGAGTTAGGGCAAGAGACCAAAGGAAAAGACTCATTATAACAAGATGTGAGAGTTGGCAGTCCTGTTTTTCCTCTAATTGTTCTGTCTCCTCCTTTGCTGACAGGGTTCAAAATGGCAGCATTCTAGACCATTCTATGCAGGGGCTAACAGCTCTGTACCACCAGAGGGCAATGCTATATAATAGCTGGTGCACACGATGATAACTGAATCATCATGAAAGGGAGAATCAGAGTCAACATTTGTTTTTAAGATTTATTTATTTATTTATTTTTAAGAGAAAGAGAGAGAGCATGAGAGTGAGCTCCTTTAAGCAGGGAGGTGGGGAGGGGCAGAGGGAGAGGAAGAGAGAATCCCGAAGCACACTTCCTGATGAGCTTGGAGCCCATCATGGGGTTCCATCCCAGGACCCCGAGATCATGACCTGAGCCAAAATCAAGAGTGCGCAGCCCAGCCACTGAGCCCCCCCAGACGCCCCTGAGCACTTTTTTTTTTTTTTTTTTTGAGTCAACATCTACGGAAAGGGGCAGGAGGCAGACACCAGGATTGTGGAAAAGTCCCTGGGTGATGACAGTGAGGAAAACATCTTTGAGATGCACATCCCCCACTTCTATCTCCCTTGCAATTGTTCCAAGGACTAACTCTCTGCATTTCCCCCACCGATACTAAAGTTTTCCAGACTACTAAATGATTTTACTCATATATGGAATTTAAGAAATGAAACAAGCAAAGAAAAAGAGAGAGAGAGAGAGACAATACAAGAAACAGACTCTTAACTATAGAGAACAAACAGATGGTTCCCAGAGGGGAGATGGGTGGGGGGATGGGTGACACAGGTGATGGGGTTAAGGAGGGCGCTTGTAAAGAGCACCGGGTGATGTATGGAAGTGTCAAGTTAGTATATTGTACATCTGAAACTAATACCACACTGTATGTTAACTATACTGGAATTAAAATTACAAACTTAATAAAAAATAAAATTATAAGTAAATATTGTGTCTGATCCTCCATCAAAACTTTTCAAAACCTTGACAATTTTCTAGGAAAATATATATTAGCAAAAAAAAAAAAAAAAAAATCTCCGGCTGAAAGATCCAACTGCGTGTGGCAAGGAAAATTATACTAAAGCTCCCTTCCACCAACACACTCAGACGTGGAAAGCAGTTAGAAAATAAAGACACTGAATAAAAACAGAAATAAAACAAGAGGCATATGAGGGGCAGAGGGTGCTCTGGTCTCTGCCGGGCCTGGGGCCTGCCAGATTCTGTAAGGAAACAGCAGTTTCTCTAGCAGTAGCCTGTGGTTTCCTATGAAAACCCAGACTCGGGTTCTGTTTCTTAGAATGGAGAACTAGCTTTTGTCCAGACCAAGCTTCTAGCTGAAAATAACTAGAAAAAGAAAGACAAAAATATATATCTTTTAAACAGTTTGATGGCAGTAAAGAGCAACACAGGATTTCTAGAAGCAAGATCTCAGAGAGAAGGGGAGCCCAGGAATCTGAGCCTGATATATGGTGTTTTCTTCCTCCTGAGATATTACCCAACTCAGAAGTTTGGGTTGAAAAGCTATCAGAAAGTGGTGGCTGAAAAGCTGAGTAGGACTTCTTTTTTTTTTTTTTTTTTTTTTTTTTTTTTTTAAAGATTTTATTTATTTATTGGACAGAGACAGCGAGAGCAGGAACACAAGCAGGGGGAGTGGGAGAGGGAGAAGCAGGCTTCCCGCTGAGCAGGGAGCCCGATGTGGGACTCGATCCCAGGACCCTGGGATCATGACCTGGGCCGAAGGCAGACGCTTAACGACTGAGCCACCCAGGCGCCCAGCTGAGTAGGACTTCTGACAGCCTCTCATTAGTTTGCAGGAGAAAGAGATGGAGTGGAGACCTGCCAATCAGGAGAGGGTGTGATGAGCCACTCAGGTTTTCAGCTGGGGTCCCAAAGACTGATAACCTAGAATAAGACGGTCTTACCGCAGATTTCCTAGGAGAGAGAGCCAGAGGCAAAAGCTTGCATGCGGACACTTTACTAAGAAATGCACTTGCAGGAGGCTGGAGTGAGGGAGAAAGGGAAGCGAGGCAGAGCAGAAGGAAGAACATGGTACAGGCGAGGGCACTCAGCCCCACAGAACACCAGCATTCCTCAGCACTCTCCTCAAAATCAGGGAAAATCGGATCCCATAACAGACCAGAGCAGGAGGAGACCCGATGACCAAACACGAAGAGGTATCCTGGAACAGAAAACATATGTTGGGGAAGAACTAATGAAATCCAAATAAAGTACGGAGTTTAAGGAATAGTCATGTACCAGTGTTGGCTCTTTGGTTGTAAATGCACCACAGTAATATAAACCATTAGTAATAGGGGAAAGTGGGTGCAAGGTCTGTGAAACTTTCTTCATTATCTTTGCAACTTTTCTGTCAACCTAAAGCGAACACAAAATTTTATTTAAAAAAAAGAGTAAACAGTAGTTTATTTTTTAAATTTTTCTTCTTTTTTCTTTTTTTTAAACAAGTAGTTTAAACCAAATGAATTTTCACTTTGAGAGCACCCATAATAATGTCTTGTGGGATTGTAAATATATATTTAACATTACTTGTAATTAAATAATACACATATTAAATATTAATAAACATAAAACACATAATTATATTCTATTATGTACATAATTAAAACACATAATTGTATTCTATTATGTGTATAATTAAAACATACAGCAATAGCAGAAAAGGCAGGAGGAGGGAGATCAGTGAAGTTAAGAAGTTCTAAACTCCTCGTCTTGTCCAGGAAACTGTAAACATATTCATTTATATTAGATTTTAATAAATCAGAAATGCACATTGTAACCTCTAGGTTCATCACTAACAGAATAGTTACTAAATAGGTAACTCACAACTAACAGAGAAAAAAATAGAATTATAAAAGTACAGAATACGAAAGAGACTAAGAAAGGAAATAGAACAGAAAACAGGTGGGACAAATAGAAAATAAATAGTAAGTTGCAATGCTTAGCCCCAAATATCAGCTGTAACATTAAATATAAATGATGAAAATGTTCCATTTAAAAGTCTAAGAGTATACTTAGAAACAACAACATTAACCAAATGCCACTTTAAATATACACCTTTACTGTAAGGATACAGAATTATTAAAAATTAATGGGGTTGGGGGGGCCCTGGCTGCCTCAGTTGGTAGAGTGTGTGACCCTTGGGTCATGAGTTCAAGCCCCATGTTGGGCATGGAGCCTACTAAAAATTAAAATAAAATAAAATAAAATAAAAATCCAAAAAAAAATGTAACGGGATGGAAGAGACATTCAATTCAAACAGTAATCAAAAGGAAGCTGGTGTAGCTCAATGGACTTTAAAACAAAGCATTACTAGAGATAAAGAACGATAATGTATATTAAAAGGGTCAATCTATGGGAAATATGTAACAATTCCAAATTTGTAGGCACTTCATAACAGAGGCCCAGAATATAAAAAGCAAAACATGTAAGAACTGCAAGGGAAAGAGACAAACGTACAGCTATAGTGGGAGGCACTAATACACTTCTCTTGGTAACAGAACAAGCAGAAAAAAATCCGTAAGGATTGAAAAGAATTAAACTATATAATAAAAAATGTTGACCTAACTAACATACAAAGGCTACTACCTCCCAACAGTGAGAGAATGAATGTATGTTCTTTTCAAGTGCGCATGACCATTGGCGCAAATTGAATACAAGTGGGGCCACAAGGCAAATTTCAAAGAACTGAAATCATACAGAAGATATTCTCTAACCACAGTGCAATTAAACTAGAAATCAGTAACAGTAAAATTACTAGAACAATACTTGAATGTTCTGAGATCAAGTGATATACTTCTAAATAAGTCATGGATCAAAGAAGAAATCTCAATAGAGAGGAGAAACCTACTGAATAGCAATGAAGACACAGCACACTAAAACTTGTGTGCCATGGAAAGGAGTGCTTGCACCTCCCCAAAATTCCTGTGTTGAAACACTAATCTCCAATGTGATGGCATTCGGAGGAGGGACCTTGCGGAGGTCATTAGGTTTAGTTGAAGCGACACTGGTGGGACTCCCATGATGAGAATAGTGCCCTTATGTATGACAATAGTGCCCTTATGAGAAGAGGAAGGGACCAGACTCCTCCCTCCCACTCCGCCATGTGAGGATACAGCAAGAAGTTGGGGTGGCTGTGTGTAGACCAGGAAAAGGGTTAGCACCTTGATCTTTGAAGTCCCAGCTTCCAGAACTATGAACAGTAAATGTTTGCTGTGTAAGCCACCCACATTTATGGAATTTTCTTACAGCCTCCCGAACTGGCTGAGACCCTAAGGGATATGGCCAGCCCGGGCTTAGAGGGAAATCTATACCCTGGAAGTCACGTAAGCAAGGAAAGGAGGGAAGTTAGAATGACGACAGCAAATTCAACTCAAAGAGTTCCTCCTCCAGGTAGATGAAGTAGTCTGTGGCATGCCTCCACTGAAAAAACCTAGAAACATCAGACAACTTATAAAAATCATATATTCAAAAGCATCAGAGAACTACAGAGGCAATTACAGGAAGTACGATTTTGCTGAGGAGAGAACTTTCCCCAAACGACTGCAGGAAATACATTCCTTTTGAAAGATGCATATATGGTCAATTCATTTTCCATAAAGATGCCAAAACAAATCAAATGAAATTTTTTCATCAACTGATGCTGGAACAACTGAAGGTCCAAATGAGCGAAAACAAAGCTTGACTTCTCCGCCTCACACTACACATAAGATTTAATTTGCCATGGATTGTAGGCCTAAATATAAAAGCTGAAACTATAAAGATATTAAGGAAAATATCCTCATGCTCTGGGGCCAAAGATTTCTTAGATAAAACTGGAAAGACGTAACTATAAAAGAAATCATTGATAAAATGGAATTTATTGAAAGTAAAAACATCTGTTTATCAAAAGGCTGTAAAGAAACGGGCAAGCCATGGACTGGAAGAAAATATTTGCAAGATATGTAAGAAATAGTGTCCAGAATATATAAAAACACTTACAATTTAACAGTTAAAAGAACAAACAATCCTATAAAAATAAGCAAAACACTTGACACACATTTCACAAAGGAAAATATTTGAATGGAAAGTAGCAAGGATGTAGAACAATCAAAATTCTTCTGTTGCTGGTAGGAACATAAAAGGGTACAACTATTTTGGAAAAACTCCACCAATTTCTTCGCAAGTTAAATGTACACTTGCACTTTGACCCAATAAGTCCAATCCGAGGTGTTTATTCAAGAGATATAAAAACATGTGTTTGTGAACCAACTTGTTAAAGCATGCTCATCACACTTTTACTCACAAAAAATCCCCCAAATCAAATATCCATCCATAGGAGAATGAATAAACAAATCATGATATATTTATACAATGTAATGCTATTCAACAATAAAAATTTATGAAGTATTAGCCCACACAGCAAAATGTATTGATCCACAGAACAAAAACAATGGAGCGTGAAAGAGATACCCTGCATAATTCCTTTTTACGAAGTTCTAAAACAGGCAAAACCAATCTGAGGTGAAAAACATCAAAACCTTATTTGCCTCTGGGGGTAGAGATTCATTGGCAAGGGACTCAAGGGAACTTTCTAAGGTGATAAAAATGTGATTGTGATAAAGGAGACAATCAAGTGAGGTATCCATTTATCACAATGACACAGCTAAAATATGTGTACCTCCACGTATGTACATTTTACCTTAAAGTAAAAGAACTATTAAAAATAATTATCATCATTTTTATTGGTCAGGCCACACCCCACTGCCCAGCTTTTAAAAATCGGTTTAAACTGGGCATCTAAACTGACCAAAACTTCTCCCCCTGCTCATGTTCTCTCTCTCTCTCTCTCTCTGTATCTCTGTGTCTCGAATGAATAAATAAAAAAATCTTTAAAAAAAAAAAAACTTCAATTCAAAAGCTATGAGTTACAGATTACACGAGAGCATAGTGGAGTATTTTTCACGACTGTTAGAACTGTACCTCCTAACTTCCTTCCTCGGAAAACAACTGGATTAGTCTCCACCAGAAAGAAGCAGCTGAGAAAAAAAAAAAAAACAAACTAATTTTACCAACAGAAAACCTGTTTTACTTGTCAAAACACTTGCTTTTCTACGTATCCAGATACTTACTTTTAGAGGTTTGGATTCTTCCGTGTTTGATTTTGTACAAGAGATTCTGAAGGGTCAGATTGCCTTTGCCTCCTTTTCCAACCAATCTAAACAAAATAGTCATTCAGGTTTACACTCCATCTTCTGAAGAACACTCACAAGTCAAGCTGTCAGGCTGGTGCTTTCCATGATTCATGAAAGTTTTCCTTCCTTTGCATTTCCTTTAATACTGTTTTGTCTGTAGCCACACAATCTTTTCTTTCTTTTATCTTTTGGTTTATACACATAAAGCAGACTTTATAATGTAGTCAATACACTGAAATGCCTTGCATTTTCTTCTCTTTTCTCATCTTTTTTTCAAGATTTTATATATGTGTGTGTGTATATATATGTATATATGTGTGTGTGTGTGTGTGTATATATATATATATATATTATATTTGGTGGGGAAGGGGCAGAGGGAGAGGGACAAACAGACTCTGCACCGAATGCAGAGCCCCATATGGGCTCGATCCCACCACCCTGAGATCATGACCTGAGCCGAAATCAAGAGTCAGATGCTTAACTGACTGAGCTACCCACGGGCCCCTCTTTTCTCATTTTTTAAGAAAAAACATTAAAGACCATTGTGCAAAATTCCTCATTAAAAATAAAATCATCGTCATCATCATGACCGTCAAGTTGAGGCGTAGTTGGGAGAAGATGTGAGAATGGCCAAATTTGGTAATTGTTCATTGGAATTTGTTACACTCTCCTCTTCCCTTTGTAAATGTTTGAATTTTTCCATAATGGAAAAATTTCTTGTTAGTTAAGGTGCAACAAAGAGGTTTTGAGACTTCTTTAAAGTAGAAAAAGCAGAGAAGTAGTTTGCCAGCACTAATGGTAGTGTTTTCAGGAAAAATAAAAATGATCCACATGATAACAGCAGGGGAGAATGAAGAGCACCAGGAAGGGTAAATGTAAATGAGTAGAACTGTACAAAATAATCCTCGAAATGTAGTGGAGTTTAAAATATATATAGGAGATTCATGAGAATAATGAAAAGTTGAGAGAGTTAAAATATTCTAGGTGTTATATTGGGAAGATAGAAAAAACAATTTCTTGGTAAAATATCAAGGACACATCTTGTAATATGTGTGGCAATTTGTTGTAACAGTAAACAGAAACTAATATAGTATCCACTGAGGATATTTGTCAAAATGAATCTTTATTATCATGGTTGCAAAATGCTGATTTTTCCAACTCCAGCCTTCCCTCAACATTTATTAGTTGTTTCAATATTCTACTAAAGCAAGAGGACTTCTTCCCTTCACCTTTTTTTTTTAAGATTTTATTTAGTCATTTGAGACACAGCGATACAGAGAGAGAGAGAAAGCATGAGGAGGGTGAGAGGCAGAGGGAGAGGGAGAAGCAGGCTCCCTGCTGAGCCAGGAGCCAGATGTGGGGCTCGAACCCAGGACCCTGAGATCATGACCTGAGCCGAAACCAAGAGTCAGACGCTTAACGGACCAAGCCACCCAGGTGCCCCATATTTATGTATATTTTAGAAGTGAGTTCACATCAATACCTCCAATCCCAATTCATCCTCACAGGGCTCCTTCTTGCCTTCCTCCATTCCATATTTTTTTTTAAAGATTCGTTCATCTATTTTAGAAAGAGATAGAGAGAGAAAGGAGACAGAGGCAGAGGGAGAGAATCCCAAGTGGACTCTTGGCTGAGCGTGGAGCCCAACACGGAGCTCCATCCCATGACCCCAAGACCATGACCCAAGCCGAAAACAAGAGTCGGTCGCTCAACGTACTGAGCCACCGGAGCGCCCCTCCTCCATTCCATATTTATATGTCCCTTCTCCCCTAGTGAGAACCCCGACTCCCAATAACAACACATTTACTCATTTGCTAAAACCTGTAATAGATCTAGAGTTGTCTTAGAACTGATTTTCCCATGCCAACACAAAAAACAAAGTCAGTAAAAGTGGTTCAGGATTTGTTTGTAATTCTTCCCTCATGCCCTCTCTCAACACTGACTGCAGTATTAAAAAATATTGTGTTCATAAATAAAGTGGATTACTTCTTTCTCCTCAACTTCAGGAGGATTATGACATTCACTTGACGTATGCTTGGGTTCCTTGGTTTTAGTTTGATTTCAGTTCTAGAAATTTTCTCCCTGTCTGTTATTACAGATGCAAGGCTAGTTTTTGAATGTGTAGAGCACTAACCTGCTTCCAAAAACCAGAAGTGTGCAAAAGCAATATACTCAGAGAAATAGCTCTCTGTCCTTTTGTTTCTGTCCCTCACCTTCATAGGTAACTCCTCAGTGTTTTCTGGTTTATCTCCCCCCCACCCCCACAGCATTGCCCTCTGTAGAGAGAATATGTACATGTTCTTATTTTCCCTACATTCTTACACAAAACATAGCATCCCATATATGCTCACCCTCTGCGGTTTTCACTTAACGTCTCCTGGAAATCACTCCATAATCAGTTCATAGAGATCCTCACCACTCGTTTTTACAGCGTGTAGTACTTACTCTGCGTACGCATCCTAGTGTAGTCAACAAATCTCCTACACTTGGATATTTAAGTGTTTGCAATATTTTGCAATTACAAATAATGAAGCAATGAATAATCTTGTGGGTTTGTATTTTCCTGTCATTGGGGTGCATTTTCAGGGTAAAATCTACAAGCAGAATTGCTTGGTTAGGGGTAAATACAGAGATGACTTTATCAAATACTGTGTAAGTCCCCCCCCCCCATAGAGCTGTAGTGCTTTGTATTCCTACCTGTAATGTAGGAGAGCCTGTTTCCTATAGCTCTGCTAACAGAGCACAGTTTCCAGCTTTTGAACCTTTGCCAGTCTGATAAGTAGATATGATATCTCAGTATAGTTTTATGAGCACTTTCCTTGTGAGCGAAGTTGAACATCTTTTCATATTGTAAGCACTACTTTTATATCTTTTTGTTAATTGTTCACATCTTTTGTGCACTTTTTCAATAGTTTTAATTTCCCCCCACAATTTTCACAAGATATATATGATATATATATGACTGCTATGGGCTAAATTATGTCTGCTCACAGTTCATATTGAAGCCCTAACCCTCAATGTGAGTGTATTTGGGGATAGGGCCTCTAGGAGGTAATGGAGATTAAATGAGATCAGAAGGATGGGGCCCTGATCCAAGAGGAGACACCAGAGAGTCCCTCAAACCCCCACCTGCACCCCTGGCCCTATACACAGGCATACAGAGGAAAGGTCATGTGAGGGCAAGTAGCTTTGCTTTGGAAGAGAAACTGAACTGAACCAGAACCCTGACCTTGGATTTGATAGCCTCTAGAGCCCGGAAAAAATTCTATTTTTTAAGCCACCCAGTCGAGGGTATTTTCTTATGGCAGCCCGAGCAGATTAAGGCAGGGACAATACTTTTTATCCGTGTTAAATTTTTCCAATATTTTCTTCCAGTCTGTCATTTGTGTTTTGACTTTCTTTTTTTTTTTTAAGATTTTATTTATTTATTTGACAGAGAGAGAGAGACAGGAGAGAGGGAACACAAGCAGGCGGAATGGGAGAGGGAGAAGCTGGCTCCCCGCTGAGCAGGGAGCCCGATGCGGGGCTCAATCCCAGGACCCTGGGATCATGACCTGAGCCGAAGGCAGACGCTTAACGACTGAGCCACCCAGGCGCCCCTGTTTTGACTTTCTTTATGTTGGATTTTTTTTGTATGCAAAAGTTTTATTTTATTTTTGATGTAATCAAGGTCGGAGTATTATAATAACCTTTCAAATAATTGTGCATATTGTTCTCTGATTCTATACTGAAACTTGACAAATGGTAGATCCTTAAAGTTGCATAGATTATTAAAACATATCAGTGAACTTTTCATACTCTGTGACAATAAATTCATTGGTTTCTCTTGCGCTTTGAGTGGATTTTCTTTTCATACTACTCATGATGCTGTAGCATCATACATTAGTCATTTGGAAAATACTAGTTCACTAAGTTGTACTATCATATATCACTAGAATATATAAGACCTTTCCAAGTGTTGGCAGATTTTATTATACAATATCAAAAAACTGTATTTGTTAATGCCATCACCAATCTCATCGGAAAGTTTTTAAGTATTGGGAAGCTGTCAGATCATGGTGGCAGATATAAAAATATTTAAATCTGCTTCATTTGGGACATTTTTAAATAAGTGAAACTAGCTCACTGTGTGTGTGTGTGTGTGTGTGTGTGTGTGTGTGTGTGTGTGTGTTGAAGAATCCCATGACTGCTAGCAGTTTGGGGCCACTGCCTCGATGCATCCTGAGGCACCAACAGCTGACCCACCAGTGCTTTTATATTATCAGTGCAAAGGTCAACATGGTGGAAAAGGCAAGTAAGGCCTTAGCATTAATTTTATTTTATATTATTTTATTTTATTTTATTTATTTATTTGAGAGAGAGAGAGTGAGAGAGAGAGCATGAGAGGAGAGAGGGTCAGAGGGAGAAGCAGACTCCCTGCTGAGCAGGGAGCCGGATGTGGGACTTGATTCCAGGACTCCAGGATCATGACCTGAGCCGAAGGCAGTCGCTTAACCAACTGAGCCACCCAGGCGCCCAGCATTAATTTTTTTTAAGGTTTTATTTATTTATTTATTTGACAGAGAGAGACACAGCGAGAGAGGGAACACAAGCAGGGGGAGTGGGAGAAGGAGAAGCAGGCTTCTCAATGAGCAAGGAGCCCGATGTGGGGCTCGATCCCAGGACCCCGGGATCATGACTGGAGCAGAAGGCAGACGCTTAACGACTGAGCCACCCAGGTGCCCCAAGGCCTTAGCGTTATTATGAAAGTACCTGTGACGCGCAGATGCTATTAAAGTGTCTCAGGTACCCCTCAGTGGTCCATGCACCACACTTTGAAGACCACTGCTCTACAGGTTGTCTAAATTTTCAATTCAGCACTAACTTCAGGGAAAGGATATTAAATCTAGAGATGCCCAGAAAAAGGGAATTAAGCCCTTCTTCTTTCTGACATACACCCTAGGATGGTTTTCCTCAGCCCTTTTGTGATACCTCATTGAGGGTAAATACTCACCTGTACTCTTCTTGGAGAAGGACATTAAACGCTTAACAAAGATGAGATGGGGTGTGGGTTGTTGAAAACAAGAGAAAGTGTCAGATATTGCCGCCAGTTGCAGATCAAAGAGAGAACTTATCTCTGAAGTAATCAAGTAAGGAAGAAAGACTCCAGCCAGCAGAGATGACAAATACACCTGCTCGATGGGAAAGAGCCCATCTGTTCATTTGTGGGGGCAGACGATGGTGGGGGAGAGGTTTACCAGAGGCTTTCTTTCCTGGAATGCCCCCGCACCCAACTCCCTCGAGTACACACACACTCTTCTTAGTGTGATAGGTGTTGATCAAAAGCTTAGGAATTAACTGGAGACTCATTTGCTGCCCTTCCACAAAAAAGATCAAGGTAAACCAAGGGAAAGAGTGACCCCCACTGTTTGACTCTCAGATCATTAGAGGTCTTGGAGAACATTCAGGGTGGGGCAAGGAGGTGCTGGGGAATGCAGGAATGTTCAGGCCTGCCCCCTGGGACACCCTGTCCCGCCTTCCCTGGAGGGCCATTTGGCTGCCGGTGTTAAAGCTTCAAGCTGGGGCTCCTTGATGCAGCAGTTCC
Organism: Zalophus californianus; assembly: GCF_009762305.2. Lineage (NCBI taxonomy): Eukaryota > Metazoa > Chordata > Mammalia > Carnivora > Otariidae > Zalophus > Zalophus californianus. Next base: position 28,732,045 of record NC_045599.1, on the reverse strand, counting down.
ACTTGTGAGAATTTATCCTCAACAGTCAGATGTGCACAATAATGTATCTCTAAGGGGAGTCATTGTGTCTCTAAAAGAGAGCTGGAATCAGCGTGGGGTGGGGGGGGGAAGTAAGGAAATTGTTAAATGAACGATGGGACAGCCCCAGGATGTTTGGAACAGTGGTTCAGAAAATGGGGTCTGCAGGGCCCCGAAGGTCATTGACACCCTTTCCAGGGGGTCCACAAAGTCAAAGCTTCTCATGATAATACTAAGACATTATTTAGACATTTCACTGTCTTGATCTTTGCACCAATGATGCAAACACAATAGTGGGTAGAACTGTTGGTGACTTAGTAGAGATCAGCAAGGGCACCAGATTGCACTGATAATCATTTTGTTCTTTATTGCCAAGCACTTGCAGAAAAAAAAAAAAATGTTTCCCTTAAGAATGTCCTTGATGACGGGGTGCCTGGGTGGCTCAGTCATTAAGCGTCTGCCTTGGGCTCAGGTCATGATCCCAGGGTCCTGGGATTGAGCCCCACCATCAGGCTCCCTGCTCAGCGGGAAGCCTGCTTCTCCCTCTCCCACTCCCCCTGCTTGTGTTCCCTCTCTTGCTGTGTCTCTCTCTGTCAAAAAATAAATAAAATCTTAAAAAAAAAAGAATGTCCTTGATGAAGCAATAAAAAGTATTAATTGAATCTTGATCCTTTAGGACACATTTCTAAACATTCTAGGTGACCAAATGAGAAGCATGGATAAAGCACTTCACCATATTACAAACCAAGACGGTTGCCTTAAGGAAGAGCCTTAGTGTGATTAAGTTGTGAGCCAACTTAGCTGTTTTTCACACCAGACACCATATTTGTACTTGAAACAATGACTGACCACAGCGCTTTGCTTATACTTTCACTGGCCTGTAGCACTTTGCCTTTGTGAATCCTTTTCTCTGTATAAAACATATAAAAATTACATTTTATGACCACACTGGTATAAAGATAGATATATTAATATTATAAATTAAAGTATTTTCTTCTATCTAAAAGAATTAACTTGCATTTTCTTTTTCTCATTTTAAAAAGAAAATGTTTCTGTGGACCCATAAAGTCCTGTGAGCCTCAGCAATGTTCCTGATGGAGAAGTTGGGCCTGACTGACTAACAAACTATGGTTGTTCAGACCCGGTTTGTGCAGGGCCGAATTCTCCATAAGGCACAATTTTAATATCTAGTGTTAATATATTTGTCTTTATATCAATGCAGGTTTTTTGTTTGGGTTTTTTGGGGTTTTTTTTTTGGTTTTGGTTTTGTTTTGTTTTGTTTTTTTAAGATTATTTATTTGAGAGAGAGAATGAGAGAGAGAGAGAGAGAGAGAGAGCACACGAGAGGGGGGAGTGTCCGAGGGAGAAGCAGATTCCCCGCCCAGCAGGGAGCCCGATGCGGGACTCGATCCCGGGACTCCAGGATCATGACCTGAGCCGAAGGCAGTCGCTGAACCAACTGAGCCACCCAGGCGCCCTTGTTTTGTTTTTTTAACGGAGGAAGGGCCCAATGAATGCAAAACGCCTAAGGCCCACAGAAATCGTAATATGTGGTAGGCATTTTCTTGAAAATGCATGAAATGAACCTGTCACTTAAAGGAAAGTAACTAACATTATGTTGCCAATGATAAATTTGAACTTTCAAACAAAAATTACAGTTTTGGGATACTTGTATTTTGCTGTGATAAGCTTAACAACTTAACAATGGAGTCTTTTGATGGTATCAGTGCTGATATTAAGGAATGTGATTTTCTGATATTGTACAATGAAAGGTGCTCATATTTGGAAGATAAGAAGAGCTATACAACTCCATTGAAACAACAGTTTTCCAAATGACCAATGTATGATTTTACCAAATCATGCCTGGCTAAAACATATATAAAACAGATATAAGACAGATTAATGGACTTTTATGTTACCAAGTTTATTGATCAGTTTCATATTCTGCATAGCAATTAACCTTTAAAAAACTACTGCTTCTTGACTTTTGGTGTAATATCAAAGAAGAACATACAAAAGAATCTGAGGAGGCTATTAAAATCCTCTACTTTTCCCCCAAGTACACATAGCTATCAATATCTAGCTATCGTCTATGAAATCAGACCTTAAGGAAATGTGCAAAATTGCAAAACAATGCTACTCTTACTCCTTTTCTTGTTTAAATAATAAATAGTTTTTCAGACAAATACATTATTTATATATTTTATATATTTAAAAAGTAATAAATTAATATTTAAATTTTTCTGTTTTAATTTCTAATAAAGCAAATTTTGATACCTACAACCTACACAAACAAAAGCTCTTCAGAGTCCTCACTAATTTTTAAGAGGATAAAAGTGTTTTGAACCCAAATAGTTTGAGAACGTCTATTGTAGAATAACTACCTGGTAAAATATTCAGAAAAGACTGTTAAGCTTGAGAAGCTGGTTACGAGCAGTAAATGCAGTAGAAACCCAAATACATTGAATATTAAATAGATGTGGCTACAAGAGCTGGAAGAAGAGTGGTGGTCCTCTCCTAGTGGTGTACTAAGGAGATTTTTATATTTTGTGCATTTTTATTTTCCAGGTTCCACATTGTAGACATGCATTTATTTTGCAATTGGAGGGAAAAAAGCTGGTGAAACTCCCTGAGCCAGATTAGGTGAGGGGACAGGTCACCGAGGAGGTGAAAGAACAGGGCATATGAAATCAGGAGGAGAGAAGAGAGAGAGAAAAGGCGGAGCCTTCTGGAGAGAGGAGGAGAGAGGGCCTCTGCCTGAGCAGCTGTGGGGGACAATATTGCCAGTGGGTTCTACGAGAACAGTGTACTGTAGAGTGGTATTGGGGGTGGGATGGCATTGAGGTCACCCCTTGGGGGGGGTATAGACTCTAACCCATGGATGGCGGTGTGGGACTGAGTGGGGACAAAAAGACCCACTCTGCATTGGGGGACATGGAAGCCCGGATGGGCGCAGAGAGGAAACCAAACCCCCAGAAGGGGTCCTTCGGGCCTGAGTCACAAAAACTCAGGGCCTGGGTGAACCTGGGCTTGAACCCCAGTGCCCGCCCTCTCTGTGATCTCAGGCAGATTTCTTGGCTTCCAGAATCTATAGTGTCCTTATCTGTAAAATGAGAATAGAAATGTATGAGAAACAGCCTGCCTGCGGTGAGGGTGAAATTATGGGGCATACATGCTCTTCCCTGAGACAGAACTGATGCTGGGGTGGACGTGAATGAATTACTTCTTGGCCTCCTAGGGTTGTAGATTAGGATCTGTTGGACAGTCATCCTCTGCATCTGGCCTTGGCCATCACTGAGGACCTGGGGAAGAAGAAGCCTCAGGTCTGTCTGCTGCCAGGACACCAGCAGGCTGTAGGAGTCTCCCCCTCTCCACACAGGCCTGGCCTTCTCTTCAGCCCCAATGTTGTCTCTTGTTAAGGTTTCTGGGAGTGCCTTCTACATTTTGGACCAGGGTCTAGATAGTGTGACAACACACCTAGAAGGTTTCCTTCTCTGGGAAGGAGTCTTGCATGGGCCTGGCACAAAGCAGTTGCTCAGCAAGTGCTTGTTGATTGAATAAATAAAGTCTGGCATCCTTCTGTCTTGCTGCAGCCCACAGAAGCCTCACCTGGTGGCTGACCCCTGCAAAACTGAGGGGCCTGCCCAAGGACCCAGGGAAGCACAAAGCAACAAGGCAGGCAGCCTCTGCACCTTCCCTGACACCCCTCTGTAGCTTCCCTGAGGGAGTCTCATGCATCCTTAATGCTTTCATAGGGGACACAAAGAATACTCATTTCTCCAGTTTCATCTCCTATTACTCTCCCCTTAACTCATTTCACTCCAACCTCACACTCACTATTCCTTTTTTTTTTTTTAATTGAGATATGGGGCGCCTAGGTGGCTCAGTCGATTAAGTATCTCTTGATTTCAGCTCAGGTCATGATCTCAGGGTTGAAAAATAAATGAAAAAAAAAAGTTTGCAAAGCAGTGTCCAATACAAGCCATTCATGTATTCATTAATCCAATTAGGTACTGAGGTCATACTTTGTGCCATACACCAATGTGGGTGATGAAGATTAAGCAGTGAACAAAACAGTCAAAAATCCCTGCCCTCTAGGAGTTTGAAATCCAGTAGGGAAATAAAGACAAGAGGCTAAAGAGTTGACATGCCAGACAGTGTAAATCCTATGGAGAAAAATAAGGCAGGGAAGGGGGAGAGTGTAAGATGGGGTGGGGTTTCAAATTTTAGAGAAGGCCTCCCTGAGAAGGTGACATTTAAGCAAAGACCTGAAGGAGCAAGCCATGCAGATGGGGGAGGGGGGAAGTGTTCCAAGATGAGGAAGAGGAAGTGCAAAGGCCCTGAGGCAGAAATGTCTCTGAAGTGGCCAAGGACTAACTAGTGTGTTCTTACTACAAAGAGAAATCATTATGTGATGTAATAGAAGTGGTAATCATATTGCAACACATAAATGTATCTAGTCAATGCATTCCTTAAATTTTGTTATAGGTCAGTTTATATCTCAATTTTTATTTTTTTTTAAGAGAGAGAGCCCGCGAGCCAGCATGGGGGTGGGGGGGGGCGGAGGTAGAGGGAAAGACTCTTTTTTTTTTTTTTTGAGGGAAAGACTCTTAGGCAGGCTCCACGCCCAATGCAGAGCCCACAAGGCAGGGCTCCATCTCACGACCCTGACTTCATGACCTGAGCCCAGATCAAGCGTTGGAGGCTTAAAAGTGCTGAGCCACTTTGCAAATTATTTAAAGGGTGAAAGCAGCATGGCGAGGGGAGGAGGTTACCACTGCTGCTGTAGGGACAGACTGAGATCTGGGAGCGATTTTGGATTAATTCCCTAATCTCTTCCCATCACCTGCAGCAAGGTACACTAAACTTCACAATTCTTCCGGTCCCGCGTGTATTATTATTTAAATTTGATCCACAGCTGGGTGCTGAGGTAGCTTCCCCATCGCAATTTGGCCAGGAAAGGGAAGGAAGTAGAAAGAAGGCCCCTATTTAGGTACCCTGGATGGGGCATTAACGCCTTCGGGCAAGAAACCAATTTAGGAATATATAGATGGGCTTTGTAGGGGGTTCCTTCTCTTTCTGCTTGTCTGCGGTTAAAAAAAAAAATGTGTGTGTGTGTGATAATCACTTTTGATGTCAGTAAATCCCAAGTTGGGTCCAGTAGTGAACGTTGGCTGAATCAAAGTAGCTAACCGTTTCCAAGGGCAAAGCAGTTCCAGACTTCCGGGGGTCACTGTAAAGAAGCCCAGGGGAACATGGTGTGCAGTAGTTGGTCATGGCGCAGAAAAGGGCTTGAGGGGGCTTGCACCAAAAGACAGCGGCAAGTTCTGAGGTGCGCGGAGGTTTGCATTGCTCGCTGGTAACAGCAATTACGCCTCCCCCTCCCCGGATTAACGGGAAGGCTTCTAGGGTTGAGTCAGCTACAGTCCCGTGCTCAGGCACACAGTAGGTGCTCAGTAAGTGTCGCTAGAGACACAGGGGCTGGGCGGCGCGCCGGAGAAGCACCTCTGCGGGGGACAGACCCCTTCCGAGCGCTGGGCTCAGGGCGCGCCCGGGCTCGGGCCCGACCCTGCGTCTGACGTCCAGCCTCGAGGCGGGGTGCCCGCGGGCAGGGCTTCGGGGCGGCCGGCGGACAGACCGACCGACGTCCGGGCGGCGGAGCTCGGAGGCCGCGGCGCGCGCAGCCGCGGGGCTGGGGTCAACGCCCGGGCGCCCGGGTGGCGCGGGAGGGGTGGCCGGACGCGCGGGGACGGCATGGGATGTGACGAGCGGCGCGCTGTGCATTGTGGGAATCCCGGGGCCGCGGCAACTGGTTCCAGTTCACTCGGCAGCGGAGCCGGGCGGAGGGGGCGAGCGCGCGGCGCGCGGGCGGGAAGCGAGGAGGCGGGCGGGCGGGCCAGCGACAAGCGCGGAGAGAAAAGGCGCGAGCGGCCGAGAGGGCACGGGCCGGACACCTAGCTGCTGCCACCGCCGCCGCCGCCGCCAAGCCGCCCCGTAAGTGCCGCGCGGGCCCCCTCGCCGCGCGCCCGGTCCGGTCGCCGCGCTCTTCCGACCGCGGGGGCCCGGGAGCCTCCGGGCCTGGCGCGCACGGGCGGCGCTCGGCCGGGCTTGGGTCGCCGCGCTCCGCGTGGCCCACGCGGGGCCTCGCGCGCGCACGGCGCCCTCCCAGGCCCTGCCCGGCCGCGCGGGATTCTCTTTGGTTTTGTTCGAACAGCAAACCCGGAAGCCAACTTCTCTCCAAATCGCGTCCTCCGGCCCGCGCCTGGGCGCTTTTGTGGGAAGGCGACAGTGCTGGCCCCTCCCCCGGCGACCCTTCCCGGGGCGGGCGGGCGGGCTGAGCCGGAGGCCCCGGGGAGGCCCCGCGGCGCTGGCCGGCCAGCCTGGGCCTGGGCGACCCGGAGCTGCGGCGCGCGGAGTTGTACTTGGTGAGGCCCCCGCCCGCCGGCGAGTTGCCGGCCCCCGCACAATAAGTCGGGCCCGAGAGCCAGGTGGCGGTGGTGTAGGCGTCTGGCTCGGTCTCTGCGGAGAGGGGAGGCTTGGCCGCTGGGGGATACTCGTGGGATTGGAGCCAGGCAGGGCTGGGGCGGGGGTTGTCCAGGGACTGGCTGGAGAGGGGACGCGGGAACCCCCCGTTGCCCTCGTTCATCTTCTGATCGGCCTTTTGTTTGCTTTGTGGCTGGGAGTTTTTTTTTTTTAAAGGTAACTCGGGAAGGCTGTAGGCTCCCAGGGTGGAGAAGGCCGGGAGGGAAGGACTCGCTGGGGGTGGGGTGGAGTGGGGTGGTGAGTGCGCTGGTTGCTGCTGGCGGTGTCACCTGACAACAGGTGTGCGGGGTGGCGCGCCCCGCCTCCACTCTTGCAGGGGCCGCGGATCACTCAGGGATCTGGTCAGTAGATTGGAAGGTTCTTTTAGACCAAATGTTAGGGAGAATATTGCTGAGTCTGAAAGCGAGAAACGTCTGTACGGACAGCTAAGACAAACTTTGAATTCAGCAATTACAATTACCATGAAATCCTTGTAAGATTTTAACGATCCAATAAACAGCATATAAAAATAGACAATTAGAGGGGCATTCTTGTTGGCTTCTCTTTTTCTTCCACCTTTGTGGTTTGAGGTTTTACCGTTAAAGAGGGGGCAAAGTACTTTGTCTCAGGCTTCCTGCTCTGTGGACTAGGGGAATTTCAAACAGCTTTAGGTTTGAGTGGGAGACTCTAGTTGTAAGTTAGGTGGAATCCACCTACTGCAGGCCTCCTTTAGTGTACCAGTCTACCTTCAGAGGAGTTACTGGCTCTGAAATGGCCACCTCATGCCTGCAACTGGAATTTATACCCCTTGTACACAACTGAATAAAGTTGGGCAGTGTCATCCCAGTCTCCAGTGGGGATAAATTTGCTTTAAAACCTAATTTTTTTCGTAAAACCCCCCCCAAAACCAAAAAACCCTCGAGTCTTTAAATTCTTCCCCCCTCTAGTTTTAGGAGGAGAGCGGGAAATCTCTTCATTCTGTTATTTTGTTTTATAGCCTGTCACCATTGTTAATGCTGATCGCTAGATGAAGGCTTTAGGAAGGAAGGAAGCGTTTAAGTGAAAATTATTTGAGGTAGGGCCTTTAGAATGAGGAGTGGTCTGGAATATCACTTGTGACACTATAACACACAGCCGTAAGTCACTGGCGTGGTCTGTACCAAAGTGGCCAGGCGCAGGGAGTGGTACATCTCCGCCTGCCATTTCTTCTGGCCCTGGTGACAGCAGAACTCCAAGACCCCTTATCCCTTTCCCATAGAGGGGCTTCGAGTACATGTATTCTGGGACCTGCCTCTAATACCTTCAGAGCTAATGCTGCCTCTGGTCGTTTAAAGGTGATTTATTGAAATAAACCAAAGTGCAAACCCCAAGCTGGCAAAACACAATAAGAACCTATATATGCTATTGATCAGAATTACAGCAGCTTCTACTCTTTGTTGGATTGTGCCTTTGGATTTGTGGTAGGTTTTTCACAGCTCGGTTCCTGGCACATATGCTGGGAAGGAGCAGGGCTGAGAGGGGCCCACACCTTTCCTGTGGGTTCTCCCCACATTCTACCATTTTAGAAGTACATTGGGGCCCACCCTAGCTCTTACGAGTGAGCCCAAGTGGGTTCCAAAGAGTTGTATAGCTTGTTTGCTTGGATCAAGCCTGCCAGATTGGTGTCCTACAGTCTTTCAATAAATAATTCCTGAGAATCAACTCATGAGTCAGGCACTGGGAACAGGAGCATGATCAAGAAATGCCCAGTCCTCATCCTTGGGAAAGTGATGCAAAGAGAAGACAGGCAAGTGGCTGTTGCAAGGTTGGTGCAGAAGGCCACAGTAGCTCCCATGGTAGCCCCCAGAACAGTGACGTAAGCAGAAGCAAGCCCGTCCTGGGTACAGAAAGGCCAAGTACGAGTTGGCTGGGCAAAGGAGGGCAGAAGCGGACAAGTGTTTGAGGTCTGGGGAGCCCCACGTATGGAGTCTTAGAACAGTGAGAATAGAGGTCAGATGGGGGAACTACCAGAGGCTCAGGATGGCTGAATCCTGGAGGGAGTCAGGTAAACCTAGACGAAGCCACTGAAGGCTCTGAGCAGGAGAGAGACATGGCCAGATGGTCTTTATCCTTACTGGGAATACTTCATCTATTCAACAAATACTGAATGGCTTCTAGATGCCAAGCCCAACCAACCAGGATCCTCCTCTGTTGAAGCTCACATTTAAACTTGTCCTTTGACAGCCTTCCATTGAAATGGCTATCTTAGAGTTTGGCACAACCTTTAAAAGAGAGAGGAGGTGTGAAGGAAAGCTTCCTCTTGAAGTAGGAAGATAGTGCCTTGCCATTGAAATGTAGTGCTGATTCCTTCAGTGCAGCTCCCGAGCTTGGGGCTTTTACAGAGGTGAAATTGTAATCCCAGACTAGCCTCCTGTAAACTCTTTCCTGAATAACACCTGTGTTAGCTTCTGTTTTTTCCCCACCACTAAAAACCTAATACACGAGGAAGATACGTATGCTGGAACAAAATTTGCAGCTTAGGATTTATTTATTATCTCAATTTGTCCTTCTCTCCTTGTTTATAATTCCTTGGTTCATTGAGGGTAGACTGTAAGTTCTTTAATCATCTGCTCGCTTGATGATGTAGTGTTTTATGAATGGAGAGAGATGTTTTTCCTGATTGGCTAGAGTACCAGAACAAGTCTCTCTTCTCAGCCAATCAGAGGGCTGTTTCTGAACCTCAGCTCTGTGAGTGATAGTTGTGTATTAGATCCTCATGCCTCTGGGGACTTGACAGCAGTGATACTGTTAATCATCTGGTATGATAGGAGTAAATGGAAGAGAATGCTGTAAACAGGATTAGTGTCCTATGCTTCAGAATTAAGTGCCTCAGGTTTGCTGTCATGATTGGAGTTGATGGGAAGGTGGCAAATGCATGTGGACATGTGGGCATTTATCCAGCTGCAGGGAGTGGATGGTGCGGTCCTCCCCCGGCAACAGTGACTTAAACCACAGATTGCTCAGTTTCCCCTCATCCTCGGGTGCTGGAGATAGGGCCCGTCTGACTAGCAGCTCCCCAGCAGTTCTGGTCAATATTTCATTCGGGATCGATATGCGCGAATTCACTGCTTAGATAATAAAAGACTTCACAGTTGCCGGTTCCAGTGGTTTTGTAAGTGCCCTGATTATAAGAGTTTTGTATGCTGTGGCCTTAGCAGAGGTCAGTCACTTGCAGATGTGAGGAAGGTAAGTGTTTCCCTCTGGTCTCTTTCGTCTTTTACTGAGCTAGTCTCGTGGCAAAAGAGGCGGCTGGAGCCATAGAATTATCAGGGAGTGGGAAGGCCTCTTCGTGGCTCCCACCTTAGCTGTCGGGGCAATTGTGGTATTCCCTTCCTGGGAATGCGTAAGGTGGCCCCACAAGCTTGCTGAATTTCGAGGGTCTGAGTTCCCACAGGGATTGGCTGGGTATGTGTCCACAAATGGTCTCACTGAAGGTCCCTGACTGGTGTCCCACTTGGCACATCTCTGAGTCCTGTGGCCTGTGGCCTTTGGCAATGCTGCCCTCATCTTTTGTCAAGAGAACCCCATCCACTGTAAATGCCCACTAAACAGTCACCATCCAGCCAGCATTTGAGAGCCTACCAGGTAACAGGCAGGGGGGGTGGGGTCCTGGAGGTACACTGGTGAGCAGAGCCGACTGATGCATCCCATCACTACAGACGAGGAAATTGGCAGTGATGATAGAGTATAGCAACTGCTAAGGTTGAGGAGGTCGGTTTCAGACTATTCATATACATTGGATCTAGAGTAGCAGTCAGGTTAGAAGAAAGGCCTGGAAACTGCATCTGCGGAGCACTTTATTTATTTATGGAGATTTTATTTATTTATTTATTTGAAAGAGAGAGAGTGAGCACGAGTGGAGTAGAGAGGCAGCGGGAGAGGGAGAAGCAGGGTCCCCGCTGAGCAGAGAGGCTGACTCTTGGGGCTCCATCCCAGGATCCTGAGATTAATACCTGAGCCAAAGGCAGACGCATAACTGACTGAGCCACCCAGGGGCCCCTACAGAACCCTTTATATGAGATTGAGAAAAGTATTTGAACATATTAAAGAATGGTGGCAGGCTAAGGAACATTATAGGGGATTTGTAGTTGAGCTCAGGGGCCACAGCAGGAATGTCCACTGAGGAAACAGGAGCAGTTTGGCCTGGTGGATACTTTGTTGCTGGAAATAGGGAGAGAGGGGCTGTGGGACCTTGCATGCAAGGCTGGAGTCTGGGCATAGGGCTGCCCCGAACTAGACTGTGACTGGGGGGCACAAGGCACAGCTGCAGCAGGAACACAGAGGAGGGAGCCACGTGATAGGGCTGCATCACCATACCGCTAGGTAGGATCGCCCCAGAGGCCTGGAGAGGGTGTTCTAGACTGAGATCGTGGCATGTGCTGAAGAGTGAAGGTAGGAATGAAGGCGGTTTGTAACGCAGCGAGGAGCCTGTTCGGGTGCCCTGTTGGGGAGGAGCGGAACAGTGTGGTAGTAGGTAGGATAGCCCTGTGCCCCTCTGACCTCTTTTGCCCTTCCTGATAGTAGAGGGCTTGTCACTCTCATGTCCATCTTTTTCACAGGATCCTCACAGTCTTCTTACTAGTCCTGTGCACTGAGGACAGGCCACATGCCCTGGTCCCGTCTCAGTTGTTGGGAGGCCTGTGGTCAGAGACTTGCCTCTCACTCAAGCCTGGCTCACTTCTCCATACAGCCCTTCTCCAACAGTGTGTGACTCTGGGTAAGCTTTGGGTTTCTGCAAGCAAGGTTCATGTCTATTGTGATTGATTTATAGTTGGAGGAGTTGCAGAGGTAAAGACCGCAGAGATCCCTTCAGGATCAACCACAGAATCTTCATTTCCTGGCCTGGTAACAGTCAAAAAAACCAGCTAAGCTAATGTGCCCTGATGAATGGATGCCAAGGTTGCCTAAAGCCGTGTTGCTGTCTTCGAAGCATGTGGGGCCCTCTCTAGGGGTGAGGACTTCTGGTTTCTTGAATGGGGTGCCCTCCTGGAGTATTAGTCCAGGAAGGAGGGAAGGACACAGTTTTGTCCGTTTGACAAGATAGTATAGCTGTTTCTCTTCTGAGCAACGTCAGTGTGTTGAAGCCGAGTGTGTTAGAAGCCACTTTTTCTGTGATAGAGGACCGTCCATCTCTCAGAAGAGGCTGGATACAGGACATGGGTCACACAGGACCCAATAGGCTTTGGCTGGTTGCTCACACCCTGGCTTCATGGTCAGCTTTCAACTTGGTTTGTTATGTGACAGAGACTGGGAGACTGGCTGTTTTTCCCTCTGACCAAATAGCTAAAGGACATTTCTCAACCTCTCTTGCAATTAGTTGTGGCCATATGCCCAAGTTCTAGTCAATGAATCATGGTCATGGTCAGTACTGGTGTGCGCCCCCCTTCTAGGGCTGGCCCTTGAAGACCTCCATGGCCTTTTCCCTTCTGCGGTAACCCTGGGAATTGTGCATTGAAGGATGGTAGGGGTCCAGGTCCATGAATCATGTGGAGCAGCACCTGCCAATCATGGAGACCCACTTTGGACTTTCACAAGGGAGAAATAAGCTGTAGGGGCTTGTTTGTTATAGCTGCTAGTGCTGTCCTTGCCAATAAAAATAACCAACATCAGTTTTCAAGGAGGCGGCCTCTTTTCAAATTATACACATTGTTGTTATTTTTATTGACTTTCCTGAGCACTCCACTGAGTGAATGCTTGTCAGGCCCTATATATGCATGTTTTCATTCAGTTCTTCCACCAACTGTCTGGGGTCCATTCTGTCTTCGTCGCCGCTTGATGATAAAATAAGCTCCAAGGGTTAACATTATGTCACATGCCCAAGGACACATAGGCGTAAGTGGCAGAGCCACAACCTCAGTGAGGCCGGGCTGACTTTGGAATTTGAGTCAGCACTCAACAGTCACGTCCACCACAGCCACTCTCCCCTGACGTGGGTGCCTGGGCGTGGCCGCCCTTGTCTCCATAGACCCCTGAAGAGTGGGATTTATCTGGCACACTCGGGGGTTTGCCTGGATATTTTTAAAGTCAGCACACATCACTGGATGTCAGGAGGCTGCATGGCTCTGTCAGAAGTCTTTCCAAGCTGTGACTGCAGCTTGGGGACCTATAGTTAGAAGTGCGGGAAGAACATGGGAGGGGTGAGGAACAGGAGTTGCAGGACCAGCCCTGGGGTGGGGGGGATATGAAGACGTGGGGCCGTGTTACCAGGAGCCTGACTGAAAATTAGGTGTGAAGGTGTTCTCTCAGCAGAATGGCACCTGAGGATCCATGACATTGAAGGTCCTGCCTGGGACCCAGGGAGTTAGGGATGAGCTGACCACAGCCTGGCCTCAAGTAGCTTGCAATGCAGTCAGGCTGGGGAGACAGATGCACAGAGACATGCCAGAATGCGGGCTTTGAGAACATGGAGCAGCGAGTGACGCCAGTCCGTGGTTGGGCCCGAGGACAGGGATCGAAAGAGATCAGCTCAGCGGGCTGGCAAAAGGACAAAGGGTGTCAGAGGCAGGAGAGACATTGTGGACCCTGCACCGCAGGGCAGGAAGTCAGGGGCGGCCTGGAGCCTGGGCCCCGGGCAGGCGTGGCAGGAAGCAGTGCTGTGGAAGCAGCTGAAGGATGCTGTTTGTGGCCGGCTCAGGGTGATGGGGAACCCACAAGGGGGCACACATCCTCTGGCCTCAGTGGACCTGAGCACGGTAGGTAAGAAGGAGAGAGAGCTGAACCAAGCCAGGGAGGCCGAAGAGAAGGGAAGAGGCCCGAGAAGGTATGACGTGGGTTCAACAGAGCTTGGCTAATGGCAGGGCACTGTGAAGGGGGGCAGAGAAGTAGGGCCCAGGTTGACTGCTGCTTGGTGGCTTGGCGCATGAGGTTGTCACTGCTGGGGCTGAGAAACCCAGAGGAGGGAGTTCCAGGTGCCCATGGGACTTTTAAGTTCCTTGCCACAGGCAGATCAGATCTCTGGGGCTGCACAGCCAGGTGTGCACCTGGGAGTCCGTGGCCTGTCCACATAACAGCTAGAGTGGAAGGGAAGCACCAGGAGCATCAGTTTTAAGGAATGAGCATTTCTAGGGCCCATCAGGTCCATGCATGCTGATGGCTCGTCTCTGGGGCAGGACATTGCCCGAATCCCACAGAGGCAGCCCCAGACATACCCAGACAGCTCTGCCTGGGATGGGAGCTGACGCCTGTACTCCAGTAAGAATGGGGCTGAGCTGACTAATCATCACGACCATAGGCCTCTCCTGCTAAAGGAGGGGAAGTGTTCAGATCTGCAAACTCCTAGTCCAGAGGCGTGGGGTTGGTCTGTGAAACATATTTGTAGCCAAGCAAAAGACTGCTGGGAAGCCCACTGACCGCTTTCCCTGCAGACACACACATGCACACATGTGTGCAGGTACCATTTCCTGCTCAGAGTCAGCACGGACACCTGTTTGTAGGGAACCTTTCAGAATGGAGCTCCTCACAGCAAGAAATGGAGCCATTTAATTGTTCCAGAGAAACTCAGGCCCTTCTGGGACTCTCTTTAGCATTCAGTGATCAATTAAGACTTGGTGCCCCTTGATGAGAAATAGAAGGTTCTCATCATAATTGTCTGTAGCTACCCCACCCCCACCCCCCAGCATCTATCCAGGGCCACCTTAATTCTGCTAGAGGGCCCAAGAGTTCTGCTGTCTGCTGTTTTGGCCATCTGTGTCAGGCAGACAACTGAGATGATCTTAGGGGTCGCACTGATGTTAGGTACGGACTGCGGTGTGTTCCAAATATAGGGTTGGGCGTGAGAGTAACAAGGACTCCTAACTCTGTGGCCCCTGCTGGCATAGAGGCATGGCCTGTTGGAGCTGGAGTGGCCCACACACCACACAGCCTGACCTCAGTTTACCAGTAAATGGGAGTCTTGCCCATTTGGTTCAGTGGTTGAGCATAGATGTCCGCCAGGAAATGCTTGCATGGTGCCCAAGGATAGGCCTCAGCCTCTTCACAACCCGTCTCCTAGCGCCCTCACTGCTTTTCATGATGATCATTTAAATGACTGTAGGGTTATTTCTTCTCTCTCTTCCCCACCAGCTCTGGGAGAACAGGGATCCCATTTGCCTTGTGCCCTGCTGTCCCTGTTCCCCAGCCTACCTCCTGAAGTGAATGCATGAATGACTTGAATGTTCTCAGCAAACGTTTGAGAACTTGAATGCTCTTAGCACACATGTAGACCTTAGTGGTGCTCTGCCAGGAGTACAGCCAGGGGCAGCCCTCTGAGAGCCTGCACTCTGACGGGAGAGACGGGGGCATGTGCACATCATTGTGGCATGAAGTGCAAAGGGGCCCAGAGGATGGAGTGGCTGTATCTGAGCACTCAGGGAAGGGTTGGCAGAGGGCAGAACGCAAGTGTGAGGGATCGTGGTGGTCCTGGCCGAAGGGCCCAGCCCCTGCAGGGGAGGCCATTTGCAGGAGCTGTGTGTGACTCCCGCTGTGTCCAAGTTTGGACCACCGGAGGTATGGGGTGAAGCTGGATGGATGTGCCAAGCCTAGATTTCTGAGGCATTGCATGACAGGCCACGGGTGTTGATTTTTCTTGGGAACTGTGGCAGCCAGGGAAAGCTTTCAGACCAGGGGCATTGAGTATTCAGACTTGTATGTACCACCCTCAGAGGCCAGGTGGATTGGAGAGTAGGGCCCACGGTGGGGAGACCTCTTCAGGAGATGTTTGTGATCATTTGGTTAATGATGACCTGGATTCAGTCACAATCGGGGTGGACAGGAGAGGCCTTCCAAGAGTTGATGGAGACGGAGCATCCTCTGGACTTGAGTGGTGTTTTGGATGGGGATGGGGAGGAAGAGCAGGGAAAGACAAGTACTTCTCCGTCTTCTCTAAGGACAGGCCTAGCTAGTGGACTGGAAGTGTTCTGAGGGCCTGTGATTGCAGCCCAGCTATCTGCTGAACTCCTGTGAGCTGTTCTTGCCCCCCCGCCCCCAACAGAGAAAGGATCATGAGGTAGAGATGCTGCTTTCATCAGAGGGCCTAGGTATCAGGCTTTACATCATTCTGGGGGCAGGGTACATAGTTTTCTTTCATGAAGGCTTCAGCACATTTATCCACCCTGCTCTCAAGGGTATGAAAATGCAACTGTTAAACAAGTGTATAGGATGTAGTCAAGAAATCTCATTTTTTTTTTACATCATGTGCCATAAAGGCAAGGCACTTAAGAGCACTCATTGTCAGAGTAACGTTTTAAGTGCAGGTGGCCACTAAAATTGATGTTATGGTATAAAATGTGAAGAGCATCGCCGTTCTCTTTTTAGGGGCCGAAGTGCTCCAGCGGAGTGCATCAGCTGGGCTCGGAGGACTCAGTGGCTGCAGGCAGTGGCATTTCTTCTAGGGGCCAGAGAGTGCAGGGAAGGGGGTGGGACCCCGTCCCCAGGATCCTGACATCTGTGCCTCTTGCCTCCACAGTGTGCTTACTGATTCACCTCCAGGGCCACCGCCATGTCAAGCCGGGGTGGGAAGAAGAAGTCCACCAAAACCTCCCGGTCCGCCAAGGCGGGAGTCATCTTCCCCGTGGGGCGGATGCTGCGCTACATCAAGAAAGGCCACCCCAAGTACAGGATTGGAGTGGGGGCACCCGTGTACATGGCCGCCGTCCTGGAGTACCTGACAGGTGAGTAGGTCCACGTCCCCCGAGGACACCACTGGACTCACATCGTGGTGGTTCGGACACTTTCCAGGGACTGATCCGATCTGCGTGGTTTCTTTTATTTTGAAACTTTTCAAAACCTGCAGAGAAGTGACAGGAGTAGTACGATGAACATTTTCACCCAGGTGCCCCGGTTGTTGACATTCTGCCCCATTGGCTTTTCTTCCCCCAACCTGGGTGTGTATGTGCATATGCATAGGTGTGCACGTTGATACATTGATTTTTGGCTGTTATATAGTCCATTTAGAAATTTCTTTAATCTCCCAATATTGGCATTTATAGTTTTTTTGGTTTTCTTTCCTGATCCAGGATCCATTTCAGGATCCTGCATTTCCTTTAGTTGTCAGGTTTCTTTAGTCTTATTTAAGTTGAAACAATTCCTCTGGTTGGTTGTTTTTTTTTTTTTTTTTTTTAAACTTTTCCATGACGTGGACATTTTTGAAGAGTGCATCCAGTTGTGTTGTGGAATGTCCTGCAGTCTGGGTTGGTCCTATGCTTGGATTTGGGTTAAACGTTTTGGCAGGGGGATTGCCTAAGTGCCGTTGCATCCTTGTCTAGTATCATGCCAGGAGGCATGTGATGTGGGTTTGTCCTGCCATTGGTGATTCACTCGGGTCATATGGTTGAGGTGGTATCTGCTGGATTTCTGCACAGCCTTCACCCAGTGGCTTTGGCATTCCTGGATGATCCTTCCCGAATCTGTTACTACTACAGTGGTTACAAAAGAGTGATTTTTCTACTTCTGTCATCTCTTCTGCGTGTATTAGTTGGCACTCTTCTGTAAAGAACTTACTTTTCATCTGCCCTTTTCCTCTTTCTGTTTTTTGTATTCGAAATGTTACTTCATGGGCTTAATTTAATGAGTTATACACTATGACATCATTATTCAGTACGCTGCTCACATTATCTCACGTTTGACATTCAAGCCGGTTCTGCTGTCCTTTGCGATGGCCTCTTCCATTCTTACACATTTTCTTGCTTTCCCCCACAATGAGGTGTTCTAGTCTCACCCTGAATTTCCCTAGCCCCAA
The DNA here is from genome assembly GCF_009762305.2 of Zalophus californianus. Lineage (NCBI taxonomy): Eukaryota > Metazoa > Chordata > Mammalia > Carnivora > Otariidae > Zalophus > Zalophus californianus. The sequence goes on along the minus strand of NC_045599.1, from coordinate 28,714,752 downwards.
TCTCGAAATCAGCTCTCTCTTCGGGAAGGGGGAGGTGGTCCTTTTCCCGAAAATAACCTTACTGGTCTCACTGGTGGCTCCATGGCCACTGTGGGAACCCACGTGGGCAGGGATGTCACCCCCATTTGTAGTGATGAGAAAACCAGCCTAAAAGCATAGGAGAACTTGCCTGGGGTGGCATATGGCCAAGTAGGGAGTAGAGAAGGGACCCAGATCCTGCTGGGCCGTTGTAACGCTTTTACGTCTTAGTGCTCTGTGCACCTCAGGGTATGTGGCAGGAAGGGCCCCCTCCATTCTTGCAGCCAGACAGGGAGACTCAGCAAGATAAGGTGCCTCTTCCGAAGTGGTAATAGGCAGCAGGACAGCTGGATCACTTCTTGCTCTCCTGTCTCTCAGTGAGGCAAGATCAAGGGTTCCTCCATAAAGAACACCATCATGAGGGACATGAAGTTGTTGTATTCTTTTGAAAGCACCTAGGCACGAGAAGTCATTGGTGGCTTGTAGTTGGGAGGCATTTGCACTTCTGGGACATTTAACCCCCTGCTTCTCAGAGACTCTTAGAGGTGTAGCATGAGCGAGGCATGATTCTTCTCCTTCTACAGATGAGGAACCAGAGGCCCAGAGCTTATGACACACCCAGGAAAGCCATGTAGAACATTGGCAGTCAGGGGAGAAGTTACTAGATAGGAAGCGGAGGACATTGCTTCGTTCTGGCTTGCCAGTTTACGTGCTGTGTGACCTAGAGTGATTCACTTAACCTCTCTGGGCCCCAATTTCCTTTCAACTCAAATGTTGACATAGCCCGTGCTCCACCAACTCCAGGCTGCTGTGACACCCAAAGGGCTTTGTTTGAGCATGATGGGGAAGCTGATGTGCCGTAATTCCTGGTTCCCGAATGCCGTGATGTCCTTGTCACTGGGATGTCCACTACCATTAGGTCAAGTACCACATCAGTTTCATTTCTTCCATCAAGTTTCTGTTTTTTAGTTTGCAGGGTGTGGCGTGGGGGTGAGGGGATACCATCGCTCCAACATATCTGAGGCAATTACTGTGTGTGCCACACAGAAAATCTGGACGTTTTCCTCGTCTGTGCCTGGCTGGCTCTGGAACTGAGCACAGTGCTCATGAGTTTGAGGTCAGCGGGCCCATTCTCATGGACTTTGATTCTGTTTGCACCCGCACCCATTGTGCCTCTCCCCAGCTCTCATGGGTGTACGGTAATGGTCACGGAGGGGTGTGGGAATGGTCAGGGCAGCCCATCACTAGTGCTGGACAGTAGCTCAAGGCAAATTTTTGCTCAGCTGTCAGCCATGTTAACCCCTGTATGTTAAGAATAATATATATTTTTACGTTTTACCAAGTTCTACCAGCAGAGCTGGAATCCGAGCCATTTTGTCTGCATGCATGCAGTGCTGTCATTGGCTTGACCATTGCCCTATGCCTGCCCCCACCGTGGTGCCCAGCCCACATGACGGACACTTCAGGAACATCCTGAGACATGAGTGCTGTGCTCAGTCACTGCTGTGGTCACTTGTGCCCTGTTGCCAGATCGGGTAGTAGCTGGGCTCGGGGGCCATGTCCGGTGAAAACACTGCTCTGTTCCACCCCTCAGAACAGCGCTGTGAGCCCACACTGACTGACCAGCCCTAAGCACCTTGGGCTGGGATGTGACAGCATGTGACCATTTGGAAGTTCTGAGTGTTTGCCCACTCAGAACTTTGGTTTTGTTCCACGAGTGAGAAGGAAAGGTGGACAGTCCCTCTTTCTGCTCTGCTCTTTGATTTTGCTTCCCTGAAGACACTTTCTCATTCGTTCCACAAACTGTTGAGCACCTGCTGTGTACCAGGCACCATGCTAGGCTCTGTACGAGAACATAAGCGTGATTGCAGCAGAAATGGTCTCTGTTCTGTGCCGCTCATGCTCTGGGCTGGGAGAAAGAGCCAACCAACCCAGATGGTTACTGCCCATGACAGATGCCGTGGAGAGCATGAGCTGGCCAAAGCAGCGGCCTGGACGCCGGGGCTTCTGGAGAGGAACTGGCTCAGGAAGGCTTCTGTGAGGAGGAGCTCTCGGCCGTGACCTGGCGAAGGAGTTGGGGCCCGTCAGCCCTGTGAGAGCTGTCAGTGGGGCTGTGCCAGGCACGCACCTATGCTCCAGGAGCCGGCTGGGTGCCAGCCTTACCCCAGAGCTTGGGGAAGATGGGCAACGAGGGAGAAGCCCAGGCACCAGCCCTCGAGCAGCTCAGGGCCTCGCAAGGATGTGGCGCAGACATGGTGCTATAGCGTGAGGTGTGTGAGCCAAGTCCCAGCCATTCAGCAGGTCCTCACTGAACATGTATCTGGTCCTGGGATAGAAGCCCAAGCAAGACCTTTCCTCTCCCCAGGGAGCTTTCTGTCCAGGACAGGTACAGGCAGGAAGCAGGCGGTGCTGTAGCTTTGTGTTAGGCGGAGGAGGCTTGTTAACCAAAGCCCCCCTGCTTGTCTTGCTGTCACCCGAAGGGCCCCGTAGAGGGATTGTGTTCAGACTCTCACAGGTGGTGCACAGAGTTGCAGGCCCGGTGATGGAGGTGTGCCACCTGATGCCCTTTGACGTGGCTGGGCCAGGCCTCCGCCTTCAGCAAGCCCCAGCGGAGAGATGAGGGGTCTGGATGAGGTTGCTAATGGGACAGCTGAGCTACCAGGGTCCTTCTGGGACTAGGTGGCTGTGGAGCAGGGAGGTGACATTTCTTCGGTGGCCAGCCCTAGGGACCAGGTGGGATGCCACAATATTCAGTGGCTGTCACGTAGAGGCAGTAGAGCTAGACGGTGAAGATGTGGACCTAGGTGTCCACAGTTCCATAATTGTGGCCTCGGGCCAGTCGCTCACATTTCTGGGCTGCGGTTTGATTACCTGTACAATGGGGCTAGTAGTGACCGTCCCGTAGGGTTATAGACGCTGCGGTGAGGGGACGCAGGGGAAGCGCTCATCCCACACGCACACAGCGTAAGGGCCCAAATCTAACCCTTAGCAGTGGGGTTAAGGCACAGAGAGGAGGAAGTCCCTAGTACCCCTCTTCTGGCAGCTGAGGTTACTTTCCTTGGGGGTGGTGACGGGGGCAGTCACTGCCCCCTCGTGCATGTCGTCCTTCAGCGGCCCACAGCCCACCGAGCCTCGCTGGCACCTGCAGAATGCCTTGGCAGCTTCAGCTCCTCCTCTCCCTGGTTTGTTTCAAGTGGCACTTAACTCCTCCTCCTAAAGCCTGTACCAGCCTCAGCACCAAGATGTCCTGTTACCAAACTCTTCTGTCTGATGTTGGCAGCCCCTTCTATCCTGATACCTGGCACATGCATGGACAGCTTCTTGAAGGATGTTTCAGTTAGCCAGGAGCTGAGCATGCCAGAGCTGAGGCCGCACCAGCATTAAGAGTGGCCAACAGGGGCCCTTCAGGCCACAGGCCATCGGAGCCCAGTGACACCCCCCCCACCCCCACCGTGCAGAGCATGTTTTCAGGGGTGAGGGACCACAAGGGTTCTCCTCCTTACGGCCTGCTGCAGGCTAGAGTAGATGTGGGGAGGAGGTTGTAGCCTTGCATCTTGCTCTGAAATGTGAATTTGGCCTCTGTTTCTCCTCTTGGGTCCAGAGCCCAATCACCTGCTGTACTTAAGACGAAAAGACAACATCTGGAACAAGCTTGGGCCTGGCCACCAGACAGCTCCTTCCCCACATCTGCCTGTGCCTGGCTCTGCCTCCCAGCTGGCCTCTCTCTGGAGCTCTTCCTAGGGAATGTGACGCTGTCCGCGCGTCCTCTCAGTGGCCAGGACCAGCTGGGCCTTGCTCCATTCTACACCAGGAAGACTGACTGCACCTAAAGCACTTAACCAGCATTCATACCAACCCTGCAACACATGGTAGGTGGAAGTGTTACCGCATGGAAACTGAGGCAGTCAGGGCAGCCCCTGCCCAGCCATCATCTTCACCCCCATGGTACTGTGGTACTTGTCTCTTCCATGACATCTAAATGATAACATTTAAGGGAAAAGGAAACTTGACTTGAGTCAGGTTGGAATCTCTCTCCTGCGCCCAGCATAGCACTGTTGGAAGGTATAGGTGTGAGACATGAGATGAGCAACATGTGCTATGGCTTTTGCCCCAGTGAAATGTCCATTCATGTTGGGGACACACCAGCCCAGAGACCAATAAAGGAATAGGGCAGACGAAGGGAGAAGTTAAACGTGCTTGAGTCCTACAGTTGGGAGGAGGGGTGGTAACTGGAAACTGTGCGGAAGAGCAGAGAGCAAGCACCCTTGTGATTTGTTGGTCTTTTTTTTTTTAAGATTTCACTTATTTATTTATTTTAGAGAGAGAGAGAGAGAGAGCACAAGGTGCGGGGGGGGGGGGGTGAGGAGCAGAAGGGGAGGGAGAGGGTGGAAGAAAGAATCGCAAGTGGACTCCATACTGAGCATGGAGCCTGACATGGGGCTCGATCTCAGGACCCTGAGATCATGACCTGAGCCGAGATCGTGACCTGAGCCGAAATCAAGAGTCGGATGTTTAACCAACCGAGCCACCCAGGCATCCCTGATTTGTTGGTCTTAAGTCATGGGTCAAGGCACTGTGGGTCAGCACTGTTCTGAGTTTAGCAGAACCTAAGTGTATGATGAAATTTAAGAGGTATTCCACCAAAAAACACAGCTCGGTGGCTGAGATAGGGAGATGGCTAGATTCACATCCCCTCCTTTGAGATGGATACATGAGTTCCTCAGATGAATTTGTCAGGGAAGGAATTTGTTTTAGTGTGGGAACCACCAAGAAGTAGCTGTGTTTACTGCAGGACTCTTGAACATGTTGGTGTCACTGTGAATCCCCACGGGAAGGAACTGTGATTGATAGTGGTTCCCAAACTTTTATCACGAAAGTCCTTTAAGGAACACTTTAAAACACCCTGCACAGTGCAGTGTAGGGGACCCTGGTATGGCTTACACCCATAACAAACAGCACTGTGAGGCAGGCTAAGTGAAGAAATAAAACCAAAAGGTCCCACCAAGAGCAGGCTTTGGTTTTTGTGACATTGAGATGCAAAGCTTGGCTCTGAGGGGCCTGATGCACAGAAGGTGCCTCAACATTTGCTAGGTGCAGTGGTGTCTCGGGAAGCTCCTAGCACGTATTCTACTAAGCTGAGTTGCTCAGGTATTAATTCGGGGATGGCCTACCAGACCCCAGGCCCTGTGCAAGACACTCAGGTGCCAGACAAAAATCCCTGCCCAAGGAACTTATTTCCTGGAAAAGAAGCACCTTTGGAGCCATTTTACCCAACCCCCGGAGAGAGCAGGCCTGGCTCCTGTTCGTCAAATCCAAAAAGATGTGCAGTGACATCTTTTTTTTTTTTTTTTTTTTTTGGTACAGAAACCCTATCCCATAGCCTGATCACAAACCTTATTCTACCAACTTAACCTCCTAGGACTTAACGCTTGTTTGCAAAAATCTAATCCACTCTCAGAGGGTTTCTCAACATTAGGGAGGATGGAAAGCTCTCAAGACTGAATGTTGATACCTTGTGATAAGTATAGACCCTCCCAAGATAGCCACTGATTTGGGGTACCTAAATTTTGATCCATTTAAAAACCCAGTGTTGGAGGATTGCATTTCTACCTCTTACAAGGTAAGGCTGTGGCTAGAAATTTTTTTTTTTCCTGTCTTCTTTGGATCTAATCTACAAAATGATGAAGACCTCTGGATTTTTGTATTCTTTTCTTTTTTTAAAAAATGATCTATTTCAGAGAGTGGGGAAGGGAGAGAAACGGAGAGAGAACGGGAGGGTGGGGGAGGGCGGGGGAGGGCCAGAGGGAGAGGGAGAGAGAGTCCCAAGTGGACTCTGCGATAAGCCCAGAGCCTGACTCGGGGCTCGATCTCATACCCTGAGATCTCGACCTGAGCTGAAACCAAGAGTCAGTCTCCTAACTGAGTGAGCCACCCAGGCGCCCCGGATTTTTGTATTCTTCATCTCCGACTGCTTACATTTTCCCAGGCCCTGCCCCTCCCAGCGCTCACGTTTCACACCTGGTCATCCCTCTCCTGGTCTTGTCAGGGACCAGAGCCTCCCCCTCTTCAAAGCAGCACCTGGCACCTTCGCCCGCCAGATGCTGTAATGGGAAGCTGCTGTGGTAACGTTCACAGGACCAGCTCCTGACCTGGGGAACAAACGGTCCCCTGGGTGACCTTACGGCCACTTTGCAGACTAAATGGGGCCTGGCCCTTGTGCCTGACTGTGTCCTACAATAAAAGCTCAAGGAAAAGGGATGACTCTTAATATACCTTGCTGTCTGGTTTGGCTGACGAAATGATCATCCTCTCCCCGAGTTTCAGCTTGCTTGATTTCTGATCCATAACTGGGCCGGGGTCAGATGTTGCATATCCCTTTGGTGTTAGGGGTTGGGCTGCACTCCGGGCCCTCCGTGTCTCTTCTAAGTGCGGGAAGGGGAGCCCTCCCCGTCAGCAGCACACCCTGTTACATACTTGTTTCAGCAAACACCCATCGCATTCGGTGTTTCTGGCCTGGGCAAGGGCCCAACAAGCTTGGCAGGTTGGGGTAGGCAGAACCTGCACTTGGCTCTGTCACTTCCCTGGCCTCTTTACCACTTTCCTATCCAGGACACCTGAGTGTGTCCTGTACTCATACAGCTAAAAATAGGGCAGGAAGAGAAGGACAGTCAGGTTGGCTCCCTGATGGTCGGAGGCCCCCTGAGTTCCTCCTGTATCTCTGGCTTATTTGCCTGACCACCCCTATCTTAGGCTAACACTTCAGGCCAGGACCCAGCTAGCTCTTGCAAGCACCTTCTTGGGCACTCATGCTGCCCTGGGGCTCTCAGCACCCCACAGTGCTCACTGGTCTGCAGAGCCCTTTACCAGCTTCATATTCCTAAACAAACCATACACACATTCTGACACGCACGCGTGCACACACACACACACACACACACACACACACGAAAGGGAGGACTAGGGATTTTAATGAGCCAGAGGGCTGCGACTAGAAAAAAGTTGGAAACCCTGAAGTTGGAACTAATGTGCTAGATACCCAGTGCATGCAGACAGTATTTAAATGCGTATTCCTGTTTCAGGTTATATGAACAATTTGTGTTTAAAAATGTAAGAAACTAATGGTCCCACCGCCCAGAGGTAGCTGCTGGCACTGAGTGCCTTTTGTGTGTACGTGCATGAAAGGGAGTTAGAGTTTAGCCCAGTTGTTTGTTTTTATTAATATGGGCTATTGTTGGTCTTCACTGATAGCCACAGAAAATCATCACCGCATATCATCTTGCAAAGCAAATCGCAGGGTAATTGGGGAGGGGCTCCCCCCCATGCTTCACGGGCAGTCGTCCCTCTGCCTGCCAGGGGAATAGATGATTCTGGGGCAGGGAGACGTCTGAGGAGTGCTTGAAGAAGCAGTTTATCACAACACTCCTTTGACCTTTCCCTCATCACGTCGTGTTGGATGGCCAGCCAGCGAGCAGTCCCAGGTGGCGCAGGCCTCAGGGCTGGAGGAGAGAGCCCGGAAACCACCGAGGGGAGGGGTGGCATTCCCAGGGCTTCGCTGACCCCACCCCAGATGTGGAGGGGGTAGCACAGCAGGGGTGCGTGCACCTGCCGTGGGGCACAAACACTGAGTTCTTATCTGTCCACCACCCAGGCCTTCCGAAGAGTCCATGAGGGGGTCCACGAGAGTGTCAGCGTGACCTGGGCCCACTTTGTGGAACGGTGGCCTCGCTTCCCCTGCTTTCTCGGGGCTGGGGTGTGGACTGTGTCACTGGGCTCAGAGAAGGGAAAGGCCTCATTGCTTTCTTTTGCAATCATTTTCTCCCAGTCTGTGACTGGTCTTCTTATTCTCTTAACAGTGTCTTTCACAGAGCTGAGGTTTGTGATTGTAATGAAGTCTAGCGTATCATGTTTTGCTCCTTTGGTGTTGTATCTAAAACCTCGTCACCAAACCCGAGGTCATGCAGATTTTCTCCTATGTTATCTTCTAGGTGTTTTATAGTTTAGTGTTTTACATTTAGGTCTGTGATCCATTTTGAGTTAATTTTTGCAAAGGATGTGAGGTCTGTGTCTAGATTCACTTCTTTGCATGTGGATGTCCATATGCTCCGTCCTCTCTGTTCCGTTGAAGATGCGTTGCGTTGCCTGGGAATGCCCAGTGGTCAGGGAGGCTCCCTGTTGCTTCACAATTTCCCCGCGAAGAGTCCCATGCCACTTTCATTTCTGCCACTGGGGTCTGCAGATGCACAGGCAAGTTCCCTAGCAAGGGTTCTGTTTTCGCTAGGGCCAGTGGAAAAGCCCACAGCAAGACCAAACTTGTTTCTGGATTCAGGCAAGGAAAAAGGTATGCCCCGAACTAAGTGTGCCTCTTTCATCTCAGGCCTTCCATCTGGGATCATTTTACTTGTGACTGAAGTACATCGTTTAGAATTTCATTTCGTGAGGTCTTTTGGTGATAAATTTTCTCAGGCTGTGGTTTTGAACATGCTTCTTTTATTTTTATTTTTTTAAGATTTTATTTATTTATTTGAGAGAGCACAGCAGGGGAGAGGCAAAAGGAGAGGGAGAAGCAGGCTCTCCGCTGAGCAGGGAGCCCAATGCAGGGCTTGATCCCAGGACCCTGAAATCATGACTGAGCCAAAGGTAGACACTCAACTGACTGAGCCACCCAGGTGCCCCTGAACATGCTTCTATCACATCTATAAAGTTTTTAGCTGTTAATTCTTCAGTGTCTCTATTCTAGGCTCTTTCTCCTTATAAAACACAAATTAAACATTTGTTAGTGTCTCATTTTTTTTCCATATCTGTTCATCTCATTTATAGTTTTCATTTCTGTCTTGCAGAACTATTTGTGAATAATTATTTCCGCTCTGTCTTCTAGAACTATCTCCCCATTTACTAATTCTCTCTTCAGCTATATCTTATATGCTATTTAATTCAGTCCCTGATTTTTTTTTTGAGAGAGAGAATGCTGTGCATGCACCTGAGTTGCAGCAGGGAGGGGCAGAGGGAGAGAGAGAGAGAGAGAGAGAATCTTAAGCAGGCTCCACACCCAGCATGGAGCCCAACTTGCTGCTGGATCTCCTGACTTTGAGATCATGACCTGAGCCAAAATCAAGAGTCGGACGCTCAACTGACTGAGCCACTCAGGTGCCCCCAGTCAATGAGTTTTTTATTTCAGCTTTGAAACTTTTATTTCTAGAAGTCCTGTTGGGTTTTTTAAAAATCTGCTTGGTTGGTCTTTATAACTTCTTGTTTTCTCTTCATTTTCAAAATTTTCTTTAAGTATGTTATGCATAATAACATTTATTTAATAATTTGCTTTTTTCAGTTTTATTAAGGAATAAATGACACATATAATTGTATATATTAAAAAAGTGTACAACCTGATGATTTGATATCCATATACATTGTGGAATAATTACCAAGTTTATCTGAATAATCCTAATAATGGCAGTCTTTTATTATCTATTTCTGCCAGATTTTGAATCATTGTTCAGAAAGTCTACTTCTCTCCAAGATTACAAAGGAATTCCCTTATGCTTTTGCTCAGTATTTTTATGGTTTAAGTTTTTTACATTTTTACTTTGATCCATTTTAAATTAATGCTGATACATAGTGTGAGATAGGGGTTGACTGACTTTTGTTCCCGATGGTTACCCAGTTTTCTCAGCACAGCCAACTGTCCCATCTTTTCCCTGGTGACCTGAAATGCTACCTTTACCATACATGAGATTTCTAGATATACTTAGGACTATTTCTGGACTTTATTTTCTGTTTCATCGGTCTACCTAGTTACATTATGTTTCTCATATCTTGTGGGTCTTTCATTGTCTTTAATTATTTTCTTTAGTAAGTGATATATACCAATGGCAAAACCCACATCTCCCCACAGGACATACAGTAAGACCTGCATTTCCCTTCCTGCTCTTTTTCCTACCCAGTTCTCCCAGGAGACAGTGTTATTAGCTTCTTATGTATGTTCTGTATCTTTCTAAAGATATTTTCCTTCTCCCTTGTCATTTCAAAATAAATCTTAAAAATGAAATGCCAAGAAATAATTAATCAGGGTAATGGTTACATGTAATATGCAGAGACTGACATTTATATTTGAGCCCAAATCTTGGTTGAGAGAAACTGAGGGTTGCTGATCTGCCCCGAACATCTCCCCAGAGCTTCCAGCCCTCTCTGCCAACCCTAAGACCTGACTTGAGACTGTGAGGGGAGGCCTGCCTGGACTCTAGGCCCTCATGGGGCTGCCTTCCCCTGGGATGACTGCTTTATAGTCTTTATAGTTCACACTGCCTGCCACGGAGCTTGAGCGTTGGCTAATACATGAAACCAGGCCAGTGCCTTGGAGAACGTGCCTGCACTTCCATCCTCAGTCATGGTCTGAATGCTTCAGGGCTTGGTTTACTCATTTAGTGATCCATCTGTAATGACCTATTTGTGAAAGAGTTACCAGGCTCTGGCCAGGTGCAAGGTGCCACGCTGAGGATCGAAAGAATCAGTGTTCATTTCAACAGATTTGTAGTGAGTGCCTGTGATGGGTCTGACCTATCGGAGGCCATATTCACGACCCCAGGGCTGGGAACATGCCTTCCCCACTTCTCCCTCATCACCGTGAGCTCAGCTGCCAGCACGAGGGCTCACGTTGTGCAGCTGCTTCGTAAATAGTTTTTCACTGAAGGATCAGAAGACTAGTTAGAGGGTGATGAATTTCAGGAGGATGGAATGTTGGTAATGTCAGATGCGGCCAGGACATTGATGAGATGGGAGCTGACCTAGACCCCTGGATTTTTCAATGAAGCAGAATTAGGGTTATGCTAATGACACCGGGGCATGGCCAGACCTGCCCGAGGAGAGGCAAGTGGCAGGATGCGAGTGGGCGGCAAACAGGAAGGCGTGGGAACTTTATCAAGGGTTGCTCTTTCACCTCTGTCACCAAAGCCACTGAGGATGTCTCACCTATACCTTGAAAAGGAGAGGAAGCCAGGAGCTACTCACCTGATTTAAATCGCAGCATCCCAGGAGGGGTGCGAGCTGTGCCCCAGGGTCTCTCTGTGGATGACCAGCAGGAATGGTTTTAAAGAACTACTTACTTACTGAGAGGAGAAGGAACAGATGAGAATTCTACAAATATCTTCTCTCTTGCTGGTATTTTAACAGAAAGATATCAACTAATAAAACATATTTATAGTCCTCTTGCTTTCTTTGCCTGCCTGAAGGCTTCTATGTCTAGTCAACCCAGAATAAAACATGGTGAAAGCAAAAAGCCACTCCTCAGAGCTATAAATATGTCATAGCAAGAAGTCAGACCCAAAGGGTATTAGCCACAGTCAGCCTCCCCCCATCTCTCTGTCTCTCCCCACCTCCCCCTTCCGTGCTGGTTGCCAAGAAGATATAACACAGCCTCGGCTTGGACTTGCCAGGCTGCTCAGCCCGCCTTCAGCTCTGACCCTGGCTCCCACCTCCCCTTCCTTGATGTCTTTCCTCCTTCACTTCACATCCCACCTTCCTTTTTAGGCAAGTGCCTTCCGTCTGGTGGCCAAGAGGCATGTGCTACCTGGTACATCAGAGGCCTGTGGTGGTGCCCGATGCTGATGGGTTGTCCGGCGGGATGGCTGTCATTCCCATGTACACAGGGAAACGTGTGTAGAGTGGCCTTTATAGAAGACATTTAGAAATGTTGTCTGCCTTAGAAGGAGGCTCTTGTTCTGCCAGAGCTCACATGCTTTGTCTGCAGGATGGTGGGAACTCTGTGGGAATCCAGGGCCTCTGGAAAAGGCCAATCGCAGGCTTCCCTCGCCATGGCTATCCTGATGGATGCTCCTTGTGGTAATTGGTAACTGAGGTAGTCTTTGGTAAACATTTATATGCTGCTTCTGTAAATCTGGGGATTGACTGCTGAAAGTCAGCATCAGAAAATGAGGACACTTACCTTGAGCAGCATCGGTTTCCCTGCCCTTCCACCTCCACCCCAGGCCCTGGCGGTCCCTATTCCAGATGGAGATTGTGGCCTGTGGTTATGTAAGTTTTGGGGGCATGGGGGCCAGTCCTTTGAGTACTAGTCAGAGGCAGACCGGTATAAGTAATGAAGCATCTGTCTTATTAGTGAGCACTTACTATGTGCTTTACATTTGGTAACTCACGGAATCCTCAAACTGCCTATTTTAAGCCCCAGAAGGAAACTAGGGCTTAGAGTCTAAGTAACCTCTGCAAGGCCACTCACATAGTAACCCATCTCGAGAAGAGCGCCCCCTGCAGGCTCTCCTCTGGAGCACGGACCTTAGCGGTTACCAGGAGAGCTGGGGGGGGTGGCGGGGGCGGGGCTCAGGGATCCTAGGTCCACTTTGCATCTCCTGTGTCTCCAGTGGACATTGCAGGAGGATGGTATGTGCCCAGTCCTGGAAGGCTGGCTTGGGTCCTCAGTGGAGCCACAGCTTGGCCGAGGAGGCAAAGCTTCCTGAGAGGGGCAGGCCCTGAGCAGTTGCAGGTGACGTGCAAGGGCTGGAGACGGTCTTGGGGTCTGGCCTGGGCAGAGGGGACAGGGGTCGTGCAGGGATGGGCCTGGAGAGACAAGGAGTCACTGACAGGAAGGAGATGGGTTTGAGCACAAGAGGGCTGGTGGCCGTTGGGGTGACGTGTGCCTGAGTAGAGAGAAGGGCAGCCTGGTCAGTGTCGGGGGTAATGGCTGTATCAGCAGCAGGACAAGTGAGGTTCCGGGGGAAAGAGGAGCCACAGAGTCCTTGGAGAGGGGAGGGCAGTGCCCTGTCCGCCATGAGGAGATTTTATGGCTCAGTGGCACTGAGGGTGGACTGAAGGGCCAGGAGCTTTTGCCTGATGTCCCTTCATCCCCCCCACCCCGGCTTAGGAAAGAGGGGGTAGAATCCTGGGTGACGCAACTTGCATCTGACTCGTGGCCCTCAGCCTCGGGAATCCATTTGAGCACACAGGGCCAGAGCCTCCTCTGCTATGGCACACTCATACTGCTCTAAAAACAGTCATGGAAAGAACCTAAAAAGTCCACATGCTCAGAACTCTTGTGAGAAGCAGGATTAGGCAGGTGGGGACAGATGTCAGGGCAGGAGGGTGATACGGGGTCTCGAAGATAGGGGGCATATACCATAGTTGTCTCTTCTCGTTTACACTGCGTTTTCATTTTACATTTTGAAAAGCTAAATTGTGCACAAGGTAAACAGCACCAAAGAGGGTAAAGTGTCTCCCTCTGATGGAGTTCCCGATTCCACTCAGAGGAGTCCCCAGGGCGCCCCATCTCACGAGTGTGGAGGACAGGCGTTTCCTCTGCCCCCGGACACAGGGCAGCCCGCCATATGCACCTTTCTGCTTGTTTTCCTCTTTAAAAGTCCATCTGGGAAATGGCACCGTGTCAGGGCTCTTTAAATGAGTTTCCTCTACATTACACTCTTCAAATCATTTCATTTCAGCAGACCTCTCTGAATGTTCATCCCTTCCCGCGATGAATTAAGAGCAAATGGCTGTGATTTTCCATATCCAAACAAACACACATATTATTCATTTCCTTGTGAATTAACTCAGTCCTTGAAAGGGAGTGCGTGGCAGGGCAGAGGGTCCTGCTCAGCTGTCAGCCAGGCCCTGGGTGAGAGCAGGTTTCTCTGGGCCTGCCCCAGGCACGGCGTCCTTCCCCCTTCCTTCCTGGGCCTTGACTCGCGCTGGCTCAACAGCTGGCTTCAGTTCTGCCCCTGCCCTGGCACACACCCTGTGGGGGTCAGACAAAAGCCCCAGACCCCATCCCAAGGCAGAGAACGCCTGTGGGGCCGCCCCGTGTGCTGCATTCTATCAAGGTAAGTCTGGCAGCCCCGAGGTTAATCGGGTTCAAGTGCATTTTTCAAACATATGTAAACTGTTAAGTTTAACAGCAAAGAGTAAACTGTCGGGGAGGAAACACCAGGTTTTCTATACTGTTTTTCTCCTCCCCGTGGCTCTCACACACGTGAGAGCATCTATCCACTTAGCCAGCCCATTATTTTGATAGAGGAACCGGAGGAAAAGAAAGAATAGTTTTCTTCCCCTAGAAATCGAGCCTGCTGTACTTTGTAAGAGATGAAGTGTGTGGTTGTAGCCTCCGAAACAGTATCAGACACCTACCAACCGTGGTAAGCATGTAACTTGCAAACTCATGATCCTCCCCCTTCCATAGAAAGGGAAAGCAGCCTCAGGTGTGTATTGGCACGTCTACAGCGAAGTGCAGGCTGGGATTCACGCCTGGGCTGTCTGACAGCAGACCCCGGCTCTGCCACGGCGCCCTTGGTGGCTGCCCCCCACCCCCCAACTGAAGACAGACTGAGGGGGTAAGCTGATGCAGAAGCGCTGGAGACTCAGGGGAAGACACAGGACAGCTTTGCAGAAAAGGGAAGGGACTCACGCCCTGGGCTGGGTTGGTGGGTAAGAGGAAGGTAGTGTTGGTCAAGAATCCTCTTTTTTGTTAATGTGTATAATGCAGAACTACTTACTTTTTACTTTGAAATCGGATAAACAGCTTACTTTAGAAACTCCCCAATTAAGCCGCGTTTCTCTCTTACTGCGAGACGTGGGGAAGGTGGGAGACTGGACCAGATGCTGGACCAGGTTCTTGGGGATCTGTAACGTGGGGCTTAACAGCAAGCGTCAAGTGTGTGTCAGACTCGGAACATCTGCAGAAGAGCAACAGAATGGCTTATCGTTAAAAAATACCTTGTATCCTACACACACACACACACACACACACACACACACACACACACACACACACAAATACACACAAATGCTACCTTCTGACTCTCTTTGGAATCCCTGGTTCCTCTGAGGCCCAGGACAGGCCGACTGGAGAGCTTTGCTATGGCCCATGAGTGAGGCCCCGGAGCCTCAGGTTGACAGCTCGGCAGGTTTCAGACTCTTGCCGCTCATCTCCTGAAAAGGTGAGATGTGGGCCAGTGGATTCTGGGCCCCCCGGGGGAATTGGAGGAAAGTGCGGCACAGTCAGGATGCAGGAAACTCTGAGCAATCACTCTCCGATTGGGGTTGATTGGGTTAAGGCTTTCCAGAATGGTGTAAAACAGTTCTGAACTCCGTGAACTGCTGATGGAAGCCCGATGCATTGAAAGAAATACAATAAACAGTTTGCTCGTCATGTTGTTGGCTTTATAGCAAATATGTGTTTTCTCCTTGGGATTACGTGAACATTTGCTTTCCTTTGATTTCTGGTTGTTATTTTCAATCTTTCTTTTGTTAGCAGAGATGCTTCAAACAGCTCCAGAGAAGCCCCCCGACTCTTGCCTTTGCAAGGTTTGTGTTTAGAGCTTGGCGCAGCCTCCACACGTCACCTGTTAGCTGTTAGGCATCTAATTCTGTAAGCCATGACTTCATCTCCCTCAAGGAAGATAGACGGAATGCTTCCATACAACAGATATGGTTCAGTTCAAGATGTTTGGGGTGGGCGGGGGAGGGAGACTCTAAGCCTCTGGTCTCTGGGTGAACTTGGAAAGGAGACCTGTCAAAGGTATTCACGTTCAGACAGCTGGTCTGTAGCTGAAAACGCTTCCAAGTAATGCCATTATTCACGGCTGTGGGCATTTTGTCAAGCGGCCTTCAAGCAATCATGCTCCGTGGGCCTGGGGAATGGTGGGTCCAGGGGTGTCTCGGTAGTGCTTGCTGCTCGGAGGAGAGAATAAGGTTGCCTCGCTCGCCCCGGTCACTACAGATAATGGATCCAGTGGCTCCCTACTTGCCGGACTGGCCCTGGCCAGGAGTGGGAACCAGAGATATTTGGGTGTTTTACAAGTTAGATCTTAAAAAAGATCTTAAAAAAAGAAATAGCTCATAAGCTGGCCAGTGTTGCTCATCATTCAGTTTGTCCCCGTGCAGTTTATCATTGGGAACCTTCCCACACTTAGAGTCCTCTCCAGAGCTGACCCCAAGTGCTCTGGACCCCAAACCTGTCCACTGTTGGTCATTGGTAACAAAACTATTCCTGTCGCTGGCCAGGAAGACTTGGCTTGAGCCGGTGGAGAACCTGGTGAGGGGTCTGTTTCTTCTTTCCTAACTGCTCTTGCCCAGTTTCCTCCTGTGGTTTCTTGCAGATTCCATTTGTTTTGGTTGTAGCCCCTAGGGCTGTGGCTCCTGAAAGCTCCCTCCAAAGGAGAATCCAACCAAGCACTGAGCTCTGGAAACCATGAAAAGGACTTGCGTCTGTAGGTGTGGTGCTTTCCCGATTCTCTTTCCCAGAATCCTTTTCCCTTAATCCAGGCAGGTGTTAAGAGATGCATAAAACCTTCCAAAATTCAAGATGAATCAGGTGTAAGAAGCCCTCCCTTGCAGGAAGGCATGGGTTCCATGCAAGTGGAGGCATAGCTGAAGCTGGCTCTGGCTTTCCCAGGGGGCTGCCCCCTTGCTTGTGGCCCTGTGGGCCCTTCCCACCGGGTGTGTGGGGTGGGGCGGTGGCAGGAACTGTGTACAACCCTGAGCCTGGGGCTTCTATGACCCTGCCGTTGCTGTCATTCGCAGAGGTGAGGATCAGTTACTAGGAAGGGAAGTGAATGAGGAAATTCCTTGGAGGGGGCCTGTGCCCTGCCCCCGTTCCTCACAGCCAGCACCCTCTCCCCGTCCAGAGCCGAGGGGAACTGTTCTGTCCTGCCGAGCAGCTGGTGTCGCCCACCTCCCCTCTCCCTCGGCAGCAGGCAGCCCTCTCCCGGCCAGGAAAGCCCCTGTGATGGCTGATGCCAAAACGGGCCTGATGACGAGAGGGTGGGCACTCCTGAAGACCTGGCAATGGCTGAGCTCGTGCTCTGGGTTCCTGCCTTTCTTCACTGTCAGATGCAGTCTCCATCTTTCTGGGCTGCTTAAAGCACCCCAGCTCTCTGCCACCAGATGTGTGCCAGACGGCCGGGCGTGGAACGTGCTTCTCATAAAAGGTGTGCTTCCGAGGTGCTCTGTCTCGCGTGTGTCCCTGGACAAAGGAGTTGCTATGGTAACTACCCTCTGGAAAACACGCAGGAATAAACAGATCAGGCTCTTGCTCAACTAGCTGCAGTGTGGCTCTGTGCCCCTCTTTGTTAGCCCCACTTGACACCCCCTCCCCCACAGGTGGAGCTGAGGGCCCACCCTTGGGCGGTAGAGGGCGGGAGGGCCAGTCCTCTGGGCGTGTCCAGATGGAAGGCGAGCTGGGGTTTGCAGCAAGAGCGGAGTCGTGGGTTTCCCTGCTCCTCGGTGAAGAAGGCAGAGGAATGAGACCCCTGCCCAGCTCTTTCCGAGGAGCTGCAAGGCTCCTCGTCCCACCTGACACCGACCCCTCAGGCTCACTCCCGGGTGGATCCAGGCCCAGTTAGCAGTAGGTGAGCACACTCCTGGAGAGCTCCCAAGTGGAGAAACTGGCCGTTGAGGTTTCAGCCACAGAGGAAGAGCCTGGGGGCTGGGCGGGCGGTCGGGGAAGAAAAGCTCTTGAAGTGAGGGGGTTGTTGGAGACTTGATCTCCAGATTCCTGAGCCCTGGGCGCTCCTCACAGGTCACTCCTGTGCTTTATATCCTTGTGTCACAGGCTGTCTCTGTCCCACCCAAATGAGCGGCCCAAGGCCACTCGGAGTTGCGGTGACCCCTCCCCTCCCCCCGGGCCTTTGTGTCCATCACTGTGCTCAGAACAAGTTAAAGGAGCAGTGCCTAAAATAAGACCACAGCTTCTCCCCACAGTGGCCATGTACCTTCTCTGGGAGAGAGCCTTTCGCTACCACTCCGGGCAGTAAGAGGAAACAAGCCACGTCCACTTGCCTGAGAAACCATAATTTCCCATGAGCATGCCAGAGGGGTGGGCTTAGGGCACCCTTGTGGGTCTCTGTCTAATGAAGGCCAGGTAGAGCATTCTTAGCATGTTACTGGGAAAAGGTGGTAATCCACCAGACTCCTGTACATCCTGGCTCTGCAGACACTGTTTGGCCCATGTTTCCCTGTGGCCCCAGAAAGCAGGGGATGGTGAGGAGGTGAGGGGATAGTGGAGGCCAGGGGGAATGGCAGATGGCTACAACTCTGTGGTCGCACCTGCTCCTCCCTGGCCCCCTGGGCTCCCCCCAGAACTGCTATGGCTAGCTCTCTTCTCTGCCTTTACCCCTCGAGGCTGTGCTCACATCAGGTGAGGCTCCTACTGTAGCTTCCTCCCCAGCCATGGGCAGGACCATAGTGTTGCAGGTGTGGTGCATCCTCCAGGAGTGAAGGAGGAAGAAGCCCAGGCTGGGCCCATTTCTGCATCATGGCATCTGGCGCTTAGGGTCACTTGGGCATATCCCAGGCACCCTTTCCTGCTTGGCCAAGATAGGTCCGTCTCTGCTGGACGTTGGAGCACACTGCCACCGTCACTTACAGGGAAGCTTCAGTGGAACCGGCAGGTGGGCCATCTCCCCCTCCATCTGCACTCAGGCTGCAGGGGGAACAGTCCTGTTGAGATTAATGGCTAAGGGTGGGAAATGTACTGGTTCTCACCCTGACCTCACAGGGCCTCCCTCCAGTGATTCTCAAATGGGAAATTCAAGGTGAGGGACTCTGGCCTGGGAGTGCCACGTAGACATGGGCCTCGTGGGACGTGATTACTGAGTCACTGTATTCCTGCCTTGGGTTCCTAGTGGAAACCTGTGCCAGGTGTGACTGGTTCCCACCACTGCCACTAGGAACGGGAGTAGCCAAGCAGTTGTTCAGCGTTCTACGCCGTCGGTACTGCATCAGACCCAGCCGCTAGCACTCCTTCATGTGCGCTATGTAATCCTGTCAAGTTTAAATACGGGATCTGTTCCTTACTTTATAATGATTCTGAGTTCTGACTTTGCTGGAGATCTTTAGTACTGACAACCCGGAATACAAGGAATTCTTCAGTACCAGGAGGCGGTCCGGCCTGAGCCTGGTCCCCAGGGGAGTGGTCCTAGGCAGGGCGGTGGCACGGGTGGCACGGGCAGAATTGCTGATGTGGGGAGGGGAGTGTAAGATACGTTCTAGGACAATCTGGGTTAAGAAAAATGAGGAAAGGTTGATGTCGACGTTTCCCAAGAGAACTATGCTGCGGAGGTGGAAAAACTCTCTTGCCAAAGGGCACTTGCTATTTCTGCCCATCTTTGGTGCTGTGGAAGAGCCGTCATCCTATCCCGTGAGGGCTTGCTCTGAAGGCCGGGCAAATGAACCCGAGAGTTTTTAAAATTTTTTACAGTGTTGGGGCGCCTGGATGGCTCTATTGGTTAAGCGTCTGCCTTCGGTTCAGGTCATGATCCCAGGGTCCTGGGATCGAGTCCCGCATCAGGCTCCCTGCTCAGCGGGGAGTCTGCTTCTCCCTCTCCCTCTGCCCCTCCCCTGCTTGTGTGTGCTCTCTCTCTCACATAAAATCTTAGAAAGTTCTACAGTGTCAAGCATACAGAATGCTGAATGAGGGACACTTACATCACACCCCTAGATTTAATAGCACTTAGCATATCACCACATTGGCTTTACTCTGTGGAGTTTGTTGCAAGTATTTGAGAGTAAATAGCAGACGTCAAAATCCTTCAGCCCCTAGTATTTAGGCACGTATCTCCTGTAAACAGGGGTCTCTCCAGAGTAGTGACATTATGGTCACACCCAAGAAAATTAATAATCCTTTAGTATCTAATATGCAGTCTATGTTCAGATCTCAGTTTTGTCCAGAATGACTTTTATAGCTCGCTTTTCTTTCTTTTTTCTTTTTTTTTGTAATCAGTATCCCATCAAGCATTGATAGGTTTGGTACGTTGTGTTTGGTTGTTAGGCTTCTTCAGCCTGTTCTATTGCATCCTGCCTCTTTCTCTTTATGTTTTTAGGATGTTGACTTGGTGGAATCCCATCATATGCTTTTAGTTTTGAGTCTGAATATCTAGGTGTTTGATGTTGCTTTTGTCAACAGAGATTGGCCAAGCCCCTGCCGTCCCAGAAACGCAGGCATGACCCACTGCTCAGGATGCACGGCTCACTTTCGGGGCCGCATGCACTGCTGGCTCTGCAGGGTTGGTCCTGGTGGCGTGTGGAGGGCTGACTGCAGGCAGCCTGTTGTGGGAAACAGGGTCACGTGTGCGCTCCACCACTTCTTACTGGGGGACCTCCATGTTTTCATCTCCAAAACAAAGGGGATGGAGCGGAGGGGCCTCCTGGTCCCATTCAACACCTGTGCGACTCAGCTCAGAGTGTGGTGGGGCAGAGCACCTGCAGCTTCATGCCTCGGGGTAGCTGCTTCCTGAGGCTGCTGCCCGTGCCCAGGGCCCTGAACGTGGGGCCCGGGAGGTTGCCTGAGATTCTCTGACGCTCTCACCTGACCGGATGCTCTCCCACTCTGCTCCCTGCAGCTGAGATTCTGGAACTGGCGGGCAATGCAGCAAGAGACAACAAGAAGGGACGGGTCACGCCCCGACACATCCTGCTGGCTGTGGCCAACGACGAGGAGCTGAATCAGGTATGGGGCACTCTTCTCCCTCCCCTGCCAGACGCTTGGGCAGGCAGTCCTGCTGCCCGAGAGACACAGGGAAGTTGGCATTTGGCTGGCTGTCAGAGGTAGGCACTGCGTTTTGGACTATTAGCAGCTTCTCTGACCCCCATGCCAGTTTTTCCTCAAGGCTTTATTTGGGACAGGAGGGAATGAAACAAGGTATTTGGCCCTCCCTGGAGGAAAGATAGTGAAGTTTCACTGGAGTGAGGGACTCTGAGGACCTGCTCCCTGTATACTGAGCGTGAGTCCTGTCAGCATCCTTGGAGATGCCGTGGAGGAAGGAGCTCGACCAAGTAAAGCAAGAATGTGAATGGGCAGGGCAGACTTCTTGAAGGTCAGAGACAGGGTAGATAGGCTAACCATCTGCTACCTTGATTTTCCTGCAAGCTGCTAAAAGGAGTCACCATAGCCAGCGGGGGGGTGTTACCAAACATCCACCCGGAGCTGCTAGCAAAGAAACGAGGATCCAAAGGGAAGTTGGAAGCCATCATCACGCCACCCCCAGCCAAAAAGGCCAAGTCTCCATCCCAGAAGAAGCCCGTGTCTAAGAAAGCAGGAGGCAAGAAAGGGGCCCGGAAATCCAAGGTACGTGATTGGGCAGGTGTATGTGGGTTGGGGCAGGGCAGGTGCAGGTCGGTGAGGTCATGAGTGGCTCCCTCCTGCTGAGGGCTTATCCAAGGACTAAGGAACGTGTGGGAGCTGCTTGCAGAGAGGCTAGCCCAGCTCCAGTGACCAGAATCTGAGTGAAAAACTGGATTCCTGCAGGCAAGGGGGATGTGGGGAGGAGGCTGGGGCAGATAGCCCCAGACTGGAAGGACCCCATTCCTGGCCTGCCAGGCAGAGGCTTACACCTCTGGGAAGGGACCTGGGTGGTGTAGGAGCTTTCCTGTGTTGGGGCGGCTGCCATCGAGTCCTACCTGAGGGCGCTGGCTGCCTACTTGCCCCTGACGCTCTCAGAATTCTCACTATGTTGCCATGCCTGCATGTCCTCTGAGCATCTTCAAGGAAGGATGGTTCAGGCAGTTAGCTCTTCAGAATGGTTGCCTTGTTAAGGAAGAAAACAGAGGAATTCAGATGCTCCTTCCAGACCCAGCTTGGACTGAGATGAGGTCCCAGGTGCCGATCTTTTTGTGGCGAGTGAAGCGCTCTCAGTAGTGTGACCTAATGTCTTCGTGGGTGGGGCAGGCCGGCTAATCCCCAGCCCCGATCCTCGTGGTGGAGGAGCGGCAGCCCAGCCTTGGGAGGTCTGGGCCTGCGGGTGGTTGCGCTCCCTTGTCTGAGCAACGGCGGGAGGCCCCAGAGCAACTGGAACAGGTGTTCTGTGTTCCTGCCTCACCGGACCCAGCCTGTGAGCTCTTGTCACAGCCTCCAGGGCCAACCAGCCAGGGACCGGACAGTGAGAGCTCCTTTTAACAAAATGGAATCTTAAGCTGTCCTGCTCCCCCCTGCCCTGGGGCACCCCCTCAGGTTTGATCCTTCTGGTCTCCAGCCAGACTAGGTGGAAATTACCTCTGGCAGAAGGTGACCTGCCTATTTTGTGAGACCCTCAGTAGTAGCTCCTTAGAGATGCCTTGTGGGTCAGATGCAGTGTCAGCACATTCTTCCCACCAGAACCCAAAGCCTTTGCCCATTTGAGATGGTGAGGACACCTTGCCAGGCCAGGCTGCAGGAGCACTGCCCTTGCACCCCACTCTCGTCCACCCTCCCAGCATGTCCCCCCACCCTGAGCCGGTCCACAAGCAGGCCTCCAGCCCCCCAACTTCCTATCTACACTGTTTGCCAGCCTTTGGTAGTTGAGGTGGAAGAAGCTGTAGTTTTTGTACATGCTGCTGGGTGTGAACAAATGCTTCCCTGAAAACAACAAAATCTGAAATCATCTTGCCCACAGGCCACCGCCCTGCCCCAACCCCCTAGCTGAGAATCACTCCCAACTCTCTGAGAGAGAACCCTGTAACTGAAGAGTGTCCTGGAAGTTTTTTCCAGCTCCGTACACCCCACCTAGCTCACAAGTCCTAGGGGGAGGCTCACGGCCAGGCGGGGATGTCGCAGAATGCTCCCTTACTCGTTCCTGCCAAGTATAAAATTAGCAGATTGAACTGTTTCTCTCTCTCCTTTCAACATTTACATTTGCGGGGAGGAACAGGACGACAGGGAAGGCAGGGGGACGTGCCTGTGCAAGCCTTTCTAAGTGTTAGAAGATGAAGATGCCAGGTCCCTCATCTCTGGATCACAGGCCCCAGGAAGCTGGCTGCCCGCAGAGCAGGGCCCTTGGTGCTTGGCTTAGTGTTCCTCCAGCTGTGGCCCGAGCGTGGCCCTTGTTCATGCAGACCCACTGCTTACTGACGCGGAGTAGCCCCTCTGTGTGCCTCGGGCAACCCTGGGCTGAACCCTGCTCCTGTCACCGCTGATCTTCCCCGAGTAGGAATTGTCTGACGGCTTTTTGGCCTTCCCACTTGACCAAACACTAGGAATGCTGTTTCTTTCTTTTTGGACTGGAAATGAAGGGGGTGTGTGTGTGTGTGTCTGTGTCTGTCTGTCTGTAGCTCTAGTAGCTATATTTGGAGCTCACTGTTTCTAATAACCATACGCCAATAATCACTCAAACACTCAGCTTTCCCCTTGATTACAAAAGCAGGAAGTCTGTTATGGTGGTCTGTTTTTCTTCCACACAATAAAACACATTGTCTGCTTACTGTACCAGTATTTGGCTAACATTAAACCCTGGGGGAAGCTGAAATTGGAACCGTGAACAGCTAATTTTCAAAACATTTGTTTAATGTAAATTGTGGTGTCAGCTCCCAGAAACAGCAGAGAACCTGCATCTCCAGGTTTAAGTGGAATGTTCTGAAAATAACCTTTCCAGAGACATGAGCAGAAAGCCTTAGTAACATGCTAAAGCACTTGGAGTAAAAGGGAGTTGGTATTTTTCAAGTGTCAACACTTGAATTCCAAATCATAATTTTCCCCCCAATTCGATGTAATTGGGAGGTTTTGAAAGTCTCCAGTTGTGACAACTGAGTCAGCTATCGTGGAACCAGAGAGAGGAGACAGCAGAACCCACTGGGGCTGCGAGTCCAGGGCCCTGATGGTGCCTTGGGGCTCCTCCTGCCTACTTGGGTGGCCTCAGGCAAGTCTGGGCCTCAGTTTACCCCCTCCCATAAAAATGATGGGGTCCATTCCAGGCTCACATTTCAATGACTGAATCTTTGCACTGTGTTTGTGCCTCAGTAATGTGTGTAAGAGTGGGGATGGTACAAAGGAGGATGCTGTAGGAATTCTCAGCACAGCCCCCCCTGCCTCCCCAGAGCAGTCTCTGTAATGAACGTCTCTGCACCTTGCAGAAAGTCTATGCATGGAAAAGCATAGAGATCCGTAAAGCCCTCCTCGTCGTCCCTGCCTTTAGATATAAACACATATAAAAGATGCTACCCACTGTTTTGGCAGGGTGGCACAGTGGTGAAGGGTGCCAGCTTACTTGGCTTTGCAATCTAATTGCCATTTTCTGGCTGCATGACCTTAGTGAGTGACTTAATTTCTCTGGTAGCTCAGTCTCCTCATCTGTGAAATGGAGACCGAACACAGGGTGCTTGGGAGGCTTAGGAGAAAATGCGGTCGAGTCCTTACGACAGTGCCTGGCACACACCTTCACTGCTGTTCTGACTCCCTTGTTCTGCCCCTCTCAGCATAGAGCTGGCTCTTGAGAATTCCGTGGTGTGGTTCTGGTGCCCTAGATAGTACGCAAAACCGTTTTAACCAGTTCTCTGCGAATGAACTTGCGGTTGTTCTGAGCGTTCCGACCAACGGTGCCACAGGGACCCTAACTGTATGTGGGTGTCCATGTTCCTGGATCTGTAGGACAGAGTCCCCAACGGCAGCTTGCTGCAGCAGACAGATTTCTGAGGGCTGTTGCTCACGTACAGAGCATGTTTTCCCGTTCAGAAATTTCTAACTCTGCCGCCTCCTTTTAACAGTTAACACCAAAGCTGTTGAAAGAAGATGCCTGCATTTAGTCAGTAGTCATCGCATCTGCATGTGCTCCTCATTCCTCTTGCTGGTGAGGGTACGGCAGTGAAAGCAGGCCCTTGCCCTCTGTGGGTGCTTGCTGAGCTTTGGGCTAGTGAGGGGGGCAGAGTCATTACAGAAGGGGTGTTGGGGGGAAGCGGGTGCCGTGACAAAAACACAGCAGGGATGCCAGAGGCAGCCTTACTTTACAGAGGCAGTTGGGTGAGGCTTCTCTGGTAAGGTGACACTGGAACAGAGAGGCCTTCGAGAGTAAGTTGTCTGGGCATTCAAGTGACTGGCGGGAAAGCGCTTGTGACAGAGGACCAACCAGCCTGCCTGTCCCCTCCCAGAGAGAACCTGACAGGACTTGGATGTGAGGTTTCCGATGTTTCTATAACACGCACACCTCTGGCAATTAGAGAAGTTTCAGAACCCTTCGTAAGATTAGGTTTTCAAATGCATAAAATACTGAAGATTCGAAGGAAGCCATTTATGCTTAAATCATCCAGATTAAGACCCCTTGTCAGAATATTTACTGAGAGCCATAGGATAATCTTTAGGGGATCTGCAAGAAGACCGTTTTGCCAAAAGTCTGGATTAAAAAATTCTCTCACCTAGGATTTTTCTGGTTTCTTTGTTTTTTCATTTTAATTCCAGTTAGTTAACATACAGTGTTCTGTTAGTCTCAGGTGTACAATATAGTGATTCAGTCTCACCCAGCACTTTTCAAACATAAACCCGCATAACCCTCCAACTGAACTCCACCCCCATGTGGAAATCACCCCCTGAGTCATGAAGATATGCTTGCTTCCTACTGCCTGGCAGGAAGCCCACGATGAATTTCGTTGAGTACCTGTTTCTTTTTTGAGAGAGAAATATTTAAACTGAAAATTGAGTGATGAATGTTTGGGTAAGGGATGCCAGAGAAAGACATTGGTTATTGTGAGAAGCTGCCATCCTTGCAAAATCTTGCTGGCCTTTTATTGAGCTTCCTAGCAGGCTGACATCTGGGTGAAAGAGACTGGACATAGGTCATCTTGGGTTGATGATTTCACATAAGGCTTTTTGGACACTCAGCCCTGCCTGTTCTTAAATAGGTCTCCCTCTGACTCTTGACTGAATAGAAGCTGGGTGCAGGTACAATACATGGGAGCTTTTGGATTTGTAGAATAATATTAAATTCCCCGAAGTCAATCATTTTGGAGATGGACAAAGAGTATTGCTTGCTAGCTTTTTCCCCTCTTGCCAGGGTCTGAAAAAAATCTTACCAGCTACTGTCACCATTTCATAGAAGAAAATGGCATTTGAATCAGTAAGACTGGGAAGGGAAGTAATCCCTGACTATAGCCTTGATGTAAAACCTAGGGGAACAGTTACTATGATTTGAATGTAGTGACCTCTCACGAGGCATCTGAGTGCACCTCAACTACTCTGTTGTGGGCTAGGAACCTCGCACGGAAGAGACTTGGCCAGACTGGAGAGAACCAGGAGGAATGGCTTGTCCTACACAGACAGGGTTTGGCAGCTTTCTCTCAAGGCCACTGGTTTAGCAGATCTCCCATCTTAGATTCATTTTCCCCCCAAGGAATCGAAGGCAGAGGGAAGTTAAGCAGTGTGCTCTAGGTTACGTCACTAGTAGAACCAGAAATCAAATGCAGAATTTCAGAGCTCAAACATCACGTCCCTCGTGTGTCCTATGACTGTGGACCACTTACTTGCCCTGGCAGAGGCCCCTCTGTTCTGTAGGTGGAGGGCTGACAGCCGACTGCTGTAGGGCGAGCGGGGCAATAGCTTAAAAACATTTTTATTTTTAATAACACATCTGGACTCTCTTTGAATATATTTGTGCATTCGTGATACACATTCTGCTTAAAACGTCCATTTTCTATCCTCTGTAGCACTGTTTTCCAGTTTTATCGAGATATGCTTGACATACGGCATTACATACATTTAAGGTACACAGCATAAGGACTTGACTCACATCAGTTATGAAATGGTTACCACAGTAAGTTTAGATGATATTCATTGTGTCATGTAGATACAAAAAAGGCGTTTGTTTTTCTCTGTGATGAGAACGCTTAGGACTTACTCTCTTAATAACTTTCAGATGTGCCATGCAGCATTGTTAGCTATGGTTGGGGTGCCGTGCATTACATCCCCTGTACTTCTTTATCTCATAACTGGAAGTTTGTATCTTTTTTTGTAGTATTTTTTAAAAAAAGTATAGTTGACCTACAATGTTAGTTTCAGGGCATACAGCATAGCGATTTGTCTTCTCTGTAGATTTCACTGTGTTCACCCCAAGTGTATCTACCATCTGTCAATTGTGCAACCTTAATTATAATACCATTGATTTTATTCCCTGTGCTGTACCTTTTATCCTTTTGACTTACTCTGTAACTGGAAGCCTGTACCTCCTACGCCCCTTCACCCATTTTGCCCACCACGCTGCCCACCTCTCCTCTGGCAGCCTAATGTTCTCTGTATTTATGATTCTGTTTCTGCTTTTTGTTTTCTTCATCTCTTTGGATTTTTAGATTGCACATGTAAGTGATACCATACGATATTTGTCTTCTCTGATTTACTTCACTTAGCATACTATCTTCTAGGTCCATCCATGTTGTTGCATATGGCAAGATCTCATCCTTTTATATGATTGAGTAATATTCCATTGTCTGTGCATGTGTATAATATATGCATATGCCACTTTATGCATTCATCTACTGATGGACACCTGGTTGCTTCTCTGTCTTGGGTATTGTAAATAATACTGCAATAAACAATAGGGGTGCATATATCTTTCCAAATTAGTGTTTTCCTTTTCTTTGGGTACATAACGAGTGGTAGAATTACTGGATCATATGGTAACTGTATTTTTAATTTTTTGAGGATCATCCATATTGTTTTGCATAGGGGCTGCACCAATTTACATTCCCACCAACAGTGCCCAAGGGTTCATTTTTCTCCACATCCTCGCCAGCAGTTATTTCTTGTCCTTTTGATTTCAGCCATTTTGGTAGGTGTGAGGTGATAATTCAATGTGGTTTTGATTTGTGTTTCCCTGATAATTAGTGATGTTTAGCATCTTTTCATGTCTGTTGGCCAACTGTATGTCATCCTTGGAAAAATGGCTGTTCATGAAACCCACTTTATTGAGAGTTTTTATCATGAATGGATGTTGAATTTTGTCACATGCTTTTTTTTTTTTTTTGCATCTTTTGATCCTCTCGATCATATAATAGTTATCCTTCATTGTGTTGATGTGGTACATCATGTTGTTTGATGTGCAAATATTGAACCATCCTTGCATCGCCAGAATAAATCCCACTTGATCGTGGTAAATGATCTTTTTAACGTATTCTTGAATGCAATTTGCTAATATTTTGTTGAGGATTTTTTATCTGTGTTCATCAAGGATATTGGATTTTGGGCACCAGGACCCTGCTCCCATCCACCTGTGCTACCAAAGTTTGGGGGAAATGTAAACCATGGCACTAACCAGTTCCTCTGACCTGGAGAGAGTTCCAGCAGCTCCCTGCCATTTGGTGGAGTTCTAGGGCTGGATCTTTTATATTCTAGCTGCTCTCTTAAACCAAGGCTATTTTTTTCAGTGCCCCGAGGTAGAGAAATCTGCTGCTCAGTGCCTCAGTTACTTCCTACCACAGTTCACAGCAGCAAGGGTGGGGGTTCCCTTCATTATCATGTCTCCCTCTCTTTCGCTATTTGTTCTCTATGTGGTCTCTTTATCTTTTGTTAGTAGAAGCTGTTGTCAGCCCTCAGTTCTTCAGAAGGAATTGCTGTATCAATAGGTGTAGATGTGGGGGTGTCTGTGGTGGAGGTGAGTTCAGGGTCTTCCGCTATCACCATCTTGAACTGGAACTCTAGGTGAAAGTTTGTACCTTTTGACCACTGACATCCAAGTCCCCCATAAGTACACAACTATGAATAAAAAAAGGAGATGTAGGGCCTTAGATGGAATCTGAGCAAGTTAAGGGACCTTTTTTTTTTTTGTCTTCATAGTACATTTAACTTCATTGCGTTGTATATATCTTTCTTTATTGTTGTGTTTGATTCATTTAAGTTATTGTATGTAGCAGATAGCACTAAGTCAGTGCATTTCATGGTTGGAATTTACCACCATGTGGTTATCCATTCTGCTCTGGAGATATTTAAGTTGTTTCCAATTTGAGGCTCCTACCAAGATTCCTGCACAAAAGTACATGCTTTTTGGTGCACACATGTTGTATTGTCTTGGGAGAATACCTTTAAGTGGAATTGTGGTATCACAGGGTATTTATATGTTCAGCTTTAGTAGAGAGTGCCAAATAGTTTTCCCGAGTGGTGGTAAAAGTATGTGGTCCCAATGCAGCAAATGGGAATTCCAGTTCTACATCCTTGCCAAGGCAGGCTAATTTGAGAATTAAATTTTAACCATTCTGGTGGGTGTGCACTGTCTTGGTGACCAGTTAGCCTTAGCATCTGCACAAACAAATTTTGGCCCTTTGGATAATTCCTTTTGTTCTAGTGTTCTGTGCAGTTTTAAAAAAAATAGGATTAGCTATCTATTTTAAATGAGTTACACAGTACTTCTTTTTATATTATGGATATGAATTCTTTTTTTATTGAGATATGGATATGAATTCTTTTTTTATTGAGATAGAATTGGCTTTTAACATTAAGGTCATTTGGGGCACCTGGGTGGCTCAGTTGTTGGGCCTCTGTCTTCGGCTCAGGTCATGATCCTAGCCAGGGTCCTGGGATCGAGCCCCATATCGGGCTCCCTGCTCAGCGGGAAAAGCCTGCTTCTCCCTCTCCCACTCCCCCTGCTTGTGTTCCCTCTCTCGCTGTGTCTCTCTCTGTCAAATAAATAAAATCTTTAAAAAAAATTGGTCATTTAGGTGTACAATCTGATCATTTGATATTTGTTTTTTATTATGTTATGTTAGTCACCATACAATACATCATTAGTTTTTGATGCAGTGATCCACGATTCACTGTTTTCCTATAACACCCAGTGCTCCATGCAGTACGTGACCTCCTTAATACCCATCACCATGCTAACCTACCCTCCCACCCCCCTCCCCTCTAAAACGCTCAGTTTGTTTCTTAGAGTCCATAGTTTCTCATGGTTCATCTCTTCCTCCAATTTCCCCCCTTCATTTTTCCCTTCCTTCTCCTAATGTCCTTCATGCTTATGTTCCACAAATTGACTTCGCTGCTTGACTTACTTCACTTAGCATAATCTCCTCCAGTCCCATCCATGTTTATGTAAAAGTTGGGTGTTCGTCCTTTCTGATGGCTGAGTAATAATATCATTGTACATATGGACCACATCTTTTTTTTTTAATTTTTTTATTTTTATGTTAATCACCATACATTACATCATTAGTTTTTGAGGTAGTGTTCCATGATTCATTGTTTGGGCATAACACCCAGTGCTCCATGCAGAATGTGCCCTCTTTAATACCCATCACCAGGCTAACCCATCCCCCCACCCCCCTCCCCTCTAGAACCCTCAGTTTGTTTTTCAGAGTCCATCGTCTCTCATGGTTCGTCTCCCCCTCCGACTTACTCCCCTTCATTCTTCCCCTCCTGCTATCTTCTTCTTTTTCTTTCTTCTTAACATATGTTGCATTATTTGTTTCAGAAGTACAGATCTGTGATTCAACAGTCTTGCACAATTCACAGCGCTCATCATAGCACATACCCTCCCCAATGTCTATCACCCAGCCACCCCATCTCTCCCACCCCCCACCACTCCAGCAACCCTCAGTTTGTTTCCTGAGATTAAGAATTCCTCATATCAGTGAGGTCATATGATACATGTCTTTCTCTGATTGACTTATTTCACTCAGCATAACACCCTCCAGTTCCATCCACGTCGTTGCAAATGGCAAGAGCTCATTCCTTTTGATGGCTGCATAATATTCCATTGTGTATATATACCACCTCTTCTTTATCCATTCATCTGTTGATGGACATCTTGGCTCTTTCCACAGTTTGGCTAGTGTGGATATTGCTGCTCTAAACATTGGGGTGCACGTACCCCTTCGGATCCCTACATTTGTATCTTTGTGGTAAATACCCAGTAGTGCAATTGCTGGATCATATGGTAGCTCTATTTTCAACTGTTTGAGGAACCTCCATACTGTTTCCAGTGGCTACACCAGCTTGCATTCCCACCAACAGTGCAGGAGGGTTCCCCTTTCTCCGCATCCCCGCCAACATCTGTCATTTCCTGAATTGTTAATTTTAGCCATTCTGACGGGTGTGAGGTGGTATCTCATTAAGGTTTTGATTTGGATTTTTCCCTGATGTCGAGCGATGTGGAGCACTTTTTCATGAGTCTGTTGGCCATTTGGATGTCTTCTTTGGAAAAATGTCTGTTCATGTCTTCTGCCCATTTCTTGATTGGATTCTTTGTTCTTTGGGTG
Organism: Zalophus californianus; assembly: GCF_009762305.2. Taxonomy (NCBI): domain Eukaryota; kingdom Metazoa; phylum Chordata; class Mammalia; order Carnivora; family Otariidae; genus Zalophus; species Zalophus californianus. Next base: position 28,683,822 of record NC_045599.1, on the reverse strand, counting down.
TTGAGTTTGATAAGTTCTTTATAGATTTTGGATACTAGCCCTTTATCTGATATGTCATTTGCAAATATCTTCTCCCATTCTGTCGGTTGTCTTTTGGTTTTGTGGACTGTTTCTTTTGCTGTGCAAAAGCTTTTTATCTTGATGAAATTCCAATAGTTCATTTTTGCCCTTGCTTCCCTTGCCTTTGGCGATGTTTCTAGGAAGAAGTTGCTGTGGCTGAGGTCGAAGAGGTTGCTGCCTGTGTTCTCCTTTAGGATTTTGATGGACTCCTGTCTCACGTTTAGGTCTTTCAACCATTTGGAGTCTATTTTTGTGTGTGGTGTAAGGAAATGGTCCAGTTTCATTCTTCTGCATGTGGCTGTCCAATTTTCCCAACACCATTTGTTGAAGAGACTGTCTTTTTGCCATTGGACATTCTTTCCTGCTTTGTCAAAGATGAGTTGACCATAGAGTTGAGGGTCCATTTCTGGGCTCTCTATTCTGTTCCATTGATTTATGTCTCTGTTTTGGTGCCAGTACCATACTGTCTTGATGATGACAGCTTTGTAATAGAGCTGGAAGTCTGGAATTGTGATGCCGCCAGCTTTGCTTTTCTTTTTCAATATTCCTCTGGCTATTCGGGGTCTCTCCTGGTTCCTTACAAATTTTAGGATTATTTGTTCCATTTCTTTGAAAAAAGTGGATGGTATTTGGATGGGGATTGCATTGAATGTGTGGATTGCTCTAGGTAGCATTGACATCTTCACAATGTTTGTTCTTCCAATCCATGAGCATGGAACGTTTTTCCATTTCTTTGTGTCTTCTTCAATTTCTTTCATGAGTATTTTATAGTTTTCTGAGTACAGATCCTTTGCCTCTTTGGTTAAATTTATTCCTAGGTTATCTTATGGTTTTGGGTGCAATTGTAAATGGGATCGACTCCTTGATTTGTCTCTCTTCTGTCTTGTTGTTGGTGTATAGGAATGCCACTGATTTCTGTGCATTGATTTTATATCCTGCTACTTTACTGAATTCCTGTATGAGTTCTAGCAGTTTTGGGGTGGAGTCTTTTGGGTTTTCCACATACAGTATCATATCATCTGCAAAGAGTGAGAGTTTGACCTCCTCTTTGCCAATTGATGCCTTTGATTTCTTTTTGTTGTCTGACTGCTGTGGCTAGGACTTCTAATACTATGTTGAATAGCAGTGGTGAGAGTGGACATCCCTGCCGCGTTCCTGACCTTAGGGGGAAAGCTCTCAGCTTTTCCCCATTGAGAATGATATTTGCTGTAGGTTTTTCATAGATGGCTTTTATGATATTGAGGTATGTACCCTCTATCCCTATACTCTGAAGAGTTTTGATCAAGAAAGGATGCTGTACTTTGTCAAAAGCTTTTTCTGCAACTATTGAGAGGATCATATGATTCTTCTTTCTTTTGTTAATGTATTGTATCACGTTGATTGATTTGCGGATGTTGAACCAGCCTTGCAGCCCAGGGATAAATCCCACTTGGTCATGGTGAATAATCCTTTTAATGTACTGTTGGATCCTATTGGCTAGTATTTTGGTGAGAATTTTTGCATCCATGTCCATCAGAGATATTGGTCTGTAATTCTCCTTTTTGATGGGGTCTTTGGTTTTGGGATCAAGGTAATGGTGGCCTCATAAAATGAGTTTGGAAGTTTTCCTTCCATTTCTATTTTTGGAACAGTTTCAGGAGAATAGGTATTAATTCTTCTTGAAATGTTTGGTAGAATTCCCCTGGGAAGCCACCTGGCCCTGGGCTTTTGTTTGTTGGGAGATTTTTGATGACTGCTTCAATTTCCTTAGTGGTTATAGGTCTGTTCAGGTTTTCTATTTCTTCGTGGTTCAATTTTGGTAGTTGATACATCTCTAGGAATGCACCCATTTCTTCCAGGTTATCTAATTTGCTGGCATAGAGTTGCTCATAATATGTTCTTTTAATTGTTTGTATTTGTTTGGTGTTGGTTGTGATCTCTCCTCTTTCATTCATGATTTTGTTGATTTCGGTCATTTCTCTTTTCTTTTTGATCAGTCTGGCCAGGGGTTTATCAATCTTGTTAATTCTTTCAAAGAACCAGCTCCTAGTTTCATTGATCTGTTCTACTGTTGGTTTTCTAGTTCATTGATTTCTGCTCTGATCTTTATTATTTCTCTTCTCCTGCTGGGTTTAGGCTTTATTTGCTGTTCTTTCTCCAGGTCCTTTAGGTGTAGGGTTAGGTTGTGTATTTGAGACCTTTCTTGTTTCTTGAGAAAGGCTTGTATTGCTTATATACTTTCCTCTTAGGACTGCCTTTGCTGTATTCCAAAGATTTTGAACTGTTGTGTTTTCATTTTCATTGGTTTCCATGAATTTGGACCACATCTTCTTTATCCATTCATCTGTTGAAGGGCATCTCGGCTCTTTCCACAGTTTGGCTATTGCGGACATTGCTGCTATGAACATTGGGGTGCATATGGCCCTTCTTTTCACTGCATCTGTGTCTTTGGCGTAATTTGTACATATATTGCCAATGATCACCACAGTATGTCCTGTTAACATCTATCACCATACGTAATTACCAAGTTACTTTTCTTAGGAAGAGAACTTTTAAGGTTGACTTTGTTAGCAACTTTCAAATAGGCAATACATATTACTGACTGTAGTCACCATGCTTTATATTACCTCCTCATGACTTCTTTCTTTTATAACTGGAAGTTTGTAGCTTTTGACCTGATTCACCCATTTCACCTGCCTCCCACCCCCATCCCCTGCCTCTGTCACCCATCAGTCTGTTCTCTGAATCTAGAAACTGGGCTATTTTCTTTTTTTTTTTTTTATGATTCCACCTATAAGTGTGAACATACAGTTATTTGTCTTTCTCTGTGATGTATTTCACTTAGTATAATGCCCTCAAGGTCACATCCTTCTTTTTTATGGTTTAATAACATTGTATTTTATATAATTATATATAAATGTATATAAACGTGTATATATGTATACATAAAATAATTTAGGAGATATGTGTAATAAGACATAAAAATAATAGGACATATGTAAGGACATATATATTAGAATATAAAACATGTTAGTATATGTAATATATAAATATCTTTATCAAATTTTCATATTTTCTTTATCCATGTTTCCACTGATGGATACTTAGGTTCTTTTCATTACTTGGCTATTATAAATAATGCTGTAGTAAACATGGGGGTGCATATTATCTTTTTGAGTTAGTGTTTTTGTTTTCTTCAGAAGTAAAAATTGCTGGGTCATATGGTAGTTCTATTTTTAATTTTCTGAGGAGCCTGCATACTGTTTCCCATGGTGGCTGCACCAATGTACATTTCCACCAACAGTGCACTCGGAGTTCCCCTTTCTCCATGTCCTTACCGACACCTGTTATTTCTTGTCTTTTTGATTATAGCCTAATAGGTGTCTTTTTGATTATAGCCTAATAGGTGTGCGGTGATAGCTCGTTGTGGTCTAGATTTGCATTTACCTGATGACTAGTGATGTGGAGCACCTTTTCTTGTGTTTGTTTGCCATCTGTATGTCGTCTTTGGAAAAATGTCTACTCAGAATCTGACCACTTTTTTTAGTTTTTATTTAAATTCCAGTTAGTTCACATACAGCATATTAGTTTCAGGTGTCCACTGTAGTGATTCAGCACTTCCGTACAATACCCAGTGCTCATGATGAGCGCCTTCTTTAATCCCCATCACCTTCTTGACCCATCCCCTCACCCATCTCCCCTCTGGTAACCATCAGTTTGTTCTGTAGAGTTAAGAGACTGTTTCTTGGTTTGCCACCCTCTCTTTTTTTCCATTTGCTCGTTTGTTTTGTTTCTTAAATTTCACATATGCATGAAATCATATGGTATTTGTCTTTCTCTGACCTGTTTCACTAAGCATAATTTCCTAGCTCCATCCAAGTTGTTGGAAATGGCAAGATTTCATTCTTTTTTTATGGTTGAGTAATAATCCATTGTGTATATATAACACGTCTTCTTTATCAATTCATCAGTCAGTGGACACTTGGGCTGTTTCCATAATTTGGCTATTGTAGATAATGCTGCTGTAAACATTGGGGTACGTGTATCTCTTTTAATTAGCATTTTTTTCTTTGGGTAAATACCTAGCAGTGTGATTGCTGCATCATAGAGTAGCTCCAATTTTAACTTTTTGAGGAAGCTCCATACTGTTTTCCAGAGTGGCTGCACCAGTTTGCATGCCCACCAACAGTGCAAGAGGGTTCCCCTTTCTCCGCATACTCGGAGGAACGTTTTGTTCCTTGTGTTGTTGATTTTAGCCATTCTGACAGGTGTGAGGTGATAACTCATGGTGGTTTTGATTTGTATTTCCCTGATGATCAGTGATGATGAGCATCTTTTCATGTTGGCTATCTGTATGTCTTCTTTAGAAAAATGTCTATTCATGTCTTCTGCCCATTTTTTAATTAGATTATTTTTTTGGGTGTTGAGCTTGATAAGTTATATATTTTGGAAGCTAACTCTTTATCAGATATGTCATTTGCAAATATCATCTCCCATGCCATAGGTTGCCTTTTAGTTTTGTGGATTGTTTCCTTCCCTGTGCAGAAGCTTTTTATTTTGACATAGTCCCAATAATTTATTTTTGCCTTTGTCTCCCTTGCCTCGGGAAACATATCTAGAAAGAAGTTGCTGTGGCTGATGTCAAAGAAGTTACTGTCTGTGTTCTCTTCTAGGATTTTTATGGTGTCAGATCTCACATTTAGGTCTCTGACCACTTTTTAATCAAAAATTTTTTTTCCTTTTGTTATTGAGTTTTGTGAGTTGTTTATATATTCTGGATATTAACCCCTTATCAGATACAGATGTTCTTTGACTTATGATGGGGTTGTATCCTGATAAACCCATTTTAAGTTGAAAATGCATTTAATATACCTAACCTACCAAACATCATAGCTTAGCCTAGCCTACTGTAAATGTGCTCAGAACACTAATTTGCTTACAGTTGGACAAAATCATCTCACAGAAAGCCTATTTTGTAAGAAAGTATGGAATATTTCAAGTAGTTTATTAAATACTGTACTTAAAGTGAAAAACAGAATGGTTCTTTGGGTACAGAATGATTCTGTAAGTGTATTAGTCATTTACCCCCATAATTGCGTGGCTGACTGGGCACTGTGGCTAGCTCTTGCTGTCTAGCATCACCAGAGAGTATAGTGCTGCACATCGCTAATCCTAGGAAAAAATCCAAATTTAAATTTGAAGTATGGTTTCTACTGAATGTATATTGCTTTTGCACCACTGTAAAGCTGAAAAATCCAAAGTCAAACCATCGGACATCAGGGACCGTCTGTATATGATTTGCATATTTATCTAAAGGTTGACTTTTCATTTTGTTGATGGTTCCTTTGCTCTGCAGAATCTTTTCAGTTTGTTGTAGTCCCACTGTTTAGTTTGCCTTCGTTGCCTTTGCTTGTGATGCCATATCCAAAAAATCATCACCAAGACCAATAACAAGGAGCTTATGATCTGTTTCCTAGGAATTTCTGGGTTCAGGACTTAACATCCACATGTTTAATCCATTTTGAGTTAATTTTTATGTATGATGTAAAATGTTGGTACAGCTTCATTCTTTTGCATGTGGCTGTCCCATTTTCCCAACACTGTTTAATTGAAGAGACTGTTCTTTCCTCATTGTATATTCTTAGCTTTTTTGTCATGAATTGGTAATATATATGTGGGTTTATTTCTGGGCTCTCCATTCTGTTCCATTGGTCTATGTGTCTGTTTTCATGTTGATACGATACTGCTTTGATTATTATATCTTTGTAATATAATTTGAAATCAGGGAGCATGATGCCTTCTCTTTCGTTTTTTGCCAAGATTACTTTGGCTTTCAGAGTCTTTCGTGATTTCATATAAATCTTAAGATTGTTCTGTTTCCTTGAGAAATGGCATTGGAATTTGATACAGATTGTATTGAATCTATAGATTGCTTTGTTTGGTATGGACATTTTAACAGTTTTAATCCTTCCAATCCATGAGCACAGAATCTCTCTCCATTTATTTGTGTCTTCTTCAATTTCTTTCATTAATGTATTACAGTTTTCAGTGTACAATATATAGTTTTCAGTATATAGTTTTTTGCCTTTTTGGTTAAATTCCTAAGCATTTTATTTCTTTGATGCAATTGTAAATGGGATTGTTTTCTTAATTTCTCTTTCTGATAATTTGTTATTAGCATATGCTAAATGCAACAGAATTCTATATATTAATCTGGTATCCTGTAACTTTATTGAATTCATTTATTCTAACAGGGTTTTGGTGGAGTCTTTAGGGTTTTGTATATATATAATATCATGCTGTTTGCAAATAGTGACAGTTTTACTTCCCTTCTGATTTTGATGCCTTTTCTTTCTTTTTCTTGCCTAATTGCTTTGGCTAGGACTTCTACTATATTGAATAAAAGTGGCAAGAATGGGTATTGTTGTCTTATTGGAAACACTCTGAGCACTCATTTTCACTAATGAGTATGATGTTAGCTTTTGGCTTGGCATTTATGGCCTTTATTATGTTTAGGTGTTCCTTCTATACCCAGTTTTTGAGCTTTTGATCATAAATGGATGTTGAATTTTGTCAAATGCTTTTTCTGCATTTGTTGAGGTGATCATATGCTTTTTATCCTTCATTTGTTAATATGGTGTATCACTCTGACGGATATTAAACCACCCTTATATCCCCAGAATAAATCCCACTTGATCATGGTACATGATCCTTTTAATGTATCGTTGAATTCAGTTTGTTTGTATTTTGTTGAGGGTCTTGCATCTGTGTTCATCAGGGATATTGGCCTGTAATTTACTTTTATTATGGCATCCTTGTCTGGTTTTGGTATCAGGGTAATGCGGGCTTTGTAAAGTGAGTTTGGAAGTGTCCTCCTCTTTTATATTTTGGAAGAGTTTGAGAAGGATTGGTATTAATTCTTCTTTAAATGTTTGGTAGAACAATGAAACCTTCTGGTCCTGGACTTTTGTTTGTTGTGAGGTTTTTGATTACTGATTCTATCCCTTTACTAGTAATCCATCTGTTGAGATTTGTATTTTTCTTCATGACTCAGTCTTGTGTGTTGCTAGGATTTGGTCCATTTCTTCTAGGTTGTCCATTTTTTTTGGTGTACAATTTTTCATAGTAGTCTCTTATGATTCTTTGTATTTCTGTAGTGTCATTTGTAACATCTCTTTCATTCCTGATGTTATTTATTTGAATCTTCCGTTTTTTTTCTTGGTGAGTCTAGCCAGAGGTTTGTCGATTTTGTTTATCTTTTCAAAGGGCTAGCTCTTACATTTATTGATCTTTTCTATCTTTAGCCTATTTGTTTCCACTCTGATCTGTGTTATTTCCTTCTTTCTACCAACTTAGGGCTTCATTTGTTTTTTTGTTTTGTTTTGTTTTGTTTTCTGGTTTCGTCTGGTGTGAGATTTCTCCTGTTTTTTGAAGTAGGCCTGTATTGCTATAAACTTTCCTCTTAGAACTGCTTTTGCTGCATCTCATAAGTTTTGGTATGTTGTATTTCCATCTGTCTCAGGGTATTTCTTGATTCCTCTTTTGATTTCTTCTTTGACCCATTGGTTGTTGAATAGTGTGTAGTTTAATCTCCACATATTTGAATTTTCCAGTTTTTTTCTCATAATTGATATCTGGTCTCTTGGCGCTGTGATCAGAAAAGATGATTGATATGATTTCAGTCTTCTCAAATTTATTAAGACCTGTTTTGTGGCCTAAAATATGACCTGTCCTACAGAATGTTCCATGTGGTTATGAAAGAAATGTGTACTCTGTTATTTTTGGGTGGAAAATGTTCTGAATATATCTGTTAAGTCCACCTGGTCTCATAGGTCATTTAAGGCCAGTGTTTATTGATTTTCTGTCTGGTTGATCTATCTGTTGATAAAAGTGGGGGTATAATATCCCCTATTATTATTGTATTGCTGTCTGTTTCTCCCTTTAGGTCTGTTTGTGTTTGCTTTATATATTTATGTGCTCCTGGATTGGGTGCATAAATGTTTACAATATTTATAAAATACAAAGAGAGATTCTCTTATGTGTCTGACACATTTATCATTACATAATACTCTTTATCTGTTATTGTAGTCTTTGTTTTAAAGAATATTTTGTCTGATATAAGTGTAGCAACCCCCGCTTTCTCTTGGTTTCCATTTGCATGAAAAATCTTTTTCTGTCACTTCACTTTCATTGTGTCTTGTCCTTATAAACTGTGTCTCTTCTGGGGAGCATATTGATGAGTCTTGTGTTTTTATACATTCAGTCACTGTATGTCTTTTGATTGGCGAATTTAGTCTATTTACATTTAAAGTAATTATTGACAGATATGTACTTGTCATTTTGTTAATTGTTTCTGGCCGTTTTGTAATTCCTCTGTTCCTTTGTTCTTCTGTTTCTCTGCCTTTGTGATGTGATCATTGTCTTTAGTGGTGTCATCTGTTATGTATCTACTATAGGCTTTGCTTTGTGTTTACCGTTAGGCTGATATATAACAACTGATTCACCATCTGTTTTAAGTTGATAATGTAAGTTTGAACACATTCTAAAACTGCATTTTTACCCTCCCTACACTTCATGTTAGTGGTGTCACATTTTATGTCTTTTAATCTCATGTGTCCCTTAACTAATTATTGTACTAATTGTTATTCCACCTCTGTCTTTTAACCTTCATATTAGCTTTATAAGAGATTAAGTCACTACCTTTAGTGTATACTTACCTTTACTAGTGAGAGTTATACGTTCATATATTGTCCTATTACTAAATAGCACCCTTTCTTTTTAGCTTAAACAAGTCCCTTTAACATTTCTACTATGGCCAGTTTAGTGGTGGTGAACTCTTTTGGCTTTTTGCATGTCTGGAAAATTATTTCTCTCTGTTTCAAAGGACACTTTTGCCAGGTAGAGTATTCTTGGTTGGAAGTTTTTTACTTTCAGTACTTTGAATATATTGTGCCACTCCCTTGTGGCCTGCAGATTTCTGCTGAAAAATCTGCTGGTAGTCTAACGGGGGTTCCCTTGTTTGTAACAAGTTGTTTTTCTCTTGCGGCTTTTAAGATTCTCTCCTGGTCTTTAACTTTTGACATTTTAATTACACTGTGTCTTACCATGGGTCTCTTTGGGTTCATCTTTTTTGGAACTCTCTGGGTTTCCTGTCAGGATTTCCTTATTTTTTATGGCTGAATGTTTCCACAGTTCTTTATCCATTCATCTGTCTGTGGACACTTAGATTGTTTCTTTGTGTTGGCTGTCATAAATAATGCTGCTATGATCATGAGGTGCAGTTACCTCTTTGACATAGTATTTTTGTTTCCTGTGGTTATATTCCTAGAAATGGAATTGCTGGATCATATGGATACTACTTTTAAATGTCTGAGGAAGTTTCATACTGTTTTTCATAGTGGTCTACCAGTTTCCAATATGGGCAACAACTTTAATGGAGGAGGCCATGAGCAAGTGAATCACTGCTGAAAATCTCCAGTATTAATCATCACAGGCTAAGCCTTATAACTTGGCTTCATAGGCAGCTGCTGACCCGTACCAGGGACACAGGGAAGCTGTCACGGCCCCCTCCTCCCAATACAACCAGCTCTGTTTCTTGAATGATTGAAATTCTGTCAGGTAAGGCTTTCTTACCTCTAAAAAAAAAATCCAAGTATTTTTGGGCATAAGCACTAAATCCTTATCTACTTATCAACTGCATTCCATTCCCAAGCATTTATTGAGCACCTCCTATATGCCTGGTGTTCAGTGGATAGAGCAGTGATTCTCACACTTTTTTGCTTGCCTACCTCCTACAACAATTTGAAAACCTTTGTACCTCACACATTTAAAAATTTGACAGCTGAACTTTTGATAACAAATATAAATATCTGTGAAGGATATAATTTTTGATATATAAAAACCACTTCATCACTCATTTAAGTGTATCCAAAGAAATCAAAATACTGTGTTGATTTGGAATACCATCATTTTTTTATTATGTTAATCACCACACATTACATCATTAGTTTTTGATGTAGTGTTCCATGATTCATTGTTTGCATTTAACATCCAGTGCTCCACGCAGAACATGCCCTCTTTATTTATTTATTTATTTTTTTAAAGATTTTATTTATTTATTTGAGAGAGAGAGAATGAGAGACAGCATGAGAGGGAGGAGAGTCAGAGGGAGAAGCAGACTCCCCGCTGAGCAGGGAGCCCGATGTGGGACTCGATCCCGGGACTCCAGGATCCTGACCTGAGCCGAAGGCAGTCGCTTAACCAACTGAGCCACCCAGGCGCCCAGAACATGCCCTCTTTAATACCCATCACCAGGCTAACCCATCCCCCTACCCCCCTCCCCTCTAGAACCCTCAGTTTGTTTCTCAGAGTCCATAGTCTCTCATGCTTCGTCTCCCCCTTTGATTCCCCCCCTTCAATATTCCCCCCTGCTATCTTCTTCTTCTTCTTTTATAACATATAATGTATTATTTGTTTAAGAGGTACAGGTCTGTGATTCAACAGTCTTACACAATTCACAGTGTTCACCATAGCACATACCCTCCCCAATGTCTGTCACCCAGCCACCCCATCCCTCCCACCCCCCCCCACCACTCCAGGAACCCTCAGTTTATTTCCTGAGATTAAGAATTCCTCATATTAGTGAGCTCATACGATACATGTCTTTCTCTGATTGACTTATTCCGCTCAGCATAACACCCTCCAGTTCCATCCACGTCGTTGCAAGTGGCAAGATCTCATTCCTTTTGATGGCTGCATAATATTCCATTGTGTATATATACCACCTCTTCTTTATCCATTCATCTGTCAATGGACATCTTGGCTCTCTCCACAGTTTGGCTATTGTGGACATTGCTGCTATAAACATCGGGGTGCGTGTACCCCTTCGGATCCCTACATTTGTATCTTTGGGGTAAATACCCAGTAGTGCAATTGCTGAATCATATGGTAGCTGTATTTTCAACTTTTTGAGGAACCTCCATACTGTTTTCCAGAGTGGTTGCACCAGCTTGCATTCCCACCAACAGTGTAGGAGGGTTCCCCTTTCTCCGCATCCCCGCCAACATCTGTCGTTTCCTGAATTGTTTATTTTAGCCATTCTGACTGGTGTGAGGTGGTATCTCATTGAGTTTTTGATTTGGATTTCCCTGATGTGAGCGATGTTGAGCACTTTGTCATGTGTCTTTTGGCCATTTGGATGTCTTCTTTGGATAAATGTCTGTTCATGTCTTCTGCCCATTTCTTGATTGGATCATTTGTTCTTTGGGTGTTGCGTTTCATAAGTTCTTTATAGACTTTGGATGCTAGCCCTTTATCTGATATGTCATTTGCAAATATCTTCTCCCATTCTGTCGGTTGTCTTTTGGTTTTGTGGACTGTTTCTTTTGCTGTGCAAAAACTTCTTATCTTGATGAAGTCCCAAGAGTTCATTTTTGCCCTGCTTCCCTTGCCTTTGGCAATGTGTCTAGGAAGAAGTTGCTGTGGCTGAGGTCGAAGAGGTTGCTGCCTGTGTTCTCCTTCAGGATTTTGATGGACTCCTGTCTCACATTTAGGTCTTTCAACCATTTTTAGTTTATTTTTGTTTGTGTGTGGTGTAAGGAAGTGGTCCAGTTTCATTCTTCTGCATGTAGCTGTCCAATTTTCTCAACACCATTTGTTGAAGAGGCTGTCTTTTTTCCATTGGACATTCTTTTTTTTTTCTTTAAAGATTTTATTTATTTGAGAGAGAGAGAATGAGAGACAGAGAGCATGAGAGGGAAGAGGGTCAGAGGGAGAAGCAGACTCCCCGCCGAGCAGGGAGCCTGATGCGGGACTCGATCCCGGGACTCCAGGATCATGACCTGAGCTGAAGGCAGTCGTTTAACCAACTGAGCCACCCAGGCGCCCTCCATTGGACATTCTTTCCTGCTTTGTCGAAAATTAGTTGACCATAAAGTTGAGGGTCCATTTCTGGGCTCTCTGTTCTGTTCCATTGATCTGTGTGTCTGTTTTTGTGCCAGTACCATACTGTCTTGATGATGACAGCTTTGTAATAGAGCTTGAAGTCCGGAATTGTGATGCTGCCAGCTTTGCTTTTCTTTTTCTTTTTTTTTTTTTTTAAAGATTTTATTTATTTATTTGAGAGAGAGAATGAAATAGAGAGAGAGAGCATGAGAGAGGGGAGGGTCCGAGGGAGAAGCACTCACTGCTGAGCAGGGAGCCCGATGCGGGACTCGATCCCAGGACTCCAGGATCATGACCTGAGCCGGAGGCAGTCGCTTAACCAACTGAGCCACCCAGGCACCCCTGCTTTTCTTTTTCAACCTTCCTCTTGCTATTCGGGGTCTTTTCTGGTTCCATACAAATTTTAGGATTATTCCATTTCTTTGAAAAAAGTGGATGGTATTTTGATGGGGATTGCATTGAATGTGTAGATTGCTCTAGGTAGCATTGACATCTTCACAATGTTTATTCTTCCAATCCATGAGCATGGAACGTTTTTTCCATTTCTTTGTGTCTTCTTCAATTTCTTTCATGAGTATTTTATAGTTTTCTGAGTACAGATCCTTTGCCTCTTTGGTTAGATTTATTCCTAGCTATCTTATGGTTTTGGGTGCAATTGTAAATGGGATCGACTCCTTAATTTCTCTTTCTTCTGTCTTGGTGGTGGTGTATAGGAATGCCACTGACTAGTGCTAGGACTTCTAGTACTTTGTTGAATAGCAGTGGTGATAGTGGACATCCCTGCCATGTTCCTGACCTTAGGGGGAAAGCTCTCAGTTTTTCCCCATTGAGAATGATATTTGCTGTAGGTTTTTCATAGATGGCTTTTATGATATTGAGGTATGTACCCTCTATCCCTATACTCTGAAGAGTTTTGATGAAGAAAGGATGCTGTACTTTGTCAGATGCTTTTTCTGCATCTATTGAGAGGATCATATGGTTCTTGTTCTTTCTTTTATCAATGTATCACATTGATTGATTTGCGGATGTTGAACCAGCCTTGCAGCCCAGGGATAAATCCCACTTGGTCATGGTGAATAATCCTTTTAATGTACTGTTGGATCCTATTGGCTAGTATTTTGGTGAGAATTTTTGCATCCATGTTCATCAAGGATATTGGTCTGTAATTCTCCTTTTTGATGGGGTCTTTGTCTGGTTTTGGGATCAAGGTAATGGTGGCCTCATAAAATGAGTTTGGAAGTTTTCCTTCCATTTCTGTTTTTTGGAACAGTTTCAGGAGAATGGGTATTAATTCTTCTTTAAATGTTTGGTAGAATTCCCCTGGGAAGACATCTGGCCCTGGGTTTTTTGTTGGGAGATTTTTGATGACTGCTTCAATTTCCTTAGTGGTTATAGGTCTGTTCAGGTTTTCTATTTCTTCCTGGTTCAGTTTTGGTAGTTGATACATCTCTAGGAATGCATCCATTTCTTCCAGGTTATCTAATTTGCTGGCATAGAGTTGCCCATAATACGTTCTTATGATTTTCTGTATTTCTTCGGTGTTGGTTGTGATCTCTCCTCTTTCATTCATGATTTTATTTATTTGGGTCATTTCTCTTTTCTTTTTGATAAGTCTGGCCAGGGGTTTATCAATCTTGTTAATTCTTTCAAAGCTAGTTTCCTTGATCTGTTCTACTGTTCTTTTGGTTTCTATTTCATTGATTTCTGCTCTGATCTTTATTACTTCTCTTTTCCTGCTGGGTTTAGGCTTTATTTGCTGTTCTTTCTCCAGCTCCTTTAGGTGTAGGGTTAGGTTGTGTATTTGAGACCTTCCTTGTTTCTTGAGAAAGGCTTGTATTGCTATATACTTTCCTCTTAGGACTGCCTTTGCTGCATCCCAAAGATTTTGAACAGTTGTGTTTTCATTTTCATTTGTTTCCATGAATTTTTTTAATTCTTTAATTTCCTGGTTGACCCATTCATTCTTTAGGAGGATGCTCTTTAGCCTCCATGTATTTGAGTTCGTTCTGACTTTAGTCCTGTGATTGAGTTCTAGTTTCAAAGCGTTGTGGTCTGAAAATATGCAGGGAATGATCCCAATCTTTTGGTACCGGTTGAGACCTGATTTGTGACCTAGGATGTGATCTGTTCTGGAGAATGTTCCATGGGCACTAGAGAAGAATGTGTGTTCTGTTGCTTTGGGATGGAATGTTCTGAATATATCTGTGAAGTCCATTTGGTCCAGTGTGTCATTTAAAGTCTTTATTTTCTTGTTGATCTTTTGCTTAGATGATCTGTCCATTTCAGTTAGGGGGGTGTTAGAGTCCCCCACTATTATTGTATTGTTGTCAATGTGTTTCTTTGCTTTTGTTATCAATTGGCTTATATAATTGGTTGCTCCCATGTTAGGGGCATAGATATTTAAAATTGTTAGATCTTCTTGTTGGTTAGACCCTTTGAGTAGGATATAGTGTCCTTCCTCATCTCTTATTACAGTCTTTGGTTTAAAATCTAATTCGTCTGATGTAAGGATTGCCGCCCCATCTTTCTTTTGGTGTCCATTAGCATGGTAAATGGTTTTCCACCCCCTCACTTTCAATCTGGGGGTGTCTTTGGGTCTAAAATGAGTCTCTTGCAGACAGCATATCGATGGGTCATGTTTTTTTTATCCAATCTGATACCCTGTGTCTTTTGGGGCATTTAGCTCATTTACATTCAGGGTAACTATTGAAAGATATGAATTTATTGTATTGCCCGTGAGGTGACTGTTACTGTATATTGTCTGTGTTCCTTTCTGGTCTATACCATCATCATTTTAAAAGTATACAGACAAGCTCTTTTTTAACAAGTGGAAAATTCACATTACTTTTCTCCTTGAGCCTGTATATCCCTTTCACTTGTCCCACATAATGTTATCCTAATGCCATACATTTAATGTAGGTGGTAGTATTGTATTGATCTTTACAAGAAATATAAATTTAAAGTTTCTTGGAAAAAAATTTGTGATCATAAAGGCACTAAATGTTATGGATTCTATAGGACTGGATAGTAATCATACTTATTAATACATAATTCATCAAACCAATAAATATTTTACAAATTTAATAACTATTAAGGAAAAAAATATTCTTGGAACTGTATCTTATGGGATAGATGGAGATACAGTTTTTACAATTAACTCAAGTTCATAAGATAGTGACTTATTGCTAAAATGAAACAGGGTTCAGCATCCTGTATTTGTATATTTACAGGTATAAGTACTGGGAATGTCTTGTTCACAAAAAATAAGTGGGAATGGAAAGGATTTTGTGAAAGCAACATCTCTCAGTCCTCTGAACTCTTGAGTTAAGTGCCAACAGTCACCTAGCAATCTGTCATCAATTTGTTTAAATGCATGTTTTATTTTACAATTGTTTTAGATTGACAGAAAAGTTACAGACATTACAGAGAGTTCCTCAGTACCCCTCACGAGGTTCCCCATTGTAACGTCTTCCATCATCCTGGTACATTGGTCACAACTAAGAAACTGCGTTGGTACATTACTGTGAAGTCTGTCAGTCTGTTCTTCAGTGATCTCTCAGCTGTTAAGTCAATTTGGTATTTCTCCCATTTTGTTGAAAGCACAGAATTAGAAACATCTGAGTAGTGAAAGGATTTGTCACCCTGCCTTTTCCTTTCGTGTTTCCTGGAAAGTATATCAAAAAAGGCTTACTAAGACTTACCACATAACTGTAGGTTATACCTTTCACTGTTGGGTTCTCTTTCACTTTGTCAAATCTGGTATACTGAAAGAATTAGGAAAACCATAATGGTGACCATTTTAACATATCTTTGCTAATGCTGTGTCTCTTGACAAAATGTTTTTTGTATTAGCATTTATATCCAAACCTTGGACTTTCAGATTTAGCTCATTTAATGTACAGAAAATGTTCCAGCTTGGCCATAGAACTTAAACGTTAAAGCAGTCCTTCTTGTTAAAGCAGACTGTAAAACTAGAATATTTTTTCAATGTAAGCAAAAATGTTAATATGTGAATGAATGTGAATCCCTAAATAGGCATGTGGACGGGCACAGACCTTGCCCTGAGTTTGCCCTCCAGAGCCTTCCTTAGGAAGGCGTGGCCATTTGGAATACCTCTCACCCCTGCTTTCTTGGTTTGCTCACACTCAAGCAACCCCGCAAGAATGATGTACTTTAATAACTGGGGGGAAGGGAAAAGGTGGAGTGTCTGAACACAGACTACCATTCATTGTGCCCACTCTCCTCAGTCTATGACATATCTGAATGCAGACATCCCCAAATGAGCCAAAATACCCATTTCTCACATGGTCCTCCTACTTAACAGAAATGCATGAAAGACTTGTAAAGCCCTGTATCCCTACTCCTGGGGTGGCGGGGGGTGGTGGTGCCAGGCCAGTAATGGGAAGCGGGACAAGGGTGGTGGTGCAGGGAGATGGGGCGTGAGACCTCCGTCACAGGTGCCCATCACTCAGGGCAGATCGGTTTCAGGAGAAGTCCGTTAGAAAGTTGATCTGGAAATGAATGAAACCTCTCTGGACGGTATACCTTGCAGGGCTCTTGGGAACCCCAGGGTATACATACTTGAGTCTGGTTGGGCCCAAGAAGAGGCCCAGGAGCTCACTGATAGCCATGCCCGCTCACCAGGGCTCGCCAACAGCCACCGTAGGGATCCTTCTCCCAGGCTGGTTTTCTTGAAGGACAGTCGGGAGGTGTCTTCCCTCCTGGGCTGGGGAAGGTTGGAGGGTTAGGGTCCTTGGTCTTATGTTTAGCTCTTTGAGAACTCGTGATCAGGAACAGTTTGCTTTTTCCCCTCAAACCTGAATAATGTGCACACATCTAGAAAGTAAAGACCCTTAATTAAGGGACATTTAATTGGTCTATGAAAATAGTTGTTGTAGATTATCACTCCACAGTGAAGTTTTGCCTTTAAGTAGCTCTGTTTTGAGATTACAAAGTGATGAAATGACAACACTCTTGGTAGAGCTCCAGGACTTCCCAGAGTCTGCGGCTCCCGCTTTCAGAACGGCCGAAGGCCAGTAGTGCGGTAGTGGCCTGTTTTCTGCAGGATGATGGGCAGGGCCCGGGAGCCACCTCCCTGTTAGAACAGCCCAGATTCCTTGGGTGTCTGCCTGTGCGGGCCTCCTAGTGACTCTTGTATTTGTGCAAGAAGAAGCAGGGGGAAGTCAGCAAGGCCGCCAGCGCCGACAGCACCACCGAGGGGACGCCGGCCGACGGCTTCACGGTCCTCTCCACCAAGAGCCTCTTCCTCGGCCAGAAGGTAGGCAGACGCGCGGCCTCGGTCGGCTCATGGCCCTGGGACAGATGGGTGGAGGCCACCTCTGCTGCGGGAAGGCCCTGGGATTCCCGGAGGCCACGCCTGGCCTGGTGGGTGCAGGTGGAGGAGTGGGCGGCCGGGGCTGGTGGGGTGGCCTCAGGGAGGGCCGCAGCAGGAGCGCTGTGGGGGGCTCTCTCGGAGGGTGGGATGAGGAGATAGTGCTAAGAAGAGGGAAGGCTGCTCCTGGACGGGGGGCGGGGAGGGGTGCTTCTGGACAGCCTGGGGTTGGTCTGTGGAAGGAGCTGCTAAGGTGGGACCAACGGGTCATCAGGTAGCCCCGGCCAGAAAAACAGCCCAAAGTCAAAGCTGGGTCTCGGAAAAGGAAAGGTCTAGCAGGCAGCCCGCTCACTGTGGTGGGCCCTGCAGGCAGAGCCTCTGATCGGGGGCGGGATTGTTTCTAGATGTCCTTAGGTAACGGGTACACTGAGCCACCTCTCGACTCCTCAAGCCAATCTTTTGTTTGTTTTAACCGTGGGCACTGTATTTTCAGCCATCCCAGTGATGCAGCTTTGCCAGGACGCCATGGTTTTGTAAAAGATGATTCACTTTTGTTCAAAATAAAAATGATGCAAAGGCTTTTAAGACCTGAGAGTGAGAGTTAATATTTCTCTATTGACACCAAAAAAAAGGGGGTGGGGTTTGGAGAGAGGGAATTCCACTTCTCTTAATTTTTTAATCCTCCATGAAAGAAAATGAAAGGCATGAATTTGACCTTCCGTGTAAATTGCTTTGTGGCTAACAACTTGGTTCTGAAGCTGCATCATTTTTACAACCTCACTGTCAATTTTCTTTCGCATCTCAAGTGACACAGCCCTCCTGCTCCTGCCTTGCAAATGCTCCTTCTCCCCCCCCCCCCCTTCCTGTCCTGATTGCACTCAGGCTCTCATGATGCAATTCCTGTGGTGGACCCTGTGTTCCAGCAAATCACCATCGCAGCTGACATTTTATAACCATTATCTGTATTTTGTATGCATTTTTCAAAGGAAAAAAAATCAGAGCTTGTCATCTTAAGGTCTGGGGTTTTGAAAGTTTTCGTTGAAGGTATTTTTGATTTATTTAAAAAGACGTCAACTCAGCAGTGAAGGCAACCACCTGGGTCTACTTTCACACCCTTTAACATGTCCTTTGGGTCATATATCGGACGTTAAGGTGAACCGTCGTCCCAGTCGCTGTGGTGTGAACTCAAGTGTGAACACCCGTGCTGCTCAGGAGCAGCTCCAGTGTGCTTTAGATCCCCGGTGCAGACCATCCGCCGGGCTCGCAAGCCTGCCGAGCAGGGAGAGCAGTTCAGTCCCTCCCGCTTTCCCCACAGTCCCTCAGCACTCCCCTGCCCTGACCCTGGCCTCTCCCTTCCCCGTGTGGTTCTTGCTGCCCCCGGCCGGCCACCCCAAAGCCAGCCTGCTCTCAGAACGCCTCACACGCCCCGTACTGGCTAAGTCAGGTATTTTCAGAGTAGCCGCACTCAGCCACACCAATGTCCACGTGCAGATGGATGCCCTCGTCGATCTTGAGACTGGGGTCTTGTCCGAGCTCTGCTGCATGGGCGCTCTGGAGGGGAGGTGGCACAGGCCGCACACAGCGGGCCAGTTCCTCTGCAACCGAGCAGCACCCTCTTCCCCACCGTGTGGGGGACACCTGGTCTCAGGACCGGCTGCCACAGGCACAACAGCCCCACAAAGTACAAACCAGCCAGTTCTGATGGGACTCCGTTCAGGGGTGGGGAGTCCAGAAAGCTCTAGAGAAGTACTGATACTCTGTCATAACCTACAGGGGCATCATTTAGCGTTCTTTAAGAAACAAACACCGAAGAAGTAGACTTGACAGAGAAACTCATGTGCCCGTTACCGATGTCCTGGCTTTGGAAGGGAGCTTCTGGAAGGATGGGTTGAGCTAAACCCGGGGTAAAATGGCCAGCTGTCAGGGAGCTGAGTGCAGACCCAGACAGACCAGCCATCTGCTTTCCCACGTCACCCAGTTAGATGTCATCAGGGAGAATAGGCACTGAGCTACCGCGCGGCTGCGCTCCACGGTATGTGTGCTTCCAGATTAATGACCCGAGGTTCGCACATCCTGGCCAAGGTCGCCCCAAATCCGGGACCGCACATGCGCTTGAGCAGGGGAAACCACATCTCCCTTCAGGTCCGCCAGGGCCCCAGCGTCAGAAAGCAGTGTGTCAGCAGCCCTTCCTGGATCCCTGGGGCCCTGAGGGGTGACGTGCAGCAAGTGTTGCTCTTTGGGAGCATTACTTGCCGGCAGTACTTTCTGGCCCTTGATGGGCTATTACCGTGGGGTGAAAGTCATGGCATATAATGCAAAAAGGGCAAGAGTCCTAACACTGACGTGACTTTTCCCCGCAAAGCGCATTTTAAAATGTCATTCTTACAGACAATAGTTTTGACTTAGATTTTTGGAAATGTCCTAAAAAGGGTACCTGAAAAGGAAGACTGGATAGTACCCGGTATTCTCTGAATCTGGTTTTCCCCTCTGTGACCGTGAAACCGATGCTTGAATCTTGCAAGCAAGCTGACGGTGGAGAAAGGTGATACGGTGCCCTGCACAGCCCTGCCAGGCCTGGTTGCTAAGCTACTCGCAAGAGAAGCCGGCCCAGGGCTGAGGAGTCTGGGATTTCATTATTGTTGATGATCAAGTCTCAGGAGTAATAATCATCCTCATGACTCTTTTACCCAGTGTTCACACACATTGTTGTTGAATTGTTTTCGAAAAGCAGACAGTGCTGTGAATCTGAATCCACCAAATGTTTTTGCTTTGTGGTTCAACAGAGATTCGCAGCTTCCTCTCAGAGATTTAAAAACCTGGGTCTTCCAATGTGTACTTCTATAAGTCTGGGTCAGTGGCAGTAAATGATTTCAGGCTTTCTGGGTAGGGTCAGTATTATTTGGAGGAGCAGGGAAGGCAGCATGAGAAGGCTGTGAGTGAGTCCCCACGCCCCCCAGACTGTCAGGATCCGAGCCGCAGCTTGTAGGCCACGGAAGGCAGGGGTGGCGTACCGTGGGTTTTCTCCCTCACAGACACACACACCTGACTCCCAGGGGCTAGAGCACTGTCAGGAGAGAGGGAGCAATTAAAGCGGCAGTGAGGAGGGAAGGGTCGATGCCCTCTTTCTACCCTACAGCTGACGATTGGTGTCTGAGACGCATGAACAGTGCTGGCTCACTCCTGGGCCTCCAGCAGTGCCCACCTGTGTCCTTGTCTTTGTGTGACACGTTCTAAGCCAGAGACCCACCACATGCCACCATCAGACCTGAGGCCTTTGGGAGAATTGAAGCTGGGGATGTGTGCAGGGTAGGCAGCAGGGCACAGATAAAGGAAGCCCCTTCATCCCAGAGGCTGGGCAGGCCTGGGCTGCAGAGAAAACATGGTTCGCCATCAGGGGCTACAAACGGTTTTATGGAACACCTCACCCTTTCTATCTACCTTGGTTTAAGTGGACTTTGGGGACAGGAAGAGAGTGACATTTTATAGGCCTAGCACAAGGAAATACAGCTGGTCAGTCTTCTCCCTTCCTTGTCCATCATGAGGGCATGAGAGACACCAAAATTGGACAATTACAGGCTAGATCCAACATGTCACTCAGCTACTGTTTATCAAATACTTTCATTTCCCAAAATTGAGTTTTTAACAATATATAAAAAAAATCGGATTCCTGTAGCCAGGTAGGTCATGTCAAGGCATAGCCCATACATAGTCCGTCTAGTAGTTCCAAGCCACGGCTCCTTCCCTGTCACTGGCAAGGTGCCTCCTGACCTGCCAGGAGTGGTGGGAGCCAGCCTTCCTTCCAGGAGGCCAGGTTTTCCCTGAGCCACCTCAGGTCTAAGCCAGGCCAAGGGCCCAGGTCCTGAGCTCTGGCATTTCCGTTAGCCCTACTTTAAGAGAAGGGAGATGTTCATTTCACCTCAGAGTTGTTGGGATGTTTGACATTCAAGTCCAGCTCTGTTTGTGTGCCTATAGCAGCCTGAGCACCATCTCAGGCATCGTGTGGCGCTCAGGGCTGAGAGACAGCCCACGCTCCGCCTTCCAGGAGCTTCTAGTAATGAGTTCACTCATGAGTAGAGAACAAGGACTGACATGGACCCAACCACTAGAGGGAAGATGTGGGGCATAAAAGACGGAGACACTGGCTGTAGCTGAGATTAATCAGGGCCCAGAAGTGGAAGGGTCTTACAGGACACTTGGCTAAGTCCCCTTCTTCCAGTTCCATAGCCACGTAGGACCCCCTTCTGCTCTGTAATTGGCAGTCCCCCTTGGTCACTCTCAACAGTGGCCAGCAATCTTCAGATATTTTAAATTCCCCGTACTGGGATTTAAAACTTAGTTTTCCGTCATTTCCAATGATAAGACAAAGGAGTAGTGACCTTTTTCAAATTCTGAAATCATCAGTGACACCCCCACCCCCAGCCTCCCAGAGAATCAGAGAGACTATGCACAGAGCCCGGAAATCTTGCTCCCCGGCCGCCCTGCTCTGTGTTGCGCTGCAGACAGCCACGTGGTCTCTGGGGGAGGAGCGGCTGGGACTTCCTAGGACTGGCCGTCTTTCCTGGTCCTACCAGGTCGATTTGTGTGTAGCCACGGGACTGCAGGATCCTTGTCAGACCTCTGCACACATGGCCTATTTGTATGTCATGCTCACGGGGTTTCTTCTCCTGTCCAGGGGGAGCTATGGCCTTTGTTCTTGACCATTTCACTGTTGGCTTCTGTCCACTGGCCTGCCTGCCCAAGCCAAGCTGGTTACCCATGTGTCTCTCCAAAGTGCCTGCAGCAGTTTGTCCTCTGCCTTCCCAACCCATTCCTCTCCTGGACATACACACACAGTAATCCCCCCACCCCAAACATGCTTTATAGTCCAGAGGTGGTTTTTAAAAAAATATTTCGATGTATTTAACCGCAGCAAAATTGTTCTGCGGCTCAGACCCTCAGCCTGAGGACTTGTGCTGAGCCTGGTGCACAGTGAACATAGGCGGAAAAGCAAGAGTCAGATGTGGGGGGCGAATGAGACAGTACTCGGTTAGTCAGGAGTTCTCCTGGCTGATGGTAGTGGCCCCCCGAGGTGCAGTGTTCTGGGCTTCCAAGAGTGGGGCACCTCTTGTCAGGAAGGTGAGGAGTCCAGAGGGAACTGGGAATTCTCCAAGGAACTTGTTCTGTTTGCAACCACTCCCTCACTTCAGCAAAGCCATGAAACTCCCCGCTGCCCGCCCCCACCCCACCCTGCAGTTTCTCCAGAGATCCCATTCCCCAGGCAGAGTCAGAGACTGTCTTCTGGGGTCTTCTCAGCTAGCTGAATCAAAGCCCATGGAAATAGCGGGTTTTCCAATGAGGTACTTGCAAATATAAGTTCAGAAGCATCTATACTGTTGGGAAAAAAAATACGTGTGAATTTTAGGGATTTGAACATGTATATTTTTAAACAAACAAGAAAGGAAACTCATAGATCCCTTAAAAATACACTCATCCATACCACACCAAGTCAAGTGTTGCTTTCCCTTTTTTTTCCTTTCCCTTCTTCCCTCAACAACCTCCTGCTACTTCACAGTGTAGGGTTTTGGGGTTGTTTTTGGGGTGGGGAGGCAGGGAGTATTAGCTTAATTTGAGTTTTTATAAACAGCATTTGCTTAAAGTTAGATGCAAAGATGCAATACTTACATGATATCATAATCAAACCCTTTACCTTGTCCTGAATCCTGACCATTCACTTGCCTTCCTGGAGCGCCCCCTCCCCCTTCAGTCTGCGCGCAACCACACCTCTTCTCCCGGAATGCAGCACTTAGCGCCCTCCGCCTGATGCTGTTCTCTGCCCCTGTCCCTGCCCCAGAGCCTGCAGTGCCAATAGCTCCACTGTGTGAGGTCTCCCCCTCAGTGGGCTTCCTCCAGCTTCAGGGATGTTGGTGGCCCCTAAACCATCCTGCAGTGCTGGGAACCAGACCCCAGGAAGTCCCCGTGGAGAAAACTTCTTCCTCTCCCACCTTCCAGCTCTAACTAGAAATGGAGCCCACTGCCCTGTGGCAGGGCCTGGCTAAGTCTTTCCCCAGCCCAGCGTATGACCAGATTCATTTCCCCAAGTGCTTTCTCACAGAGGATGAGTTTTGGTTTAAGCGGGTTCATTTTTTTGAGAATCTGCTGAGTGCTTCTGGGAATGAGAAATGTGGGTTTATATTTCTGGTGCTTATAGAGTGTCAGGTTTTCTGTTTGGTTTTGTTTTCAACGAAACATTTGGCCCCAGAAATTCAGTGCCTTGGAGCCAAGTTGCCAAGGGCCTCCCTGCCAAGGGTCTGCACACGGCCCTCTCGTCCGAGTGCGCGCCTGGACAAAGGCTCCTGCCCTGCTGGGTCCTGCGGCTGCAGGCAATTCTTCCAGCCTCCATCGCAGTTCGTCCTGGGCGCCAGCTCCTCTGGGGTCTGCTTGGGCATTGCTCTTTGCTGCAGCTGTTAGGAATTCATGTCACTGAAGGATAAGCATCTTAACTGAGAGAGAGAGAGAGCGAGCACGCGCGCGAGCACTTTGGTGCAGGCATTTGTACCTAAGAACAGGAAGGGAACAAGGGTAGGACCCGGGACAGTAGTACTGGGCCAGCTAATTCTTCTTACCCCTCTGACAGCTGAATCTAGAATTCAGGGCTCCTCTCAGCCAGAGGGTTGCCATAGCAATGGGATAACTGTGAGGAGGGAGCACATTCAGTGGCTCTTCAGAAAGAGCCAGTTGGTTTCATGCTCATGAAACTGGGGGAAATCCTAGACCCAGTGGGGCCCCAACAAAGTGTAACACTTGAGGAGACACCGTCGCGCTCGAGAACTGCTCTTTCTCTCCCTGGCTCTCACCAGAACTTCAGCATCACATGACTAATAGGCATGCAAAATTAGATGTCTCTAAGCAACAGACTACCTCCTCTTGGCCCCCTCTGGGCAGGGCAGCGGAGCCAGCCGGCCAGGAGTCAGGGTGAGGGGAACAGCCTTAAAGACCCATGGCCCCTTGGAGGAGAACAGCAGAGCTACTAGGGCCTTCCCAAACCAGCTAGGACTTGTGTACCATCCCGGGGCTCAAAGAGGAGGTCACATATACCGCCCGCACCCCGGCAGTGAGTACTCTTGATTCTGGGTCCTGCTAGCAGCTGTACTTTGTTTCTTCAAAGGGGAGTGGATCCGCCGGTCCACATGGCTTATGCCTCCCTTTTGCCCCAAGCTTCACCCAGCAGGTCCTGGACCCTCAGCCTAGCTTGCTTCCTTCCAGCATCCTGAGCAGCACCCGAATCTTGTTTGAGACGGATTCATTTTAGCCAGCGACTCCCCATTCCCCTGTGTGCCCAGTGCACCTGGAGCGTCCACTGCCCTTCATCTGTATCCCAAGGCTCACTTCTCTGTGACTTCCCGGCTGTCCTGTTATTTCCCACCTCATGCTTTTCTTTTCAGCTGAACCTTATTCACAGTGAAATCAGTAATTTAGCCGGCTTTGAGGTGGAGGCCATAATCAATCCTACCAATGCTGACATTGACCTTAAAGATGACCTAGGTAATTGGGGATGGGGTTTGGCACTGCCAGCTGTCAGATGAAAAGTTATGGAACCCAGAATTTAGGCTCCTCATCTCAAACTTCAGGTGGGCAAGCCAAATTCCCAAATCCGAGATGGACATTGGAGGGTAAACCCTGAATGTTTACTCACTCCGAGCCATTTCAAATGGAAATGTCTGATGACGTTTCATTAAGTGCAATTGGCTACTTTCCCCTTGATTGTCAATAGATTGCCATCTAAATTCTCTTCCATAGTGATCATACTGACTGCTGGTTACTTGGGAGGGATTTTTTAAAAATGTGTTTGTTTTTTTTTAGAACTGAAAGATCTCAGGTTGCTACAAAATGATAGTTTCTCCATTTAAGCCTTAATTAGAAATGACAAAGCTTGAACGCACTTGAAAAGGAAAAGACAAACTGCATCCGTATATTGTTGTCTTGACTCCACCAGCAAATTGGTTTCCCCCAAATTTACCACCTACTCAGTTTTTTCTACAACCGAAAACAGTATATGGCTGCATGCCAACTTTATGAATTATTTGATTATTAGAGGATGATACTAAACAGAAGGGCAGCATCTCTGTCTGAGTGAGTTCCTACAGAGGAAAACTCTGCCCCAGAGCCATGGTGTCTCCATGGCTCGGGGCAAGCGAAGAGGTACCCCTCAGGTGTCCCAGTCTGTGGCTTGATGTTTGCACAGAGGAACTGTCAGCTCAGGGACTCAGTGGAGGCTCCTGTCCACTTAGCTGTGAGCCCTGCCAGGGGCAGCAGATGAGCAGATGCCCAGCTGGGGCAGCCTCCTGCCTGATGCTGACCTAGGTATGTTTTAAAAGCCTTTCATTCCCACCTTTGGCTACCTTTGTCAGGTGGCAGCATCTCTTACTGGCAGAGATGCTCATTCTAGAGCCTGGGCCCAACCCTCACAAACTAGGTATAATTGTGGGCTGGAAACAAGGGAACGGGGACTCAAGAATGCCCTGCCCGAACTCATTTTCCATCCATATACTTTCTTTGTACAGATATTTTCTGTAAAAAAAAAAAAAAAAAAAAAAGCCACAAGCTAGAAAAAGCAGGGATCGTATCCAAAGTACATTTTATATGTAAAATACATGAAAATAAGATGGACTCGAATAAATGGCAGACCTGGAAAAATATTTGTGCACGTTGAAGGGGATGATAAAGGCAGTTCTCTATGCACACATACTGTTTTCTTGGTGTTCAAGAGATGTCCCTCGCAGACAAAACGATGCGTGTCCCAAGACTAAAACTGCAGCCCTGAAAGCTTCGGCCGACAAAATGGAGAAACTTGTCGTTGTGGTTGGCCTGATAGTCCACTTTTTTTTTTTTAAACAGATGCCATGTTTTTAGTAGTCTTCTCAGCGGGGTACCAGTTTTGTAGGCTTTTGCGAAGTGAAATGGGGCATTCGTTGTTTTGTTATTTCTTTTAATCTTTGGAAATGATCTCATGTGTGTGTTTCTCTTTTTTTGGACATGTCATTCAAATGTTTAATTTAAACATGTCACATTTGATATTCCTCCTCCTCCTCCTCCTCCTCCTCCTCCTCCTCCGCCTCACCCCCATCCACATGTGCGCACACTTCGTGGACTGATTGCCCCTTGGGCTCATATGTTGGAATCGACCAGGTAGGCCAGCCCTGCCATTGGGCATTAGTAAATGTGCCTGTGCGTGGGTCTCGGTCCAACACAGTTGATATACATTTGTTTACCTGTTATAGTTGCAAGTTGTACAGGCTGACATTGCCTCGATCGACAGTGATGCTGTCGTTCACCCGACAAACACTGACTTCTACACCGGTGGTGAAGTAGGTAATGCCTAGCCGGGTGCTGCCGAGTGTGTGTGTGCATGGTCAGTCGGCCGCCGCAGACAGCTTGATCCTTTGACAGCTAATGCAGGGCTGCATTCATTTCACACTTCCAGCTGTCCTGACCTTCCCAAGGTCTCCCGTCCCTGGGCTGTGAACACGAGAAACCACAGCTAGTTGTCAGCCAGGGTGCATCACGCAGCTCCCAGGTGGGGCACACTTCTGGTTTGGGAGCTGGTTCGGCAACATCATTTCGGCATTTGCTTCACGAGGCACAGCTTTGTTGGAGACTGGGTTCACCCTCGATTTCAGCTGCGAGGGGGATGCAGCCAGGTGGGCCGAGTGGCTTCCAAGACCACTTCGGTGCTGTCTGTGGACCAGACACACACGGATGCCAGGGCACAGGTCTCTGTTCCCCCGACCCCCACCCCCACTTCAATGTCAGAAGCACGCTTCCCTGAAGATGGCCTTAAAGCCTCAGGGGCATGTTGAGAACACACTGGGCTTCTCAGACTTTAGCTGCACAAAAGTCATCTCATTCTGGTGTGGGATCCCTAGACGATCCTAGACCCAGAGAGCCCCTTTCTGTTCACTTGGCTTGTGGCGCTCACCAGCAGAGGGCGGGGTGGGGGAGACACAGGGTCAGACTGCGAGCCCGCACTGCAGCTGCAGACTTGCATGAATGGCGGGGAGTACCCTGCTTGAAGAATATGCTGCCGGGCTTCCGTGACCAGGGGGCCGGTCCGGATGTTTTGGCAAGAAGGCACAGGGTTAGAGCTAGGTGGCAGGGGCTTGAATCCCAGCCTTGCCGTTTACCAGTTATGAGGGCTGGGCAAGTGACTTAACTCCTCAGTGCCTTGGTTTCCCTATCGATGAAAGAGTGATCATGATGAGAAGGACGTTCTTATAAGCAAAGCACCTTGTTTTGTGCCTGCCCCATGATGGGTGCTTCCTGCCTGGTCTCACCCTCATGTGCAACTAGGGTTTTACCAGTAGGTGTGCCTGTCCCGAGAGCAGCACGCTGGCTGTAGATTTGAACACCACTTCCTAACGCAGTGCCCTTTCTAAGAAAGGGCAAAAGTGAAGTCAGCCTGGAGGCTGAGGCTCCCGGGATTTTCCCGAGTGTCCCAGACACTGGAAGTACAAACAGTGTAGCCATTTGAGGCTGTCCAGCTCTGTTTAGTGTCACTAGCAAAGTCTGCCCTAGCTACCGCGATTTGGGCTGGTTGCTCTCCTGGGCATTTTGGATCTCAGACGTGGATGGAAAAGACACACTGGCCACTGGCTGGGAAGTTGGGACTCGCTAAGGCGTCCTGGCCAAAATGAAATCAGGCTGTAGGCAATTAAAATAAACTCCACTTTCACAAGATCTTGGAGGAGTTTAAGAGCTCCTAAGTCAGGCAGCTTAAGAGAAAGATACTCCCTTTCTTAACCAAATGAAAACTTGATGGGAGGGAAGTACTTATTTGGAGGAAAATAAACAGATCGGCAAAGGGCTTATCTTTCTGCCAGGAGTGACTAAGGCCTGGGTTCACCCTGCCATCCAGGACTTGGAATGAAATGGGAATGAGCAAGCTCCCAGGGCAAAAGGTAGAGCTGGAGGCTCTGAGATGGGGCAGGAGCGAGTTTTGGGGTGACAACCTAGTCCTTCCAGAACCATGATCACAACTGGTCTCCTCAGAATCGTGACAGTGCTAATCCTTTGCCCTGTGATGTGCTTGCCCTCGCCCCCCCGCCACCCCCCCCAAGATGTACAGGGGAGGCACGATTAGCCTCGGTGACCTCGCTGTCACCTGGCTCCGAGAGCTTGCCCAAGGTCACGTGTCACATCACTCACAGACACTGTCACAGCTGGAAAAGAACCTCAGCCGGTCTAGACAGCTTTACTGGCCGAGGAGGACCCCAAATGACTGTTCTGGAACCCAGGTCTTCCAAAGCTCACCTCAGTGCTTTTTCTCAGTGAACCAGTCCAGACTAGTAGTGAACCCACCTATCTTTTACATTTTCCAAAAACAATGACAAACCAGATTCCTTCGTGGTCTCAATTGGTGCTAGCTCCCACTTGGATGTGTGAGAGGGGAAAAGAGGAAGCTAGGACATTTCTCCCACTGGGTGTGAAATTCCTGAGACCCCGAGACTGCTGGAAGAAGGAATGCCAGTGCAGGAATGCTTAGCCCCGTGATTAACTCTTTCCCATCACAGTTCTTTCTAACAGTGAAATAGACCACAGGCTTAGCCTGACATTTGTCCAAGCCTAAATTTTCGCTTAGGCTGTTTTGAACACTGATACTTATGCCTGCTTTCTAAGCATGAAATAATGTTCTTGTTCTCATGGGAGTAACACATGTTTACGCTTGGGGGCAAAGAAGCCAATTGCTTTACGATTAACCCTGAAGTGGAGCCTAAAAAGCAAGAGTCTTCCATGATGAGTGTTGACAATACAGTTGAAATGGGCCTGTTTCTTGTTACAAAGTACACGTGTGTCTACATGAACATGTGCATACATATGTGTGTGTAGGGGTCCCGTCCTGATCGCGGTGATTGCCTGCAACCTAGGGTTCAATTTTTAAGTTTGGGAAATGCATTGAGTGTATTTTAACTTGCAAGTTTCACTTCTAATTAAAGCAAGATTTAATTACAAGTAAAAATTTTAAAGTAAACACTCTTCCTAAGATGAAACACCTTTAATGCTACATCAGCCCATTTTCTTAATACCGTATGCTTTAGAAAGAAGTTGGCAGTATTAATACAGTACTGATTTTACTTTGCCTTCCAAATTTCTCAGTTTGCCCCCAAAGAGCATGTCTGATAGAGAATGCAGACCTAACATAGCTCCGCGTAGAGCAGACTTGTTTCCCTCCCTGGAGCTTGAGAACCCGTCAGCAGGGAAGGCCAGGCCAGGCGTGGTGGACAGCAGTGTTTGGGACCCAGCAGATTCAGACTTAAAGGTTCATTTTCCTCAGTTGCATGATCTCCCGAGTGAACCCGTAATTGGGCCTCACTCCCCCGGGTCGTCTCCTTCAAGTCTGCACTTCCTGCAGCATGGAGGTGGCCATGGGGCCTGACCCTGCTCCCTCACGCCCACTCAGCCACCCTCTGTGATGCTGGCCTTTGTCAGGAATGTGCAGCAGATGCCAGAGTGGTTAGAAGTCTCTGGAGTGGATGTATTTTCCCCTCCTGAGTGCTGTGCCATTTAAAGCGCCCGTGACTGCTTTCCAACACAGGCGAAGGCGTGAGGGTATAGAGTCTCGGCTAATGGGGGATGTTGGCTTCCCTTCCAAAGCATCCCATGCTAATCTCTCCCCAAAAAGCTGGGCCTTCTCTCAGACATCTGAGGGCTCCCCCTGGGTGACGGCCTGCTGGTCACGTGCATTCATGCACCCCAGACTTGCTGCCAGTCAGTGCCTGCGGTTCCCCCTGGTGCTGATGGGTGACCGTGCCCGGGCTGTGTGTGCTTCCTTCCCGATACTTCCCGGGGTTAGTTCGCTCCTCTAGAGCCAGTCGGCCAGGTTCCTCTAAGATAAACAGACCTAGTCACAAAAGCGTGAATAATCCAAAGAGAATTTGGGCCGGTGCACTCCGATGCGCCCTGACTGACACCGCAATGTGCCAAGTGCAGCTTAGGATTTTCCAAGATAAACGGTGAATCTTAAGGGGAGTATTTTATCCTCTTGTGAGGAAAAGTACTTTAAAATGTGCAAAACTGATGAATCAGAGCTTAAGGAAGACTGAGACCCCATTTTGGCCAAACCTGAGAGGATGAAGACGTCACTGGTTTTGAACGCGGTTGGCTGTGCCACGCGGGCCCTGTAAGCAGCGCGTGACATGGAGGCTGGTCATCTTGTGTGGGCACTCGGCTTTCACGGCAGGAACTGACCACTCAGCAGGACCCCTACCTCAAGAAAAGGGGCTGCCTACCTCCACTGGATTTAATCTTGAAGATCTGGCCCCGAACAGGCAGTCACCTTCCTTTCGTGCGGTACAAGCTCGCCTTTAAGCTCTGCTTCTGATGTTGCCTTCCTTTACCTAAAGTGATTCTGAGTCATTAGTGTGATGAAGGAAATACTGTCTGAGGCCCCCCCCTTTTTTTTTTTTTTGTATTCACATATGACGCCAAAGCTGCAAAATAGGAACAAAGCATGGTAATAACGCTGGTCCAGAGGTGGCCAAATTTGGATGCTTCTTCTGGGCCTGCTGCCAAGAGCAGACCTGGCTCCCTAATGGGAGCATGGTGTGCTTCCCCTACAGCCTCCTTACTCAGGGGTTCTCTCCAGAGACAGAGAAGAAAGTCTAGGGGAGGCCTAAGCCTCTAAAGCCAACACCACCTGGTTTCTCACAGCAATGAAAAGCATGCAGGTCAGGCACGCTTGCAAGCAACAGGTGTGTCCCATGTCCCTCACATCTCTGGCCTATCTCGGATTACTCCGAGTCACCCCCAAATGTGGGACAGCAAAGACTGCTCGGTGGCAATTGGCCAGTTGGATCCTTTCTAAATGTCACTTAGTTGACTTAACCAAGGCTTAGTTCGTGTTTTGCAGCCGTATGGAAATTTAGCTGGTCAGATCATTGGAAGTCTGTAATCACCTGACATGCTAAGTGTCTGTCTGTGCCCCGAGATGCAAGAGTGGCCGTCTGACCTCACCGTGTCCTTGTCTAGGAAACACGCTGGAGAAGAAAGGTGGCAAGGAGTTTGTGGAAGCTGTTCTGGAGCTCCGAAAAAAGAACGGGCCCTTGGAAGTCGCTGGAGGTGAGCTGGGGAAGGGCGTGCCTCGTGTGGCATCAGGAGAACCGGGTCGTGAGGCATCTTGGGAGTTGAGAGGTACATGGCCACGCACACCTGTGTCCAAGCTAGAGCCACAGGGAAGCCTGTCAGCTTTATGACGTGGACTTAACCACATGCAAATTGTCAGGGGGAGTTTAAGGGTTGTGCAAACTGCCCTTCCACTTTTTTTCTTTATTGCTCAAAAGAGCTTTTGAATGTTTGATGTCTAGACCTCTCATTTTAAGGAATTACAGCAGCCGGGTTTGGCAAAGCTAAGAGTCGAGGCTTGTCGATAGTAATACTAAGCCATCTGCAGAAGTGCTGGGGAAACATGCAAATGAACCCTTTTCATTCAGCCATCGTGTTTTTAATGGGAAAAATAGAAGTAGACATTCTTCATTTGCCAGTCATACCTTTCCTGATACCAGGGGTAAGAAAATGGCTTGGAATCTGATGTAGGAAGAAAGATTGCTAAGAGCTAGAGGTAGGTCGTCCTTCCGCTGCTGGCCTGGATTTTGAAACATGAGGTGGTCAGAGGGGTATGGCATCAGGGTAGAGGGCGTTTCCAAGCCCTTCTGGGTATTGCCACCGAAGTCCCGTATGGAACAAGGGAGGACCCTGCATTATTAATTACCCACCCAGGGGCTCCTGGCCTCTTCTCAATCCCTTCCTGGCCCCTCTCTGTGCCAGCCCAGAGGTCCTTCCTTTGGGTGACCCTCGGAGCTGTGACGAGAGGCAGTCCTGGTGCTACCACGCACCCAAATCAGCTGGTGACACCTGAGCCACAGCTGAGGCAAACCCCTTACATTTAGCATGGCTGAAGACACATTTGCCTGTTTTATTAACTCATTTTGTTCTTGATATTAGCATCTGTTTTACAAGATGTTTTAAAATACTTCAGAAAGGTTGTATAAAACACAGCCCTGCTCCACTGTCCAAAGATGATCCCTGTTAGGATGTTTCCTTCCAGTCTTTTCCCTTGTGTCATTTGGCCGTGACTGCTCCCACGGCCAGTGCGTAAACCCCCCAGTCTCCCGTTGCCAGAGGTCAGCACTTCATCCCAGAGTTCTTCAGGCAGGGAGCAGAGCCAAGACTCAAACTCAGAGCCGTGTCTTGGCTCAGAGCTGTTGCTACCGCCCCGTGAGAAACTGCCCACAAATCACGCTCTCCCCGTCTCCACTAGCGTCACAACCTTGACAGCCCTACCCCCGAGGACGGTTGTCCCTCAGCAGACAGGCTCAGCACACAGTCAAACGACAGCGGTGGTGTGGAGACCTCAGGGGCTCTCGTGCAGAAGCAGAGCAGGCAGCACTCACCACACCCATGGACCCACAGCCTCCCGCTCTGCCGTGCATCTTGGGGGACAGGGGTTGCAGAACCTGCTCTGGGAGACCCCGCACTGACGTGTCACCCTTGCTGGGGGCAGCACATTGGAGGCCAGGCTCTTTGGATCTGATGAGGGGCAGAGCCTGAGGGCGGAAGCTGGCTGTGGGGTGGACATGGAGAGTTAGACAAAGCAGCTCTTTCAGGACCAGAGAACAGTAGCGTCGTGGAAAGAAGTTTAATTCTGTGCACACCAAGGGGGATCGGGGAGGGAGAAGGGCACCGGAACTATTATCAGTCATGTTACTTAGCGGTTCAGGAAACGGAGCTGCTTTCCTGATAGGTTTATTCTGAACTGTGCCGGGGGGGCAGGGGGCGGATTTATAGCTATGTCCTCATTATCTGTACTTGAGTCCACTGGAGGAATGGGGCTTGGAGTCCCCAAAAGGCAAACTTGAGGCTGCCAACATTGTGACATACTCGGTCAAGTGAGGTGGTTCAGACTCTGCCTCTGGGAGGGTACAGAGAGAGCTCACTGTCCTCTTGGCTAACATTCCTGGTGGTGATGCATCCTAATGCCAACTTTCCAAGGGTGGCCCTTGGCCCAGTGTCTCCCCGAAGAAGACTAGCTGGGGAGCAGCCCCCCGGAGGTGTCTGTGTGGGGCATCTGATGCTGTGTGCCTCGCAGAGGAACAGAACTCACTGTTTCTGTCCCATCCCCTCCAGCTGCTGTCAGCGCGGGCCACGGCCTGCCTGCCAAGTTTGTGATCCACTGTAACAGTCCGGTCTGGGGTGCAGACAAGTGTGAGGAACTTCTGGAAAAGACGGTGAAGAACTGCTTGGCCCTGGCCGACGATAAGAAGCTCAAGTCCATCGCGTTCCCATCCATTGGCAGTGGCAGGTAAGGACACACGGCTTGTGACGTCATTACTGGATATACTGATCTGCATATGTGGCCCATAATCATGGAGCTCTGGCTGGTACGAGGTCCGCTGAGGCTGTCCTCAGGCCACCTGATGCGTTGAGAAGGTAGGGAGTAATACAAACATGAAGCAATGGTGAACAGCAATTGAAGGGACACAGTGAGACAGGAAGCCCGAGGCCAATAGAAATTTCCGGCGTGACAGCAAATGTCAGCACGGGAAGGGGCCTCAGGGTGTACTGGGACCATCAGAGATGGTGGCTGAGAGAGTGAGCCTTGCAGGACACTAAAACTCCCATGTGGGGTGAGTGGAGAGGACAGGGCAGGTGTGAAGGCTGGGGTGCTCGTGACGAGAGCCCCCTCCCACAACCCCACCATTCTCTGCCTCTCACCTTTGTTCTCCCAAGCGTCCTTGCCCTGCGCACTCCGCCTCTGTCTCCCCGTCCTGCGGTCGAGCTCAGGAGGGCTGGGCCTGAGTGGGCACTTAAGGAACCGTGAAACAGGGCTGGGCCCAGCCTACCTCCCAGCCCTGAACTATCCACGGTAGGCTCTGGGTGTGCACTAGCCGAAATTAAAGGAGCTCTGAGAAGGGAGACGGCTTTGGGAGCTCCGTGGCATGCTGAAGAGGCCGTGCCCCGCCCCCCCGCCCATCCCATCACGGGGTCGTCCCAGAAGGCTCGCTGTCTGGGTTGGGCACCGAAGCCAAGGGAAACGGGCCTTCAGAGGCTGCAGTGTGGACATCTTGGGCCCGACAGAGGCCAGAACCCCGGACTCTGTCTTCGCCGTGGCGGCACCTGGGGCATCCCATCCGGACGGTGCACCTCCCTGGGTCTCTGCCGTCAGTCCCTCCCAGTGCCCCAGGACGACAGGGCTGTGTGACGACACCACACCAACTTCCCTGGAGCCCGCAGGCTGTGCCGGGTGAGCCTGAGTATGGATCCTCAAACCCCTTTCTCGCCTTTCTAGAAAGCTCCTCTTTTCAAAGCACTCCTCTTCCCAACCCATGAGGAGGACAGAGAGTGGAGTTTGCTATTTCCGTCTTGGGCAAGCTTTGTAATGGTGCCGTCATCCCGAACGCTGCCATCACCGAGGTTCTACCCCTCCAGTGACAGAGCTAGCTAGCCCTGGGCAGGCGTCCTGTCTCCTCAGCCTGGGACACTGCGCCTGGAAGGCCTTGCCCCCAGGCAGACAGGCGCCGGCCCTGTGCCCCAGGGCCTCCTGGAGCGCACAGCTGCCGCGTAGGGCTGGCAGGACTTACCCAAGGACGGATATGGGGGG
This sequence comes from Zalophus californianus, assembly GCF_009762305.2. Lineage (NCBI taxonomy): Eukaryota > Metazoa > Chordata > Mammalia > Carnivora > Otariidae > Zalophus > Zalophus californianus. The sequence goes on along the minus strand of NC_045599.1, from coordinate 28,648,879 downwards.
AGAGCTGTGACTAGCGCCTCCGTCCGTGCCCACCTCCAGCAGCCGCAAGGCCCTCCCAGGCTGCACGGGCCTCCCCTCCCCCTCCCTGGTCCTGGAGTTCCGAGCAGCCCTGGTGTCCGGTACCAGGTCCTACCTGAAGTGAAGGGCCCTCCGTCCTCTGTGCTCGTGCAGTGCGCTGTGTCCTCGGGCTTACTAGCAAAAAGAAGCTGGAGCACCCAAGCCGCCATGTCCCCACAGTATGTGTGGGGGGAGAGGAACCCGCAGGGGAGAAGCGAAAGCTCCCACCAGCTCCCCGCCCTGTGGATGCGGAGTGCCACTCTACCGCCGAAGTCAGGGACGTCCGGAGCTATGTGATGACCCACTCGTTGGAGAGTTGCTTACACTTGGAATCACTACGCTTTTTCTGTCTCTTCTCTTTTGCCAAAAGCCTATGTTGAACGTGACTGTAAAACACTTTTAAATGCCTCTTAAAAGCTAAGGGAGATAGAGCATTGGAAGCCCCTCGGGCAGTCAGAGCACGTGGCAGAGCCAGAAGCGAGCGTCCCAAGGGGTCAGCAAGCACCCCGCAGCTTGAACGTTCCCCAGAACCAGGGAGATGAGTAATAGGTGCCAGAGACCATTCAAAACCATTTTTGACAAAGTGCTTGTGAACTAGAGTGTAAGTAGCCAGCTTCCTGCTTCTCCCACCTCCCATAAAAAGTCAGTCTGTTCTTCGGCACTGCGCTGCTGTGTGACCTTGGCTAAATGAGTTAGCCTCTCTGACCCTGGCCTGCCTTATCAGGGAGCAGGGCTCTGGGGACGGCCCTTCCGCACAGATGGCTCCGAGGCTCAATTAGTGCTTCGGATGCACTTTGATCTCCTCTGATGAAAGGTGCTTCTGAAGAAAGAAGCAATAGGAGCCTTTACTGGAGGCAACAATTTCATATTCTTTCATAGGGGTATTGGGAAACTTTTAATTGAAGCATAAAAGTAATTCTCTACGGTTTTCACAGAGTAAAAAGTTTTTTAAAAACAATCAATTGGAAGCTTTTAAAGAGGGCAGAATGCCAAAGGCAAGCACGTGTGCTCAGCCCCCAGCCCCACATCTGTCGGGCAGACCTGGCCCCACGGAGCAGTGTAGACAGCCGCCCTGTCTTTCATGAGCAGAGATTGGGATTACACCAGAGCCGGCCCGTAAATCACAGTGGGTTTTAGGAGGGGAAATAAAACAGCTTGCTTGTGGCATCCAGTGTCTCCGGCATAAAAGCCCCGTTGGAATTAAAACGGTATAAATGCAAACATGTTGGTAAAGAGCAGTGGGAACACTTTCTCTCCGCCAAGGCCCAGCCCGTGGAGGAAGACTGCAGCTGTGCGCTCCCTCCTTCCAGCCCACTGGCCCCACGGCCTACCGTCGAGCCCACTGGAGCCCAAGGCTGGCCTTGGGGAAGCCGCCTCTGGCATCTGGACATCCTGTCCGTGGGCACTGTGGTCACAGTATTTATGGATACCCCCATTCTGTCAGCTCTGTTTGACATTCGGGGGTGACCCGTCTCTGGAGGGGTAGTATAAAGGGAATAGGTACTTTGGGGCTTTGATTAAACTCTGCTTAGATTTATGAGCTTAAAAGAACCGCCAGGTTTTTTTTTCAAGCTACCATTTATGGGTATTGCTTGAGTCCCAGGTACTATGCTAAGCCCCCGGTCGGCATTATTGCCCCACTGGCATTAATTCTACTCAAAGTAAAAACAAACAAACAAAAAAACAAACCAAAAAATACGGAAGCTGAGAGGGGTTAACTCACTCACCTGAGGTGCCACAGCTTGGACTGGGTAGAGCCAGAATTTGCGGGGAAGCCCTTGGCATCTGTGCTGGTGAAATGAGGCACATGGAACCCCTTTCTTCTGTCCCCGTTGGTCAACAGACCCCTTTTGCCCTCCAGCAGATGGTCGCCCCACTACTTGAGCGCACTCTACACGAGTGGATTTTAGGGAGCCTTGGAAACCCCACCTTGGAATTCCCTGACCTCAGCCTCCCTCCACCCCGGGAGCGGGCCTTAGACGAGAAATCGGATGGAACTAAACGGAATGGGGGGAATCACTAGCCTAAATGCCGTGGAGTGAGAGAAGCAACAGGCCACAGTGGGCTATGCCCCCTGGCCCGCCCGCATGCCGTCCAGAACGACAGCCACTGCTCTCCCCTGATGGCCCGCTCTTAACCTCCGGAGAGAGTGGCCTTCGGGTGGGGCAGCTTGACACAGGCAGTTACGCAAAGCCACACAGAACACGGCAAAGGGGAAAGGCCCAGGAGCACAGTGTGAGGGGGACCTAATCCTAGCAGCAAAGTGACCACCCGGGGGCCCACCTTCCCAGCATCACCCAACCTTCCATGCCCTCCAGCCCTACCCTCTCAAAGACTGCCAGGACAGTTAGACAGCATGGAAACCCGAGTCCATCTAGAATCCACCTTTAATCCTGCCCTGCCTTCCAAGGCAAGCTCCCAGACTGTCTCCTCCAGAAGGTCTGCCTGCCCTTTTCCATCTCCCAGGACATAGCCTCTCCCCACAGGATTCTCCACGGTCCCTCATCAGCCTGTTCAACACCGCCCCTTGGCTAGAGTCCTTCCTGTGTGCCTGCCAGCCCCACAGAGGAGCTCCCTGATGGCAGGGATGCTTGGCGATGCCCCATCCAAGGTGGGGGCTCAGCAGTGCTGGAGGAACCCTCTTCTCTGATGTGGCCCTGGTGAGCCCAGAACCCCTGCCATCCAGGTAGAATGGAAAGACAACCAATATGGAGCCCCCGGACCAGGCTGACCCAAAGGGCACCAGATCAAGAAAGCCCCCGTGGTCCCCTGGCACCCATCTAGGGGAGCTGAGGCCCAAGGCCCTTGGGAAGGGCTGTCCCAGACAACTGGAATGACTTCAGGGGAAGCTCAGACATCTCCTTAGTCTGCTCGAAGTCGAAGACACTGGCTGCAGAGAAACTTAAGGCACAGGCTGGACCCACAGCCCCTAACAGGCCCCGTAGCCCCCAAGGGGGGGGTAGGAGGGACACCCACCTCTTGGGGGGCAGCAGCATCCTTGGCATCACCGCCCCGTGTACCCTTGAAATACCTCTAATGCTTGGAGAGGCTAACGCCCCTGCCCCAGGGCAGCTGGGATTCAAACCCCAATCTGACACTGGAGCAGAAGCCCCAACCCCCTCTTGCTCTGCTGTGTCTTGGGGGGCGGGGGGGGTCTCCCGTCTTCAGAAGATGGACAGAGTGACAGTCACAGGGGCAACAGGCCAGAGCTGGGGGAGGAGGGCCCAAAGACTTGGCCAAGCAGGGAGGGCCATTGAGGGCGGCTGCAGCGAAGCAACCAGCGGGGGGCCCAAGCAGCCAGGAAGCCGGGAGAGGGGCAAGACCCCACAGGCCATTGGTGCTCCTGGAGCTGGCCCCTGCCGCACCGGGGCCCCCGCGTCTCCCTGCCGCACCGTGCGTGCCGGCAGGAGCGGCTGACAGCCCTCCAGAACGACTAGGCATCGCAGACTGGCCAGCAGCTTTCCGGGGGCCTGAGCCCGCACGGTCAGCCCAGGGAAGGTGCAGAGGCCAGCACGGTCACGGGACCTGGGAGGAAGGCAGTTTCCCACCACGTGAGCCTTTTTGAAGTCCCTGCCAGACTCCCTGCTGGATAGATACTGTGACTGATGGGGACGCTGGATCCTGCTCACCACTCCCAGCCTCCTGGCACAGTAGGTGCGTTGGACTCCCCACCCCGCTTCCCCGGATGGGCAGCAAACCACAGAGGTAGGGCCTGGACTCACACCCTGTGTGGCTCCACGGCCTGAGCCCCGAAAGGCCCTGCTGCTCCGCCCAGGCCACCGCGTGCGCCTCAGCCACCCCTGATGTGAGGACACGGTTCCATTTTGCTACAGACACTTGGAACTGCGGCTTCGCGAATCCACTCCGAAGCCCTGACAACATAAGGAAAGCTCGTACCTTCCCCAGTCCTTCCCGGCGGCCTGTGCGGTCCGGAGCGGCCACAGTCCCGTGGCTGGCGTTCTGGAGGCCGTGGTTGCCTAGGACAGAGGGATGGGCTTGTTAACGGGAGGCGTTCCTGGAAACAAGTGAAACTCATTCATGCCCAACAGTGAGCTTCAAAGAGGACACCAGCCCTTGCTCCATCAGTCGTGGGGCCCACAAGGTTCGGATACTGCAGGCCTGACACCTCGGACCCCTGCCTCTCTCCCCCACTTACAGGTTCTTAACCGTGGGGCCCACCCTGTGAGCTCAGATTAGAAAGTCCATGCTGGCTCCATGAGAACAGTGGTGTTCTCAGAAGGTGTTCCCTCGACCTGCTGAATCGGACTCGCCTGGTGGAGCCCAGCACTCTGCATGTGGACAGAGAGAAAACTGAGAACGGCTGACGTAGAGGGACAGGAGAGAACCTCCCCTCACGGACCATCACACACCCCTTCTCAGGAGTCCGAAGCGGAGGGCATGGAAGGCTAGAGGGGGAGGTCTGTGTCACCAAGTGCTGGAGTCCGGCAGCGGTGACAGGCGTGCTCTTGGTCAGCAAGGGCAGAGGGACCAGAGTGTCTGCACAGCACCACCTGTCCCCCAGCTCGGATGCAGCCACCGTATGCGGGTGAGGGCAGTCAACAAAGCCGGGCCCCCGGGCCAGCCGGCGGTGCAGGTGCAGGAGGAGGTGGGCGGCGACCATCCGGCTGCTCAACAGACTGCAGGGAAATTCTACAGGCCCACACCTGAGGCCAGCTCACCCTGCAGGTGGGACGCAGACACGGATGGAAGGGCGCCCGCGCTGTGGGGAGCTGGGCTTCCAGGGCTGAGATCGACCCCTCGCGGCCCCGCTCAGCCCCCACCAGCCAGGCCACGTCCACACACGAAGCTCTGCGTGGTCCAGAAGCCCTCAGTGTTCCCTTGGCTGGAGCCCCAGCTACTTCCTGTCCTGCTGCAGCTTCCACGAGCTCCCTGGTCCTGCAGATCGGGCCACTGGCTGCCTCCTCCCCAGGCTTTTCTCACCAGAGATGACATGAGGGGCTGTGATCTGGCAACCCCTTTGGGCAGCAGCTGAACTTACAGCAGGAAAATAAATCTTGGCTCTTTGTGAGACACTCAAAAGGGGCCCTTATTCCAGTGACCCCATGACCCTGTATCTGCATAAAATCTGGCCCTGGTCCCACTCTCAGGAGTGGGACTGGGTGAAGGGCAGCCCCTATGCCCTCATGCACCCACCGTGGGTGTGAGTTGGACTCCCCACAACACTCACGGCTACACATGGTCCTGGCAACATCCTCACTGCAGAGGCCTTCCCCCGCCCCCCCCAACACACACAAAATGGAAGATCAAGTTTATGTCCTCCAGCACTTGTCATCACGTGCCTTGTTCCGGACAGCCTATCCTGTGAAGACTGTCAGGGTCCCTCTGTCAGGTGTAGCGAGAACAGCTGCTTCCCCAAACGAGCTTGCAGATCTGAGAGGGGATGGCGGGCGGGGGGGGGAATGCCTTGCCTTGTGGGTCCCACTTGTCTCCACGCACGGTCTCCACCACCCTCCATCCGCTCCCGCCTGCTGGTCACCCTTCCTCCTCTGGTGGTGGACCCAGCACCCAGGGTGGGCTCCAGAGGAATCTAGCTGGCACGCCTGGGCAGCTCTTCCTTCAGCCGCAGTCGGGCTCCGCATGGGCAGGCTCGCGTGTGCGGGCGGCCCTGTGAGTGCCGCCTCCGTGACGGATCCTTCACACCCCACTGTGGCCCACAGGCCACTCTGCACAGGCCGGGCACGTGCCCTGGGTGACATCCCTTGTCTGCTAAGAACGAGCTTCACTTGCGAGGCACCCAGAAGTCACTAGGGACCCATCTTCAAGCTGGGCAAAGCCCTGTTTGATGCAAAACGGGTCACCAGAGTGGTTTTCACCTGTGGCTCTGAGCTGCTGAGTCCCGACAACAATGGAGTAAGTGTGGCTCGCCAAGGGAGCCAGCGAAGATAGTTCAAAACTCCCAGGCACTGAGTGAGGAAGGCTCAGAGGGTTAAGAGAGACCCCGCACCTTACGCATTTGAAAACCTCTCACCTAGGGGCAGGTATCCCATCTGAAGGAGAGGTGCAGCCAGCACGGGCGGGTCGGCCCAGCACTTGGTCTGCCAACAGGGCGCCCAGGCTCAGGGGAGTTCGAAGGCTGTAGACTTGCCAATGAAAAAAGAAATCCCCATGAAAACGGGCCCCAGACTCCCACCCGAGTATCAGTCGGTAAGGATCTGAATCCAGGGCCACTGGCTCCAAAGCCCACGTTATTTCTGCCAGACTAGGCAAGCTGCTCTGTTCCTGCCACTGTCCCGGGTCACCTGGGTCCTGCACCTGCAGGGTTGACCAGGAACAGCCTCAGGCACACTTGGAGTAAGTGGTGTCAGTCTCTCTAGACCTCATTTGAGAGTCTTGAGAATTCTGCGCACCTACTCCTGCTGCAATTGCCACCTGACATTCATCTTAAGTGGAAATAGGTGTGAATTCCCAGCCATTTGGCCTGGAGACTCGGATGCTGTCCCTCGAGATGCAGAGCCCCCTTGGCCAGGAGTTGTTCCCTGCACCCGCAGCTCCCCTGGGCCCTGGCCTTTGGATGGTGCAAGCTGGTGTGTTCTGGGATGCACTCCGGGCCAGCAGCCCCGGCACCTATGAAGTCTCAGGCCTGCGTGAGGGGTGTAACCTTTCTACCTGTGTGCGTGAAGAACAGCCCTCCCCCACCCCCCGCCCCGGAGAAGCTCCGGCCTCCAGCTGTCCCAGGGAGTGAGACGCACAGCTGTGCGTCAAGCCCCCTGCCAGTCACGGGGGCACTGGGAGGGGAAACCTAGGAGCTCCCGCTACCCTTGGGAGACTTAATGCCTAAAACGCAGATCCTGCCTGTCTGCTGGTTGCTCTCAGAACACCTGGCATGTCCCGTTTCTCGGAGGGCACCTAGAACATTCTCCACGTCGTAGCTCTCTGCCCACTTGTTCCCTGGTGTGGCAGGTGCTGGCCTTTCTCATGCCTTTGTATGAGCAGCCATGGGAATCCGCCGGGAGGGGCCATTGAGGCAACGTGAGACAAAGCAGTACGCACGGCCTTGGGGGCCTCCGGGAGGGAGGGAGGGAGGGGGGCAGGGCGGTGGCCGCAGTGGTCTCTCTGGTTGCTGAGCACTTCTCTGTCCTGCAGGAATGGTTTTCCAAAACAGACGGCAGCTCAGCTGATCCTGAAGGCCATCTCCAGTTACTTCGTGTCAACAATGTCCTCTTCCATCAAAACGGTGTATTTTGTGCTTTTTGACAGCGAGAGTATAGGCATCTATGTACAGGAAATGGCCAAGCTGGACGCCAACTAGGCTGAGGAACTACAGAGCCAGCCTGCACCGTGCCCCCGCCTCCAATTTGAAAGAAAGAAAGAAAAATCCCCTTCACTCCTGTTGGGAGGCGGGACCCTTTCATTTCCAATTTTGCTCATCTAGGGAAAATAAGGTTTTGGTTTCCAGTTTAATTGTTTTTGACCTTCTAAAATGTTTTTACGTTAGCACTGATAGTTGGCATTACTATTGTTAAGCACTGTGTTCCAGACCGTGTCTGACTTTAGTGTAACCTAGGAGATTTTATAGTTTTATTTTAATGAAATCCTGCTTGACGCAGAACAGCGGGGAGAGCAGTGTCTTCTATGTGTGGCCGAATCCAGGAAGCCTGTTTTGTAACCGTGTGTCGTGGTGCTTTATTGTACACTCAGTGGCGTTCTTTTTACTATAATGTTCCTTTTTTTTTTTCCCCTCAAGAAGAAAAATCATGAATTTGCAGCAGACTTAATTTTTGTTTACTTTTTGTCTTAATGATGGATTTGAAAATGAAAGATTTAAAAGGCAGAACAGAATCTTTTGTCCTTAATTATATTTGCAATTTGGAATTTGTGTGAATTGATTTAGTAAAATGTTAAACTGCTGTTGTGACTGGCGTGTTTCAAGTTACTGTGCCCTTGAGCCCTAGGTGGGCTCCTCTCATCACAGGATGGGGGGGGGCGGGCTAGGGCGGGGCAGCCATCCACCCCCCACCCCCTGAAACACCACCGGGCCACTGCTGCCCGGACACGGGCATCTTCAGTCCCTGATGGCTGGGAGGGGGAGCTCATGTGAAGTCTCTTCTTCCACCCTTGTGACACCGGGCAAGGGTGTTCTCCCCATTTCATGAATGAGGAAGCAGATCTACCGAAAGCCATGCAGGGGGCAAGCGGCAGACTAGTATTCGAGTGCAGGTCTTTAGACTCTGAGCCCAGCTCTCTCCTGCCATCTGCGACGCCCCCTACGCCCCCCGCCCGATGGATGTTCTCTCCGGCTCATGGATGGGCCCAGTGTCCCTAGGCCTCTTGCCGAATGGAGCTGCTGAAGCTTCAAGTCCTCTACCCGGGCTGCATTGGGCCTTCTGTGCCTATAGGACAGGGTTCCTGCTGCCAAGAACATTCCAAGGGCAAGGGGCCACCACCAAGGTTCCCAAGATGTGCTGCCAGCTTTCTCGAGGCTATGGGTGTTTAGTGACGCAGATGACAGCTGATCCTTGAACAACGTGGGGGTCAGGGGTGCCAACCCCTGCACAGTTGAAAACCCCCCCATACTCATGACTTCCCCCAAACTTAACTACCAGTAACCTACTATTGACTGAAGCCTTGCTGATAACAGAGCCGATGGACATATTCTGTAAATTTCGTGTAGTATTTATACCGTATTGCTACAATAAAGAAAGTTCGAGAAAAAAAAATGTAAGCAAAGCAGAGGGCAGAGAAACTACATTTATAGTACTGCGCTGTATTTATCAAAAAAAATCCTCGCCTAAGTGGACCCGTACAGTTCAAACCCATCTTGGTCAAGGGTCAGAAATAGTTAGAAAGATCTCAGCTGGACCAGAGGGGCTAAACTTTTTGTTACCTAAAATCTGTTAGCAAAAACACAGACACTATTTGCTTCAAAAGGTACTTTTGCCTTTATCTAAATTTGCCCACAACACACAGAAGATCTCTTTAAAAAGATGATTAACATAACATAAAAAAGAATAAAATTAAAAAAAGACCTGCCTGCTTCTAAAATGGAATTTAACCAAGAGAAAGTATGCAGCACACTGCATATCATGGATGGAGGTAAAGGATCATTTTTCCTTTCAAAACGGTGCCTAATGAAACCAAAACAGACATCCTGAGCCATCAAACAACCACGCTTTTCAATGAAAAGGCAACTACTGCTAACTGAAACCTGAAAGATGATTTGTCCCAAGTTTCTCCTAAAAGTAAGGTGTTATTAAAATCTTCACCTTTTTTACCCAAGATCTCTACCGAGTCTAGATTTCCTACTTCTTGATGAGAATTTGGCAATAATAAGTTTATAGTTTATCGTGGTGTTTTCAAGAAGATGCCATCGCTTCCTAAGGAATACCTTCACACTGCTCGTGTGGACAAACCTTACTGTGCAGCCAATCACCCAAGAGCATTGATTCTGGAGGTAGAATCCGCGGTGTGCAGGGGGACGAGAAATAAGCAGGGCTAACGGGAGCTGGAAAGAGTGATCCTTTACTGTGTGCCAGGCACTGTCTTGAGCCCCATAAGGGCATCATTCCATTCTGTCCTAGGGTTAGTTCTCTGGGCAGTTCCCGTTATCAGAACCATTTTACAGCTGAGAACACTGAGGCTGGGAGAGGTTAAGTAACGTGCCAGTGATCACGCTGCTCGTGAGGGACAACCAGATCCAAATGCAGAGATGCTGACCACTGCGATCCCGGGCTCACTCTAATCAGCGACTAAAGAGATTCCAGGTCACCGCGGTGGTATTTCTAACTGAAACACAGATGGGACCCAGGGTTAAAAAGGTGCTAGGTGAATTGCATTTCTTCTACTTTGAAGAAGGGACCGCAGAAGCAAATCCTGTGTTTAGCAGGGCTCCTCCACTAGATGGCGCCAAAAGGACTGAGAAGCAACTAGAGGAAGGGGGCCGGTTTCTGCTCTCCCTTCCGCATGCCCAAAAGAGTAAGTTGCATTTGTCAGGATTTGCGTGAATTATTTACCATAATCACCTAAATGTTTCTAAACTTTCACTAATCCAAAGTGCATCTCGCCCCTGAGATGTGGGCTCATTGAAGAAATTCTTTTCAGTGAAACGGAGGAAAGAGAGCCAGCCAACTGCCTGGGATTCCCATGTCTAAACCACCCAGTTAGCTTTCAAAACCAGGATCAAAAATTGTTCTCTGATGTCAGCCTCATGTTTACAGGGAAAAAAGAAAACAGCTCATTACTTTAAAGAAAAGTTGGCGTAACTGCGAGGGAAACTTGACAGGCACACACGCTTCTATTCAAAAGACTGGTTGGCAGTTAGTGGAATTTACCGAAAATGAAATTATTCTGCTACCTGGGGGCCATGCAGCCCTGCGAGCTGGTGGTGGCACTAGGCAGACAACACCCCCCCCCAACTTGTTTCTGAGGAGCAGTCCTTGCCCTTGGCAGCGGGGGCTCCTCCCTGCATAATCCAGACAATAGCCTCTGCCTCCCCCAACTGAGATCTCACAGAGCTCCAGGGCTCCAACTGGCACGAAGGTGACAGTGATAACTACTGTGCGTGTACCCAACACACCCTGGTCCTCTACATCCGTTTCAGCTACTTCCCACGGCAACCCCGCAATGGTGGTAACACTATCCCTATTTTACAGATGAGAAAAGTACAACACACCCCTGTAGGTGAGGCGTATTCCCCAAAGTCACACAGGCCTCAGCGCTGGAGCTAGGATTTGAACCCAGCTGCCTGACTCTACAAAGCTCTCCCCACTCTATGTTATCTGAACCCCCAAAGGTGGCCCCTCCTTTGGTATGCACCCCCACGTTTCGCTCCAGTTAGGCAGAGGCCTTCTTGCCTATTCACTGACAGGTCCCGTGTGGCCAGCCCTGGCAGCATAAACAGAACGTGTTCGAGGACAGACGAGCAGAAATATGTATTTAAAGCAATCTAGGGGCCAGCGAGATTTGCTGGGTATTTATTACAAATGAGCCCTCAAACTGAGGCCTCTTGCAAGGGCAGATTAGACAGTGCCTCTGTCCAGCAGAGTGGGAGACCCAGAGCCATGCTTGCTGGACGCGCAGGGACTCAGGAGAGAGCTCACTGGCTCCATACGCAGGGAGGGTTCTGGGCCGCAGATGACCTAGACCTAGACCAGGACTCCCCAGGACAGGCTGCAATCTCCTAGGCCAAGAGAACAAGGGGTTGGGGGTGAGTGGCCAGACGACACACAGGCGTGGCAGCCCCAGCCGGGGTGGGGGCGGGGGAGCCACAGGGTCTGCGGGGGCCGAGAAGCCCAGACCTGCACCCCACATGCTGCCAGGTACCCCACGTCAGCCCGGCCCTGCCCCTGGTATGTGGAGCTGTCTGTCCGTGCCTGTGTTCATCTGGCAGAATTCCTCCTTCCCGTTCAGGGTCAGGCGGATAGATTCGGTCACAGCTACGGTCTGCCCTGACGGAGAAAAGGCGAGAAGCGAAGACCGGAAAACAAGAGGGGAGCAGTCATTTCGGTCTGTCGTCCAGTCTCGCCAATCCCGGTCCCGTCCCGAGGCTGGAGGGCAGAAGACCCGACTGGGCCAGTCAGGGCTGGGGGCAGGCAGTGCTCAGGCAGTTTCCTTACTTGTCACTCAGGCTGTGTCGTCAGTGCCCCTGGGCAGGCCGGGGGGTGGCCTGGCTGCTTCCTTCACTGGCAACCACGGTGTTTAATTTTCCTGGCCCGGTGCCACCGGCCAGCATTATCTTGGGAGCTGGCCTTGGTGTGGCCCCGGAGGGATCCCCGTGAAAGCACTGGGGTGGGAGGAGGGTCCTGGGCCCATCCCTGGCTGAGAAGAAAGGGAAACGCTCAATGGCCAGGGGTGAGGCCCCCTTTTCTCTGGCGTTTCTTCTATTTAGAACCTCACCCGTTGTGTTTGCTTCTGCGGGCCCCCTGATATCAAAATAATATCCCATGACCCTCCTGACAAGGAGGTAATAAAACTGCTCATTAACCCCGGCCCCCATCACTGCCCCGCCATGCTCCTTAGCAAAGGTGTGTAAATAGATTGGCCTTTCCCTGACCCCTAAAAATCAACTCAGCCGGGCCGCTTTGTCAAACTCCAGAGAGAGAGAGTGCTTCACGACTGCTCTCTCCGTGGAAGGCACTGTCCTCCACACACCCTTCTCCCGCCGAAGGGACTCTCACCCCTCCACGCCCCTGACACCCACGTTCTCTCTCTCACACAGTCCCTCACACACATCTAGAAGATTCCAGAGCCGTGCGTCAGCAGAGTGCAGATGTGAAGGACGTGCGGAGAAACGTCCACCTTGAGCGGGAGCATCTGGACTTCTGTCTCCCACAAAGCTGCTGAAATTTCTCCTCAGAGAGGCCAGTTGTGCTGTGTTAAATGCAGACCTTTGCTAACAGCCCCCTTGAGTATGCTTCCAGGGGGCACCGAGACTGCCCTCCAAGGTCTGCCGGGGCCCTGCACCCAAAGTCGAGGGGGAGCCATGATGGGCCCTGGCGCACATGCCACAGGTAATGTCATCACGGGGGAGGAGGCCTCCGATCGCCCTGAAAACTGTCCCAGCGTCACAAGGTGAAGGTCGCCGCCGTGGCTGTGGACTTCTGACCACACTTTACTGAGGGCAGAAAGCTCAGAGTCCCAGAACGACACCCTCCAAATCTTGTGTCCAAAGCCCTGGAACCAGACCCACAACCACAGCGTAGGGTAACCCAGCCCTAGAACGCACGAAAGCGCGTCATCCGTGCCTTGCTGGCCGGAGACCCTTCTGGCCCTGAGCCCTGGGGCAGGCGACGTTGGTCTCGATGACTTGGACGCCGATGCCACTTCCATCCCCCACGTACAACTCTTGCAGTGATGAGCCCAGCCTCCCGCACCAGGACCCCGGCTGACCACCACGGCTGCCCAGTCAGGCCCCGGGCTCCACCGTCTCAACATGCCCGCCTGTGCACTCTAAGCCCGGGCTGGCTGGGAAAGCTGATATTTCTGTACCTTGACACGGCACGGCTTCCGAAGCTTAAGAGAATAAATTAGAGTAGACCTCAAGCAGGCTCAGCTGCAGTGGATGGGCAAATTGATTTGCTTCCCATCTGGGAGATTAAATTCCACTGCCCAAAACGGCAGTGGGGTAATGAGCTGTCAGTCACACGGCGCGGCGCCGGGGCCGGCGCATAATTGAGCCCCAGCAGCTCCTCGTTAGGTCCCACAGAGGTCCTGCCTCTGGTGTCCACCTCGAGGCAGCCTCCAAAGCCCCGGAGAAAGCTCACCTGGCCCTGTGGCACATCCCGGGTAGGGTCAATGCCACCGTGGGCGAGGGGGGCGGCCAACGGTGAGGAACTTTCCCTTAGTGTAGGATACACTTGCCCACAGCCACTGACAGCCTGTCCAGGATGTAATTACAGGCAAGTCCAAACAACTGCGGTGATGCTCAAACTTCCCTCGAGGGAGCGTGACACCCGAGAGACCTCTCTTGGCAGGTGGACCTCTCCTGAGCCCTCCTTGGCCTCAAGTGGCCTCATCACCCCAGCACCCAAAACCATCACCCACTCAGCCCTTTACAGCCTGCAAGACACGGACATGCACACGGCTGCCTCAGTCCTCACCACGCCCTGGGTGATGGTGCAGCGTCTCCATCTGCAGAACGGGTAAGGAAGGAGGGACCCATGCAAGTTCAGAAGCTGCCTTCTGAAGTTGCTGTGGGCCTAGGCTCCGAGGGAGCCTGCTCGGCCTCACCGGCCTCACCTTTCCACCTCTGCCTCTCCTTCCGCCAGTATGGATTCTGTTTCCGGCCACTCTTATCTTGCTTTCAGGACTCTGTGTACGCCAGTTCCTCAGCCTGGAACACGCCTCTGCCACCTTGTATTTGTAATCCTGCTCAACCCTTCAGGTCTCTGCTCTTAGACCTCCCTGCCACATCCTCCAAGGAGCTCTCCCTGATCCCATCGCTCTCTGGGCTAGATGCCCTCACTCGGGGCACTCCGCACACCCCCAGCCACAGCCCTGTGCCTCCTGGGCAGCTGTCGTGTGCTGACAAGGCTGTCTCCCCATCACACAGGGAGTATCATTCATTTGCACAGATTCCCTGAGCCCTCTGGGCCCAGCACCCAACAAGGCCCTGGGCACGCAGCAGTGAGCAAGTGAAGGAAACCCTGCCCTTGGCAAGGCCAGGGACCAGGACCTTTGTACAGCACCCTCGGTGACTCGCCCCAAAGGCCTAGGGCAGGAAGGGGTGTGCTCTCAGTGGTTACGTGAATCACGCTTGAGCTGAGTCCACCAGGACCACAAGGGCTAGTCACCAGGCAGAGCCGAACTCAGAGAAGGCCGTGAGAAGACCGGGGAGAACACCATCACTGCTGACACTCCAGCCCTATACGAGTCAGCCAGGAGTCCCACCCCGCCGGATCTCTGGCTTTGTGTGGGCACATGGTGGCTTCAGAGTGGAGTCTGATGTTGGCACCAGGCCCCAGCTCAGCACACTCTTGCCACACTGCTAACCACAGCCCGGATCTCATGGCATCTGGTGTTTCTGCTTTCTTTGGCTCTTGATTTGAAAAGGGAGTGGTCATGGGAACTTTCTGGCTAGATGCTAAATCCACGATACCAATAAACAGGGAAAACGGTAGAAAATGCTTTCAGGAGAGACCTCTGAGTTCCTGCAGCCAAGAGCTCCTTGCCTGCGTGCCAGGCCCTGCAGGCGAGGGCGCTGGCCCCAGGGCAGGTGTCCTTGGCAGGGGCCCCCGGCGGCATTTCCTGATTGCCCAGCACACAAGCCCGACTCAGGAACCCCTCTCTCACAGCCCCGGCCCTAGGACAGGAGGGCCAAGTCCTGCTGCCCGCCCGGCCCAAGGCCCGGGTTCTGGCACTGTCGGGCTCTTGTCCCAGCACAAAGAGCACCAGGGACACGCGGGCCCCTGACAGGATGGGTCTGACCCTCTGCTGCCTGGACACCACAGCACAGGAGTAGAGTCACAAAGACACAGGGCCTTCAAGAACCCGTCTGCCACTTCCACGCTCGGGGCAGAAAGCCACAGTCACGGCACAGCCAGACGGGACCGTGCATGGTGGCAGTGGCGTGAGCACCAGGTTCACTGAGGAGTCGGCGCGCGCTCGCCGCTCAAATCCTCCTCACCACCCCGCAAAATGAGCATTCTGATCCCCACTTTCTAGGCGAGGGAGCGAGGCTCAGAGAGGTCAAGTTACTTGGCCAAGCCACACAGCAGAAGCTGACAGGACCGGGATTCAGAACCAGGAATGGGAAACTGCGAAGTCAACTGTTGTTCGTTCTCTCACGCTGTCTCCCAGTGGCCTCCAAGGGGATACTGCCCCATTTTACAGATGAGGAAAAGCGAGGAGGTCAGTGGCTTATGCAATGCCATCGTCAGCAAGTGGCAGGCCTCAGGCTTCCGGCTGGGCCTCCCGAGTAGAGACCAAGGACTCTGGCAAAGCCTCCGCTGACACACAAACCAGCCCCGAGCTCTGCTCCTCCACAGGCTGGGGACCTGGCCGGGGCCTTCCAGTAATTAGTGGGCTCTTGTTAAGACCCAGTCGCGCCGAGCTTGGGCCAGGACTTGTTTTTGTTCCCGAGCGGAGGCCCTCGCAGGAAGGCCAGGCGCACGTGCGCAGCCCCATAAATCCAGCCGGCGTCACTCATTACAACGTTCTGCTTCACGACTCTGCCGGCCCCAGGCCGCGCGCGCTCCGCCGGCCCCGGGCCTCCTTTGCAGCCAAGCCCCGCTGCCCCGCGCCGCCCGCAGCCTCAGACATGAGCTCATCCAGCGCGCCGCGTGTGAGGAAGTGGCCAGGCGGCGCTCTCGGCAGCAAGGGGACAATGTGCCTATTAAGGCTGTCAGCTGTCGCCCCCCCCCGCCCCCACCAACCAACACACCCCGCCCCACTGAGGCAGGACCACCCCACTCTGGGCCCAGCCCGAGCTCCGGTTGGGGCGGCCGTGCCCTGCGCCGTGGCCTGTCCACTCCGACAGCAGCCACAGGAAGTCGGAGCACGGTGGCGGCGAGGACTCGGGTGATGGGAGAAGCAGGCTCGGGGACCAGCAGCCCCTGAGCACCGTCCTGCCCCTGGAGGACTGACCAAGTCCCTGTGGGATCAGGGCAGGTTCCCTGGCCCCTGTGAGCCTTCATTCTTCCATTCTATATAAAATGGGAAACTACTTCCCGTTCCGGCTGGGAGAACAGTACTCCACGGCCCATGACCTTGAGCCGTCCTCTGGCATTCCGCCAGTATGAAAACTGGCTGGTCCTCTGTTTCTGTGGTCTGAGGAACACAGAAGGGACGAAGGGGCTAGACAAGTCACCCCACCTCTTGAGGGTGGGGTCTCCTTGCCTGTAAAATAGAGTTGGCAGCATGGTGTCAGGGACAAATACATAAAGAAATGTGAACTATTCTTTCTGTTGCTCTGATTCCCATAGAGGTTAGAAGCCATGGACCTCCATGGCTAACATCCAAACTCTGGCCATGGTCAGTGTTTTTGAGAGTTAGCCCATCTCTATGTGGGCCAAGTTCAAGAGACCCTGGCCAGGTGGTTACCAATACCATGTACAGTTCTAACCCAACCTTTACTGTATGTAGCTGAAGGTGCTGGAATTATTGACAAACCCTTCTCCATCTGCTACTGACACAGCTCAGAGAAGAGCTAGGCAGTATCCAGTTCACAGGAAATCTTCTAGAACTGTGCTGTCCAATTTGATAGATATGAACCACATAAGGCTATTAAAATGAAGTAAAATTTTAAAATTCAGTTCCTCATTTTCACTCGTCACATTTTAAAGCACTCAGCAGACTCATGTGGCTGGTGGCTACTGTATTGGGCAGCATTGTTCTAGAACCTCAGTTTGTGGAGCTCTCCAGAAAGACACTTCAAGCTTTTCATACCATTTAATTTAGTGTACGGAGTAAAAACCATGGCCAGGGCATGTCTACCAGCAAATGGCTCTAGGCTACCAAAAGTGATAAAGACGGTGATTGCTAATCGTGGTGGTAGAAACAATAACATCCATGTATTGAACAGTCCTGTGTTTTAGACACTGGACAGGGTGCCTCACATTCACTGCATTAAAGTCCCCCCAAATACTCTACAGTTAGTGACATATCCCCACCTTACTCATGACAAAATGGACTCAGGGCGACTAAGGAATTGACGCAAGGTAGAGAGGCAAGACCAGCTCGGACTTCAAAGCCAGCCTGCCCCTCAGGTGCAGAACCCACGCTAACCTCCTATGCTTTGATGAGATTTGCACCCAGACTGTCCTTTCCAGAAGGTATCTGTCTGCCTTCTGCCTTTCACTTAGCTTTGAACACTTGCTGCTCTCAGGAAAGCTCAGACGTGTTCAAGCTGGGGCCGAAGCTCACTCTCGTCCTTGGTTGCCACGTGGAATTCCTTGCACTGGACAGGCCGTGAAGGCTGCTGCTGACCACTGTGGCTGCCCTCACTCCACCCTCCACCCCCAGTGCCCAGAGGGACCTGCTCACTAGGCCCAGGCACCATGTGGGGAGACAAGGGCTGGAGGCCCCAGCTGTGCTGCCAAACCCCTTCAGAGAGCACAGCCCTAGGCAGGGGCCAGGTCAGCAAGGCCCAGAGAGACGGCAGGTGTCAGGGCGACGCCCCACGGTGTGTGCCCGTGAGCAGGACCAGCTCATACCTTCTTGCCCAAAGCCGCAGCTAAGGAATACACCGAGACACAGTAAGCAGGACAGGGTGACCGGCCCGGCCCTTGGGGTGAGCACCAGCATATTCATTCACTAACCCATCCATCAGCCATTCATGAAGCAAAGGCGCACCAGGTGCTAAACCCTGAGCCAGGGTCACCTTCTACAGATCAGGCCCCTGTGGGCCACAAAGCACCTCTCCCACTATTCCCAAACACTCCTCCCCCACTGCAGCCTCGAAACAACCCCGAGAGGCAGGCAGGTGGGGCAAGGACAGGCCCCCAACCTGACAGATGGAGAAACTAAGGGCTGAGGAGCAAAAGCAATTTCCCAAAGCCTGCACACTGCCTCCCAAGACTTGACCCCAGGGTTCATCAGCTGATTACCAAGTCACTCTTTAAAGGGAGCATTTTATATGGACAGGGGGTACTGTGGGCTCTGTGGCTCCAGAGACCACCCAAGGACACCAGAGGTACAACTCCATCCTGGGCCTCCACCCTTTTCCCCACCCCAGCAGGCCGTCCCCGGATCCAAGTCACCAGGGACGATTATCACAAACTCACTTAGCCAGACACTGGGGACCTGGGACATTTCCTTTCCTGGGCTTGCTTAGAGACTCCAGGATCTCAGGCACCCCCA
Source organism: Zalophus californianus (assembly GCF_009762305.2). Taxonomy (NCBI): domain Eukaryota; kingdom Metazoa; phylum Chordata; class Mammalia; order Carnivora; family Otariidae; genus Zalophus; species Zalophus californianus. Next base: position 28,630,567 of record NC_045599.1, on the reverse strand, counting down.
CAGGCCCTGGGCAAGGCCACCTCTCTGGCTCTCACATCCCAGAGGGCCACGGAGGCCAGCCAGCCTTCCGCAGGGACTCACCAGAAGCAGAACACCTGGGCAGCTCCCCCATCCGGAGCCCTGTGCCCACTGGCACGAGTCCGCTGTGGCTGGACCAGCCAAGCCGGGGCTTGAAGACTTCAAGCTGAAGCAACATCCGAAATGGGCTCACACCTCTGTGCTGAAGGCAGGGGGATGGACTATACCCTCCCCAAGGCCCAATCCTACATTTGTCTCGCTCAAGCCCTAGGACTCCAGTTTAAGAGCCTTTTTATAGACTCCTATAAAGGAGAAAGTGAACTTTTAACATGTTTGCACTCCACTAAGTCAATACGCATAAAAGGGACAAGAGCGGAGCTTCCTCTGCCCAGATGCAGGCCAGCAGGGCGGGCGGGCCACGGCAGGGCCCTCCCAGGTCCCGCGGGCTCTGCCAGCCACGTCTCCTCCCGGTGGGCCTGCAGCGTGGTGGCCCCCAATTAGCAGGCCACCGTCCACCGGGGCCATGCATGGCCACTAATGAAGCCGGAAAGCCCCGCCTGGCCGGGCTAATGGGTGGCTCCTGCCCTCACTCGGCCGAGACGGCCCCCCAGATGCGCAGTTTTCATGGGAAGATTTAGAGGAGCGGAGACACGGAAGCTATAAAGTTTTACTAGGAATTCTCAACCATCCTCCTTTGGCCCCGACACTCACACTGACCTTCTTTTTAAAGAGAGCTTCCTTTCTGCTTTGAACTTACTCCTTAAATCTCAGCAACCCTGTGCCGTCCTCCAGGATCCAGGATCTGGGCTCAACCTCCAGAGAGGCCTGCCTGCCCAGGAGGAAGAGAAAGAGACTGCTTGGGGACCCCCCACGAGGGCCTTCTCCTGCCTGGCCTTACCCTGGAACAATCCCCAAGGAGGCCGTCTGCCTGCCTGCCATCACACTCAGGTCATGGGAATCTAGGGTTCATGCCTGCGATCATGCTCCTTGGAGTTACCAGCTGTGGTCTTGGGTGCATCACTTGGCTTCTCTGAGCCTACAATTTATCTATAAAATAGGAACAATACTACCCTTCCACACACCCCACCCCCGCCACCACGAGGTTACTGAAAATACTAAATGACATAGTCCATGTGCTTGGCATACAGCAAGTACTCAATAAATGGCAGCTCAGCGCCCTAATAGCTCTGTGAGCAAGATCCCCTTCTCCCCTTTCTGAGAACAAGGGAACTGAGAAGATTCAGTGACTGACCCAAGGTCACATGGGAGACAGACACAGAACTGGGTTCAATCCCAGCTCTTTTAGACTCCAGGCCACAACCATCAACGCTGGAATGTAAAGCACCCCAGGCCGCGGAGGCAAGGAGGCCCCTAAATCAGCGAGAAAAACTTAGGGTCAAGAAACCTACCTAGAATTTTGTACTCAGCAAATCTACAAAGCAATTATTTTAATTTCAGCATCATGGTTGAGTGTTGTTTCTTCGTTTCAGTTAGTGATGGCAGAGAGGGGGTGGACTGCAATGTTTCCAGGGCTGCAGGGAATTGGTTCAGTGCGTGGGGCCAATTTATTATCTGCTGCCCCTCAGTGCAGGGGCAGTTATTAATTGTGGCTCCTTCTCAAGAGCTCCTTCTCAGCCCCTGCTGCATCCCGGCCCACGGAGGCCAGGCAGACAGGAGCCCTCTGGCTGTGCACTCAGGGAGGGGTGGGGTGGGGAGGGATTGTAGGCAGGAGCCAAGGCGGCCTGGCATCCCCTTCAAAGAGGTGGCATCTCTCTGCCACATCCTGGTCCGGAATTATCGGGATGATTGGTATCTCTCTGCGAATTCTGAGGACTCTCTGCTAACCAGCCCTTAGGGAATTCTTGCTTTCTAAGAGAATTTTTTTCAATCATTCACAAAATAGTTTCTCTTTGTTTCTGAATGGATCGAGAACTCCTCAGTGTGAAGTCATGCAGAGCATGGGCCTGGAGCAATGTTCAAGCGTGGAATCAATGAATGCTACAAGTCAGAAGTGGATGGACCCGTAGCAATGTCCCGGTAGCAGATAGAGAAACTGAGGTCTGGGTGCAGAGGGTCTGCTCCAGAGCCAGTGACCAGTCCCGTGTCAGTGCTGAGAATTAAGCAGCACTGTCTCCGTCTCTCCGCCTTCTTGTCTTTGCCTCAGCCTCCTTTGTAACAGCCTTGAAATGCCTCAATCCCGTCGTAATTGTCTGTGCTCAATCCCTCTTTGGATAGAGAGCTGATTTGTTTTCCTAGGTTGTTAAAATGTCCAGGGATGTGTGGATCCACCAGGTCCTGGGAGGAGGCCCTCTATGGGCAAAGAAGATGTTCATGGAAGATTCCGGAAGCCTTAAATAAAGCAAAACCCCAAAGCTGTCCACTTCTACCCTCACCCCCTCTCCATCCCCACAACCTGACAGTTCCGCTCAACAAAGCCCGTTGCCAGTTGTAGGCTCACTTCCGTAAGGGGTGGTGGTTTAGCGCTTGCTCCCTGAGGATGCCAAAGCCATTTCTGAAAAAAGCTCACAGATCCCATGGCCATTGTGGCTTTCTATACAGTCATGAACGTGGAGTGAGATCCCCCTGAGGTTCTCTGACGGCACGCGGCACCCGTCTCTTGGCTGGCGCTCACCTTTCTGGGAGCTTCCGCTCTCCGGAGCACAGACACAGAGCCAGAAATTACTGACGAAAGCAACCAAAGGGAGAGAAAGAGTTGTCACAAAGCTCACAGTCGTGACTCTGTAGGAAAGAAGGGGCACCATTCCCTGTCGGTCATGATTATCCTCCTTTCTTTTTGCTCCTTACGTGCTACTAGACATAACCCTGAAGGAAATGCAAACTCGTGAAGGCGAACATCTCAAGTGCCAGCCAGTAGCAAGGGAAGAGGCAGGAAACCCAGAGAGAAACGCGGCTGAAGAGCGGTGGACTGCAAACCCAAATCATGTTGAGGCATGGGTGCCTAATGGCAGCCTCCCTGACCTCCCAGGAGGGACTCACCAGGCAAGACGGGGCACACCGGCCCATCTGAGTGGGGAGCACGGGTTTCACTTGCCAGGTTTCCAGAGAGAGCTCTGAGGGAGGGGTCATTCCTCTTCAACCACCAGGTCACCCCCCTGGGCCGACAGGTGGCCTCCTCCCAGAGCTGGAGGGCCACAACCACACCAACACTGGCCACTCAGTTTCTACACCAAAACTCTAAATGCCTGGGCTCTTTCATCTAGGCTTTCCTCTTGCCACTCAGACCAGAGCCAACACCACCCAGTGCCAAGGACTCCGGGGTCCCTTCAACACGAACGGCAATGACAACCACAGGGGGCATTTCCTGGCTGCTCACCATGTGTCAGGGCCTGCGTGGAAGGCCCTTGGCAGCAACACAGAAGCGGGCACTGTTGTTACTCACATTCTCACGGGTGGGGAAACTGAGGCTTTGAGAAGTTAAGGAACGTGCCCGAGGTCACAAGCTAGTGACAGAACCAGGACCTGAATCCAGGTCTGTCTGACTCCAGTGTCCACTTTCTTAACCGTTCTGCTCCCCACCTTGCCCTGGCGATCCCTTCCCATTCCAGAACGCTGCCCAGAGGTCCCAGCTTGCAGGCAGCTGGGCCAGAAAGCCTTTTTGAACTGATGGTCAGCTCCAGGCTCTGCGTGGGGCAGCTGAGCTGTCCTGGAACACTTCCCTGCATGACAGGCTCTTGTCCCCGCTGACTGGGACAGTGGTGGGGCACAGCACCGGGCCCCCATGTGCCCTGAGGAGCAGCTTCTTTCTGCCCTGCCCCCAGCATCTGGTAGAGCCTTACCTCTCAGTGGCTGCACGGAGACTGGGGGCCGTGCCAGGGAGAAGACAGGAAACGGGACTTTCTCACTGGAATAGGTGTAAGCAAACACCACTGGGTTGGGAGAGAAGATTTAAGTTTGGACTTGTATGCTGAAGCTGTTGCCATCCTTGGGAATGACTCTTCATTAAAAACACAACTAACCAGGGGTCCTGGTTCCAGCGAGTCCTGGCAGGTAATGTTTGGGAGCAACCCAGCAACATGGCAGCTAGATCTGTGAAGAGTCTGGAGCATGGCCTCACAGCCAAGTCCCCATCCACACATACGCACCTGTCTCTCAACCCAAAGCGTCCATGCTTGGGTCACCAGGGGCTCCAGATACAGGCTTCAAAGACTGAGGCTTGACAGCCCCTCTGGCCCCAACCACACCACAGCCCCCTGCCCTCGCATATAGTACGGTATCCCCACACCCCATTTAAGACATTTACTTGTCTATTCCTTTGGAACTTCTACAACCATCACGAAAAGGGAAGGGGAAATCCACTCTAAGCCCCCACTCACTGATGCCCACCACCAGGTTCGACACACACGCTCCGACCCACAAGGTATACAGAGTGGTTCCTGAAGGGTCACACAGCGCCCCATGCACCTGCCCCAGACAGTCGGGCCCACCTGTACCTTGTCTTCTGAAGAAGCACAGGACAGAGAGAAGGGGGTAGACCTGGCTTCTCAGCCCAGTCTACAGGGCTTGAGGTGAGACCTTGAGTATCTCGCTTGACATTTCTGAGCCTTTCAAAATATTCACGTGACGATCAAATAAGATGCCATGAGGAGACAGACATGGCACTGACACGGGATCTGGCACATAGTTGGTGCTCAATAAATGCATGGTGATCATTTCCTCTTTACCTCCTTGTGTCTGTGTGCCCTGTCCTCTCTCTGACAAGAACCTCATACAGGGAAATTGGGTCTTGTCTTTGCCCTGGATGGCCCCTGGGCTGAGTCCAGGGCTGAGCCCTCCAAGGCCTCAAAAAAACAGGGTGTGCTGTGTGCTCAGGGAGGACTGCGATAAATATACTAGAGAGGGAGGCCTCCAGCCCCTGGCAACGCGGTAGGCCAGCCTCCCACCATAAACATCCAGATATGCTGGGTAAGACACAATAAACAGAAATTTAAATGCAAAGACTAATCAAAGGTGAAAAGAAGGAAGGGAGGGAGGGCAGGCGGGCGGGCGGGGAAACAGGTGTGGGAAATCTACAGGGCTAAAAGTTCACACTGAAGATGCCCACACCATGTGAGTCCTGAAAGCACAGATGCCCTGGGGGCATCAGCTAATCCCAGAAGCAGAAAAAAACCTTTGGCCCACAAAACAGGGGAGGTCTAAACTAGAACCTCTGCCCGGACCTAGAACTTTGGACGCTATACCTCCTCCAGTCCACTCACTGGAAAAGGAGCCCACCAGGATACATGGCCGTGTCCAGCCTCGGTTCTGAGGGAGAAATACCCAGGGAGTGTCCCATGGGAGCACGTGACTCAAGCCTGCCTTCACTCGGGTGAACTTACAACAGCTCCTTGGTCCGGGGAACTCCAAGCAGACAGGTAGATTTCAAGTGATTTCAGGCGGATGGCATCCCTGGACACCACGAATGAGCATTCACACAATCTCTCGGAAAGCACGCCTGCTCAGCCCAGGCCCTCAGGAATTTTGCAGATGACAATCGGCTAAATATGAGCTCGCCATGAAAAATGACCAAATATCCAAGGAAAGAAGCCATTGTGAGTGAGAGTCAGCAGGAAGGGCAGCAAAATTGACCCCCAAGGGCCAGTCTACACATATGAAATATGAAATAAGGCCTATAAGCTTAAACCCAATGGAAAAAGAGAATTTCAAAACTGACCAGGCATACTTGAAAAACGATCAACTAGAATTTCTAGAAACGGAAAATGAAATCAGAAATCAGAGACCTAATAAATAAATACAGCTGGCACCAGAATTAATGAACTGGAAAAGATGTAAAGAAAGAACTCACAAAGTGGCCCAGAGATAGAATGGGCCGGGGAGCAGAGAAATGAGAGAAATGCTTAAAGAATGATTAGCGGGGCTCCCACTCTGGGACACACCACGAGAGAAGCATGCCCTAGACAGCAGCTGCCCTTCAACCTGGGGACCCCTGAGTACAACCACCTGAACCTGGCCCACAGCCTGGAGCAGAACAGAAGACCTGCAGACCCCCGAGGAAAAAATATATATATTTTTTGGAGCTATAGCAGCAGGTATTTTTGCTGCGGACCCGGCCGGTGCACCGAGAGAGTGGAACGAGGGCCTCATCCAGGGACACTGCCTAACCCCATGAGAGGGGGATCTCAGGGCGTTTTCCCAGGAGCAAGACGACCCTGGACCACTGCTTGGGGCCTCCCGTTCTTCCACTTTTCAGTAATAGCTGAATGATAATTGTGGTTACTTTGTCCCTGCTCTTCGAAGAACTGCATATTGTGTAGGGGAATTTCTGAGGGGTGGGGAGTGCAAATACTTGTCCCTTCAGCTCACAGGCCTCTGGACCAAGAGAAATGATGTCGGTTACAAGATCCTGAGCTTGTTGTGATGGCTGGATGAAACCTGGGCACTGTCTTGGGGAATGAGGAAGTGCCTTTTGTTGGAGTCTTCAAGTGAGTATCTGTGCCTAGGAGGACAGTCTGTGGTAGAGGGTATTAGTGTTCAGCCGATAATCATCTCTTCTCAACCCCCTCCTTGAGTGAAGTGGACTTTCCACCCGCTCTTTGGGGCCGGGCCATGGCATGTCCGTTGGCCAGCGGAATCTGAGTAGACGTGACATAGGCCGAGGTTAGATGTGCTGCTGTATGTAGTCTGTCTTGGCCTCTCATGTGCCTGAGAATCCGCCCAGGTACTTGCTGCCCCTTCCGCTTGGGTCCTGAGACAAGTACCACGTGGACCAGATGTGAACCTGACCCTTAGCGTGGAGTGGGGCCACCAGAGCCAACGCTCAAATCTATGAGCGAAATGTACATGTTTCTGGCTTAAGTATTTCCCTGAAAAACTAAATGGAAGAAAGGGAAACTTTATTTATGATATAGCTCATGAGACTTCCTAAATAAAAGAAATACTGACAGACACTTTTCCAGAATTGGTAAAAAGGTGTTAAGCCTCAGCTTTAGGCAGCCCAGTGCATCCCAAGTAGGATTTAAAAAAATTTGCACAGAGACATATTACAGGGAAACTGCATTAACTCCAAAGACAAAGGAAAGATCTTATATGTCGCCAGCGCCCCGTATGAGCTCCATGCCAAGGGGTCTCCATATGGCAACAAATACTTATACCCTTTACCGAGGAGAATTGACAGGCAGCTGTCCTTGCAGGTATTATACCATCTGCAGGAAAACCTCAAGGGCCTCTGATCTGGCCCCCTCAATGACAGATAAAGACAGTGGGCTCCAAAAGGGAAAGGGGAAACGTCCGCATACACTGTCTCATTCTCTTGGCAGAGCACTACCTCCCAGCCTGTGGTTTCTATCACACAGGGCTAAATGTGCCTGGGCCTGGTATAGGGGTGTACACAGAGAGCAGGTGCTTCTCAAATCCATGTGACCTGGAAGAAGCAAGGAGAGCCTTGCAAAGGCTCTGATGCATAGGCCACATAGGCAGACCCTCCTTGGCTCATGAGGGTTGTTCCTTGGGAAAAAAAGTGCCTTCTGCATGATGCAAGCAGACTTGTGGGGCCTCTCATGGCAGGGAACACCCCTGCTACCATTCCCAAGAGAGCACTCAGCCCAAATCGGAACCAAGGCCTGACAAGCAGGGGCATGCCAGACCCTATCAAAAAAGTCCCTGGCCAGCCAACCCATCCCTTTTTGAATGATCCTCTCCAAGTGGACAAGGCATAATTTCCCTCAACCCTCGGCTGGCCAAGGTTGTTCCAAGGACAGTGGCCAACATAAATAGCACATAAAAATGAGTCCAGAAACCGAATTTCCAGCTCCAGGATGATGAACGTCCATTTGTGTGTGGTAAACTGAACTTCCTGGGACAGCTTCCCAGAGCCCAAGGCCATCTGTCCTGCCCAAATCCCCAAGCCCAAAGGTGCCCCCGGCACTGTGGTCTGCAGAGATGACAGCTGTCTTGGGGATCTGCTCTCCCAACCACCTCTCTCCCAGGCCCCGAGAAGGAAGGAGAGACACAGCTTTGGGGCTCACAGGGGCCCAGCCAACATGCAAACAAAGAGTGTTGTGGAATGTGTGGACTGGCAAGCGAAGAAATGGCAAAACGGTCTGGGCCTGGAGGTGTGACAGACCATTACTCAGCTTGTAACAACGAAGAATCATCGACTGGTGTTTTCCTGGAAGGCACCCCTGAAGTCACCCTTCACCTACAAGCGGCTGTCAGTGGACACATCAGTCTGCAGGTGGCGTTGGCTAGTCTGCTAACATTCGGCAACCTCTGGGCTGCAGTGTTGAGCAGGGGACGCTCATTCTCACGCTGACCTGTCAACCGACGCTGCTAGAAGCAAAGAGACCAGGTATCTCCCCCAAACCAAAGGTGGTGGCAACTGAGAGCCAACTCTCAATCTCACCTTTTCAGACTATTTTCGGAGCCGGGAAAGAGGCCACAAGGAATCTGAGCAGACAAAAGAGACGTCCCAACCTCCACTCGCGAAAGCCCAGACCCCGCCCCTACACGGCAAGTCGTGCAGCGCCAGGGACGCAGCCCCTGACACGCTTGTTTCTGTGGCATCCCAGCCAGCGCAGACTGCACATGACAATCAGGAGACCTGCAAGTGACACACTGGCAGGAGCAGAAAGGGGACAGCTACCCACCAACAGCGAAGACACAAAAAGCACAGCATCACACAGATGAAAAGAAACTTGGAAAAAAGGAGCCTGTGACCATTCAGGGCAGAAACAAACAGTGCCTCCCATCTCAGTCTGTTCTGAATTATAGCAAAGAACAAGGCCTGGCATGTCATCACATGCAGGTATATTGTTTTAATTTTTAATTTGAAACCATTTTAATTAATTAGTTTTGCTTGAATTATTATTATTACAATGACTGCTGAATGGAGATTTTCCCAACCCCGTTACTCCTATATTGGTCAGTTGGCGTTCTACCGTGATGTGGAGCTTTCTCTTCTCCCACACGCCATCGTTTATACCAGTGTGGACTCGTGGGTGGCCGTCTCGTGGGTTTTCAACCATTACTACTATCATGATATATTCTGATGCTCCAATGTCCCAGGTTGCACCAGTGGGAGCCCCTTCAAGATGGCTTCCAGGTTCTGAGAACGTGCCCCCATCGTTCTGTAACCATGTCCTGACTTTCTGGCAGAACATATTTCTAGCATGTCGTATACTTTTCCTGCCCTGGCCCTGGAGTCAGCCATTTCTCCAAGGATTCCTAGTCCCCGTTAGTGGAATATGGTATTAGAAACCATTACCTGAGCAACCAGGTGTGCCATTTGTCCTGGTTGCTAGGCCCTCCTAGTGGAAAGAGCTCATCAATATTTGTATGTGTAGATATACAGGCATATGTATATGTAATATTTACATATACGCTAATCTCTACATTTATCTATATCGGAAACCACAAGTTTACGCAAATACCTCCAATGACAGGCCAACATAACTGTATTCATCCTCATTTTCCCCTTTCCTTCTCTGTAACTCCCTCCTCTAACAGTGGGAAAACCAGCCTCCTCTACTCTCAGTGTATTCACTTATCTGCTCAGTCCCAGTGCGTATAATCAAATTCTTGAATCCAGTAGGCTGCCACCACGCTGAGCCATGCTCCTCATGGGGCCTTCAACCTCTGCCAGGTCACATTCCCTGTTGGGTCTGCATAAATGCTTTCTTTTTTCAAAGAGCTTTAGTGAATTATAAATGACCATAAAATCAACCCATCTTAAAGAATACAACTCAGTAATTTTTTTAGTAAATTCACACAACCGTGTAACCATCACCAGAGTTTGGTTTTAGCACACTTCTATCATTCCAACAAACTTCCCAGGGTCCATTTCAGCCAGGCCCCATTCTCCAGCCCCAGGCACCAACCCCCCCCACCTGCTTTCTGTCTCCATGAATTTGCCTCTTCTGGAATTTCCATACACAGGGAATTACGTATCTTTTGCATCTGGTTTATTTCACTTAGCATCATGTTTTTGAAGCTCATCTGTGATGTAACATGTATCATTACTCCCTTTTTATTGATGCATCCTACCCCATTTTACAGACTTGTCATACTTTGTTATCCATTAACCAGTTGATGGACATTTGGACCGCTACCAGTTTGGGACGATTATGGATAAAATAGTCATGTGCAAGTCTTTGTGTGGACACATATTTTCTTTCACTGTGGGTAGTGTGATAGCGCAGAATAACGGCTTCCAAAGATGACCAATTTACTAATCAGCCAATCTCAGAAAACGAGATTATCCTGGATTATTTCATATGAAGTTCATGTCCTAATCCCCAGAACCTGTGAATATGTTATGTTACACAGCAAAGGGAAATTAAGGTTGCAGATGGAACTAAGGGTGCTGATCAGCTGGTGGAAGAAAGCAAGATGACCCTGGATTCTCTGGGTAGGCCCAGTGTAGTCACAAGGGTCCTTTCAAAGGAGAAGAGGCAGAAGAAGTCAGAGTGATGCTCTCTAAGAAGGATGCAGCCCACTGTTAACTAGTTTTGAAGATGCAGGAAGGAGGCCATGAATCAAGGGATGGTGGGCAGCCTCTAGAAGCTGGGAAGTTTCTCCTTGAGAGGCTCCCAGAAGGAATGCAGCCCTGCTGATACCCTGATTTTAGGCCAGTGAGACCCCTGCTAGACCTCTAACCTCCAAAGCCATAAGATAATATACTCGTGTAGTTTTCAGTCACTTAGTTTGTAGTGATTGGTTACAGCGATAATAGAAAACCAATACAGATGGTCCCCGACTTAAGATGGTTCACATTACAATTTTTCGACTTTATGATGGTGCAAAAGCAATATGCAGTCACTCGAAACTGCACTTCAGATTCTGTATTTTACTCTTTTCCTGGGCTAGCAATATGCAGTCATGATACTCTCTCAGTGCGGGCCAGGGGGAGGAGCCACAGCTCCTGGTCAGCCATGCAATCTTGAGGATAAACCACCAGTAACTTACAACCATCCTGTCTCCATAGAACCATCCTGTTTTTTCACTTTCAGCACAGTATCCAAACGTGACATGAGATGTTCAACACTTTGTGTTACGTGACTTTGCTCAACTGTAAGCTAATATTAGTGTTCTGAGCACATTTACGGTCTGCTTGACTACGATATTTGGTAGGTTAGGTGTATTAAATGCACTTGCCACTTACTTTATTGACAACTTATGATGAGATTATTGGGCTATAAACCCGCTGTAAGTTGAAGAAGATCTATATGGGCAGATACTTAAAAGCGGATATTGGGCTGGATAATAAGTTTATGTTTAACTTTTTGGGGGGATATTTTAGTGTAAATAACTGCAAAATCTATGTTGGTTTTCAAGTTGCCTGTACCATTTTATGTTCTTGTCAGAAAAGTATGATTTTGGTGAGTTTCTAGAACTCTTAAATGGTTGCTTTGACACTTTTGTCTAGTTTTATCACCAGACAAGCCAACACCCAATGAGTTTTGACCGGGTTATTGAAGAAGGGAGAAAGGAGGGAAGGAAGAAGGGAGACAGGAAAGATCAAATATTTGTAACTGACTTACTGGCGATACTAGAGGACCACAGATTTCGGGGGCTCACGTGCTATCCCACTTCTTATTAACTGCATGATTTGGGGCACACTGTCTCCCTTGCCTGAGCCTCAGTATCCTCACTATAAACAGAATAAACAATAAGATATGCGTCCTAGGTTTGTGATGAGGACTAAATAAGGTGACACAGATAAGGCGTATATGCAGTGCTCGGCCTCTAAGATCTACCATTTTGTCTGCCCTGCTCTGTTTGAGAAAATGGATGAATGTACAATTAATCGTAAAAAACCCACAGTGTGGGTTCCTAGAAAGGTAAACACTTTGCCTGGTTGGCCTATTTTCCAAGCCGCTCACAGATCTCAGACACTGAACATGGAACTACAAAATCTGACAAGTCACGTGTTGCCAGCAGTGACCCACACACCCTGTTCTTCTACCCATAACAATGCTACACATCTGGACAAGGGTCTATGTTTTTAAACGTCTTTTCATTACGTACATTCACGTGGTCTTCCGAAAAGCCCAGTGGGTAGACCGCACAGGAATGATCACATCTGACCGATTAAGGAAACTGAGGCCCAGAGCTGCCGAAGGATTTACTCAAGACTCTACAGAGAAAAGGGGGTAGAAATGCCGCCATTTCCCTTTTCGGTAGGGTGTCTCTGGTTTCCACCCGGGGGCACCTTTCCCACCTCTCTTTCGCTGACCTCATTCGCTCGGGGACCGTGGAAAGAGGGTTCGTCAATTCCAGAGATGCTAATAACACAGTCGACGTCCATGGACACAGGCTGATTTCGCTGTAATTCTGCTCATCTGGCCGGGGGCAGCCACGCATGGCTCAGTGGAAACTTAAGACTCCATTACAGAGTGAAACTGGCATTTGTTCTGAGCCCAGTGGCATTTTTAAATGAATTTGGGAAAATGGAAATGAGTCAAGGCGCCCAAAGCCGATTACACAGGGCAAGTTAAACACCCCCAGAGCCCACAACGAAGGCCCAGCCACTGGATTCACGGCTCTGCCAACGGCTCTCCATGCTCATCCTCCCAAGGGCAAGGCCTTCTGAAGGACAGTTCCCCTCCTCAACAGGCCTTTCGTGCCTCTCCCCTCAGACATCTTCACAACAGCCTAACAACCCAAGTCCTGTCATTCTCCTCATCTCACCGATGAGAAAGCAGAGGCTCAGAGAGGCTAAATGACCTACCTCACTCACACAGCTGGTACAACGGTGGGTCCAGGCCTCAAATTCAGGTCACTGAAACTCAAAGTTCCATGAGCTCCTTATGCTTCTCCCCCGTGTCCCTTGCACACAGACCTCCTCTTCCTTCCTCACTAGGCTCCCTTGGTCATTGTACACTCCGATCTGAAGAACGCAGTGTGCATGTTGGACAACTGTACAAAACTGGGGGCGGGGGTGCATGCCGGTCCACCCAAGGCTATCTCTGTGCACCCTCTGCCCTCCAAGGTTCATATACAAGGTCAATTTCTGATTTGAGGCCTTTTAAAACAAAAAACGCTTGGAGATAGAAGCCATTTGTATAGAAGAATGATGCCTGAGGGTCTCGTCGAACTTACAAGTTTTGCTATTATTATTCTTTATTAGGTACTGATTTTTGGTTTTGCTGTTCTGGGAAAAGCTAATCCATTACATGAGTGATGCTTTGTTCTCTTGAGCCAGGTCTTTAACTTTGTGGCAGGGCATGGGGGAAAGATGCAGAGCACCAGAAAGTAACGGAGAGCCTTTCATATCCAAGGGCTGGTAAATCATAAAATGAAGAGCCATATATGTCTACCGTGTGTCTGTCTCCCTCTCCCTCGATCATACACAGACACGACCGAAGTTTCTATTCCAGCCCCCCAAGGACATTTCCTTAAGTTCCCTCTTTCGGCTCTGTTCCAAAAGCCCGAGAAGGGCACGTACACCCCATCTGGACACAGCAGTATCTGAGTGGGAGGGGTCACGCCTGCGTGTCCCCACAAGGGCAGCAAGGGTGGGACATACCTCCCGCTCGTCCTCCAGGAAAACTGGAGAGGGGGGGTCGTACCTACAGCTCCCTGTCCCTTGTAGCCTTGAGCTGCTCCCCACATTTCTGAGGATCAGTGGGAGTTAGGGAGGTAGAGAGGGGGAGCAAACAAGATTCACGGATTCTATCTCACAAGGAAGGCTATTCCGATTCATCCATTCCTTCGCCCATGGCCAGACAGCAAGCTCGGAACCAGTGACTGGCAGGGCAGAGCCCTCACCATTCCCAAAACCACTTCACACACACTCGCCTGTCTGACTCATATACCGTCCCTGTCTGGCACGGTCGGTATCATGCCCATTTTATAGGTGAGCCGACGGATATCCAAAAACGACTTGCACAGGTCCCAGAGCAAACAGCAAAACCAGGTCAAGAACCCAGAAGCGAGGCAGGTGGGTAGACCTCACTGCCCATCCCCTCAGCGCTGGCAGCCTTCCCTCACCAACCAACCCCTGCCCCGAGTTCCCAGAGAAACCCCAACTACAGGCCTCCATTCACATCCCAGCTCCAGCACTGTCTAGCTGGTGCATCCTCTTCCTTGCCCAACTTCAAAATGGACACAAGAGTGACTCCGTCTTAAGATCACTGAAGGAGATAAAGGTGAGCTGTGCCCTTCACAGCACCTGGCATGGAGTGAGGACACCGCGGACATCAGCCACTCGTATTCCTATGGCACCTTGGGGCCCTGCTGGGCACACTGCAGGGGCTCAGGACCCTCACTTGCACCGGCCAGGGCCCCCAGTAGTTGAGCTGGCTTCTCCCCTGCCCCGGCCCCCCAGGAAGACAGTAGGGGCTGGGAGAGAGGGAGCGGCCCATGGCAGGGCTCCGGGCAGCCCTGTGGCTGGGCACTCCGGGTCCTCGCCTTTGTCTGTGCGCCTGTAACTGAGAGGCCCGTCTAGACTGAGCGGCTACTAGAAGTAATCCCGGGAAAATCTCCCTGAAACCTGATCCCTGCCCTTATCGAGGGCCAGGCAGATTAGCCTGATTGATTGAACAATGAACGCCAGGGCCTTAACAGGATCTCCATGTGTCTCCTGTGCAGAAGGGGCTCAGGGCAGGCGCAGGGCCCACTTTTCGGAGGAACCTGTCCTGCGGGGTCAGCAGGCCAGCCGGTCTCCTTCCCGCCCGCTGGAGGGGGCTGGGAGGACTCCCGCCCACCAGGGCTGTCCCAGCGACCCACAAGCGCTTGTAGCAGGGAGGGGCTGCGTTCCATGACCCACGGTCCCCCGCTCGGGCTCATGGGCCCCACCCAGAGAGAGCCTGTCATCATCACCATGCTGGTGCTCATGGTCATCGCCGTCCCGGTTTCAGAGGTCAGGGCTCGGAGCTAAGTGGCACCCTCAGGCTCACACGGCGAAGAGTAGCAGAATCAGGAGCCAACTTGGGCCTGCTGACAGAGACGCAGGAGCTCCTACCCACACTCCAGTCCTGCCCCTTGGCGCTCACACAGCAGTGGCCAGCAAGCCACAGGCCCTGGTCATTGTTCCAGATGACCTTCCGATGTCCTCCAGTGGAGAAGCCAGCCTGTGGGCCCTTCTAACATAACCCTGGGTGCGGAAGAGCTCCGTCAGCGCCCACACACCTGCAAGCCAGTGTCGTCACCCAAACGGTCATTCTCTTTTGTTTTTCTCTGAACCGTCAAGCTTGGGAACTCACTATAAACAAAGCAATGCCGCCCCAAGCTGCCTCCGCCAAGAGCCTTCCAGAGCGAGGGTGCCAAACAGAGGGCAGGGCCGCCAGTCCCACACGGGCCTCAGCTCAGGAAGAGAAGGGCCGTCCCAGCCACAATCTACTGGTCCTCACCGAGGGCTGGATGCCGAAATACCTGGTTGGTACACCTTGTGGTCTGCATGCTTTTGGAGGGCCAGGGAAGGAGGAATGATGGCTGAGCTGCTCAGATCATGGCTGGCAGGGTAGCCCGGGGTTAAGAGTGCTCACGGAAGCCAAACCTGACTTGCCCCCTACCTCCACCGCTCAGTTTTTTGACCTCGGGACAGTTACCTGCCCCATCTGAGCCACAACAGCTCCATTTCACAAATGACAATTTCAACCCCCCATCCCTGCCCAGCTCTAAAGGTTGTCAGGAGCAAAATAAACCCATCAGTACCCTACACGTTGGGTTAGGCAGGGCAAGAGACTTGCCCCCCAACCCAGAAACTCAGTTACTAAGACTCAGAATTAATGTAACCGGTAATGAACTGTTACCATGTGAAAGCAATGAGGCAGGAGGGTCAAGTTCTATCCTATCCTGCAGAGAGAGTGCGGATGTTCGGGGTTCAGGAACACTGCGTCCTGGGGCAGCCCCTTCATCACTGTCCACAGCACAGGCTGGGAGAGTCTCTCTCCTGGGCACCACCACCTCAGCATGGCCGGGGTTGGGGTGGGGGGTGTATGCTGGGACCTCATGCCACAGAGGAGGAAACTGAGGTCCAGGAGACTTCCCCTTAGGACCCAGTGAGAACATTCCCGTGGAAGCATGATCAGCTCATTAACTAGAGTGGGTAACACTGATCCCCCAGTAATACCTCTTTTGGGGTTGTTTTTTTTTTTTTTTTTTTTTTTTTGCAACTCACATAACCCAGCTGGAGTCCTAACTCATTTCAGCAAATGGTATCTGTCTCTGCAATCTTAAATTGGATAATCCCTGCCCCTCTGGTTTCCTGTGAGCCAGGTAACACCTGTGCTTCCAGAGGCCCCTCACCTGCCCTCTCACTAGGCCCCTGTGTGGGACTGATGTCAACCCCTGAGCATCCCCATATCTTACCCCAGCATTTCTCATGTCTGTCCAGAGCCAGCCAGACCCTCAGCCCAGGCCCGAGCCCCATTGCCCTCGGGATGGTGGGCCCTTGGGTCGTCACTTTTTTCTGCTGGCCTCAGCCCACCTGCCCACCGAGAGGCAGCATCTTCCTCTCCCATCCCTGGTCAGCTTCTTCCTGTACCTGTATTATTAGGCAGGGATGTGGCTCATGCCAGTTGGGGAAGGGGGTCTACAAGAGGCCTGAGACCGTGAAGCACCTTGGGTGCTAAGGACAAAGAGGCAAAAATTAAGTTTTCCTACTAAGAAGCATTAGCAGAACACCCACTATGGGCCAGTCCCCATGCAGGGAGTGGGGCAGAAAGACAAACACCGCCTACCTTCTGGAACCCCATCTTACCAAGGCCACGCATGCCAGGGACCCCAAGGAGCTGACAAAGGAGCTGTGATTGGCAGGGAGGGAGTGCCCTTACAGGAGGGGCTTTTGAGAGCCATGCAGGAGGCCTGGGCTTAGGTGTTCTTGGGGACAGCTAGGTATGAGGGACAGAAGCCCAGGGTGGAGACCCCAGCTAAGTGGGTCTCCTAGGGGAAGGTAAGTGGAGCTCACATCACGGTGTGTATTTGCTCCATGGGAAAAGGGAAGCCACCAATGACGGCAGAGCAGGGCTGAGTTCTGGAAAGAGCACTCGGGTGGTACAGCAGCAGGTGGGCTGGTGGGGGAGAGCAGAGAGGGGACCAGTGCAGCAGTCCAGGTGACAGAGGGCTCCAGGGCCCACACCGTCTCCCATTAATAAGCTGTGTGACCTTGGGCAGGTTACTTAACCTTTCTGAGCCGTACTCACCGCCTCCGTCAAAAGGAGATTCCAACAGCGGGGCGTCTTGTGGGTTCAAACTGATAACGCCTAAAAAGCATTTAGCATGATGCCTGGCACACAGTAAATGCTCAATAAATGTTTGCTTAGAAAAACAAAAAGGCAAAGGCTGTTGTCTAGAGCCTCCTCCCTCCCCCTAGCTCCCCAATCAATAGAAGCAGCCCTTTTATCTAAATCCCTGGGACCAAAGGGAAACCAAACACAGCAGTTGTGGCTCTGCTTCCTGAGACCCGTGCCCCCCTGCCCGGGCTTCTCCCGTCGGGGCCCGTCGCGGCCGCTGTGGCGGAGGCAAGAATGTTGGCGCCGTGACCTGGCCGTGAACCTTTCCCCAGCCTCCGAACACGCACAGAAGCATTTCTCCTGCCTGGGCAACGCGAGTACCCCCCAGTCCAGCACCCCCACCCATGGGGAACCCACAGAACCACGTGAGCCCTGCAAAATTACACACGTGCCTTACTCGGCTGCCTGCACCACGGCGGGGGCAGCAGGAGAAAAAAGGAAAGAAAAATTTGTTCTTAATATTTATGACCCTGGTGGTATTCTTGTGCACAGGGCTGAATTCCTGCATAAAGAGGGGAAATTCAATCCAGTGTAAAATGCGCTCGGTGGAGGAGGGGGTAACACAAGCTCTCGAAACCCTGAGAACTTGTGGTTGGTCTTTTCACAAGAAAATTGAGGGCTCATCCAGGTGGGCTGAGAGGTTGGGAGGTGCACATTCTCCAAAATTGGGGGGGGAGCCGGATCGGGCCAGACTCTCAAGGACTTCAGAGACAGGTTGTGCCGGCTACTGCAGGAGGCAGGAGGCGCAGTGATTCAACAATTCTATAGGAGGGTGATGTGGCCTGTCCCTTGCCGTGGTCCTCGGCCGCACACAGGTGGGGCAGGCCAGCAGTCGTGCTGGGCAGATGAAGCAAGATGGCATTTCAGGTACAAGAAAAGTGGGACTGTTTCCCTGGCCTCCTTTGGATCATCACTTATTTTCCAGAGCAAGGTGTTGCAAGTTCCAAGCTCGAATCCTGTTTCCCAATTTACAAGCCACACCGCTCACTCATGGGGACCTGAGCCACAGGTGAAGGAGGGACATGATGGCAGCTGCCGGAGGCACCCGTCGTGAGGGTGAACCTGAACAGGACACTCGTGAAGCGCTGACCTGTGCCAGGCACGTCCCTGCCCTCAGTAACAGGGCCCACTTCCAAATGCAGCAGATCTACGCTGCCCCCAAAGCGGGCCGGTAGATCAATTATCTAGATAAAATAAATACTTTAAATGACTGTCACTAGGTAATTGAAATAACAAGGCTTTTCCCCCCGTGGAAATTATCTAAATAGCCTCAAGTTTCTTATGTGTGCAATAGATATGAAGGGATAAACAAGGGACTTAGTGGCCCTCTTGGAAAAGCCAGCCCCTGGTCATATTTCCAGAAATCGAAAGGACAACCTCGCCTTTGCAGAAACCATGTTGAGTCCTTAGAACCAAAAATGCAATTCCCTGTCCACGAGTCACTGTGTGCTGGGAGCCAAGGTAAAGAGAATCTCTCGAGGGGTATAAAGTTCGCGTTAAACGGTAGCAAGCGAAGTCCTAGCCAGTGTGACTTGAACTGCCAACTACCCTTCTCTAAAAAAGAAGCTTTTACATTTTTTTTCCTTCTGTTTTTAACTAAGAATGTCTCAAATCAGGCTGCAGGATCATAATCACAATATCCAAATTAGGCTACGATTTGAGGGACCTGGTGAAACCTCCCATGGACTCAAGGTCTTGGTCGGCATCTTTTTTTTCCTAACTCTGTTGAAACACAATTTACATGAAGTAAATGTATCCCTTTTGTGTACTTTGCTGCATTTTGACACACACACAAGTAACCAGCACAGCAGTCAATAGCTCAAATATTTCAATCACCCCTGAAAGTCCCCTGTACTGTTCTGCACTCAGTTCCCCTCATCTCCAGCCAATGATGCATGTGGCTTCCGTCACCACAGCTTTGCTTCTTGTAAAACGTCATGGAGATGGAATCATGAAGATGTGCTTCTCAGTCAGCTCAGCATACTGTGTTTGAGACTCCACCACAATAGTTTGTATGTCCCCAACTTGTTTCTTACTGCGGAGCAGTATTTCATTGTATCCTTGTATGAATGTACCACTATTTGTTTATCCATTCACTGGCTGATGAGCATTTGGGTTCTTTCTAGTTTGGGGCTCTTATGAATGAAACTGCTCTTAATGTTCACATAAAAGGCTTGTGGTGGACATATGTTTCCATTTCTCTTGAATAAATACCCAGGAATGGAAGACAGTTAAGCGTGAATGTGAGTTTAAAACAAACTGCCAACCCGTTTCCCAGAGAGGCTGTACAATTTTACACTTCAACCAACAGTGTATGAGTGTTACAGTTAATCCATATCCTCGCTAGCACTTGGAAAGGTCAGCTTTTTTTGTGTGTATGAAATATTTTCTTATTCTGCAGATTTACTGAGGTATAAATCACAGTCAATAACATTCATCTATGTTAAGGATACAGTCTGATTAACTTTGGTGATTATATATAGTTCTATAACCACAATCAACAATCAAGATACAGAACATGTCTGTCACTAAAAATTCTATCCCCCACTGAGCCCCTGGGCAGTTGGGTCCCCTCCCCTGAACATAAATACTCAGCCACCACTGATCTGCATTCCTCCTTCTTCTCTTATTTGCAATAGTTTGAGAAAGATCTGTATTTGCTTTTCTTTAAATGTTTGGTAGAATTCACCTGTGAAGCCTTCTGGTCCTGGATTTCTGTTCGCTGGGAGGTTTTTGATCTGTGATTCGGTTTCATCACTAGTAATTGGTCTGTTGAGATCTTCTATTTCTTCCTGATTCAGTCTTGGAAGACTGTATGGTTCTAGGAATTTATCCATTTCTTCTACATTGCCCAATGTGTTGGCATATTCTTTTTTGTAGCAGTCACTTACAATCCTTTGTATTTCTGTAGTGTTGGTTGTTACATATCCTCCTTCATTTCTGATTTTATTTATTTGAGTCCACTCTTTTTTTCTTGATGAGTCTGGCTAAAGGTTTATCAAGCTTGTTTATACTTGCAAAGAACCAGATCTTTGTTTTGTTTTATGATCAATCACTTATGGTTCATCTCGTGTCTCCTCGGAAGATTAATGTGATGCTTGGGACATTTTAGTGTGAATGACTGCAAAATCTTTACTGGATATTGCACACTGACTTGAACGAAGGAACATATGCCACTAGATTCCTCAGGGACAAGAAAGTGCTATTTCAGGAATTCTTAAACTATAGCATCTTTTAAAAGAAAAATGAAGTAGACATACAATGTTATATTAGTTTCAGGGGTACAACACAGTGATTCAACAATTCTATACATTACTCAGTGCTAACCAGGGTAAGTGTAGGACCAGCTCTTAGTTTCATTGATCTTTTCTATTATTTTTTAAGTCTCTAATTTATTTCCTGCCTTCTACTAACCCTGGACTCTGTTCTTCTTTTTCTAGATCTAACGGGTGTCAGGTTAGATTGTTTGAGATTTTTCTTACTTCTTGAGACAGGCCTGTATTGCTACAAACTTCCCTCTTAGAATTGCTTTTGCCACGTCCCAAAGATTTTTTATTTGTTTGAGAGAGAGAGAGAATGAGAGAGAGCACGAGAGGGAAGAGGGTCAGAGGGAGAAGCAGACTCCCTGCTGAGCAGGGAGCCCGATGAGGGACTCGATCCCGGGGCTCCAGGACTATGACCTGAGCCGAAGGCTGTCGCCCAACCAACTGAGCCACCCAGGCGCCCTGTCCCAAAGATTTTGAATCATTGTGTTCCCATTTTCATCTGTCTCCAGGTATTTTTTTTTTTTTACTTCCTTCATAACCCATTGATTGTTTACTGGCATGTTGTTTAGCCTCCAAGTGTTTGTGTTTTTTCCAATTTTTTTCCCTTGTAAGTGAATTGTAGTTTTATACTGTCATGGTTGGAAAAGATGCTTGACATGATTTCAATCTCCTTAAATTTACTGAGACTTGTTTTTGCCCTATCATGTGATCTATCCTGGAGATGTTGCATGTGTCCTTGGAAAGAATGTGTATTCTGCTGTATTGGGATAGAATGTTCTGTATATGTTTGTTAAGTCCATCTGGTCTAATGTGTCATTCAAAGACAATGTTTCCTTTTTGGTTTTCTGCCTAGATGATCTATCCATTGATGTAAGTGGGGTGTTAAAGTCTCCTACTATCATTGTATTACTGTCCATTTCTCCCTTTACGTCTGTTAATATCTGCTTTATGTATTTAGGTACTCCAATGTTGGGTATACAGATATTTACAATTACTGTATCCTCTTGTTGGATTGACACCTCCTTTATCATTATGTAATGTCCTTCCTTGTCTCTTGATTCAGTCTTTGTTTTAAAGTCTACTTTTTTAGGGGCACCTGTGTGGCTCTGTCAGTTAGGCATGAGAATCAGACTCTTACTCTCAGCTCAGGTCTTGATCTCAGGGTCGTGAGTTCAAGTCCCACACTGGGGTCTGCCCCGGACATGGAGCCTACTTAAAAAAATAAAATAAAATAAAATAAATAAATTCTATTTTTTCTGTTACAAGTACTGCTATCCCAGCTTTTCTTCTGCTTCCATTTGCCTGGAATATCTTTTTCCTTCCCTTCATTCTCAGTCTGTATGTGTCGTTAGGTCTGAAATGAGTCCCTTGTAGGCAACACAAAGATGGCTTTGTTTTGTTTTTCATTCATTCAGTCACCCTCTCTCCTGATTGGCACATTTAGTCCATTTACATTTAAAGTAACTATTGATAAGTATTTACTTATTGCCATTTATTCCTTGTTTTGTTTTTATAGTTCTTCTCTGTTCCTTTCTTCTTCTCTTGCTCTTCCCTTGTGATTTGATGACTTTCTTTAGTGTTATGTGTGTTCCTTTCTCTTTATTTTTGTGTGTATCTATTTTAAGTTTTTGGTTTGTGGTTACCATGAGGTTCATATATAACATGTATGTAAACAGCAGTCTATATGAAGTTAATGGTTGCTTTAGTTCAGACACATTCTAAAAGCACTATCTTTTTACTTCACCCTCCATGTTTTAGGTATATAATAACATATTTTACATCTTTTAATTTTGTGTATTGCTTCATTTCTTACAGATATAATTGATTTTGCTACTTCTGTCTTTTAATCTTCATACCAGAAACTGCTGTACTTTTATAGTAAGTTTTGAAACCAGGTAGTTTAAATTCTCCAAATCTGTTTTTCTTGTTCAAGATTACTTTGGATATTCTAGGACCTTTGCCTTTCCATAGGAATTTAGAATCAAGTTGTTAATTTATACAAAAAATATACCGTGACAGATCTGAATTGCATTAATTGGGGAGGACTGACATCTTAATTATGTTGAGTGTTCCAACCCATGAACATGGCACCTCTCTCAATTTATTTAAGTCTCTTTAAATATCCTCAGTAATGTTTTGTGGTTTTCAGTGTAGAGGTCTTACACACATTCCATTAAATTTCCCCTTATATAATTTATGGGTTTTTATAACTAATATAAGTGGAATGTTCTCTTGAAGTTCGTGTTCTAATTATTTGCTCCTAGTGTATGGGAAAAAATGGATGACAATCCATTTACAAAAATGATACTATATCCTCTGAATGTGCTAAATTCACATTTCAGTTCTAGTTGCTTTTTCATAGGTTCCTTAGGATTTTTCTACATATATGATCATATTACCCCAAAATGAAAACAAATTTAATTCTTCCGTCCCTATATGTAGGCCTCATTTTTTTTTTTTACTTGACTTTTGGCAGTGGCTAGGATTTCCCAATGCTGAATGGAAGTGACCAGAGTGAACAACACTCTTATTTTTAATCTTAGGAAGAAAGTGCTTCATGTTTTAGCATTAGACTTGAGATAAATTGCAGGTTTTCGGTAAATGTCTTTTATTGGGTTGAAGAATTCCCTTCTCTTTCTAATCTACTGCTTTTTACTATTATAGTGGCTGTTGAATTTTCTCAAAATGCTCTTCCTATGTTAAGATAATCACACGGTTTTCCTCCTTTACTCTGTTAATGGGGCTTATATTGATTGATTTTCAAATATTAAATCAACTTTGCATTCCTAGAAAAAACACTGCTTGGTCAAGATGTATTATCCTTTTTCGTACTGCTGGATTTGTTTTGATACAGTTACATGAAGGATTTTTGTCTCCATAACATGTCTCATGTGTTCTCATGTTCAAGAAAGATATTGATCGAGAGTTTACTTACTTCTTCATCAGGCTGTGTTAGCAGGGTCTTGCTGTCCTCATAAATTAACTGGCAAGTATTTCTTCTTCCTGTATTTTCTGAGTATAGTATTTTCAATAGTATAAAATTGCTATTATTTATTCCTTAACTATTTGATAGAATTCACCAGGGGAACCACCGGGGCCTGGAGTTTTCCTTGTGTTGTAGGTTTTTAAAAACAAATTCGATAGCTTTTACAGGTGTAGAGCTGTTCCAGTTTGGCAATGAGTCTTTAGATGCAACACCAAAACACATTTGTGAAAGGAAGATTTGACAGGTTAAACTTTAATAAAATTTAAAACTTCTGCTCTGCCAAAGACACAGTTAAGAGAATAAAAAGGAAGCCCACAGACCAGGATAACTCTTAAAACTCAACAATAAGAAAACAACCCAATAAAAATGTGTCAAAGACCTGGACACCTCACCAAAGAAGATATACAGATGGCAGCAAATAAGCACATGAGAAATGCTCAACATCCCAAGTTCAAATACATGAAACAGGTTCACGAAACCATACCTTTACCAATGTTGCACACCGTAAGGTGTTATCTTTATGATACTGTTTAAGGCAGAAAAGCATGTGATATACATGGTTTAGTTCAGAAACACATTTTGTTTTAGAATTTGTTGTTGAAGAAAGTAAACTTGTATTAATCCTGATAATTCATTTCAGTGGGACATTTCCTTTCCTAAAATGAAATTATTGTTATGTATAATTATCATGATGATAATTGTGATGATTAATGAAAGAAACACCTGGTAATAGGAAGGTTACTGGTCACTAATATACAGTTAGTATAAATGCTTTACAGTCTATAAAGTAAGTATCATAACCTGTGTTTTTACAGGAGAGGAAAGCAAGCATCTTAGTCTGCTCAGGATGCCATAACAAAATGCTGTAGCCTGGTGGTATTCAACAACCAGTTTAATTTCTCATAGAGGCTGGGAAGTCCAACATCAGGGTGCTGGCACAGTCAGGTCCTGCGGAGAGCTCTCTACCTGGCTTGCAAACTGCCTTATCATCGTGTCCTCACACGGCGGGGTGGAGGGCAGGGGGTGCTGGGTGAGCACATGACCAAGCTCTCTGGTGTCTTTTCACACAAGGGCACTGATCCTGTCATGAGCTCCACACCCCTCCTTCATGCCCTCGTCTAAACCCAATTCCTCCCTTAAGGTCCCACCTTCAAGTACAATTACATTGGGGGTTAGGGCTCGAACATTTGAATTTGGGGACACAATTCAGGGCCTACGCACCAAGATTCAGAGAAGTTCACTTGCTCAATTAAGTGGTAGAAGCCAGGCTAAACCCCTGTCTGCCTGACTCAAAAGCTCACGTTTTCCATAGACAACATCTCCTGCTAATAAAGCTGGGATTTGAGACAGCCTTCCGATTTGAGCCCCTGCTTTTGCCAATGCAGCACATGCCCCTAGGAAAGCCAAAAATGAGCCATTAAAACCCTGAGACACCAAAAAAGCAGTTTGAAGAAAAAGCACAGTGTCTGTGTCCACACACTACACCCAAGTGCTCTCCCGTGCAAGCCCACAAGGGGAGAGGTAGCTAAGACTGTGGCACATGGGGGGGTGGGAATAAACATGTATTGGGGCAAAAAGGGTAAGGCAAGTGTTGTGAGGGTCCGGAGCCCTCCATTCTGGTAGATCAGGGACCACCCTGGTCTTGGGTTCCCCTCGTGCCTGGACCCCCAGGCCTGCCCTTTGGATGCTCAGTGAAGAGTGGCTTCTCATAAAGATACGGGTATTTTCATCCGTCATCCAAAAACAAATCAGCCAAGTCTTATTGTCTGCCTTATCACCAAGAAACACAAGTTTTAAAAGATTCAATCACAACTTTCTCACCCCTACCTCAACCCAGAGCCTCCTCCATTCCAGCCCCTTATATTCCGGCGATGGGGTTGAAGTCAGGGTCATCTACTGTTCATCTCGTTAGGTGATAAAACCAACCCTGTAAGCTCTAATTTTATTTTAAAATGTTTTTCTTTAGACTATTTATCAAAGGGTCTCCCTGTCCAAACAGCCAAGTGAGGATGCCATGCTTCTGATGACACCACTGAATCAGCCATGTTAAAATGCCCAGCATAACCCTCCCCGGGTGTTAACCAGCTAGTAGGATGGACACTCTCATCCACAGCCCATGTTCCCAAGGACAGAGTGAGAGAGGAATGACCAGTCATTGAAGCAGTCAGAACACGCACATTTATCAGTTAAGCTCACTGTCTAATATGGGCTCAGTGTGGGGCACCCCCACACAATGACAATGGTGACATCAAAGATCAATGATCACAGATCACCATAGCAAATAAAATAATGAGAAGGTCTGAAACACTGTGAGAATTACCAAAATGTGACACAGAGACCTGAGGTGAGCAAATGCTGTTGCACAAATGGCACCAACAGACTTGCTCGGTACAAATTTGTCACAAACCTCCAATCTGTAAAAATTTTGCAGTGTCTGCAAAATGCAACACAGTGAAGCATGTTAAAACAAGGTATGCCGGTATGCCTCACCATGGTGAAAGCAAAGAACAGCACACCCAGACACACCAAAAGCAAACTGCAAAAACACCAAAGATAAAGCAAAAGTCTTGAAAGCAGCTAGAGAAAACAACACATTATAGAGAGGGGAGCAACTATTTGAAATACTACGAATTTTGTATCAGAACCATGGGGGTCAGAAGACAGTGAAACAACATCACTCAAGGGCTAAAAGAAAAACCTAGAACTCTGTATCTAGTGAAAATCTCCTTCAGAAACAAAAGCAAAAGAATGACATTCTCTAATGAAGGAACCTGACAGAATGTGTCACCAGCACAATGGCACTAAAATAAATGCTAAAGGAAGTTTTCCAGGCTAAAGGACAATGATCCCAGAAGGAAACCTGGATCTTCAGGAATGAGGGAAGAGAAGCAGGAAGGGTAAATATAAGAGACTTTTTTTTTCCTTTTAAGTTTTTAAAAACACAACATTGTTGAAAGGTAAAAAAAATGATAATTGGCAGAACCGGGAAAGAAGGACCCAAAGAATGTTTATATAATACCCATAACAACTTTAACATAAAGGGGGGCAGGAGGTTAAGGGAATCTTTACAGTTGTGAGGCTTTTCCATTTTACCTGCAACAGTAAAGCATGAACTCTAAAAGACCGAAAAGTTGGGATTTTGTTGTATAATCTCTAGAGCAACCACTAAAAAAATATATCTAAAAAGATGTAGTCAAAAAGCCAACAGATAAATGAAAATGGGATACCAAAAAAGATTCAGTCAATCAAAAAAAGGCATGAAATGAGACATAGGGGAACCAAAAGAGAGGAGACAAATAGAAAAACCATAAGATGGTTGACCTGAATGTAAATATTGATAATTTCACTGAAGGTAATGGTCTAAATACATCAATTAAAAGAGATTATGAGATTGGATTTTTTAGAAATAGTCCCACTGTTAATGCTGTATTCAAGAAATCTCCTTTAAATGTAAAAACATGCATTGGTTAAAAGTAAGAGAATGAGAAAAGACTTATCATATCAACACCAAAGTCAAAAGAAAACTAGAATGGCTATATTAATATCAGACAAAGTAGACTCTAGAACAAAGAAATTTACCAAGGATAAAGAGGGATAGTACATAATGATAAAGGGCTCAATACATAGCCAGCTGGGATCACTAACAACAGAGCTCCAGATCGGCATTTATAGAACCACTCAAAACTATTAGAATAAAAATTCTTTTCAAGTACACATGGATATTTTACCAAGATGGACCATATAATGGGCCACAGAATAAGCCTTAATGTTTTTAAAAATTGAAATCGAACAAAATTTGTTTTCTGACTAAAACAGAATTACACTAAAATTAAATTACATTAATGAAACCAAGTTATTTTCTCACAGACAAGAGAAAAGGATAGAATATTTATCAACTTATTTCATGAGGCTAGCATAACCCTAATACCAAACCAGAGAAATATATTATCTAAGGAAAGAAACTACAAAACAATATCCCTGATGACTACAAATGCAAAAATCCTCAACAAAATATGATCAAGTCAAACCCAGCAATACAAAAATAGGAAAACACATCACAACGAAGTGGGGTTATCCCTGGAATGCAAGGCTGGATCAACATCTGAAAGTCAACCGATACAATGCACCATGTTAGATGACTAAAGAAGAAAAACCTAGACATGGCAAACTGCAAGATCCACTCATAATAAAAATTCATCTAACTAGTAACAGCAGCAAATTTCCTTAACCTAATAAAGGCCATCTACAAAAACAAACCACTGTTAAAATACTTCATACTGAAAGATGGAGCACTTTCCTCTTTAACACTGGGGACAAGGCAAAGATGTCCTCTCTTACCACTTCTATTCAGTATCATACTAGAAGTCCTAGCCAGTGCACTATGTCAGGAAAAAGAGATAGAAGGCATGCAGATTGGAAAGAAAGAAATGAACCTGTCTCTATTAGCAGATGGCACTGTTGTCTACATAGAAAAATTAAAAAAAAACAAAAACCTTTAAGATGGCTCCTACAACTAAATAAGTTATAAGATTATAAGGTTGTAAGATATATGGCTGGCATACAAAAATCAAGTATATTACTCTATATTAGCAATGAACAATTGGAGTTCAACATTAATAAAGTAGTACTATTTACAATATCACCAAAAACTGAAGTAATTAGGTGTAAATCTAAGAATGTACAGGATCTATAGATGAAAACTATGTCATGATGAAAGAACTCAAAGCTAAGTAAATGGAGAAATACACCATGTTTATGGATTAGAAGACTCAATATGATTCAAATGCTAATTCTCCCCAAAATGTTCTAGCTACACCAAAAGTATAATCCATAAAAGAAAAATTGATGAATTCAATTTTATCCAATGTAAAAATATGAAATGAAATACACTATTAAGAGAATGAAGAGACAAGCCATGGAATAGGAGAAAATATTCACAAATTATGTATCTAATAAAGGACTTGTTTCCAGAATATAAAAAGTACCCTCAAAACTCAACAATAAGAAAACAAGCAATCACTTAGGAATGGGCAAAAAATCTAAACAGATACTTCATCAAAGATATAAAAAGGGTAAATAAGCATATGAAAAGATGTTCCATGTTATTAGTCATTAGGCAAAGGCAAATTAAAACCACAATGAGATCACTACATACTTATTACAATGCCTACATTTTTTTAAATGACAATTCCAATTGCTGACAAGGGTGCAAAAAACTGGGACTCATATACGTTGCTGGTAGAAATGCAAAAAAATATAATTGCTGCTGAAAACAATTTATCAGGTTTCTCTAGATTTAAACACAGAACTACTATTTGACCAAAAATTCTCAGTTCTAAGGTATTTACGCATGAGAAATAAAAATTTATGTTCACACAAAAAAAACCTATACATTTATCTAACATTTTTACTCCTAATCACCAAAAGCTGAAAATAACCCTGATGCTTTTCAACCAGTGAGTGGATAAACACCATGCCAATGGCACAAGGGCACAATGGAATAATCCTCAGTAATAAAAAAGGAACGAACTATTGATTCATACAACTTGGATGACTGCATTTGGCTAAATGAAAGAAGTCACACCTAAAAAGCTACACATTGTCTGGTTCTTTTTTTATGACATTTTGAAAATGGCAAACAAATAAGAAATCAGTGGTTGCCAGGGACAGAGGGTGGGGAAGAGTCTGATAAAAAGGGATAGCACAGGGGCACCTGGGTGGCTCAGTCAGTTAAGCGTCTGCCTTCGGCTCAAGTCATAATCTCTGGGTCCTGGGATTGAGTTCCACGTTGGGCTCCCAGCTCAGCAGAGAGTTTGCTTCTCCCTCTGCCCCTCCCCCAGCTCAGGCTCACCCTCTTTCTCTCTCTCAAATGAATAAATAAAATCTTTTTAAAAAAGGGACAGCACAAGAGAATTTGGGGGGGGTGACAGAACCATTTTGCATCATGACTCTGCTGATACAGACATGACTCTATACATTTGTCAAAATCTTACAACCATACACTACCAAGAGCAAATTTTACTGCATGTAAATTTATATAAAATAAAATCAACCAGGATGTAGTAAGAACCCAAGATGGAACACAAATTGTAACCTAAGAGTATCACAAATGAATAGTGTAAGCACACTGGAGAGGGTAGGGAAGAAAAGAACTAACCCAAGTAACTTTCTTCTTTTTTTTTTTTTTTGAGATTTTATTTATTTATTTGAGAGTGAGAGAGAGAGATTGAGAGAACAAGTTGGGGGGGAAGGGCAAAGGGAGAAGCAGACTCCCGGCAGAGGGATGACCCAGGGAGATCCCAGGACCCAGAGATCATGACCTGAGCTGAAGGTAGCTGCTTAATCAACTGAGCCACCAATTAACTTTCAAAAACCATATTTTGCTGAGATACTGTAAAGCTAAAGAGAAAAAGAATTGCACTCAAATAATATGGTGTAGTTACTAAATTTGTTTCTCAAAGAGATATGGGTTAGAAATTTTGCAGCAGCTTTATATGTATGCTAGAGTTGAACAAATAAATACATACATGGCAAATAATAAAAACTAGGTTTCTAACAATCCAAAAAGGCAGTCACAAGTAAGCAAATGAGGAAGGTCAGAATGAATACTGGTATTGGGTTGGATAGCAGTACCAATACTAGAATTATCCATGTGAACTAATAGTTTTTAAAATATATTGAGACAGTTACAAAAGTAAATATATATGAGTGTATGCATAGATTAGTACATCTATATGTATATATATTAATACACACACACACACACACACACACACACACACCTACATCTCTATCTGTATCTCCAAGTTGATGCACCAGTAGAACCTAGAAACAATGACATCCTAGTAGCAATGAGTATATTTACGGCCCAGATCTTAACTTCTAAATATCATTCCTCAATTAGAAAACAAAAACAAAACAAAAACCACCATCACTACAACCGGGGCTCCTCGGATAAGCTGGTAAAGCCAAAGCTGGGGCAGACAAAATGCAAGAAGGCCCGGGAGCACCATGGGTGCCAGAAAGTACAGACATGCTCAAAAAAGGATGAGGAACCTCAACGAGTTCCCAATGGCCAAAGCTGGAGCAACGTGAGCAACAAGCTGCACGAGAGAGTAACCTATAGCATAAGATAAATAGACATGGGTCAAGATGGAGAGAAAGAGAGAAAGAAGGTGGGGAGAGGGAAGGGACAGTTCTTCCTTACAGAAGAATTCCAATTAATACAGGCAGAAGGAATAAGGGTAATAGAAAATCACCATTAGAATATCACAGCAATTGTTGCAGACAAGATCCATTGATGAATGCTAAAATTCATGAGAGAAAGTTTGAAGAGAAGTGGACTATTTGTGTCATCTCAAAGTATTTCTTCCAAGAGATTTATTAAGAAAAAATAGTAACTTTCCGTAGAGAGTCCTGGCAGACACAGCCTGAATTAGGTGATCACTGGTAACCCTACCAGTAATAATATGTACCATCATATGACCATCAGTGATAAGATCATTGAGAAGGGCACTCCACTCCTGGGGTATCTTGGCCAAAAACGCACCTCCTCAATCTAATCTTGAGAAAACATCAGACTGAGGGACATTCCATAAAAATACTTCAAAAGTACCAAGAATATCAAAGCTAAATAAAGATGAGGAACTGTCACAGGTTGCTAGACATTAAGGAGAAGGTGACAGTTAACTGGAATGAAGGAATGTGGATGGGCTCCTAGAACAGAAAAATGACATCCGTAGAAATACTGGTAAAATCTGAATAAAGTGTAATTAACAGTTTGTATCAATATTAGTTTCTTACTTTTAATAATTTTACTATGGTTATGCAAGATGCTGCTTCACATTGGGGGAAGCCGGGTAAAGGATATATAGGAACTCTGTATGAATTTTACAACTTTTCTGTAAGTTTCAAATGCAAATACACACACACACACACACACACACACACACACACACACACACACACACGGTGTTATGACCTATGTAGAAATAAAATTAAATTTTAAAATAGCACAAGGGATAAGGGGTAAATAGAACTGTACTATTGTAAAGTTCTCATGTTGTAAATGAAGTGGCAAAAAATTATTTTAAGATAGACTGTGACAAGTTAAAGATGCACATTTTAAAACTTAAAGCAACCACTAAAACTAAAAACTAAACACAAAAAACAAAAACCCACAGTAAAATGAAGGTGAACCTAATAAGCCAGAGTGGAATTAACAAGGAATCATTAAAAAAAACCCAGTCCCTCTAGAAAGGCAGGGGAAAAATACCTTTCAAAATGTATAAAAACAGCAGAAACAAACAGAAAAATAAACAGCAAGATGGTACCATTAAACCCAATCCAACCACACCTATGATTACATTTAATTACAAAATAAAAATTTAATTCTAAATAGTACAATAAAAGGCAGAGAGTCTCAATCTAGATAGAATAACAAATATAAAGCACAACTATATATTTTCTATGAGCCACTTTAAAATAAGACAGATATATTAAAAGTAAAATACATAGGAAGACCTATCAGACAAACTCTAATCATTAAAAGCTTAAGTGACTTTATTAATAAGAAAAAAGTAAACTCTAGGTTGAGGAATAATGCCACATAAAAACAGATATTTCATAATGATAAGGGGTCAATTTATTACTTTTTTAAGATTTTATTTATGTATTTATGTATTTATTTATTTGAGAGAGAGCGTGCACTAGTGAGCATGAGGAGGAGCAGAGGGAGAGGGACAAGCAGATTCCCTGCTGAGTGTGGAGCCTGTTATGGGACTCAATCCCATGATGCTGAGATCATGACTTGAGTCAAAACCAAGAGTCAGACACTCAACCGACTGAGCCACCCAGGCGCCCCTAAAGGGGTCAACTTATAGAAAGACATAATCCTAAATATGGATGCACCAAATAACATAAATCAAAATATATGAAACTAGAAAATATTTTGAATTTAATCAAAATAAAACATCATATCTAAATTTGTGTAATGTTGCATGCTTTAAAGGGTAATTCATAGCTTCAAATACTTATATTAGAAAAGAAGAATCATCTAAAATAAAGACTGAGGCTTCTTCCTTTAGGAGCTAAAAATAAAAAAGAGCAAAGTAAACCCAAAATAATTAAAAAGAACAATATAATAAATGTAAGAGCAAAGATTAATGAAATAGAAAATTAAAAAAGAGAGGAAAATCAATGAAACCAAAAGTGGATGATCTAAAAAATAATGAAGTTAATCTAGTTAGACTTTTAAAGAAAAGGAGAAAAGACGCATATTACTCATTCCGAGAATAAAAACAAGGACATCACTACAGGTCCTAGAGACATTAAAATGATAATAAGAGAATTTTATAAATAACTATTGGCCAATAATTTGGCAATTAAAAAGAAATAGAGTTTCCTGAAAGATGCTAATTACCAGAACTGACTCAAAAAGAAATTAAAAAATCTGAAAAGGTCTGTATTATTTCATTTTCTAATTTAACATACTGTAAAGCTATTTTGGTACACAGTTCCTCCTATCCTTTGAAAATACTGACTTCGTAATTTAAAATATTCCCAAAATCTCAGGACTGGATGGCTTTAAAGATGAGTTAAAACAAACACACAAGGAAAAGAATACCAACCCTACACTAGTCTTTCAGAAATTAGAAAAAGAGAAAACAGTTTCCAACTAATACTTTGAAGACAGCATTGTCCTCACACAAAAAACAAAGTCAATACAAGAAAACCACAAACTACAAAACGCTGTTGAAACAAATTAAAGAGCTAAATAAATTGAAAGTCATCCAACATTTATGAGTCAGAAGACTTAATATTGTTAAAATAGCAACACTCCCTAAATTAATCTACAGATTGAACACATCCCTATAAAAATTCCAGCTGCCTTTTTGTAGAAATTGATAAGCTAATCTTAAAATTCATATAAAAATTAAAGAAACTGAAAATAGCCAAAACAATCTTGAACAAGAATAACAAAGGTGGATGAAGGGGAGTAAGTCGGAGGGGGAAACGAACCATGAGAGACGATGGACTCTGAAAAACAAACTGAGGGTTCTAGAGGGGAGGGGGGCGGGGGGATGGGTTAGCCCGGTGATGGGTATTAAGGAGGGCACATTCTGCGTGGAGCACTGGGTGTTATGCACAAACAATGAATCATGGAACTCTACACCAAAAACTAATGATGTAATGTATGGTGATTAACATAACCATTAAAAATGGGGAAAAAAAAGAATAACAAAGGTGGAAGACTCCCACCTTCCAATTTTTAAAACTTACTACAAAGCTACAGTAATCAAGAAACTATGGTACTGGCATAAGGATAGACATATACACAAATGCAGGAGAACTGAGATTCCATGAAAACAAAACCCATCTATCTATGGCCAAAAGATTTTTCTAAATTTATTTTAGAGACAGAGAGAGAGAGTATGCGTGTGAGCAGGGTGGAGGAGGGGAAGAGGGAAAAGTAGAGAGAGAATCTCAAGCAGGCTCCCCACTGAGCACAGAGCCCGGCACAGGGCTCCAACTCACGACCATAAGATCATGACCTGAGCTGAAATCAAGAGTTGGACGCTCAACAGAATGAGCCACCCAGGGGCTCCTGGCCAACTGACTTTTCACAAGAGGTGTCAAGACAAGTCAATGGAAGAAAGAGTACTCTTTTCAACAAATGATGCTGGGAAAATAGGATATCTACAGGCACAAGAATGATTTTGGATTTTTGTTTTACATGCTATGTAAAAATTAACTTGAAATGGATCAAAGACCTAGATGTAAGAGCAAAAACTGTAGTCCTTAGAAGAAAACTCTGGATAAGGCAATGGTTTCTTAGATATGACCAACAGAAACAAAATGAAAAAAATAAAAAATAAACTAGGCATCACCAAAATTAAAAACATCTATTCTTCAGAGGACATCAAGAAGAAAGTGAAAAGACAACCCACAGAATGTGAGGAAATTTTTGCAAATAATATATCTGATAAGCAACTTGTATCTAGAATCTATAGAGAAGTATTATACCACAATAATGAAAAGATAACCCAATTTTTCAAAAAATGGACAAAGTAACTGAGCAGACAGTTCTCCACAGGAGACACTCAAATGGCAGTAAGAACATGAAAAGATGTTCAACATTATTATCCACTGGAGAAATGCAAATCAAAACCACAATGAGGAGGTGCCTGGGTGGCTCAGTCAGTTAAGCGTCTGACTCTTGGTTTGGGCTCAGGTTGCGATCTCAGGGTCGTGAGACTGAGCCCCACATCAGGCTCTGCTCTCAGTAGGGAGTCTTCTTAAGATTCTCCTCTCCTTCTGACCCTCCCCCTCTCACACACTCTCTCTAAAATAAATAAATATTAAAAAAAAAAACCCGGGCGCCTGGGTGGCTCAGATGGTTAAGCGTCTGCCTTCAGCTCGGGTCATGATCCCAGGGTCCTGGGATCGAGTCCCGCATCGGGCTCCCTGCTCAGCGGGAAGCCTGCTTCTCCCTCTGCCTCTTTTTCTCTCTCTCTCTCTGTCTCTCATGAATAAATAAATTAAAAAATAAAAATAAAAATAAATAAATAAATAAATAAAAAACCCACAAGAAGGCAGCATTATATGCCCACAAGGATGCCTATAACCAAGAAGATGATTCCAGCAAGTGTTGGTGAGGATGTGGAAAAACTGGAACCCTCATACATTGCTGATGGGAATTTAAAATGGTGGGAAACTGGGGGAAAGTACTTGGTAGTAGGTTTTCAAAAACTTCAACACAGACCTACCCAGGTGACCCAGAAATTTCACTCTCTGGTATATCTCCAGAAGCACTGGAAATATATGTCCACATCAAAACTTGTTCATATGTTCACAGCATTATTCCTAACAGCCAAGCAGTGAGACAATCCAAATGTCGACAACTGACGTAGGATAAACAAAATGTGGGCGATCCATACCATGGAATGTTAGTCAGCCATAGAAAGGAATGAAGTACTGATACATAGTGCAACATGAATGAGTCTTAAAAATGGCATGCTAAGTAATAGAGCCAGACACAAAAGGCCACAGACTGTATGATTTCATTTATATGAAATGTCCAGAATAGGCAAATCCACAGAGATAGAACTTGATTACTGATTGCCGGAGGCTTGGATAAGGGCGAACAAGGAGTTCAGGGTTTCTTTTTGGGGTGATAAAAATGTGGATAAAAAAAAAAGTAGCGATGTTTGCACACCTTGTGAATATACTAAAACCCACCGAATTGTACAGTAATTTTAAAATAGTGAATTTTAAGAAGACAGCAGGAGGGGAAGAATGAAGGGAGGGAAACCGGAGGGGGAGACGGACCATGAGAGACGATGGACTCTGAAAAACAAACTGAGGGTTCTAGAGGGGAGGGGGGTGGGGGGATGGGTTAGCCTGGTGATGGGTATTCAAGGGGGCACGTTCTGCGTGGAGCACTGGGTATTATGCACAAACAATGAATCATGGAACACTACATTAAAAACTAATGATGTATGGTGATTAACATAACAATAAAAAATTTTAAAAAATAGTGAATTTTATGGTATGTAAATTGTATTTCAATAGTAAAAAGAAAAGTACCAACCAGTACCCCCCACAAACATAGATGCAAAAATCCTAAAGGAAATATTAGTCAATTGAATCCAACAATATATAAGTAGGAAAATATATCACGACCATGGGGGGCTTAATTGAAAAGCCATGTAATTCACCATATTAACAGAATAAAGGGTAAAAGCCACCGAATCATCATCGCAACTGATGCAAAAAAGTATTTAACAATATTCAGTGCCAATTCATGATGCAAATTCTTAGTAAACCAGGAATGAGAGGGGATAACAAACATTGATTATCTTGCAATTCCTGGGCTCAGGAATCTGGGTGTGGCTTTACTGAGTGCCTGGGGCTCAAGAGCTCTCTTAAGAATTCTCTCAGACTGTTGGCAGGGGCTGCTGTCGGCTCTGAAGATGACCCCGGAAGAGGAAACACTTTCAAGGTCACTCATGTGTCTGTTGACATGATTCAGCTTCTCATGGGCTGTTGGAAAGAGGACCTCAGTTCTTGACTAACTGTTGGCTGGAGGTCGCCCTCCATCCTTTCCCATACGGGCCTCTCTACTGGGCAGCTAGCTCACAGCAGGGCATGTGGCTTCCCCTAGGGCAAACGAGAAAGGGAGAGTGAACCCCGAGATGAAAGGCAGTCTTTTCAGGACCTAAACTTGAAAGTGACATCTCAACGCTTCTGCATGATGGGTTCATGAGAAGCAAGTCAATAAGCCCAGCTCATACTCAAGAAATGAGATTGCACGGGGAAGCACATAAAAGGAAGTAGGGATCTTTGGAGACCATCACAGAGACTGCCTACCACAAAGGTACCTATAGGAAAAAGTGACAGCTAACAGCATTAATATTATATTTAATAGTGAAATACTGAAATATTCTTCCCTAAGATAGAGAACAAGCAGAGGATAGATACTGTCAGTAGTTCCCGTCAGCACGGTACTAGAGACCTTTTCAGCATAGAAAGTCAGAAAGAAATAGAACAGTCTCTCTTCTGATGACATGACTGTTTATGTGGCAAATTTTAAGGAATATATACCCCCAAAACCACACTACTAGAACTAACAGGGGAATTTTGCAAGGTCACAGAATAAAAGTCAAAATACAAAAGTTAATTGCATTGTATATACTGGTTCCAAACAATGAAAAATGGTATTTAAAACACGACATCATTTACAGTTGCATCATAAAATACAAAATACTTAGAACTAAATTTAATAAAAGATACGTAAGACCAATAATACATTTTTTAAAAAAGCTATGCAAGACCTCTATACTGAAGACTACGAGACTGGAGAGAAAATTAAAGAAGGTTTGAATAAAAAATAAGTTAGACAAAGAAAGACAAATACCCTATGATCTCACTTATATGTAGAATCTAAAAAACAAAGAAAAATCTGAGCTCATGGATATAGAGAACAGAATGATGGTTGCCTGGGGATGGGGAGTGAGGAGGGTGAAATGGTTCAAGGTAGCCAGAAGGCAGAAATTTCCAGTTATAAAATGATTAAGTCCTGGGGATGTCATGTACAGGATGGTAACTATAGTTCAGGATATTGTCCTGCATATTCAAAAGTAGCTAGGAGAGCAGATCTTGAAGTTTCCCATCATGAGAAAAAACTATAATTATGTATGGTGATGAATCAATATAACTGGATTTGTTATGATCATTCTGGAATATATACAAATGTCAGATCATTATGTTGTATACCTGATACTAAGAAGATAATGTTATATCAATTAGGCCTCAATAAAAACAATCTTTAAATTAAGGTAGCATAGCAAAAGCATAAAGATCATCAAATATATCAATGGAATAGAATGGATAACCCAGAAAAACTCTCACATATACGATTTTTGACATAAGACCCAAGGCAGTTCAAATGAGAAAGTCTTTTTTCAAAGCAGTACGAGATGATGATGATGATGATGATGATAATGCTAGAACAACTGGATAATAATAGGAGGGGAAATGAACCTTGACTCCTACATCATCCCATATTTCCAAATATTCGTTTGAAATAGATAATAGGGTCAAGCTTTATATTCCCCATATCAATATCTAATTATTCCAGCTTCTCCGCCTCTCCAACGCTGGGCATTGTCAGTCTTTTTCATTTTTGCCTATTCTAGTGTCTAGTGGGGAGAGAAACAAACAGACCCCACATATGTTGCTGGTGGCAGTATAAAATGGCAAACAGCTCGAAAATTTTTTGACCTTTTCTTAAACTGTTAAAGAGAGATTTATTCATAACCAGTAGCTCTATTCTTCCTCACCCAAAAGAATAAAAATGTATATCCACAAAATCTCTCGTACAAGAGTGTCTGTAATAGCCTCATTTATGAAAGCCCCGAACTTTAATAACCCAATAGCTCCTCCAACAAGAAAATTAATAAATAAACGGTGGTATTTTTATACAATGGAAATGCTCTTCAACAATTTAAAAAGTGAACTGCTAACACATACGGCAGCTCGGGTAAATCGTAAAACATTACACTGAGTGAAAGAAACCAGACACAAATGAGTATACACTGTGTGATTTCTTTTATATGAAACTCAAGAACATGCAACACTAATCTATGGTTGTAGTAATAAGACTA
This sequence comes from Zalophus californianus, assembly GCF_009762305.2. Lineage (NCBI taxonomy): Eukaryota > Metazoa > Chordata > Mammalia > Carnivora > Otariidae > Zalophus > Zalophus californianus. Next base: position 28,591,938 of record NC_045599.1, on the reverse strand, counting down.
GTTGCCTATCAGAGGTAGGAATGACCCCAAGGGGACATAAGGGAACTTGCTGGGGTGATGAAAATACTCTATGTTTTGACTGCGGTGTTGGTTACGCAAGAGTATACATTTGTCAAAATTTCATCAGTTTACACACTTGAGTTATGTGCATTTCACCGTAGGTAAACTGTACCCTGAATTTAAGAAAAGATCATTCTGGCTGCTGTGTGGCGAATGCCCAGTTAAGAGAGCGGGAAGGAAGGCGGTGAGGGCAGCCGGTAGGCTCTAGCGGGATCCCGGGAGCTGACGTCAGTGACGTGGATGGACACACGGCTGCAGCGCAGACAGAGCCAGATATGGGATAGCTGTCAACTCGAGCGCAACCTCCCTCATGGTGGCAGCCAATCTCACACGATGTACTACTGGCTCCGTGACATCAATTCCACATCATTATTGAATACTCCCTGCATGCCACGTACCTAATCATTTCCCTGCTTTTCATGGGGTGCAATCCTGCCTGCATTGGAAACCAGCCTCTCTTCCATGTACTAGTGTGCAATCTTGGGCAAGTTAAGTAACCTTTTGAGTCTCGGTACCCTGATTCCGTAAATCAGGTACAATCGTATCTATCCAGAAGGCTTATTATGGGCATTAATTAGGTTTAAATTGGAAAATAATGGCTAAGTTCCCACTCCATTACCTGGCCCATAGTAAGTAGTGAAGAAATGATAGAACCTCTCCTTCTTTCCTAGACTTTCTAACTAGATGTGAGCTCTCCAAGGCAGGGGCATATCTCCTCCTCTTATCTACGCAAAGTCATAGGAGATGACCAGAACAGGAAGCATGCTGCACGCATGTACTTGCTTTCTGGCTCAAGGCACCGGGGAATAAGACACTTTGTGGAGTGGATTCTGGGTGCAGATTTGCTCACCTGGGTAACATCGACAAAGCCCACAAGATTGTAGAAAGCATTGGTTTGCCCTAATTAGAACACAACAAAAGTCAAAATTTCAAATGAAACTCAGATCTTTGGGAGTTTAGCTGTGGCTGGGAAATTTGGGGGGGAAAATGGTTCTAAAAGAAACTAATGAAAAAGGCTCACTTAAAAAAGTTAATAAAGAATGTTGACTTAACTAGTGCTTTATGAAGAAATATTATGATGTATTAAAAGCAAACAAAACAAAACAAAAAAACCAACCACATATGGATTAGATTCCCCTGAAAGTAGATCAAGTTTTAAAATGTAAGGAAATGGTGCTCAGGAAAATGTGCAGGCTTTGTTCAACTCAAAACACAAATCGTTTTCTGAGTTTATTAAAAAGATTTGTGTATTTGTGATGAGCCCAGAAAGCATTCCCTATGTTCTGGTAAAGTGATGTCAGACTACCAGTCCTCAAAAATCAATCAATGCGTCAAAATCGAACACATTTGGATATACCATGGAGACATTTTGTGGAAACACTAGCTTTGAGGGAAAGATGGAAGGGCAATGTAAGCTAACTCATCAGATGGGCTTCCATTGGCTTTCAAGGGAAAGAGACATATGGCGTCCCGTTAAAGATAAAGAATTAAACAAACATATACTTAGCTCTACTCTCTCCAGAAACGCTACTAATTGACAACAAAAAGGTACTTTTATGGTATAATAAAGAAAACAAAACAAAGAAAACAGGAGAGAACATTTTGGAAGCTGGAAAAGCGGTAACCAATTTAGCAAATCTAAAAAACATAGCTGTAAGTCAACAGTAATGAAAACCAAAAGCCAAGGACTCAGGAGGACACAAAGAAATGGAAAAACGTTCCATGCGCATGGATTGGAAGAACAAACATTGTGAAGATATCAGTGCTACCTAGAGCAATCTACACATTCAAAGCAATCCCCATCCAAATACCATCCACTTTTTTCAAACAAATGGAACAAATAATCCTAAAATTTGTATGGAACCAGAAGAGACCCCGAATAGCCAGAGGAATCTTGAAAAAGAAAAGCAAAGCTGGCGGCATCACAATTCCGGACTTCCAGCTCTATTACAAAGCTGTCTTCATCAAGACAGTATGGTACTGGCACAAACACAGACACATAGATCAATGGAACAGAATAGAGAGCCCAGAAATGGACCCTCAACTCTATGGTCAACTCATCTTCGACAAAGCAGGAAAGAATGTCCAATGGAAAAAAGACAGTCTCTTCAACAAATGGTGTTGGGAAAATTGGACAGCCACATGCAGAAGAATGAAACTGGACCATTTCCTTACACCACACACAAAAATAGACTCCAAATGGTTGAAAGACCTAAACGTGAGACAGGAGTCCATCAAAATCCTAAAGGAGAACACAGGCAGCAACCTCTTCGACCTCAGCCGCAGCAACTTCTTCCTAGAAACATCGCCAAAGGCAAGGGAAGCAAGGGCAAAAATGAACTATTGGGATTTCATCAAGATAAAAAGCTTTTGCACAGCAAAAGAAACAGTCCACAAAACCAAAAGACAACCGACAGAATGGGAGAAAATATTTGCAAATGACACATCAGATAAAGGGCTAGTATCCAAAATCTATAAAGAACTTATTAAACTCAACACCCAAAGAACAAAGAATCCAATCAAGAAATGGGCAGAAGACATGAACAGACATTTTTCCAAAGAAGACATACAAATGGCCAACAGACACATGAAAAAGTGCTCCACACTGCTCGGGATCAGGGAAATCCAAATCAAAACCTCAATGAGATACCACCTCATACCAGTCAGAATGGCTAAAATTAACAAGTCAGGAAATGACAGATGTTGGCGGGGATGCAGAGAAAGGGGAACCCTCCTGCACTGTTGGTGGGAATGCAAGCTGGTGCAGCCACTCTGGAAAATAGTATGGAGGTTCCTCAAACAGTTGAAAATAGAGCTACCATACGATCCAGCAATTGCACTACTGGGTATTTACCACAAAGATACAAATGTAGGGATCTGAAGGGGTACGTGCACCCCAATGTTTATAGCAGCAATGTCCACAATAGCCAAACTGTGGAACGAGCCAAGATGTCCATCGACAGATGAATGGATAAAGAAGAGGTGGTATATATACACAATGGAATATTATGCAGCCATAAAAAGGAATGCCATTTGCATTGGCATTGGCATTGGCATTTGCAAGGCAAAGGCAAATGGCAATGTCCTTGCCATTTGCAAGGATGTGGATGGAACTGGAGGGTGTTATGCTGAGTGAAATAAGTCAATCAGAGAAAGACATGTATCATATGACCTCACTGATATGAGGAATTCTTAATCTCAGGAAACAAACTGAGTGTTGCTGGAGTGGTGGGGGGTGGGAGGGATGGGGTGGCTGGGTGATAGACATTGGGGAGGGTATGTGCTATGGTGAGCGCTGTGAATTGTGCAAGACTGTTGAATCACAGATCTGTACTTCTGAAACAAATAATGCAACATATGTTAAGAAAAAAGAAAAGAAGAAGATAGCAGGAGGGGAAGAATGAAGGGGAGTTAAGTCGGAGGGGGAGACGAACCATGAGAGACGATGGACTCTGAAAAACAAACTGAGGGTTCTAGAGGGGAGGGGGGTGGGGGATGGGTTAGCCTGGTGATGGGTATTAAAGAGGGCACATTCTGCATGGAGCACTGGGTGTTATGCACAAACAATGAATCATGGAACACTACATCAAAAACTAATGATGTAATGTATGGTGATTAACATAACAATAAAAAAAAGAAATGCCCAAGTCTTCAGACATCCATCTTCATTCTAGGTAGCCAGGTGACAGCCTCATCACCACTCTGGCAGAAGACTTAAAAGAAAAGACTCCTTCAGGAAAGGATGAAACAGTCTGGAGATCACCAAGCATAGCTGAAGGTGACAGTATCAGAATGAAAACAGAAATATTAAATGAAATTCTACAAAGTGCTGTGAAGTGAATTGTGTCCCCTTCGAATTCACGCGTTGAAGCCCCAACCCCCAATGTGACTGTATTTGGAGACAGGGCCCTTAAGGAGGTAATTAAGGCTAAATGAGGTCATTAGGTGGGGGCCCTAATCCAATAGGACTGGTGTCCAAAAGAGAGGAAGAGAAAACACCAGAGCATTTGCTTTCTCCATATACATGTAAGGAAGACCATGTGAGGACACAGGAAGAAGGTGGTCTTCTGAAAGCCAAAAAGAGAGGCCTCACCATAAATCAACCCTGCTGGTACCTTGATCTTGGACCTCCAGCTTCCACAACTGTGAGCAAATTAATTTCTGCTGCTTAATCCACCCAGTCTGTGGTGTTTCCATATGACAGCCTGAGCAGACTAGTGATACATACACTCAGTGAGGAGACGTTTAGCCTGCTTCCCCTCCAACATCCCAGAATGCTGGCAGCTAGACATATATCTTCCAGGCAGGAGACTGAAGACAATTTCTCTAAGCAATCAGATTAGTCCAGGAGAAAAGTCCAAAAGGTACCAACACTGAGAATTCCCTATGAAAATAGCATGGCTAAATTTATGCAACATGAAGTTCATAGTTTATACAGCCCCACCTAAGCATCTGGAGCTTTCAAATCAGCATTTTAGTCACCTCTATCCGTAAATGTAAGTAGACTATGAAGAATCACCAGGAATGTGTAGAAATTATCTAATATGAAATAGAGACCAAAACACATATGAAAGGAGGAGAAAACCTGCATGTAACTATAATATTCTCAGAGAAGATATTACATCTGTGAAGCAAGAACAAGATGCTTTCTGAAAATGGAATGTTCAGAAAACAACAACAAAAGAGCCTTTGGAAATTTAAAAAAAATGGCAGAAACAAAATGCATAAAAACTTCAAAGACGAGGTAAAGAAATGACAAGAGAAGACAAAAAGATGGAAAAATAAGAATGCTGAGGAAACAGTTGAGGGGGTCCCATATCTAAACAACAGGAGTTCTAAGAAGGGCGTGGGAGGAGAGAACATTAAAAGGAGGGAAAATAACAAAGGAAATAAGGAAGGAAATAACTTTCACAAGTAATCACCAGAATTGAAGGCTAGGAGTTTCAAAGAGAGAAAATTCACTCAGTGACCTACATAATGAGTGCAAATATATCCATACCAAGGAACCGCATCATGAAATTTCTAAACAACAGGAACAAAGAAAAATGCCTATAGTTGGGGAAGGAGGGAGGGAGAGAGAGAGAGGATGACTGATTTCATAAAATGGTCTCAGCAACAATGGAAGCTTGCAGGCAATGGCACAAGACCATAAAAGTTCTGGGAGAAAATTATTTCCATCCTAGACTTCTATACCTAGCCAAACCATCAACTAAACATGAGGATAGAATAAAGGCATTTTCAGGCATTTAAGGTCATATAAAAATAACTGCTAACTTCTTTGTAACTTAATGGGGGGAAAAAACGTGCTCCACCCAAATGGGGAAGTAACCCAAGAACGAGGAGGATCCAGGATCCAGGAACTAGAAGATCCAGCAGAAAGAACACCAAGGGGATCACCAAGATCCGAGGGAAGAAACCCCAAACAAGTGCTGTAGAGCAGATCTAGAAAGCACCCAACCCAGTTCAGAAGGTCCCATGAGAGGTGTTCTCAAGAAGATGAAAGTAATAGAATAGAGATTGTGAAAACAAGTTAGGGACCAATTTTATTCAACTGTAGGTTAATGTGGTGTTGAATTAGTGACATAAAGTAAAACAGCGAGCAGAGAAAAAAATAACATAATTAACTTCAGAGAGGAAATGTTGATCAGAGAGGAAAAGTACAAGTCATCACAGCTCAGCCAGGAATTATATTTTCAGGGTCAAAATAATTTAATCACTGAATACTGATCTAAGAAAATTATGCTCTATTTTGGAAAGATGGGAGATGAGACGTGTGGGTAGTGATGAAAAAGAGTTGAATCCTCATCTTCCACAACAAGAAGCCAAGGGACAATGTCAAAAATGAAAAACCCAAGTAACATAAATATAAGGACATTATTTACAGATACAGAGGTTAAGTAACAGGACACTCAGCTAAATTACTAAAAGTGGTAGTAATGGTAGTAGTAGCTGCCTCTGGAAAGTAGAAAATGCAGGGCAAGGAGAAGTTCAGGATGGATGGATGTTGTGTGTTATGTCTCTCCCTCTCTCTCTCTCTCTCCAGTGTGTGTGTGTGTGTGTGTGTGTGTTTGCAACAAGCCTCCTAAACTATTCGACACCCTAAACTACAGACAAATTTAACTTTTATTTTAAAATTTAAAACAAAAATGAATAAAATTGCCTAAATGGAAAAAGGGGGGAGGAAGATGAGAGAAAGAGGAGGAAGAAGAAGACGGGGTGTTCTGACTCCTTGGGGGTCATTATAGAGACCACAGTTCAGCTGTGCCTGCTGCTTCTCCCAAAGGCTCCCACCTCTCTGACTCCTTCCTGGCAGGAGCCCCTTCTAGCTACCAAGGATCCAGGAACAGACAGAGCATAGATTGCACCCCAAATTCCATAAACACAAAGGCTGTCCTGATGGCCTTCACAGGAAATACACAGATTTACCAATCCCCTGGAGGACTCGTGTGAGTCATACCCACTCAGGACCACCTGCCTGGGTACTGTCTCTCCTGGAGAACATCTGCTAACCAGCACAAGGGTGAGGTTCATTCTAAGGGGCACTGAGAACCCCAGGCCTTGCCCTGTGGGCTTTTGTATTCTGTTTCCACAAGGGAGACAAGAAGACAAGACCAGACTACCAACTCTTCCAAGCACTTGGGCAGGACAGGGGTCCCCAGCCCACCGGCTAACTCTGACCCCACCCCTGAGCTTTTGCTTCCCTCCAATCAAAGCAAAACAGGACCCTGGTTTAGACTGGAACTATTCACATGGGTGACCATGCTGGAGAGCCACTTCTTGGACAGTTAAGTAGGATTTCAGAGGAAACATATTTTAACAGTCCAAACACACACAAACACACTCCCCTTGGAAATCTTTTAACTACAAATGTTTTAACTACAAATGAGTAGCTTCCATTCCTCTTTTTTCTTTAAAATTATAAAAGTATTCATGCAAATAATTAAAAATTTTGATAAAATGAAAAGGTAGGATAAACAGTCAGTCTCCCTCCCTTCTCAAGCTCCCAGGACCTCTGTCTAAAGAAAATCAAATCACTGTGAGAAGTTTCTTATGCGTTCCTTGGGGTATACTTCTATATACAGAAGCTTATATATTGGCATTCAGCTTGTATTTATTTTATCCAAATGAGAGTACTCTGTGCATACTGCTCAGCACTTTTCTTGCTTTGTACTTACTTAACGTGTCTGGGGTGATACATGAAGATCTCCAAAATACGGTATAGACCCACCATGCTCCCTCTAACAGCTGCAGAGGATTCCATTACACAGATGTACCTCAACCAGTCCTCTATTGGGGGATGTTTATAGTTCTTTGTTTTTTCTCTATAATAAATAGGGATGTAACAAATGTCCTCAAATGCACATCACTGCATTCATTTATACACATACCAGTAAGATAAATTCCTGTATGTGGGATTGCTAGGTTGCAAGCCTGGTGCGTTTTTAACACATTTGCAAACTTTCGTCTGCAGGTCTTACACCAGTTCCCACTCTCCGCCCACCATGTGGGACTGTGCCTCTTCCCTACAACCTGTCCAACAAAAGGCATCAGCAAACGGGTAAGCCTTCACAAGCCCGTGAGGCAAAAATTGTAACTGGTTTTGTTAATGGACATTTTTAAAAATATAAGTAAGATGGGGCTGCTTTCCATTTGCTTTATGTATCTCCTTTCCCACGGACTGCTTGGTTGAGTCTTTGTCTTTCCATTGGGTTATCTGCTTTTTTTCTGATTGTTCAAGGTCATTTATAAAGGAAGTAAATCAGTTAACTTTGAACCACAATTACGCACCCTGTTTTTCTAATGGTACTTGATGTTAAATCCTATAATCAACTAGAAGGAGAGGCATGTCCTTCCAGGGTGTCCTGTGAGCACCTACAGGCAGGGAGAGAACAAGAACAGTGGTCCTAATGGGTGGGCACTGCATGAGTACTGCCAGGGTGCCAAACACTGAGCGCTCTTCATACACCATCTCATTTTGTCCTTACCATAATCTTTCGAGGAATGTTCGTTAGTATCCCCATTTTACAGACAAAGAACAGGTAGAGAGGTCAAGTCCCTTACCTAGCCTCTCAGAGCCAGGAAATGGCAGACCCCGGCTGTCTGACCCCAGAGACCCAACTATTAACCACTCTGCCACACCATCTACTATCTGATCCCCAGGGCCTGGCACAGAGTAGGGACTGAGAATCAGGTTGGTCACTCCAAACCATATGCATCTTGATGCTGTGGAAATACAAACCACCAGTCTAGCATGTGGGCAGGAGCTGATTCTCCTGTTCTTTCCGTACTGGGTTCTTGGTGTCTAGAAAGGCCCCTGGCACAAAGTAGGTGCTTAGGAAATGGTGGATGAGTGAATGCACGAATGAACAAATGTCTTCTCACTTGACTATGAGCTCCTTGAGGGCAAAAACTGGCCGGCTTGTCCTCCCGGGGCCTGGCTCAGTGCCTTTCATGGGGAAGATGAAGACCAATTAAAAAAATGTGTGCAAGCCTCTCTACTGTTTGGGATAGTGTTCCGCCTGCAAGCTTCCACTCCTAGTCAGGCTGAAGCAACACTACCAATCCCAGGAAATGTGCTCTGACAGCATCTGACATGTCACGTGGGAAGACCCATGCAAGAGAGGACAAGGCCAGGGAGCCAGGCCAGGAAGGCAAGAGGCCTACCCACTCCCAGGCCGAGAAGCTGGCTCCCTTCCTTCACCTTCGCCCCAACGTTGTGGCTACTAGTGCTTCTTAGCTGGGAGATAATAGCAGCCCACAACCCAAAGAGTCACCCCAGAGCTTACTGAGGACAGACCTAGCTTTCTATCTGCATTAATTTATCTGGTCTTCAAGACAACCACATGTCACAGGTACTAGCATTATCCCCAGAGATGAGGGAAGGCACAGAGAGGTTACGTTGCTTAAGGCCACAAAGAACAGAGTCAGGATTTTAACTCCCAAAGACTGCTGGGCCCTTCTGCCCAGCAGCAATGCTCTCCCCTACTTGCAGTCACCCTCCAACTCCTACTCACCCTCCCAGACCCAGCTTCCTGCTTTCCACCCTGAGCAAGGGCTCCCAGCTCCCAGATTCCCTCCCTTACCTCTTGTCCCTCAGCTGGCTCTGCCTTTTCTCCTGCTCCATTAGCCATGGTGGGATGTGCCTGGTTTGCTAGCCAGCTTCTTGGGGTGCGAGCATGGATTCCCCATGGCGCTGCCTTCCAAGGCTTCCTCTGTTCTGTTCCCAGCACTGGGCAGCAGGCAATGGGGCCCTCAAGCCCTCCAGACCAGGGGAGAACTGTCCCCCAGAGGGCCCAGTGGGCATCCCTGAGTCCACCCTTGCCTGTCACAAGCCCGGCTGACAGATGCAGTGTGCACCCAGGCAGCCTCTTAAGCTGAGGGAAGTGAAGTCGGGCCACAGGTGAGCTGGACCTGATTCCCATCTGTCTGAGGGCAAACGGCCAAGACAGACACTTCCTCCAGTTCTATAACCAGCACTTAAGAGGCTCAGAAGTCAGACAGGGGTTCAAATGCACTGTGTGTGACACTGGACAAATTGTTCAAACCCTCTGAGGCTAGGTTTCCTCAGTTGTGAAACAGGGATGATAATACTACCCATTTCATATCGCAGGGGTTTGGGGAAGGATGAAACTAGTTAACAAGACCCTTCCTATTTTCTGGACCAGTGCTGTACTCAGCACTGGGCAGGTGCTGTTATGAGCACCTGCATTATGGATATGGTGCCCAGAAAGCCCTGAGGAGCCCTTCCTCCAGGAGGGCCCTCTCCCCCCCCCCCCTGCACCCCGCCTACCCCACCCATGCTCAGCCTCCTCCCCTCATTCCAAGCCCATGATCCCTCAAGAGACCTGTCCCGAGTTCTAGTCTCCAGCCAAGCTCATCTGTGGGGGCAAGATGATGACCCTGAATCCAAGGATGCCCAAGCACCCCCAGGCTCGAGGCCCCCACTGCTCCCAGCCCCACGTGGGTTTCCTGGCCTGGCGGGGCCTTTGAGAAGGGGAGTCCTTGGAAGAGGAGCTGTGAAAGGTAGAACAGGCCCTCACCCCAGGATCTTCTTAACCATCTGTCTTGCTGGTCCTGGACGGGTCCTCACCCATCAGGAGTGATACCAGCTCCTTCCTCCCCGGCCAGCCAGGCCTCCCTCGCCCATGCCTTCTCTCCCTCCTCCTCAGCTGGCTAGTCACACCACAGGGCTGGCTCCTAATTAGCCTAACAAAACTCAGTCACCAGGGGCAGTCCTTGAAGTCAAGGATTTCAACAAAGCTAAACCACTAAATCCCGTGGCCGCCAGCCTGTCTTCACAGCTTCTCGGGCTCCGGCAGAGATCACACTCCCATGCCGAAACCACAGCCCTGGCGGCTTCAGTGTCCAACTCCCATCTTGAGCCACCTTATCAAGGCAGGCCCGGCCCATCCTTTATCTGCCTGCCATCTCTAAGTGCTTCCATCCCCCTGACAGGCCCCATAAAAGCTGGTAAAAGACAAGGCTGCCCCGCTTTTGACATGGCTGACTTCAAAGGCTATGAATTAGGTGGGGCCGCTCTGGATGCCTTACTGAGTTAAGGGCAAGGCTCAACGCTCCTGGGATGACCCTGTTGGTCTGGGGATCATTCCAAGAGCCCAGAACCTGTCCATAAATACACAAAAGTGGTTAAGGCACAAGGTCTGGGGGCAAGCGTCCCCAGTTCAAGACCGAGCTTGGCCGCTTGGTAACTGGGGAGGTTGCTTGCCTTGTTGTTCTCAGAACCCTGCCTGACAAAACGGGACAATGAAATTTGACTTCCTATGAGCATTCCTGGGACAGGCTTGATGTGGTAAAGAAAGCTCCCTTCTGTATGGAGATGGCTGCTTCTTGGGGCCCCTGAGAGCGATCCTAACCGGGTCCTGAGTAGCAGTGACATCTGAATTTGGCAGGTGGCCATGGGGAAGAAGGAGCACAGAAAGGACCCAGGCCACGTGGCACGTGCAGGCTCAATCCCCACCTCTACCTACCCCAGACCCATCAGAGCTCAGGGCTCCAACGCCCTCGCCCTATCACGGCTAAAGCCTGTCTCCCAAGCAGTGGGATGTGAGTGTTTAATGGGAACCAAGTGTCAGTTGGGGCTGAAGCAGAGCTCTGGAGACGGATGATGGTTATGGTTACACAACAGAGTCAATTAACTTAATGCCACTGAACTGTATATCTCAAAATGGTTAAATTTTATGTTATGAATAGTTTGCCACAATTTTTTTTTAAGTGCGGCCCTCAGGTAAAGGAGACAATCTAGAAATGGAAATAAAGTGCTTTCTAGCTCTTCCACGGGTTCAAACTTAAAACCCAAGATTCTTTTAATTTATTAACTTATAATGTATTATTTGTCTCAGGGGTACAGGTCTGTGATTCAACAGTCTTACACAACTCACAGCGCTCGCCATAGCACATACCCTCCCCAAAGTCCATCACCCAGCCTTCCCACCGCCCTCCAGTCCAGCAACCCTCAGTTTGTTTCCTGAGATTAAGAGTCTCTTATGAAAACCCAAGATTCTTATCTACTGATAGTGGACATGAAGCCCAGCCCAAGAACTGGCTCCTCCTGCCAGTCCCAAATCCACCCCATGGCCCATCAGCCCCATCTGGAGGCTGCTCACACTGGGCACAGGCTGGAGGTGTCCAGGAGGGGGTCTGCCATACGCACTGCCTCACGTCCCTGGAGACTGCAGAGCCCAGCTCCACTGGCTCATGCCCACAAACAGTGGCTGCTCAGGACCCCCGTTCCAAATCCTCAAAACGAAGAAGTGCCACAAGGGAAAGGGAAAAGCGGAATTAAGTCATCCTCAGCTTCTCCCCCAAACTGCACTGAGAAGAATCAAGACGCTTTTTAGGCCCACTGCCCAGAGACAAAATAGGAGATGAAAATATTTATTTGTTTCTAAGGCTCTTGCAATCCCAGGATGAAAAGCCCACCTCGGTTGTAACTTACTGCAGCTCGAGCTGCTTCCCAGGCAGGCCTCCCCACCGGCAGCCGCCCACTTGCTCAGGTCTCGGGGCAAGACGTCCCACCACCCCACTAGGGAGGAAAAAGTGGGGTCCCTGTCCCCACAGAAACTGATTCTATTAAATGAGAATTATCCCCGATTGGCATCAGGGAACCATAAATAGCCCAGCTGCCCCAGTTGAATCACCAGAACTAGCACTGTGTCAGCATTTCTATATAAACCAGGGTTTGCTAGGGGATTAGCTCACAGCCATAAAAAATTTGCTCCAGGCTGAAACTTGGCCTAAAGAAAATCTCAGCCCGGGAGTAGATACTGAAAAGAAAGCCAGCCAGACACCGCCCCCAAACCTCCCGAGGACAAGGGTGCCTCTGAGCAGGACCTCTTACACCGGGGCTCTGTTGTCGCCGGCGGGTAAGAAGCCTGGTGATTAAGGGCACCGCTTGGGGTTGCCATAATTCAAAATTTGGTGGGGCTTTTTTTTTTTTCCCCCAAGCCAAAAGAAGGGATATTTGCTACTTGGAGAGCTTTGCATAGGCCTGAGTCTGAGAGTGTGTGATCCAAACCCTCCCTTTACTCCAATGACAGTTCAATGTCAAGCACAGAGAGATTTCCCCGGGCGGGGCACCAGCGCTCATGTGGGTTCCTTGCATGGTGTGGGCACAAGTGGATGCTGTCTCCTACCCCAAAGGTCAGGTTTTGATAGTAAGGCCTGGGAACCTACTCTATCAAAAAGGTAAAATAACTCCATGTATGAGACATATGGAGTCAGTGGCGAAAGGATGTTTTGTTTTGGTTTGTTTCCCCTGTGGAGAGTCAACACCGACTATTAAATAAAGCTAGATGCCTCTGTGCATCATATACATAACATGGCTTCCTGGCAGACTCGTGGTCTAAATTAAAAAAAAAAAGACCACTATAAAAAAATATGAGAAGAAAAATTAAGAGAATGTATATGTAAATTTAAAGTGGGGAGGTCTTGGGGCGCCTGGGTGGCTCAGTCGTTAAGTATCTGCCTTCGGCTCAGGTCATGATCCCAGGGTCCTGCTCTGCGGGAAGGCTGCTTCTCCCTTTCCCACTCCCCCTGCTTGTGTTCCCTCTCTCACTGTCTCTCTGTCAAATAAATAAATAAAATCTTTAAAAAAAAATGAAATAAATAAAGTGGGGAGGTCTTAAGTAGCTTTAAAGAAAACCAGAAGCCCTTGAGGCACCTGGGTGGCTCAGTCAGTTAAGCGTCTGCCTTCAGCTCAGGTCATGATCCCAGCTCCTGGGATTGAGTCCTGCATCGGGCTCCCTGCTCAGCGGGGAGTCTGCTTCTCCCTCTCCCTCTGCTGCTCCCGCTGCTCATGTTCTCTCTCTTGCTCTCTCTGTCTCAAATAAATAAATAAAATCTTGGAAAAAAAAAAAAAAGAAGCCCTAAGAAGGAGAAAGTTTTGATATGCAGCAACACCAAGTTTTGAATTTTAGGTAGCCAGTTTTGTCATAGACAAAATTAAAATAGATGCAATCCATACAGCAAAGGGTTGAGATGCTGTCTTAATAGAAGACTCTTATAAATTAATAAGAAAAAGAAAACATGGCAGAGAAAGAGGCAAAGCTTATGAAAACGTAATTTAAAGAAGAAGAAAGGAAAAGGGGGCAGCAAACAATGAAAGGATAGGCAACTTCACTGTAGCTGGGAAAATACAAATTAAAATAACAAATGTGACCCATCAGATTGACAAAATGAAAGCCATCTAGTCCCAGCCAGTGCTGCTGAGGCTGTGGGCAAGCAGGAATATTCCACCCTGGCCAGGGCGCGAGGAAATTCTCCCATCCTTAGCAAAGCTAAGTAGCAGCATCTCTGAGCATTTAAAATGCCCCAAGCCTCACTTTTAGGAGTATGTCCTACAGGCCATACCTACAAGAATGTTTACTGCAGCATTGTTTGTTAGGGCCAAAAAATTAAAATCAAATGTCCATCCGTTGAAGTATTCGATAAATTGATGTTATGTGTTTACCACGGAGTATAAATTATGCACGTATTAGGGAGAAAAAAGAATAAACAAACAGCTTACCTTTACCAGGAGAAAAAAAGCCATGGTGGATTTTTTTTTTTTATTTTTAATTACTCACATAGTATAATGAATTCTCCTTTAACAATGCATGTTTTCTTAATGAGTCTTTTTATTTTTCTTTTATATTACTTAATACTTTTTAAAAGCTATTCATGCATGTCAGAAGGCTGAATTCGCCTATGCCCCTTACTGACAGGAGAGGCTCTTTTTTCCCCTAGCAAATTTACTAGCCAGTGCAATGCCATGATGTGGTGCTTAACTGAAAAGCAATGTGAAGATGTAGAGTACTGTGTCTAGCATGAGCCACGTTTCATTTTATAAATAAATGAGGAAAAAGTAAAATCCCAATACATGTGTATATATTTTAAGTTTGTCTGTGTATGGAAAGAGAAGTACATGGAATTACCCTGTATTACAACAGTGATAGCCTCAGGGGAATGAGACTGAAAGGAAGACCCACAACCTATTAACTTCTTCTTTATATACCTCTATATTGTTTGGCTTTTTAGACAAATACATTAGGTTTTTTAAAAAGATTTTATTTATTTATTTGAGAGAGAGAGACAGCTAGAGAGGGAACACAAGCAGAGGGAGTGGGAGAGGGAGAAGCAGGCCCCCCCACTGAGCGGGGAGCCCAATGTGGGGCTCGATCCCAGGACCCTGGGATCATGACCTGAGCCGAAGGCAGACGCTTAACCGACTGAGCCACCCAGGCGCCCCACAAATATATTAGTTTTATAAAAATTTCAAGAAGGGAAGTTTTAATCATTCCAAAAAACAAAATTCACTGGTCATGGGGGGGGGGGGTGGTAGCCAAACCTCCACGTTTAATAAACTCCAGAGTGTACTAATTCATACCACGGCGTGGCAGAGATGTGGCACCACCCCTGCACTCAGGGAGCTCACAGACAAGGCGGGGGGACCAAATATACAAAACCCTGAGAAAACGATTTAAAAATCCACGGGGACTCAGAAGCAGGCAGGATCTGGGTGTTCGACAGGGGCTTCACGGTGGAGGCTCCCTGGCTCTGAGAACTTTGAGAATGGAAGGACTTGGATGAATAGAGGATTAGGGGAATGCAAGACAGCAGGCACTTCAACAATAGGGCCCTGGCTGTGAACGAGCCTGGTCATGACGGGCCGGGGATCCAGAAAGGGCCTGGCACGCTCTGCTGCCCAGGGACCCTTCCTGAGCCCCGCCAGCCGCACCTCCCGTGTCTCAGAAGGTGGCACTGGGAAAAGAGAGTCTGCATAGCAGTCTGCACACCACCTCTGCAAAGGACCGGTTTCGGTTTCCCTTCACAGCACCGGTTCTCTGGGGAATGATTCACAGCCGGACTGCTCTCTGCCCCAGTGCTGAGCCAAAGGCGGGCCCTCCAAAGTCTGGGAGCCCCCCTCCCAGGGAGCACAGGCCTGTGAGCTCGCCTCTGGGGGTCACAGAGCTGTGTTCACGCCCAGCACGCCCAGCCCACCCCAGGTCGCCCCCACAGCCTCCGCCTCAGGCTGAGCCAACCCACCCAGAAGCACCCAGAGAGCCGCCATCTTGCCAGCTGGGATCTAAGCTGCTGAGGGCAGTGACCAGACCTGACTGGATCGCACTTCTCTCTGCCATGCCAGGCCAGAGGGGTGCTCAGTGAGTGCATGACGCATCACTGTTGGTTCACAGAGCTGGTCTTTGTTGCAGAAGTCTCTGCTGTCCCGCCTTGGTGTCTGGCAGAGTGATAATACCACCAGGGTCTGGGAGCTAAGAGTTGGGATCTGGGGGCTTATGAGACCAATCCAGAATGTAAAGTTTTGAGAGACCAAAAGAAAATAGTGACCCATATTAATATTCTTAAGGGAGTATTTGAACAGAAGAGGAGAGTTTGTGGATTGTTTTCTATGGGGGAAGGAAGAACAGGACACTCTGCAAGTTATTTTCATTAGAGGCATAGGGGTTGGTCTATTTCCCATGATTTGTAAAGGAGGAAGAAGGAAGGAGGGTGGTTCTCCCACACGCACATCCTTAGTCACAAAGGGTGACACTTTATTTATTTCAAAGCCAGGAATGCCTTGGTGAGGCTTTTGCTCCTAAATTACCCAGGAACAGCAAAGCCGGCTCTGAGGACAGACAGGTCCTGCCGGTCCCTTCTGTCAGCCCTCAGATGGTCCATCCCCAACCAGGACGGCAGGGACCTGCTTGGTGCAGCTCCTGTGAATGCTCAGGAGAATCGCACCCCTGGAAGTATTCACTGGGTCAGGCTCAGCCTATACTGATTCGTGGTCCTAAGAGGGTAGGCGAAGGATAGACAATGTACGTTCCAGACAAGAGAGAGTTCTTCCAACACAACTCCTCACTGATTCTGTCGAGCTCGATACCTAGCTACTGAGCATCCATAGCTAGGTGTTAAGACTTTGGGCACCAGGGCAGATATGGCTCCTTCCCTCATGGACAATGCTGGCAGCCCCCCAGTCTGGGACTTGGAGCTGACCTTCCAGAACCCACAGGAATGATGACACCTTCCTCCTTCCGGGGCAATCACTGCTACTCCTAAAATCCAAAGGGGCTGGCCCCCTACCCCAGTTTCAAAATCTTTGACTTTAAACGTCTTTGCTTTCTGCTGGAAGGAAATGAGGTTTCTCCACACTCATTCAACAAGTATGTAGGGAGTGCTTCTTAGGAGTCAGGCTGTGATCCACATGGTGAGTACAGAGCAGGGAACAAAACAGACAGAAATCTCTGCCCTCAGCGGGGCTCACATTTTAGTAGGGGAAGCAGAAGAAAAACGGAGTCATTCAGGGATGCGCTGTAAGCTAAAGCCAGGGCAGGGCGGGCCGGGAGGGGAAGGGGCTATGTTAAACTGGGTGGTCAGCGAGGTTCCTTCTCAGCTCCGCCCGCTCAGCCTTTATCTTCTTGCTGAGATTGTGTTATTATGGTTCCCAAATGGCTGAGCTTCGAGTGAAGAGTTCATCTGTAATGGGATTATCTCTGGCCCTGTTTGCTTTCATTACAGTTCGACTCTCCGAGCATGAGAATCTAACCTTACCGAAAGCATATTTTGGTAATCTGATATAAACTAAATTTAAACTTTGACCTCCAACAATAAAAACGCTACTTTCTCCCTCTGAAGACCTGAAATTCAGATTAAGGGCCTGCCAGCTTCACTTTCCGGATTTCTCACTGACTCCTAATTAGATTCTAAGCATTCCTCAAAGGGGCTGTGCACAGGCCCCCAGCCTACGGCAGACACCGGCCCACTGGCCTGGTTTCTGCTCATTCCCATCAGAAGTCAGATGTCTTTCCTCGCTCTCCCGCACCCTGCCCTCCGGCTTCCATTTCGTGGTATCCCGGCAGAATACCAAGCTAGTGCTAAAAACTCACCATGAAATTGCTGCCTTAAGCCACATCGCAAATTTGTTCTGATTCCCGTTTTGCACGAACTGCTGTAATCCTGGTATGGGTCAAGGTTAAGTATGAGCTTACTCAAATCTGCCCCCACGTCGTGTTCTAATTCCTATAGGTTATCGTATTTAGAAATTAAGGGGAGCAAAATCCACGAGGGGGGGCATCAGCCACCAGGGCTCCTCCTGGCCACCAGTTTCTCAACAGTTTCTGCTTCTCAGGGCTTGGCATTCGTAGACTGTTCAGGTTTGCAAGACACAAAATTAAAACCTTGTTTTTTACTTTTTTTTTTTTTTTTTTTTTAAAGAGAGACCTTAAGTAAGTTTCACAGTCTGGAGCAGAAAAAGCAACTAAACATTCAAATTCAGGGATGTCCCACATTAATAACCATTCACCGAGGAAGCATTTCCTGTTTATACATTGAGCTAATGAGAATCCATCACCCCTGTCAAATATACTGAACACCAAATTCAAATGTCAAACCAAATGTAAGAGGTCACACATTTCCTTTGCTAACTAAAAGTGTAATTCATAAATATTATTGCTACCAAACTCTCCATCTACAACATTTGTTTAGAAATATGCACATGTAATATAAATTGTGATTAAGTTAAATAGGTATATTATTTCCTGTTTTAAGGGCTAACAGCAGCATGAATTATGCCTTGCTGCAAAGAAGGCTCAAGTCACAAGCAGTCCTGCCTGACTACAGCCCCACATTTTACACCCCCAGATTGATTTTTGCACGTTCATTCATAAATACTTTACATTACCCAGGCTTGCTGATAACTTTCACTTCTGCTGCCTTATAAAACAGCTCTCACTATTGAAAAGGTCAGCTAAATGGACATAAACTTTGGGTCTAACTACATTTAAAAATAAAAGTTAGAAAACAAAAAAGATTTACGAAGCCAGGGTCTTCATTTACCTCTGGAAGCATAATACCAGAATCCAAATTAAACTGAAACTTTGCATCTGTGGCATGATTTAGTGAGATGGGAAATGTTACCACAGGAAGCAACAACGTTACGGAGTAGAGAAACCAGCAGGGAAACAACCTTTCGTTCCATCTGTGTCCACAAATAAGTTCAACGCATGTCCTTCATCTTAAAAACGTGTATACAAATTAATATTTATATTATTTTAGAAAAGCCGAATTGATTTTAGCCAGGAAAACAAGGGATGCAGAACAGGCAGAAATAGCCTCTCCCCGAAGAACCAGATAGGGATGTCAGTCATGTCCTCCTCACACTCAGATGAAAGCATGAAAAAAGGCAAAGACCAGACTCAAAGCTGACCCTTACCAGTCATGCTCTGTCAGTTCAGGAAAGGAGTACAGTTTGACTCCCCAGTCAATGAAAACTATAACCAGCAACAACAACCAGGAAAAAAAAAGACAAGCAAGCAAAAAAGCCCTCCCTTCCCCAGCCTAGGTTGCGAGGGTTGTTTTTTTTCCCCCCCCACAGGCAGGCTGGAGGGCTTAGCCCCAGATCTTGGCAGAGTCCCACTTCCATATCAGCAAGGCTGCTGGTCCTCATTCCCATGGGAACCAGGTCTCCCTGGCCACCCTGGTCTGAGGCATGTGGAGGAGAGAAGTGGCTGAGAGGCTCCTCAGAGGAGGTCTGAGTCATCCCTGTTTTCGAAACTCTTCCCAAGGAGAGCCAGCCTGACGCCATTGTGCCAGACAATTTTGCAATGAAACCAAGTCTTTGATGTCATGGACTGGGAGGGATAAACAGGGTTCCTCAAAGAGATAACCAAGATGACTGTCCAGCTTTTAAAATCTGGTGCAGAGCATTTCTTAAACCCCAGATTTGCAAACAGGTAATTAAGAGATGCCGATGAAGCTCCTATCTGTGGGCACTCTGCACATTCACCAAGAGGCAGGCAAGACCTACCTCTTCCCTGAAGTTTGCACTGAATGGGCAGATTGGGTTTCAGAATGCAAGTATGTAGCTCTCATTAAATATTTTAAATTAGGTTTCCAATAGTTCAATCACAGCACTTTCCCATCATAATATAATGGCTGTATCAATGGATTGTTTTAAATAGAGTACCTTCAAATCTGTTAACTGCAATTTCAGTGTAAAAAATGATTTTTTATCCCCCATTTTTAAAAATTGGGGTATAATTTACATAAAGTGAAATGCTTAGGTCTTAAGTGTTCTGTTCAATCAGTTGTGACGAATATATATATATAAAGACAGAACATTTCTCTCACCCAAAAAGTTCCCCACACCTCTTCTCAATTTCCCACCCCCAGAATCAACCACTAATTTGAGTTCTATTACCATAAGTTAGCTTTTCCTATTTTAGAGTTTCTCATAAATGGACCACATAATATGTACATTTTTGTATCTTAATTCGCTCTTCACATTTTTGACATTCATCCGTGATTTTGTGTGTGTGCGTTTCCGTAGCTCAGTATCTACTGTGTAACCAAACCTCTGCGTGTTTACCCATTCATTCTTCACTGATGGATGGGTGGGCCATTTCACAGTTTCAGAATTTTATGAATAAGCCTGCAACGAACATTCTTATGCAAGAACTTCTGAAAAAACACATTTTCTTTTCTCCAAGGAAAATACCCGAGAGTGGTACTGTGGGGTCATAGGGTCAACGTACCTTTAGCTTTTTAAGTAAGTACCAGTTTTCCGAAGTGGTTATACCATTTCACACTCCCCCCCGGCCACGCATGAGAGTTCCAGTTCCTTCACATCCCCTCCCACATTTCACTTTGTCAGTCCTTTTCACTTCAACCCCTCTGGTGGATATAACTTCTGGTGGTTAACCCTAGTGAATTACTCACCATAATTTTAATTTGCATTTCCCTGATGCCTAATGATGTCAAACACTTTTTCATGTGTTACTGGCCATTATCTTCTTCAGGGAAATTTGGATCCAAATAATTTTGCCCATTTTTAATTGGATTTTGTGGTTTTTTTATTACTGAGCTATAGGAGTGTTTATATATTGCGGATCCAACACTTCTGTCAAATGTATGGGTTAGCAATAGGTTAACATATGTGTTAACCTATTTGTTTTCTTAACTGTCTTTTGATAAGCACAGATTTTTAATTTTGATATAATTGAATTTATCAAGTTTTATTTTTATGGCCCACGGTTTCTGTGACATCTCCAAGGAATCTTTCCCTATGTAGCCCAAGGTTGCAAAAATGTTCTCCTATGTTTTTTCTAGTAATACCATTGCTTTACTTTTTATGCTTAGGTCATTGACCCATATTGAATCAATTTGTATATATAAAAAGTAGAAGCCAAGATTCTTTTTTTTTTAATGGATATCCAATTGTTTCCATACCATTTGTTGAAGAGATTTTCTTTCCCAATTGAATTTTCTTGACATTCTAGGACCAAAATTCACTAAACCATATATCTGTGGATCTATATATTCTCTTCTGTTCCATTTACCTGTTTATCCATCCTTCCATCAATACCACACTGTTTTGATTACTGCAGCTTTGGAGTCAGTCTTCTAAGGCAGGATAAGTATTCTAAATTTGTTCTATTTTTTTCAATATTGTTTTGGTTATTCTAGGCCTTTGGTTATTCTAGACCTTTTGCCTTTTCTAGCTGAAAAGCTTTGCCTTGCCATATAAATTTTAAAATCATTTTGTTAAAGAAAATAATTTGCTAAGCTTTCTATTGCGATTGATCAATTTAGGAAAATTGACACTGTAATAATTTTGAGTCTTCCAATCCATAAACATGGTATGTCTCTTTATTATTTAGACATTCTTTTTTTTAAAAGATTTTATTTATTTATTTATTTGAGAGAGAGAGAGAGAGAGAGAGAGAGAGAGAGAACCAGCATGAGAGGGGAGAGGGTCAGAGGGCGAAGCAGGGTCCCCACCTGAGCTGGGAGCCTGATGTGGGACTCGATCCCAGGACTCTGGGATCATGCCCTGAGCCAAAGGCAGTTGCTTAACCAACTGAGCCACCCAGGTGCCCTATTATTTAGACATTCTTAAATTTCTTTGGCAATGCTTCATAGTTTAAGTCTTAAGCATCTTTCCTTAAACTTATCCCTAAGTATTTGATTTTTTATGCTATAATAAGTATAATTTTTAAATTTTCATTGTTAATTGTTCATTGCTAGGATATGGAATAATTTGGTTATATCCTCTAGTATTGTACATAAATTATTAATTCTACTCATTTTTAAAAATATTTAAGAGTTTTGTACAAAATCATGTCACACAGTGAAGACAGTTTTGCTTCTCCCTTTCCAATCTAAATATTCTTCATTTCTTTTTCTTATATATTATTGCCTTATCTAAGACTTCCGGTAAAATGCTCAATGAAAGTTTTGAGAGCAACATCTTCACTTTGTCTCCAATCTCTGGAAGAAAGCATTCAGTCACCAATAAGTATGTTAGCTGTAGGTTTTTGGTAGATGCTATTTGTGAGGCTGAGAAAGCTCCCTTCTGTTCCTAGTTTGCTGAGTTTTTACCATGAATAGATGTTGAAATGTGTCCCCTGCTTTTTCTTCATCTACAGAAATCTAATTTTTTCCCTTAGTTAATTACATTGATGAATATATATTGACAAAGTATATTGATTGGTTTTTAAATATTATATCAACTTTTCATTCCTAGAATAAACTCTACTTTACCCTCTCCTGTATATTATTGATTTTATTTGCTAATATTTTCTTAAGGACTTTTATACCTATGTTAATGAGGAATTTTGACCTGTAATTTTCTTTTCTTATACCATCCTCCTCTGGTTTAGGTATCAAAGTAATGCTGGACTCACAAAGAGTGGGGAAGTATTCCCTAATACTCTGTTTTCTGAAAAAGTATGTACAGAATTGGTATTTTTTTTTCCCTTAAACATATGAAAGAATTCATAAGACAAACTCTCTGGGCCTGGACTTTTGTTAATGGGAAGCCGTTAAATAATAAAGACAATTTCTTGGGCACTTGGGTGGCTCAGCCAGTAAAGCGTCTGCCTTTGGTTTAAGTCACAACCTCAGGGTCCTGAGATTGAACCCCACATCGGGCTCCCTGCTCAGCGGGGAATCTGCTTCTCCCTCTCCCTCTGCCTCTCCCCCTGCTTGTGCTCTTCTCTCTCTCTTTCCGTCAAATAAATAAATAAAATCTTTTTTAAAAACCTTAATTTCTTTCATGAATGTAGGGCTTAAATTTTTCTGTTTCTTCTCGTTGGGTTTTTAAGTTCTGTTTTTCAAGTCATTTGTCCCTTTCATCTTAGTTACTGAATTTACTGGCATAAAGTTGTTCATAATACCACTTCATTATCCTTCAAATATCTTTAGTGATGTCCTCTCTCTTATTTCTGATACTAGTAATTTGTATCTTCTTTTTCCTTTTTTAATTGTTTACTCGAGTTAGAAAACACATAAAATTTATCCTCATAACCATTTCTAAGTCCACAGTTCACCATTGTTGTGTAGCCCATCTCTAGAACTTTTTGTCTTGGCAAAGCTCAAACTATCTATGAAACAATAAGTTTTCCTAAGTGTTTATCAATTTTATTAATCTTTTGAGCAAACTGGCTTCAGTCTTTGCTGATCTGCTCTATTATTTGTTTTCTATTTCATTGCTTTCCACTCTTAGGATTTAATTAGCTCATCTTAGCTTTTTAAGGTGCAAAGATCGCTGATTGTGTGCCTTTCTTATCTTTTAATATAAGCATGTAAAGCTTTACATTTCCCTTTAAAATATGTGCACTCAAAAATTCTGACGTCGTCTTTTCACTATCTTTAAATTTAAAGTACTTTCTAATTCCCTTTGAGATTTCTTCTTTGACTTGTGGGTTATTTCATTGTGTGTTAATTTCCAAATATGTGAGGAATTTTGTAGATAGCTTGTCATTGATTTCTACTTTAATTCCATTTTGTTCAGAGAACATACTTAGAAATTCAGCCTTTAGAAAACTTCAGAAATTTATTTAGAGTTGTTTTATGGTCTAGTTTGTGATCTCTGTTGGGGAATGCTCCAGGTCCACATGAGAAGTATGTGCATTTGGCTTCTGTTGGGTAGAGTGTTCTATAAAAGTCAGTTCCATTAGGTCATTGGCAATGTTGTTCAGATCTTCCAAACACTCATTAATCTTTCAACCTATCGATTACCGAGAGAAGGGTCTTAAACTCTTCAGCTAGGATTCAGCTTTAATTCTGTCAATTTGCTTCATGTATTTTGGAGTTTCATTATTAGGTACAAATACAGTTTATATTTTTATATCCTTTTAATTAATGGCCTTATAAAATGCCCCTTTTATATTTTTATCATCTTGAAGTCTACCTGTTCTGAAATTAGTATAGCACCACCAGTTCTCCTATGCATCGTGTTTGCGTGGTACCTGTTCCCAAACTGTTACTTTCAACCTGTTCATGACTTTATGTTTATGTTGTACCTCCTATAAACCACATATATTCTTACACTTTTATCCAGTATGACAATCTCTGGGCTTTTTAATTGGGAAGGTTAATCCATTTACATTTAATTCCATTATTTATATATTTTGATTTTGAATATCCAAATTTGGGTTTGATTATTATTTGTCCTTTATGACCTTTGTTTTTCTGCTACTCCCATCCTGGATTTTTGGGATGAAATAAGCATTTTTGCCTTTCATTTCCTCTTTTCTCTATTAACATTTTAGGCATGCCTACTTGTATTTCATTTTCAAAGAGCTTTCTAGGGATTACATGCTTATTCTTAATTCATCACAGTTAATTTTCAGAAAGTATTACTTCATGAACAATGTAAGAACTCAATGACAATATATTTCCACTCACAACCCTCCCACTGTTGGTGTTCTTGTTGCCAAAGGTCTTAGTTCTAAAAGACTATAAACCCCCATGTTCCTCTGTTATTATTTTTACTTTAAATGACCAATTATCTTTAGAGTCTTAAAAGTACTTTTTATTTATAGAGCTGCTGACTCTTTCTGGCATTCTTCATTCCTACAAGTCCTTCCTTCCTGTAGGACCAGGTTTCCAACTGAAATCATTTTCTCTCAACCCAGAGAACCCCATTTAGCATTTTCTGCTCTCCTGGAGATTGATTCTTTCAATCATGAAAATGTCCGTATTTCATCTTCATTTGTGAAGTCTATTTTCACTGCGTAGAGAATTCTAGTTTTTGTTTGTTGTTCCTTGCAGCACTGTGGAGATGACACTATTGTTTTCTGATCTCTATTCTACCTGATGAGAAGTCAACTGTCATTCTTAACATTGCTGTTCTATGTGCGATTTTTCTTTTCTGTCAGACTGCTTTCAAGAGTGTTTTTTCTTTGTCCTTTGCGTTTAGCAATGTGACTATGATCATGCTTGGGGTTCTCCAGGCTTCTTGAAGCTGTGATTTTTTTTTTTTTCACTAGTTTTGGAAAGTGATGCTTATCTCTTCAAATATTTTTTCTGCCCTTTCTCTCTCATCTTCTTCTAGGACTTCAATTCCACGCAGGTTAGACCTTTCAGCATAGCCCCATAGACTTCAGGTGCTCTGTTGCATGTTTTCATTCTTTTTTCTCGTTTCAGGGTAGATCATTTCTGTTGGCATGCCTTTGAGTTTATTGATTCTTCCCTCTGTTGTGTCCGATCTCCTAATAAGTCCATCCACACACAGACTTTTGCATGCCTGACAACTTATTTTTCATTGTTAGCATTTCCATGGAGATTTTTCTTTACAGTTTCCTTACCTCTGCTGAAATTCCCCATGTGTTCATACATGTTGCTCACCTTTTCCACTAGATCCTTTAGCATATTTATCATAGTTATCTTATGATACCTGTTTGATAATTCTAATATTTGGGCCAACTCTAATCTTCTTCGGTTGATTATTTTATCCTTGACAAGCAGTTATATCATTCTTTGAGGGGGGAGGGGTTGTGTATCATAACTTTATAATGAATGCCACATGTTGTGTGCAAAATATAGTACAGACTGAGGTAAATATTCCCCCAAAGAGAGAATTCTCTTCTTCTATCAGGATGTTAATGTGGGAAGTTGAGTTAGTATCTAGTCTGCAGCTGAGCTGGATTTGGACGTTGTTGCTGTCTTAGCAATATTTTGTGTACCACAGGCTTCAAATTTTCTTAGTAGTGCCCTATCATATCCCATAATGAGCCTGCCCATAGTTAGTGGTGCCCCATACTTTGGGCGAAACTAAAGTAACAGAGTCTTTCTAAATGCTCCTACAGCACCTATGTTTTCAGCATGCTCTGCGCTACAGAAGAGGTCTCTCTCAGTGGTCCCCCTCCTTTCTTAGTACCCCGCTGCCTGGGGCTCAGTGCACGGCCCAGCGTTCGGAGAACGTACTCGGGCAACTGTACTTACCTGTGCTCAGAGAGGATCACCCTCAGCTCCCTGCCTTTCCCCCATACTGAGATGACCACTATCTCATACGCAGTGCAGACTCCAGAGCTTGGGCAGGTAGGTTTCTGGCCCTTGCCCAGCAGCACACGACCACTGACTCCTTCCTATTCAGGGTCCAAGAGGGTTTCTCAGCACAAAAGGGTTTTTCCTGGTTCTCCTGCTCTCGCCTCAGTGCTAGACAGGCCTTGTGTACCTCTGCCACTGGGAGGGGAAGGGTCAGTGTTCCTTTCCTCCCCCAGCAGATAACCCCTACCTCTTACCCTTGGAAGGTAAGGAGCATGGAAGGGTTTTTATTGTTCCTCTTGCTTTAACTACAGACTCAGGCGGGTCCTGCCGAGAGTTTTCTCTCTCTATTCTTCTGGCCCACCCCCAATCTTCCTTGTCAGCTCTCAGTGGAGGCCCATGGACAAAAGTGAGCAAGCAGACACCTCTTGGGTTGGGGGCTTCCAAGAATTCTAAACGGTTATACTAGCCCAGACTGGGCTCTTAAAAATTCATTACAATCCCCACTGTTCCCTTCTTACTCGCTTCTATACGGCTACTTTCTCCTTGAGCCGCTCTGCCCAAGGTGGAACAATCATGTGTTCCATCTCCTCGGAGGGGCTGCCGCCCTTTGGATTTTTATTTTTTAGGTTACCTTGTGTCCTCAGCTCTCTGACAGACTTTAAAATATGTGGTCTTACAAAGTGTCTGGCTTGTTCTTATTGTTGGGGGGAGCAATTTTATCTTGCAACTATTCACCTCCTAGGTGGAAGCTCTCATTAAACGCAAGTATTCACAGCTAATAAACTCTCTCTTTTGGTATGTATTTATATGCTCTTAGAC
The DNA here is from genome assembly GCF_009762305.2 of Zalophus californianus. Lineage (NCBI taxonomy): Eukaryota > Metazoa > Chordata > Mammalia > Carnivora > Otariidae > Zalophus > Zalophus californianus. The sequence continues at coordinate 28,565,286 of NC_045599.1, read as the reverse complement.
ACAATTTTACTTTTTGTGCACTTATTCTTTTGTAATGAAATTAAAATGAAATCTGACTTTTCTCCCTTAGTCCCACAGCTCCTTGTACATACAGCTAATGAATGGTGATGAGGTAAGGAATTTGTGCACAATCAGTGAAAGAATAAATAACCCTAGATTAATCATAACAACAACCATGTGTTGAGTGTGCAACAGGTAAAGTAGGCAGTGTTTTCCTATGTGTTAATTCATTTCTCATGACTCTGAACTAGATACTGTTTGGCAGTTGAGGAAATTCATGCTCAGAGACACATAATGACTCAGCCAAGGCCACAAAGCTAATAACAAGAGAACCAGAACTTGAAGCCAAGCACTCTAGATTCTGGGGTTTACACCTGTTACCTCCATTCCATAAAGGAGTGCGTGAGGGGTTAAATGTTCAACTTTCTTACACTGATGGTCTGACATCTGAGTTCTGACTAATTCTTACAGCTCTCCATACACCCGGGCCAGAGAACACGCACGCGTGTGCGCGCACAGGCACAAGGAAGGAAGGAAGTGCTGCTCCCACACTTCATCTCATCAGGATATCTTATATAACCCTACCACCTTCAAGGGTGCCTTCCTCACGTCCACCCACCCAAAATAACCGGCTGAGGGCTAAGGCTAGTTTCAGACTGTTGCAGCAGAGCAGAGTCCCTAGCAGGACCAGCCTGCGGATAGATCCTTGGACAAATGCAGAGACAAGATCTGACTGTCTAGAGATAGCCCTCATGTACTGGGAGCCTCCACATACAGTCTGACTTGGGGAGGGGGTAAGGAGCCCCCGGACACTGTGAATCATCAACTAGTGGATCTGTGGGCCAAACCCTCGATCTTAAGCAAATGGAAGGAAAAATTCACGTAACTACATTTACAATTCAGCAGCCTCACTCCCCGGACAAGCTGTTTAGAATAGGGCCTGTTCTTCCCGAAGCAATCTCTTGGCTGTTCAAAGAAAGACTTTCCCGAGTCACTTTAAAAACTAGAGATATTGCCATTAGGGGCAAGGAGATCAAAAGCACCTTAATCTCCTCTATCAGCAGGCCAGCCACTTACCAAATCTGAGAATGTTACCCAAGTGCTGCCCCCTGATCCCGCCTGACAGTCCCCGGGATTGGTACCTTGGATCTTGGAAAACAGAAGTATGGTTTTACTTACGCAGGTCTCTATCTCAAGAAGATGCATGGAACAATAACAATCATCCCTCACCCCGATGGCTGCAAAAGGATATTTCAGAATTCATAAGTGGAATAGCTGTGGTTACTTTCTTTAAAGAGGGATCAAAACATTGAAATCTACCCCAGAGCACTGCTGTGTACACAGAGTGAGTCACACTGATTAATGGGGTACACACAAGGAACTTGCCCTCCCATCAGTAAGAAAGATTCCCTTGGCATTCCTCAGGAAGAAGTGGGCCCCATAGCTCTAAGCACTTGAGAAGGTACTGCTTGTACAAGAGGTTGGTATTGCAGGCTTACCTGTCGCAGGCTCTGTCTTAGAACACTAGGCTGCCTCAAACAAAGGTTGCATTAATAGAAGTATGCATCCAAGAACAAGGGAGGTGAGGTCTTTCTTGCTTCTGTATGGCTAACTTCTACAATGTGTGTTGCATTCTGAATGCTTGCACATTACAGTGAACTTTGCTCAAATAGAAAGAGCCATATGGAAGGTGCAGAGGATGAGGGGAACTCTGGGACCACAACAGATGACCCGGTTGTACGTGTCAGGACAAATTTAGCCTGATGATTAGCATTTGTACTAAGTCATACTCCTACCTTTCTCACTCTGCCCCTAACCTCACACATACTGATGCTTCCCCCGCAAATGAACTTTGGGCTTCTTGTAGGCAGGGATGATGGGTGGTTAACAGTACCTGGCATGCTTAACAAATATTTTTTGAATGAATAAATCAATGAATGAACGAACGAAAAGGCAAACAAAATGGCTGCGTTGGAAGGATGGATTCCCAGATGCCAATATCTGCCCAACACACCCCTCCATGGAATGAAGCGAGACCCCATCCTGCCAATGCAAGGGGGTGATGAAGTGCTGCATGCCTCCCAAAGACATACCAGGGGCTGACAGATTCGGCTCCTCCACGGTCTAGGAGCAAGCCGGCTCCTGCTATAGAAAGCATGAGAATGAATACCAAATTGGAGAAAGCCGAAGACAGGGTTCAGAGTCACAAAGCTATGGGACCTCAACTGCCTCGCCCTCCCAGCTTCTGCTTCCTTTCCTCCTAAGCTGACTAAAACCACAGCTGGCTCCCAGGTGTTGCTGTGAGCACCAAATGACCTACCGCCAGTAGGGGGGCCAGCGAAAACTATGGAGAGCCCTAAACAGGTGACTCACAATAACAGAGATGAAGGCATTCTAAGGAGAGGGGACTGTCTAGCCTAAGACACGGCAGGGGAGGGTGGAGGGAGAGCTCTAGAAGTCACTGGGCCCCAGGTGCTCACGTCCTTCACTGTGGGTAGCTGGCCAGGACATCTGGCCTGACTCTGTGAACCCAGCCAGGAGGCCGGCACCTGAAATGAGGCAGCAGTGATGTGGGGCCGGGGAGATCTCTGCAAAGGGCTGGAGGGGGCCCGAGCCGTGGGTTGCATGTCCAGAAGAGGAGGATGAAGCTCATTACTGTTACTCTCCAGTAACCGGAGTAACACTGAGAATACACCCAGCCCCTCCTCACTGTGCTCCCCGCCCCTTGTTTTGGGACAGTAAGGAGGCTCAGGGTCTAACTGGTAAACCTACAGCTCATAAGAGCCACTGGACCTGTGGCTTTTTATAAAACAAAAACAAACACCTCTCCTAGAGCACTGTCAGCTCCGAGAAAGCAGGAACCCTCACGGCTGCTGTGCTCACTGCTATATCCACAGAGCCAGACGCGTGGTCAATACTCACTAAGTACTTGCTGCCTGCCCAGTCACCCCCCTGTCCTCACCCCTCTTCTCCCTTTGCTCAGCTTCTCCCCTAACTTCATGTTTATCCTGCGGCCGCATCTGTATTTCTGAGAGCACCTCAGATCCTCTTTTGCATAAGGCAAGGTAGACACAAAAGTAAGAAAAAGCACAGAACAAATACAGAATCCATGGATGCATCCTTCCTCCAGGCAGCTTCTCCATGGACGGGGCTCTGCCGACATATCCCGCCCCCTCCCAGAGGCAGGCCAGGCGGGTACAGGAGCAGAAGTTCAGCTCTGTCCCGAGAAGGCCCTCCTACCAGGCTGCTCCCAGAGATTAGGTTACCTCCAGACCCAAAGGAAAGGTTGCCTAGCAACATTCATCAGCCTCCTCACCTCTAAATCCCGCATTTGTGTCTTACACGCGTATGCAGCGCCCTGTGAGCGTGACCCCGAGCACACTCCTCCTGCTGCAGCACCCCACCTAAAACAGGCTCATCTGCCTGCCTTCCTGAACCTTCCACGGCACTGGCCTGTGACTTCCAGCCTCGACTCACGGGCTCCCATGGAGGATGAGCACAGGGGCAGGCACACGGACTGAGCTTCCGGCCCCAGAGCCACCGCATCGGATCAGCACACGCCACAGAGAAGCAAGGAGGAAGGGGAAAGATGAGCTGAGAGCCCACGGATGTCCAGATGATGCGGACCCCATCACCCCGAGCCTCCTTCTTTGAGATTTTCTGCTTGCAGAAAAACACTTGATTTTTCATCCAGAAGGGTCAAAAACATGCAAACGTGTAAATAAATGAAGTGTTGCTTAAGATCATGTCTAAACAGTGTGCAAAAATAAATATCCTTACTCTAAAGCCAGACAGTATACAGTATCCATCTGGGGAAGCAGGAAAACAAGGAGTAATTTGGGGGAAAGAGCTCTATGATATCTAAACTTTGTCTGTGGCTCCCCAGGAGCCATGGGAAAGAGCAAAGCGCCTCCAACTCGCATACTCTCAAACATGGGACCCCTTCCTCCCGGCTCTGAGAAAACTTGCCACACAACCTCCTGGCTGCCAGTGAGGACCAATTTCACCGTGGCCCCTCTCGCTGCTCCTCCGGCTTCAGCACCCGGCAACTGTCGGCCATGAGACTGTCCATAGGAAAAGAGTCTTCCTTTCCATTTTACCCAGAGAGTAAGCCACAATTTCTTGTATTAGGTCTAAAACAAGTCAACGCCATCTGGCCCCTGTCTCCCAGCCAAAAGTTAAAACTTTAAGCATTACACACATAAAAAAGCAAAAAAGCAATTTAAGCTCTTTATGATGAAATTTATTTTTGATAGTGAAATGAAGAACAGACCAGGGGAAAGGGTCAGACAGAGGCACTTTGGAGCTGTGCTGGCAAATACAACAGCCACCAGCCACAGAGGCCTACTTAAGTTTAAATTAATTAAAATTAAATAGAATTAAATAGAAGTAAAAACTGAGGTGTTCAGTTGCATGAGGTCTTTTCAAAATCTCAGCAGATACAAAGACGCACTAAAGAACATTTCTATCATCGCAGAAAATTCTACTGGACAGCACTGCTCCGGGCCATTCCAGGAGCAGGCTGTGGTCACAGGGGTCCATCCCCAACACGGTGGGCTCTATCTCTAGGTCCACTGAATGCCCATATGCCTCCTGCCTCCGATCGTCACTTCTAAGCTGGACCCTGAGTCTTCAGTCTCGGGAGGGAAAAATCTATATCCAAAGCCCAAACACTTCTGGGAATTTTCCTACTGCCCCCAGTGCAGGTATCTCAACCAGATTTATCTCCCTAGTCCATCACAAGTTACTTTGGGACCTATCTCTCAAGCCACACTCTCATACCGCTCTAGGGAGACACTGGATGAAACAGTGGCCCTCGCCAACATGTCCACCCGAAATCTGTGAATGTGAACTTCTTTGGAAATAGGATCTTTGCGGATGTAATTAAAAAAAAATCCTCGAGGCTCCTGGGTGGCTCAGTGGTTTAAGCGTCTGACTCTTGATTTCAGCTCAGGTCATGAGATCAAGCCCCACGTTGGGCTCCCTGCTCAGCGCAGAGTCTGCTTGTGATCCCCTCTCCCTCTCCCTCTGCCCTTACCACTCATGCTGTCTCTCTCTCTCTCTAAAATACATAAATAAAATCTTTAAAAAAAATAAAGAAAAAATCCTGGGTTAATTGGCAGGCCCTAAATCCAATGACAAGTGTCTTTATAAGAAGGGGAGATACAGACAGAAGGGGGAAGGCAGCGTGGGCGGGGGCAGGAATGGGAACTGCAAGCAGAGGGAGCCCAGGGCTCCCAGCAGCCATTAGAAGCTACTAGGGAGGCGTGAAATGGATACTCCCTCAGAGGCTCTGGAAGGAACCAACCCTGCCAACACCTGGATTTTGAACTTCTGGCCCCCATGACCGTGAAAGAATAAATTTCTGTTGTTTTAAGCCACCAGGTTTGTGGTCATTTGTTATAGCAGCCCTAGGAAACAATGCAAGGGGTTAATAGCAAATGACAACTGAAGGGGATTCCTCTCCCCAAGGATACAGTTAGCATCCACTCCCGGCCTGTGGCATCCAGGTTGGACCCACGTGTCCCCGTGGAGCAGGAGCAGAGAGTCAGGCAAGCAGACCAAGCTTTGAGCGCCAGAGCCGTTATGTCTGATTTGCACGTGCCAGAAAGAAGTATCTGCTGCTGGCGACAGAGAGAATGAGCTGGGGACAATGAAGCCTTCTCAGGACTCCTCAAATGATGCTACTGAGTTGGCTGGGGTCCCCCTCCCACTTCCCAGGCCCTTCTCTGCTGGTGGCACCCTCTAGTACGTCATGCACTCACCCCTCTTCCTGCTGCTGGTCTCATTCCAAGGCTCATCTCGGACCCACCCATTCCAGGAAGTGTTCTCAGACCACCCATCTCAGCATGACAGCTGCATGCCACAGCAGAAGGAGCCCTGGGTCCTAGGTTTGGCTTAGCCACCTTAGTCTGTCTCTGTATCTCTCTGCGCCTCAGTATGCCCATCTGCAGCGAGGGGCAAGGCTAGACTGCTTGATGACACCAGCACTCACACCATACATCCACCAGCTGGTATCATTCACCTGTTCTGCCTAGCTAAAACTAACATTCATTGAGCCACACATGATGCTAAATGCTTTACATACATTATCACATTCAATCAATACTTTGTGGATGGATGGATGGATGGATGGATGGATGGAGGACAGGGGAGGAGGAGAGTCTGCACTCTAACAAAGTATCAGACTTGGGAAGGCAGAACCCTTGTTCCTCTGGCCAGACTCAACCCCATTCCCCCCGCACATCACCGTGGAGAAGGTACAGTTGGGTGGTCTGGGTGACTGAAGACCACGGACTATCCGAAGAGAAAAATGGCCCACCCATTGCTTCATGAAGCCATATTTAGATTCTGGGTCTAATTTCAACAGATATCAGCACAGGGGAGCTACATTACAGTGGACAGATCATTTGTCAAGAATGGAAAAATCCAGGATGCCAGGGCGGTTGTATGGGGCGGGGGAGGGGGGGCAGGGTAGAAGAAGTAAAAATCTATTTTGAAGGCAATGAGGAGAATGACCGCTAACTGAGCAGGCAGAGTTGAAGCTTAAACCCTGGGAGTGACAGAAAGCCCAGGTCGGCGGAGACAAAGCCACAGACCACACGCCACAGTTAGCCACACAGGGCTCACCACCAGCGAGACCCTGGTGGGCCCACCTGTGGCCACAGTCCCCAAGTAACACTCGGTGGCGACCAGAGAAATTCCAGGGACATGGAGGCTCGGGCAGGCATCCCAGAGCACTGAGCTTAACTAAGCACTAGGGGCTCAGTAATATGGGGAGGGAACGCTAAAGGACGTTCGGAAAGCAGACAAGATCTAAGAAGTCTCTTCCATCTGAATGGGGTCCCCACTCCCATGGCCTATCCACCCCACACCCTCCCTTGGACTGCAGGAGCTTCAGAAAGGAGTCAGAGCTCCCAAATGACAGACCGCCAGTGGTAACCAGACCCTTGCACAGATGCTGACCTGCTGCATCTCGGGAGGTTCTCCCCAGCCTGTGTGCCTGAGCGCTCTGGAGCAGACGTCCGAGCATCAGGATTAACCTCCGCGTCAAAACCTACTAGATGTCAGGGATCCTCTTAGTCACCTGAGAGCTATGTGATACGCCACACACCCTGCCACCTTGGCCTGCTCGTCTGGGCCACCCCATTTCACCTTCGCTTGTTTATCACAAGTAACCTGAGCTCAGCGGGCCTGACAGCCGTGTGTTAGTCCCGACACGGCCCAGAGCGGCCAGCATGGCTGCCGTCAGTCTTGTTCTCATTACTCTGTGGAGAAGCGGCCTCACTCGTGTTACTGCATCATTTAGGTGCTGGGGCACGGGGCCGGCTCCCCGGGAAGCTCCGCCGGCTGCTTCCAAGGGCAAAAGCTAAACCCTGGGAGGTCCCGGCACCTCTTATCACCATTGAACCTTCAGGAACTTGCTGAACGTCAAGCATTTGCTTTCCTTCTCCACAGGCCCCCTGGTGCACCTCACAGTGCCAAAAGAAAGGCGCCTCGTGCTATTAGCTCAAATAAGGAAAATAATGCTGGGGAGATTGAATTTTCTGCAGACTTGTTTAACTTGCTGATTTCTGAGCACTCGATGCCGGCAGCCGGGGGGGGAGTGGGCCGCCAGCCGGCGATTTCTCGGTCGCTTCTTGAAAAGATTCGTAGGCTTATTAAATCAGCATGAGTCACTCTCTTGCCTTCCTCACGAACATGAATCACAAATCATCAAAGCCCAAGGAAAACACATGACTCAAAAGTTTCTTCAGGACCTACAGGGTCTGAAGAGCTGAGGGTAAAGCGTTGTCAACCCGAGGTCTCCCGAGCGGCAAGCGGAACTCCCCAGGCAGAGCTCAAGGGCCTCCACGGGGCAGAGAAAGCCGCCAGGTGGAGCCCCAGGGACCCCAGCCCCAGAACCACGCAGACCCGGCCCACGGGCGTGCTCACAGGCTCACTCACTCAGTCGGGCTGTGTGCCAGGCACCTGTCTGTACGCTGGGCTGCCCGCAGGGAGCAGGGCCAGCCTGGGCTCTGGCCTCACAGAGCTTACGATCTAGTGCAAGTTTCTGAAGGGACCGGGGGCCCCATTTCTATTCCTCTCCTCGCTGGGAAAATGTGCGCAACCTTAGTTTCCCTATTCTAATGCCTACTCACAGAGCTGCTGTAAGGACTACAGAATATGTACATATACTAATGTGTGTACGGGCTCACACCGTGCCTGGCACATCACACCTGCTCAGCGAGCGTCTGCCATTTCTCTGGAAGGAAAAGAGTGATCTGTAACATCCTACCAAAACCACGGGTCTCTCTACCAATCCCTACTGACCCTTCTGGCTGTGTCCAGACAATCTGGAATCTGAGCACCAGGCTTGGTCCCCTGGGGCAGTGTGTCAGCAGCCCTGCAGCTCTGGCTGGAGAGCAGCCCTGTCCTGGGTCTATGTGCCTGGGACTCCTGCCCCTCCCCCAACCCCTGACACCCCCCCCCTCCCCCGCCCGGAGGCTCAGGTCATCCTTCCCAGCAAATGTAGCGCATTTCTTCCTCTGCAGCCTTTCTTCTCTGTCTTCTGGCCAGTAGGACCTGACCACATTCTCTGCCTACTGCCCTCACTTCTCTCCAAAGAGACAAAGGCTACAAAGAGCAGCTTCCTCCACATGGCCCGAGTATTCACAACAACCCTTGTCCACTCTCCCCCAGAGCAAGGTCCAAAGACTTGAGTCTTGCCCTTGATGCTCATGCTGGATGCCCCCCCTGCTTTCCAACAAACTTCTCTCTCTGATTCTCTGGTTTCAGGCTCAGGCTGGAAACACCACCTTCCAAGCTGCCACCCACAGGGCAGAGGCTGTGTCCGCAATGCCCAGCTGGGGCAGGGAGGGAATGGATTCACACACCCTGGAAGGTGGGATGGAAGAAACCAATGCAGGGCGCCTGGGTGGCTCAGTTGGTCAGGCGACTGCCTTCGACTCAGGTCATGATCCTGGAGTTCCGGGATCGAGTCCCACATCGGGCTCCCTGCTCAGCAGGGAGTCTGCTTCTCCCGCTGACCCTCTTCCCTCTCGTGCTCTCTCTCACTCTCTCTCTCTCAAATAAATAAATAAAATCTTTAAAAAAAAAAAAAGAAAGAAACCAATGCAGGCCTGGAATCTGCACTGTTGGTCAGCATTAGCTGAAAACTGTGTACGCAGGATCATCTCCTGAATCCTCATGACAACCCCCACCTCAGGGCAAACTCAGCCCAAGGGCCCAAGGTCAACACCCAATGCAGGGCGTGAGGGCCGTTAGGTGTAACTCAGGCTGGAAGGAGATAAAGGGGTAGGCCCATTGGTGGAAGGGCTGTGGTGTAGACAAAACCAGAAAGGCCTTGGCGGCTAACCTCAGGGTAGTGGCATCCCTGAGGCGCAGCCGTGCCTCCTTCCCACACTTTCACTGCCCACCTCCAAGACTGGCCTCTGACTTTGGGAAGCGACTTTCTCAACAGCAAACTCTCCTCACTCAGGCCCTTCCTGTGCACGCCCAGGAAGGGTGAAACTATATACCCCCACCCAACACAAGACCAAGAACTCCGTGAACGCCCAGGGTGTCTGCAGGTCGTGGCAGAGCTGTCCGACTGAAGGAGACTGTCCCCTCCGGGGCTGCCAAGGCCAGCATGGAAACCTCAGCCCAAAGGAAGTAAGAGCAAAACAGTCACCGTGGAGGAAAGGGGTATCCAGACATCCTAAGACTCATTCCAGTTCTGTCCCTGACCGTCTCCTCAGAACAGCCACCTTCACAGTGACTGTGACACAATGCCCTCACGTGCTTTCCCAGGAGGCTGAAAGAAGCTCCCACCAGCACCCACCCGCCCACCGCCACGACTGTCCAGGCCCAAGAGCTTTGCCCCCTTCCCCCAGTCTCCATTAGCGGGCCCAGGAAGTGACAAATGTGTCATGGTAGGGGCCAATTACACATGCTAATAACAAGTCCGTGCCGGGGCCCAGATTCACCCAGATGGTAGAGGGGATTTATGGCCCAAACCTGATTTCCCAGAATCCAATGAAGGCAGGAACGGAGAGAGACAGAATCTGACAGAACTCTCTTCCAGGTCTCACTGGGAGCCAGTGTATTTTTGGAGGGCTTTGGCTTCGCCTGCTTGCTGTACTTTATTGCTGGCAGAGAGACGGGAAATTTATTACTTTACAAATCATACTATTCGCAGCATAAATGAACTGTCTGGCTGCGGCACGCTCGAGCCCAGATGATTTGCGGAACGTCTAATGGTAAGCGGAGTTATGCTATCTGCTTACGGCCTCCAAGACAAAAGCCAACCGTAACACAGAGCATCTGCACAGTGTAACTAGAGGCCAGCAAATTGGCTGCGACTCGTAAATGTTGGCTCAGCAGCATTACATAACTCGGTGTGCTCGGCTGGGGACTCCGAGGAACGTGGGGCAGCCCCTGGGCGCGACAAGCAGGCCCGGACTGGGCTGTGGATGACAAGCAGGGCACCACGGGGGCTCGCCCTCCCCCCACCCGGCCCCAGGTCAGGGCTGGGCGGGGCGCCACAGCTTGGCCAGTCCTGAGGCCTGCTAGCAATCAAGAGGCAGGGTGGGCTCCTGGGCCTGCCTGGGAAAGGGGGAGCTTGCTCCAGCCCTGCTACTCCCAATTCCCCGAACCCGGACTGGGAGGATGATGGTGAAGTCACTGCGGCCCCGACATATTGACAGGAGCCAGGCAGCACCCACGTGGGGTGGTCTCCCCTCCACTGGCTGGCCCAACTGGCAGGCAGAGAGGACTGATCACATGACCATCACCACCGAGGCTCAGCGCAGCACGTGGGACATGGGACACCACTAGGAGGGAGGTGACAGCACACCATTTATGGGGGAAACCTGCAAGTCACTTGGTCTCTCTGAGTAGCAGGGGGTGGTAGTGTCACGATTCAAATCCACCTGTTTTAAGTTTGTTCTCACAGACCTATGCTGAACAGGACAACTTAATGATCATTATTTTTACAAAGCCCTCAAAACAACCCATGCGATATGCCTATCACCATCCCCATTTTATAGGTAAGCAAATTGGGGCTCAGAAGCAAATTGGGGTCCCTTAACCAAGCTCACACAGTGGGTGAGTGGAAGAGCCAGGATTCATGCTCAGGATCCCTTGTCCTGAAGTTTGTTTCTCCCACTGCACCTGCCTCCCAGATCGAAGGTGTCCTTTTATGGCTTCTCACCACCTCACACTGGGCTGTCTGGGATAATGCCATAGGATATTCAATCAGTATTTTCTACCTGTGCAGCAATGGGTTGGCAAAAGGCCCCCAGAAAGAGAGGTCCATGGCTGGCTCCTGGGAATTCACAGTTTGATTATTCTCAGGTGTAAGCCCCAAGAAGCATAGGATGGACGATCTCCAGGAGGTCTGGAAGCGTGAGGTGATCAGGGAAAGCTTTTGGAGCAGGAGGTTTCTGAGTCACCCAAGCTTCGCCGTGGTCCAGGAAGAGCAGCAGAGACCCTGCTTCAAACAAACCTGGTGCCCGTCTCTGGCTCAGGGACTTGGGTGACCTTTGCATGGCAAGAGAGGGACCCAGCAAGAGCTGGCCCATTTGCAGATGGGCCCAAGGGTCCTGCCTGACTGCAGAGACGATCCTAAGCTCAGGTGAGAATGTAGCACCAGGAAAAGGTCAACTCTTTACTGATTCTCAACCTGGTGAAGTCTTTAGCCAAAGAGCAAAAACAAAAATGCTGTCTGAACAGTTGATTTAAAAATAGGGAATGGTATTTTAAAACACTTTGATCTTCAAAAATAACAAAGCTGTCTTGTTACCATAGAGAATTTTGACTGTGCCACTTGGCAGTCAAAATAAAAGGCTGTTTACTGAAGACTCCTCTAAAAAGAGCCTAACTGTTGTTCACAAGCCTTACAAGACAAATGCTTGGCCCAACGACAGCATGCTCTCACTCTCACACACCTCACGCATTCATTCAGCTACCCTCTCATTCAGGGAGGCTCGTGTCTCCAAAGATCCTGTGGATTTCCAGCTCCCTCCGTGACACCTGCCGATTAGGTCCCACAGTCTCTAGACAACCTTAGCTAATGGACTTTTTATAGCATGTAAACGTCGCCCTCGGTAAGGAAGCCTCTTAGCTTCATAAACAGTCCACATGTATCCACGTGAAGCACAATCTTCAGGAGGGTGACAGCACCCACACCCTCGCCTGATGAATGTTCTCCGGCATTCCCACCAGCGGCACTGGTGCATCTCTGTCGGAAGTGACTCATCCCTTGTGCTCAGGAGAGGCTGCTGCAGCATTCACTGCTGGCTCCAATCTCCTAAGAAAACCCCCTCAAGCCAGGAGGTGTGGCCCTGACCTGGACAGGAAGCTAAGCGGGGAACACTCTGGTCATGGACCTAAGCTGCCTGGAGCCATGATGGCCCCCAAAGCAGCACAGAACTGAAGGAGTTTCTTTATCCTTATGGGCATGCACTCTAAGAAGCAGCTCTCTGGGCAGCTCTTTTGGGAAAATGGGGGAAGAAGGTAAAAAAAAAAAAAAAAAATGGTCCTGGACCCAAATCTAAATGCTCTTCCAACCCAGGTGCCAACTCAGCAGAAGGAAACACACACACACACACACACACACACACACACACACACACACACACACACACACACAAACACAGCGCCTGTGCACCCAGCCTGCACACCCTCTCCTGGGTGACAACCTTCCAGGAGCATGCCTGTGGTAATGGCAGCCACCAGGAGAGTAACCAGGGAAGACAAATTTGCTGAGGACAACTCTGAGTTGCTATGGTAGAACAAAGCAAGGTCATTTGCTTTACAGCTCCCACTGAAGTTGAAGACCTAAGAAATTGGTTTAACTAAAAAGTTCTAGGAAGCTCTGATTTTTCACATGACTGAGTCCAGGGATCCCCAAGAGAATCTAGGAGAGGTATGGACCCTCTCCCCAGAGAAGTTCACACAACGCTTTGCATCCAATGTCACGGGGGAGTTCAGATAAAGAAATTCTGCCCTGAGTTTCCCAACACAAGAAAATGACCAAGGCAGCCAAGTGACCCCCAGCCGGCTATCACTCTCCCACACCCTATGCTCTGGAAAGCACATGGAAGGAGCCATGCCTGTGGCCATGAGAAGGCCCAGGACCCTCCCTGTGCCCCTCTGGAGACTCTGACCCCTTGACACAGGAAATGAAGAAGACGATTCCAGCTTGTCGATGTCCCAGTGGGGTACCCTTTCTAGCCTTCAGCTGTCCTGCTTGCACAGGGAGACCAGGACTATCTACCCAGCTCTCCCTGCTAGACATGCTTCTGCCAAACTTCTGTTTCCCGGAAGATTTGCCCTCAACACACAGAGACTCACTGTGCTGGTCAGGGCCATGACGTGCCTGCCCCACCCATGGCCCCAGGACGGCCATGTTTTGTACTGTCTGCCCTCCCACCCGCTCCTGAGGCAACAATCCACTGGGCGACCTCTGACCTAGGGGCCAGGCCCATCTGATTCCCTGCCCTGGAACTCAGGAGTAGGAAATCCCGCGAGAGCTACAGCACACAGCAACAGATAGAGCTGAAAAATCTTAACACCTTCCCCCACTGGAAGCCCGTGGCTCTCCCCAGGCTGAGGAGACAGAAGGCAGGGGGGCAGAGGAGAGGGTGAGAGCCCTTCCCACTCAGTCGAGAGATGCCGGCAGCGGGGGGAGATGCTGAGCCGCCATCTCAGCCTGATCCACAGTGATCCAGAGCCTGCCTCCTACAGCCTGAGCTGAGTTGGGGGTTTGCTTTTGGGCCACAGATATACTGAAATTCATGGAGGTTCCGTCAAAGGTCTCTCCACGAATGTCCTTGAACCCCAAACAGCCATTAGCAGGGAATGAAGTGGGCTGAGCATAGCAGAAGTCTCTGGAATTGGGTCCAGCACTGTAACCCCCTGGGGTGCTTTGGAAATGCAGACATCTAGACCCCACCCAAGGCTACTGACTGGGTTTGTCTGGGCTGAGGCTGAGCAGCTACAGTGTTACAAAGCTCTCAGGTGTCAGGATGCTGGGCCATGTTTAGAAACCATTCGTTTGGGTCACATACCCCTTGCCTCAAGAAAACTGAAATCCCGGTAACCAGATGGCAGAGGACAGGGTTTGGGGAGCCATGTTGCTTTTTGGAAAGTTTCACCTCAGTCTGGCAAAACCTGTTCTCCTCTCTCGGGCCTACAGATGCAACCCCACCTCTTCCAGGAGGGCCCATCCTTGTAGGAACCGTTCCTTTGAGCCCCACCTTCCCCACACCCTGACTTCCAATGTTCCGTGTGGTTTTCAGCCTACACCACACAGGAAACCCTTGTCCCCGGGGAGCTCCCAGCCTAGTGGACACGCCTGTGTCCTCCAAGACACAGAGCCATCTCTGGATCTCCACTGAGCTCCTGCTGGAGGTCCAGGCCCAGCCGTGGCTGTGTGGGTGGGGCTCATAGCGGGAGAGAGATCAACTCCTCTTGACCTTTTGGATCTGTCGTGACCCCTGGGCCAGGCGTGCTGGTGGAGGAAGGCAGGCCCAGCACGTCTTCACAGGCAGCAACAAGACACACGAGAGAACTAAGCTTGGGCCCATGAGTCAGCCCAGAGCCCAGGATCGTTCTGGCGAAACCTTTATACCTCCTCTTAGTAAGGGTACTCAGAAGGGTAGGTGAAGGAGAGGCATGAGTTTCGGGAAGAAGAAAGGAGAAGAGAGGAAGCGTCCTGAAGCGCCTTCCAACGCAGGCAGGAGGCCAGCTCCCCCAAAGCCCGGTCCTTGTGCCACTATTACCTGGGGCTGCCACGGCTCTGAGCGGTCGAGTGCGGCTGGAAGTGTGCAGGCGTGGGGAAGGCCCCACCACGCAAAATGTGCATTTGATCAAGGCTGAAAACATGGTGTAACATGAGTTCTCATGATCTATTGGATTTCTGGAAAAAGCCCTGAACTCCTTGCTCAAGTTCAACCTCAGGTCTCGGGGAAAACGAGTTTGTTAATTCAAGCAATTCCCCAGTGGTTAGTAGTATATACCACATGCTTTGAAACAATGGGGTCTGAGTCAGGGGAGAAGTTGAATGGCTTCCCAGGGGAGGGCCCAGGCCTATCTTAACCTCAACAGGTTCGGCAGCCTCCTGCACTGGACAGCCCAGCTCTCGGCCAGAAGCCCCCTGAGGCTCGGGGGGGAGGCCTCGGGCTCCAGAGCTCACATCCCCATGCGGAGGAGCCCCCGCTCTTCAGAGAATGGCCAGCCTCCCTGGTCCCCACCCCCATCGGCTCGACAACTGATATCTGCCCTCACTTTCCTCTCCAAGAGGCCTGGGCCTCCCGCCGGCCCTGGGGTCCACCAGGACCACGACCACCACCCCCCAAGCCAACTTAGGGAACTCGTGCTGGCCGATGTGGATGAAAGGCGAGTTCAGCCCCACCTGTGGGTTGGTCTCAGGCAAGGGGAGACTATGGGGAGGCTCCTTTTAAGAGAAGACTAGCGTAGGAGACCTCCAAGCCACTTGGTAAATTCCATTCCTTCACACAGTGAATATTTATCGCGCATCCATCACCTGTCGGTCTCACTGTTCTAACGGTAGTAGTATGGGCGTTCGGACTCAGGCAGTCCAGCTCCAGAGCCTTGGCTTGCCCACCACCTGGATCATCATCCTCCGCATTGTTCCATCGTTCCAGTGCAAGCATTCACGCTCCCGCTTATCTGCCACATCCACGCACAACCGAGCACCCAGCAGGTGGTATCCCTGGGGTAAACCCAGGGTCTCTCTGTGTTCCGGCCCCAAGCTGCTGGCTCCCCTGCTCTGCCTCAGTGCATCTCGGACAAGATATTCAACCTCTCGGCTTCTTTCTCCCTCACTCTGACATGGAAACTATTAGTACCCATAGGGTTCTTGACATAATTCCATGCAATAATAGATAAAAGTGCTTAGCACTTTGCAGTGTCTGTAAATAAAGGGCTGGTAAAAATTAGCTACTTTTTAAGAATTATGATTATTAATAATATGATGATATTAACAGGTTATATACACGAATCGCCAGTGCAGAGGGACCCTGAGCAGGCCAAAATTGTGGGGAAATAATGATCTCCATTACACTGTCACGTGCCCTATCATTATTTTCAACTGGGCTCCCATTTCACTTCTTTACCTCAAGGAAGTATCTTTTCTATCTTGTTAAACTGCCCAGTGCCCCTCTCTTCTTCCCTCCTCCTCCCCGTTCCTGTCCCCACCACAACCCCGAGCTCAAGCACCGGGGCCGCCAGGTGTGGGCCACTGATGCATGCCACTACAAACAAGGATCAAGGAATGCAGAAACGCTTGCCACTCTTCAGGGGTTTCAGCATCAACACCCTCTGATGAACTCGATATTTTTTGGAAGCGCGTTCACTTAGGGCTCCTTCCAGTAAGTCCGGAAAGATGGAAACATGCAAGGGATGCGAGCCATTGCTGTTGGGGGTGGGGGGGAGGCACTGCTATGCCACACCAGCAGAGACCACCAGGAAAGATGATCCGTTCCCAGATGCCAAACCTCAGCAACAGCAAGCGGAGACCTCAACAGAGGGCCGGACTCCTTCCGTACCTGATTTTCCCCCTCCACGCCAGGGCAAAGGGTGGGCATTTTAGGTCCAGTCCGGTCTCAGGGGATATTCCCAGCAGCCCAGCGAGGCAGTGGTTAGTCCCTCCTGATAGCCGAGGAGCAGGCCGGAGGCCAGAGAGACTCAGAGATGTGCCCAGGGGGGCTCACGGCTAGGGGCAGAGCCGAGTCCTCCACACCCTGGACTCTTGGCCAGGGGACAGGTACAGCAGCCCACACCGCCTGTCTCTGGAAGGCTGAGCCACTCCGTGTGCTGGCTGCTGGGCCAAGAGGTCACGGCTGTGCCTCAACACCCTAGCCAAGGTTTCCACAAAATCATCCAAAGCCCACAGGAGCTCCAGGAACCATGAGGCCGTACCTGCAGCTCCCTCCCCGGCTGTGGGAATCTTCAGGTCCCTCGGGCTGGGCTAAGTGCATGCTCCACATAGGCAGGGGAAATGTACCAAAAGCGGATCCTTCTCTCCAGACAGGGCCTGCCCCCGGCCGGCCGGCCAGCTCGCCTGGTGCTCACGGGGATGGCCAGATCAGACCCTAGCAGCCAGAAACAGCACTCCCTGAGGGGCGATAGAGCCTGAGCTCCCCAAGGCACCCACCCGCCACTGTGCCACCCTGCCCCAGACACCAAAGACCCACAGCTGCACCCGTGTGCAAATGCCTTAATCCCAGCTCAGCTGCATGAACACACGCACCTTTTACGTCCATGGCAGAGGGCCCAAAGGGCAAGCAACAGGCAAGAAGCAGCCAGACGCTGAGGGCAAGCTGAGGAAGATGGGCCCTCCACCCCTTCCCATTGGCACAGGGCGGTGCGAGGTCCAGGAAGAGGTGAGGGGGGCGGACCCAGGCCCCTCTGCCTCTGAGAGAAGTCCATCCAACATCTGAGCCAGCAGCACAGAGCACAGGGATGAGAAATGGGCCCAGTTTCCGCCCACCAAATCCTTCAGGATGACCACTGAAGCTGTGAAAAATCAATTTTCTGCAGCTTCTTCGGAAGCCAGGATTTATTTTTTGAGTGCACAGAGCCACTGTCTCAGATGTTTCCCATCAGCTCCCCCCAGACGCTGAACCCCACAGCCCCAGAGCTTTACCTGTGAGAACAGAAGGCCTCACTCGGGAAAACCAAGCCGGGTGCCAGGGGTCCATCTCCAACAGCATCAGCTCACATTTCTGGGACGCCAAGGCATGTGCAGAGCGTCCTCACACATCCCCATGGGCCGGGGGGGGGGGGGGGCGGGGAGAGAGGGCAGAAGAGCTGTTGGATCCTGGAATCACAGGACAAAGTGAGAACCTGCCCAGGACCTTGGGTCAGGGAGGTGTCGTCCCCCCCCCCCCCGTCACCAATCTCAGCTGCAGGCCGGGACCTGCAAGGCTCCCAACCACGGTGACCACAGCAGCCCGCATGGACTCGCAGAGGCACGGGCCACGTCTGTCACACACACCCCCACATTCAGCAAGGGACCCTGCCTGACACCGGTCGGGCCCCAGGGGGGCACCAGAATGACATACTGATCACACCTCAATAATAAAAAGTCAAAGCAGATTGGGATACAAATTTGGATACAAAGGAAATGAAATACAAACAAAACTACCAACGAAATCAGACGATGTGTAATTTGCTGAAGTCAAATTGCCAAGAGTGGCTTTAATGATAGAAAGAGGTTAGCTTGGACCACTTCTTCTGTCTTGTGGTTTCATTAACCAGTGCAGAGAGTGAATGTCTGCAAACAGCCGTGTGCAAATAAAGTGGCACTGATAACTCCAAGGCCTTGTGTGCAAGGCTAACCAGCTTCACACGAGCCACGGTGCTGCCCACAAGTCTGCAGCGCCCCTGTTAACAAGGGATCGCGTGGTCACTCTGCAGAGCGGTCCTGTGCACGAGAAGCCACGCTATTCTCATGGTGGTACTAAAATCTGCCCTAAATAAACTCTTAGCCCCCTCATCCTCATTCCAGCAACTTCTTCCTCATTTATTTCCCAGTACAGTTAGTGTCAACGGTCACTAGCAAGGTGCCAAGTGTCAAGCTGAGATCCGTTTGCCATGTGACTGTGACACAGGCCCACAGGGGCTGTGAACTCTGGCATGGCCCACCGGCGCATGCTCTGTCCTGCCCTTCCTTCCATCTGAACAGATGCAACCAAACGAAACTTCCTTTGTAAGGTGGACTGTGGCTGTATTTGGCCTTCCCTTGGAGCAAACAGGAGCCATCAAATATACCAACACCTTCACGAAGACACACGAAGTGTTTTTTAAATGATCCCGCAGTACCGGCTTACAAGGTGGATACCAAGATGATGTAGGTGAGATCATATGAATTCTAAAGGATTTTCATCCAAATAAGAATGCACAAGTTTGAGAATTAAGACACAGGGCCCTGAGCCACTGATCTCTTGGCCTATTCAAGGGCCTGGGCACATGTCACCAAGCCCTCCGCCACCCCCTCCCCACCCCACCCCCTGCCCCAAGGGAGTGCGGCAGAGCATGGACACGCTGAATTCCAGCCCATGGACCAGGCACAATCTTCCCCGCTGAAAAAGCAACTATGGAGTCACCAGGCAACTGTTAAGGTTGCCATCTCAGCAGCGCCCCCGTGGAACTTCACATCAGCTCACTGGGTTTGCATGTTTTGAAATGGTTCCGTAACTTTGGCATCTGCAAGGGCTTTCCAGGGATGAAGACATCACGGGTGCCAAAGGTTTATTTAAAAATTTATGAGAGAAAAACTTATCCTGGAGAACATTATATCTACTCTCTCGGTTTGGGTTTTGTTTCCCCTGGCAATATAGACCATCACACCAGGACTCTGTTTGACGGGGATCTCGAAGTCCCGGGCTGCACAGGTGGGTGGCTGCCTGCAGGGGAAGGCTTTCGGCAATGGGGCCAGACCCTGGCACCCTACCCAAATGCCCCTCCTGAGTGGACACCCATCCCTGGGGTAGGTACCAAGACCAGCCACCCCTGAGGTCAGACGCCAGAGTCAGCTGGTCCACTCCGCCTGCGTGCAGGCCCCCAGCACAACCACAGGACGTAGAAGATTCTCCTAAGACTGAGCTTCCCTGGGGCATCAGACTCAAGCAAAAACAAGCCTCCTTTTCATGCAGGCCTTCCATCACATTCTCTCCAGATGCTGAAGATGTTCTTCAGTGCAGACACTGTCCAGGGAGGAATATCTCTCCTCAGCCTGTCCCTCAGCATGCTGGAGGAAGCAGCCCTCATAGAATCTCTTCAAGGCACCAGCTAGACAAGCGCAGCTCAGGCTGCCATCCACGGGACCCAACGGCCAGTCCCTTACCCTCCCGAAGGCTCTCTCTCTCTCTCTCTCTCTCTCTCACACACACTCCCCACGCACACACAGACACACACACATGCACGGCCTCCACCCTGGTAAACATAGCCTCCTGCCCGGACGGCCTCCAAGAGAAAGGAGTGCCCTGTTTGCCGAGAAGCATGGCTCTGTGTCAGTCACCTCTGCTCCCTGCTAGGTATGAGGCTGAAGCCAGGAGCCCCCAGAGACAAAGGCCAGGCAGCCCCACCAAGCGAGGGGCAGCACACAGGTCAGTCCAGCATGTGGCATCAGGGGGGAGGCACCGGCCTAGGAACGGTTCATCAGCAAGTGGCAGCACCACCCCCCCTCCAGGGAGGCAGCACCCCTTCTTTCCAGGGGCCCCAAGACATGGCCCTATGCCCACCTATCCCTCGTCTGACTTCAGGAAGGCTTCTGTCCTCATCCATGTTGCTGGGGCCCCCAGCATGCCCACAAGCAGCCCTGATTTTCAGCTCGAGTACCCCAGAAAGGAGGCAGGGGTCCCTAGAGGAAGAGGGGCTGGTCCCTGTCCCTTACCAACCTAGCCCCACTCTTGATGGGGGAGAACCCAGGGCTTCCCAGAAACAGAGTCCTGTTAATTGGTTCCATTTTCCCCCCATCTCGTTACTGAAAAGGCTTTCTCTGAGATAACTGCTTAACATCCCAGCCTTTACAAGAAGGGGGATTTCAGAGAGATGAGTGTAAGCAGCCTGGTCAGGCTACCCACTCCACGGCAAATCTTCCCTGCCAGCTCCCCAGGCAGAAGGCCGAGGGGGAGGTGCCCCAGGGCCCAGCCACATGGGTGAGGGCAGGGCATCTCCAGCGGTGACCCCCCCCCCCCCCGCCGGGGACCTCAGCAGGTAGAAAGGGCAGGCTGGTTCCTGGCTCATCTAAGCCATAGCCGCAGTGAGAGGCAAAGGTGTTGTTCAGTCCTCACAACAACGCTAGAAAGGATGGATCACTCCCAATTAGCAGATGAGCTAACTGAGGCTCAGAGCTGGGTCCCAGTTTACTTAATAATTTAATAACTTAACAAGCTTATTAAGTCACCTTGCCCAAGGAGCCAGTTAGCACATGGTGGGTTGCTCTCAAGCCACTCCATGATCCTAAGTCCAGCCCCTTCTGCAGTGGGGAAAGCAGCAGACCTCGACCAGCTGAGGGAGACCCATGGAGCCTGGCACCCCCTCCGTGGCCACCGTCCTGAACCGGCCCTCTCCCATGCCTGTGTTAGAAACTGTGTGGCCTCACCCTGGCCTGCCCCACCCTGGTAGAGGTTCATGCACACTTTCCTTCCATTCCCTCCCCACCTTCCTGAAGCACATCTCTGGCATCATCACCTACCTGCTCCAAAACCTTCCACAACTCCCTATTTTCACAGACTAGAGTTCAGGCAGGCCAGTCATCGAAGACCTTCTGTGATTAGGAGGCAACCTCCCTAGATACCTCTCCTGTACATATATACTATCTCCCACTCAGCTGGGACTAGCCACTGAACTCCTTGCTTGGCCTATCTCTAGGTCCCCACAAGTTCAAGTGTGTGCAACCCCAGGTCTGCTGCCTAGAGCGGCTGAGTGTGCCAAAGTTTTGGGGGAGCTCGCCAGCCTGCAGAGGCCTGTGCCCGGGTCAGGCAGCCTCAGAGCTGAGGGTGGGTGTTGGGGGGGACTGGGCGTGTGCATAGCAGGTCAACGACCTGAGCAGAGGCCACTCCCCAAAGGACTTCACAGACCGCCTGCGCCCCGGCGTAGTGTCCCCACCATGTTGCCTCTCTTGGCAGTTCCCTCAGGGGCCCGGCTCTGCTGAGTCATCCCTCTCCCAGGACCACACTGCCCTCTCGGTCTCGTACAAAGCTTCACAAGCACACAGCTCTTGCGCAACTTGGCACTGGCCTTCCGGTGTGTACTCAGGGATTTCTCCAGGGCTGCATCCGGGGCAGGCGTCCACACATGCGTATTCTGCACTTGCAGAATGGCAACCTGGCGTCCTGGGCTCTGGAGGGGCCTCTGCTGACCTCCAGGGTTTCTCGGGAACAAGTACCTTGGCCCAGCTGAGGCGTCTTCAGGCAGCAGACCAGCCTCCCAGCAGGGCTGCCTTCCCCAGCACACCCTCATCCGGCCTGGCCCACCCACCGTGCTGCCTGAAGCCAGCCAGGATGCGCAGGCAGGCCCGCCAGGTGCTGGGAGGGACACCACAGCCTCAGCGACTGCTCTAGCACTGGTTCGGAGTGACTCTGGGAAAGTCCTTGTTCCTCTCAGGCCACTGCATCTTCACATGAACTGCAACGTGGCACTGGACTGGGATTTCCCAGCCCTGTGGCCGCACTGCGGCCTGGAAGTCTACCACAGCTGAGCCTCCTGTCCCTGGTGCGTAAGCCTGGGGACACGCTTCCCCTCACAAGACAGAATCCCTGCCTCACCCTTTCTTCCCACTGAGAAAAGGGTTTCGAAGGAGCTACGGAATGGGAGACCTGGGCCAGAAGTCCGTGGTCCCGCCAACCTGAGCAGGTCAGGGCAGGGTGAGCAAGGGGGCCAGGCCACAAAGAAAGGCAGCCAGTCAGTGTGTAGGTGCCTGGAGGAGCCAGCTCTGACCCCATTAATGAAGGAACCACATGGTGACAGGCCTCTACTTCAGCCAGGTACCAGGCCTCCAGCAGATGGCTCTCGTGGGGTGGCAGGCAGGGGCCTTAGAATCAGATTTGGAAGTCACTGAAGCCTCAGGGGTGTGAGGCCCAGGCAGGCATAGGCTAAGTCATTAGGTTGTGAGGCATCAAATCTGGCCATCTGGTCTAAGAGCAAGATGAGGGGGGAGATACACAGCCCACCGCCAGGAGACTTCTCCTGCCCCTCATCCCTTCCCACAGTTCAGTCAGGATCCGTTCATGAAAGCAAAGCCCACAGCCAAGGCCCAATAAGCCATCATGGTGACCTAGTTCCAGAGCAGAAGACAAGCAGGGGACAGTGAGGTAAGGAGAAGATCAGCATTAGCAAGAGGAAGCCCGCACCAACCCCAGGGCTAGAAGGAAAAGCTGGAGGAGGTGCTTCCAGAACCCAGAAGCCAGGGCCATCCAGTAGGAGCTAAAATCACATCAGGGCCTCCTCAGGCCCCTCCGTGAGGAGACAGGCTGATGAGTGACATCAGAGCCAAAGGAGACACTGCCGCTGGAGACCCAAGCCAGAGACAGAAGTACCCCTTCCTGTCCCCTCCTCCTGCGATCCAACCTCCTGTCGCTGCCTCCCATGGGCCAAACCTAACTAGAACCTGTTGTTCTGGTTAGGAGGCCTGGGAGTTGTAGTCTGTGGGTCCAGCCCCTGTGCTACAGAGCCAGGCGGGGAACAGAGGCAGAGACAACTACAAGGCAGATGCCTGCCAGCCATATACACACCCTCAGACGCCGCCAAGGGACCCCTTCACTTCCAGACGCTGCCCACACTTCAAAGTTCAACTACAACAACCCTCCCTCAGGAAGCCTTGACTGTGGGTTGTGGGCCAGCCACGCTCTGTCCGCCAGGCCACACTCTCCTGGCCTCGGTCTTCTGGCCCACATGGGGTCAGGGCAGGAGGCCGGCAGGGAACTCTCCCCAGTCCCAAGGCTGTCCCGGCAGCTCAGTAGGACTCTGTCACAGCTGAGCACAAACGTGGATGTGCCCTTCTGCCCTGAACTCCCCGACTGGGTTTAGTTCCAAGACAATCTTTTTTTTCCCAAATGAAAATTCCCCCAGGTCATTTCTTGGGGGAATGTATGTTGTTGCTGCTGCTAGTGCTGTCAGATCACTGGGACCAGACAGTGCCGAAGAAGGTCCAGCACTCCCCCTCCCGTGTGAAACTGCTCGCAGCCCAGCCTGACCTCAGAGGGAAAAAGGAGATGGGGCGCTGACGTCTCACTGCCTCCAGAAGCCTCCCACGGAGACGCGCATTTTTAGAGCAAGAGATCCATGAGGTTTCTGACAGAGGAAAAGACCTTTGCTGCACCAAATGCCTGGGATCTGGCCTTTCCCTTCCAAGGACCCCACCCGCCCTGCCTGCCCCAGGCCCCAGCCCCTCCAGCTCTAACGCTTGGCACTGGCCCCCAAGTAGGTCATCTACCAGCCTCTTTTCCCACCACTAGACAACCCCGAGAGTTACATTTTGAACAGCGCTGACAGAGTCATCTCCCCTCTTACTGTCTCCTGGATAAACCCCAAACACCAAAGCCAGAGACATGAGGCCCCTGGAGTGCCGCTCATAATGGCTCAGGAGAACTCAGCGTCTTCTGCCATCACCTTGGGAATGTGAAGCTGGCCAAGGTGGAAACATTTACACCATGGACGTCGGCAAACCCCTCACATCAGGGCCTTTTTCTTTTTCTCCCTCCCCCCCCCCCCACCCTTTTTTTTTCTGGGAGAGCTGTTGTTAAATGCTTACTGGTACACCACTGAGGCTTTGCCATTCTGGGCATACAGAGCCATCACCGGCAGCAAACCCAGCCTCACACCCTGCCACCTCCTCTCTCCCAACCCTGCCCTCCGGCTGTTCTCCAAACCCACCAGGTCCTTGCAAGCCTCCTTGCCATCGCTCACACTTTCCCCCAGCTGCTAGGGGAGAGAGTGGGGGCATGCTTCAGTCCTGAGTTCAGATCCAGCTGTGTGACCTTGGCAAGTCCTCTCCCCTCTCTATCCCATCACCTATAAAATGCAGAAAGTAGCACTGGGACATCATGAGCATGAAATAAGAGCATAGGGCGTGCTCCATGAATGTGCTTAGAAGCGGTATCACCCCCTTCTCCACTGACAGAAATTCACTGGCGCCTTAAAGTTCAGCCTAAATCCCACCTCCTTGGTGAAGTCAGACCTGCAAACCTAGTAGAGCTCACCTGTTCTCTTCCAGCCGCCTATTCCTGGTAACATAGCTCTCTGATGTAAGACCCCTGTGAGGGCAGAGCTGGGCCGCTGGGGAGGCGGGAGGTGGGGGGCGGGCGGGGAGGGAGGGTGTGATTTGCACACAGTTCCAGTGGGAAATAGGATTCCATGACCACTCCAGCCAGGGCCTCTGGGTGTCCTCGCGGGAAATACACGCTCCCTCCCTTTCTAAGAGCCCCTCCCTCAAGATAAGGAAGCGCCCTCCTTCCTGCCTCACGGGTACCCAACCAACAGGAGCGGGAAGTAGAAACAACTTCTGGGCACATGTCCTCATGTGAACTCAGGATGAATCAGCCTTATGCTCACGGCCAACTGCCGGTCCATTTGCAAAGGTGAGGAAAACTTCTAAGAGACACACACCCATCAGCCCAGTCTGGATGTTGCCAGCTGGCCGGCTCACAGGAGCTCTGCCCTCTATGGCAAAGGCAATGTCACACTCTCCACTTGGCCCCTGCCAGGCCTGGCCAAGGTGCTGACCAAGGTGAGAGGCACTAATATCACTGAGCAGGTCAGGGCAGGGTGAGCAAGGGGGCCAGGCCACAGGGGAGGTCAAGGCAGCACCTCTACTTTCCTGTGAAGGGCTCAGCAGAGCCCCAGTAGGTTTTTAGACGCTGTCATTCATCACTGACTAGTTGTGGTCTTGACTAAGTTACTCAACCTCCATGGGCCTCAGTTTCCTCCTCTGTAGAGTGGAGGCAATAACAGAGTTCTACTTAAGTAGTTATAAGCAAACAAGTGCTTCAAGCAGCGTGAGGCACACAGTAAGTGCTTAATCAGTGTTAGCTATCATCATTTATTATTCCTGCTTTACAAAGGAAGAAGGTGAGCTTCCAAAGGGAACCTAGGTAGACAGAGTTCGGAATTTTTGTTCCGAGTCCCTACAGGATCAAATCTCTAAAGGCAATCCTATAACTGAGCATAAACCTGAAACTTCCAGAAGAGAAGAGAGTACCATCTCCGTGGCTCCAAGCAAGAACAGCAGAACAGGGGTCACTAATGGTGATTGCTCAGAGCCCGGCAATGTGTCTTCCATCAGGGGTATCCCTGTCGCTGTAAAGGTCAGCAAGGCCTTGCCCAGACTCCACTGTAAAGCATAAATTGCAGAATCTGAGGTTTACAAGGGATTTTAATGACCAACCCAGGTCCGCTCTACAGCTGGTCACAGGTTCCCTCAAAATCCTACGCCAGGACACAGCTTGAATACCTCCAGTGACAGGGAACTCAGTACCCATAGGGACCACACATTCCCCTGCAGGTGTAACTGAAGGGAGGAGCAGGGTAAATAAGCAAAGGGGCCAGTGGAACCCGGGTGATGGAAGGCCGATTCTGCCAACTTCTCAGATGATCCCGACATCGGTCCAGCCTCCAACCTCCCAGCCACTGCCCCTTGCCTCAGAAGTCCCATTCTCCAGGGAATTGAAAGCGCCTCTGGGAAGCTGGGCTTGGGTGGGAAGATAGGGAAACAGGCCGAGCCACACACCAAGGGGTTCCACACCACTAGGCAACGGTAAAGAAAACAGGATGGCCCCAGGCTGGGCCCAGCGGCAGCAGCAGGGAAATCAAAATGCCCGGGTAATGAGGCGAATTCTCGCCGAGACACCAGCTAATGAAAGGAGCACAGGAAGCCCCATATCAAGGGCCCAAACTGTTTATACAAGTGTTAAAAATACATCTCAAAAGAAAGCAGGGAAGCCCGAGGAAAACCCTCGGCCGCCCTTAGAAAATGATTTCTGAAAGCCACGTTAATTTGTTTTCCGAAAGGTGTTTGAAGTCTCTCGGTGTACCCCTTGGGCAGCTTTAATTCCTCCTTATAATCCCTATTAAACCTGATGCTCACTAGCACAGCTTGCTTAGGGGATTATGATTTTCATCCTTAATTATACAGATACATATTTGGGTCCATGTGTGTCCCTATGTTTCTACCTAAATTAAAAAGGCACTGTCAGCCACACTGCTCCAAAATGCCTAAAACAGCCTGGGCTTCATTAGAGCACTAAGAGGATTTAAAATGAAGTTTAAAGGGTCAGAAGAGTGTAATTTTTTAAAATTAATTTTCAAAGCCTTGTAACCTTACAGCCAGAGATGAATGGGTTCATGCGGAAGGGTGAGAAGCTAAGGGTGAAGAGCTGAGCCGGGAGGGGGGGGGCGGGGGGGGAGCGGGCTTGGGGATGGGGGGTACCTTTGCCGGAGCATGGCAGACGTTGGCGGGACCCCCAGGCAACCACCTCTGCAGCCCCAGCAGGGTTCAGCAGGAGAAACGGAAATGCAGAGCAATAATTGCCACCATCGTCATGATTGTCACCAGCAGCAAGCTCCTCTTCCTGAACACCTACTATGCACCAACTGCTGGGCTCAACTCCTTGCACATTTTGGCTCATTAAAGTCAGCAGCCCCCTAAGGAGGACACTGTTACTATCCCCAGTTTTCAGAAGAGGAAAAAACCAGCATGGAAAGGTCAAGTGATTTCCCTAAGGTCCCACCGAAGAAATGGTAGGTAAAAAAAAATAAATAAATAACATATTAATAACGATGATGATGATGATATTTATCGAGTGCTAACAAAGTGCTAGGCGCAGTTTATGTGCATTAACTCATTTAACCCGCACCTAACGCTGCTGAGGTAAATCCTGTTAACCTGACTTTAAGATGAGGAATCAGAGATCAGAAAGATTTCTGAGAAGCTGCCAAGGGTCCTACAACTAGTGAGGACCTCTGACTTGAACCCAGGCGAGTGAGACTCCAGAAACCAAGCCCTCTGTCTCTTCTCTCTCCACAGACTATGGGCCTGATCTCTAGCTGCAGAGGACTTCACAGCAATGGCATACAGCTCTGACAAGACAGCATCCCTCCCACTGGCCCCGGAGGCCTAGTGACCAGGGGTCTGTCTGGGTCATCTTTAGGGCTCCAGCGGCCCAGCTGGGGAGAGAGCTCTATGGGCTGAGGTAATCCCAGAAGACTCCCTGGAGGAAGGCGGTAAGAGTTAGGTTAGGGGAGAATGGGCTGAGACATGGAAGACCATAGAAGGGGGGAAAGTGGGGTGCTTTAGCAGGAAAGGGCAAGTATGCTCAGAGGCACATGACTGGCGACATCAGGAGGCAGATGGGGAATCAGAAGGATAGGGAAAGAAGTCTGGTCTGGGGACAGACTTCTGGGGGTCAGAGAACCCTAGGAATCCTTCCACCAAGTCCACTGTCTCTGCCTCCCCTACAGTGACCAGACCCACAGCAAGTACCCCGTCTCTTACTCAAGGCCCATTCCCATCTATGTACACCAGGTCCCACCTCCCAAACCCCTGGCAGAGACGTGGCTCCTATCGGTGTTCCCTCCACCTAGGGACCATTAACTTCTCCCATCTGCATCATCCACACCAGCCCACAAAGTCTCTGTAATGTCTCCGATGTCCAGAAAACCCTGCCGGGACCCCTACATTCCTCTCAAGCTGCATCCTATTTCTCTGCCCCCTGGTTTGGCAAAACACCGGGGCGGGGGGAGCCGGGGACAGACGTGGCCCACCTTCGCCCACAGCGCCCTGTCTTCTCTGCCCTGCCCGGGCTGGCTTCACCACCACCTCCCCACCAAACTGGCTGTCCACTGAAGCCCTTCCTTCCTCCTGCCTTCCAGGATGATAGACACCCCCGGCTGTACCGTCCCGGGCACCCCCGCTGGCTGGGCCGCACAGTCCAAGAGCTCACTCTCCAAACTCTCTTCCCTCCTCTCCTCTGCCCGCCACCTCCTCCCGTTCTGTGGCTGTAAATTCCACCACACCAGGGACGCCAAGTGTCTATCTCCAGCAGACAACGTCCATATTTACTTATCTACGTGTGTACTGTCTGTGCCCCTCACCAGAATATGAGCCCCAGGAGGCAGGGACCTCATCTGTCATGCTTACCACTATATCTCCAGCATTTAGCACAGTGCCTGGCGCAAGACATGGTGCTCAGTCACCATGATGTGAATGGCTGCTTTGTCCTATCTCCTCATGCCTCCCACCACCCACCCAACCTCCCCCAAGACCCTGGCCCTTCCCACGAGGCCCAACGTCCACATGGTGGTGATCATGTCAGAGCTTAAGGTTGGTGGAGAAGGGGAGTAGGGATCACAGCCTAGGCCGGCCACCACTCCACCTCCCCAGGACCCAAGCAGCCGCGGGCCAGGCCTGTACTGGGCCTGGGGACTACCTGCCAAGCCAGCAGCCTTGGGCTCAGGAGCGCCAGCTCCGTAGTGACACGGGCAGGGCTCACACATTATGGCCAAGAGATCTTCTCCTCTCTGAAGACATAGCTTCTGAAGACGGTAAAAATATCAGTTGAGCAGGGGGATGGGGAGGCTCGGATGAATAGCACAGAGGTTTTTTAGGGCACTGAAAGTACTCTACATGATAGTGGGGGATGGGGATACATGTCATCATACACTCATCCAGACCCATAGGATGTGCAACACCAATAGTGAACCCTAATGTCAACTGTGGGCTTGGGGTGATTATGACGTGTCAGTGTAGGTTCACCAACAGTAACAAAGGTTCCACTCTGGTTGGGGATGTTGATCATGGGGAAGATTAGGCCTGTGCGGGGCAGGGTGGTATGTGGGAACTCTCTGTAACTTCCCCTCACTTTTGATGTGTGTCTAAAACGTTCAGAAGGGGCGCCTGGGTGGCTCAGCTTGTTAAGCGTCTGCCTTCAGCTCAGGTCATGATCCCGGGGTCCTGGGATCGAGTCCCACATCGGGCTTCCTGCTCAGCAGGGAGTCTGCTTCTCCCTCTCCCTCTGCCACTTCCCCACGCTCGTGCACACTCACTCTCTCTCTCTCTGTGTCAAATAGATAAATAAAATCTTTAAAAATAAATAAAACTGCTCAGAAAACCAAAATCTATTAAAACAAAACAACAACAAAAGAGCACCAAGCCTGGCCTCCAGGGTTCCCTTCTGAAACACATCTGGGAAAACGTGCCTCTGCCTCTTTCTGCCTGTAGTCTGCCAGGTAGCTAGTCCCAACCGTGCCACTGCAGACTCACCGTGCCATCGTTAGAACAGTCAGCTGTGCTTAATGCCTGCAGGGTACAGCCTGTAATTACAGCCACACTGACAAGCCTCGGGTGCACTCGGCCCCTCATTCCAGACAGTTACAGCCTGAGCCTTCTAGCCCAGTGACCTGACAGGTGCAGCTGCCACAGGAGAACGTCCAGCTCAGAATGGTTCCCCCAGGAGGGCAGTAGCCCTCGGAGTTGCATCAGGATACCTTGGCCGAAACGCCCTTTCCAGCAACCAGTGCCATCAGCGCCAGCCACCCCATCCCCACGGTGCTTCCGGTGTGCAAAAACGCTGGCTCACACCACGCCACCACCTTGTGAGCAGCCCGGGGAGGGATGCAGAGTGGGGACTGCGGGCCTCTTTTCACAGACGGGGACGCTAAGTCCCAAAGACAGGCGGGACTCGCCAAGGGCCACATAGAGAGGTAGGTACAAGAAACCTGGAAATCCAAAGGCCCAGCTCCTAATTCCATGTTCTTACAAACCCACTGTCCTGAATGGGCTAAAAAAAACATTAGGGATGAGCTTACTATCATCACTACTCCTTATAGATCTCTATTAGTACCAACAAAACTGAAAATTCCCACTTGTCTAGTCCTTCACAGAATGCCATCTTTACAATCATTTTCAATTCCAATTTATTATCTGAGCTTCCCGGTAAGCCTGTCAGGTTGGTATTGACCTGCACATTTTACAGATTTTGAGCTGAGGCCCAGCAAGGTCCCTGACTCACTCAAGTTCACATGGAGCGAGGGCCATGTCTCTTGAGTCCCAGCCCAGCTGCTCCATGTCCTCCACCCACCAGCCCCCAGAACTAAATGAAACTCCCACCCTGCATTCCTTACCAGTTGTTGGAGGGGCCACTCTGACCCCTCCAGACCCCCTTCATGCTGAGTTCAGCCCACTGTCCTTAAGGTAACATAGTCCACGCCCCTTGACCATAGGACCTCTGGGAGTTCCCACAGAAGTACCCGATTATACCTGCCGAACAGTGCGGCCATCACATCGTCCTCCAACACTGCCCAGGGCACAGCCAACGATGCCTCCCAGCTGAGGCTTTGAGGGCCACTGACCACTACACAAAGTCCTGAGAAGGAGCCAGAAGGCACAGGTGAGGGGCTAACAGACAAATGTGTAGACCCAGCCCAGAATTCCAGGCAGGCCTGGGCTCCCCTCAGCATTATCCCCCCATCTGCCATCTGTCCACAGCAGCCGACATCTCAGCCCGCTCATTTCTGCAGAAGTCCAGCGGGCCTGCAGGCTTCACCAAGCCCAAGGTTCACCCCAGGCATTTCAGCCCAAGCACCACAGGCTTCTAACCCCCACTTCCAGGCTTGTCTGTGGTCACTGGTTAAGGGCAAGCCCTCGGGAAACTTCCTGTCTCTGGGATATCCAGCGCAGAGGCCCAAGCCAGGAGTGAAACGTGGAGGCAATGATCCATGGGGCCATGGTCCAGGAAGCTGACCCCGGGCCGGCTGAGCCGGGCCGAACAGCCCTGGGCACAGGCACTGGCAGGACTCAGCAGACCAGGGGCTGGTTCTCAGGGGAGGGCTTGAGCTGACCTTGGAGGAATGGGACAAGGCAGGGAGATAAGAGTCCGCAGATGTTTGGAAGGTACAAACACCCAGGAAGGGCAGAATTACCTTGCCCAGTAGCCAAGTGTTGTAGGACATCAGGTACAACTGTGACCATAATTCACTTCCTGTCTACACATGAAAGTCTAGCCAAGGACAGAGGGCATGGCTGGACCCTGGATCTACTCTGGTATCATGGAGTGGACACAGGGACGTCTGTCTGCTGACACCACCCTCACGGGACTTGCCGGAATGAGGACCATAAAGAAGACCCACGTGGGCAGAGTCTCTCTATCACCCTAGATACTAGGACTCTAGGAAGTAGAACTAACCGGTGCGCCTCCCAGTCGTGGGGGTTCTCAGTACAAGAGAATCTGCCAGCAAAGAAGACACCACGACAAGCCTCCCAGAATCCCTGAGCTGCTCATACGGGAAAAGTGAGGCCCAGAGAGGGTCAGGGGCCTACCCCGGCCACATGGCGCATGGCCAGGGTAGGACCCTGCCCCATTAGCAAGGCCTCTGCACTTCTTAGTTTTCCCGGGGCCCCCTCCCAAGCTGCTCAGCCCATTCTGTAACAGCCGACAAGTGGTCCTTGGAGTGTCTGTGACATCAGCCCTTTGCTCCACCAATGGAACTTTTCCTGTGAAGGGTCCTCGCTCCCCTAAACACGGTCTCCCCAGGGCTGGCGGCACGGAGCAGTGTGCACACCCAGAGAAAGGAGAGGAAAATGGGTATAAAATTACATAATAACGTCTGATTCACACACAAAGGGAAGGAAAGTTCTCTCCACCGTGGAGACCCACTGGGAAAAGTCAAGGCAGGATGACCAAAAGTTTGATGGGTCTCTTAAAGCTTTGTTTGGTCGAAATGTTTGCTCTTATTTTAAAAACTTCTTTGTCGCAGATAAAATTGTTCTCTAATTTGGTCATACATTTGGATTTCATTATTTTCAGAATGTATTCCAGACATCTAAAATTAAACAGATGTCATCAACCCCGTTTAGGCCTAAAACACTTGTAACCAAACAGTGACTTCAACTCCAAGGCAATACTGACTTGGAACACTGTGTTTTAGTCATTAAAAGTTTTAAAACTCTGCTCCATTTTTCTCATATCCTATAATGAGATCTCTTCCCACCCCCACCCCACCCCCCTTGAAATACGCCAATTCTTCAAGGGTCAGTGGAAAGTCAAACCGGAGAGTAAAGCAAATTTAAATATGAAAAATGGAAGAGCGAAGTATGAAATCCTTTATCCACTGAAGCCCTCACCTCAGCTTTGGCGCAAATGGGGGGAGACGGGAAAGGAGAGATATAGAAATGGTGTGAGTGCAGGAAAGGGATTTGGCTTCTAAAGCCTGAATTGTTTTATCGTTCCTTTTCTGACAGGGATTAGATTAGCGAGAATCCTCCAAGCCTGCTCAAGGCGTCCTGGGGACAGTTAAGAAAAGACAATTCTTTCTCTCCTCTGATCCTCATCTCTGAGCTCGCCCCCAGATGAATTTGTTAAATAACCCGGTCAGAGCGAAGTGCCTGTTTGAGATGCCCAGGTTCACAAACAGGGGCACATGGCTCCTGGGACAGGTCTGAGGAGTGGGGGAGGGGAATCGGGATCTGGGGTGTGGAGGTCACAGTTGGGGTCTAACGCTCTTGGCCACATAATGTCTTCATTACATCAATTTCTTAAGCAAACTGGAAAGAATAAAATAGAGAAGGGGATCAGAGGTACAGACACCAGAGAGGACCACTGCCTCTCCCACGGGACCTCCGCCCCTTGGGGTCTTAATAGGGAGGCAGACCCCCAGCATCCAGGCCTCTGCAGAGACCAGCTCCCTACCCTACAGAGCTGAGTGTCTCAGCCAGGGCTGCTGCCTCGGGAGCCCAAACCAAATGCCACACTGCCCACTTAGCTCCCCGCTCCTGATCTCAGCTCGGGCCCCAACGTGGCAGGCCCTGCTTTCCTGAGCCACCCAACACTGGAGGAAGGGAGGGACTGAGAGCTCAGAGCCACTTCAACTTCTGGATGCATGCAGAGAGACAGCATTTTCTCCCTGTTTCCCTTCCCACCAAGTAACTCTTTGTCCCCACTACTCTGCCTGCAGCACCTCTGAGTGGAAAAGCTCCTCCAAAGATAGGAAACTAGCTTGCTTCTAAAGGATGACACCTCATAAGGCACAGAGCCCCCAAACACTTGTTCTAGAAAGAGTGCTCAGGCCCCAAGCCCCAGGAACAGATATGGCCATGGCCATGGATCTGCTTTCATGGGGACTGGCAAGGTCCTTTTTGGGGTCTGCTGTGTTCGCCCCAGGAGGGGAGGCAGGCAGACAGGCAAAGGAATACAGACACAGTGACCACTACCAGAGGACAAAGTCAAGGACCCCCTAGAAGGTGCGCAGGAAAGAAAGCTGATGCCTTTGGAACCACAAGTGGCCCATTCTGGCCCAGAATCAGACCTGCTAGTGCATTCCTGACAGGAGAATCTACCCAAACAACCTCTCCAAAGCCAGCCATCAGCTCACAGATGCACTTACCTCCCAAGTCTTGGATGAGTCGGCTTCCCTGGGCCTTGCCTCTCTCATCCGCACCTCCCAGATGATTTGTGAGGATATAGTCTCCATGACTGGCCAACAGCTTCACCCTCAAACCAGAGCTGGAGAGCTCAGTCCCAGCTGGCTATCCCATGGCTCTGCTGAGGAGGACTGTGTTCTTGGAGTTCATGAGTGACATCCACATTTGCTGTGGAAGGACAGAGAGAGAGACAACATTTAGTTCTCCTACATGCCAATCCAGACTCAACCCATCTTGTTTCACAGATCTGGAAGCTGAGGCCCAAGGAAGTCAGGTGAACCTATGCAAGAAGGCTACACATAAGGATAGACAATCAAGCATTTAAAAATCATCATACTAGAAGATGGTATATTTCAATCCTCAAGGTTCCCTGGATTTGAATACTACCTTCAGGAGAGCCCCACATACCTGTAAGAGATGTACTGGGCAGGAGAAGACAGAGCTCAGAAGGTGAAGTCACACTCCAGCTTACACAGAGAGCCAGTGACAAAACCAGGATGAAAACCCAGGCCAACCTTCCCATGAAACCACCTGCCCATCAAGCTGGCGTTTTACCCATCCATAGCCATAGCCTGGAGCTGCAGAGGGCGTTACAGGTCTGACATGGGGTCTGGGGGTGGTGGGAGAAGATGCACAGAGAATTAGCTCTGACCATTTGCTTATGGGCAACACCAAATGCCCTTTCCATCATTTCTGAGACTTGGAGGTAGAGCCAGCTGATGGAGAAGACACCATCGTCACCAGGACCCCTTGACCTTACTCCCACAAGGACTTTCTGGCCAGCTGATGCGACTCATTTCTCTAATAGGTAGCCAACAAAGTTCTTTCAGTACATGCAATAAACAGAAGTCACAGCAGGGACAAATTAGCTGGTAATTATTTGCTTTTCCAAAGGATTGTTTTTTTTCTTTAGCACAGGGTTCCTATAAACAACAAGAGCCCTTCTACTAGCATGTGAGTATAATCCCATTCCCAAAGACCACACCAGCCACGCAGAAGCACAAAGCTGCTGTGGGTCAAGACTTGACACCTGCCCTGCATAAAGCACCAGATGAATGGCTCGTGTCTGGTCTAAACCCCAAACCCACCCCAAAGATGACCCGGGTGGTGAAAGGACCATGGCCACAGAAAGAATGCCAAGGAAATTAGGCATGGGCTCCAAAACAACCCACAAAGGGGAGACTGGGAAAGCTCTGGTCCTTGTCAAAACTCAGATATAAACATTCATTCCACAGGCAAGGACGGAGCACCTACTGCGTGCCAGACTTCTCGCTAGGCACTGTGTGAAACAGGCAACAGAACCGAGAAGCTTCCCACTCTCCTAGAGCTTACAGTGTGGGCGGATTATCAAGACAGCTGTCGCTCAGAGAGCCATGCTCATGAATGCCTAACTGTAAACTCTGCTAGGGACTCTGAAGGAAAGCAGCTCTAGGAGAGTCTAGGAGAGCTTTATCATAAAGGCACAGGAGGTAGCCTTTATTTGCCAGATATAACCACTAAGTTGACATCTAAGGTGACAGTAAACCGGGCAGACTCAGGTAGAACAGAAAGTAGTCCAGGAAGAGGTGAGGCCATGTGTTAGGGCCCTGGGGTAGGAAAGAACGGGGTATGCTTTGAGGAAATGGGACAAGGTGGCCAAAGTGGCTGGGAAGCAGAGAGCAAGGGGCAGCATGATCATAATGTAAGGGCTCAAAGGTCACACCAAGGAGCTGGTCTTTATACAAAGGACATTGTGGTGCCACTGGAAGCTTACGCAGGTGAGGGCAAGGATCAGTCTGTGTTTCACAGAGCTGGCTCTAGGTGCTACATGGAGAACAGACCAGGAGGGCAAGGTCAAAGGGGGGTGGACAGCTAGAATGCTGCTGCAGCTGTGCAGGTGAGGGCCAAAGGCAAGCGCGCTAGGTGGTTGCTGTAAAGATGGGCAGAAGTAGATGGATGGAGTCAACAGCTGTAGGACATCCAGCCAAGACTCAGGGCTCGATCGCCCCAGGGGGCTAGAGACAGAGTGTGCCAGAGGCGCCTCCCAGGTGTCCGGCTGTGTGAATGGATGGACAGAGACACATTCCCTGAGATGGGGGCCCTGGAGGAAGTGCAAGGTGGGTGTGCTGGGGTAGCAGGGTCAGAGGGCATCTTGGATCCCTCTGACATGGCCACATGGAGATTGGAGCACGCAGCTGAGTACACAGGTCCCAAGGGAGGAGATGAGCGCACACGCAGCAGCGTGGCCCCTTCAAGGGCTGGGAAAGGACATGTCCCGGGACGTTATGCTTCTCTCCTTAGCCCCTCTTACTTCCTCCTCCTGGATCTCTTTATACACTGATTTCACAGGGAGATTGCAACATAGAGCCGCTTGCCACAGAAGTCAGACATCTTGCATGAGCAAAATCTCAGGCTTTTTCCCCTAAGGAAACAGCAAGAGAAAATAAGCTCCGAATCTGGTGAGGGGGATTAAGTGTAGACGCACAGGAGGACTTCCCGGCTCTAAGGGTTTGACGCTGGAATGCATTAGTAAGCGGGAGTCTGGGCTCTCCCTCCCCTGAGGTCTCTGAGATTGGGGTGGATTGCTGTCTTGGGGGGATGCCTGGAAGGCAGGCCTGCCAAGAAGCAGGGATTGGATCTGATCAACCCCTGAAGCTCCCTGGGCCCAGGTGACTAAGCCCCAGTCACAGGAAACCTACCTGCCCGGTAACAATTGCTCCATTCACCAAGTACTCCCCCTGTGCCGACACCGTGCTCGGGGGGCTTCACCAGCATCCCTACATCTCATTCGCACAACAACGCCCCTCAGGGAGTGGTCACTCCGTGTGAAAGAGAGGCTCAGAGAGGTTAGGTAACCTGCCTGAAATCACACAGGCAGAGGGGTACTCTGGGATTTGAAATGCTGACCAACACCAAAGCCCACACTTCCTTCTCCCTCATCGTCCACCCTATCCTTGCTTTTTTTTCCCTGAAATACAGTTGACCATACAATACTGTATCCATTTCAAATGAATAACATAGTGATTTGATATTTATACACATTACTCAGCGCTCAGCACATAAGCACAGTTATCATCCGTCACTACACAAAATGAATACAATGTTACTGACTATATTCCCCATGCTCTACTTTACATCCCCATGATTTATTTATCTTATTACTGTAAGTCTGTACTCCTTGGTCCCCTTCCCCTATTTCGCCCATTGCCCCCCCCAACCCCCCACCCCTCTCTGGTGCCTTTAATTCTATCTGAGAACAGCTGCTATAAAAGTGTTCTTGGAAACGTTAGTGACACGGACTCCAGGCAGGGTAGAGAGTATGTGTAACAGCATTTCAGTAGCAATTATAGTATAAATATATAAGTTGTAACAAATATATTAGACAACGGTACCCACAGAAGGAAAATTGGCTGCTCTTTCCCAGAAGAGAAAAAAAATGGGAGAAAAGCACTGTAAGAAACAGAGCTGTGTAGAAACAGACAAAAGATAAAGCACTGTAACTACTTCAAAGGGGACATATTTCAGTGTTTGTCAAAACCCTGCAGCCATTTGCCCCCAGCATTATGGGAGGGTTGCTAGCACTCTCATCCTCATAAAAAAAGAAATTTATACTGATTCGTAAGAACTGACATATGTTCTTGGTCTATCATACGATACACATGTAATCTCCCTGTTTGTCTTTATTATTTTAGGTTCCTTTCTAGAAATTCAACACTAGTAACCTAGTTTACAGAGTCGCTTACATCCACAATTTAAAGCAAAAATCAAAGGATCAACGAGGTGCCTGAAGGATTTTACATTCAGTTCTCCACGGCTGACAGTGCTCACCCTGTCTGGTGAGCGACAGGAGGGGGATCCCTCCAAAGGGACGCAGGCCCACCCTGGGGTCTGGGGCTCACCCAGAGTGGTAGCTGGTGAGTGTGAGCCCTCCCGGACGGAGCGCCAGAGTTCATGTGGCCTCCGCCTAGGCCAACACCTGTTGCCCTGCGTCCAGGGCCCTCGAGCCAGCTGGCGCCGCTGGACTTTTGCTTCTGGAGGCCCCAAGCCTCGGGGGGCAGCACAGCACCCAAACAAGAGAGCCACACAGGAACCCAGCCACACCCTTCTAGGCATCACACCCCCTCAAAGAGGCAGCTCCACACTTATTCCAGGCCTTTCCCTGACCTAGTTCCCTGTCACACAGAGACACACACACAGGTGCCCACCTCTAGTCTCCAAAAAAGCAACTGGCCAAAACGAGCCCAGGCCACCCCAAGTCTGCTCACAGGCCCTATAGTGCGGGGCAGGGCAACAGAGCCACCCGGCGCCCCCTGCAAGAGCTCAGAGCCAATGGCATGCCTTTGAAGCACACTTTTTTGTGCCCTTCACCCTCCATTATGGGAAAAGGGCACCCGGAACAAAAACTGAGAAGCATGTGGCCATGACCCCGAATAGAGGCAGAGGGGCCAGCCCAGGGGGCATCCATGCACTGCGCCCCGTCCTGCCCTCTGTGTCAGCCGCGCGACTGCAGGTATCTGCTGCAGGGTGACAGGACTGTCTCAGACAGCAGCAGGGACCGGCTATGCTGGAGCAACTGTCTGTGCAGGGACTTCAGACCTTACGGTCAGAGAGGTCTGCGGACTGTGAGTTTGGGGCCCCCAGAAAGAGGCTCGCCTAGGTCAGGGCTGGGAGACGGGTCACCCCAGCTTCTCCGTGAACCAAGCATCTGTTCCTTCCTGGAAACAGGGCCTCTGAAGCCCCCTTTGAACTCTGCAGCCTTTTCTCTGTCCCCCCTCACTTCCCCAAGTTGCCCAGCTATGCCAACAAAGGCATGTGTGGGGGAAGAATGGCGCTCATATTTAATAACCCTCCAATCTGGCTCCCCATGTGGCTATTGTTAGGTAGGTTTAACCAGCAATTACGGAGGTACCTCCTTCCTCCTCAGCAACAATATAGGCCCTTAATCCAGCTAAGACCCAGAGAGTTTAGGGGTGAGCTCACAGAGATGAAGGTACCAGCTTCAGCAGGGCCTGCTCCAGGCCAGGGGAGCTGGAATGCAGACAAGCGCTCTCCAAAACTCACCCCTTCTTGCCAGCGAGAAAATAAAGGGGGTGGAGGGCCACAGTGCAGGCAAAGAAGGGGCTCCCTGGCTGAAGCCCGCATGATAACTTGCCTTCCTGAGAATTCACATGGAAAGTTGTCACAAATGTTTGGATTAAGAATTGAGAAAGAAAGCCGACAGGCCCCACAGAAGCCCCAAGCATGGGCTGAGCCTGTTGAGGGGATGAGCTCCTCCTGGAGCACTGCAGTCCTGGTCCCTTATCTAACAGGAGGCAATCCTAATGCCTCAGCTCCATACTCAAGCTGCCTACCATCTGGCCAGAGGAGAAGATAAGTTTCCACAGGGGAAACATCGCTGGCAAGATAGGACTGGACTGTAGGAAGAAGCCTAACGCTCTGCCTCAAGCACGCCATTTGCATTCCTACCCCCCGAACCTTGGCTCCTGCTAGTTCCCCCACCAGGCCTGCCCTGCCTCAGTGGAGAGCACTGTCCCGCTCCCTCCCTGCAAAGCCCAGCTTCAAAGTTTCCACAGCTTCCCCAGAGCTCAGTTCCCCATGACAGCACCCATGCTGTCTACAGGCAGGCTTGTAGGGCTCACAGCACAGTTTGTCCTTGGGGGTACCAGAAGAGGTAGAGAAATTGGAAGGCTGTGACTTCTCTCTCTGTTAGCCTGGGCTGCCTCCATCAGGCCAACCTCCACTTTAAAAAGGAAGTCCTTGGGGCTCCTGGGTGGCTCAGTCTGTCAAGCAACCGCCTTTGGCTCTGCTCATGATCTCAGGGTCCTGGGATCCAGCCCCGTGTCAGGCTCCCCGCTCAGGGGGAAAACTACTTCTCCCTCTTCCTCTGACTCCATCCCCCACTCAGGCCACCCCGCCCCGGCTTAAATAAATAACTAAAATCTTTAAAAAGGAAGCCCTTTCTCACTGTGCCAAGGTCAGAGCAGGGAGTGACTCCTGGGACCCGGAAGCCGTCTGGCCTGGGCTGGGAGCCCCCTTGCTGTACTTACTGCAGGACATGGGGTGGAGGCTACACGAATGAGTCTGTAGCCGCTCCGGGCCCTACAGGGCAACTAGGGTCTGATGGGTCCGCACCTGCCCAGTTCCCCAGCCTTTCGAGCCTGCATTGTCTCACCCGAGTTTTCTGAGTAGTATTTGGTTCTGCTTTATCACAAAATAATAATGAAAAGCATTTGGTGTCAAATGTCATCTTAGATAGAGGTCTGATTGTGTCCTAAAGAGGTACAGGGACCCGAGGCAGCATTGACTGAGTCCCTCACCCCTTCACAGGCAGGCACCACGTCAGGGCTCACACACACCTTTGCCCAGAATCTAAGAACAATGGCTCTGCAAAGCACGGACCTGGATCTGAATTGCAGCTTCACCACGCAGGAACTGTGTGACCCTGGGCAAGTTACTTCATCCTCCCATCCTTAATTTCCTGATCAGCAGAGTGACAATTATAATCATACCAAGTTTAGGGGGTGGTCATGATGACTGAATCACATGAGCTCCATGCAGTCATTCTCAAAGTGTGGACCTGGGACCTGCAGCATCAAGCATCACCTGGGAACATGTTAGAAATGCACATTCTCAGGCCCCACGCTAGACCCACTGAATGGGCTCCTCCGGAGGTGGGGAACAGCAATCTGTGTTTGTGCACGCCCTCCAAGAGGTTGTGATGCATGCTCAAGATTGAGAATCACCCACCGACACAGGGACGCCGCTAAAGAACCTGGCGAGCAAGCAGTAGTCACTATTTCAGGAACGACTGTCCGGCTCTCTCCCTCCTCCCCTAATGGACCCAAGGCTCAGGAAAGTTAAGCCATTTCTCCAAAGTCGAAAAGCTAGAAGTCAGGCACCATGGCTCCAGAGGCCCCAGCCTTCCCACTGCACCCTAGGTCTCCCACTGAAAGCCCACACCCTGCAGCGAAGGCAGGACTGATGATGTTCCCCCACAGGGCTAGCATGCTCTGAGCTATAAATGCTTCCCACAAACCTGCAAGGAAAGCAAAGAGACTGATCCCTCCAAAAATAGGAGGATGCAGAGCCTCTCAGGCCAGAGAGGACTCCCTTCCTCGGGAATAAAGGACACGGAATACACAAACCGAGGGCTCTCCAGGACGCGGCTGCAGGCTGCTCTCGGCAACAGTCAGCCACGTTCACAGCACCACGGGTCGATAATGTGAGCTGTGCACACCAAGGCATCCATTTCTTTAAGTACTTTTCAAGCAGGAAATCAAAAATATAATTATCAGCTCGTCAGGAAACTTGATGACATTCTCTCCAGGACTCCCTTTCTCTAGCTACACAGAGAGAAGGCTAAGTGACAGGTGCCCGGTGTGCTACAGCTTTAAGAAGGGCCGCTTTGTCTCCGGCACCTGCAGCCTGGACTGAGGCCTTTCTACTTTTGGTGCCTTAATGCAGGCATCCCCCTCCTCCCAAGGACGGGGCCCCCCCCATGGCGTCCACTGCGTGGAGTCTGGCTGTACCACGCACCTACACCAGCCATGTCTGTCTGCGGCAAGAACCCAAACGAGCCCACAGCTCAGGCGGAAGGGGCTTTGGGGGAGAGGAGTGCTGCTTTCTGGGAAAGCGTTCCACAGAGAATTCACGAAAACCATGGCCCCTCCTGGCTTCCAGGAGACAGGTCCTAACTAAGTTCACTCTGCCTCAGCACTCAGCACAATGCCTGGCAAGCATGGGCTCCCAATAAATGCTTATAAGGAATGAACGGATGTTCACAAAGCCACATTCTTGGTACACCACACCGGCAACTCCCATTAAACCTCCTTGCCTCAGCTGAACCCGCAAAGCTCCTCTCCCCACCAGCCTGCCACAGGGCCTGCCACCCCACGTGAGTGTTCTCAGCTTGCCTTCTTCACTCACTACCCTGCCAGCCACACTGATGGTTTCCATGCAACAAGGGAACCAAGCTCTGCCCCCACCTCAGGGCCTTTGCATATGCTAGTCTCTCCCTCTCTTGTGTTTTGTCTAACTCTGCTTCCCTGTTTCCAGTGAACTGTCAGTTCCAGTGAATCAGGACCATGTCTGTCCTGCTTACTCCTGTATTCCCCAGGACCCAGCACACTGTAAATACAAATTGTCTCTTTAGAATGGGTGGGTGAATGAGTGAATGAGTTCACAGAGAAAAAGAAAAGCAGTAGTAATCCTAATCCAAAATGAATAAGGAGAGTGACAGCGTTCCACGGTCGTGGGAGGGGAAGGATACAGGCAGGACAGGTCCCTGTCTCCCTCAGGGAGCCTGGCTGAGGGCTGACAAGACTGCCACGGAGGCTTCGCACCTGCAGCAGGCAGAAAGCGGCAATGGAGGGTCTGCCAGACTGTCGGTGACATTCTGCCTTGCTTGTCACCAGCTACTCCCACATCGGGGCATCTCTCACAGCCAGTGGGAGACGATCATCATGTGCAGCCTGGGGGCTAAGCCCTAAAGAAGGAGACCTTCCCCTTGCCAGCCCAACCTGTACCTTCTCCAAGGCTGCTGTGAGTAAAGGCCTGTGACAGGGGACACGGAAGGGCATCCAGAAGAGGGAAGGAGCCATTGGTACTAGGCTGGCTCTACCAAACAGGCCCCTACCAGGAGCCTGGTCTCCTGTGTTCCCTACTTTTTGAAAAAGACACAGCTTCCCGGGTGAGTTGTGCTCTCTGGGTAAGGGGCACCTAAAGAGGACATCAGACCCTCCACCCCACCCCTGAGGACCGATCCTAGCCAGTGCTTCCAGTTTGAGTTTCTCTAGGCAGATGTGTGCCAGACTGGGCTGGACTATCATTGGAACATTTGCCTTTCATGGGAGTCTGAACTTCTCCTTCCCAGACTTATATTTGAAACAAGCCATGATGGATGTTCATGCTCATAGGAAGACTAACAGCTGGTCATCATTTATTTATGCAAAGAACCTCATGCAGGGAGAGTCTTCTACATACAACACTGCCAACTAAAAACCATTCTGCTACCACGCATAGGCCCGCTGCGTGTGGCTTCACACTAGACTAGAACCCTCGCCTCCAGAGCTTCTCACGCCCATGAATGCCACACACAGGAGGGATGAGGGTGGGGAGAGGCTCTCCCTGTCCCTCTCCCTGCCCTCACTCCCTCTGAGGCCTTAAGCCAGGGGGGTATTTATACAGCGGCTCTGACTGCTTGCAGCCAGCGAGGTCCATTAGTAGGATGTAAATAGCTCTCTGCTCTTCAAAGGCTGGTTGAGCCATTCTGTGAGGTCTGAGTCAGCCCCGCCAGGGTCTCGCATTTCAACCCTGATTCATCTTCCTGATAACTTCCATAAAGGGCCAACGGGCCTTTTTGGTATGCTGGGCCTGCCAACCATGCCCCAGGAGGGATTTTCACAAGAAATTAGATTTGCTGAGCTCCTACTGTATGCACAACTCTATCCCAGTCACTCTGGGGAGAGAAAAAGAAGAAAACATGTTCACCGGTTTCAAGGAAATAAGGCATACATGGAGAGGAACTACTGTGGGTCAAAGCACAGAGAACCCTAAGAAACCAAAGTGAGAGTGTCATCAGGCACAGCAGGGTGGCCAAGCACATGGCCCCTGCTGTCAGAGAGACTGGGCTTTGGAACCCTACCTTGCCTTTTTGACCTGGGACAGAGGCTTGAACCCTCTGGGCCTCTGTTTCCCCGTCTGTAAAATGGACACAGGACCAGTAACAATAGTGTTCTCGAGAGGATGCAATGAAACAGTATATGGAAAGCACTTAGCATGGTGCCTGGCAGAAAATAAGCACTTGAGAATTATCAGCAGTGGTTTACTATGAGAGAAGCTTTTAGGGAGAAGGCAAGTTTTAAGGCCCTGGAAGAAGAGAGGGACAGAGATCCATCCCCTAGCTTGTCACCCTGCCCTTGCGGGGTGCTGACATTGGCCTAAGCTGCCTCTCTGGAGTCAGAGAATAGGAAAGGACCAGCTACCAGTCCTCCAGCCACGGACAGAAAAATCCATTTCCAAGAGCCATTCAGTCTTCCAGGATAAAGGAGCCCAAAATCCCATAGCACATTAGACCTGTGGAGAAACTACCCAAAAAGCACAGAGCCAGGCAGGCCTTGGTCTGGGGGAGCCCTGTGACTCAGGGAAACTGAGCGTGGGCCACAGCCATGGGTCAGGGCAAGCGGTGAGGGGTACAGGGAGACAGCCGCTTATCGGCAGCAATCCCCTTGTCCTAACTGCGGGGGCAGGGGGCGGGGGCCCGGAGGAGAGAAGCACAAGCCTTGTACTCTGACCGGAGACAGTCCCTGGCTTCTGTCGCAAGCACTTTCCCACCCTTCGTGTCAGGACGCACTCACAGCCACCCTGTGGGGCAGGTGGAAGGTGTAGGAGTGGCATCTGCCTCTTGCCAAGGAAAAACTGAGGATCAGAGAGGCGAAGTGATTGTCCAAGTTTACACAGCAAGTCAGGGGCAAACCTGGAACTCAAATCCATCTTCCAATGCCTGATCCTGTCCTCATGGCCTTCCTCACCGGACTCCCCACAGCTGCTAAACACCAGTTAAAGTCTACACTGCAACCCAGAAAAACTTTCAACCAAGCATGAGACCCCCGCGGGAGCAAACGACATATCGCATATGGCAACTTCCCAGATGTTGCCGAGATGGCAAGAGAGTTCCCCGGGTGAAGCCAACATTCTTAAGACGGAAGCAACTTAAGTTTTTGTCAAGACGGAACGGCAAGATAAACCGTAATATGTCGACGCTGTAGCCTACCGCCAGCCACAAGAAAAGCAGGAGGTTGATCTTGAGGCAGTGGCGTGCACAGAACACCAGGACGTGATGAGTGAAAACCACGAGCTGCTGAGTGAGGCACGATGTACGATCCCATG
Source organism: Zalophus californianus (assembly GCF_009762305.2). Lineage (NCBI taxonomy): Eukaryota > Metazoa > Chordata > Mammalia > Carnivora > Otariidae > Zalophus > Zalophus californianus. The sequence goes on along the minus strand of NC_045599.1, from coordinate 28,520,492 downwards.
CGTGTTTAAAAAAAGCAATGAAAACAAAACCACACACTGTCTCTGGATTCATAAACACATATGCAAATGTACCAGAAAACATCTGGCAACACCCACACTCCACCAGTCACCTTCCACATGGCCCCTGCAGGTCCCCTCCCGACCCTGCTCTGTGCCCCGGGAGGCCGGCCTGTATGGAGGGCATCACTGATTTGCCGTGCCTCCCAGCCAGTGGTGGGCACCAGCAGGAAACCCAAGAAATGGAAGAGAAGGACACCGGGGTATTAATTCTCCTAGTTCCCATCTAGGAGGTCTCCAAAGACTGGCCACAGCCCCCAACCAAAGTCATAGCTTCTCTCAAGGTGCCCCACCCTCTTCTCCCAGGTGTTGGTTCCTGGGGCCTAAAGGGGAGAAACGCTTCCTGCTATAGCCAGCCTCGGGGCGTTGCACAATGCTTTGTCAATTCCCCATGACCTACATATTGTCCCTCTATTAAAGCCTCCTCAAATTATACTAGTTAGAATGTGCCATCCATTTTCTCCTAAGATGAAAGCCAAACTGGTAACAGTGGGCAACTGGGGGGAGTAGGGAGAGGGGTGAACCTCACCATCCGAGGCTTAGTGATCTACCGTGACTTTAACCTTTTCAGTAATTATGTACTGTGTGCTTAGTTCTTAGCGCAGAAAGTTCCAAGTGTATAAAAAATGGAGAAAATACTCTAACATGGTTCCAGGTATCCATTACCCAGCTTCAACAGCTAGTTCATGACCAAGGTTGTTTCATCTATGGCCCCAGCCCCTGCACACTCCCTTACTATTTTAAAGCAAATCCAAGACATCATAACATCTGTGAAGTTTTAGAAAAACTAGATTTCTGTATTGCCTGGATATTTAAAAAGTAATTTAAAATAAAGGTACCCTCAAAGGTAGAACTTTTGAGGGCGAGGAGACTCTGTCCTTGTTTTCAGTTTGGGCTCAGGTCAAGGCTTTTCTCCCCTGCCATTTGTCCTAGTAACATGGCTCAGAGCCTGGCCAGGTGGCTGTGCTGGCCCCTTTGGTGTGCTGGGGGCTTGACTAGCACTGGATGTCCCTGTCAACCTGTCCTACATGTGGAGGAACTCGTGATTACACAGAGCTACAGCAATATCTCCCACTCAGCATCAGCTTTAAGGTTCTGCTCAGACTAGTTTTCTGCTATTTTAACTTTTTACTGAAGAGCACCTTTACGTTTGTGAGCGTCATTCTATATTATCACATAGAGTTGTAGACTATTCATTTTCATTGCAGCATAGTATTCCACTGTGTGGGTGGATGGATGGATGAATGGATGGTTGGATAGACAGATACACACACACACATACATCATACATACATATATATGCTGTGATTCATTTATCCATTCTACTCTTGATGATAGAAATTTGGGTCATTTCCAGTTTGGAGCTATTAAAAATGTTGTTACGGACATTCTAGCACATTTGTAATGTTCACGTGCATGCATTTCTGTTGGGTATATATCTAGAATGGAAAGGCTGGATCATTAGAAGGCATATGTTTAACCTCGGTACCTACCAACAGTTGTCCAAAGTATATGTCATTTCTGGTATTCAACATCCTTGCTAACACCTGGCTATCTTCTGGGTTTGCTTTTTTTGTTCTACTTTGGTCATTCTGGTAGATGTAGTCTATCTCATTGTGGTTTAATTTGCATTTCCCTGATAACTAATGAAGCTGAACACTATTTCTTATGTTTCTTGGCCATTGGATATCCTCTTTTATGAAACATCGTTCCTAGTCTTTTGTACATTTTTTCAGTGGGTTGTCTTCTTTTTCCTATCAATTTGCAGAAGTTATTCATATATTCTGGATGCAAGTCATTTGTCAGACACAGGTTTTGAAATGTCTTCTTCCATTCTGCAGAATGCCTGTTCACCTTAATGGTGTGTTCTCAAGTTTGTAAGTTTAAATGGTCTAATTTATCAACTTATTTTCTTGTATGGCTAACAATTTTTGTGTCTCATTCAAAAAGTATTTGCCGACACAGCTCTCACTTTTTACAAAGATTCCTCTAGGGGAAAAAAAAATGCAATTGGAAATTGAGTAAGAAAAACCCTAGGAAACCGCTAACAGAAACATCGAATCAGCAGCTCCAAGAAGCAATCGATACGTGGTTGCCTCATTAGAAAGACAACCTCCTGATTTTTGTGATTCCCTTGTTAGCAGCCACTTGGAAGAACCCACCAGTAAAGGTGGAGGGAGAAAGGTCACACTGAACTCATCCCCATCAAGAAAAACATGTAAGAGTTCAGAGTATTTCTTTATATGCTTAAACAATTACTAAAAATATAACACTATGCCAATGACCAGCCAAAAAGATGAAAGCAGGGGGTCTTGAACCATAGGAATAACAGGGAAAGGCCAACACTAAAATTGAAATAGCTTCAGGATAGGTGTGTGTTTTTGTTTTTCTTTTGTTTAGTGTGTGTGTGTGTGTGTGTGTGTGTGTGTGTGTGAGGTTTTTTTCCTTTCCAAATTTTTATTTAAATTCTAGTTAGTTAAAAGGGGTAAGAGCTTTTAAGAAGAGCAATTCTCGTTCTATAGAGACCTCCTCTCTCTCAGGACAGGTCTGCGTCTTATCCTGTATGAAAAGATCTCTAAAAACTTCCACCAAGGGCTTTTCTCCCACTGAAAATAATAAATATAAACACAACTAATGCACTTAGTGATCTTACCACCAAATACGTTAATCCAAGTAATTTCAAAAGCATTTGTTGAAACGACAAAAGTTCCTTTGAAGATCACTATTTTCACTCTTTAGTCAGCAATAAGAGTGTAAGGTAATGATGACATCCTAAATTCAAACAACTTCTCATAGCTAAAAACCAAAAGGGGGGAAAAAAGCTACCATCAAGAAGGGGAAAAAAAAACAAGCCCCACACACAAAACACCTACATGTGATCCACACCTTCAGCATTACTAGCTGGATAATCCTATGAACTTCAAATAACATGTAAGCAGAGAGAGGAGCACTAAGTTCCAACAGAGCACCTACCATGGCTGCAAGTCTGTGGATACAGACAGCAGGAAATGGAGTCTTATTAAAAAAAAAAAAAAAAAAAGGACAGGGGAGGAGAGAACATAGTTGAAACACAGATTCATCCCAGAAAGGAAAAGTCCAACCTAAACACAAAACAGTTCTCAATTATATCCCAACAAAGCAAAAACAAAAGCCACCACATGCAAAATAATGAACTTAGGTCTGAGACTTAATAGTTCATAATACTGGCTACAGGGAAGATACCTGAAAGTGAGTAGGGTCAGAGGTGGCAATTCAGAGAAGTATGCTTCTCAGACGAGGAGGAAATAAAGAAACAAGAGGTGTTGCTCCTTAGACATGCAGCAGTCAAGAAAAAGAAGGAAGAGGGAAAAACCAAGAATCCTGCCGGAAAAAAATAAGAAAAACAAAATATACCAAGCCCTCCCTCTACCCACTCCCAGAACTCCCATTCAGTAAACTGCAATTCACTATACTGACAGGAGAGGGCACCCTTGAAACAGAAACCCTCGCCCCAATAATGCCTAGGGGTGGAGCAAGAGAACAAAATCAGACTAATTTCATACTAAGTTCCTATACGAAGAAAAGATAAAATATAAATCAAAACATTTCAGCTAATGAAAATTCTACCCCCAACAAAATCAACCATGAGGCAGAAGAAAACTATAAAGTAACATTTCGAACTGAATTAAATATTATAAAACAAGCATTTGAAGATTTAAAAAACTACATTCACATATAAAATCTAAGAATAGGAGAGGACCTAGAAAATCAAGAATAAATTCAATGAGAGGATTTGTCAAACTCAGGAAAAAAATTTTTGAAGGAACAGTCAAAACTGTTTCAGGAATAAAGACTAAATTACAAGGCACCCAAGAGAGTAGGTCCAAATGAAAATCTAATAGAAGACATGGAGGAAAGATAATAAAAAAAAAAGATGAAAATGAGTTTAAAAAAGTGAAAAGGATCAGAGAGAAAGTAGATGAAATGGAAGGCAAGAAGGTCCAACATATGTATAATTGGAATCCATGAAGCAGAAATGTAAAACAATGGAACAGAAATATTTAGAGATATAATCCAAAAAACTTTCCAGAAATAGTATCTTAAATCAACATATTGAAGAGGCCCACTGTGTGCCTTGGAAAACTGATCTGGAATGATCAGCTTTCACATGTGTCAGTAAGACTACTAGACTCTAATGACAAAGAACGAAATCCTCAGGACCTCTATACAAAAATCATCAAATTCCTATTCAGGTAAGAAATGTAGGCTGGCATAAGACTTCCTAAGGACAACATATGGAACAGGGCAGGAGTGGGGCAGTATTTTCAAGACATAAGGAGACAGAGTGCAAGCCAAGGATTGTTCATCCAGCCTTCATCCAACCAAGCTTTATCCTACCAAGAGATAACTGGGGAAGCTTCAGCAAAAGGACTGATGGTGATCATTAATTACAGAACCAAGAAAAAAAAAAGTGTGGGGTCAGAGTAACAGAAAAGAGTACAAACATTTCATGTTCTGACAAAGAGTCAAGAATGTAACCTTAAGGGCGCCTGGGTGGCTCAGTTGGTTAAGCGACTGCCTTTGGCTCAGGTCATGATCCTGGAGTCCCGGGGTCGAGTCCCACATCGGACTCCCTGCTCAGCAGGGAGTCTGCTTCTCCTGACCCTCTTCCCTCTCGTGCTATCTCTCATTCTCTCTCTCTCTCTCAAATAAATAAATAAAATCTTAAAAAAAAAAAAAAAGAATGTAACCTTAAAAATGCTAAAAAGGGGAAAGCAAATTATGACCAGTGATTGTTGTTTAAGTTATAGGTGGGTGTCAAAGGATACCATTCAAAACGGACAGTCCAGTTAGTACAAGACAAGGAGGGAGTAATGACTGCCTAAAAGGTATAAGTACACAGGTAAATGCTAGATCAAAAATACAAACTTTTCTAAATCCCAAAGGAATTTTTAGACAATGATGGAAATATATTAAACTCAAGGAAAGGACTCAATCAACAAAATACACACGGGTCTATGCCAGCCCTCAGGAATCTAGCACATTCTTTAATGGGGAAACACCACAGGTATTTCCTCCCCCCCCAGGAAGGAATAAGACCCAGGTGCCACTTTTCCACTACTAACCTTGTGCTGCAAGTATTAGCTAATGCAATTAGACAGGAGAACAACAGTAAGAGGCTTGAGAATTGGAAAAGAAGTAAAGCCAACTTTGCTGCAGAGGACAGATAGGATACCTAGAGAACCAGAGATGAAATGACAAAACCAACTCACAATTTCTCAAAATCGTTGATAAACCGGAACCCCTCTATACTCTTAAAACTGTTAAGGACGCCCAAAGAGCTTGTGTTTATGCGGGTTATATCTATTGATATTTACTGGAGTAGAAATTAAAGCTAAGGAAAATTTAAATGTTTATCAATTTATGTGTAAGTAACAATAATGAACATGTTAACATAAATATGGTAGTTTTTGCAAAATAAGCACAAACAAAAACTTTCAGTGACAAGAAGAACATTGTTTTACATTTTTGCCCATCTCTTTGTTGTTGAGCTTAATGGCAAACAGCTGGAATTTCATTCCGCTTCTGTTTTCCATCTGTTACAATATCACACATTATGTAGACTCTGGAAAACTCCACTGTACACTCAGGAAAGAATGAAAGTTAAAAGGGCAAATTATGTCTTAGTATTACTATGAAAATTGTTTTGACCTTGCGAATCCACTAAATGGGTCACAGGCACCCCAAAGGAACTCAGATCACATAGTGAAAGCCATTGAACTAACTCCAACAACAAAATAACTCAGCACGGTCACAGGATGTAAAATTAACAGCAAGAGTCAACAGCCTTCATAGGCACAGATAATAATCAAGTATAAGATATGACAAAAGAGAAACGCCTCATTTACAATAAAGATAAAATACTTACAAATAAACCTAAATAGTGTTGAAAACCAATATGAAGAAAACCATAACACGCTCTTGAAAAACATAAAAGTAGACTTGAACAAATGGAATAGATACCCCTTGTTCATGGTTAGGATGTCTCAATATCATTAACAGGTCAGCTCTCCCTAAGTTCATTTATAAACTTAATATTATCCTAATAAAAATTTTTTAAGATTTATTTATTTGAGAGAGAGAGAGCTAAGTGTGAGCAGGGGGAGGGGCAGAGGAAGGGGGGAGAGAGACTCTCAAGTAGTCTCCTCACTGAGCATAGAGCCCTACGCTGGGCTTGATTTCACGACCCTGAGATCATGACCTGAGCAGAAACCAAGAGTCAAAATGCTCGATGAACTGAGCCACCCAGGCACCCCTTCTGATAAAAATTTAAATAGATATTCTCCTGCAGCTGCACAAGTTGATACTAAGGTTCCTACAGAAAAATTAATATGTATGAATAGGTAGGCAAACAGTAACAAAAAAGAACTAGTCCTGCCATATATTTGTCAATATTACAAAGCCTCGATCATCAGAACAGTGTGGTAATGGCACATAAAGAGAGAGACTAATGGAATAAACTGTAAAATCCAGAAATAAGCCAAACTACATGTGAAAATTTAGTGTATCATAAAGGTGACATCGCAAATCACTCAAAGACGGATGTTATAATAAAGGGTATTGGCACACTAGATAGATGTTTGGAGAATATAAAAATTAGATCCATTCCTTACATCACATACAAAATTAAATTCCAAATAGACTAGAGATCTAAGTTTGAAAAACTAAATCATACTGGTATGAAAAGAAAATATGGCTTAATTGTGTAACTTGGGTATAGCAAAGCTTTCTAATTATGAGTCAAAATTCTGATGACATCAAATAAAAATTGTTTTGACTGCAAAATATTCTTTTAAGTTTTGCATGGCAAAAAAGAAAAAAAAAATACAACCATGGGGCGCCTGGGTGGCTCAGTCAGTTAAGTGTCTGCCTTCAGCTCAGGTCATGATCCCGGGGTCCTGGGATCGAGTCCCGCACTGGGCTCACTGCTCAGCAGGGAGTCTGCTTCTCCCTCTCCCTCTGCCTCTGCCTCTGCCCCCGACTCATGCTCACTCTCCCCCCCCCTCAAATAAATAAAATCTTTAGAAAAAAATACAAACACCACAAGCAAAATCAAAAGGCAAACATCAAACGGGGAGAAAATATTTACATCTATCACAGATAAAGGGCTAATATACCTTTAAAAGATCCCAAAATCCTATAGAAAAGGGAGCAAAGACATTAACAGGCAATTCACCAAAAAGACATTAAAATGCTCTGAAACCTACAAAAAAATGTTCCATTTTACACATCATCAGAGAAATGCAAATTAAGACTTCACTGACACACTGTTTTTCACTTATCAGATTGGCAAAAATTCAGAATGTTGACGGTATACTCTATTGGCAAAGCTGAAAGGAAACAAGTAATCTCATACACTGCTGGTAGGGATGCACATTACAGGATCCCTCTAACGAGGAATTTGGCAATACTAACAAAACTGCGGTATTTATTTACCTTGACTCAAGCAATCCTACTTCCAAGAATTACCCTAAATATACCACACCAACAATAAAAATATACACACATAACATATATTCATTGCCACATCATACTGGAAACTACCTCAATTCTCAAACAGAGGATACTGGTTGAAAAGAAACTGTTACATACATACAGTGAAGGGATATGCTGCTGTAAAAAAGAATGGGAAAAATCTCTGTGAAAAGATACGGAGTGATTTCTAGAATATGTTAGGTGGAAAAAGCAAGATGCCAAAGAATATGTATAGTATGTTACCTTCTTGTGCAAGGAAGAAGGGAAAATGGGAAAATACGCATGTGCTTGCCGATTTTTGCAAAGAAGAAACACGGGAAGAAGAAAAAAACACGTTAGTTCCGTCTGAGGGATGGGGCAGTAGACAGTAAAAGGGGTACAGGAAGGGATGATACTTCTCGAAGTACACTTTTCTATAGCTTTGACTTCTAGAAGTATCTTCATATTCCCCATAATCAAAACTAGAGCCATCAAGGATGAGGGGAACAGAAACTACAATGGAAGTAAATGAATCAAACTGTATTTCAAATAAATCTAATTACGAGAAACCATCGGACAAACCCCAATGGAGAACCAGGCTGAAAAGGAAAAGAAATAAATAAGAAACAAGTAATTTTTGAACACAGTGCCTTGATGGCATGCCTTCAGTCTAGAGGGGAAAAGAGCTGCAAACTAATCATGAACTCTCTTCATCGGCCTTGTTTTCCATAGAGGTATAGGTGTAGGAATTTGCAACTATTTCATATATACTGGAGGATATGCGTAGAGGTGGGAGACCAGCGGGAGCCGGGGTTCTCACTGTGGAAGAAGGGAGACTCAAATACAGGATCAGGAGAGGCAATTAGGAACATATGGGGGTGGAACTGATCTGAGAGTAACAGCATGAAATCATGAAAACTATATATATGTATACATATATGAGCATATATATGTACGTATATATGTAAAATTCCAAATGTCCACATGATTTCAAACGTGTGTATATATTTATTTATATATTTCAAACCTAGGATGGATGAGTGTGTGTGTGCATATAATACGTAGATCCTAGACCTGAAGAGATCTAGAAGCAATGGCATTCTGGTAGCCCTGGGCACACCCAGGGCCAGATCTTGGGTCTTAAATACCATTCCCCAGTAAAAGGAACCAGGGATCCTTAGCAAAATGCCCAAGTGCAAGACTAGGGCAGGGAAGGTACACGAGGTAAGCCCAGAATGTCTGGTTAGCGTCAGAAAGGAGACTCCAAAGGCATGATAGGGGTATGTCAGAAGGACACAGGAGCCAAGCTTGAAGGGTATCTCACCGGCGACACGTGGTACAATTTAAGCACCAAAATAAATGACGGTAGTAACAGATTATAAGCCGCTGAGTGAAATAGGAATCTACGAGGCCATATGATGAAGCAACAGGAGAAACAGCAGAGCAGAAGCAGAAGAAGCGGGGGGAAGGAGGGAAAGGAAAGGAAGGCGGGAGGGAGGGAGGGAGGACTTGCTCTTCATCAAAGGAGAATGCCATCTGGTAAATGTGGACAAAGTAGTGGAACTGGGAGATCACCCCTGTCTGACCAACATGAAGACCGGTTGGGGCAAGAATTATCAATGGGTGCTGAGTTGAGGGGGGCTGTGCATTTTGATGAGGAGGAAGATATTTGCACATCAAAGTGCCCCCACAGATCACTTCTTAGTTACAAAAGGGAAGATTAGCTATACAGGGTAGCACCCAGACACCCTGCCCAGGAAATCCAAGTGAACGTCATCACCAGTGAGAGGTAGATAGAGTGCGTGTGCCTCCAGATGCCGTGTCCTGAAGGAACACAACAGACCGGCTAGGGATGCACAATCTGAATCTAGTCATGGGAAATCATCCACCAAACCCAATCTAAGAAACAGCCTGCGTTCTAATCTGTTCTTCAATAAAGCATCAGCACTGGGAAAGACAAAGGCTGAAGAGCTGTTCCAAATTAAACGCTGATTAAGAGACAGACCTGACAGCTAAATGCAGTATGTGATCGTGGACCGGGTCTTGCACTGAAAGGAAAAATCTGGAATAGGCACCATACAGGAGGCTCAACAATGTACAGTTAACCATTCAATGGCAGGAGTTTTCCAGTTCTCAAGGGGACTCCTGAAATCTTGATGTAGCAGATGCCCCAACATGCTCTTCCCCCGAGACATGTCACCTTCACTAATGAATAAGCAGGTGTTCCCAGGGAGGGCAGCCATCCAGCGCCTGCAGAGGCCAGCCCCAGACTCGCCAACTTTCATCTGCCCAGAGAGTACAGAGGATTTACATGTGCCCAGTGTTCTACAGGGGAGGCACTTGGCAAGAACACCCACAGGACCCCCCTGGAGAAGCCTAGGCCATTGGGGGGGCCTGGACCCAAAGGGTATACTCTTCTTCTTCTTTGGACATGGCCGAAAAGTCAAAAACTCAAACCCCTCCACAGCTAGAGCTCAGTGACCTGCGTTAGTTCTGGCCTCAGCAAGTCCCTGTGATGGAGCTGTCAGCAGCCACCCCAGTGACTCATCCGATACACACATGGGGGGAGGGAGGGGAAATGGGAAATGAGTGATCATTCGCAGTGAGTTGCTTTTTTCTTCCTGGAGATTTATTCTGGATTATTACATCTGACACCAGTCATATGCCAAGAATGGCTTTTGTGCAGAAAACAAAAGAAAAATGTGAGAGTGCTTTTGTTTTATGTTCTTAGAGATTTATTTAGTTGAATTATATCTGGCATCAGGACGCCCACAGCTCTGTCAGACTGTATTGGCAGAAAACAGGACAGACCAAGCAAGGAGTGTGCATTTTCCATGTCTTCGAGTTGCTGTAGCAATTCCAGAATTTCACAATGTTCTCTCCCACAGCCAGGTGAATACCAAATGATTCCAGTGGGGCACACACGGGTGAGGGAGAGAGGGAGAAGAAGGGGCATGGAAATTCAGGGAGAGGGGCCTGAGAAGTATGATGATAGCTTTGTCATCTCCTTGAGTTCTTCCAATCTTCCAAAAGCATTTGTTCCTGTGCTCTTGAATCTCACTTGAGCTCAACCTGCAATGTGGGTTCAGGCTGGTAGCAAGGACTATGGTTGCAGAGGTCTGCCTACTGGAGCCAAAGCAAGGCTCAGTTGCCTAATGAGGAGGGCTGAATTTTATCTTTAAGATGGGGGTGACCCAAGGCATGGCCTCTCCCAGGGATTAAGTGGCTAGTAGCAATGACACTCAACAGCCAGTGTGAATACTAAGTGATTGCTTGGTGACCAGCAACCCAATCAACTGTCTCAAAGCCCATTCTGTCTTCTCCTTCCCTCCCAGATTGACACGATGATGCATTTTCCAACCAATTGTCACAGATCTCCTGGCGTTCTACAAGAAAACAGCCTTATCAGCCCCAGATCCAAAGGGCCACGATAGCCTCATCGCCTCTCACCTCTGTGAACCGGGGAAGCATGCGTGTCTTCTTGAACAGCTCAATCTCCCAACCCAGAATGTTCCCACTTAAAAGACCTTTCCACACACCACATTTCTGCACCAGCCTCTGGAACATGTTATCTCAGGAGAGTAAGAGTTAAAACAAATGAACTTGTAGCAGCTGGGGAGGAAGACAGAATGACTTGGGAGTCATTCTATCTCGTTCCAGACAGGGTCATTTCCTACCCAGTTGTAGGAAAGGTCGGAAGCTAGTTGCACCTTAAAAGCTGCCTGGGATGCAAGAGAGCGGCCGCCGTCCCAGTTCAGCGACGGAACAGAATTCCTGCCAATAAACAACTCTCTCTGTTTGCCACAACTCCGAAGAAAGCCTGGAAATTCCAGATGCATAAAACTGGAGAAACAGCCCATAGATCCGTCACTTACCCTGCTTCCGAGACACCCACAGAGGCTAAAGGAATGGCATCAGTACGGTTAGCAACCGCTGGGGGTGGGGGGGGTATTACCTGGGGGCCTTGCACAACCTTTTCTGTTTGCGTGGAGAATCCCAGGGTCTCCCCCACCCCCACCCTCAGCCCCCAAACAATTCTCTTGGCTGAACAGCTTCCAGCTTTGAAGGTCTGATAAGGCTGCTCTCCAGGGAGGTTGCCCCAACTCTCCCAAAGCAGCTGCATGCCCTGATTTTAGAACATGATGTGGCCGCAGAAAGAAGTCAGTCAGAATTCCTCTGGAGAGCTTGTGAATGGGGGACAGGGCAGCCAGCTGGCGGGTGGCCATTCCAAGCACAAAGGCAGGAGCCCGTGGTGCCAGGTGTGTTTAAAGTTTGTCTTACCTTTGGTCCCCCCGGTACCTGTGTGACGGACAGTATTGTGGGAAGGTGTATTCAGCCAGTAATGTATTTCTGTCAGAGTGGCTGGAAATAAAAGGGAGGTGGATGGGAGGGAGGCTGCTTTTGTGCTCGGGGTAAATAACCAGCTGGCTAGGATTTTTTCTTCTTTTCTTCGTGTTCCCAGGGCCGGGAGCACTGGAGGTTTATGCACTTCCCCAGCATTCCTTCTTCTCCATAAAAATGTGAGTCCCGGCTAAGGAGGATTTCTGTCCCTCCCTTAGCTGGCTGATCTGAGCGATTACAGTGAGCCACTCAGCAGTTACCGAAAGCCCAGACCTGGCGTAACGAGATTTCTGACTATAGGGCATCACTCTGTACAGAACTGCTCCAAAGGCAGTCGGCACCCAGGAGGAAACATGCCAAAGAATTTCTTCTACATTAAATTATGAGGTGAGCTGAAAAAAACACAACTAAATCACCCCTAGTCCAAGGTTCACATGAGCCCCTGGACTAAGAAAATAACTTCTCAGGGCTGGGTTCTCAGCAGCCATTTGGGCAAAGACCAGACCCCCTTCTCCGTGATTTCAGAGACCAGGAGGTAAGAACGTGTTGGCCTTAGATGAGCCAGGAGACCATCACCCGGAAACAGGCGCCCTTGGCTTTCAAGGCCGACCCCCTCTACAGAGTGGAGAAAGGGTGTGGGGCTAGGACAGAAGTCGGCCAGATGGAAACACCGTGACCTGGGCTGGCAAGACGAGGTGGCCTGAGCGGTTCCACCATGCCGTGAGCAGCGTCAAGCATGGATGTCCTGTGGCTCCTCAGAGCCCGTGCTTAATGCTCGAGCAGGCTGCAGGGCGGGTGGGGTTGAGGGTGACACAGGCTTTGTGTATAAAACTACCACGGAATGAAAAAACACACCGCATCTCCAGCTGGGCCACAGGCCCGTCTGTAGGCCGACAGCAGCTGTGACTCTCGGGCCCCTCCGGCGGGGCCCAGGGGAAAGCCAGGGCTCTGGGTCTCCTCCCCAGGACAGGGATGAAAGCAGCCCCCCGGCCTCTGCCTTTGGTGATACTGAACCACACGTGATACTTTCAAAGCCAGGCCAAATCCATTCCTAAGACTCGGTCCACTGGGGACCTGGAAGGAGGTTTACTTTTGCCCCTAGATGGGTCAGAAATGCAAGGGCTATACGGCTTTGTATCCTAAATGCCCAAAACAGCCGCCAGACCAGAGCGCCACTTTGTTCAAGACCACCTTACAGAGCTCTTGGCAAGGGGGAACCCACGCCTGTTTGTGATGGGTTCCCAACACGAGAGCCGAGGGGGCCACCTCCTCAGAACAGAACTGCTCACCTACCGTGTTGGGGGGTGGGGTGTCGTGCACTGATAAAGCCCAGGACTTCCAACGAGAAAGCACTGCCATCTCCTGCACTCTGAAGCTCCCTGATCTTTGGCTGAGGTGCCCCGTGCTGCCAGTCCATCCATTCCCCGAGACCTCCCCTAGGAGAAAAGAAAGAAAGGCCAAGCTGGACAGGCTGACCTGGACTCTCTCTGCTCCACAGTCTCATAGCGGAGCAAGGGCACCATGTCAGGGGCCTGTGGCCGCGTCTCCCACCGTGCCTCTCACACAGCACACACCAAGGCCTCCCCAGACACCGCTGCCACATGAGGATTCAGGGCACATGGGCTTCTCTTCCCAGCAACACCCTCAAGCCTTGATCGGCCCCATGGCTGCCTGAGAGGCAGGGCAAGGCCAGGACAGGAGGCATCCTGGCAGGGCCCTGGGACCTCATGCGCCTGGGCAGGTTACTTCATGCATAGTAACCTGGCCAGATGGGGGCCCAGGAAACGCAGGGGACCAGCCTGAGGAAGCTTCGGGAGACAGCCTCAAGCCTGCGAGCCTGTGGGCCTTGGCCACAACAGGGAGCACTGTGGCGGAGAAGTGATTCCCAATTCTACAGAGTGGGGAAGACAGGCCTGGCGGGTCCCACAAGCCTGGCTCATCCCAGCGTCACCACCGCCGGCGGCCAACAGGTGGCAGGAGAGCTTTGGGAAGCGCTCACCTGAGGGCTGTGGCTGGTCCCAGCACCGAAAGGCCGGAGGTATAGCTCCAACACCCAGAGAAGGAAGAGCCAGAGAGAGGAAGGAGAATGGGGTACATGGGAGTCACGTGGCCAGGTGTGTCCCATGGGTGCCTCCGCAAAGAAGCCGTTCTAGGACTCGAGCCCTGCGTCTCCCCCCCCCCCCCCCCGGGGGCCAACCTCGCTTGGTGCGGAACCCCCTCCCCCACCATGGGGGCCTGGGCCTAGAGGGTCCCCGCCTCAGGCTGCGGGTTCCCCTGAGCACCTGCAGCCCCCACTGCACCCTGGCAGCTCCCTGGACAGACCGCCGACCAGGGCCAGTCGGAGCCAGGCTTGTCCCCTGTCCACACGCAGGTTTAGAATTCCCCGTAAAGATCAAGAATCCGGAGCGTGAAGTCACTGATGGAGGTGAGAGAGAGAGCCCAGAGATGGGAGGGGTCGTGGCTGTCATCGGCACCCCTTCCTACTGCTTGCTATGAGCAGTGATGATAAAATTACATTTTTTGAGAACTGGACCGGTGAGAGAGGAATTCTTCCTCTTCAGAAATGACTAACATTTCCTACCACCAAATTCCAAAGCTAACAGAGGAAACCCCTGCAGGAGTGCCGCAGACGGTGTTCTGTATGGCCTCACACATTACAGACAGTGAAAGGAATCCGTCAGGTTTCATTGGTTCTGCTCTGGTCAGGACTGAGGTCTCTAGAAGCCTCACACAGGCTCCACAATTTTAAGTTGGAGAACCCTAAGCTAATGATGTGAAGCTTCACCCAGTGCCCCCTCTGCCAGTAGGAAATAATTTCGGCAGGGCTTCTAAAAAAAAAAAAAAACCCAAACAAATAAATCAAATGATTTTTACAATGTGGAAAAGCCCGGGAGCGGGCTGGGCTGGAGATCTGTTTGGGGGAAGCGGGCGGTTTAGGCGGCTGGAGCGTCTCAGCAACTGGCCCCAAGCAGCTTCGCTGGGCCCAGGGTGCCTGCAGCTGGGAGCTGCCTGTGAGCCTCCTCGGGCCCCGCACACTCGGGAACACAATCTGGGCCACAAATCCAAAATGACAGATTTAACAAATATGATTTCAGCTTTTCTATTTCAGTTTAGAAAGAAGATGCTGGCCTCACCTGGGAATCACTATTAAATAACAAGCTTAGAACGTATTTGCTGATGGCAATAGAGACCCTGCTTCAAATTAATTTTAAAACGAGCTGCTGATATGGCTTGTCCTTAGAAGGGAAACAAAGCTGGGGACGGGGTAGATTTAGGCAAAGGGCAAACGGACAGAAATGTACACAAAGTCGCTCGGTCCTTTTGCTACCTGAACAACCAAAGGAGCCTTGTTAACGTTCATATTGGTTCTTTAAAGATTTACAAGTAAACTTTTTACCCCCTCCACTCATTAGAATATATAATATTAGAATATTGAATGTTCAAATAACATTTAAAGCAGGCTCCGACTCTGACAGTTTCAGCTTTTCAGAAGTGCATTTTTTAATGCGTTTACTTTATTGTGAAATTGCAATTCGTTAATGAAAGAGAATTGGTTGCATCTGTCTGTTTACAAGTTTTAATATCCACCAGTCATTTGACCAATGTAGAGAGCAAATAAATATGTTCCCCCATGTCATTTTTTTAATTTCCCAGAAACAAGCATTCCTTTATTATCTGTGACCTACTCAAGTGAGAATTATTGTTAAATAGTTGCAGGTTTTTATACCTGCTGGAGTGTTTAGAGCCCAAAGCGCCCTATTTCTCTGGAGCATTTTTGTTGAGCTTAAATGCAGTCTTACCTGCCTTGTATTACTCGGGGTTGGGTAACACATATCGCTTTGGAGAAGATAAACAGGCTACCATAAAAGATAGGAAATAAATAACCAGTGAAGACGACTTTGGTCACAGCAAGCAGAAAGTGACTATTATCCTCGTGCTAGAAACTCCGCACTTATTTTGGAAAATGCAAACAAATAAAGGGGCAAACCTGGGAGGATTAACCAAAGACTCAGATAATGCAACCAGCTGTCTGTTGCCCCGCGTCCATGTTGGGCTTCAAGGGAAAAGTTCACACAAAATTGGGTTTGCATTTACTGAAGAAATTAAGGTGATCTGAATCAACACTGACAAAATGTAGGTCTACAAATCATTTATTATTCCTTCATCCACCAGAGGGAAAGCGTCTATGGGAAATTTTTACACGTTGAACCCTTGCATTTCTGAGAGCAAAGGCACAGAAGAGAAGCCTTCATTGCTGCTATTTAGAAATGATTACAATTAGAGCTAATACCTGAGCACGGCTGATTTTCCTGCCGTTCCTTCACCACTTTAACATCGGAAGCATGTGATCGGCCCTCCAGATGCCCGTTATTAATTGCACACTCTTTGATGTCTGAACGTCAGTGGAATCTACAAAGGCATTAATGTAAGAAAATAATGCCTCCTGAAAAATTCCCAAGTCACTGACGGGTGCCCACCGCGGGTCCCCCCTTGGTCTGCTCACCTTCGGCAGCGCTGTGAAAATACCCCCAAAGCCCAGACATTCTGCCGGGAGTTTCAGCAAAAGATGGATTTCAAAACTTGTCTAAAATTTCCACTTCGGGGGGTGGGATGGGGTGGGGGGAAGGACACGTTGGCTCACTCAAGAAGTATCTGTGTGATCAGAAGTAACAAATTTCTAAAATGCTTAACAGGTCCAAAATTTGCACGAACAGAACTCTAAAGAAAGGAAGGGGACGCAGAGAGAAGGAGACAGGAAACAAAGGTAGACCACGCTTCCAGCGGACAAGTGAATCCAGGGCACTTCGTTACCCATACCTACGCTTCCCTGATGTTTATTTTCTCCCAAGAGACAACTTTATTTTTTAAAGGGTTATCATGAGGGAAACTGCTGACGAGAGGTACATTGCTTTTCTCAGGCAGAACTCAAATAAAGAGAGATATTGTTATAACATGGTTTCTTGTGTGTTATTTCAAAACAAATAGACTTTTGTTTTTACAAACCATTTATTTGGGGGGATTTATTTGAAGAAAAATTTTCCTTTGCAAAGAAAAATTCATAAAAAGCTACATGTGCAGATTACTTGACCCGCTGCCTATCACAACATCTTTACACATCTCAAGGATTTAGCACAGTGAAAAGGAAAAGAGCAAAGAGGGTTTGAAGGGCAGCCCGGCGCAGCTTGCATGGATGGCTGCTTTCCTATGCAGAGCTCAGGAATACATCCATCCCAGAAATATTTGTTTATCGTGAAAAAAAATCTTTGAGCCACCAAATATTGAATTCTTTCACATTTTCGGGCAAGGTCTTTTTGCCATCTGGAATTAGGTATTTTACTGAAGCTTGTATTTTCAAATATTAGATTTTCTATCATTCTCTGAACCTCTCTCCAGCACAAAGCTGAATAATCTCACCTTTCCAAAAATAGAGGGGGAACGAGACAACTAACAATGCGAACTTTTGAAGAAAATGCAATCTCTTCCAAAGAGGAAAGCTGAAAAAAAAAAATTATCACGCTGTTGTCTCTTTCTTGGAGTGAAACTAAATAACCTCCGACAGAGCTCAAAAAAAAAAAAAAAAGGATTGGGAATTCGCTATCCGAAATGATGCACAATTAAAAGTAAATATTTAAAACAATCTCCCTGCTCAAAGGACGAACTGGAAAATTAAACATTCACAGCCAGGAATCTTGAAATCTCAGTTCTCCGTCCCATACTTTACAGGGGTACAAAATGAACGTGGAGATGGGGGTTTCCAAATGTTTAAAGATCCCCTCCGCAAATAGTATCACAGCTTCTATGTGTACAAGCCCCACAAACGTAAGGACGTATTAGCCAAATGTAAACCCTCTCTGAGTTCTCAGTAAATCTAAATAAGTACGAAATTAAAATTGAAACAAGGAACAAGTCTAGTGTTAGTCCTTTCAAAATACTAATTTAATAACTCACCAAGAAATAGAGTGTTTTAGGAAAGGCAACCCAGATGTCAGCATATAAAATCAAGCTATAAAGTGCCCTTCAAATATATTTCAATCATTTTTAAATATTTACATTTAATAAGGACAAGTTTTTATGGCAAGAGAGAGGTAATTACACTTATCATTAATGGAAAAATGTAGTTTTAATGGCTTGTATATTGATTTGCAAAAGTGAAGTAGTAACCTAAAATATGTCATTGTCTTTTTTTTTTTTCCTATTCCAGCAATTTGTTGCCTTTCTGCAAAAGCAAAATATGAAATGCTAGATGTCCCGGTGTTCGGGCTGGCAAGGGGGGGAAGCCATTGTTCACAAAATATATTCCCTCTCACACATTCTCCCCTCTTTTCTTGATGTCTCTTGTACTAAACTGAAACCCCAAGTATTTGTGCTTTGGGGGATAATTAGAAGAATCTTATCAGACTTTTATAGCCCTTCCTAATGAGGCTATTTATTTGGCAAACATTAGCCAGCAGAAGGATTAGTAACACCTTGATATGGTCCTTATGGAAGCTGCTACCCTCCTGCTTGCTATACACAAAAGCCTATCTTATCAACAGAACTGGCTCGGTTCAGGCAAGCCGTGGCTTCTGAAAATTCACCAAGGGTCAGCCTTCATTAGTCAGAAGTGCTGAGACCCAGGGCAGAGGCACATTCAGGTTTGGCCACTTTGAGGCCAGCAACCCTGATGTAACCAAGGGCAGCGGGTTGCTGAGAAGCCAGGGAGGGGCAGGAGCCCAGGAATCATCTGGGTGGGTCCTGGGGGGAATATCACTGACATGCAGCATGCAGTTGCCCCTGGGAAGGGCGCAGGCCTCCAAATCCCAGGGGCCTTCCTCTTTACAAGGAAATAGATATACTTCAGGGATCTCAGAGAACAAAATGAAATAGGCTCTCTCTGCATGTCCATGCCAGCTGGGAAAGCCAGTCAATAGGAACTGGTTGGTTACCTGTCCCCAAATACCTCACTCCTACCTAATGCCCTCTTTATTTTGATGCTTTGACATAATCTCAGAGCAAGAGTATTCATTAAATGTGATTTTAAAAGTGATTTAAGATGAATTCATAAATAAAATATTCTCACCTCTGGCAGGGAGGGCAAAGGGCTTTGCATGTCTGGACTGGGGAGTCCTGACACATTCTGGAACTCTAAGAAGGGCAGACTAGAGAAATAAACAAACCGTTTGGGACCAGCTTTTCAAAATCCGCCAACATGGAATTCCCAGTCCAAGGCTCCTGACTTCATGTTGGGCAACCTGGCGAGAAGGGACAGCCTGGAGGTGGGATGACAGGGGTTAGGTTTGCAAATGACCTAACATGGATAAATATTTGTAAGACACTTTGAGAGTTAACGAGCTACCCAAGCACCCCAGCTACAGAAAAGACCTCCATTCTGTCACTTAGGAAAATTTTCAGGGGAGCTAATGTTTGAAGCCCAAACCAAAATGCGGCCTGAAGGAGCAGACCCCTGTGGGCCCATGGCCAGGCTCTGAGTGGCAGATGATTTCATAAAAAAACACTCCACCGTGAATTTGCCCCGAGAGAGGCATTTCTTTAAACTCCAGTTTCTGCCATAACCAGATAGCCCCTTCTCCGTTGTTGGTAAACCCACCTGTGGGTTCTCTCTTGGAATGCTAGGTGATCACTCCTTTCTGGCAAAGCCGCTGGACCCTCACCAGAATTCGAGGTCAAAAAGCCCAGGCTGAGTGGCTGTCACCCCTCCTCCTGAGGCCAGGTTTTGACAATATCCAATCCTTGGAAGACAGGAAGGACTGAGGCTGTCGGCTTGGCCTCACTCTCTTTGTCTAAAACAGGCACCCTAACCACAAAAACAACTCTTGCGATTGGCACCGCTTCCATTGCTATGGCAACCGGCGCTTCTAGAAAGGCTAATGCGTTGGTTTGGGACTCACAGCCAAATTAAAATTTCCGCAGCTCAGTATGCTCCTCACTCGTCCCCTACCCCTCCTCTGGGACCTTCAAGAACTCGGGTCCAGGGCAGCTGGATGACTACATAGCAACGAAAAGCCACAGCTGCTGGATTTCTCAGAGGACGGGCTATGTGCCAATGCCCCAAATGCTGAGACAGGTGAGCCCCCCCAAAGGCATCTGCTGGCTTCCTAGAGCCACAGAAATTTTGTTGGACTGAGGTCTCCATAGGGTGAGGACACGCAGGAGGATAGTCTTCCATTCCTGTTATGGAAGCAGCTTGGTCAGTGAGCATTTAAGCTCACATGGCCAGGGAAAGCCACCCTGGGCTCTGCTCACAAGGGACAGTGGGCTTGAGAGCTCCGTTGTGGACACCAGCAGACTGGGGAGGAGAAAGGCATTCAGGGCCCCTTCTGTCCCCAAGAGCCACACTGACCAGACGGTACTGAAGTGCAGATGTATCCTGAAACACTGACCAGACGGTACTAAAATGCAGATGTGTCTCGCCAACCACACAACCTGACCCCCACCCTCCAGCTCTTCAGATGCCTGCTCAGCCTCATGGGGTGGGCATGCCAATCCCTTGACTCCCCCCACAAAAGCAGTAAGGAAATCCGAGGAACGCTCGGGCCCAGCCTCTGGACCACAGATGTGCGGGTTGGTAAGGACGCGAAGAACAACTTGGTCTAAACCTTGGCCTCTTGGACACGTCTTTGGCCGCGTCGGTCCCTCAGGCTGGGTCAGGCATAGTGTTCCCGACTGTCTGAGTCAGTAACGATTTGCAGTGAGGACCCATTCCGCAAACTAGGAGAGACTGGAGATGGGCTATTAGCTACAGCTCTTTTCATGTGGAATTACTTCTCCTGGCACTAATACGCCATCATTTGAAAGCCTTAACCCAAAGGGATGGGCGGCCGCCCCAAACCCGGGCCGCCTGGACCGAAGCAGCGGGATCCATGTGCTAGCTATTACCAGGCTTTTGGTGCCGTCCCCGGTCGGCATTTGTTGCTGCACACTGAGAAACTGCTGTCAGGAAATGTTCTTTTCTAAATTACATAATTAGGGTATTGGGGAGTGCAGTGAAGGCAGATTAGGGGCATCACTTGTTCTTACTGCAAGCTAGGATTCAAAGCACATAAGTAAACACTTAAACTACGTGAATGGTTTAATATTGATTAAACAATGACCTCCGAGACTAAACTCTGAGCATGGTAGGTAGAAGGAGCTGGAAGGAGAAAAAAACAGAGTCGGCTAAAGAGTTGCATTGATTTACAGAGAAGTGTGGACTTTGACCTGACAGATCAAAATCAGGGTTTGGAATGATTACCTAAAATAAAGTCCTAGGGTCCCACCCCTGCCAGCCCATGGTGGGGCTGGGGGCTAAATGGTCAGGGTGGGGGTGGGGGGGCACTGTTCTCCCTCAGAAAGTTCTTCCCTCAGAAAGACAAGCTTCTCATCCACACCCACTTCCAAGAAACGGGGACTCAGGCAAAGTGCCGGCTCAAATTGCATTTCATTTATTGTTTCTAACTATGGGCCATGGACTTCAACTTGATTAGAAAATTGTGCTGACACTTCCCATGAAGTGTATCCTGAGCCTTCCAGAGAAACTCCGAGGGGGATGTTGCCTGCACGTACCCGCTTCCTCTGAACGGCGTTCTCACGGCTCCGATGCCTGGGCAGGTGGACGGCTGCCCCACGAGAAACAAAAGCCTGGGCAGGAGCTCCTGGGAAGAACCACCTGGGGGAGGAAGGCAGCCCCCTCTCAGGGTGTGACCTGGAGAACAGCGAACATCTCCCCACTCATTTCTGGGCACCATGCTCCCAGCTGGTCACAGGGTCTTTGCCAATGGGAGGCCCAAAGCCAACCCTGGCCTCATCTGCATGCAGACCTCAGCAGCCCGTCACCTCCCTTCCCCCTGGCCCATCTTGTGTGTTTGCGCTTCCTTCCCCTCATCGGCTGGCTGAGTGGATGAATGCCACTTGAATGGGAACGAGGGTGCCAAGCGATAAGAAAACCAATGATAACAACCACTGAGAGCTTGTAAAACTTCATACGAAGCACGTTAAATTCATTATTCATCACACTGAGTCATCACAACAACCCTCTGGATGATTCTCTCTCCCCATTTTTCAGATGATAAAACCGAGGCTCAGTAAAGGTAAGTGGCCCCAGATCACAGCATTTTTACAATTTTGTCTATTTCACAAACACATAACTCTAATTTTGTGCCAGGGGCTATTCTAAATGTTTTAGAAATATCAACTGATTAATTCCTCAATGCAACCTCGAGTCACTGGTATGACTATCCTCAATCGAAAATGAACAAACTGAGGCACAGAGAGGTTAAATTACTTGCCCCAGATCACACAGTGGGTGATGAAGACAAGAGTCTAAGATTCAAAGCCCAAGTTCCTAACCTCTCCACAGGACTGCAGCAGTCCTTCACAAAACAAACCCACCTGCCATATGCAAAGTGCCTCTGTGAGAAGACACAGCAGGAGCACTGCGCTGATGTGGAGAGAGCACTCCTCTGAGAGTCTAGTCCCACCTCTGCTCCGTGGTGATCAGTGATGGCACCTCCCCTCTTTGGGCCTCACCACCACCTAGACCCGAAAGTGACGGCAGCCCAGGGACCCTCCATGGTCACAAACTCAGCCTCTAGAAGATTAACGGAGCGCACACAAGTTTGCGGGGAGGCCCAGGAGACTGGGGAGTTGTAGGAGGGGACCTGCTCCGCTCCTGCCCAGCCCTCCCTCCCCCTCCCCCTTGAGCCAAGCTGGGGGGGATTCTCTACTACAGAAGTCACAGCCCCTGCCTTCCTCCTTTCTGTCTGCACAGATGCTCGGGCTCCCAACTGAACATACAAGCAGCCCTGGCCATACTTCCATCTCTGCCCGTGCTCTGTGAAACCAGTGAGTATGGTATACAGAAGGCGGGGGGGGGGGAGCGGCATACAAGGTGAAAATCCTGCCAAGATAAGTTTCTTCTCATTTATATGTTCCAAATATGTTCAAAGAGGCAAAATAAATGTATCCCTCCCAACCACTGCTGTAAACAGCTGAAGTGCTATGCGTGGAGAACCCATCAGGACGCCTTACACAAAGCCCTCTAGCTCAGCTGCAGCCCTGACCGGGCCCCCCCCCCCCCAGCTCTGTTTGGGGCTGGGCCAGCATCTGGCCCTGCTATCATTTCAGGACCTCCCTCCTCTCCCTGTTCCATGGGGCTCAGGGCTCTGCCTCCACCTCCCAAACCCGGAGCAATCCCCCACAGCTGAGTCGGCTCCCGAGTTGGGCGGCGGTGGGGGGGGGGGGGGTCGCTACCACACACAGCTGATCCTCATCATTCAGATTCCATATATGCCAGTTGCCTACTGGCTAACGTGTGTTACCCCAAGGACCGATACCTGTAGCATCTTCGTGATCAGATGTGGACAGGCAGAGCGGCGAAAATGGTGAGTCACCTGATGACTCAGCGCCATGTTTCCCACATATCTGTGCTTTTTGTTGGTGATGTTGCGGTTTCAAACAGGCCCTAAGTACAGTGCTCAAGCGTGGTCTAGTTTTCCTAAGTGCAAGAAGGTTGTGGTGTGCGTTTTGGAGACAATACCTGTGTTAGAGAAGCTTCGATCAGGGATGAGTTATAGGGCTCCTGACCATGAGTTTAAGGTTAATTATTCAAATATATGTATCAGGCAAATACAGGTTAATCAACCACGTATATATACTACACACACACACCTGTTAAAGGGGTGTCTTTAAACAAAAACCCACATAAAACAAGGTTATACACTGATCGGCTGGTGAAAATGTTGGAACTAGAGGCTCACAGGAACTGAGCCCTGTATTTCCCCTAGGAGCAGCAGCTCAGCAATTGTTATTTCAGGGTCGTGGTGACTTTCTAGAACCTAGCCGCCAGAATAATGAGCATCACCTGAGGTTTTATTCCTACTGAAGGTGGCTTAAGCCTATCAGGGAATGCAAGTTGAAAGGAGGTACGGGACCAACAGCTGGTGTCAGCCACTCTTCCTGCAACCTATCTTCCCAGACCAGGTCAGCTCCCTGTCAGCCCACCAAACCCTGTCTTTTTTTAACAGTAGTGTTTAAAATAGTACTAATAGCCCCTAACACCAAGTGAACGCTTGCTGGGGGCCAGGCATATACTCATGACTTCACATCTATCTTGTCACCTTCTTGTGCCCCGTGAAGCCTCGGTGGTTATGGGCCTCATGCCCGAGGGAACTTGTACTTTCTCAAAAAGCGGTGTGTACCCTCACTGCCCTGGGTTCCTCAAGGAGAAGGCTGGGCACGCCTGAGAAAGGCCAGCACTCCAAGCATTTTTAGATCATTTTCCAACTCTGGGATGCACAGCGGAGGATGGAAGAACCAGGGACTCAGCCCAGCCTCGAGACAGTGGCCTGAGAGGGCAGCTAGCCTGTCCCCAAGCTGTACCCCCAAAGCTGCCACCGATGAGCCCCGGCCCACCACAGGGCAGCACCGCCCCTCTGTAGCCGGCACCATACTGCCTTTGCTTGCCTCATAGGAGAGCCACCAGGTAACCTGTCCCTCAGTCCAGCCTGGCATGGCGGAAGAGCCCAGACACCAGCCTGAGTGCCAAATCTCAGCCTCCACCCCACCCTTGCTGAGATGTGAAAGCCTAAGGATGGTGCCACTTGGCACACAGGTGGCCCTGGACCACCACTGGCTTCCCCGTGTGGCCCCGAGCAAACATCTCACTTCTCTAACCTCTGGGTTTTCCCATCTGAAATGCAAAATGGGAATAATCACTCTCCTGCCTCCAACTCTTCACTTTCACGGTCTCACAGTTTTAGGAGAGACACACAAACAGGGCCAGTAAAGAGCACTGTTATTTATTGCTGCTGATGAAATTGAGTGAATAAAGTAATACTCCCTGGATGTTAAAGAGAAACAAACTGGTGGCATTAATCCTCTTTTTTTTTTTTTTAACATTTTCCCACTAAGGCAGGATAGGTTGAACGCCTCAAAAGGAAAATGCAAATTCTCAGACTATTCCTGCCACTGAGCTCCCCATGGAAGGAGGCATACAAGGCATTCACTGACCCGCCACGGGTGCTGATTACCTTCAGGATGCTGACAGTGCTACTCACAGGCAGAGAGAGTGAGAAAAGCTCAGCAACAGATGCCTGAAAGGTGACTGGAGGGAGCCAGAGACCCCCATCCAGCTGGGCCCCAGAAAAGAGGTACATAGGGCTGAGCAGCCGGAGGAGGGCCAGGACAATCCTATCGTCCTGCTGTGAGGTAGAAGCTGTCACCCTGGAGTCCCAACAGCCCCCACCTGCCTGTTGGCTGCCCGGGCCGGAAACTGCACGGCCCGGCTGGGACAGCAGGAGCCCAGGTAAGCCGCCCCAGGTGCAGCAGTGACCTTGGCTGCAGGAAGTCCTGTCACCTGCCTATAGCTAATTGCAGCTGCTGTAGAGGAGCAACCTAATTACACAGAAGTATGTGGCTCCCACATTCCTGGGCCACCACACATTCTCACACAGCTCCCAGGAGATAGAGCCCCGGACTCACGCTCCGGCCCCAGCCTCTCGCCGGTTCCACTGAGCCCCCAAAGAGGGTCCCCCGTCCTGCAGCTCTCTAGAAGCTCTTCAGAGCCGGAGCCGCCCCAGCAGCCATTCCCTCCTCTCCCTCGCCTGCCTCTGAGCCACTTAACCCTCATCTTTACCTAATGTAAATATTTAATCCCGTGCATTTAGAACCTGCCCATCACCTGCCCGCACCCCGTTCTCTCCTCACCCAAATGGTCTGCCAGACCCAGAAGCAAGGATGGGAGTGTGAGGAGCTCCCCACCCAGCCTGGCACCCCGCTGACATTTCAACCCCCCCCCTACCCACCCACCCCTGGGAGTGACAAACACTGTGGCACTGATGAACTCTGCAACCTGGGGCAGGTATGTGCTCTGAGCTTCGCTCCTCTCAGCTGACAGATGGCTCCCACCACCTCCTCAGAGTTCCTCAGCCGTCAAAATCGAACATGGTGCCGGGCATGGAAGAGGTAGACCGTGAACATTTATCGGATTGAACTGTGAGCCTAACATCTGCTGAACATGAAGGATGGGCCAGGACCTTCAGCATCTCTGACGGCTCATCCATCCACATGTACGCATCCCTCCCTCCACACGCCCACTCCAGTAGAGATCTACAACCACCAGCCTGTTCCTGCCCAGGAGCCGGGCAGGCAGGACAGAGAAGGGATGAAACTGGAGAGACTGAGTTGGAGGGTGGGCCCCTCGAATCATCAAGAGCTGGGGTGCGGGGTGCACAGAGTAAAGGAAAAGCTGGATGTGGGCAGGAACTGCCAGCGGCCCGGGACAAGGACCCGCCACCTTTCACCTTCCTTCAAAGGACAATCAAGGGACAGCTTTCTCCTGACTTCTGGCTGCAGGACTGTGTGGGGAACCGTGTGTGGGGCCCTGGGGCAATAAGGGTTACACACCCATCATCTCTTTCAGCCTCACAACACCCCGAGGCAGACTTTTGTCTCCATGAAAATGACGAGGAGATGGAGATTCAGAAAGGTTAACTCATTTGCCTGAGGTCTACACAGGGCTCAGAGCAAAGCCAGGCCTTCCCCCGCAGAGCAGCTGTCTGGGCCTGTGCTCCCAAAGCAGCTTACACGGTAGCTTGCTCCTCGCTTTACTCTCCAACACGGGGGCGGGGAGGTGCCCATTGAGCAACTCCTGCCTGTTCTCCAGGAAATGCTACCTCATGAACCCACCTCTCTTCCCTCAGCAAACAGGCACCTGAGCCCCCCGAGTGCAAGGAGGCCAGGTCCTGTGCGGACACATGGAGGAGCGGCAGGCCGGCTGGACGAACCCCTTCCCTACTAATTCTGCGCAGACAGAACCAGTTCAAACACAAGGGCAACGGTGGGGGAGTGACAACCAGCAAGTCTAAGCAGGGATGGCCGTGCGCCGCCCAACAGGGCTCGGAAAGCTAGGGAGGCTTCTGGGAGGAGGCGACCTTTGTCCACCTGGAAGGATGAGGAGGACTTCCAATAAACAGGATGGGGATGTGGGAGAGGAAGCGAGTCAGGCAAAGGTTTGGAGGTGAGAAAGCAGCATGGAGGGAGCACCCAGCTGGCAAGAGAAGACTCAAAGGGCCTGTGGGCCTGGGTGAGAAGTCAGGCTGCCCTTCCAGCGGCGGTAGGGTGTTGGCCTTCACAAAGCAGGCTCCTGGGAGTAAGCAGAGCAGAACTGGGCAGGGACCCGCCTCCTCCCCAAGCTGAAGTCTCCCTCCCTGTGCAGCAAGGGTGCCCCTGGCTCCATGTCACCCAGAGCCCTTGGGTCCTCCTGGGAGGGTGAGGTGCACAGCATGACCTTCTGAATCGAAGGAAATGCTCCTTCCAGCCTTCCCGGGACTCTTCTCTGAGTGGATCAAGATGATCTCTCTCAGAGTGGAGAGAGTGGGCATGAGGCCGTCCTCGCCCCCATCCGTCACGCCCGCCTGTGGAGGGTAGCTCGGTACCACCACCAATGGCACCGCAGGTGGAGCGACACCCCGGCCTCAGTGCTGTCTTGCCTGGTTCCCCGGGCCAGGCTCCAAACCGGGGTGCCCCTCCACCCTCAAGAATCCACCAAAGGCCTGAGCCCTTCCAGGGAATCCTAGCAGGACTGCAGGAGGCCACCCCATCTTGTCTGCCTCGGACACCCCACCAGGCCTTTACATATGCTCTCCCGGCCCTCACCTGCCTAACCGCTACTTTGTCTTCTGGCCTCAGCCCGAACGTGCCCTGCTTCCGGAGTGCTCTCCCACATGCTCCCACAGCTCTCCGGGCCACCGCGGCCCAAGGGGCCAGCCGCTCCCTGCTTCCGGCTGGCCGTCGTCACAGGTACTGTGACCCCATGGGCAGAGGCTGGTTTAGCCTCTTCACCCAGGCTGCGTCCCCAACTCTTGCCTGGGCCTTGATAAATACCAGCTGAAGCAACAATCCCATAGCCCCCACGTCCTGACCTCGGGACCGCAAGGGCCCCATCCCATCCCCCAATTAGACCACTAGCCCCCAGGCATGAGGCCCAGCATCTCCTGCCCCTCTGGTACCTGCCTGGGCCTCAACAGTGCTTCACACAGACGGGAGACTCCGAGAGGACTCCGATTCTGAGTCCCCCACACGCACATGCGCCCCACCTCGGACACCTGCTGCACTCTCCTGTCTGACCCGACTCCCCGGGAGGGGCCTTGGCCCTGAGGAGGAGGCATGGTCAGGACCGAAGGTCCAGCGCTGCTCCGCCCTGACTTCACAGGAGGAGCCCCTGGCTGCCTGGGCGGCTGTCACCTGGCTGTTGTCACAGCCCAGAGCCCTCTCTCCTTCTCCCAGGTCACAGGGGTAGGCCCAGAGGTAGGCAGCTGGCTCCCTCACACCCTGAGGTGACTTCAGCTCTCCTAGGTCACACTTCTGAGGGCCTCCCTCAGGCTGACACACATGTGGTCCCTTTGTCTTCTTAGACCTTGACTCATTTCTGTCGACAGGATCCAACACCCTCGCAGACCTCACGGGAATCTGAAGGGGCTTTTGACCCGGGACAGCATCCCTCACCATGGCCCCCCACCACAGTAGGAATGTTCCTCTAGAAACATCTCACCAGGCCCCGGGGCATGTATGCAGAAGGAGTAAAGTGTTCCTTCTACTTGGAATGGAATGGAATCCTTCTACTTGGAAAACAAAGTCCTATATGGACCCAGAGGGAAAAGGGGAGATTCTCCTTCCTACATCATCACCATGCCCCCTCACCAGGGTGCTGTCCACCCCCCTACAGCTCGCCCTGAATAGATAAATCCGTCTGGTCATTTACAAGCCCCGGCCTGTGTACAAGTTGTGCTCAGTCCCATCTTCATGTTTCAGTCATTCCATCCCCTCCCCACATCTCTCTTTCACCTCCGCCCTCCCCATCCCATATCTATAGACTATACCTCTTTCAAGATCCAATTTTCACTGCCACTTGCAGGATGCCCTCATGCTCTGACCTGCCTACAACCTTTCCTTCCTCGTTTCCAGTCAGTACTGGGTACAACTTTCCTAGCCCACCTGGTTAGGGTCACACTTCATTATCCCGCAGCTGTAAGCTCCTCTGAAGTAGGGGACATACAAGGGCTAATTCTCCAGGACACAACCACCCCTAATAGAATCTGGAATTTAAAAAATATATATATTCTAAATGAATGAATGAGGGAGATGTGTGATAAATACTTAAGCATTCAAATATTCATAAAATATATGAAACATCTATGATCCTTAATATACAAAGAGCTCATATAAATCATTAACAGGAAGAACATTTAATGAGAAAGGAGAAAATTATATGGACAGCTAATTCAGACAATAATAAATATAAGTGGCCAAGAACTATAAAAAATATATTCAGCTTCTCAGGTAACAAAAAAATACAAATTAAAACAACAATAAGGGCGCCTGGGTGGCTCAGATGGTTAGGCATCTGCCTTCGGCTCAGGTCATGGTCCCGGGGTCCTGGGATCGAGTTCCGCATCGGGCTCCCTGCTCCTTGGGAGCCTGCTTCTCCCTCTGCTTCTCTCTCTCTCTCTCCCTGTCTCTCATGAATAAATAAATAAAATCTAAAAAACAAAAAACAAAAAACAAAAAACAACAACAATAAGATATTTTTTTCTCTAGTAAAACAAAAGAGAGATTTAAACTTTAAATATTTGATACCTAATGTTGGAGAGAGCAAAGGGAAGCAAATACTCTCAAGCACTACTGGTGGGAATGTCAATAAGGACAAACTTTCTGGAAGGCTACTTAGCAAAAGGCCTCAGAAGCCCGAAAAACACTTACACCTTTTTCACAAATTTAACTTCTCAGCACTTCTCTTAAGGAAACAATCCTGTGAGTGACGCTTATACAAAGATGCTCGCCACAGTGTGGTTGATGAGAGCAGACACATACAAATAATCTATATAACCTAAATGTAAGCGAGGTTTGAGAACTGGAGTACATTTATACCAGGGAACACCACGTAGCCCTCACCAATGATAGAGTACAATGTGAAAGGCTACCATGATAATATAGCAATATATACCATGATATGTTGCTAAGTGAGATCAAGTTATAAAAATGGGTCATATGGTTTTATAAGAAAAAGAAATATGTATACACAGAAAACAAAAAGACCAGTATATACTCCCATATAGTACTTACATAGAATATTACTCCTACACTAACTGTTCCCTGATAGAGCCATCGACCAGAAGTCAAGATGGGAAAAGCCCAAAATATCCCCCCCCGCACCCCCGCCACAACATACAAGCTGGTATCCGGTACGACCTAGGTCTATGCATGTATGCAATTATACTCCCCCACCCAGCCAAGCTGGGTGACCAGCCGCCAGCCACCAGCCCAAGGCTGCTTTTCAACCTCAACTGTAACTATTCACCAACCAACATAACCCAGAGCAGAGTCCTCTTAACCACCAACCTATGCCCCTTACAGGAAGTCCCCAGCAACCCCCTATAGGGGGTGTGAGCAGAGCTGTCCTCTGGACAGTGGCTGCTGACCTCAGGTGTCCAAGAAGCCCCAGAGCCACTTGATAATGAAGATGATATGGTAGAACCAGCCACAGGTGTAATCCAGGCAGTTATGGTGCCCATCTATGAACTGTCGCATTAACTCACTTCAGAGCTGATGACTTCATCCATCACCGAGTTGCCCAGTGAGCACTTCCCTGGGGTCTTCCTCCTCATTCTTGCAGTGTGGGGCGGGGGGGGGGGGCATAGAGGGGGTGTTGACCCCAGCTCCCAGCCCAGCCAAGCCCAACCACCAGCAGGGACCAGACAGCGATGCAACGGTGATTCCATGCCAGGCACCCTGGTCGCAACTTGAACACTAACAACCATCAGGGCAAGGAGAAGCGGGAGCCCCAGCACCCTGATCTGTAATCTGGGGACAGGAAGCAGTTACGTGACCTTCTCAAGATCACACAAAGAAGAGACCAAGCTGAAATTTGAACTCGGATCTTCCTGCCTCTTCCATGATACCACCTCCCAGATGACAGGCCCCCCGTTCCCCAACCACATGACCTCTACTACCAGAGCTCCAGAAGCCCACAGCACTGGAATCAAAGCAGACTGAAGTACACAAGCCCAGGGCCAACTCCCCTCTCCCAGCCTGGCCCTTGCTCGCACACAGAAGAGCCTGGGGCCGCCCCACGGCAGTCCTGTCCTAACAATAGTATCATGGATCAGGAACAAAATTTCAAGAAAGCACTCACCTGGTCCAAAGGCTGCCGGTCACCTGGTTTCTTCATGGCACGGTGGCCCTGTCCGTCGTGGGGCACCTTGGGTGCTGCTCTCGGGGCTGGGCCCCTGCTATTAGGGTGGGCCTGGGTGGGTGGTGCGAGGCGAGGGAGAGGAGAGCAAAGGGGGCCCACTGAGCTGTTGCCGAAACCACGAAGCAAAATATTTTCATTCATGAGTTCATCCAGCCTAAACATGCATCTAATCCCTAGGAACTGACAGTTCAAAATGGCTCCCAGGAGGGAAAGAGAGGGAGCGCTCAAAGGGAGAAGGAACCAGGCTTTACCGCTTATCACCCAGTGACCATCAGCAAAGTCAAGGAGCTGCCTGGGCTCACCATCTCCACACCAGCCAGGGACGCCAGTGTCTTAAGGGGCCAAGAGCCCACACAGTTGGCTCTCAGTCTGCCCACTCTCCTCCTTACCTGGGCCCTGGGACAGGAGCAGGGGCCTTTCTGCTTGGCGGCTGGGTGCAGCTTCACTCTCAAGATGGGCCCTAACTTAATGCAGCAGCAGCCCAGGGGGAAGAAGGAGAGGGCCCATATTAGCTCTGATCCAACCTTCTGCCCAAGTGGACCCCCGGTCTCTGCCAGGAAGGGACTTCGGATACCCAGTGACCAGGACAGAGGCAAGGGATCTACAAAGCACTGTTCAGCACCAACCAGGTCCAGGCAATAATCAGCATCCCTAGCTTTCCCTGCAAAGCTGGCTTTGAGTTCGGAGGACGCAGGCTTAGGCTGCTCTGAGCCTCAGGGGCTGGCCCTGGAGCCGTGTCCAGCAGGGTAGCCAGGCTCTCTACCTGGAAGGCAGTTTGGCTAGAATAAGATCTCCCAAAGATGCTTCCTGGGCAAAGAGTGTTTATACAATCCAGAATTTGCGATCTCTTCTGGGACATTAGGTTGCCTTACAGACTTCGGGGCGGCGGGGGGTGGAAAGCAACACGCTTTTGGCCCCTGCTTGACTGATACTTAAAAAAAAAAAAAATATGTGCTATCACAAGCCAGTCCCTTTAGAAACTAATTTTGCATGAAGTGGACATTAGGCATATATTTTCCCATGGGGGTCTCTTCCCCAACTCTGCAGGAACAATCTCTGAATACTTGGGATTCTGGAAGCCTTGCCAGTCCCTTCCTAGCATACGGGCAGCGGCACCTGGTTTTCTGGTGAGAAAACTCAAGCACCCAGACAGGGCATGCCTTTTGTACCTGGAGAGAATCCACAGTCCCATGTCCTGCCCTGCAGGCTGGGGACCCCAGGCTGCAGCTTTTTCCTTGGGTCCTCCCATTTGCCTCATAGAGACAAGGAGAGTCCCAAAGACCAACTGAGCCCCAGCGTCTACGGTCCCCCAGATGCCAGGTGTTTCATCTGCTCTGTGCTAATCCCTTCACCCTGCAAGGTAAAGCCCCACTTTACAGATGAGCAAACTGAACTTTGGAGAGGTGAGGTCGTGTGCCCCAGAACACACAGGTAGTAAATGAGAGTCTGAGGATATGGCCCAGGGCTCCAAATGCTCCATGTGAGCCGAGAGACAAGATCCAGGTAAGCCCAAGACCTGCTTTCTCTTAGAACTCCTACCTGGTGCCATCTGTCCTCAGGCATCCAGAGAAAACCCAGGAAAGACGTCTCCCGCCTCAGGGGCAATACCATGAAAGACAAACACGGCTCTGCAGGTGGTCCTCGCCACCCGCATCCTTCCCCGTCCCAAGCAGCCCGATCTCACCCACTGGCCAGCCGGCCTTGGTCCCACCCCCTGCCCAATACCACTGCCCGCCACCCTTTCAGGAAGAGACCTTCTTAGAACCCACTCAGCAGGAGGCTGACTTACCCAAGAGAAATCATATCCCAGTGGGAACATTTCTAGTACCATACTAGACAACGCCTTCAGCACCAAGAAGGTTGACATTCTGGGACTCTCCCCCAAACGACAAACCCTATCAGAACTTTTACGTTAGCTTTGTGCAGAGCCAGATTTAGTCAGAGGAAAGAACTTTAAATCTGTAAGCACAACCCTGGGTTCTAGTACCAGCTCTGATTGGGACCTCAGGGAAGCCATTC
Source organism: Zalophus californianus (assembly GCF_009762305.2). NCBI lineage: Eukaryota > Metazoa > Chordata > Mammalia > Carnivora > Otariidae > Zalophus > Zalophus californianus. The sequence continues at coordinate 28,487,353 of NC_045599.1, read as the reverse complement.
TGCCCACGTGACGCGCAGTTTGCTCATTTGTGAAATGCAGAGGACGACCCTGTTGGGGCTGCCGGCTCATGATGTTAGGGAAAACACTCTGCCACCACATGGGACAAGGTTGCAGCTGAGATGTAGGCTTCGGTTATGCTGCTGGAACTGGACACCGTACCCTCGGACGAGGGCGGTGGTACACCCAGGGTATACCCAGGGCTCACATGCTTTCCAAAGCGTGCCCCAGAGAGAACCCCGAGGACATGATCCCCCATAGATTCTTACAGTCCTTGTGCTCACTTGCTGACCCAGCTCTGGGATACTGAGCTCCAAGATGGGTACAGAACTCAGGGTTGGAGTAAGGACAGTGCGGGACAGTGGGCATAAAGAGGGCTTTAACCCAATCTGTACAATGATAGGGTCTCGGCTCTGCTCCATTTTAGCTGTGTGACCTTGAGCAAGTTACTTCACCGCTCGGAGATCCAAACTCCTTGTATTTTAAATGAAATAATAGCATCTACCTCACAGGACTCTTGGGAGAACAGGAAACACACAAAGAGCTTAGCACAGAGTGTGGCACATATAAGTGTCCAGTAAGTGACAGCCCCACCAAATTATGTAACCACTTCAGACCTGAACAAGGGTCACAGAAGGGTCTAGATCAGCACTGTTCGACAGAAATAGAATGCAAATCACCTGCATTTTTAATTTTCCAGAAGCCACTTTTTAAAAAGTAAACATAGTCAACAGGTGAGATTAACCTTAATACATTTTCTTTAACCCAATATACCCCAAATATTATCCCTTTAATATGTAACAAATATAAAAAACTATTATTTATTTTACATTTTTAACACTACATCTTTGAACTCCAGTGTGTATTTTATACCTACGGCACCTTTAGTTCAGACTCTAGATTTTCCTCAGAAATACATGACCAGTATTTACATCTCCTAAAATTTATAGTGGTACAAGTAAATTCATATACCCAAGTTGTTCCAAACATACGTCAAAGTTTACCAATAACTTTCAAGTCACTGGGTCTGCTTTTTATAGTTTTCCTTCTCCTTCCTGCTGGCAGGCTGGACTTGAATGAAATTTAAATTAATTAAAACTTCTAAGTATTGAAAATTCTGCTCCTCAGTCCTCCTAGTCACATATTAAGTGTTCAAAAGCCTCACACAGCCAGTGGCTACTGTCTTGGATAGCTCAGGTTTAGGGACCCCAGGAAAATGAGACCCTGAGAAGATCATCTGCTCAGGGGCCCCATCACAGCAGAAACGGGACACTCCTACAGGGCTGGGACAGTAACGGCACCCGAGACAGGCGATGCCCCAAAGGGCTTCGTGTAGACCGTCTACTCCTCTGAACCTCCTGTTCCCCCAGCTCCAGCCCAGAAAACGTCCCCTGAGCCACCCACCATGCCAATTTCACAACTGCCCTGGCCAGGAGAAGTCCCTCAACTCTCTACATGGATGTGCCTTTCTTCACAGCCGAAGACTTGGCTCACAAACAATTCTTGGAACATCAAGGCAAAAATGATGAAGATGTTTATCAACTTGCCCTTTCCTTTGAGACATGAGCCAACATTTGATTGTTTCTATGTGCATGCTGGAAGTATCTTCCTCTGGAGAGTGAGAGAGGAGGACTCAGGACAAGCTAGGTGGGCCAGGCTACCAGCAGGGAACACAAACAATACTATAAAAAAGCAGACCAAAAGACCCAAAAAGAAGAGCCCCTGGGACCATTTAGCGCAGGGGCAAACAGCAGGCCCCACCCTCCGCAGACACCCCAAATCACCGCCCAGAACAGCATGACAATGGCCTGAGTTACTGTGCAAATTTATCTCATGCACTTTGGCCTTCTGAATCACAGAAAAACATTACAAAAGATTTCCATGGAGAACAGAAAAAGGAAGCTGTGAGCCATCTGGATAGCCAGAAGCTGCCTATTCTTTAAAAGTCAAAGCTAGGACTGTCAGGGACACACTGACATGTGTTTTAAAACAAACCACAAAAATAAAAACAAACAACATAAAAGGATATAGCAATCATTTAAATTTGGTTGATAACACTGCTCTTGTGTGCAGTCTGATCTCTAGATATACTCTGTATTTGTCTGATATCTGACTTCCCCAGGGGAAGATAAGCTCCATGTAGACAGGAGTTTATTCTGCTCACTGTTGTATTCCCAGTGCCTGGCACTCAGCACACTGGACGGATGGATGGATGGATGGATTTATTCTAGAAGCCTCCCCCTAAACTCATCACCCTTTGAACACTCAAGAAACATCTGTTTTCCCAGGGGTCACCCCAAGTTTTGCACCGATCACATTTTCCATACAGAGAACATTCTAGACGTTCCGCTCAAAAAAACTACACATTAGTATCACTTACCCACATCAGGTTCCAAACTGTCCCCAGTGTCCTCCCTCTCTCTCCAAGCCATAGGAAGAAGGGGTCAACACAGCAAACACTCCCTGGCTGGGAGCACAAGGTGCGTGGCTCTCAGCAGCAGGCCCCTGCTTCCCCCATACCTGGGCAATCAGACTCTGGACCTAGGGCGAGGACAGAGACAGCCCCAACTCTCCCCTGGGTGCCAGAAGACCCTCCGGTCACAGAACTCCCTCTTTCAGCTCCAAGGAGGCAAGTCAGAGCTTGGTGACTCCACATAATCTGCATGTGGTGGGTCCAGAAAATGGAGCGGCGTGTACGGCAGCTTTTATACCTGTGTTTAATTTCATAAGACACGGAAAATGATCTACCTAAAGGCCAGCTGACTGCAGGACACACATTTCCAGATTAACAGTTCTGCGAGAGATGCTTCCAGCAAGCCAATGACCTTTCTGTGATGTCTATAATTATATCCACATAACATATAAATCTCAATACACTCTTAATATGCAGTTAATACTCTGATAGAAAATATTTACATCTCAACCAAATTCATCCTGCATGGAGTAGGCCTGGTTTACCAAGTTATTAAATCCGCAGCCATCAATCAGTCCCCTCCGCCCTCCCCCCCCCCGCCCCCCCCGCCCCTCCCCCCGCCCCCTCAGGCTACACAGAGAGCTGAGGACTAAAGCAAGCATCCTTCCCACACTCAGCAAAGGCTGAAGCCTTTCTAGCCTGGGAGTTCATTCACCACCAAATGTTTTGCAGGACCTCCTTTGTGGGAAAGCCATCCCTCCTGGCACCCAAGCCACGAGCCCGACAAACCCCATGGACCCTCTACCTGCCCTCCAGCTTTGCCGCGATTTATCATGAGGACCTACAATGGGTCCTAGGCAAGCTGCCAGGGCTACAACCCCGTCAACCAGTCACCTTCTAAAAACAGTTCTGGCGTCCCCTCCCCTGGGAAACCTTCCTGAGCATACCCACCCCTCCCAACTCACAGAGCAGTGAGACCATGGCAGCCAGTCATCCTTGAGATTTCCTTCTCACACCCCACATCCACTCAGCAGCAATTCCTCTTGGCCCTCGCTTCAAAATACATCCACATTCACCCCCTTCTCCCGACCTCCACTGCCACCACACTGGTCTGAGTCTTCACCATCTCCCACCTGGATCACTGTAACTACCTCCGCCCTGATCCCTGCCAGCCTTATTGGGGCTGGGGAAGCCAAAGGACTTTGTCTTAGAGAAATATTTTCAGGGTCCTGGGATCAAGCCCCGCGTCGGTCTCCCAGCTCAGCAGGAAGCCTGCTTCTCCCTCTCCCACTCCCCCGTTTGTGTTCCCTCTCTCGCTGTCTCTCTCACTGTCAAATAAAAAAAACTCTTAAAAAAAAAAAAGAAAAATTTCCCATGCATAAAAATTCTGTAGTATTACAAATGAAACCAGTTATATTGAAATAATTTTTAAAAATTTGTGATAAAATTTGTGATACAGTGATATATGTGCATTAAATCCTAAGATCTTGTGGCTCCTCTCTATTCAAACTGGTGATGAGAAGAACTATTTCAAGATATCTGATATAGTTTTTTTTTTAAGATTTTATTTATTTATCTGACAGAGAGAGACACAGCAGCGAGAGAGGGAACACAAGCAGGGGGAGTGGGAGAGGGAGAAGCAGGCTTCCCGCTGAGCAGGGAGCCCGATGCAGGGCTCGATCGCAGGACCCTGGGATCATGTCCTGGGCTGAAGGCAGCTGCTTGACTGAGCCACCCAGGTGCCCCTGAGATTTTATTTATTTGACAGAGAGTGAGAGGGAACAAAGAAGGGGGAGTGGGAGAGGGAGAAGCAGGCTTCCCGCCGAGCAGGGGGACCGATGCAGGGCTGGATCCCAGGGCCCTGGGATCATGACCTGAGCCGAAGGCAGACGCTTAACGACTGAGCCACCTGGGCGCCCCTCTGATATAGTTTTAATAGGTAATAAAAATGTCTGTCATTTCCACTTTTGATGAAGCCCTCGCTGGCTCTTCGCTTCTGTGGGGGTTTTGCCTATAATCATAATTGAAAGGTGGGCTGAATTTTGGTTAAAGGATCGTAAGAACGCAGAGGTAATTTTCCCCACGCTCAGAGATGCCCTTGGGGGTCCAAGCACAGGAGGGTGAAACCCCAGCTCTTCGTGATGGGCAGCCCCCCTCCTCTCTGCTCTGCCCACTCTCCTCTTGTGTCACCGTTCACTGCAGGCACACGGGTCCCCTGCTGTTCCTCGTCACAGCACATCCTTTCTTACCGTCCTTGCCTCCAGGCAGCCCCTATGGCCTGGTAACGTCTTCACCTCCTTCAAGTCTCTGCACCTCACCTGCTCAGGGGAGGTACCCTGGCCACCGCCAGCACTTCCCACACCTCCAGTCCTGCTCTATTTCCTCCCTCCCCCCCCCCCCCCCCCCCCGTCCCTCCCTCTCTTTCAGTAGCATCTCCTGCCTCCCCACGCGCTACATCATTCAGTCAGTACAGTTACATATTCTCATCCCCTCTCCTCCTTCCTCCCTTCCCACTCCCTCCTGCATCGCTCTCTCTTAGAACACAGACTCCTGGAGGACAGAGGCTTTTATCTCTTTTTTTTTTTTTTTAAGATTTTTTTATTTATTTATTTGACAGAGAGAGAGTGCACAAGCAGGGGGAGCATCAGGCAGAGGGAGAAGCAGGCCCTCTGCTGGAGCAGGGAGTCCGACGCGGGACTCGCTCCCAGGACCCTGGGATCATGACCTGAGCCGAAGGCGGATACTTAACCGACTGAGCCACCCAGGCGTCCCAATTTTGTCTCTTTTGTTCAAGCACACATCCCTAGCTTCTAGCACATGGCCCAGCAGGTAGCGGGAAATGACATTTGGCCGGGTGAGGAATGAATGACTGAAAAACAGCCTCCTCGGAGGTCTCACTGCGACACCCATCAGCATGCTCTCATCCGCCCTTCCTCAGGGCCAGATCGGATCACCCCAGTCCTCTCCTAACACCGGTCGGGAGCCGACTTCACCTCTGGATGGAGGCTGACCTCCTCAGCAGGCTCTCCAAGCCTTGCACACGCCCGCCTCTCCAGGCCCACCTCAACCTTTCATCCCCATCGTCCCGATTTCCCTGTAGCTAGCTCCGGTTTACTGTCATGCATCTGCCTCTGTGAGAGTCCCTCTCTGGTTCAGCTCACCTACAGGTGCCCAGCGTCCAGCTCCAGGCCTGCCGTCCAGCCGGCACCCAGGGACTAGCAGATGGATGCATGAACGGATGAATAAACGAGCACATGGAACAGGAGGAGCAGTGGACCTTGGCTGCCACACAGCCACACTGACACCAGGCACTCACACCGGGTGGGGCCCGTCACCCCGGCTCCCGACTGAGCGTTTCACAGGGGACCCACAGAAGCTGGTTCTCAGTTTGAACAGATAATCCAGCTAATAACAGGATTAGTTCAGGCACATCCCCTAGACCATACGCTTGAAACTTCTACCTGGGCAAATGTTTGGCCAGCCTCCACCAGGATCCCTACCCTTACCAACCACAGTTATTCCCCATAACACAGAGCTCCTCAGCTCTGCCAAGCCACCGTGGGGCTGTCATGGGGGCTCAGAGATGAGCAACCTGTTTCAGAGGGCCCTGGCATCCCCAATGCCCCAAGTCCCCACTGCACAGCCCTGCCAACCTCCACCCCTGTGACAACACCTGCTCTTCCCTGTGCCAAGAAAGGAGATTATTCAGGCACGGCAGAAAAGGAGACCCCGAGAGGGCAAACACCAGTGGCTCTGAACTGACAAGTGATATTTGGTGGCACCCGGGGCAGAAGGCTCCAGGACTGTGCCAAACGCACGTGGGGCCAAGGCGCTACAATGGCATCTCAGGTGGCAGCATCCAGGGGCTGTGTCTGAGAGGAGCCAGCCTGGGCAGGGCAGGCTCCTGCTACCTCGGACACACCCAGTCTCTCCCCTGCTCCCTGAAAATCAGGGACTAGAGGAGAGCCCAACTCCGAAGGGGGCAGCAGCCATGGAGGAGCTACACAAAAGGTTTACAGGAGTGGGGTTAGCCAACGGCCAGACAGCAGAGGGAGCAGAAAAGTTTAAGGCTGGGCCAGGGTCAAGGAGCCGCGTGCACATAAGCAAGTCACAGAAAGACTGATGAAACAGGACTGCCCCACTCCAGACCCTGCTCCCACTGACTAGGGGCTAGCTCTGCCACGGGCCAGACCTCAGACAACTTACCCTATTGGAGCTGTGACGTCAGATCCAGTAGCCACAAGTCACCGGTAGCAAGTTACATTTAAATGAACATTAATTAAAATTAAATACAATGAAACGTTTAGTTCCTCGGTCACACTAGCCACATTTCAAATTCTCTCAAACCACACAGCTAGTACTACCATACTGGACAGCACAAAACAGAACAGTTCCTTCATCACAGGTGAAGTTAATTAATACAACGGATGTGGGGGAAAGAGTCTGGCACAGTGCCTAGTACATGGTAGGTATTCAATACCCTTCACCCTACCCATAACTTCTAGTCACTCCTACGACCTGTCACTGCTCATGCCACCTCCCTGAAGCCCTCTTGGGTAGCAGCTGATCAGTCCACACAGCATGCCTCCCTCAGGGCTGGGAGACGGATCAACCTTCTCTTTTCTCTCCACTGCCACCTCAAAGCTGTGATGCTGCCCTCCCCCCAACCCCATTTTACAGATAGAGAAATGGAAACCCTAAGAAGATAAAAAATTTACTCAGAGTCAGGGTATTGGTTGCTTACAAAATTATTCAAAACGGAAGAAAGAAAGAGTTGCAGACAGGCCTCCAGAAAGACTTCCAGAACCCCACTGAGCCTACCTGCCCATCTGATGGCAGGTGTGGCCCACAGAATAATGACCTCCCAAGGATATCCAGGTCTTAAACCAGAGAACGTGTGAATGAATATTTTACACTTTGTGGCATAGGGGAATTATGGTAGCAGATGTACTTAAGGTTGCAAAGGGGATGGTTTTAAAATAGCAAGATTAGCCTGGATTATCTGAATGGGCCCCGTGAAATCTTAAGGGCCCTTAAATGTAGCAGATAGAGGAAGAAGAGTCCATGTCAGAATGATACGATGTGAGAAAGACACAACCAGCTATTGTTGGCTTTGAAGATGGAAGTGCCCATGAGCCAAGGGATGTGAGCCTCCAGGAGCTGGAAAAGAGGCAAGAAATTGCATTTTGCCCTAGAGCCTCTAGAGGGGAATGAAACCCTGATGACACCTTGACTTTAGCCCACTGGGATCCATTCTAGATTTCTAACCTACTGAACTATAAGACAATAAATTTGTATTGTGATAGTTTCCTATGGTTGCTGTAACAAATTTAAAAATATTTTGGTACCAGAAGTTGGGGAGGGGGGTCCTCTAACAAATACCTATAAAGAGTGGAAATGACTATGGAATTGGGCAGTGGCAGAGCCTGGGAGAATTCTGAGGAACAGGCTAGAAAAAGCCTAGGTTGCCTTGAACAGACTATTAGTAGAAATATGGATGTTAACAGCTCAACTAGTAAGGACTCAGAAGGAGTGAGGAACATGGTAGGGAAAACCTAAGTCACCTTAGAGAATCCTTAAATTGTTGCAAACAGACTGTTGGTATAAACATGGATGTTAAAGGTACTGCCAGTGAAGGCTCAGGAGGAAATGAGGAAATGTTAGTGGAAAATGGAAGAAAGAGGATCCTTGTTACAGAGCAGCAGAAAACTTAGTGGACTTGTGCCCTGCAGTTATATGGAAAGCAGAACTTGCAAGTGATGATCTTGGATATTTACCTGTGCGGAGTTCCAAGGAGTGTGGCCAGGTTTATTCTTGCCACTTACAGTAAAATGCAAAAGGATAGAGATAAACTGAAGGAAGAACTGGTAAATGTGAAGGAACTCAGATTTGATGATTTGGGGAATTCTCAGCCTATCCAGACTGAAAAGACACAATTAAAAGTTTCACTGTCAGGAAAGCATGTTTTACACTAAAAACTGAAGGCATGGCTGGACCATCTTTTTTTAGTACCTCAGAAAGATCAAAAGGTCAGAGCATTCAGTCACACAAAAGGCTCTTTGAAAAGATTAAGTGTGTGACTCATAGGTCCCCTCAGCATCTCAGCAGAAGGCAAGAGAGAGATGAGATTATCTCTCATCTTGAAAATGTTGAACCAGCAGAAATGCTGCCAGTTTGCACTGAAAGGGACAGAGGGGGACAAAAATGCAAGAAAGGTGTATGACCCTCAAAATTCTTAGAAGGCAAGAAGCAGGTCGATAAAACCCCTCCACTGTAAACCATGCTACCCTAAATGAAAAAGGAAGGATGACTCAGAGGGTGGAGCCTTGAACCCAAAGGAGAGCCAAGAATCACAGAAGAGGCTTTAAAGCCAAATGGAGTTTGCCCCGCTGGATTTCAAAATTGCTTTGGACCAGTAACTTTTTTTTCCTTTTCCTTGTGTCTCCTTTTGAACAGAAATTTCTTTAGCTGTTATCCTATGCCTTTGTATTTTCAGAGCAGAAAACTTACCTAATTCTACAGGCCCATAGGTGAAATGGAATTGTGCTTCAGGATGGATTGTACCCAGAGCCTCACTCACAGTTGATTCAGGGAGAATTAAGAAGCTGCCATTGGAAATGACTTCGAGAATGAACTGTCATGGGGCACTTGGGTGGCTCAGTCAGTTGAGCATCCAATGCTTGATTTTGGCTCAGGACATGATCTCAGTCATGTGGTCGAGCCCCGCATCAGGCTCCACGCTGGGCTCTCTCTCCCTCTTCTTCTGTCCCTGACCCTGCCGCCCATGTACTCTGAATCTTTCATACATTTAAAAAAAAATGCACTTCCATAACTGCAATCCAGCAATATAAGAGTGCTGCCACTGCCACAATTAGCTCCTAACACCCACAAAACTAGTGACCAGACACTAGAACTCAACATGGAAAAGTCAACAGCATCATGGCCATGCTTGCTGTTACCGGGCTTGTTGCCAAGCCAACAAGAAGAGCGTCTCCACCTCATTTATGCCTTCCAAATCTTGCACAAACACATCTAACTGATAGGATCTACTGCATCTACTTACAACTAGACTTTAGCTATAAGGGAAATGAGACACAGTTTTTGCCTTCTCAACATTTGTATACAGGTTCACCAGAAGGAAGTTGGAGTGGATACCTAGTGCCAATCCACTTCACCAACCAGTCACCCATTATGCTAAGTATCATTTCATTTAATCCTCAAGGCAATCCAACAAAAGAGACACAAACGTTATTCCCAATTTATAGATGAGAAAATTGAGACTCGGAATAGTTAAGAGGACCATACAGTTAGGAAGGAACAGAGATAAAACTCAAGAGTCTCTGAATTTAAAGCTCATGTTCTTGGGGCGCCTGGGTGGCACAGTTGGTTAAGTGTCTGACTCTTGGTTTCAGCTCACGTCGTGATCTCAGCGTGGTGGGATGGAGCCCTATGTGGGGCGCCACACTCAGCCTGGAGTCTGCTTGAGATTCTCTCTCTCTCTCCGCCCTTCCTACTCGCTCTCTTGCTCACTCGCTCTCCTCTCTCTAATAAATAAAATAAAATAAAAAGTAAAGCTGATGTTCTCAATCACTGAATCCATATTAGAGTCACAATAGTCCTCAGGGGATCCAAAATACATGGTAAATGATAACTGACTTACATGTTCAAAGTAGTGTCAAAAAGTTACACAAAAAACAAACCCGGTAGACCAAGTGAAGCAAGAAGAGGTCATCACAATCCTACTGGGTACTGCTCTGAGTACTGAGGATGTTAGTCAAATAAAGTTATAAGTACAGCCATTGTGAGAACTGGTAAGGGAAGAGGCTTATTGTACCAGTAGAGGATATAAGGGGGGGACTCAGACCTATGCTGAAAATCAAAGAAGGCTGCCTTGGGAAGATTATGATTATACCAAGGGACTTCTGCCCTCCTAAGAGAAGTTCATTTGAACTGACCTCCCAGAGTGGACACCTTAAAAACCTTTAATGAATTATTTTTAATCCTCTGAAAAGAATCAAAAAGCTAATAAGATAGTGAAGAATTACCAGGCCAAATTCTATGAGAAGGCAAGGACACAGAAAGACAAGACAAGCATTCAAAGCTACTTTTGCCCTGAGGTCATTTTCTGATCCAGGAGAAACGTTGGCCAAGTTGAACTGTAGCTGTGGTGACTTCTTAGGATGAAATTCACCAAAGTCAAAACCCAAGTCCCACCTAAGGTGGGGAGTTTAACTCCCCACGCACAGTGAGCTGAGCCTCTAACAGACTTCACTTCGAGACTGAGGAGGAACCAGAAACAAACAGGCCCTCTTGTGGGCCGGTGGCTCATGTTCAAATAACCTGAGAGCTCAAGACCTGTCTTGAGTGGGCACTAACTGGTAGTGCCACCACAGCCCAGCAGAAGCAAACAAAAATCTTCTGAAACAATGGTTCCTAAAATAAATTTTCAAATTTAATGATCAGCACAAAGTCAAAAATAACCAGGCACACAAGGAACTAAGACACCATGAAACAAACTGAAACAAACTTACAAACATTTCAGACAACAGAATCCTTCCACAATCTATAAAAACAATGTGATTACCATACATAAAAAAAAGTAAAAAACAAGATGGAAAAGATCGACAGGGATAAGTGCTCAAAGAACTGAAGGATTGACAGAAGTTAACTAGGTGGAAAGGGCGACAGAGATGGGATGTAAGAGGAAAGGCATTCCCAGCAGAAGAGCCAAGAGGCTCCACACTCTATCCCACAAGGCTGCTGTATGTTAGACACCGTGGTAAGAGGCCAGCATGGCTAGAGGGCAGAAATCAGGGGACAAGGCATGGGACAATGTGAAAGAACCAAGGTGAGTAGAGGCTAGACTCTGATACGCATTTTGGTCTCCGTCCTAGGAACTACTTAAAGTTACCATTGAAGGATTTTAAATAGAAGTTGGAATGAATAAACTTGGGTTTTGGAGGATCATTCTAGTCTTCGGCTCAGCTCTGAAGGACAGATCCTTTCTCCCTTGGCTCTCTGGGAATTCATACCCCAATCCTAAGAGCCACACTGAGTTAATATTACTGCCCTCACTGAGTATGTGAGAGAAGCAGTAGCCCACGTTGAGGGACCTGTTGAGTAACTTAAGTCTCTTTGGGCTCATTTCATCTGAGAACACAACTCAGAAGAAAAGTAGGTGGGGCAGTCCCTTTTGACGGGCAACTAGAGGGTCCTACTGCCTGAGGCCTTCTCGGCCTCAGTGTCTCCATTTGTAGAAACTCCCAGCACCATGGCCTCGGCAGTTTGAGCTCCCAGCTGACTTGATTCATGCGTCCTCAGCAGGCAAGGCAATGAGTACGTGTGTATATGCACATGTATGTCTGTGCAGGAGAAGGGGTGGGGCAAGAAAAAGAAGAAGGGCCAAGATTTTCATCCTCAATGTTGAACTGAGTTCCCAAGTACAGTGTGGCTGAGGTCTCAGGGGAGCATTTGCAACCCCTGCTATATATTTTGTGGGAGGACAAATATACCTCCAGAGCACCTCATGAAGCTCCTCTTTCCTCATGCCAGGTGGGAGATGCTGTGGATACATCACCCACCCAGGGCCCAGCCACTCCCACCCATATAGCATTCATCACCCCCAGCCTGCCAGGTCTTTGCTCTTGCATGCCACCAGCCCACCCCTCACCCCACCACAGGCTCTCAGAGGATCATGGACAGGTCGTGACCCCATCAGGGACCAATGCCCAGCCCTGTTCCCTGCTCTGAGCATGCCAAGAGAGTCCCCGGGGGACAGCGCGCAGACCACCGTCAGCCCAGGCACCCCTGGCAATGGTGGGGCCTTTGAGGGAAAAGTTCGTTTCATCAATCAGCCCATTGTTGGCCTGCCAAGCGCAGGCTCGTCCTCCCCCGGTGTGTCACTGGGTGCTGTTGACACAGATGTCAACTGTCAAGGGTGCCCTCCACCCTCCACCTCCCTCCTGGGACATCCTGCAGGCCCGGCACATGGGCCTCTGTCGCAATGCTCCCCACTGGCCCCTTGCAAGAACCAAGATTGCCACACCTTAGGAATTGCCAAAACTTGACTGGATACTTCATCATGTGGATTGGCCATGGAGGCTGTAGCTGACACGGACAGGTATGGCAGATACTTGACTGTTTGCCAGATGACAAATCCCAACTGAGTGAAACCTGCAGACTTCACAGTATCTATGGTGCGTGCTTCCTCCTGCCCTCCCAACACAAGAGGCTGGCGGTGGCCTCCTGGGGCTCATTTCCAGCATGGAAAAAAGGGGCCACATCTCCCTAATCTGCACGTACATGGCCCCTACCAGCAGGCTAAAACCACACCGGCTGAGCTGCCCCCACCCCCTCTGGACCTGCCCCAAGCTTGTTCCCAGGAAAGCCTGGGAATAACAGGCACAATGTGAATCTGTGCAGTGGGCCCTGATAGGCCCCATCCCTACCCCTGTCCTTCACTAGTTCCAGTGGACCTAGGATAAGGGGAAACTATACCACGACAGTCCACAGGTGAAAAGGACTGTACAATTGCCAGAACACAGTAAAGATGCCTGACATTCACTTCATGCTGGGTCCCAAGGAAACCGGTTAGAACTCAAAGAAAATATATGATCCACGGGATATTTCACTCCATAGGCCACGGTGATTCTGCTTAACTGTCATGTTTGTGGTCTCCAAAAATGTCCACAAACCCTGGCCAAGGAAATGGGAAAGATATATAAAGAAGGAAACATTTAGGATCTATTCCTATTGAGCTCTCGGTCTAGATGGGGAAAGCACACGTGTGCACATACACACACACACACACACACACAGATTGTAGTACAAGGTAGAGCGTATGCCCAGGGAATGGGTCAATGGGAATCCTAAGGAAGGAAAAGTACTGTATCCTGGAATGGACAAGGCAGGGAGGCTTCGTGGTGAAGCTGGGTTTGCTCCAGCTTAGCCAGGTGGAATCTAGAAAGAGCAAAGGCTTAATAAAGTGTAAATAGAGAAGGAGCATAGTGCTGTGTGAGGACATTCAGCCTGGAACCACAGACTGGTGGCAACCTCCTGGTGTAAGCCACCCTCATCACAGTTGTTCAAGCAAGGATACTACAAGCTGCAGGGAAAGGGACTCCTCCAAGAGCAAGCAGCCAAGCAGGGACTGGTGCCCAAGGCTCGGCTCCAAAACCAGTGTCCCAGCCACCACCAAAGGATGCTACACCAATATGCCCTGGCTTCTTTCTTATGACATGCTATTCTGCAGAGCCAGTGATTCCTTCCCAAGACCGGGCAGGATTTCATCCCTGGAGCCCAATCCCACAGAGCTGTAGCAAGATGTTGAGGAGAGGGTGAAGAGCCAAATCGGTGTCCTGCCTAGCCCAGGCCAGAAGAGGATGACAGGAGGGGGGTTTGGGTCTTCTAATTTTGAAACATCTATAAGATAACTCTTTTGAAATCTCGTTCAATTTTGAAGTTTCCTCCAGATAAAACCCACATCTGCTTTGGATGAGTTGACACCTTGAGCACTGGCCTAGGGTGTGGTAATCAGTCTGCCCTGTCCTCATGATCTTGGGGGCAGGCTCCGTGAGCCCTATCCCACGGTCTGTCACAGGATGGGAACTGGCACACTGTGGAGCTCTGCACCGGGAAAATGCCGCCGGCGGGAGGCAGCACCCATGGGTTCAGGGACAAGGCTGCTCGAGCCCCAGATTTCCAGTACCCAGCAGTGTCTGGCACACAGTACTATCTGATGCATATGTGTTGCTCTTGAAGTCCTGATGTTGTAATTCTCAAAGACAGTCAAGTGCCCAGTACCTCAGTTTACCTATCAGATGAGGTCAGCCCATGGTTTCCTCCCTCTGATAAGCACTACCAGTTGAACAAAACTGTTGCTAGGGAAGACCAGTAAACTCTACAGAGCACACAGCTTTGGCCCATGACCTGGATCTACACACATAAAATAAGTCAACGAGGGGCCCAGGGTGCAGAGAAGCGTAGGTGGCTCTCTTTTGCACTGCAAGGGGCAGATGCCCTGAAAACTCCCAGAGCAGACCACAGAAGAGCATATAAACAGCTGTATGGAAAGCTCTAGAGCTGAGGCCAATGACCCTTTGACCTAGAAAGTACTTCAGAGGGCACATTCCCACAGCCCCATCAAACCCTGAATACGAGGCTGACACCAACAATGGCGCCCATGGGGGAAAAAAAAGCAGCTGTGTTCTGCTATGCAGTTGCAGTGAAGAACACTCAGGAAGACTTGTTTTCCAAGTCAGGATTTCTTTTCTGGGATAGAGAAATGAAAGATGATCATGGACAAGGGTGACACCTTTTAGGACTGGGGTAAATTATTTGGATGTAGTTCTGGCAGGTCCCACCATAAGATGCTTCCATGGACATGACTTGTCTATTTTCCACCTGATGAAAACCTGGCCATTTTCATACCGCAGCAGCTCTCCTGGTTGTACGTACAAGTCATGATTCCAGCTCCATGTACACTGAGAGGCTCAGTCATGTTTCAGAAACACCTGCAAGCAATGTTCCCTTGCTCCACAGCATCTCTTGCGCCTACTAAGCCGCAAGCATGGAACCAGAGGCGCTCCCGGTGCACTGGGGACAGGCAGAGGCCCCTCCCCTGGATATGGAGCAAAGGGAAGTTCAGATGTCATCCTTCTCAAAAGTCTCTCAGGCTGTGCACACCTCCAGGGCTCTGGCCCTGCCCTCCATCAGAGCCATGACTCCCTCTGAAGCCAACCTGAGGAAGACTTGCCAAGACCTCTGAGCATGGTCAGGAGACCACAGACTCTGATGCTGAGCCAGCCATGCCCGCAGCTTCAACTCCCCGCCTGTAAAATGGGGATAAAGGAGTATCTCCAAGAGCCAGTGAGAGGAGGGCCCTTTGCTCTAATAGCAAGGGCGATGACTTTGATCCTAACTGTTTGGTTCCTCCTGCAGAAGAAGGGTGAGGAAGCGAGATCAAGGGTCCTCTCCTTAGGAAAGATTCTCAAATCTGCCCTCGTGTCCTGCCAGTGCCCAGCTGCTCTAAACAGGTCTCCAGGCCAGGCTAGGTTAACAGTGTAGGTCCACCCCTCCACTCCCCAGAGCTATGAGCTAGTCATCCCTCCTGCCCCAGGTGGAGGCAGGGGAAGGACACCTCAACACCCCAATTAATCCTGCTCGACCTCAGTGCAAGCGAAGAGCTGGGGGGGGGAAGAGGCAGGTCTCCACCATGACTCACCTACAAACGAGGTCACTACCCATGAGCCTAGGCCTGGCGTGACCTGGACGTGACCCTGAAAGAGAAGGAAGGCCCTCTCTCCACCCTAAAATCTCTTTCCCAACACTCCTCATGGCTTTGACTCTCACTACGACAGTGCATTTCTTCAGATGCTGGAGACTCTGTAAAGCTCCGGAGTTCCCTTTTAATAACCAACATTTTTAACACACAGGCCAGTCATGGTTTTAAGCGCTCTGCACAGATTAACTGATTTAATCCTGACCACAATCTATGACTTAGGGATTCTTATGCCTGTTTTACCAATGAGGAAAGCAGACTTAGATTAAGAAACATGCCCAAAGGTCACAACAGCTGGTGAGGGGCAGATCCAGGAACTGAATCCAGGCAGCCTGATCCTACAGCCCCTCATTTCCCATCTCCACACCTTCACACAGAAGGGACCCAGGCTAGGAAAGTGGTTTATAAACCATTTGCCAAAGAACCCTAGACTCGTATGGTGGCACCTTGGGAGCTACCAAAGGAGGCAGAAAGAGAAGAGGGACATAAGTCTCTGGTTCCCTCCCCCATCTTAACCAAAGCAGCTTTTTTAAGGCCGACTCTCGACTACAAAGAGACAGCCCAAAGGATTGGAAGGAGAAGCTGGAAGACCAGAATCCAGCTGAAAGCTATCGAACTTGGGGCCTTGGAAACCGAGGGTCCCTTCTTTCTTCCCTAACACTCTTGGGCCTAGAAAAAACATGATCACAGGTCCAGAATGTAAATGGTACCAGCAGATGGCTTGGGAATTCAAAACACACAAGCACATTTTGTCTCTGTTTGTCCTCAGCAATGCACCCAGATGGGGTGATCTGTGAGTGGTCTTTGGCCCCTGGTCAGCCACACCCTCATAGTGGGCATCCTGGAACATCTCCCTGGGAGCCAGGACCCAGGATCAAGTCTAGACTCTGTCTCAGTGGCTGTGTGGCCTGCGGCAGTCGGCCAGTGCCCTGTGCTGCAAGTGCACAGTCTATAAGGGAACTGTTAACAGAGGCTGGAGATGTTGTGCAGGCCCCAGCCCGCTCAGCCTTAGGAAAGAGCTCAGGTACATCTTCTCCCCTGAGGCTAGCAAGCTCCTAAAGAGGAAGGCCGGGGCAGGGCGGGAAAGGGGGGTGGTCTTGCTCATCTCTGAGTCCCTTGGAAGGAGCACAAGTCCTCATGCACAGCATCCGCTGGGCAAGTGTATGTGGCTGGGCTAAAGACAGCCACCTGTAGAAGCCAGCCCTGGGAAGGAGCCAGACAGGGCTTGGCGCCAGGTGGGCCTGGACCAGGCCCTTGAGATCCGCTTCCAAGTGCAACAGATGGGGGACATCCTCAGCCCCTGCTTCCTGTCCATCCTCACCAGCAACTGCTTCCACCCCCAAGAGGACCCTCGACTGTAAATGAGCCTGGGTGGACAGAGGGTCATGGCTACGGTGGAGCCTGAATCTCTTCTCCCTCCCATGGAGACAAGGCAGGACTTCTGAAGGCCTAGGGAGAGCAGGGCAAGACCACCTTCTCCCTTCCCAGGCCGCTGTGGGGAGCACAGAGGCTCCTGGGGCAGCACAGACAAAAATCCCTGCTCCCAACTGTGTTTCATCTCTTCTCCCTCTCCTGCTCCCCCTACACCTCCTGGAGCCTCCACAGACCACTCAGCCAGGAACTCTTGACCAAGAGCCAAGTTCCTTCCCGCTTTCCCACCTCAAACCACCCACCCCAGGTAGGAGGCATCAAAACCTGGAGGGAGCAGGTAACATCTAGGGCTAGACGGTGACTGCACAGGGCAAAGATGGGGCACAGCCAGCTCAATGGCCCCAACACACTGTTCCCAAAACACTTGGTGTGACTCGGTCACTTCCTGGAGGGCTGAGGGTCTCCCACCCTCCACCTCAGGCCCCTCCGATGAGCAACACCCTGGCCTGGGGGGGCGTTCGTCGTGCGCTGTGGCAAGGAAGCTGTGTCGCACAAGATCCAGGGCACGCTTGGGTTTGAAATAGAGGACTGCGGCCTTGGAAGACCCACCCCCCAGGGAAGGGGAGCCCTGTCACCCCAACCACTACTCCGATCCCCTCGCCGAGATCACCTCAATCTCATCTGACCAATTAGCGTAGGAAGCAGCTCAGAGAGACCGAGGGTCTCAGGTCAGCCCCCATCTCCAGAGAGAAGCAGGCACAGTCAGGGGGTAGGAGAGCCCAAGACACCTGGGACACCAGCCGTTGCTACCCCCAGGGTGAGCCTTGCCCCCATGCTCCCCCACACCTGCCGCACCCTCAAAGCAACCTCACCTTCCCCCTCCAATGATGCCCAGGTAAAGATGCTCAAGACACACCCCTCCTGTCCGCATGAAGGAGCCCACTCTCCCAACTTAATCTGCCTCCCCATAACAAGGGCTCAAACAAGCCCCCCTCCCCACAATGGGTACCTTTCTCTAATCCCACACTGGCAATTACTCCCAATTACACGATGTGACAAGGCTCTTGGGCCAGAGCACTTAACTCAGGTCCTACATTATGCAACGTTTTTAATCCTCTTACTTAAGGTGGAAAACCGATATGGCACTCTGAGTTCATGTGAATGGCTGGAAAAATAATTCTAAGAAATAAAAACATCGCCAACATATCACCTTACAGACTCCCCGAAAGGATTAAAAGGATGCGTAGTCTGAATTTTCAAATGCCCTCTGCTGTACTCTTCTGGAGTCTTTTCGAGGCAAAGGCTCCTCAGAGAGGGACCAAGTGGGGATTCCCTGAACAAGACAGCCATTTCTCTGTTGCTTTGGTGACTTCCATCAGCTAGAACCCCAAGGATCCCAAG
Organism: Zalophus californianus; assembly: GCF_009762305.2. Classification (NCBI taxonomy): domain Eukaryota; kingdom Metazoa; phylum Chordata; class Mammalia; order Carnivora; family Otariidae; genus Zalophus; species Zalophus californianus. Next base: position 28,468,891 of record NC_045599.1, on the reverse strand, counting down.
ATGTTAGTGGACTGCCCGAGCCACTGCTCCCCCAGAGCACGCACGGTGCAAAGGCCAGGGCTCCCCCATCCACGCCAAACCATCCAGAGCCAAAGCCACATCCCTCTTTCATCCGTAAGACAGGTCCCACCTTACAAGGTTGAAAAGGATCCTCCACCACCCCTACAGACACGCCCACAGGCCCTAAAGCCACAGAGATAATCCCCACGAGGACAGAGATTCCTAGAGCAGCTCAGGCCTTGACGAGGTAGGGAGGACCTTGTATCCCCCATCAAAATGTTCTTAGCCCACAGTGGGCTCCCCGTTTTCTCCATGATGAACTCAGCTACCCATCCTTGCCAGCTTGCCATACCACAGTGAACTCATCTAAGACACTCCAGATGCCACCCAGCAATAAGGGGGCAGGTGGGCAAGCAACAGGCCCTGCCTTCTGATACCCATACCCCAGGCCCAGGGCCTGGCCTTTGGATGGGAGGGAACAGTCGGACACTTGCAGGTACAATTACAGTGGCTGGGCCCATTAAACCTTGGGAATAAAGAGCTGGCCGGGTAATTACCCCTAATCCCCTTCGAGCCTTTGTCTGCTAGCGGGGCGGCTGTAAGCCTAATGGTGTGAGATAAGCAGCCAGACTCCCCAGCCCTCCCCAGAATGGCCTCAGGCTAGTCTAGGGTGGGGGCATTTAGCTCAAGCCCACCAGGATGCCATTCCTAAAAGGCTCCTTTGACAAGACCCTCCACAAAGAGGCAGATCCCCAGGGCCCCCACAGGACAATGAGGCCCCTGGGGCTACAAGATGGTGGCAGCTGGGGCAGCAGAAGAGGAGGGGAAAGACTGCAGATCCTGGAAGGAACTACTGTTTGGCCAGGAGGTTTGCGCAAGGAAGACCCAACCAACTGTTGGCCACCGGGATCCTATATGCAATTCCATGACCACATTCTGGTCATGCTCAAACAGAATTCCTGCACACAAGAAACTGAGCGCAGGACGCAGCTACTGATGCAGAGTGATTCACCAGTAAAGTGTCTAGCCCTCAAAACTGATGAATGAATGACGGTTAACAAAGGACACAGAAGCATCCACGCATGTGGGCCAGCCCCTCTGCTTTTTACAACAACCCTAAGAAGTGGAGGGGGCACCTATGACCTAGACAGATAGCATGCCCTTTTGTCCTCTGGAACCCATGACCCCACTGGGCACAGGCGTCCTGAGGGGCAGGGTCGCAGAAAGGGAAGCCCCCAGGGTACACCTCACCAAAAGTCAGGTCCTCCCTGTGCACATTCTCCTTTTCCTGAAGACACAGCCCTCCGCCCCCGCCACCCCACCCCAGCCTGTTACTCTCTCTTTTATAAAAACATGTGTCGTTGCCCATTTAAAGAGGGGAGTTCCTGGGGATTGTTGCCAAATTTCCCTATTTCTCTATATAAGTCAGAAATTGCAAGTTTTCGTTAGAACACCCCAACTTTTAAATATCAGCGACAAATTTTAGTAATTTAAAACACAGGATGAACCAAACACACACATCCGCAGGCACACACATATCCCATTTGCAAGCTCGGCCATCCTGGATTTGCCTGCTTCTGAGCCCCTCTAGTCCACGTCACATCAAGCTCTGAGAGCAAGAGCCGCATCACCTTCATCTCTAGAGCCCTGGCACCGAGCACAGGGCCTGGCACATACCACATATCCATTAACTACTGGATAAATGACTGAAAGAATTAACAGCAAAGAAACGGAGGGCAGGAAGCTTAAGTCACCTATTCAAGGTGTCCCAACTGGTAAGGGCAAAGCAAAGATGGGCAGCCCATCCCAGGCTCCTGGCTAACTGTACCTGCCATGGGTACCTGCTGCTTCCCTCAGTCCCAGTCAACATTAATTAACAAAAACAACACTTCCTTCCTTCTGTAATTATTCTCTACCTCTGAAGTTTAAATTCCACTGTTTCAAGTTAAATTCTGTAAAGCATTCCCCCAGCCTACCCGACGGATGATAGCTGGGCTGCAGACCCCTTCCGAGCATGAGAATTGGGGATGCCAAATCCATGGGCTGGGTGCAAAGGTGTCCAGAACTCAGCAGTCCACAACGCAAGAAGAACGGTTCCTCATGAGAAGCCCCTCTCAGAACCTAGAGGGCCTCTCGTGTCCAGTCTTCTGAATTCTGTAACCACCAGTAGCAAATGTAAATGGAGTCCTTAAGCAACAGATTCCTGACCTGGAGCTCCTGCCCCCAGAGGCCAAATATCCAGCTCTACATGGCAATCAGCCCATGAGGCCAAAGCACAAAGAGCCAGATTTCCAGGTGAACAGAGCAGCTGGAATACTGCCTGTATTTGTCTACTGGCACATAACATTACCAAGCCGCAAAAAAAAAAAAAAAAAAAAAAAAAAGGTGTCTGCTGGAACTGCAATCTCATTTCAAGGCTCAAACAGGGAAGGACTGAGCTCTCCCCGTCTTATGTGGTTGTTGGCATCATTCAGTTACTTGAAGCCTGCGAAAATGGGGGTTTCTTGCTGGCTTTCAGCCAGAAGCCATTCTCAGTTCCTAGCTGGTTGTTGGCTGGAGACTGCCCTCAGGTCCTTGCCATGTGGGCCTCCCGCACAGCTTCATCAAAGGGAGAGAAGGGAGAGAGCCTTCTAGCAAAGCTGACGTTCACAAGCTCATGTAAGGTATCATGGAAACAATATCCCATCACCTCTGTGACACCGATGTCACAGGTCCCGATCACATTCAAGACAGGAGTGAATTACAAACGGGCATGAGTACCAGGAGGAAAGGATAACTGGGGGTCAACCTATAGTGTCCCCCACAATGCCTCACACAAAGAATTTTTTATTTGCATAAATTAGAATGATCTATTGCACAAATCCAAAATGACCAAGAGAAAGGCAAAGAAAGAAAACAATAGTAGGTGACAGATGTCAACACTGTTTTGGAAGCCAGCAAGTGAGTGGATGAGAGATGCGGACTTGGGCCCCAGCACTCGGCAGTCTGCTAAGCCTGCACTGGACCAGCCTTCAAGCAGCAAGCTGCTGTGTTTCAGAAGCCCAGAAGTTCAAGCGGATTAGAGGTAATGGTGCCTCTGAAAGCAGAGATGCCCCTGGAGTGGAAAACAGACAGACTGAATAGAGTCTTCAGAAGGAGCAGGTAAGACCTCCACCCCTAGATGCTTTCCCTAATCCTCATCATCCACACTATTATTTCTCTCCCAAACTTTCAGAAGACAGTAGGTCTACCCTCTAGATTCAGGGACAACAAAGCAAAACTTGGAAGTGGTAGGGTGCCACTCTTTAAAAACTGATACACTGAACAGCAAAATCCATCGTCCCCTTTCCCCTTTTGGCTCCCAGAATTACATGTGCCATGCTGGAACATTCCTCCCTGAAACTAACCAGCCCCTGAAAACACTCCTCAAGATACTCCTCAAGATTATTTGAGGGTCCCCAGCTGGATCCTATCCAATCACACTACGGAGAAGAACATTTGTCAACAAGTCCCACCCAATTCAGAGGACTTCCAACCAGCATGTTGGTGCCTTCCCTTAAGTATAAACCAAGAATCACCAGACATTGATAAGGTCCTCCAACACACGCACAAAACAGGACTACAACCAAGAGGAAACGAAAGTAATCCAAAGACACACTCTAGAGAAGGAAAACTCCAGACAAAACTATAATTAATACCTTCAGCAAAATAAGACAACATAAAGAATATATAAAATAGGAATTAAAAACTACAAAGAACAAAGAACAGAAAAGAGCTCTAAGAAAGCAAAAAACTGGAAAGCAAGAGTAAAAACTTCAGTAGAAGTTTGTAAGAAAGTTGAAAACATAGTCTAGGATAGCAGTTCCAAAAGTGTGGTCCTCGAACACCAAAGGGCTCCTGAAACCCTTTCGGAAGGTCCGTGAAACCAGAATTGTTTTTATAATAACACTAAGCCATTATTGGCCTTTTCCATGGTGTTGACATTTACGCTGATGGTTCGAGAGCAACTGCGGGCACCACTCCCGATATCATAGCAAAAATCAAGGCCATGGCAGCCAAGTGCACTAGGAGTCACTCGGGTCCTCACCACGATGCACCCACAGTGAAAATAAAGGTCGAGAAATCTTTTCTCGAAAATGAAGAAAGTCAGCCTTGCAGTGCAAGGAAAACAACTGTTCACATTTGTGACTAACCAACAAAATTTGAGCTCTCAAGCAAAATTAGAATTTTAGCTCATTTATCTACTGTCCCAAGCCTGAGAACATACTTTTGTATTCAGAGTGGTAGTGATATTTACCTATCTAATTGTTTGATATAAAGAAACGTATCAACACTGAACAGATTTGTGTGACCCAGTGAACCAATATTTGCCATAAGATCAAGCAATGATGTTACAAAATCAGGCAGAGGTAAAATCCGCTCAAAGCGCAAGAGAGACCAATAGCTTTTAATCTAACAGAGAACAAAAAGTTCACTGATCAAGTTTCAGATTCCACACTGAAACTAATCATTAAGACTTTACCATTGTAGAGTTCTGGTATAACATCAAAGCAGAGAACCCACGACGGTATAAAAGGGCAGTAAAAGTACTCTTCCTTTTTCCAAGTACACATCTGAAGCAAACTAGACTTTCTTCATGGACTTCAATCAAGACAGTGTACCACAAGAGATCCACATGCAGAAAGAGGTGACAAGATAGCTGTCCCTATGAAGCCGCACCTTACACAGAGTGGCAAAAATATAAAACACTGTCACATTTTTTCACTAAATTTTTGCTTTGAAAAAATATATTTATACTTTGGTAAGTTATGTTCTGTGTGTTCACATGGGGTGGATTATTTTTCATGACTTACTCTTTAAATCTCTGTTGTAATTTCTAATATGGTGAGTAGCAACAGGTATAACCTACATCACCAAAGGCTCTTTGGGATTCTCAGTGATCTTTAAGCGCGTGAACTGATCCAGAGGCTAGGAAGGGACCTGAGACCAAAAGGTTTGAGGACCGCTGCACTAGAAAGAAGAGCAACAAAAAAGATGGAAATTAGGAGAAAAGGTTAATTAGAGAATCAGTTCAGGAAGCTCAAACCGTGCCCCCCCCCCAAAAAAAAGGAATTCCAGAAAGGAAAAAATGAATGGAGGGTGGAAATTTTTATCAAATTCATAATGTAAGGCAAATCCCTGGAGTTGAATAGAAGTATCCACCAAGTGCCAAAAACAATGCATTTTTTTTAAATCATATTAAGCAACGGAAATGTGACACTTCAGTACCCTTGTGATAAAGAGACGATCCTCAAAGCTTCTGGGGGTGGGGGGAGGTGGGCAAAAGTGAGGGGGGATGTGGAAATGGCCACATTCTGAGGACTGGGACATAAAACAGCACCTGACCTGTCAGATAATGGGCAAGTTTCTAAGGGAAAAGTGATTTTTTCCAAGTTTCCAGGGGAAAGAAATTTCAACCTAGGCTTTGCAGTTTGGTCCAAATATTAATTGAGTATAAAAGTCAAACAAAGATATTTTCATTCATGCAGTATGTCAAAATTTTTGCATCCCATCTACCCTTTCTTGGGAAGGTACTGGAAGGTATGCTTCTTAAAGGTGAGACTAAACACAGAGAGAGCGAGGCATGGAGCTCCGGAGGGAGGTGATCCAGCAGGACAATGCTGAAGGGGGTACTCAGTGTAGAGGCAGCGCCCAGGGAGCCAAGCATCCAGACTGGCTGGCAGGGGAGGGGGGAGGGGAAGAAACAGAACAAATATTACCTGAAACCTTTGAACATGTCCAGGAAATATTTCCGGTTTAGTCAGAGAACTGGAGGATAAATTGTAATAGAAAACCGAGCCAATTGAAAAGCAAGTTGGTTGCTATGTACCTAATTCCAGGGAAAACAAAAAGTCTATTAGAAAAAAAGTGATCGCAGGACATCACATGGATGGTGACTGACATCACCGCGGGTGTTGACACACTTAGAACCCAGGTGCTGCCGTGCTCGGGCAAGGCTGGCAAAGACTGGGGAAGTGTATCTGTTTCAGCTGCAAGAGAAGTGGGGCGCCTGGGTGGTTCAGTCGGTTAAGCGTCTGCCTTCAGCTCAGGTCATGATCCCAGGGTCCTGGGATGGAGCCCAGCATTCGGGCTCCCTGCTCAGCGGGGAGCCTGCTTCTCCCTCTGCTCCTCCCCCCACTCCCCTGCACTGTGCTCTCTCTCGCTTGCGCTCTCTCAAATAAATAAAAATCTTAAAAATTAAATAAATGATAACAGAAGTGATCTAGGAAAACTGAATCCCCCATCTCTTGTAATCAAAATTCAAAAAAATAATAACTAAAACTGAAAGATCAAGAAAGACGTGGTGTAAACATATCACCTAGAAATATGGTAAATACCAATACAAACAAAGAGTGAAAACCATTTATCCCTAGGAAGCGGAAACCACGGGTGGGAGGCAAGGGGCAGTGGGCTGCTGGTTTTCATTACGAGCTTATTACTGCTTGGCTATGAATATGTATTCCTTTGATAAAAATAAAAGTTAAATTAAAAACTACCCAGGCACCAGAAGAACCAAACTCCCCTCCTCACAGTCTCAGCCTCTAATAAAGATTCCTTGAATTTTTACTTGCTTCTACCCTTTAACCATGGGGCCAGTTTTGAATGGCCAGCCTGGCATCACTGGGGGGACAGGAAGTTCGGGTCCCTCTATCCGAACATGTTACCTGCCTCTCCTATGGTGGATACTGAAGCTACCCCAACAAGCCCTGCCATTGTCATCACACTCACTGGATTCTCGTACACGGTCTGGCTCACAGGAGGTGCCTCACGAGCACTGTATCACCCACGCAGCCAGCCACCATCATTCTCCTCCTTTTTCCAGATGAGGCTGAGGCTCAGACAGGTGGAGTCAGGGCCTACTCCCCGGGGCTCCTCGGCTACAGAGCTGGGAGGTGAATCCAGGTGCTCAGTGCACCTCTCAAGCCCACACTGCTCTTCCGAGCAGGCCGTAGCCCCTTTCCCTGCGGCTTCCACACCCTCACATGCCCAAACCGCAGAGGGTCACCTGCTCCCTTCAGGAGACTGCTACATGTCTGCCCGTCATCCCAGATCCCTCGTTACCCACATGTGTTCAAGAGAGAAAGCTGCCACATGCCACTGGAACGTCACTGTGGCAGCAAAGAAGCAGGACAAGCGTTATTACACCTCACCTGGGAGAGGAGGAAGTTTAGACCAGGTAGAAGAAGGGGACTGTCCCAAGTCACACAACAGGCACCCAGGTGGCCTGACTCACCTTCGGGCATCCCTTCGGCTCTACTCCAAGCAGGACCCTTCCTCGTCCTCGTTCAAGCTCTGGGGTTGGACTGTTTGTAAGAATGAAGACCATTTGTGGGTTTCCCAAGTCCAGCCTTGAGCTTACTCTTCAGTGACAACAGTGGCGAGTGGACACCAACAGATACCATAATGCATGGTGCTTGGCTCCAGTCAAGAGGGGGACACGGTGGGGCTTGGCTGCAGGGGGGCATGGCTCAGGTCCAGGTGCCAAGACACTCAGGCTTGGGAAGTCTGCTCCTGGGAAGCCCAAGAGGACAAAGACACACGTGGGGGTCAGAGTGACCCACAGGCTTTAAGGGAAATACTTGGCTTCCCAGAGAGGTCCAGAGCTCTTCCTGAGGACCCAAGTGGAGCCAGGGGCACAGGGAGGGCAGAGAGTGGGGACAGCAACTCCGTGGCAAGTACTGTATCCTTTCAACTCCAAGCTCCCGGACGGGGTGGCCCAGGTGGACACAACCAAGAGCTCACCCAACATTTGTTAGCTTGAACTGTGCTAGAGACACCCAGAGAGCCTTTCCCGATGCTAAGGACAGGTCACTTACAGGGCTGGACACGGAGCGGGCAAACTGGTGGATGCCTGCTGACTGAGCACGTAAACCCACAAGGCTCTGTGCGGCCACAAGCAGGCTCCACCCACACTGTAAGAGGCGCTAGCTTCCTTCTTAAAAAAAAAAAACAAGGAAATGGTTCCCTGGACACCCAGATTCACCCTGTGAGTCTACTTTCACTCCGTCAAAGGCATCAATGGTCAGTTCTCAGACCCAAGGAAGTTCTATAAAGAATTCCCCCATCCCTCACCAGAGCCCACATGCTTATCTCTCTAGATCATCACTTCCCAAGCGCGGTCCCCCAGTCAACAGCTGCAACATCACCCAGGAACTTGTTAAAAATGTGAATTTCCAGGACCCACCCGAGACCTAACACGTCAGAAATTCTGAAGGTGGGTGGGACCTGGAAATCAGTTTTAACAAGCTCTGCAGGTGATTCTGAAGCAAGATGGTTTGAGAACCACTGCTCTGGAAACAAGCCCACAAACTCTGTACAAAGCAGGCTTCCTCCTCTGAATCAGAAAAAAAAAAAAAAAAATAGCTGATGTCAGAGATTACTCATTATTAGAATCAAATCAAATTCCTCCCCAATCACGTATTCAGTAGCTGTTCGATGTCTATCTACATATACCTGCAGATACACAAGTATACAACATTCCAGGGGAAAGAGAACCAAGCTCATGAATGAAAGCACACCTATTTTTAACAAGCTCTTGTTTCTGTGTTTTTTGCCAACTACTCCCTCAGCTCCTCTATACTCCCTGCACCTGGGACTCAGTTAGCTTTCCCAGGAAATGGGCCCATCCCTGAGGATCTGCCCACAGGGTTGTTCAGCCCACTCTAGGGGAGCCAGGGGCTAAGCAAGCCACCATCCCCACAGAGTTCACACCCACCCCAACCGTGGGACTTACAGTCCCAGACTGGTGTGAAAGCACCCCATCAGCTTCAAGATGCTCATGGCTCTGGCTGTCTCCCGGTTCCCCTGTCACCAGTGAGTCGGTGATGGCCCCGTGGGAACTGAGACAAAGAGACCCCGCCCACGTATTTGCAGGGTCCCCCTAGGAGCGTGCCACAGACCAGCCCAGCTGGAGACCTGGGCCTGCAACATGGACCCCTCTGAAAGCCTCATGAAAGCATTCCAGGGTATAATAAACCCGTCAGGCCTTGGCTAATTTATATCGAAGCGGATGCTTTCCCATTTTTCAGAATGTAAATGTTTAGATTGCAGCATTCCCCTGCCTCGGCATCCAGGGTCCTGGCACGTAAGCGGTGCAATCAGCCCGCTTTCCCTCAGGGATCCTTAGATGGAAGAGCCTCGATGCCAGGCTCCCCGACTGGGAAGAGCTTCCTGCCCTCCAGTGGCCCCTGTGCAAACCCCACCCAAAGGCAGCCCTCCTCCATGCCACTCTCACTTTTACAGGCGAGGGGAGGGGAAAGGGCCCTTCTGAAGGCAGGACCTCAGAGCCAACCACCACTCTGATCAGCTAGGTACTTCAAGATAGCGTTCCTCTTATATTTCTTTCCAAAATGTTCCTCATTTGCTCGGGTCTCAAATACATTTTATTAGATCTCTGCAATGCATAAACAGGCAAGAGAAGTAGATTAGTGGGAATAAATAAAACGCAACAATCCAAGAAAACAGTCCAGTTCAGCCGAATGAGCCCAAGCATCCCACTGCCCGCTCTATCCAGGGATGCGTGCACTAACCCACGAGCCCCCATGAGCCAACACCCTGGGGGGTCCACCAGCTTGGGCAGTCCCCAGGAAAGAGGGGCTCCCCGCCAAGGGAGCCACGAGTCCAGGGGATCACTAATGAGACGTCTCCTTGGGTTCCAGATACAGGACAGCCAGCTCCCCAAGACCAAGAGAACGCCAGGCAAGAGCCTCCATGATAAACCATCCAAGGACCTCAACTCCTTCAACCAAAACATAACCATCATCCCAGCACCATGTTCCACAGACAGGTGTCAATTCGTTCATGTGTGAGTCATGCAAGCCACTCAGCCTTTCAGTTTCCTCACGGGCAAAGTGAGGCTGACAATGCCTGACCCTCCCCACCCACCAAGAATGATGTGAAAAGTCCAGAAATGCTACAGAGGAAGGCTTGAGAGTCACAAGAGGAAATCTGCTTCACCCATCCAAGAAGGTAGCAGAAAGCTATGCCTCAGAGCACCAGCTCTGATGTGAGTCACACTGCCCAGTTCCTGTCCACCCTAACCTGGCTGTGTGTCCTTGGGCAAGTCACCTCACCTCATTGAGCCCCAGCATCTTACCAGTAAGATGGAGAGGATCTCCATCAATCTCCTAGGTCGTTACTAATACTTGACACATTCTGAGTATTTACTCTCCTAATCCAAGGACAGCCAGGTGAGATCACCTGAGTGGATTGTGTACCTGGCTGAATGATCCATTCCCTGGAGGGCACACTGGCTAGATGATGGCAGGTGGTACTCGGGCACCATTTTGAGGAAGAATTCCAACATGAGGCTGAGCGGAAGGCAGACATGAACCAGACCTGTTCCTACACACAAGCAACAGGCTCTGATCCACCCAAAGGGCCAGGACTCTGCCCAGGGCTCCCAGCTGAAGCCAACACCACCCTCCTTTAACAAGAGTACTAGCAGAGGATGCCTGGTGTAATCACTGATCTGACCCACTCAACCATGGTACTCCACACTTGTCCTCAGGACCCATGGCAAAGAGAGGAGTCAAGCCCACCGGGGGCTGCCCCCTCACAGTCAAGGCACCTGAGCTGCCCTAAGTCAGCTGAGGACAAGGTCTTCACACAAATGCTCAAAAGTGAGCCCAAGTCCCACCCCAGCTTTGCCCTAGGTCTGAAGCTCACTGGCAGCCCACAGCTCCATACCACCCCTTCAAGAGACCAAATCCAAGGTCTCCTTCAGCCCTGAAGCCTGGCCACAGCACCAAAGGGCTTCCTCCTGTCCCAAGTCTCTGAGAACCAAGCCTCGTCCAGCTTCCTGTTCAGCCTCACTTCCCTTCGGGGTCTAGGCCAAGGGGACAAAGCTGTGAGGATCAGCAAGGACCCCCCGCCCCGACCCCCCAGTCCAATCATTTGCAGACAGCCTGTGCTTCCTCCCTTGGCTTGCATGTGATCGCCCCAACAATGGCTGGCCAATCCCCACCACAAACCAAAAGCTCTCCCTGCTCTACCACTGGGCAGCCTGGCTAAAGGTTTTATTCCATTAATTTCCATCCTGATAATTAGAAGCAGCTCTCTTCCATGCCCCTGTAGGATTTAACAAGCCACATAACGTCACATTTCCCACTGAGGGAGCTTAAACCTGCATTTCACTCCGGGGATGCTGTCGCTCCATCCTGCCCCTGGATACCAAGCTGCCCAGGGTCCCACGCCCTGCCAACAGCCAGCATTTCCCCCTTCCTGGGGTCCAGCCTCAGAGCAGGGCCGGGAGCGCGGGCCTCCACAGGGGCTTCCAACAAACCCCTTGGCAGAAAGCAGAGTAGAATCCTCTTTGGACCCACGTCCACATTACGGGTAATAAAGGCCTTTATGTGCCTATAAAGCAAAATTCCTGCAAAGCCCTTCCATCTAGACATGCCACGTGCAATAAAGTGGCTGTTGTTTGAACATGGCCTTTACGCGTGCCCGGGTCTACCCCCACACACCACAACCAGGGATACCCATACCCGCCTGACCCACACATGTGTGGGGGTCCAGATCCCAGCCCCGGCACCCACCAGCTGAGTAATGCGGGCCTATCACTTCATCCCACCGAGCTTTATCTGCCCTCTCTGGAGCGTGGGGCGGCAATAACACCTAATTTGACGGACAGATGTAAAAATCCCACTTGTGTTTTATCCATTCCTTGAATCATGGACCAAATACCTACTGAGTCTCTACCCCATGCCAGGCCTTTTCTGGGCACATCAATGACAACAAGATCCATGCCCTCATGGCTTCCGTTCTCGTGGCAAGGAACCAATGAATGAGCTTCCATTTCCACTACCTCAGGGTGCCAGGGATGCAATGAGACAGGGAGCCACGGCAGTGTGGGGGGTGCTAATGCAGACCGAGGGTTAGAAGCAGACCAGTTCACATATGTGATGCCCATGTAGCTAGAAAATCTACCTACTGCAATATCACACTACATTAGTATTTTAAGAATTATCTATTGTTATTAGTTGTGGTGTATGGCATGGTATTATCCTACATCACAGCACAGCCGAGGCTCACTGAATTGTGAGCAAGACCCCAAAGCTCAGGCAGCCTCACAGAATCCGCCAGGCCCTCTGGGGTTCTGCTGTTGCCACTTTGCTATCAGAGATGATTTTTTTTTTTAATTTATTTATTTGAGAGAGAGAGCATGAGCAGGGGGAGGGGCAGAGAGAGAGGGAGAAGCAGACTCCCCACTGAGCGGGGAGCCAGATGAGGACATGGGGCTCAATCCCACGACCTTGGGATCATGACCTGAGCCAAAGGCAGGTGCTCAACTGACTGAGCCACCCAGGCGCCCCCAGGGATAATTTCTGAGAGCACAGGCCAGAGACAGATTATAGCCCTCCTACCAAGTCCTCCGCCCCTCCTCAGAGTCAGTCTGTATGACCTCCCCTCACCCCAAGGGCCAGGACCTCGTCTGTCCTACCCAGTGACCAGCACGCAGCAGGTGCTCTGAAAGGTTGAAGGAGAACTCAGGAGATGCTCCAAGTGCCACTCAGCTCCCAAAACACACCCACCCCACATGTGGGGGCACAGGGAAGGAAATCGACTCGGCTCTTATGAACGGTAACATCCAACTAAGACAAGAGACTCCTGCCATGCCTCTCCATTTCCGTCTCTGCCAGGACTGTGTCACTCCCCCTCAATAACCAGCTGAGGCAGTCCTTCAGCCCACCACTCCCCAGCAACCGGGGTGATGCACCAGACCCACTAACCCCATCTTGGCAGCCGAGAGACAACTGTGGTAGAGCGAGATCATCCTGAGGTCAACTGGTGTGCAGCCTGTCCTGAGGGAGAAGCTAGCCCCGACCTGTCCACATGTCTCCTCCTCTGCCTGGACCAGGATGTGCGACTGGCCTTCTACTGTGTGCCTGGCCCGGGGTCGAGCAGCTCAGCTGGCATGGGGACAAAGCAGCACTGGCCCTGCCATCAGAGAGCAGACGACCCGTGCCTTCTTTCTGCACACGTCCTCCAACCGCGAGAAGTTGTGCACAGCAATGGTTTGTGGCAAGCACGACTCAAGAGAGCAAGAACTACGCAGGTGGAAGAGCGGGCCAGGGGAGGCCAGCCTGCAGGGGAAGGAGGGGGTTCGCAGGGGAACAGTTAAGGAGCTGGAGATCCTGGAGCCCTGGCCCAGGAAGGCTCCCCGTCATATGCTGTGAACCTTAAAAATAAAATGGCCAGGTATGTTACCACCCAAAAATGGGTTTATTTGGGACTAGGAAAGAAATGCAATCCAGGACAAGGAACGTATAGCAAAGCTGTAGACAAGTCTGGACAACGGAGGAGAGGCGCACTCCATTATGGAGGAAGGGGGACATCAGGAACCGTTCCCAGCACCAAGCCCACTGGAGTACGCTGGGAGCTGCAAGGGTAGTGGCTCCCCAATGGTCGAGCTGTGACGGTCTCTCACGGGTTGGGCTGTTGCTGGGGACCCCGGAGGTAAGCCCTTCTTCCTCCTGCTGGGGTAGTAAGCTAGTATCAATGCAACTGACAATGAGTGGAGGGCGTGAGAGCTCCCCCTGCCCGACCTCCTGACTCCATTTCAGCGAGGTTGCCCTTCATCCATTTTTGTAATACCAACAACCTGCCATCTGGGGATGCCTCTTTCTCCTGCGGCCCTAGGGGCCCTCAGAAACACAGAGCCAGCTACATGACTGCAGGCTGTCATCCATCTGCCAGGGGGACCCTGAGCCCTTTGAGGACAGTGGGGTGGCTGCTTCCTGCAGCAAAGCCCATCAGGACACAGGAGAGTGGAGACAGTAAAGGGCAGGGGCCACGACATGGCAGGGCCAGCCCACATTGCCTGGCTTGTCACAGAGCACATAGAACCAGAGTCTGCCCACCCAGCGTGGCTGGTACGCTTCCTCTCCCATCTCCAGTGCTCAGGGCATTTGACAAGGCGGCTCAGCGCCCCCTTTCACGGAGGTCAGGCATGGGCACCTGTTCGATGGCTGGCACCCCCAGACTACACCCTGGTCATCACCTGGGACCCTAAGAGTTCAACTCAGCCCCTTAGCAGCTACCTCACATCACATCCGTTCCAGACTCCAGTCCGCAAAGATCCCCCCAGGAAATCTCTGACAGGGAGCTGGAAAATCTTTCTGAAATGGTAAGGAGTGGGCATTCATGCTACCCCTGCTCACACACCTCCAGAGATGGCAAGTGGCCCCAACGTGGCTGGGTCCCTAGAAGGCCATTCTGATAGACACAAAGCTCCTCCTTATAGTGAGCTGATAACAGTCTGTCCCAGTTTTCCATGGGACAGCCTGGGTCCCGCCCCCTGAGGGCATACGATCAGACGGGCTCCTCTCCTAGCAGACAGCTCTTCAGCTACCTCAAGATGCCATATTCCTCAGCATCAATAATCATTGCCAGAACAGAGGCCACATGCCAGGCAGTAAGTGAGGAGGCAGAGAGAAGAGCCCTGCCCAGCCGTCTGCTGGCGGAGAGAGCGAGCCAGAAGGTAACTCAGGTCAGAGAGAAAAGCGCTCCACAAGGGTGAGTGGAGGGTGTCACCAGCTCTAAGACGTCAGAGGAGGCTTCACACAGAGGCTGTGCCTGGAGTGCACCCGGAATTACCAGAGTCACTCAGTGCCTGGGGAAGAGCATTCAGGCCCAGACAAGACCAGGGACCCAGCAAGGCCCAGGGCCGGTAGGTTCCGAGAAGGACGAAGACCAGGGCCAGATCAAGGGAGGCCTGGGATCCTCTTCCCCTATTTCCACTCACACCGAGGCACCTGCTACAAGTTCCTAGTCCCACTCCAGGACACCTGGCTGCTCCCGGTCTCCTGATCAGCAAGGGAGCTTCTGGGGGTAGAGAGCTTGCAAAGCTGGCCCGGCGGTGCCCAACATTCCCCCATTCATTCATTCTTCTCTCTCTCGTACACACAGACTCCCTCTCTATCTCTTTCACCTTCTAGAACTGTCACAGGGCTCTACCTTGCAGCCTGGGAGGCTTCTCCAGCCAGTCATGCTTCTGCCCTTGGCTCGCCGTACTCAGCGGCCAAGATGGCCCAAGTCACCACCCTAGTAACTTTCCCCCTCCCTACAGAAGCCATGGCACCTTCTCTGCTCCTTGCATGTATGGGCTGGGGCCAGAGAAATGGGGCACCATGGTTCCTGCCCTTGGAGACCTCAGTCTTCTCCCAGATTCTGCAATGGCACCACCACCACCCCTCCCCTCCCAGAACTCACTCACTCAACAAATACTTATGAAGCTCCCACTCCACAGTCAGCACTGAACAAGGATATATAAAGGGCTCCACCCTTAGGTCACTGCAATGAATCCCTGTGTCCTTCACCCTCCAGTCTGTGTACCCATCCAGTACATATAGGTGTCCCATACAGGACCCGCACTATTGAACACACTGGCTAAATATGAACCTGACAATCGGGGTCCTGGCCTTCATGAAGCTGAACTTCCCAGGATGCAGAAAGAGAATAAATAAGTAAACCGGTTAAGTGCTATAAAGATAAATATGGTAAGGTAATTAAGTGATAGAGGGGGGTGGGGGGGAACTCAGGGAAAAAGCTGATAGGTGACATTTAAGCTGAGACCCGAATGAGAAGGAGGTGTTCCATGCAAAAATCTAGGGAAATACTGCTTCAAGCCAATGAAACAGGAAGTGCAAAGGGCCTGAGGTGGGAGAGACAGTGGCTTGTTCACATAACAGAAAGCCAGTGTAGTTGGTGCTCAGTGAGCAAGAAGGTGATGCAAAAAAAAAAAAAAAAAGCCATCTGCTACTTTTGTAAACTCTTAGGTTCTGATTCTAGGCTGGACACAGGGTCTCGTCCCCCTCTTTTCCCCCCTCTTGTGCCATTAGGATGGGCTAGATTATGCTGCAGTTACAAACAACCCCAAAGTCTCAATGAACCCACACAGGGCTCCTCCTTTTTTACATTCCATACCCACCACGGACCAGCTGGCGTCTCTACTGGCCTCGACTTCACTCTGCGGCCAAGCGGACAGATCAGCCACTCTCTGGAATTCTGAGCCAGAGGGAAAGATAAAGGAAGTCTCATCACATGCTGGGTTTTTATATGGCCACATGTAACATCAAGGGAACAGAGAAGTACAGTCCTACAATATGGCCAGGAGGAGAACCAGAAACCTTTGGGAGGCAGGACTTACGACTACCAGAGCAAATGCTGCTTACCTCACGGGGTCCCAGGATCAGTGGTGAAACTGGCCTGGGGCCGGCAGGAGCATCACCACTGACAGATGCCTCCAATGAATGCAAAGACTCAGTTCGGCAATGGGAGAGGAAGTGAGGTGCGAAACCAGGCATCTCTTCTCCTTCCACTCTACAGTGAACCTTTCCTCTGACTAGGTCTTCTGCCGCGATGCAGACCCAAGCATGAGTACCCCACCTAAGGAGGCCCTGCACACATCAGACCCGTTCCTCCTACCTTTCTCCCTTGCCCAGACTGGCCCCCAAATGCATCATATAAATCCCTTCCTGAGGCAGCAGGGGGTTGAAGGAGCAGCCTGGAGTTAGACAGGGGTCTTGTTTCTCTCACTCTTCCCAAAAGAGTCCGGATTTGCTCCCGTTGTTCTTCTCGCCCTCTACATGGGCCACCGAGGAGACGACCTCAACTTCTGATGCAACCATGGCTCCTCTGGGTGAGGCCAAGAACCTTCCAAAACCATAAAGATGTCCAAACATTGGCCCGGCTTCCTCCAAACAGACATAAACTGCCTCGCGCACATCCGGGCCCACCACACCCCTCCTCCGGGCCTCAGGCACCATCTGGCACCTCCACCCTCGGGCAGCCCAGTTACGTGGCCATGGATGTGGGAACAGGGGAGAGGGACTTGGCCACACCTGACCCCAAACCTCCATTGCTCCAGGGGTAGAGGTGCCTTTGATGGTGCCTACCCTCACCCCTCGGCTGAGCGGTGACAGCCTGCACGCTAGATTCGGTGCCAAGCTGCCCCAAATCCAGTTATTTTTAGTCTGTTTGTTTATCCCATTTCAAGCTAACTCTGTGTCACCACTTGTTATCATAACAGAGAGCACCTGGATGTGTCTCGGAAAAGCAACAAATAAGCTTCGGAGAGTGCCGGGGATTGCCAGAAACACCAACTGTGCTTCTAGCCTGATGCCCCAGTTGCGACAAAGCAGCTTTCTTTCCTCCCTTCACACAAAAAGCCTAATCCACATAAGCCAGCCAACAATGGCTGCCTGGCCTCCCAAGACCTTCCTTCCCTCTCCTCACTCCTGCACCTGGTGACATCAGCCTGGCACGGGGCTGAGGGCAGGTCCTGTGATGGTCAACGACGTCACTCCCCGCCACCAGCCAGCTTCAGGCCAACCTGTCCGCCGATAGCCAGAGCATCAGGGATCAGGGCGGTCTGGGGGGCAGGTAGGGCGGTGCGCAGACACAGTCATCCTCACCACGTCCCACTAGCCCCACCCCATGACGGGCCACACACACAGCAGGACGCCAGGCCCCAGAGGGGCTGGGAAGAGTGGGTGCTTGGCGAGTCCAGAGTGTCACCCCCACCGTGACCTGACCCCTGTAGATCTCCCAATCCCAAGCTGGCTTCGGCATGGTTCTCTCCCCACCAGCACAGGGGGTCCTAGGAGCGAAGCCTCTGCTGGGCCCCAGGCCCTGGGCTAGACCCTTTATAGTCAGCGCCTGATGGGATGCTCCTGGTAACTCTCAGCATCACCCTGTTAACCAGGTCAACGACTTGCCTGGGTCAGCACCTGAGGAGCAGGGGAACCAGACCATACCACCTGCATCTTGCTCGGTCTGGCTCTCATCTCTGCTTGAAAAGAACAAAGCGTGACACACAGCCCATTCGGAATGCCTTTCCACCCAGATTTTACCCAAAGTCGGGGTCCAGGTCCAACCCCAGGCAGCACCTCCCCACTGAGCACCTACTGTGTGTCAGCCCCGTACGACGGGCCATGTAGGAGATGGGTGAAGGGAAGCAGCCGTCCCAGCCCGACCCAGCCTGGTGGGCAGGTGCGTGCATGGCACCCGCAGAGAGAGGCCCGGAAGGCACCAGACACAGTGGCCCCTCCTGCCCACCCCCACCCCCTTCCTCCTTGACCCAGGCCCTCAACGCCTCGGAGGTTCTATCAGCCTTGCAAATAGCCTCCTCTCTTCCTGTCTACCCACATGTGGCCAGGTGACTCGCTCCAATCATGTCACTCCCCCACTCAAGAACCTTCAGTGGTTCTCAGGGCACCTGGGTGGCTCAGGTGGTTAAGCATCGACTCTTGATATTGGCTTAGGTCATGATCGTGAGACTGAACCCCACATCAGGCTCCACACTGGGCGTGGAATCTGCTTCAGATTCACTCTCTCCCCCTCTGCCCCTCCCAGCCCCAGGCTTGCTCTCTCTCTCTCCCTTAAAAATTAATTTAAAAAATAAATTAAAAATTAAAATTAAAAAAACCTTCATTGGTTCTCATCTTCCCCTCATCCATTCATTCACCAGCCGGTGAGCACTCACCACGTGCTGGAGTCAAGACACCAAGGCTTATGTCCCAGGTCAGTAAGCAATTCTTGCTCCCCATTGTAAGGGGAGACCTTCAGCATCTAAGGACACTGGCCACGCAGTCAGACCTCAAGACGTACGTCTGCCCCTTGCTGCATGTGTTGGCTTAGCCATGGTGGGAAGGGACTGGAATCAGGGAGGTCAGTGGGAGGGGGGCCGAAGGAAGCCCTTGCACTAGGGCTGGGGAGCAGTTCTCTGCATCCTGAGGATACATGTGGGGCTACCCCACCACGTAGGCAAGGCATCAGAGCAAAGCTCTGGGCAGTGAGGATACACTGGCTTGGAGCATGGCAGTGAGGGGCAGGGTGTCCCACAGCAGCTACCCGAGCTCTCTAAGTCCCAAGGGTGCGACAGCTCTGACAGACAACAGGACATCTATCTCCATGCCTCCAGGTGGGAATGCCCACCAGGCCTGGCAGGGAGAAGGCTGCACCCCATTCTTCCCTTGGTCTAAAGGGCTGCTCTACTTCCCCACTGAGACACAGCCATGCCCTCCCCAGCACGGCAGACAGGCATCCCGCTCCTCACCCAGCTCCTGGTAGAGTGGCCCCACCAACCCCGTCCTAGCTCCCCTGTGCCCCTTCTCACCCGGTGCAACTGAACGAGCACTGGGTAGAGACTTCTAGAGAGACCAAACCTGCCTGTGGAGGGAAGGCCACACCATCACTCACAGAGCACTCTGCTTCAACCTGCCTTGGGAGCCACACCTGGCTTTTAACATATGGACAAGAGCTCAACCACACACAACTGTGTCAATGCCAAACACAACCATTTGGGAAGGTACCATTTCTCACCAGTCAGACTAGCAAAGATCAGCACGTTTGATAATGCTCTGAATGGGTGGAGATATGGCCAAGTACATCCTTTACGCCCAATTGCTCAAAGAAGAAATGGGTACCACCTCCTCACAGGGCAGTATGGCAGAACCAACAGAACTTAAAAACATATACACACTTCCATCAGCATTTCTATCTGCAGGAACTGTTCCTACAGGTGTGTGTGTTCACTAGGACACTCACAACAGCACGGCTCATTACAGCCAAGACAGAAAGCAATTGCAAAGCCCATCAATGGGGCACTAGTCAAAAAAAAAAAAAAAAAAAAAAAGTTCAGGCTAGCTATATAACGAAAGAATACGCAGCCACTAAAGAGGAGGAGGCAACTCTGCATGAGCTGATAAGGAATGGGTGCCAAGATATGCCAAGCATCAAAAGGCAGAAAGCAATGGAGCAGCTTGGCATGCAGAGAATACTGCTATTCACGTAAAAGGAAAAGGGTGGAGGTATCAAATATGTGGACAGCC
Organism: Zalophus californianus; assembly: GCF_009762305.2. Taxonomy (NCBI): domain Eukaryota; kingdom Metazoa; phylum Chordata; class Mammalia; order Carnivora; family Otariidae; genus Zalophus; species Zalophus californianus. Next base: position 28,449,035 of record NC_045599.1, on the reverse strand, counting down.
CTGGCCCCCGTCTGCTTGACTGAGCACATCTTTGGGAGGCACAAAGAGGACACTGAAAATGGTGGTTGCCCCTGGAGGGAAGTGTAGCTGGAAGTAGGCAGGGGGACACAATTGTCACCGTACCATCTACCCAACCAGAGTGTCACCACCAACAAAGATCTCTCTCATGGGACAGCGTTTCCCATGCCTACATCCATCTGTGAGGTTCCTCCCGCCCCCACCTCAAGAGAACATGGACTACTGTACACAGCTGCTATTTCCCCCGAAAGCTCAGCGCCCAATATTGTGCCCGGCACCTGGGGGGCTTTGCAAGTGGCTGGACAGGAGGACCAGCACTTGCAGGTCCAGGGTCTCCATGTTTCCCTGGCAAGCTGGCAGAGCCAGGACTCACTCTCATAGCCGGGGTCTATGGGGGAGGGCCACCAGCCTCCAGCTATACTGTTCTGCAGGGAGCAGCCCCCCACCCCCAGAAGCGAACCCATGAAGGCCAGTGCTTGGTGTCCTGGAAAGACCACCAGGGTGGGCATGGTGCCTGCACGGTGCCTGCGGAGAGCTGCCCGTGGTCCTGGCAATGGCCTCTGTTGACTAACTTCTGTACATAATTCCACCCAGGATGAGTCAACAACAGGGCAGACAGGACTCCCCACAGGCTGGCCCTGAAGCTGCCAAGAAGGGTAGGAAGGCAGAGCACAGGGTGCCCCGGCCACTGAGAGAGAGACCCCCCCATCAGGCCACCCCATCTGTGGCGGCTTCTGCAGGGACAATCCCCCAGGCTCCAGCACAAGCCCCGGTACAGAGGATGGGGACGTGGGCCCCCTTCACTCTGTCTTGGGTCTCTGCTCCATCACCGGGGCTGGGCTGGGCTGGGCCACTCTACCAGACTCCACCTAACCACCCTCCAGAGGCGGACACTGATTTCGAAACACCATCATCTATCAAGCCCTGCGTCCCCCAGCAAGTCACTGTGACCTGGCGGTGGGCCCAGGGCTGACCCTTCCTATCCCCGCTGGGCACCTGCCTGAACAGGCAAGCTTTTTCAGATGCTCAGTTGATACCCCACCACTTACTGCCTGGGTCATGTGGGGCCAACTCTGTTGTTTCTGGTGCCTCAGTCTCCTCGCCTGTCAAATGGGCTTCTGACACTCCTCTCTCTCAGGATTGCCGGGAGGGGTGAATGGACTCATAAACCCAATGCACTCAGCACGGATGAGAGCTTGGTAACTGGTGGCTGCCAGGAAATCCATCCCATTCCGCCTCCCTGCGGCACCCGGGTCTGAGCAGGGAGGGGAGAGAGAAGGTGCAAGGAGAGCAGGCCACTCCCACCTGGCCTCGGCCTAGGCAAAGACCAGTAGCAGCGGCCCTCTCCGCACCTCTGCTTGCCCTTGCATCTCCTCTCCCCTGCATTGGCCTTCCCAGCCCCGGCCCCAGCCCCGCTCCTGGAGCAGCAGTGAATCCTTGTCAGCAAACAGCACATTAATTGCTTCTTGGCCCCGTTTCAAATGATATCACAGAACCGGGCTGCTCAGTTTGAGCGAATGGAAAGGAGGAGGGAGGGGTGCCTGGCAACTCACCCAAGCTCCCGGGATGATGGGTCGCTCCAATTACTAATTAATTGACTGCTCAGATGGAACAAATCTGAAACCCTCCCAGGTTGGGCGGGTGAGCCCTGGGCTTCCTGCCAGCGCCTTTCATCACAGGAGAGCAGAGTTCTGATCTTGACCACTTTCAGGAGGGAAGCCCTGGAGCCCGGCCGCCCACTGGCCGCAGGGGCTCACAGGGCCAGGAACTGGGTTCCAGACCATTCACCCAATCACTTGTTCTGCCACGTGTGGAGCTCCCAGGACACAGCACTAGACTGTAACCTGCAGGAGAGGGGGACTGTGCCCCAGTCCTAGCATCCAACAAGAACCAAAGTTGCCTAATAAATGTACATCGTCAACGAAAGAATGAAATCCTGAATGTCAAGTATGATGCTAGGTTTGAGGGAAATGATACAGAACACACTCAACACAGGTTGTGGCCTGATGGCACTTACATTGTGACGCCAGGAATACTGCTCACCAAATAACCAATTAAAAATGAAATGGCAAACACAGCAAGGGCCACGAACATGCCCACAAAGGCTAGACAATGGAGAGTGGAGCATATGCCCAGCTGGGGCGCCAGGGACCGAGATGCTGCATGACGAGGAGCTTGCCACCTTCCCACTGGGCCTGCCCAGGGTGGCTTCTCCCAACCCCATACTCCCTGGGCACACCCCTCCACCCCACTCTGCAGTGTTGCCACCCACCAGATGGGGTGGGGCACTGGCTGGAGAGCATTTCCCGCAAGAAGCCGTGCTCCAGGACCCTGCTCTGCCGCGGGAGGGGTCACAGGCAGAGAAGGACTCGTGGGGTCCTTCGATGCCCAGATCATCTAGAACCCCAAACTCCCCAGGCACTTTTCTTTATTCCGCTGACTTTCTGAGACTACCAAGCCACCATTCCCAGATGCCTCTGGGCCTCGCAATGCCTCGGTGTCATGATGTGGTGCCCCACGTCTTACCTTGCACTTCTAGAAACTGAGAGGTCCGTGTTTCTGGAAAAGCATATTTGGGGTGGGCGAGGTACAGGCCTGGGTTTGAGCCTCGGCTCTGCTCCTTCCTAGCTATGAGAGCTGGGATAAATTACACCCCTTTTCTATAAGATGGAGTACAACCGTCTGCGAGGAACCACCACCAAGAGATCCACACCAGGATTCAGGCACACAGACCCCCGAGGCTGACCAGTGAGGACTTCCTTTCTCCTGGATTCCTTCTCGGATTATTATGAAAGTGGAGTACAGGAAACCATCCCAGGGCCCCAGTGTCTGCTTCTCTCTCCAGGTCTTTCCACCTGTCCCACATTTTAACAGCCCACATGTGTGTGTAACCAGCTCCCACCTGCGTATTCCCTGAACCAGGAATCATACCAATTGGGTTCAGAGTCCTTTCACACCCATAACTGCCTATTATTTGGAAAATGGCATATCATTTTGAAGTATTTCCTGTATCAGTATTAATCAGCAACAGCTCTAGAATTTCTACAAAACAGGTAGCCACCTACCTAGAAAGCAGGCTAGCAACTTGTCTAGAACCACGCTGTTTTTGCATGGATTAGGTGTATATTTTGAGCATCTTTGGGAGGTGTTGATGGAGACTGGGAGTGGGGCCCCGTGGCCCCAGCACTGTTATTAGCAGCAACCACCACCACCTCCACTGTGTGGACGAAGCTCGGTGCCAAAAGGGTTGCATGTATCATCTCATTTAATTCTCTTAATAACCAATTAGGTATGATCCCCATTTTACAGACAAATAAACTGAGGCTGAGAGACACTAAGGAACTTGCCCAAGATCTTGCAGCTGGCTCAAAACAAGAGGCAACACTTGAACCCAGGTCTGTGGGATGGCAAATGCACTGCTGTTGTCAAAGGCGTCTGCTACCCTCCTGCCTTGCTCCCCAGCTGCCCCAGGCTCCACTCTCCTTCCACTCGAGGACACCCGTCCCACCCATTTGACCACCCAGGCCGTCAGTCTGCAGCTGGAGGGCTTCAAACCTCAAACTTCCCGCAAATGGATTTCTGAGTGGGAGCTTCCCCCCACCCCGCCCCGCCCTCGCCCCTGGCCTTGGTAAGAGGCTGAAAAGACTATTTCTCTCGGTTATTGCTGTCTAGGGCTTGTGAAAACATGAGAGTGGCTCAGTCTAACTCAGGAGGCCAGTGGGTGCTCACTCAGGTCTGGGCTCCTAGCTTGGCTTCCTCCCTGCCCCAAGTAAGAGAAGTGTGGGGGCTGCTCCACATTCCCCTGTGCGGAGTGTGCCCCCTTCCCTAACACACCTGACAGATTCTCTTCCACACACGCCGGCTCGGCCCCTGGGACAGCACCACACAATGAGGCCCGCACCTGCAAGAATGTCTGCAAATCCCAGGGCTCTGCCCAGGGCAGCCGGATTGCAGGCAAGAGCCGCAGATCCCAGGATAAAAGCAGAAAGCCATCCTGTTGACAGTTCATTCCTGTTTCTCCCCCAAATCTATCCACAACAGAACTGTTAAGCTCATGTTTCCTCTCCTGTTGCAAACAATTGTAAAAATGATTGGTATCTGCCCTCAACGTAGAGCCCGTCCGCTTCATCCCCAGGCTAAATCTTTCTGGAAGGGCTGCATGTGTGAAAAACACGCATTCCCCAGACACACAGATAATGGTTACTCTTAGAGACCCTAATCACTCAGCTCAGAGAAATGCAAAGGCTGGCTCACCTAACTGCTGAGTCTCGGGAGATGGAAGCCTGCTGCAGACTCCGGGCTGGGCAGCCGAGGGCAGGGAGGCTCAGGGATGCATCTGGAGGCTGGGCCGATCTACGGGGCATCATTCCGGTGCTTGACCTCCCATAAGGAGTCCTCCAGCCTTCCGCAATGCGTCTCTCTGCCTATTATGTCCATAGCTCTAAAACCGCTTCACAAAGTAGAAGCTGTAGTGGGGGAATTGTGGGAGCGGGGTCTAAGGAAGAGAACTCAGGGATGCCTGGTTCCACTCTGGCTTTGACACAGACTAGCTGTGCCATCGGGAAAAGCTTTGGCCTTCCTGGGCTTTGCTCCTCTCGTCTGGACATCTGGAACAAAAGACATCTAGGGCTCCACACAGCTGACCTCCCCTGAGTGAGATGGGCAGATGGAGAGATGCTTAAGCCAGAAAGCACTGAAGAGCCCAGCACCAGCAGCCAGTCGCCAGCTAAGCCAGGAGGCCAGCGTCTGCAGCCTAATTTGGCCCTGGCTGGATGAGTACAATGCAGGACTGCAGGGGCTGGTGCTGAGAACTGAAGAGGAAAACACCTTCTGACCTTGAAGGGGCCCAGAACTGATGCACAAATTTAGGGGGGAAAAAAAAAAGGTGCCATCTATGGTGAAAATACCTTGTATCTCCCTGATATCCATGTCTCCCTCTCTCCCAGCAAGGGAGTTAATTTTATTGGAGGATCCATCCCTCCCGTACTCTCATTCCACATGGAGTGGAGCACAAATCCCATCAGGCCTTCCCCTGGCCAGGTAATTAGTTCAGAGGAGGGCACATGACCAAAGCTGTCCAATCAGAGTGAGCCCCAGGATCTCCACTAGGTACGCTGGGACAAAGATTCCCCATCCATCCCGTGGGACCAAATAAGAAACAATGTGGGGAGACAGCTGCTGCAGCCGTCCTTTAAGCCATGTGGGCCTGTGAATAGAACTTCGCTTAAAGGAATCAAGGAACGGGAACCTGGAGGAACAGGAACCCTGTCCTGGAGACAGTCTGGGTGCTGGATCAAGCCACACCTGATCTACCCACAGACTACTCAGATAGAGAATATTAAGGAAATATCCCGTGTGATCCCTCGCATTCCTAACCTTTCTCTGATGAAGTCCTTTGCTGATTTAGAGATCCGAAGAGACCCACCCCCAAGCACATCCAGCCAGTTCCCAGGGTTGGAAATGGATTCATTCAATCGTCTATTGATTCAACAAATACTCACTGAGTGTCAATGCTGTGCCATCAGTGGTGGTCAAGGCACAGTCCCTACCTTCAAGAGCTCTCAGAATGGGGGGGGGGGGGGGAGGAACACAACCTCATAGCCTAGCAGTTTTGCTACAGTGTGATGCCAACTCAAAGAGAGGACATATGGGGGCTGTGGACACACAGCCTGTCACCCAGTGAACATCAAGGCAGGCTTCCCAGAGGGTGGCTAAACGCAGCCACTTACCCACTTAGGTTTAGAATGGACAAGCCCTTCACTAACTTACCTCAGCAGTCCTCAAAGCAACCCTGGGCCAGGGGCTGGACAGGGATGGCCATCCCCACTTTACAGAGGAAGGGGACAGATAATGGCCTATTCAGGCTCACACAGTAGGTTTGGGGCTAAAGAGGGAGGAGAATCAGGTCGTACAAATCCCACTTATATATGTCATCTCCCTTCTGACTTGATGACGGCACAGGATTCAGAGGTGGCCTCAAAAGGACAAAGATCAGCCATCTACCCCCCAGAAGATGTGTGGGGTCTCTCAGGAAGGTGCCACAGGACTCAGAGGCAGGCCATGCATCTGCTGGCCAGGGAGAGGGCCCTGTGTGCCCACTGCCACCACAGCTGCCCTTCTGGAAGTATCACAGACCCAGGCCAGGTTCCACATAGGGCTTCATCATCACGGGGGTCCTGCCAGTGGAGGGAAAGCTTTCTAGAGTCACAAGTACTTCACACAAAATCTTCCGCAGAGCCCTGATCAGCCGGCTGCATTCAATATGGTCCATGAGGATGGCAAAGGGTTTGTGGCCACCGACCCGAGAGGAAGAGATACGTCCCAGAGTCATCCGAACACACAATCCTTGCTCTGAGAGCAATGAGGCCCATGATAAGGATGAAATTATACCTTCCCTTGCCTTTGTTTTAGCATGATCTGACCAAGACCAAGTGACTATAAAAGCTATTAAAAGAGATTGAGAGTATGAACTTTGGAATCAAAAAGTCCTGAGTTATAGATAATGACAAAGATATTGTGTATATATCCAATAGAATATTACTCAGCCATAAAAAAAGAATAAAATCTTGCCATTTGCAACAGCATGGATGGATCTAGACAGTTTAATGCTAGGTGAAATAAGTCAAAGATAAACACCATATGAGGGCACTTGGGTGGCTTAGTTGGTTAAGCGTCTGCCTTCGGCTCAGGTCATGATGCCAGGGTCCTGGGATCGAGTCCCTGCGAGCAAGCCCCGTGCTGGGCTCCCTGCTCAGCTGGGAGCCTGCTTCTCCCTCTTCCTCTGCCTGCTGCTTCCCCTGCTCGCTCTCTCTCTCTCTCTCTCTCTCTCACTCTCGCTGTCAAATAACTAAATAAAATTTAAAAAAAAGACAAATACCATGTGATTCCACTCATATGTGGAGTTTAAGAACAAAACAAATGAACAAAGAAAAGAGACCAAAAAAACAGACTCTCAAACACAGAGCAATGGTGGTTGCCAAGGGAGGTCATGGGGTGATGGGTGAAATAGGTGAAGGGGATTAAGAGTGCACTTATCATGATGAGCACTGAATGATGCATAGAATTGTTGGATCATTATACTGTACACCTGAAAATAATGCAACACTCTATGGTAGTTATACTCGAATTTAAAAAAAACGTCCTGAGTTTGAGTACATTTACTAAGGTGTGTATTATGTAAGTTCCTTTAAACAATTTTAACAACTAGTAGTAACAAAAGTCAGTCAGGATTTCTTTTTTTTTTTTTAATTCCGGTATAGTCAGGATTTCTAAAACTCAGTTTCCTTATCTGTAAAATGGAGCTAACATCTACCCCTGGGACTCGTAGGCAGCTTGTCAAGCACAGACGGATGCATAGTAGATGTCAACTCAAGAGCAGGAGTGATACAAATGGCAATACCATCTTTTGACTCTTACGACTCTGTCCACACACAGATGGCCACTCTCTGTGATAGACAGCTACAAAATAAAATTGGAGACCCCTTCATTGAAAACAAGAGAAAGAACTACAGACTAAAATACCCTCCCTCAAAGCAAAACATGAGGGCAAAAAAGGTAATTTCACAAAAGTAGCCCCTGCCCCCCGCAGAGCTCCAGAGCCCATGGCCTGATGGCTGTGGCCTCTCCCCATGCTGTGCTTTCCCACACAACCAAACGAAGACCCCCCCCCCCATCAGCAGTGTCAAGGCCAGACCTCAGAACCCTAATTTTCTCTCCCTGGGAGGGGGCTCCAAGCCGCTCATAAGGGGTCTCTCAACACTCCAGGTCACTAGGGTCTCCCGGCTGCCAGCCCTAGGACACCATACTGTAATTGTGCCCTCAGGCACTCCCAACCCCACAGCCCCATTCCCTCAGGCCAAGGGTCAGGAGACCTGTTAGGTTTTCCCACAGAAAGCCTGTAAGGAGCCTCTCCTTCCAGCCTTCTCGAAAGCAGGCCTGGCTGGCCATGGTGCCAGCCTCCTGAAGGCTCCTCCTGAGGGCCTCCAGTGACTGGAGGAAGGCAGGCAGAGGTCAGCCAGTTCCCACTGGGAACAAGGGCTCAGCTGTGGAGTCCAAAGCACGACAGGAGGGCAGCCCTGTGGGCTTCAACTTCAATTCACAGATCACACGTCACCGGGCCCTGGGAGGGCAGGGCACAGCCTTCGTGGCCCAGGAGGGCTGAGCAGGGGACTCAGGCTCAACTACCCACCTTGCCTGGTTTCTCCTCACACTTTCCCACGACCAGGCGGGTTCGGACTCCAGGTAGCCTAAAATCCCACCTTTACCTTTCCCTGGGGCCCTCCTCAGCTCTCTCCCCGCAGCAAGCTGAGCTCCTCAGGAAAACAGCCATACCTGCCTTGCTCCTCACTGAAAGCCACCTGCCCCTCGGCCCAGAACAGATCCCCGTCGAGTCTGCTCAGCATCCTCTCCACGCTGGGTGTATCTAGGCCGCAAGATGACCACACACGGCCCCATCCCTCAGGAGCTCACGGGGAAGGTGGAGCAGCGTCACCAATGCCAGTAACATAAAAGCTGCCACCACGGAGCACCTCCCACATGCTAGTCACACCACCATGCGGGTCTTGCACCTTTAAGCTCCCACATTTGCAAGGTCAGCATGACACCCCCATGATACAAATATATCAACTGAGGAGGCTGACAGCTAAGGTATCTTCCTGGGCACACACAGAGATTAAGGGCAGAGCTGAAACAGAAATCCGGGATGGTCTGCGCACAAAGAACAAGACCTCAGGGCTGGCTCCTGGCAGACCGCTTTCACTAGGATTTGCTCAACGTTGTTCTTCAACAGTAATCAACGGTAATAGTAACTGACCCCAGCAGAGAAACGTTATATGCCAGCACTTTCTAAAGGCTTCACATGCATTAACTCGCTTCATTCTTACAACAAACCTAGAGGGAGGATCTTTTCTAACTCCTGATTAGATAGGAAGAATAAGCAACAAGCCCGAGGTCTCCCCGTCAGGCAGGGGCAGGAGTTGAACCAGGCAGTCGGGCCCCCAGAGCCTGCTCTCACCCCCACACTCTGCTGCCACCCACAGACTCAGGGTCTCATCTTGGTTCTAATACCTGCAGTCTCCCATGTTGCTTAACATCTTCTGACATACATCAAACACAAGTTTCCCGAGGGGCCTTCTGGAGGCATCGGAAGTACCACTGGTCATACACAGACCACACTCCAGGAGAAGCCTGGGTAGGACAAGAAGGGTCTGGAGGGTCCCGAGCCATGGCTGGATCCCCATCGCTCTGGCCCTAGGTGGACAGAAGCCCGATGCCTGGGGACCCAGGGCCCCCTGGAGCAGGGAAAGCAGTAAGGAGGAGGCAGCGGCAACAGGGGCTTAGATGAGCAGCTCAGACAGAGAGCGGATCCTCAAGGCACTTGAACTCCATACCCAGTGTGTTCTGCCCCATGAGGGCCTTGCAGGGGATTAGCAGAGTCCAGAAAGAGCACAGAAGGACAGAGGCTACGGGGCCACCATTCAGCTCCTGCCCCGGCACCTCCCCTGGAGCACCACCTCTCCCCTCCAGCTGTTTCCATGGCAACAGGAGATGGTCCTCTAGGTAGACAAAGAACTGTTCTTCTTTCTCTAAAAGCTCACCTAAAATAAGACACCCCTGCCTGTCCTCTATCCAGGTATTTGTCAAGACTTGAAGACCAGTCGCATCACCGAAGCGGACCTCTCTGCCCCCCTCGCTGAGACAGGGTATCACTTCATCCCACGAGAGGTACCACCTACGTCCTTCCCTGGCACCCACATGGCAACATCCATGGGTCCACTTCAGGGAAAGAAGAAATTAGACACTTTGGCAAACATGCCTGCTTTGTCTGCCCCCTCCATTGTTTCCTGGCTCAGAAACTGCCCTAAGTGGCCCTTCGGGTCATTCCTTAGGTAGCAGGTTGTTAGCAGACACACAGCACATGGCTAGGCTGCTCCTGGAGAACACCTAACCCTGTCAAGAAGGGGAGGAACATGCTTATGCTGGAAGAAAAGGGGCTTTCAGAGTCCAGCCTATCAAGCTTTACAGATTTCACCCTCCGTGGACACATCAATGGTCCTGGGGGGTCCTTTCGTTCTTCAGCTTCGACACCTGTTCTCTCTCAGTATTCCCGGCAAAAGCCTGTTCCCCAAGCTCTCCATGCAGCCCTTTTCACAAAGACTCAATTTCCCCCCAAAAAACTATTCCCACAGCCCGCAACCCCAGGCTGAATGCTCCACAACAACCCACCTAGCGAAGGAATCCCTCCATTTTGGCCACATGTCCCCAAAGCACATACCTGAAGATCCAGAAACTTCCTTGGCAATGCCTTAAATCAGAAATTGCTCTCACAACTGACATCCTGTTCCAACATCAGCACCAGCACCTCTTCCCTCTCGCACACCTCTGCAGCCAGCTCCCCTCCTCCCGTGCCCCAGCCTGAGCTGGAGATACATTCTGCCTCTGGCTCATCAGGCTCTCACACCACACATACACCCAGCCTGGCCAAAGGGCTCTCCACCAGCTGCTTCTCAGATGCGAGCTAGCCAACCTGCTGTCTGCTTTCGAGCTAGGAACAGAGAATAATGGCGGGGGCAGGCGGGGCGAAATAAGAGCTTGACGCATGTCAAGAAAGCCTTGACATCGGTAAGCTGGGGGAGAATATTCTATGGTATCCACTTCCTGGAAACAGCCAGAGGAGAGGTACGGTGTGGCCTCAAGTCAGTCATGTAACACGTGCTCCAGCTCTACCTCCCACCCTGGAATGAGGCTCTTAGCTTACACAGGGCAGAGCTGGCCCCACGCTCCCCTCCGTCAGCAAGCTGGACCTGCACCAGGCACAGCTGTCAGTCCTTGCCCCGCTGGAAAGAAAAGCCTGCTCGGCCCGGGGTTTGGACAGTGAGCAGCCACATCCTGACCTGCCCTCTCCTCACGGCACACAACACCATCCCGTCCAGCCCTGGTCACAGAGGGGAGATGTCCAGGTCGGGGTCTTTAGCAAAACACCAAGGCCCCAGGGAAAAGGCCGCAGCAGAAACAGTGTCATGAAGCAGGTGCTGGTGGGAACCTAGCATAGTGGCTAGAGGCACATGCCCTGGGGATGGCCCAAGGTTGGAAGGCAGCTCCAGCACACGAGCATTTTGTTGGGGGGTCAAACAGCCAGTACCCACATCTGTAAAATGTGGGTGATAACGTTGACCTCACAGACTTGTGAGGCTTAAAGGAATTAATTCCCATGAGGTACCTACAACAGTTTCTGGCCTATTTATAAACACTGCGTTAGCCTGATGATTTTTTACTTTTCAATTTATTATTACTTCTGTTGGCCAGAGCATTACCCTGAAACAAATGGCCTCTAAATTTCCCATGTGAAATCCTAACTCCTGTCTTACTCACATGGTACCCTAGGAACCTCAACGGACCTAAATGCATCTCCTTCTGTGCCTCTCTGCCCTGCCACCCCCTCCCAGCACGTCACACAGCTCTGAGCACACAGCTGTGCTGGACGGTGTCTGCAGAACCGGCCCAGAGAGATTCCAGGTCCCCCCCCCGCCACCATACACACACATACCCGTGAACTTCTGTGTGTCCTTGCAAAGTAGGACATCAGGGTTTATAAGGTTCTGCCATCTCAGGAAACCCATAAAAACACAAAGCATGGCCGGGGAGGAAATGAAACTTTGGGAAACAAGACAGTGATTGTGAACAGAACCATGGGGACAACTCCGAAGTGTCCTTGCTTCACTTGGAGAAGTCACATGGCTGTCTCCTTGCAGGAAAAACACAGGGAGAACTCAAACGAATGCCCCAAGAACCGGCGTGTGGCAACACAGAGCCCCTCCACTTCCTGAGACCTGTCACCTGCCGAATCATCACAGGGGCCTGGGGCTGGGGCTCTGCAGGTGTCACTTCCACAAGCACTTCCCCAACTCGACACACGGGCTGGAGATTTCCAGAAGGAGCTGCAAGTGCCCACATGTCCACACCCTGCTATAGTCACAGAAACGGAGCCCGCCAGTGTCAAGGCCCCACATTTGTACAGACAGGTACCCGAGTGTTTACAGAAGGCCCCGCAAGCCCTTCTTTGCATGATGCAAGATGCCAGTGGCAGCCACGGTTTCCATTGCTCAACAATTCCTAGAGCGAGACCACAGGGGCCCACGCCTCTCCTTTCCACACAGGAGATGCTACAGGGAGGCTCAGGCTTCGGGTGGAGTGGTACTTTCACGAGCGGCTAGAAGGCAGCCGCCCTAAACAACGGGACTCTCTCCCCTTCCCACGTGCCTTTATAAGTGAGCATCTGCATGAGGCAAACACGTGCAGACACCAAGAAGGGGCAGTGAACCTCCCGAGCCACAGGCCAGCTTCTCGATCAGCTAAAGCCCAGCAAGGCCCGGAACATGACATTGTGAACCCAGGTCCTGCGAGGCACCCTTGGTAATAAGAACTTGACCTTAGCCTTGCTGAAGTCTCAGACCACACGACAGCTCCTATGAGGTGCCAGTTAAATATGTTCAACTGAGAAACTGCAATTCGTAGAACCCAAAGCTTTGCCATTTTTATTCAAAAATGTTTACTTCTTGTTTCCCTATTAAATATAAGCAACTTCCCCCTTGTATATATTTGCACCACATTCACACAATGTGTTCCCCATCAACATTTGAGTTATGGGCACAGGCCCTGAAATGTTAGTTTTGTGCTAAGATAAATATTGGAATAATATTCACTCAGCTTTTTTGAAGTAGTGGACAACACAGTTTGGGATGGAAGGCGACGGCATCATTTGCTGTGTGAAGTAACAGAAAGACAACAAGCAATGCTCTTGGGGGAAAGCAATCACAAGGGCCTCCTACAACAGTTGCACCACCTGGGCAATCACTTTCTCTGCTGACAAAAGACTGGCACGGCTCTCTGATGGCATGGGGCAAATGCGCTGAGCCTCTGAGCCTGGCCCTGTGAGGACCGGCAGCATACATGGTGTGCCTGGCACCTGCCACCGCGTGCCCCAACAAGGTAAGGCTGAAGCCCCAGCACCGTGGCCAGACCCAGCCGGGGTTTCCTGATGACTTTACCTGAGGCTCTAGAAAGAAAGAGAAACAGGAGGTAGGTCATGGAGGACTTACCTATGGTTCCTTACATGAGGAAAGGAACCCTCTCTGGTTCCTCTGTGAGCCACGCTGGCTAGAAAAGCACTGGTCCTCTGTTTACATGACCCCGCACCTCCCACAGGTGGTTCACCTGAGGGTGTGCCTCTGTGGACTGACATAGTCGAGAACCACTGAACTCAAACACACAGCACCCTCAGCTCGCCACACAAGATCCACACGAGGGCCATTTCTGGGAAAAGCCACAGGGCTCAAATCCAGGCCACCCACGGTTAGCAGCCCACCCCTGGTTCTGGCAATGCTGACCCTTCTGGTCATTTTGAGCTCAAAGTGAGGCCTGGCTTGAGTCCCGCAGCTTCTCCCTGTACAGGTGACAGCACTCTGGGGGGGGGGGGGGGCGGGTAGGGAATGATTCGAACAACCTGGCAGCCCTTTGCTGAGCCCTCTCACCTGGATTCTTTCTCTCACGGGCATCCTAAACCAAATTCTATGAGCGACTCGAGGCAGGGGTTGGGATCCCCATTTTACAGACGTGGAAACGGAGGCTGAGAACCCTTACCCAAGATCAAGTAGCTCATGGTCCTCTCCCCAGTCTGCGTCATATCTGCTCAAGGGATCTGTGTCTACAAATTCCATCGCATCCCCCTGTGCTCTGGGAAGTTGAAAAAACTGGGTCCAGGGTCTGTCACGAGCAGCTTGTCTTAAAGCCTCTCAGCACCCCTTGTCCCTCCGCTATAAAATAAGGGCACTGCCCTAATTATCATTATGACCGTTGCTGTTGCCAGAAATACTAGTACTTCCTGATGCCTTGCAAACCTAGCTTTCTCTCTGACCATGACCATCCTTGGAAATTACAGAGTTATGCCCAGCTGAGAGCTATGTATCACCTATAGGGAACACCTGCTACCCCGGCCCCTTCTAGAAGCCCCTCAGTGCCCCCAGCCCGCTGGCCTGCACCCCCAGAAACTCCACTAACAAGCCAGTGCAGAGCAGAGCCAGGCGATGGGTGACAGCACATGAGGCTGGTGACTTCTCCCCGCCCTGCACAACACGCTAGCTTCTCTGTGGGAAAAATGTGACGAGGCTGAATCTGTATGAACAGCATTAGGTTATGATAATTTGAGCTCCATGCAATTATTCCTATTAAATGCATGAGCAGAACACTGTAGCTGGTGGGCTGGATTCTTGTTAAGAAAAATAAGTGGCTTTATATTTCAAACTGGAAGACATCTCTAACCAAAGGATCCAAATGAATCAAGTAACTTTAGACCTTTCCTTCTTCAGCTGTGCTTTATCAGAAGAGAAGTGTGCCTCGTTTACCATGATTCCAGGCCCATCCTGGTCATATGCTCAGCTAACCCCAGCTAATTAAATTAAGCCACAGCCACCTCATTCCTAACGGGGGGGGGGGGGACATAAATTATGCTGCCCCGAGCTCCCCACAAATTGCCTCTCCCTGAAGAGGCCTTCGCCATTTGAGAAAACGCATCCAAGGCGGTGCATGGCGGTAGGCCCTGGTAATTGGCCCTCCCTTTGGCGCAGCCTTTCCCACTCACCCGCCAGTGGAGAAATAATGAGCTGCCAAAGATTGGGGAGGCTCAGCAAACAGGACGAGGAAAAGGGCTGGTGCTCCAGAACCCAGGCTAGACGGCCAGTCTTGCTCCAGCCAGCCCAGAGTGGCAGGGAAGCAGTGGGGGCAGGGAGGTCTGGAACCTTCTCCTGGGTGTGGCCTGCTGCTGCATCTTGGACTACTTCTAATAGCACACAAGCCACAGTAGCATGTAGTGACCTGGACAGGGGGCAGTCAGCAGGTCCTGTGGGTACTGCACGATGCACAACCCCTGGGGGGCCATGTGTGAACAGTTATGTCTCTGAACCCCAGAGGGGAGGCCCCAACTCTGAAGAATAAATAAACCAGGCAAGACTTCTTGGAGGAAGAGGAGGAAAGGAACGACCCTTAGAATTCCTACACTGTTACACAGAGAGGGCCCTCTGTCAGGGCACTTTCACTCAGGTCTCCCTGATCCTTCCCACAACAGCTAGAGCAGGGCACAAAGCAGGGGGGCAGGGGGGTAGGGGGGTGTTCCAGACAATGTCTCTGCCTCTCTGTATCCCCAGCCCAAGTGACTCTTTTTCTGCCCAAAGCAAAGAGAAAACTCTCTATCATTTTAGCAATGGGAGTGGCCCCCCATTATGTGCGGGGAAATCCCCCTGGGTATGGAGGGGGAGCAAGAGATGGAGAGGAAGTAAAGTAAAAATGCAGGCAGGCCTGGGATAGCAAGTTTGCAGAGCGCTAATCCCCCCCGCACCAAGGGACTGATTTTAACAAGGCAGGCTGTTTGCGAGGCGCTCCAGGTTGACTCACATGTGCTGTTGCGGCAGGCTCTTCTGCTTTGTTCTGCGTTCAGAATTTTCTTATTGCAGGATTTCTTACCCAAAAAATGTGCTGTGAAAGCTAGCCCCATTTTGGACAACTCAATTTAAAGGACACTTGCTGTACGTCACTTCTCTGCACGATGCTGCCACTCAAAAAAGGCGGGGTGGAGAGGGTGCTGTGGGGCTAACTCCCCATCGAGCTGGGGGCAAGGACCCTGGGGAAGAGACAGCACGCCTGGACGGAGGGAAAGGCTGGGTAATTGGGCTCTGCAGCTAGGAAATCCCAGCAGGCCACAGGGGAGCCCGGGCAGGTCCTTCTCCACGCTGCCTTCTCCAACGGCTCTTGCTGGATTTGGACAATAGCTCTAATAGCGGGCATTACTGACTGCCAGGCAGCGGGCACTGTGCCAGGCACTTTACACGCACCATTTCATCCCATGCTCACTGCAGCTCTGAGGAGGGCACCATTCCCCCCTCTTACAAACAAAGAAACTGAGGCCTGGAGGAACGGAGGAGGTGCCCAGGCCCCACGGCTGACCACTGACAGAGCTGAGTTTCCAACGTAGCGCTGACTCCCATGAGCCTGTCCCTCAGGTCCCCTGCCTCTCGGGCTGGGCATGCATCTGCTCCACCCTGTGGCGGGGCTCTAGGAAGCAGTGGGTGCAGGGAAACGGGGCTGGGCTGGGCGGAACTGGTGAGCCCAGAAAAAGAAACCCAAGTGTGCGGAGAGTCCCAGCTTGCTGGGTAAGCCGGTCCCGGCATGTGACTGGGAGGTGGATTCCCAGGTGTGCCATGCACAAAGCTGCCACAGTCCCTTAAAAGACCCCCCCGTCAGGGAGCAGGTCAAGACCTTCCCTGGAGACCGAGGGGCAGTGTCTGGGGTCGTGCCAGGAGCGGCCAGGACATCAGAAAGCCACTCCTCTCTGCAGCACTCGACCATATCTGCCAGAGTGCTGGAGGAGGAGACAGCCGGCTGGGCCACTTTCTGAGTCACAGAGGGGTGTGGGTGACGCCGGGAAGCCAAGCTGAAAATTGACCTTCTCCCGGAGGTCACTGTCAACACAGTGCTAGTCACATGGCAAGCGTTCACCAAGGGTTTAACCCACTTGGAAGGGGGAGAGGGCAACTGGATGGGCATGTGGCGTCGCCAGCATTGGAAGATCCACCAATCCCCTCCGGCAGCAAGGAGGCCCAGTGCACAACGTCCCCCAGGGGAGCCAACACCACGTGACAAAGGCCAGTCCCAAACGCAGGCACCCATCTGCCTGCTCTCGGTCACTAGCACACTGGGATGGGGCAGCCACACCTTCCCCGGGCGGCATCACTTCTCTCTACCCCCCTCGGTAAACACAAGCTTGATTGGCACTCACTTTGAAATCTGAATCTCCGAGATGGAAACCCAGGGTTGTAAGCGATCAAACTTTGTTAATTTTGCCAGGCATCACCCACAGGACTGAGCACGGCTCTCGGGGTGTGGCTGCCATCAGCCAAACCAGCCACATCTGCTTGCATTTCATCACCAACATGGTAAAGTTTGACTTTCAGCTGACCTTGAAATTCACAAACTCCAGTGGGGGAGGGGTGGCCGCGGGGGATAGGAGCCAAGTGAAAGCCGCTAAAAGGAAGCAGAAATAAAACAAGCTGGGGCTGCCCTGTGCCCCCCAAAATTAAAACCAAATGAGCATATCAAAGGGCACTTTTCCCAGCTATTTTGGCTCCAACACTCCTCAGCTTTAATCAAGTCCCTGGGAGAGAAAGCCTCAAGTGGCTGTAATTTCCTACCTGCCTTCACCTGCACTACTTGGACCTGAATCTGGGAGTTATTTGAGGCTGATTTTCCCTGAATGCACAAACCCTTCCACGACGCCTTCTCCCTAAGACAAGCCTGGCTCCGTAGGCCCTGACAGAGGACATCTGGCAGCGTGGGTTTGCCAGGCCCTGAGGAAAGCAACAGGATGACAGGCAGGGGTTCATGTACCTCTAGGGGGTCTGGAAGGAGAGTACCTCCATATAGTCCCAGGCTGGGACAGACCAGGTCCCTTGGACAAAGAGGAGGTGGGCTGCCCCAGGCCACCGAGCGGGTAGCTGGTAGTGCTGGGAGGAGATGCAGGCCCGTCTGGGCTGTGCCATGATGCCTCTGGGGGCCTTTCCAGCTCTGGCATTCGCACATCTACTCAAAGACCTCCGTGATGTTTGCTCCTGGGGACTCTCCCCTGGAGAAATTATAGTATCTATGTTCTGCCGTGAGGCCTCGGAATCCCAGAGCAGAGGGAGAGCAGATGAGAAGAGGAAGCTAGAACAAGCCAGAAGCACCATGTTCCAAGCTCCCCTGCCCCACCTATAGAAAGAAGAGCTCCGAGCACTTACTTAGTGCCTACTGCATACCAGGTGCTTTCATCTCATGCCATCCCCCACAAGCCTCTGAGACAGGAACTGGGACCACTCCCATTTGACAGATTTGCTCAATGACTATGTGACTGCTGGCCATGTGTCAGGCACTGGATGAGACAGTGGGGCTCAGGTAAAATGAGTGAGGCGTCCCGAGGTCCCACTTCAAGTTGGAGTATAACCTCAAGCATACCACTGTCATTTGTGAGTCGATTCCCACAAATACTCCATTTTTTCTTTCCAGATTTGTCATCCTTCATCCTAGAGGCTACCTTTTTGACAGTGTATCTTAGGAAGCATGGACAATGTCCAAGGAACTCCAGACAGATGCCTGTGGGCTCTCCGGCCTCGGCCGGACTCCGTGGCCAGCCATATTGGGCTGGCGGTGCGGACGGCTATCCTGCCATGGAGTGCCGAGGGACCTGTGTCAGGTCTGCCTTGGGGCCATGTGGCCAAAACTGGCAGAGTCCCCACAGGGCCTCCCAGACCAGGGGCTGGTGGCTATGTGGGCTGGCTCAGAGCCCCAGCTTGAGGTCCTGTCAGCAGGAAAACCCAGCCCCAGCCAGGCATCCTTCCAGTCTGAGGACCAGGCAGCAAGCCCAGCCCCAGAAGATTTGAGCCCTCGTGCCCCTGCTCCACAGATTCTCTTCCTCCTCTCACCCACAAATCTATCCTTCTACCAGTCAGCCCGGAGCTGCGGGCCAGATGGGACACCTTAGACCCTCCGCACAGAAGAGCCAACACCCAGAGCAATCAAGTGACGCAGCCTCTCAAGGTGGTTCTAGCCTACAGAGTTCTGACCCCTGAGCCCAGTCCTCTGCTACCTGCAACCTGCATCCCTGCCAGAAGGAGGACCACAGACTTTGGGGTCAACAGGTCTGGTGCAAATTCTGCTCTGACCTTAACCTCTCTGAAGTTCTGTTCTCTCGTGTGTAAAGTGGGGACACTGAGGGGCACCTGGGTGGCTCAGATGGTTAAGCAGCAGCTCTTGATTTCAGCTCAGTTCATGATCTCAGGGTCGTTAAGTTCGAACCCCACGTTAGACTCGGTGCTCAGCGGGGAGGCTGCTTGAGATTCCCTCTCTCCCTCTCCCTCTGCCCCTCCCCACCCCACATTCGCATTCTCTCTCTCTCAAATAAATAAATCTTTAAAAACAAAATGGGGATACTGACAGGGCGGTGGAGTTGGGTGAGCCAAGCAGCCCACCTTGGAGAAGAGCTGGGAGAGGGCAGGCTGCAAACCTGACACCTTCCTTGTGAAGGAAATAGGGGCAAAGCCTGTACAGGGTTGGACCTGCCAGTGAGGCTTATATGGCACAGAGCTGGTGCACCACTGGCTCTGGCAGGTGGCTAAAAGACAGGCCCCAAAGGGGTGAGACCACCACAAAGGAAGAGAAGGGTGTGAGAGTAGCAACGAGCATTAATTAAGCACCGACCAAAAATACATGAGACAACAGGGGAGCAACCAAATGTGCGCAGAGCACCGTCCAGCCCTGTGGTGCCTACAGCTCCATGGGGCCTCCCTGCCCCACAGGGCCTTGAACTCTACCCTGAGGTTTGTTTCCATGACCCCAGGGCACTGTCTGGCTCCCAGTCAAGGAGGGCCCTGCCCTCCTTGGCCAGCTCTTGTCTCCAAACTATAGCAGGGCCCAGGAGGTGTCTCGGCGTACTGGGTCACCTCTGGCCAGCCTCACCACAAACCCCTGCCACAGTCACAGAACATTTCTGTGCACTCGAGGCCCTGCCCTGGGCTCTCCCAGTCCTAAGGCTGCACTGGGGGGGGGGGGGGGAGTGGAGGGGAGAACACGAGGGCGATCCGCGATTCTGTTAGTCAAGAAAACTCTTAGAGACCCAGGAGGCCCCTCACACACACCCAACCAAGCAAGACTACCACAGCGCGGTCAGGAGTTGCTGTAGGGCCCCCAGGGTGGATGGGCAGCTTCGAGCCCACAGGGAGGTAACACTGTGGAATAACCCAGAGGAGAAGCCAGTTTCTCCCTGCCCTGTGAGCCCCCAGCGAAGTATGGCCACTGTGATCCTAAACAGAACCACAACAGGACATGGAACAGTCCTGAGCCAGGTTCACATCCAAAGCCTGGCACTTGCCAGTGGCTGGTAAGGCCCTGAAGGCACAGCTTCTTCACCTGTGAAACTGGGGGAGGGGTGCACAGGGTTCCCCTGGTGGGTGTAGCAGGACCCCTCTCCTGCACCTGAGTCCTCCAACTGCCAAAAGTCTTCCTGGGGACAGAAAGTCCCTGGATCCCGGGGCGCCGGGGTGGCTCAGTTGGTTAAGCGACTGCCTTCAGCTCAGGTCATGATCCTGGAGTCCCGGGATCGAGTCCCACGTTGAACTCCCTGGGAGTCTGCTCCTCCCTCTGACCCTTCCCCCTCTCATGCTCTCCCTCATTCTCTCTCTCAAATAAATAAATAAATAAATAAAATCTTTAAAAAAAAAAAAGAAAGAAAGAAAATCCCTGGATCCAGAGTGTCATGCTGAATGGTCCCAGAGCTGGGATGGTTCACCTTCAGAGGGTGAGCAGGAGTCAAACCAAAGGGTCCCTAACGGTGGGCACCAAGTGTGGGGAGATTCCTGGGCAGGAAGGAAAACGGTGCGTCCCTCTGGGATGAGGGCTTCTTGGCCCAGGTGCTGCCAGAACAGGGTTCTTGCTTTGGTTACGTTCCCTTGGGGGACAAGGACATGCACTCTCTCCCCTCAGCCCCCAGCAAACAAGGCTGCACTTGCCAGGACCTACATCCTTGGGCTGCAAACCAGGGCACAACCTGCCACCCAGCAGAGAGCCCCCTGCCCACAGCCCTGCTCCATGCAAGGGCTTCCTGACAGTTATTGGCAGGGCCTCTATTACCCGAGGCTGGGCTGGGGGAGGGGAAGAAGGAAGAAAAGCCAATTTTGTTTCCCAGGGAGAAACGAGATTGCTGCTGACAGCTGTCCATAGGAAAGTGAAGGCTCGTGCCCGCGTAATCTAAACTCGAGCGGCCCGCGTCTCCCCTCAACCCAGAAATGAGCTTGTTAGAAGAGCCTGGATCCTGGCCGTTTCCCTTGACAGCTTCCTTCCCCTAATACACGCAGCAAATTGGCAACCTGTCCTCGGGCATTTGCATCCAGAGTCCCTGGAGGGAGATATCTCTATTATTCTGTTTTGGATAAAGGAGGCCATTTGAGATGACAGGTAGCAAATGCCTCTTTAATAAAGCATGCAAGCAGCCACAGAGAGCCAGGCGGTGGAGAGAGGCTTGACAAATAGGTAGATTTGCAACCCGGGAGCATTAGCAGGGCCAAGCCATAGCAGTGAGCAAGGGAATGTCAATGTCGGGGCTGCGAGTTAAATCACCCCTTGTTATTCTGATTTAACCATCTCGAGGCTGGAGCCCCTGTCCACACCCCTCCAAAAGACAGACTCAGGACACAGACACACCAACGGCTTTCTGGCCCAGCGTGTGCAGGCTGCAACTTGCTTCTGTGAGCTCATCGCCTGCCGTGGTGCAGCACAACTTCCGTATGGGTTCGCAGATCTTTGCAGAATGGTCCCTGCCCTTCCTTCATCTCTAGCCTGGTCTCTGCTGCTATTTTTTTTTTTTTTTTTGCAACTACCCCCATTTTAAGAGAAATAAACATTTACTCAGCTTTAACCATATCTCACCCTAAGTGTCGCCCTAAGTCACAGAAGCTCATTGCCCGCCCCTCTAGTCCTGTTTCCCTTGATGCAACTATTTACTGCACAAACTGCTTCCCAGTCAATTCTCTCTCCTCAGGCTCTAGCTTCTCCTTCGTCCTTAATCTGAAAAAGCTGGGCCTAGGATGTTGGGTTCTGTCCAGCGATGTGCTGGCAAAATATTTAACAGCCAGCTCTCTGAGAAAATAAATAAAAACATGATTTGTAGTGTTTGCCAATTTCTGTGGTGTAAATACTCACACTGGGGCTGACTCCAAGCTTCCTAGGGGAGATGTCACTGGAGTCAGCTGTGAAGGAGTACACACAGCCCGTGTGGGAGCTGGCTCCAGCACCCTGCTGGTTCTGTTTCTCTCCTTCCGACCCCAGCCACAGTCCCCATGCACATAGGGATCTGCCTGAGTGAACTAGACAGATTTGCACGGGTACCACACCAGGTACTCTTCACCGCAGACAGTTCAAATCACGGCTACATCTCTGGAGAATATCTACATGACTTAGGAACATTCCGTAACTCTGCTGCACCTGAGCTTCTGCACCTGTCAGTGGCAATCTGAGGTCATGGGGAAGCTGTGGGTTACCTGAGGGGAAGCATGGCACAGTACCCCACCCCCAGTAAATACCCGATAACGGCGACAATCGTCCTCCCCATCACCCACCTGACAAAGTCACCTCTGAGGTCACCTCTGAGGAAGTGTCCACTTCCTCGCCCAAGGAGCTTGCCACATTGCCAAGGGTGGCCCGAGCAGGACTATGGGTTTCCTTGGTTCTCAAGGGCAAACATATGTAGTCGTGGCAAAGCTCTGCGCAGAACCCCGAACTCCTGCCCCTCCTTCCCACAACACCCCTCTCCTCATGAGACCATCCTCCGCCTCTTCCATGGCTGCACACCCACAGCACCTGTGGAGCTTAAAAGTCCATCCACGCCGGACTTCTCATCCACCTCGATTCTGATTTAACAAATCCAGGTGGCTGGCTGAGCATCAGGATTATTTCTGAAATCTCTCCGGCTGATTCTAAGGTGCAGGCAAGACAGAGAGCCATGGGATAACTGATGAGAAGGCCAATTCCAAGTAGCAGCAGAGGAACAGTGTGAGCAGACAACTGGTGTCCCAAGCAGGCTCTGGCCTCAGAGCACACCTAAATGCATCCTTCCTGATGCCCCACGCTCCAGGCCGGGCAAATCCCTGGGGCTGGAGTGACCCACGGAGACCATGCTGTGCAAGAAATTCCAGCAACGAGTGGGGCACAGGACTGTGAGGGCTCCCTGACCCCTTGTGCCGTGTCTCCATGCAGCCCCCATGTGCCTACTTCAAATACTCAGACTCTTCCCTGCTCCAAAAACCAGGCAAGACAGTGCTCATGGGCATTCTTGGGGGTCACGTGTCCGTAGCTGACGGGACTGTACACACTGGCCAAAGTCAGCAAACACAGTGTTGGGGTGGATAGCCAAAACCCGAGGGGTCCCCTGCAAAATAAATGGGAGTGGGATTGCTGTTTGCCAGGTTGGTTTCTACAGAATGCTGCTTCTATGGGATATTCATCAGGACTGTGGGCGGGAGAAGCTCTGATGCATGTGACAGAAGCAAGACTAGACAAAGCTGGCTCAGTTTCCCTACTGTATGACTTTGTGGAGTCTTGGTGTAATCATGTCCTTGAGGAGTCTCCAAGAGCCAAGATAAGATGCAATGTTTCCCAAACTTACTAGACCCTGGAACCTTTCTCCCACATAGCATCTGCCACGACCAGCGATCCATAAAACATGTTTGGCAAAGGCTGAGGAAGATCACATGGCTACCAGGCCCTGCCAGGACATCAGGCGGAAGGCAAACCTGCCCGTCCCCTTACCCACCAAAGGATGGTCACCAAGAGGAGAAGCTGCTCTGGAGGCACGGGAATAAGATGCGAAGCCCAGGATCCACTCCAGATCCCACAAATAGGCTTGAACAGTCTTGGGCAAAGCATGGATTATGTAAATACGTATTTGGGGACTTTTTAAACACAGATTATTCACCCAATTAACTCTAATGGCCCCTCAGAGCTGAGAGAGACGATTGTGTAAACATGTGGGGCTGAATGTGGCCTCAGCCCCAAGATCTGCTCAAAAGACGGGGTTTACAAGTCCCCCATAAGAGTTCCCTCTGGGCCCCAACTTGGCAGATAAGTTCATTGCCCGGAAGGGAATTCTTGCCTAAAATATGAAAGGGTAAGAGTAAAAGGAAGGATCCAGCTCCCTCTAAGCAAGCAGGGAACTTTCTGGGTACAGATTTTATATATATTTTCATTTGCCATAAAACATACATTATATGACACAGAACATCTGGGAGCCTCTGGTAGCCTCGCTCTTTCCCAATACTTGGGAGAAATTGTAGATTTGTCTCCAGCAGCCACTTACACATTCACATATTCTAAATGTTTCCCTCTGGATACAGCACAGCCGGGAGACCGGCGGACCCCAGGCCTACCTCAGTGAGGCGGTGGGAGCCCCACCCTAGCTGGCTCTGCCTGAGACCAAGGAGGCCGAGCACACCGGCCCCAGCATGGAGCCCTCAGGAGAATCTGGGCCTCCTGGCCAACACGGACAGCCTGGGAGTCCGGCGGGATGCATCCAGAGCAAGTTTGCTAAGTGACGAATGACTAGGGGCTCACTTTCCAACCTCAGCCAGAAACAAGTCTTCTGGAATCCTCTTGGGCCCTAAGGAGCCATAGGGGAGCCCTGGAGTTTGAGGTCAGGGAGCTTACACCCCAGGGCGGGGACATGAGTTGAGGGCTGGTCTTCCCTTGGCCCCCCACCCGCTCTCCATGCATCCATACATCACCCTCTCACAAGAGCCAAAAA
Organism: Zalophus californianus; assembly: GCF_009762305.2. Taxonomy (NCBI): domain Eukaryota; kingdom Metazoa; phylum Chordata; class Mammalia; order Carnivora; family Otariidae; genus Zalophus; species Zalophus californianus. The sequence goes on along the minus strand of NC_045599.1, from coordinate 28,424,647 downwards.
CCTGGGGGAGGCATTGTTTTCCTCCCTCGTCTCTCCCACCACCCGTGTCCCACCCACCATCACATGACCCACCTGACCTCCAGAATGTCTCCACGGCTGCAACCCCCACGCCAAGCAGCCATGGCTCTCCCTTGCTCAACTGCCCTCCTCACTGGTCTCCCAGCTTCCTCCTGGTCCTTCTCAGTCTACTGTCTGCTTTTGGGGGTGCAAATGTGACCGTGTCCCACATCCACAGAGAATCCTTCCTACTACTCTTAGGATGAATATGTTAACACAACTCATGCCTGATTGGGTCCCACTTACCCTGTTGCTTCCTTCTGCCTAGAACTTTCTTCCTTCCTATCTTTTCCATGTCACCAGAGCTTGGGTGTGAGCGTCATTCCCCCCCCCCCAAGAATGGAGTACGGACTCTCACAACCCTTGGTACCAGACACCCAAGCAAAAGTCGTTCCTAGTGCCCAGCACTTGGCACACTAAGTAGGTGCTCAGTAAACATTTGTTGAATGAGAGGGCTTCCCGGAGACAACCAGGGGACGGGGCATGTACAGACCTCGCACTAAGAATGGCAGTAGATGCAGGGAGAGAAGAAAGGGCAGGCATATCCTCCCTCAGCTTAGCCCTCCCATCACCCCTGTGAGGTCAACACTGATGTGTATTTGAAACAGATCCAGAGAAGTAACACACAGAGCCGAGAAGTGGTGAAGGCTGGATTTGAACCCACGTCTCGCTCACTCCAAAGCCCATGCTCTTTCTGCTACAGGATGCTGCTGGGGAGTCTAATCGGGATGCTGGGAATCAGTCATACTGAGGGTGGAGGAGGCAGGGATGGTCCAAGCAGAGGGATCAGCCTGAGCAAACGCCCAGAGGTGGGAGGCAGCCAGTGCATGTGGGAAAGAGAAGACGCACAGTCAGGCGGAAGGAAGTCCTGGAGAACACGGAGCCGGAGCAGCCTGCAGAGCCTGGGCAAGAAGGCCACTGCGTGCCAGCCTCGGGAGCCTGAGTGTTATCCGGGACGGCCGAGAGCAGAACAGAAACTTGTCCCCCACGCCAGGGACCGTCACTGGCTGCACTCAGGTGAGCCCAGTTTAAACCACTGAGCAGCCTGGCCTCACATCACCAGGTCCGGCCCAGAATGACCAGGCAAGCACACAAACGAGGCCAGCGCAATACACCTCTCTCTCTCAAAAAGGGCCCCCAATTCTCAGTTAGAAGCCCTCTAGAATTAAAGGGAAAACATGTCCCACTCCTAGTACAGTCTTCTGAGAGCTCCCAGGACAGACGAGGGCAAAGATCTGGGCCCAAAGAGAGTGAGAAGGAACTACATCCCACTGCCTAATTCCAAACCCCTCACCCCTCCTTGTCCAGGAAGCCTTCCAGGTGGAGAGAGCAGTTAAGTTCTGACCCAGCCCCTCCTCTCATCCACCAGCCAAGGGCCCTCTCCCCCTACACAGCACATAGAGTGCGGCCAGGTTCACAACACCAGAGCCCCGTGAGCTCGCCAGCCCCTCGTCCTCCGTGTTTCTCGTCCCACCATGGCTGTCTCAGATCATAACTTCCTGCACAGAGAACCAGCCCACCTCACCCCTCGGAATGGCCGCCAGCCCCTAATGCCCTCCCAGGCCTGAGAGTGTTTTAGTTGGTGTTTATATACTACTGGCTAACTCCAGACCCACCAGGCAACCGACATTTCCTGGGGGCCTACTATGCACCACACACTGATGAGGATATAAGGTGGTGTGAAATACGGGACGCCTGGGTGGCTCAGTCGGTTAAGCATCTGCCTATGGCTCAGGTCATAATCCCAGGGTCCTGGGATCGAGCTCTTCAGCAGGGAGCCTGCTTCTCCCTCTCCCACCACCTCGTGCTCTTTCTCATTATCTCTCTCTCTCTCAAATAAATAAATTCTTTTTTAAAAACTGGTGTGAAACACAGGATTACTGCCTCATTCAATCGCCAAGGTTTCATCTCATGAAAAATTATAATAATACAAGCCATAAGGAAAAGTTTGAGTATGTGCTAAAATACCATATGACTGACACAGAAGATGCTATTGGCATTCAAAAGAGGGAGAAGAGCAGACCTTTGGCTTGGGCCAGGGAGAAAAGACTTTATGGAAGAGCCGGAGGAAGATTCAAGCTGAGCCCTCCGGATGAGCCAGGATGGTGATGTGCAGGGGGCATAGGGAGACGTCAGCACAGCTGGGCAGATGGGCCCGGGCAAAAGCCAGAGAGACAGGACTCCCGAGACTAGAATGCAAAATTGCACCCACAGACCTTGGCCAAGTGACTCTGTGATTTGGCCCAGACCGCACTGTGGGGACATGGCCGTGTGTCATGTGTGTATGGGCGTGCATGCACGAGGACACACACCCCACACACTGCATCACGGGCCAGTGATTTTTCAAATCCAAGGCCAGTCCACTTCTCCTGTGGGAATCAGCCAGCAGGAATACTTGAAAGTGCTACCAGGAGGTGCCAAGCTCAACATCGATGCTTATCAAGTTCCTATAAATCTCCCAAGGTGTCAGCTATGAAGACCATTGAAACAGGGAAGGCCTAGATGAGGAGCTTCAGCACGCCATTCTCCCAACACTGCCGACAGCTGTTCAGCAAGGCCTATCCTCAGGGCTGTCCCAGAGTTGCAGGGGATCAGGCTGGGGTTTTACCTAATATCTTCCTACCGCTGTCCCTGGCAGCCAAGGGCTGTTTCAGCTGTGGTTCTTACTCGACAGGCCTCTTTACGGGCTATGAATTTCAGAGTGTACGCAAGATCACCATGGCATAGGGACCTTTGGTCAAGTTCCATCCCTTCTCTGGGCATCAGCTTCTTGATCTAAACATGGCAGGAGCGGACTGTGTGACCAATAAGGACCTGTCTGTTCTATAGCTCTAAGACCTAAAGGAACCCTATTAATCCCCATCCACTCAGCACTGGGGCAAGAGTTTACCTGCGCACCAGCCTGACCCACTTATTTCTCCGAGGGAGACCGGCTGCAGCAGGATCTTGGGTAACACCTTTGAGACAGGGCACAGATAACCCCATCCCCAAGCCAACAGGTCAGCTCTCTTATGACAGTGGTTTGGGGATACAAGGTCAGTGAGCTGGGAGTCAGTCCCAGACTTGTCCTCTAACCACGCGGGTTTGGGCTAACTCTCTGCTCCTCAAGGCCTCCGTTTTCAATGATGGGAAGTAAGGGCCGGTCACCTCCCAGCTACCATTTTCTCAGCCCCATCTCCCACATGCCCTGGAGAGCGCAGAGCAGGGTGACATGGGGCAGGTCAGAGCATCGAGAAGGGCCAGACTCAGAGCCACCTACTGCTGGGTTTGATTCCTAACTGATCCCACTCACTACCTTTTTGAACTCATCTAGGTCACTTAGCCTGCAAGCCTTGTTGACACTGGGAAGATTAGGACTATACCCTATACAGTGTTGGGGAACATTTAAGACAAACTGTATAAAGTACCGGAAACAGAGTAGGAACTCGATGTTCGGTAATTATTATTCAAAGCACTTTCATAACCAGAACACAAGCACACAAGCAAACCAATGGACAAGGAAAAATCCATAAACAGATGCAAATACCTATGGGAATTTAGTATATGATACAGGTAGCATTTCTAGTCAGTGGCATTGATGGATTTTTTAATAAATGGTGTCAAGACAACAGATTGCTACATTTTGTTGGTGGCAAGGGCAGGGGAGGGAATAGTTAGACCTATACCTTTATCCTTAAACTATAAGAAATTCTAGATGGAGCATAGATTCAAATATAAACCATAAAAACTTACAAGTTCTAGAGGAAAACACAGCTGAATAGTTTTAAAATCCTGCAGGAGAAAGAGATGCCTTTTCAGTGTGTCATTTAAAAAAAAAGAAGAAGGGGCGCCTGGGTGGCTCAGTCGTTAAGCCTCTGCCTTCGGCTCAGGTCATGATCCCAGGGTCCTGGGATCGAGCCTCGCGTCGGGCTCGCTGCTCAGCGGGAAGCCTGCTTCTCCCTCTCCCACTCCCCCTGCTTGTGTTCCCTCTCCCGCTGTGTCTCTCTCTGTCAAATAAATAAATAAAATCTTAAAAAAAAAGAAGCCATAAAGAATGACAATTTAACAACATAAAAGCCTAAAACTTCTAAATTAAAATAAATTTATGATTAAATGAAAATCATCGTAAGACATAAAGTTGTCAAGAAACGTTTATGAAGGGCCTACTGAGTACCAGTTGCTGCACTGCTAACATTCAAAGAGCTCTCACTATTCAGTTCTTTAAAATGAGCCCCCAGTAGAAAAATAAGCAAAGAACGTCAATGGGCAATTTATAAAATAAGAAATTAAAAAATGGCCCCTAAGAATCAAATCAATGCAAACAGACGCAATATATAATTTTTCCACTACCATACTGGCAAAGAATACAAACATTAACAAAACCCAAGTTGGCTGGGGTGTGGAGAAATGCACCTTCATGCTGTGTGAGTGCCCTTGGAGGGTGACAATTTGACATTATGCATCGAAATGATACATGTGCAGACATTCTGACCGTACGAGGAGATCTGTCTATAAAGATGTTCACCAAAGTTTGTTTATAATAAAGAAAAATTGGAAACACCCTAAATATGCATGAAGGGAAGACTTGCCAAGTCAGTTGTGATATTCAGAGAACACTCTGTTACTGCCTAAACCAGCGAGAGAGGTGGGAGGCCCAAGGCTCCATCGGTGAATGTCACAAGAGCGGCAGCACGATGCAGTCGGGGTGGGGGGGCATGTTTGAGCACGACCCTTGGAAAACAATGGAACAGCTCAACTTTGCCCACTGTGTGAGCGATGGGGTGAAGGGGGGAGGCATCCACTGAGCCCTGGGGATCCAATCTGGAGAAGAGGCTGCACATGTCCACAGGGGTGACATTACACCCTGTGAATTGTGGATTACACCCTGGCCACCTGCCCTCCATAGGTGGGGAAGAGAGAGGGTGGCCGTCCTATGGCTTTGCTCCAAAGTCTCAGGCAGAAAGGCAGGCAGAAAGACTCCAGATTAATGCGTAGGCACCGAGGGCCCAGCATCTGGGCGCAGATACAGTGACTCAGGAGCCAGGCCAACCCCTGGGCAATATCAAGCCACCACCCATACTCTGCCCCAGACACACACACAATCCACCTGCTAGATTAGCCTTGCCTGAGATCTACAGGCCACCTGGGTCCAGGCTTTGGTTCAGAATCTACCACTGACGGGCAGATGGACTTGGGTCACCAGGCCTCAACACCGGGGGCCACAATGCAGGGAGAAGGTGGGGCAAGAAGGAACCCAGGACATAGAAGAATATGGTAAGGGAGTTTGGAAAATCTGTTTGACTATGCAAGGGGTTCTCAGGCCTTCTATGAAGAAAGACAGCACAGAAACTTTGGCTCAAACAAAGGTTAAAATGGAACCCCGGGTAGACAACACACATGCCCACCCCAAGGAGGCAGTCACGTGGGCAGGAAGGCTTGGGGGCTGAGGATCTGTTGTGTGCTAGCTCTGTGCTTGTTCCTCTGTGAGAGAGGACAAGGGGGAGGCAGAGTCCTGCCTTCCAGAAGCACACAGTCAGGTGGGGAAAAGGGACCCTACAGAGGTAGGTCAGAGGAGTGACTGCTCATGTTGGTCATCTGGAGGGCAAAATGGCTCCTGGGGCAGGGACTGCAGACAGTGCAGGAAGATCTAAAGGTCTAATCTGGGAAAGAGGCGAAGTCAACTTCAGAATCCAGTGAGGAAACACCCACAGGACAAGCCCAAGAAGAGCTCCCTGCCAGGAGGTGGCCGAGTCTGCTCTGGTCAGAACAGGAGGAGAGAGGGGAGGGAGGGTGGGCAAGCTGGCAGGGGTACCCGGGGAATGCCAAGGATTTGAGGAGCTAATCACTTAGTGATTCTGCTTTGACTGGAAAAAGCCACAGCTGGAACACAGTGAATCACTCAGGCCAGTGCCCCTGTGGCAGCCCACGTGCTGGCCAGCCTTCCTTGCCCAGGTCGGCAGCACCCAGTCATTTCAGGACCCCATGAGGCCAGGCGCTCAGCAAACAGGAGGAGAGGAAGTCGACACTCACGGGGGCAGTGTCCGGGCCAGCCTCAAGCAGAGGGGGCTGCAGGGGCACAGGCTCCCATCACCCAAAAAACCCTGGCAGCAGGTGATGGGAACTCTCTGAGGAGCTCTACACGGGCCTGGCCTGACTCTGGCCAAGTGAGGCCAGAGGATGAGGAAGAGGAAGTGCAAGAGGTTTTACAGGGAGACCATCTGGATGGAGGAGCGGTGGTGAGCCAGACCCAGGCAGGAGCCAAGGCCCTGGAGAGGAGACAAAGAATCAAGAAACACTCCAGCACTAGAATGGGTGGCACCATCCGCCACTCAGGCTGGAAACCTGGACCCTTCTTGCCCCTTTCTCATGCCCTTGGCCTAACTGGCCTCCAAGAGACGGCTGTCCACGAGAGAGGCAGCAGACATGGGAAGGGGGTGTGGACAAAGACCATCAGCTTGAGTGTGGCCCGGAGAACGCCCACTACTGGCGGGACACACAATGCAGTGCTTGGTCGCCTGCCTCACACATCTCACAACCTGGACCGTGCCTTCCTCAACACCACACGCCCTGACTGAACGCCACGCACGTGATGACCTGGCCCAGCAGCTTGGCCTGAACTGACTGAAGGGAGGACGCCCAGCGGGCAGCTGGAGGTCCTTCTCTGGAGGTCGGGGCAGACGCAGCAGCTAGTGAGAGAAGGCCTACCAGCAGAGAAGGGCAGTGGTGAGTGCTGACCTGCTGCCCGAGTGCTGTCCCCACTCTCGGAGCTTTGTAGAGATTAACTCAGTCCATCCTCATAACCGCCCGAGAGAGAAGCCCTATTATCATCCCCAGTTTACAGGTGAGGAAACCACGCCGCAGAGAGGTTGAGAAACTTGCCAAAGGTCACACAGCTGGGAAGAACCAGCCCTGGACGCAAGCAGAGCGGCCCCACTTAATCACTCTCCTATGGAAATCGGGCCAAGAGTAGATGCGATAATGTGCAGGGAGAGAAAAGAAAAGGACCAAGGACAGAGCCCAGGGCACTGGCCATGAGCAAAGAGTAGCCAGAGGAGATGAGACCACCAGTGAGGAGGGCCGAGGAGCAGGAGAACATCAGGAGCACTGCCTTGCCCCGAGAGTGCTCACTAAGTGGCTGAGTAAGTCAATGACTTAATGAGTAAGTGCTGGCTAAGGAATGGGGGTGATGCAGACACCACGAAGCAGACAGCTGGAGGAAAGAGGCTGTGTGTGCTCAGTGGTGCCCCACTGCATAGAGGCCAGGAGGACCCCAGATTTGGGACGTGACCTGGCCCTTCCCAGCCCACAGATGTGGTCCTCAGTCTGGGAATGGCTGGGCCACAGCAGGCCTCAATCTGCTCTGCATGGCTGCAAAACATTTGCTTTCTCTCTCCATCCATTGGGACTCCTGCTCTATGCCAAGTTCTTTCAAGTGCAGAAAGGATTTGCTCCCCAAACAGTTCACAGCTATTTCTAAAGCTCACATTGCAAGATGTTGCCTATTTATAACCAGAAATTCCTCCATAACCAAACTGGACAAAGAAGAGGCAACTCCATATTGTCTTTGATTTTGTTTTAAATAAGAAAAGCTCAGAATTGTGTCCTTGACCATATGCAAGTTATTCCTTTTCCCCATATATGGCCGGATCCACTGTGTGCCAGGACAAGCCGTGTTTTCCTTATTAAGCAATACATAAAGTTAGCAAACAGAACCCGCTCACTGTCCCACACCCCAATCCCAACTGTTCCGACTGGAGCAAGGGCCTGACCAGGCTGCGGAGCGTCAGAGGGTCCTGGACCAGAAGGCTGGACTGGAACCCGGGCAGCCTGGCGTCTCTGGCCCACCACCGACCCAACCCTAGGCATCAACAGTGGTGGTGCCTCCTCAGTGCCAGGCTCTCGAAAAGTCCTGGTGGAGCCTTATAACCATCCTAAGGTGTAGGTATCATTATCCCCACTTCACAGATGAGCAGAGTGAGGCAGGGATCATCTGTCTGTTCAAGGTCCTCGGGCTGGGCTGGCAGAGGTGGAGAAGAGCCCATTTCTGTCTGACTGCTCAGCTCATTCTCTTCTCTCTTTCCCAAGGGTCATCTCTCCTCTCTGAGCCTTGGCTTACCCACCTGCAAAGTGAGATGGCTGGAAAAACAATTTCTCAACCCCCAGCAACACGTGCACCAGCCCTTACTCTCTAACGGGTATCAGAACCCTCCAACATGTCGCTTGGTCGAGGTCTGGCGTGGATGAAGGCCGGCAGAGTCCTGGGGCCACAGCCAGAGCAGCAGAGCCTCCGCCCCCTGTCGGAAACTCAGAACAGTCTCCCTCCTCCCTGCTCAGTGCCTCTCAGCTCCCAAGATTTTCCCAATCCTTCAAGAGCTCCTCCTCCGGGAGCCGTCCTGCCCTGCAGAGCCCACATCATGTCCACAGCCTGCTGTCTGAGCCCCCATCTGCCTGCCAACCTTGGATGCCCAGGCCTCTGGAATTTGACACCTAGGACACACGGGGCAGAGGGGATTAAATGGTGGGGCCTGTGGGCACCCGGGTGGCTCAGTCGGTTAAGCATCTGCCTTTGGCTCAGGTCATGACCTCAGGGTCCTGGGCTGGAGTCCCCACATCGGGCTCCCTCCTCAGCGGGGGGCCTGCTTCTCCCTCTACTGCTCCCCCTGCTTTTGTGCTCGCTCTCTCTCTCTCTCTCTCTCTCTGTGTGTGTGTCAAATAAATAAATAAATAAAATCTTTAAAAATAAATGAATGAATGAATGAAGTTCCTTCCTCACCAGTGGACGGATCCAATACGCCCTGAAACAGATGCCCCCCCAATAGTCATCTTTGGAAAACACAAGACTGGGGCTCACCTCTCCAGGGCATTGTTACTCCTCAGAACCACCTAAGATGGGCAACTGGTTAAGCCTTTGGGCTGCAGGGCTCCAGACCAGACTTCCAGAGGAATCTCTGGAGGCGGGCCCCACACGTGCATGCTTAGCCAGCACCCAGGCGTTTACAGCGGCATCGGTGTGACCCACTGCCCTGGGACAAGCCTGCTTTCTCCCCTGGCCCCCCCACTTCTTATCTTTGTTTCCATGTCCCATCCCTCCTCCCAAAACATGCAGCCTGTGCGACCCCCACAAAATGCTGCACACCTGTGACTTCCTTCCCAGGCTGCAATTTTTCACATTAATCTGACAATAATAAGTATAATAAACCTGCACTTGGATCTGCTTTTCCTACTTCCAGGAACTATAGCATCCTAATGCCCACAGGGGTAAAAAGTGAACACTTTCTCACTCCCATCTTCTTGGGAGCCCACCTTCTGCACCTTGCCTTCTGGTGTATGTCCCACAAGGTTAGGATCAATGCATCAGTTCAACAAACCAATTAAATATCGGTCACGTGAATACATGAATGAACACTTAAGAAGCCAGGCTCAAGCAACTGATTTGTTTCACGTTTGTTTTAACATTTTAACAGATTAGCAAATGTTCCAAGAAATGACTAGCACCCTTGGATCAAAGAAAGACTTTAATCCGTGGTGACAGTTTGTCTGGGATCATAACCTGGCTTACCCTTCCCAACCAGGTGTTGACTAGGCGCCACGGATTTCTGAAGACACCTCCCCTCGTGCTGCAACCGCACGCCTCTGTCCCGCTACGGTTCAGGACCACTTTGTGGAGTTCTGCCCCCAGAGCCCATCAGCACCCAGATCGCTTCACGCACCCTGTCTTCTCTTTCATTTGCATGAAAAAAAACATTGATCATTTTAATTAGCAGCCTGTATTTTTGTAAAAATTTCAAATGAAACCAAAGTGTATAAAACATGCAAGCCCGATCCCCACATGGGTACTGTGCAGGCTGAGGGGTGGCATCGTCCCTTCTCCTCCGAAGACCCCACGGCCTGCGGCCCTGTGCGGGTTCACTGAAGTCCCTGAGTACAGTTTGCACGATTCCACTCCCCCCGCCATTACTGAAACCAAGGCAGTGGTCACCAGGGGCTCGCTGGCCTTCAGTACCACTCTCCTCAACCTGAAAAACATCTCTGCCTGGCCCCTCACAACCACCTCTCTCCACCCCAAATCATCTTACTTATGGTACCTGGTCACATTTCTTTCATTTTTTTTAAATTTATGTTGTCTTAACAAAAGTCACCATACACATCACTGCTCGATCCTGGCAAGAGTTCTCCATCGCCAGAGGGGAGTTCTTCCAACCCTCTAAGACCCAGGCCCTCCCTACTTTTCCAGATGCCGTCTCTAGTTTCACCTCCACGGACCATCTGAACATCCCCCAGCCCCCTTACAAGCCCCTAGTCTCCTGTCTTCTTAAATTTGCTCGAGACTGTCCCACCTGGAAGTCTTCTCTGCCCCAACTTTGCAGGACCAAATCCCTCCCTCACATGCCAAGACTCAACCCACGAGCTTCCTCTTCCATGATGGCTTGCCTGGTGCTCCCGGCTGGAAGCAATGGTTGATTGCTCCCTTTCCTGACCTGTATCATAACACCATGAGGAGCCACTTCTCTCATGTCTTGACTCCTCAGTAGGCCAGGAATCTCCTGGGGGCAGATGCCATGTCTTATGTGCTTGATTCCTCCATAGACTCTGATGGCGACAAGCGCACAGTAGACACACAAATGAGACAACTAAAGGACATTGTATGGATAGATGACGCTTGAAGTCACTTGAACAGCAAGCTACATGCAGTGGAGGGCAAATGTTAAGAAAGATGCCAAATGTGCAGATGCTAACAATCACAGTGGCAGTGGAAGGTAGAGAAGCAGGGCCTTCTGGGACATGTCCCCTGAGAAACGGTGTGCTGGGCAAGGACAACAACCTGAACAAAGTCTTAGAGGTGAGAAATAGGGGGAAATGAAGACGGGAAAATGAAGATGGGGAGAAGGAGGGGAAAATGAAGGTCAGATTCAGAGGTACCTTACCCCAGGAAAGAAGTTCACAGTCAGACTATTGACAATGCAGAGCCACTAATCTGGCTCCTGGGATGGTGACCTATGGGTTGAGTGGAAGAAAAACATCTCACCCTTCCCACATCAGCTCGAGCCTTTCTCTGCCTGAAGAGACCTTCTTTACCTTGTCTCCCTAGGACCAAGCCTTCCCATCCTCCAAGGGTCACACAAAAGCCACCTTCTCCATGAAGCCAGAGACTGGAAACCAAGACACAAGATCTCATCTATGATACTCAGAGAGTGTCAGGAAAACGGCCTGATAAGAAGGCTCTAATAGAGCTTCAGTGACTTCTCAGTATGGAAAGCTAATGCTACACAATTCAATGCAACAATATTTGCTGAGCCTGATGAACACGTGTTTACATTTACCAGCACAGAGTATAGGTGCAATGTAAAGTAAGAAGGGGAGCAAGGAGACTTCCTTATGAAGTAACAATCAGGGGCGCCTGGGTGGCTCAGTCCATGAAGCGTCTGCCTTCAGATCAGGTCATGATCGCAGGGTCCTGGGATCGAGCCCCGCATCAGGCTCCCTGCTCAGCAGGGAGTCTGCTTCTCTCTCTCTCTCTCTCTCTCTCTCTCTCTCTCTCTCTCTGCCTCTCCCCCCGCCCCAGCTCATGCTCTCTCTCTCAAATAAATAAATTTTTAAAAAAAAATATTGAAGTAACAATCAGTTGAGATTAAAGAGACTCATCCTACATCAATGTACATTTATTCATTTGAAAAATATATGAATGCCTACTATGAGCAGGATACTAATGCCTAGAAATTGGCTGTGCAGAGGGGAGGGGGGAAACGGGATGGGAACATTCTAGGTAAAAGAAACAGAATCTGCAAAGAAGCCGAAGACAAGAGTCGCAGGATCAGGTCTGACTGGCCCAGGAGGGGCAGATGGAGCAGAGAGGCAGGAAGGTTTGTGAGAGACAGGTGACAGGATGATGGCTTAAACCAGACCTGGGGCAGTGACTCAGGTGGAGAGTAGACACGTTTAGGAGAAAGTACGAAAGTCCATAGAGTTGCCTGATGGGTGCACAGACAGGAAACCACAAGCATCCTAAGCAAACCTGGTTCTGGAGCTAGACCTCCCAAGAAGATAGTCATGCTCATTTCCCTGGCCCAAAGACTCACCTGGCCAAGTCAGGAGCCATGACTGGTGGCCCCAGAGAAGGCCACAGACCAAGATTACTGCTCCCTCTACGGCTCCCCCCAGTGGGCTCGGTCCTCCCTGGCACAGTGGATTCTCCCAGCTGCACTGCTGTAGGTAAGGACAAAGTGAGCCCGAAATCTTAGCCCAGAGCCCCATCCAAGAGACTCAGTAGAACGTGCCATCCAGGCATCAGTGGCTTAGCTTGGTAAGTTGTTTGTACTTCTGAATACCAAATGGATGCACTCCCTACCAAAAGCTGGGGCCAAGTCCAGATTGTGAAAGACTGGCAAGGAGTAGGGGCTGGTGGGGTGTCGGAGGGGATGGAGCAGGGACAGCTAAGCTGGCTCACATCCTATGAAGCCTTAGAACACCACCCATACCTAAACAGCCTAAACTGGATTTGGCCTGTACTGAATTTCAGCTTGTAGTCCAAAGTTCTAGTCCCCCAAAGGGACACTGGTACAATTAGGCAATCCACCGGCTGGAGGCCAGATCAAATTCTCAAGAGAAATGAGTCTGTTACAGTATGCAGGCAGGAGGCCGAGTTTAGGGCCTGGCATAGCTCTTCTCCCTCCTGCTAATGCCCGGAGTCTGCAGGATCAGCTCGTGTCCATGAGGGGAGCTTAACCCCACACAGCGAAATTCATCTTTCTGGGACAGGTCCCACTTCGCCCCTTCTTGCTCCTTCCTCCTCTATCCTCAGCCCCCTTCTTCGAACTACAGGCTGGAGGAAGGCAAAAGCCCCACTACATATGTGCGCACACGGGTGCACGTGCACACCCCACGGGTGGAAATGGCAGAGCCCCGGCCACATCCCAGTCAGGACACCCTTTCTCCAGGCTCGGCTGGACCTGTGCCACTCAACAGTGACAGCTTAGTGGGAGAACCAGCAATAAGCAGGACCGCGCAGGTGCACCTCTCACCGGGGACTCCCACAGCTCTGTCCCCAGCCCCGACCTCGCCACTTGCAGCAGACTCCTCCATCCAAGCGCTCAGGAACCTCAAATCCAGCTCACCAAGCAGAACTCGCCTCTTTCCCGCAGGACCTGTCCCCCCACCAGCGTTTCCCGACTCCACAGTGGCTCCGCTTGCTGCCCCGGTTGCCAAGCAGGAAGCACCGGGTCCCCAGTGAGCCCCACTCTCTCTCCCTCAGCATCCACCCCCTCTGATTCTCTCTCCAGTTCTCTCCATCCCACTGCTACTACCGCTTCAGCTGGTCTCACCTTCCAGATCCTTCTCCTTCCACACAGCACCAGGGAGAACGTCTTAAAATGCAAAGCTGCCCACAACAGGCCCATAACCAAATACCCCTCCAGGTAAAGCCAAGTGTGCTCCCAAGGTCTACGATTCTGGCCTCTCCCATCCCAGTTCCCGGGACCCCTCCCTCAGCCTCTCATCCCCAGCTGTGCTGTTCTTCCTTCCTCCTGAACGGGCACAGCCCCCCTCCTCGGCAGGCCTTTGCTCGTGCCACTCTCCCCCATCTTGACCCCTCTGCCTGGCTCCCCATCCCCCTCCTTCAGGACTAGCTTATGCAAGAAGTCTTCCCTGGCCACCGCTGCTTCAGGCCAAGCGCTACAGTTACTTGTCTATCCATGTCCCTCCCTGCACTGTCCAGTACCAGGTGGAACATTCCATCACCACAGAAAATTCTACCGGCCACTCTAGACCGTAAGTTCCATGAGGGCAGGGCCTGAGTCTGGCAGGGCCTGGCAGACACCGGGAAAGCTCCCACGCGGGCTGAACAAGGGAAGGGGCCGCTGAGAGGGAAGAAAGTGGAGCTGGGCAAGTGGGCTGAGGCCCATCTCCTGTGTGTTGGGGCTGCGCTGTGCTGGATGTGGGCATTCCACTGGGGGGCTGGTCACTGGGGGAAGACACCCCATCTGGAGAAGCACCAAAGGCTCATGCAGCAAAGGGAAGTGAGCCACCAGGAAGGGGAATGTTCTTCAGCTGTCCCAAACCAGAGTGAAGAGCCACAGTCCCAACCTTCCCTTAGCTGCTTGCATCCAAGCCCAATCCATGAGGAAGATCTCCCACACCGAGGCTGGTCCTCCTCAAACCCTCTTTGGTGAGGGGGAGGCTTCACCCACACGACATGGCCTCACTCCCAGACGGGCTAGGTCCAAGCTCTGCCATGGAGGGTGACTGCTTTGTAGCTAACCCCAAACCCCAAGCCAATCAGGCCTGGCCTTCAGGTGGGTCCAAAGCTTCACACTCTGGATTCCTGGATTCCCCCTGCTACCTAGGTTTCCTCCCAAGTTCCTGGGGTCTGAATGTTCCCTGAGTCTGTCAGAACACAGGTCAGTGAAAGGGGCTGAGAGCTGAAGCAAAAGTCACAGACTCAATCCTCCCGTGCCCCCACGCTGGACCATGGCACCCTAACCCACAGCTGTCCCACCTGAAGTGGTCCTCCCAAGGCCAAGGGTTCCCCTCCCTGGCCCAGAGTCCCCGGGGCGGTTGCGGGGTGGGGGGGTGCTGCCGGGAATGATACAGCCCAACAGTCAAGGCAAGGCGTCAGTTCCAGTTGCCACAGGATTGTTAAAAGTCAACTGTCTCCCAGGGAAGTGGTTACACGGGTGTTTGCTTTATAATAATTTGTTAAACGGAACATTGCTGTATGTGCTGTAGTTCACAATTTTTTTAAGATTAAAAAAAAGGCAATCGTCTTTGTGGAATGTAAACCCTGGCGAATGCCAAAACTCAGGCCAGTGCCCGTCACCACCCAGGACTCAGCCACCAACAGAACAGCCCCATGAGCCAAGCACCCCAGAAGCCCACTCTGTGCCCAGGGCCTGGCAGCTCCAGGCCCATACTTACTGGCGAGAAGGTTCTGCCAGCTCCCAATTAAGTGCCTTTGCAGGAGGAAAAGGGAGAAACAGGAGAGCACACACTGCTCTCTAGCTGGCACTCACCAGCATGATGCCTCTTCCCACCAGCCACACAGGCTGCCAGCCTCTGGACCCCAGGGCCCACAATACCCAGGGAGCAAAGCTGAGGATGAAGTGCGGTCTGAGAACTCCTTTTGGAAGAGAGAGAAAAACCATACAGAGAGCAAGCAGTTCACCCAATGGCCAAGACACACGGAACTGCTCCACCTTACTACTCAAAGATGCACAAATTAAAGCAGCGATGGGATGCCATTTTCACCCAACCTACTAGCAATGATCACCAAGAATGGTAAGACAGGGGCAAGCAAAGAGGCCAGGAAGAAAGCCCTCTCACAAACCAAGGAGCAGAGTATAAGGAGGACGCCTGCCTGGGGGCAATCGTGACTATCTGCCAGTGTCCGGGTTATGCGCACCCATCTGGCAATTCCACTCCAGGGAAACGTCTGAGGAGACAAAATGACAGGTGTGCAAAGATGTGGGTACACTGGTATTCAGAGCAGCACCCTCTACAGGAATAAAAAATTGGAAGCATCCTAAATATTTGATACATAAATTATAGCATAACAGAACACTGGGCAGCATGTTAAAAAGAAAGGAGCAACTCCTAATTTATGATTAAAAGAGGCGCATGATCTTTGCCCAAGTGTTGAGGGAACAAAACTGGTTAGAGAATAGTATGGTATAGTATATACTAGGATAGTATGATCTTATGTATATTCACAAAGGGTAGGGGCAGGGGTTTACAAGTTGAATAGTTCAGGCTACAGAGGCCATACAATTCATAAAAGCAAAACTACCTGGAAAGATAAATCGTTGATCAGCTCTAGATGAAGAGCTAGATTCTGAGGGAGGTTCAGTTACCTGGGACTGTTTCAATTTTTTATAAGAATCATGTTTTATCAAAGAAGTAATAAAGATATGCCATTAAAATAAAACACTAGGTAAGAAAAAAACAGGCCTAAATACACATGGATACAAAGAACAGGAAAGGAACAGACATTTCTCCAAAGAAGACATCCAGATGGCCAACAGATACATGAAAAGATGTTCATCATCACTCACCGTCAGGGAAACGCAAATCAAAACTACAATGAGCTGTTACCTCACGCCTGTCAGAATGGCTAAAATCAACAACGCGGGAAACAACAGGTGTTGGTGAGGAGGTGGAGAAAGAGGAACCCTCGTGCACTGTTGGTGGGCATGCAAACTGGTGCAGCCACTGTGGAAACAGTATGGAGCTTCCTCAGAAAGTTAAAAATAGAGCTACCCTATGATCCAGCAATCTCATGACGGGGTATTTACCCAAAGAATACAAGAACACTAATTCAAAGAGATACATGCACCCCGATGTTTATAACAGCATTATCCACAATAGCCAAGATATGGAAGCAGCCCAAGTGTCCACTGACTGACAAATGGAAAAAGAAGTTGTGATCTCTATATACAATGGGATATTACCCAGCCATAAAAAAAGAACGAGATTTTGCCATTTACCATGACATGGATGGAGCTAGAGAGTATAATGCTAAGCAAAATAAGTCAGTCAAGAGAAAGACAAATACCATATGATTTCACTCATATGTGGAATTTAAAAAACAAAACAAATGAGCACAGGGCAAAAAAAGAGGGAGAGAGGCAAACCAAGAAACATATAACTACAGAGGACAAACTGATGGTTAACAAGGAGAAAGGTGTGAGGGAAATAGGGGATGGGGATGAAGGAGCACACTTGTGGTGAGCACTGGGTCATGTATGGAATTGTTGAACCACTATATTGTACACCTGAAACTAACACAACACTGTATGTTGACTAACTGAAATTAAAACAAAACCTTAAAAAAATAAAAAAGAAAGAACAGAAGAGGAAACAAGACAACAAAATCGGGACAACTGGGAAGGAGGTAGATGAGAGTAGCTGACTTAACAGACCTAAGAAAACGAAATCCTAAGTCAGCAGTGAGGAAAGCCAAAAAGCCACCTGATGTTCACCTGAGAATTACACAAAGCCTTAGGAATTACAGGCACCAGGGACCTGGGAGAGGTGGGGCGTGGAGCAAGAGGGCAGCCAAAAGCCCCTGTGATCAGCTTTTAGGTGTAGAGATCCCTCTCTAGCTCCCTGAAGCCAGGTGGCTGCCCCTCAGCTTGCTGGCAGAAGACTAGAGGATTATTTTCTCTGAAGGGTTAAGCAGAAGGACTCTGGTTTGAGAACACCAAGCACAGCTGAGAGCAGGGATACCAAACTGAAAACAGGGGAATTAAATGTGAGTTTACACTCTGAATGTTAAGACCCCCTTGCTTACCTCCCCCATCAGATTCTCAGAACGCTGGCTGTCTGGTGAATGTCCTCAAAGCTGCACGATGGAAAAGGGTCTTCTTCTCTGGGTCACCTAGCCAGCCCTAGAGAAAAGAGTCAGAAGTTCCCCCAAAAGGACTGCTATTCTGTACACACACATACACACACACACACACACACACACACACACACACAGCTTCCAACCCACTTTTTAGTGAATATGCATAAACAGGCAAGCATTATCAGACATTAGAAGAAATTGTCTAATAAGAAGGATAGAGAACAAAATAAAGAGAATAAAAAAGGAAAGAGACAAAGCAAGGAGAGTAAAACTTTAAAGAATAACAGTTAATGTAGTCAAAATATGGTTCCATGAAACTCTAACAGGATGCTACAGAGCAATAACATGCAAAGAGCCTAAGAGTTCTTGGAAATTAAAAATATGACAGTAACAATGAAAAATTCAGTAGAAGGAATGAAAGATATTGCTGAGAGAATCTCCCAGAAATAACAGTAAAAAGAAAGCTAAAGAGCGATGTTATGAGGTTCAACATCTAAATAATCAAATATATCAGTTACTAGCACAACAATGCTAAATAATAAACAACTGCAACAACTCAGTGGCATACAACAATAAGCATGTACTGCTTATGCATCTGGGATGGTTGCTGATCTTGGCTGGGGAGGGTTGGCTCTGCTCCACATGTCTCTCATCTTTCTCCTGGAAACAGTAGGCTAACCTGGGCGTGTACTTCTCATAGCGATGACAGCAAGCAAAAGCAAGCAAACTCCATCACATAAGTGACTTTCAGACCTTCATCTGTATCATGATTACAACATCCCATTGGCCCAGAGCGAGGCACATATCTGAGCCCAGAGTCAGAGAAGGAGGGGACCACAGCATTACACTGCAAAGGATATGGACACAAGGGAGAGGCTGTTTTTGCAATTGACCATGTAAGAGTTTTTTTAAAGACAGAAAATAGAAAGAATAGGAAGCTATCATAAAGTAAATAATTCCAATACACTTCCTAAAACTAAAGGACATGATTTTCTAGACTGCATAGCCCACCGAGTGCTTAGCAAACAAAAGGAAATAAAATCATACCAAAAATCACACCAAATACCAATTTCAGATCACTGGGAACAAAAAGAAGTTCCTAGAAGCCTCTAGAGAAAAAAAATAACAACAGGATTCATACAAAACTTGGAGAACCAAAATGGCATCTGAATTTTCAACAGCAACTTCGAAAGCTAAAAGACAACGGACAAAGTCTTCAAAATTTTTAAGGAAAATACTTCCAAATTAGAATTCCATACCCAGCCAAACTATCACATTAAGCGTAACAGGAAAATTAAGAGTTTGTAACACATACAAGGTTTAAAAGCTTTACCTCCAGGGCATGTTTTCTTGAGAAGCCATGGAGAATGTGAAGCCAAAAGAGGAGGTAAACCAAGAAGTACAAAGGCATGGGACACAGGGAACAGGAAATCCTACTCAGAAGAGGAGGGAAGCCAATTCCCAGGATAACGGTGAAGGAAAAGGGCAAGAATACAGATACACGCCCGGCACAGAGAGCAAGCGGTCCGGACCAGGGCAAGTCAGAAGGTTCCAGGAGAGTTTTTCTCAGGAATATAAATCTGGTAAAACACTCATGTGCCGAATATACTGACAGGAGATCTGCACAACCAGGGGATAATGTGGAAAACAGTAAAATAGTGTTAGATGCACAGAAAATTAAGCAACTAACAACAACAATGATTAACTGTGGTGAAAACACAAGGTTCTGTAGCCAAAGGAAAATACTCACAATTTCATAGGACATAGGCCAAATAATGTAAACACCGAATACTGATCTATCAAAACATCTAGTATAACTCCCCCAGGAGCATGGGGCACAGTATGAGAGGGTGTGCATGCGTGTGTGTGTGTGTGTGTGTGTGTGTGTGTGTGTGTGTGTGTGTGTGTGTAACAAGTGGACAAGAAGTACAAAAGGAGGCTGGATGCTCACTTTCCACAGTGAGAAGTCAGTAGATAGTGATTAGAAATAAAACATTAAAAAGTAGCAATAGAAACACATTTTGTAGAATTATGGAAATAGATACCGGAAAAGATCAATTGAAAGGGTTGAAAGCGGTTGATTATGGGACGTGAAACTGGGTACAAATGAGTCTATAGGCAGAAGGGGGGCTTCCTTTTCATAAGTGTTATGTAAGTATTTAATTCTTTGTGTTAGTGTGTAACTTTGGTAACAAGTGGAAACTAAATTTAAAAAGAAAAATTGCCCCCCTAAAAAGGGGGAAAGAAAAGCCAGAGAAAGCAGTGCGCTTGCCACTGTCAAGAGCTCAAAAACCAGCAGGCAAGACACCCATCCAATGCCAGGCTGCGGAACAAGTGAAGGATAAAGAAGCAGGTCATGGGGGGTTCCTGGGGGGCTCAGTTGGTTAAGCGTCTGCCTTCGGCTTGGGTCGTGATCTCAGGGTCCTGGGATCGAGTCCCACAGCGGGCTCCTTGCTCAGCGGGGAGCCTGCTTCTCCCTCTGCCTCTGCCTGCCACTCCCCCTGCTTGTGCGTTCTCGCTCTCTCTCTCACTCTCTCTCCCTCTCTCTCTGTCAAATAAATAAAACCTTAAAAAAGAAAGAAAGAAAGAAAGAAAGAAAGAAAGAAAGAAAGAAAGAAAGAAAGAAAGAAAGAAAGAAAGAAAGAAAGGAAGAAGGAAGGAAGGAAGGAAGGAAGGAAGGAAGGAAGGAAGGAAGGAAGGAAGAAAGAAAGAAAGAAAGAAAGAAAGAAAGAAAGAAAGAAAGAAAGAAAGAAAGAAAGAAAGAAGCAGGTTATGGGCAGGGAGACCCAGGGGAAAGGACTGAATTCTGAGCGACTATGCTGGTAAAGCCTTCTGAAAAGCAGGTGATCAATAATTTCCAGTATAGAGTTACACGCTCCACAATTTTTCTATTCATCTCAAAGAGGCCTTTCAAAATACACTATTTGCAAACAGTATCTGAAAAAATGAAAAACTGGAAACATCCCAAATATTCATCCATAAAGGACTTAAATAAATTGCAGACTATCCATACAATGGAACATAAAGCAGATGTCCGAAAGGACATAGAGCTCGGTGTGCTGATGATGTGGAAAGATGCCCAAGACATGTTATTAAATGAGCGCAGTACAATATGTATCATATGGGTCCATTTGTGGAAGTAACAAGTGTGTGTGTGTGTGTGTGTGTGTGTGTGTGTGTGTGTGTGTGTGGATAGATAGATAGATATCTAGAAAAGAATGGTGAAGCTTTATTCAGCCAGCTGTAACAATGGGTATTTCTGGGAAATAGACCAAGGGAATTGATACTTTTTATATTACATTGATATGTTAATCAAATATTTATTGAGCACCTAAATATGGTGTGTGCTATAGTACTTGGACTTTTTATCATAAGAATCAGAAGAAAATAAACAAGGATTTAGAAATAAGAAAAAATAAGGGGCTCCTGGGTGGCACAGTCAGTTAAGCAACCGACTCTTGGTTTCAGCTCAGGTGGCGATCTCAGAGTCGTGAGATTGAGCCCCGCCTCAGCCTCCCTGCTCAGCATGCAGTCTACTTAGGACTCTCTCTCCCTCTCCCTCTAGCCCTCCCCGGCCTCTCTTTAAAATAAATAAAAATAAATCTTCCCAAAAGAAGTTTGGAAAAGAACTAAGAAAATATAAATACTAAAATAGTTGATTAAACCTTGTTTCCATTTTAGAAATAAAATGTCACCCAGAGGATATAGAAGGATGTGGGAGCCCACCAACCCAGGCTACACGGGGACTACTCCAGAAAGTTGGGAGCCTGTAGGAGGATCCTTCCCCCACTTCCTGAGCCGGGAGCCTTCGCCACTCTCAATAGTGAACAACACTAGCCCTCCAGTCAGCCCCATAGGAGCAGGACTCTATCTCCCGGGTGTGATGTGACCGCACACTAGAGACTCTTTGGGACACTTGGCTGGGACCAGGGGACGGACCCAGCGGGCCTGAATCTAGTGAGGTCAGCGTGCTAGTCACTGCTGCATGAAGTGGGGATGTTCTCTGATGACTGGAAGCCGTCCCTCAAAGCCCTCAAGAAGCCCCAAACACCCCTCCAATCTCGACTAACAGAGCTTCTCTGGTGGTGGGGTTCCAAAGTACTAACAGGTGTGGGCGAGGGATCCCCCTGTCTCCAGCACAGGGTGATGACTAAAGGGGCACAGGCCTGGGAGCGAGTCGGCCAGCTCTGGGCTCTGCCGCGGACCCTGTTGGCCTCAGGAGAGGCCCTCAACCACTCTGAAGCTCTGCGAGCCAGGACGGTGATGCCCACTGGCGAATCCACCGGAAGTAGCCAGTGCAGTGTCTGGTGCAGGGAGGTGCTCACCCCATATCCAGCGTTCAGAGAGGGGTCCTAAGACTTGGCTTCTAGCAGGACAGCTCGCACGCCCACCCTCCTTCAGAACCAGCCAGAGCTGAAGTTACCCTGAGGCCTCAGGCACCGGAGCAGGGGAGAGGTGAGGGGGGGTGGAGGAGGGAGTGGAGGAAGCACAACCTGAAAGGGTGGCAGCATTGGGTAAAAATACAACACCAGAAGGTCCCTGATCAGAAGGGCAGAGTGCTCGTCCTGGAACAGCCTCCCACAAGCATGCGTGAGGAAGTGGGCATGCTTCCTTAAACCACAAAAGGCAATCTCCCAAGAGAGACGAGGCTGGTCAGAAAGGCTCCACAACACTGAGAGACAGATAGTACAATCCTCATTTTGCAGATAAGGAAACCAGGGTTCCAATTAACGTGCCCAAGGTTACCCAGTCAGGAAATGAATTCAGCCTCTAAAAGACACACACACACACACACACACACAAAACGTAGATGTCAGCTCCAAAGCACTGTCCCAGCTAGAAGGACCTCATGCTAATAACAGGGGAATGCAAATTCGTGCACAAATACTGAATCCCTTCTTTTTTTACCAAATAAATAGACATTTTTAAAACTGATAATCTACAGAGCTAGTAAAAGAGGTCAGGAAGCTGACATTCTCAACCTCTGCTGGGAAGAGTGCAAACAGAGTCTTTCTGTAAACTAATCAGCAATACATATGACCATTCAAACACCTGCACTGACTTAGCAATAGCTGGAAACTTTCAATGGGCAGAATTCTCCCATTCAGCGCCTCTACTCCCAGCACTTCCTATAGTGACACCATGAAACCAAGACATATGGATGTGCACTGCCGCACGTTCTGCCATTTTTATTCAACCTGATACAGCCCTACCATGAAGTTGTCGTGTTGATGTGGGAAGTTGCCCAGAATATACTACTAAGTAGAACAATCACTGTTCACACTGTTATGAATTCACAAAGTTCCAAATCAGGGGAGCCCAGGGGGTTCAGTCAGTTAAGCATCTGCTTTCGGCTCAGGTCATGATCCCGGGGTCCTGGGATCGAGCCCTGCATTGGGCTCCCTGCTCAGCGGGGAGTCTGCTTCTCCTTCTCCGTCTGCCCCTCTCCTCTGCTCTTGCTCTCTCTCGCTGTCTCTCTTTCTCAAATAAATAAATCTTTTTTTTTTTTTTTTAATTAGAGCAGGCTCCCCACTGAGCAAGAAGCCCAATGCTGGACTCGATCCCAGGATCTTAGGATCATGACCGGAGCCGAAGGCAGCCACTTAACCAGCTGAGCCGCCCAGGTGTCCCATAAATAAATAACATCTTTGAAAAAAAAAGTTACAAATCAATTATACACACCCACACACACAACTTCTGGAAGGATCCCTAGGAACTGTGAACAGAGGTTAGAGAGTGGAGGTTGATGGGCTTCAAGTTTTTACTATATCCCCTCCTGCACTCTTTAAACTTTCACCATGACTGTGGTGACTTTAAAAACACCCGTGTGATTTAAGCCAGAAAATCCACTTCTAAGAATTTACCCCGAGAAAAATGTGCCCTGCCCTCCATCAATATTTGTTGAATAATAAATTTAAGCAAAGATCCAGTGATGAGGATGTTCACCCACATGGAGGAAGAAGAAAGGAAGAAGCAGCCTATATATCCATCCACAAAGTGCGGTTCTAACCAATGCGAGCAGGACCTGCAGCCCCTGGGAAGATGAACAGGAATACCCACCGAGACCCACACGCATGCACAGTAAGAGGAAAGTCTCAGTCACAAAAACGTTGTATAGTCAGCATGATCCCATTTTGTTTTCTGTATCAAGATGGTGATATTACTAAACTCTTCTCCTTTGTAATGTCTTTTTTTATAATCATGCACTGCTTTTTAATAAGGAAAAAACTTTTCTCTTATAAATAAATGTTAAAGCTACAGCAAAGGCTTGCATGAGATGCTTGCCTCTGTAGAAAACCAATGGTTTCCATAATCTCAGTAGTGATGAAAAGACCACCGTGGGATGCAATGGGACCTAACACTACCAGCACGTCCCCCAGCACCGAGGGAACGAATGGCGCCCCAGCTTTGACAATGGGTGGTGCCCATATTTGGATGTGGTCTCGAAATACAGGCTCGCCATCTCAAGAGTCCCTATATCTTTTTTTTTTTCCTAAAATTTATTTATTTATTTGAGAGAGAGAAGAGAGCAACATGAGCGGGGCGGGGGGGGGGGGGGAGGCAGAGGGAGAGAAGCAGACTCCCCTCTTTGGGGCTGGATCTCACGACCCCAAAATCAGGACCTGCGCCGAAATCAAGAGTCAGAGGCTCAGCCAGCTGAGCCACCCAGGCGCCCCGACGCTATGACCTTTACAGGCTAGGATAACTTCTGTCCTGGCTCCCTCGCAGTAGGGCTGACAGAGGAGCGGAGGAGAGGCCTACCGCGTGCCAGGCACTGGTGGGGTATGTGTGAGCGTGAGGCTGTTCCTCACCGACTCCATGCCTGACTCTCACAGAGCCAAGACAAAAATCTGGAGATGCCCCCGGGAATGGGCTGAGGCGGGTTTCCAGCCCACCCCCCCAGCCCCACCCCTGCAGCCATCCCCTACCCGCCACCTCGTAGAGCACTCAGCCACACACACCTGCTGTCCCCTCCCTGACACATCTTTCAAGGAAGTCAGAGTCCTAAAGAAAAGCAAACCCCTTGGGCGGCTGCTGGAAGCAACAGTAGCCCTACTGTCCCAGCTGTAAGAATCCCTTTGCAAAGAAAGTTTTTACAAAGAGAAAGGCAAAGAGAGAAGTGGGGGAGGGTTAACGACAACAGAAGGGCAGAGTAAACCATTTCAAGTCCTGACATAGGCAAACTGGTTCTTAAAGTCACCTGTTTCTGAACAGGAACGCGAAGCTCTGTCCCGTCATGCCACACAGCTGGGGCGCTGTGCATTGCCAACTAACTTATATAAGCTCATGAAAACCCCATTCTTTTGAGTTCCCTGTTTGTGCAAATAGTGTCAGGGGCGCATCCGAGCACCATGGCCATCCATCACCGCCCATACATTTCCCAGACTGGCGCTGACTCACCTGGGCCCGAACCCATGCTGTGCCGGCTGCAGGCAGCATCTGTCACCACAGCGCCTTCCGGCCTGTGGTCACCTCTTCCCCACGGATCAGGCCCACGACAGCCAGACTAATGATGATGCAACCCTGAGCATTCAGAGGGAGAGGAAAAGGGCCCCGGGGACTGAGACGATGTGTTATGTGTTTATTTTGATCGACCAACACAACCAAAGCTTGGGGCTTTGGAAACCACTGCCCTGCCCTGGAGAGAAGAGGGCCAATGGGCTTGAGACAACCTTGTAGCCCCGCCAGCCCAGAGCGAAGGACCCCTTCGCTCTGCTCCCATGGCACAAGGCACAGTGGGACTCTAATAATCCAGGGTCAGCAGCTACCAACTAGTTATAAGCTGCCCTCCAAGCCCATTACTCACCCTTCAAACAGGAATTCTTTTCTAGAAGTCCACTTAAAAAAGAAAAATGCACACATACCCATTTGCAGCCTCAGAGCACCGGTCCCAGGGGACAAGAGGGATTCAGCTGCACACACCCACCATAGCCTGGATGCAGGAGGATGATTCAATGCCTTGATTTCACACAGCAGTGAACACCAGGCAAGCCCCATCTGTGTCCCTGAAAATGAGATACGTTTACTTAGTTACATATTTGACATGAGCTCAAATGAGCAAATAGTATAATACATCCCTCTAGGATACTTATAAACTTTACACCTTAAATTCTCAGTGTATATTGATCTTTGCTATTTATGTACATAAATAAATATAGACACATTCAGGCACACATGACTAATGTACAAAATCTGGCTAATGTTAAGACTACCCAAACAGACTGGAAAGTGTTAACAAAAATCTGCAACATGGTTCTCACTAAATCAACACCCTTAAAAATCAACACTTGTTGCTTCCGTGAGTTCCTGAGCAATAAGGCTGGGTTGGTCTCCTGGGGAGCACAGATCCATTGGTCTTTTCTCTGTCCCCAAAAAGGAAGTATTTTCCCGGAGACCTTGGACCCTCACCACAAATGTACATCCATGTTGCACATCTCATTCGGACAGGAGAGACTTAAGCAAGCCCAATTATTCTTGAAGAGATTCATTCTTAGTAACCAGCTATATGATCTAAACACTGCTTCAGTGGTTAGAGAAGCAGCAAGGAACAAAGTGGACAAAACAGGCATATCCTTCACCTCACAGAACTCACATTTTTATAGATTTTATTTATTTATTTGAGAGAGAGAGAGCGAGCACATGCGTGTGAGCAGGGTGAGAAGCAGAGGGAGAGGCAGAGAAGTTCAAGCAGACTCCCACTGAGCACGAAGCCCGAAGCGAGGCCCCATCCCACAACCCTGAGATCATGACCTGAACCGAAACCAAAAGTCAGACACTCGACTGACTGAGCCATTCAGGTGCCCCAATTATGGCTTTTAGTGTGGGATTTTGCTTTTGCTGATCTGTTTCCTAATCCTGGTGGCAAAATCCTTTTAACTTCACACTTCTGTCAAGAGTCTCATTTTTCTCAAACGTGTAAACTGTGGCTCCAATCAGTGTATCTATCAAAAGGGACACGTGATCCTGAAGTTGGTTCTAGGCTGAGAAAAGAGACCCATGGATTATAGCATGGGGTCCTATCTTCTGTTTCTGAGTTACTCCAGAGAGGTCAGATGTCAGCCAATGTTCAACATTTCTGAACTGCTTGCCATCCAGCTGTGGGAATCAGACCACCTACCAAGAATCCAGAGACGTCTCAAAACATCTAGCAAGTCCTGAGAGGTTTCAGTGATGCCCTCAAGAAAGTTGTACCCAAGAGTTAAAACCATCTCTTAGAAAAACACACCACTGGATAAAGAGAAGTTATTTTGTGGGGATCTAATTGTGGGTTCCAGAGTATGTTCCAAAAGAGGAGACAAGAAAGAAGTGCCACACTCCCCTGGGCATGTATCACCAGCAGGAGATCTGGTCTGGCAGATCCCAATGGAGGCTCCAAATCAGGACAGCTCTAGACACTCAGGGACAGAGTTCAGCCAGTTGAGGAGGGACAGGGACAGGCTTCACGACTGCCTCTCGGGGCGGGGGGCCGGGGGGGGGGCGGCGCAGGAGGAGTTTCTTTCAGCCTGAGCCCCTCACCTGCCTGACATTTGAAGGAACATCCCTGCTCATCTGCAAAAGGGTCAGCCCCATCACTCCCTGGGCAAATCGGGTGGAGATGGAGCTTTTTTGTTCATTCTCTGATTCAGCTCCCGAGAATCCAAGGATAGGAGGGCTAGCAGAGTTTGCTCACAACGGAGATGGTGTATTTTCTAACCAGAAAACACATCTCAGCCAGTTACCACTTCGTTCCCTTCTCCAAAGTGATTATAATTATAGTATTTGTTCCATAATTGCTGCCTACTTGCACATACGAAATCCCTGAATCTTAAAATAAATTACAGCTCCCTTTTTTTATTTAACAGCTATTGTGCTGCTAGTTTACAAAGAGGACGAGATACCTCTAATTATTATTGTAGTAACCAGCCTAAGGTGAGTGAAGCTTGAGTTTTCAGCAAGTGACGTGACTTATTAGTACAAAAGAGAATTATCAAAAATAATTTTACTGAACAGCCTAATTAGGGATTTCTCAATTCTAGGCTCAAGGGCCAGCAAGAACAACCTTTGATCTGCCCTTTTTCTGGCTTGCTGCTGACCTCAACACAAAAGACGAGGAAATGTAAGCCAGCCATGGTCAGGGTCCCCCACAGGGCATTTGGCATCATAACTTAATCCAGTGAC
This sequence comes from Zalophus californianus, assembly GCF_009762305.2. Lineage (NCBI taxonomy): Eukaryota > Metazoa > Chordata > Mammalia > Carnivora > Otariidae > Zalophus > Zalophus californianus. Next base: position 28,397,118 of record NC_045599.1, on the reverse strand, counting down.
ACTAATTTCTGAACGCCTATTTAAAGAGGGCTCCGGACTTCTCTGGAGAAAAGGGTGCAGGACCCAGGAGGTTATTCTGTGTCTAGGGGCTGTCAAGAAACCTCGGAGGAGCTGGGCTTTGGACCCTGGTGCTAAGGCAGGCAGAACAGACTTGCAGCAGGGGCCAGGGCAGCAGGTCTCAGACAGGCAGGACGGCGGCTGGCGACAGGTTTAATCCGCATCTTCGACGTGCCTTTTGCCTCTGAGTGAGGCCAGAAACTGACACAGCTGTCAGAGCCCCAACGAGAATGTTTGAACCGACTCCCAGCTGCCATGCAGGGAGGAGGGACTGACGGGGTCACTCCCATCTCGGGAGATGTCTGAGCCAGGTGTGCCCAACAAAAGGCAAGGCCACTGCTTCTCCCCGTGGTGCCCTTGTTTGCTCACCACGGGCAGGAGGGGCCTCCCGGCCCACGAGGAGCTCATGGGAAACACAACCGCACCTTCTGAGACAGGCACCACCTTTCCCGCTGGGGGTGGGGGCGGGGGGTGGGGGTGGGGACTCTGTGGGAGTCTCCATCCCAGATTCCTGCGGGGGGGGGGGGGCGCTCCCAGACCGCACTGCTCCCAGACAAGAATGAACTTGGCCGGGCGGAAGGAAAGCCCCCCACAAGGCCAGGAGCAGAAGCGTGGGTCCTCCCTTGACCTCGTGTCCCCACGACGCTGCCCCAACACCCTGCCGCCATGCCACCGCCATCTGACAGCCATCAACCCAAATACCGATTCGCCAGGGCTCCCGCTTGGGAGGCTCACATCCCAGGACTGGGACTGGGGGATGTAACTCATCGGTGACAGAAGACTCACGGGATGTCACTGACAGAGATGAACATCTTCTTTGCCCCAGGCTCTAAGCCAGAAGCTGGTGACACACAGAAGGACAAAGTGGTCCACGTCCCTGTCCTCAAGGGACCCGTGGTGTAGTGTGGGCTGGAGTCACCCCGCTGCTTACCGACGGCACAGAAACTTAGCCGTGCCCCTTCACCCTGTAGTCTCAGCCTTTATCTGGCGAGGAGGACAAGCCACTTTGTGGAGTGACTAGATATTGATTGAACGCCTACAGATGCTACGCACAGGAGGCAGCCCAGCACAGTGCTTAAAAGTAGTCCCCACACAGGACGCCTGGGTGGCTCAGTCGGTTAAGCGTCTGCCTTCGGCTCAGGTCATGATCCCAGGGTCCTGGGGTCAAGCCCAGCATCGGGCTCCCTGCTCAGTGGGGAGCCTGCTTCTCCTTCTCTCCCCACCCCCACTCATGCTCGCTCTCTTTCTTTCTCGCTCTTAAATAAATAAATAAAATCTTGAAAAAGAAAAAAAGAGTTGTCCCCCCAGCAGGCTGCCTGGGTTGGGATCCCAGCTCCCGTCCTCACTAGTCCTATAACCGTGGGTCAGGTAGACAGCTGTGCCCATGTGCTTATGCACCAGGTAGAGAGAAGAGGACCCGTCTCTCCCAGGGCTGATGTGAGAAGTCGATGGGTAAACACCCGTCAAATGCCGACAACAGTGCCTGGCACAGAGCTGGTGTTCCCAAAGTGCTTAGTATCGGTATTATCGTTACAGCCACTCATTACTCTGATCCTCTGACATGCTGGGGATCCAGCAGGGAAGAAAAGACAGTTCTTGTCACCAAGGGAGATGGAACTGCCCCATTGCTTGCTTTGCACAGTGATCATTGGTTCCTGGGAAGCCCGGGGGAGGGCCCCTACCCAACTTAGTGGGGAACACCCCTAGAAGAAGAGACATCCCAGGCAAGCCCTGAAGGCCAGGCAGGTGTTAGCCAGGCCAGGCGCAAGGAGTAGGGGGAGGGGAGGGCAGTCCAGGCACAAGGAGCAGCATGTTGCAAAAGCAGTGACCAGGGGAGCAGCACGGACGGTGAGGGGTGTGTGGGCGGGGACATCCTCAGTGGACCACGGTGAGGATGAAGGGGACCTGCCCACCCAAGGGCCCTGAGAACTTGGCCCTTGTACAGGTGCAGGAATTATCCAGTTTGTTTTTCACTAAACCCCAAAATAAACATCTAGAAACAAGTGTTTACGGAGGCCCAAGGCAGCTCTGGGCTGGGTCCAGTGGAGCAGATGGACTGAATAAGACCCTCGGCTTGGCTCCAGGACCCCAGGGTCCCGACCCAGACCGCAGAACTCAGGCGGAGCTGCCTGCCCCCGCTGAGGCGTTCATGGACACGGACCCAGAGCTGCCAGGGCTCCCCGGTGGGGCCTGCCCCGTGCCTGTGATGACTTCTCTCTGACACACACACACCCTGTCAACATGTCACCTGGCATGGGGTGCCTGTTACCTCCTACACAGGCATAACTGCCGCACGGTGCGGGGGCCACTGTGCTTTGTTCTGCTGGGGTTTGAGGTTCTTATTTTTTAAAACAGCGTTCGTTTCTACTCTAAAGCCTTTCTCAGACTAGGTGACATGTCCTACTGTGCCTGATTTTACAAGAGACAGGGAGCCAGAGGTTGGAGCGGGAGAGCTGGACCTGGTCATCAGGTGGATCGCAGGGTAGGTGATAGAGACCAAGCAGGGGTCCACTTGGGCCTTCAACAGTGGCCACCAGAGCCATCCGAGCAGACATGGCCAGAGTCTGGCCCCAAGCCACTCCCTGTGTAGCTCAGATAACCCGGATAAGCCAGGGGAGGATGCTGGTCAGCCCTTCCTTGCAGAGAGTGGCTGACAGCCCAGCTCCCCGTCCCAGACCATCACCTCCTCACTGTGTGATCTGAGGGAGTCACGTACCCTCTCTGTGCCTCAGCCTCCTCACCCATAAATAGGTTTCCTAATAGCCCAGAGCCCAAGAGGTTGTCTGAGGAGTAAAATAAAGAACATCAAGGGTCCAGGAGATCCTAGCACAGTCTGGCTCTCGGTCATGTTAGCTGTTACTACTCCAGCAATTTTCTGGGGGCCGGGGGGGGGGGGTCAAGGCCAGCAGAGAAGCTGCCACTGGCCTCCCAAGTACCATTTCCTATCCTCCACTCCAGGAGCATGTGGGGGCTGACAGAAACAACCTGGAAACCTCTTGTTTGCTGGGGGAGGGAGACGAAGCTCCGGGAGAAAAAAAAAATTCATTCAAATTTTATGGGCACTTCTTTTTTCACAGACCTGAGCACCAGGCAAGCCATTCCTCAAATCTATTCCACAATCGAAGACAAGTTAAACAGTAGGGGATGTAGAGTGTAATACAAGTCACAATGAACATATTCATCCCAAACCAAATCTGGGAGCAAGGGGAGCTCACTGTGCATGCTCTTGGTTCCCGGGCTGCCCGGGGATGTGAGTGTGGACAGTTCATCCCTGCCTGTCTGGACAGCTGGGGTCCACATCTACTCCTGTAATTCACCATGACAAGGGCTGGGTGGGCTCTCCCTCTGTGATATGCTGCTGAGTATCTCTGGGGAGGAACAGAGCCCCCTCCACAGCCCAAGGGCTGGGACACAAAGCCCCAAACAGAGAAGCTCAGTCAGGTGCATTCAACACCAAGAGCTCCTCAGCCACTTCTGGGAACCACATCGTGGTCACCAGAGAGCCCACATCTCCAGAATGCACTTCCTCACTTCCCCTAGAGAACCCTGGCAGGAGCTCCACTCCCTGCTCTGTCTTTCCCTCTCCTCCATGAGCCGCTGCAGCCCACCCCATAGGCCAGGCCAACCAGTAGCCCATGGGAGAATTCAGGGCTGACCTCTCCCCCCAGCGAGGGGCCCCTTGTGCTGGGCTGCCAGGCCCCTCCGCAGGGCAGTCCCCGGACCTCTGGCCAGCCCAGGCCACAGCAGAGCCACCACGGGGGCCGGGAGCAGGCATAACTCAGCACAGCCAGCCGGGCCACTGAACCGCCCCAGGGCCCACACCTGTAATTTAGTCCATGGGCCCAGGCTGGGGACAATGGCCTAGAAAAGCCAACAGATGGGATACATGCATTAAAGGCAGGTTTCTGTGCCAAGTGTGCAACTTAATTACATAGCCGGGGTACTCTCCTCTCCCGTGAACTCTCACCCCAGCCTCTGATGACACAAAGGAGAGATTAAGCCCTACCTGCCACAGGCCAAGGAAGCCAAGTCTGTATCCCAAAAGCAGAGAGGCCAGAGCCGAGCATGGCCCCAAGAGGAGGAGGAGAGGGACAGGTATTCAGCAGCCAAGATCTGTGTGAAATTCTGAGTCTCCTTCCACGATACCTCATGACCATGATGGCCTTCTAGCGCAGAAGGCGCCAGGCTTCTGAATGGCCCCAGCACCTGCAGCCCTCTTCCCCAGTTCGGGCCTTCTTCTTGGTGGCCATGACCCCAAAAGATGGCCACTGACCCCACATTGCCATCCTCTCTGCAGCCAAGGCCAAGTCACGTGGGCAGAATAAGCCACCGGCTGTGATGGGGGAGGGCTCACTAGGCCCCTGTGGGGACACAACCTGATGGGCATGGTTCTTACTTACCATGGGCTGATCACCTCCACCCTCCAACTCCCTGCCTTGGGTAGGTTTGGCCCTCCCAAACCACATCTGGGGAAACCCTATGGCCAAGTCCTGAAGACAGTGGACAGCGAGCCTCGGGGAAACCCAGGGCAGCCCAAGTGCTTCCCCTCCTGAGGCCCTCGTGCTGAGGTGTGCACCCCAGGGTAGAGGAGCTTGGCAAAGGCTTCTGTCACTGTGGACCGAGTATCCTGTTGGAGCGATGTCAACCCCATGCTCTAGAATGGCCCCCATCCCAGCCCATGTGCCTAGAGGGAAAGACGGGGATGCCACCCGCCCAGGATCTGGCCCAGTTTGGGAGTTAGGGACTCATGGCTGAGACTTACAGCAGCAATTTAAGCACGATCTCTCAAACCGAGATGGGTGGTTCCAGTACGCATTAGGAGAGGGGAGGAAGCAAAGCAGGCCAGACCAATCAAGGAATGGTCTACCAAAGGGAAGGGTCTCGGCCTTGCCCCTGCCCTGCCATGAAGAAGCAGAGGCCAGGAGGACAGGAATATGCAGGGCCAGGCGTATGTCCCGCCCTACCTCGCCCACAAACGTGGTAGGCCTGCCACCCACCAGCCTAAAGGATAGACAGCCACAGAGCCTGGACCGCAGATTTGAGCAAGGGGCCCCTGGACCAGCAGCAGGGTCCCTGGAGCAGGGAGAACCCCCACGTTGAGGGGGCTGCATCCCTCAGCCCCTAAGCCCTACTTGAGGCCCTTGTCCATGCCGCCTTTGACGTGCATACCAGCCCAGCAGCCTTGAGACGCTCCCCACACTCCTAGCCCTGCTGAGGTCCCGGCACTGCATCTGTGCCGTCCGTCACTGTGGTCAGGGCCTGGTGGCGCCTCCCATCAGACCCCCTCAGGCTGTGGTGGGCACTGGCCGGGGGCAGAGACTTGCCAAAGCCACAAATCCAGCCCTTCCCATTGCCCCAGAAACCAGAGTCCCCAGAGCCGGCCCTTCCAGCAGACAACACAGCAGGGAGGGGAGCTCTGGGCTGGCGACCCCTTGCCTGGGTCCAGGCCACTCTGAGAGCTAAGAGAGCACCAGAATCACCAAATGAGCTCCATTCAGCGGAGTGTGGCAGAGCATCATTCCGTCCAGTGTAACAATAGCGATAAAAGACCCCCCTCGGGGCCTCAGTGTCCCCATCTGTGAAATGGTCACTGCTGTAACCCCACTTCAAAGGGAATGGAGAGGGCATACCGTGGAGAGTGTATCACACTGCTCAAAACACACATGTGGCTCTCACCCTGGGGCTCCTTTCCATTAGTAACCTCTGATTCTCAAATATGTGTCTCCAGTCTGCGGCTAATATTAAGGACCAAAATTTGGGAACAATTTCTATAGATTTGGAGCAGATTTAAGCAAGTTCCTGTAGCAACATCCCTTTCATCACTGGCTTCCCAATTAGTTTTCCTGTGTGGCAAGGAAGGACAGAGCATCAAGGGAGTAGAGACAGTGGGTGGCCCGGCCACGCGTGGGGAGGGCAGAGCGCCAGGAACAGCAGGCCTCACGCTGCACGGCTAGGCACGAGGCAGCCCCTGGTGCCCCGGGAGCAGGCAGAGCGGCCCGGAGCCTGGGCCGGGCTCAGACCCCCTGGGCTTCAGACTGTAGTCCCGCTGCTTCCGCGCTAAACCCCCCTGCCTCAGTGTTCTCATCTCTACAACAGGGATCACAATAGCGCCTGCCTCCTGGGGTTGAAGATGTGCAGAGAAACAGTGTGTAGAGCCGGTGGCAGCAAGCCTGGCTCGCGTCCAGCCCAGGGAGCCCTGGCGGTCACAGCAGCCTCCCCAGGAACAGCCTCTCCACTGCCAGCACCGAGGGGGCTGGGCCGGGTCTCAGGTGGTGGCCAGAGGAGGGCCGGCATGCTGCTGTCCTCTCTCCTCTGTGCCCCTGGGCCTGCGGGTTTAGCCCCACTGTCAAGCGGGGATGAAGACGCCGCCTCCCCTCGCCACCCCGTTCCCAGTCTCCACTCACTGGCCCCTACTCAGGGCTCCTCTGAGAGGCAGGATGGGCAGAGACAGGGAGGTCAAAGAAAGCAGGGAAGAAACCCAATCCCCTGTCTGAAAACTGTCCCCCTCCACACAGGAGCAGGTCCAGGGGTCTGGAGGACTCCAAGAGAATGGACCAAGGCCTCGGGAAGGAGGGTCTAGGGTCCCAAGGTGGGGTCATCCCAAGTTGGAGAAGCACCCAAGCAGATCCCTGGGTCTCTGCTCCCCCAGGAAGCAGCTGTCCTGAAAGGAAGGGTCCTGAGTTTCCCAACTCAGGCCCTCTTGATCCCCTCCCCCAGGATATTAGGTCACACCAAAGGAGGTGACAAGTGGCAAACGCCTTGACCTTGGGACCCCTCGGGCCAGCTGCCTGACTGCAGGGCCACACCTCTGCAGCCATCATTGGCCTGGGTGCCAACGGAGGCCCCCTAAGCAGTGCTGGGAGGGGAGTCCTGACCAAGGGGCATTTTCAAAGCCCACCCTCCCTCTTCAAGCCATAGAGAATGGGCACAGGAGCCTAGCAGAGAAACTGGAGAGGGGAGGAGAGTGAGCACCATCCAGGGTATTCACAGCCAACACCCACAGGCACCAGGAGGCACAGCTATACTCAGAAGCAACCCTCAGGCCACTGGTCAGCTACCCGAGGATGACTTTGGACCACGTGGGCCCTCCACCCAGTGGGAGAAGAGCAAACACGAGACACTCTGAAAGGAGTTCAAGGAAAATTCCCAATCTGTCTTCACTCTGAAGACTACTTTTGAAAAGTGGAGTATGTCCATGCTTGATGGTCCTCCCTAAACCATTCACCTCATTGGCATCATCACTGTGCCCGTGATTATCTATTGCTTCAGTGCCCACTCTGTACCCGGAACACAGCACTGTATTTAACTAGCCCTGGAAGGCAGTTGGTATTATTTTCCTCGTTTTACAGAGAAGGAAGACAAGTCTCAGAGAGGTCAAGTGACTTACTGCGGGTCACACAGCAAGAAGCAGTAAAGCCGCTGACTCCAGAGCCTGCACGGAGACACCTGGACAGCATCTAGCCCAGCCCTGCCCTCACTGCGGCCACGAGGACCAGGGACGACAAGGGGCCGTCAGCAGGTGAGTGCGTGAAACACACAGCAGTGTAGCCTGAGCTGAACTCCGATCTCAGGCCTTGACACTAAGCAGCCTAAGATCTCAGGTCTGCCGCCTCCTAACCACTCTAAGGCCCCGTTTCCTCACCTCTGAAGCGCAGATGCTCTAGTCCCAAGCTCTTGTGGGGCTGCCACGGAGTCCAAAGCACTTAGCAGGCCAGGTACTTGTCAGCGCACCGTAAATGCAAGGTTTTACCAGCATTCGTGAAGCTTCTCTCCGGCCCTCGCGCCTGGTGCCCAAGCAGCAACAGGACTCTCAGAGAGGCGTGGGTCCCTACTCGCCGCACCTCCGAGAGGCAGCACCAGCCTGCTCAGCCAGGCCAGATGAGCCACCTGCCATAGCCCCCCGGAAGCTACGTGTCCCTAACCCGTCATGAAGTTCACCAGAGGCCACAAACCTCATTTAACAAACCTGCGAACACACGTTTATCGTTAACTCCCCGGATCTGATCTTCCCTACAACCAATAGAGGGAAGAAGGAACGCCAACTGTCGCCATGTCTCTGGGATCCAAAGAGGCAAGTGTCTGCAATTGAGGCACACCTTCGCCACCTACAACGGGGAGATTTCAGGGAGGCCACTGCCCTCTTGTGCTTGGGTCTCCCTTCCTGTAACACGGGTGGCTGGACCGGCCGGGACAGAAGAGTCCAAGGGCTTCTGGCCTGTCCTTCCCAGAGGAGGGCAGAGCTGTCCAGCTGATCTGTAACACAGGCCATCAATGCGAGCCTCATACTTAACTTTAAATTTCCTAACAGCCACATTTAAAAAAAAGAAACATGGGGCGCCTGGGTGGCTCAGTCTTTGAGCGTCTGCCTTTGGCTCGGGTCATGATCCCGGGGTCCTAGGATCGAGCCCCGAGTAGGGCTCGCTGCTCAGCGGGAAGCCTGCTTCCCCCTCTCCCACTCCCCCTGCTTGTGTTCCCTCTCTCGCTGTGTCTCTGTCAAATAACTAAAATCTTTAAAAAAAAAAAAAGAAACATGAAATTAAATGTAACAGTATATTTTATTTAACCCTAAATAACAGAGACTATCATTTCAACATGTAATCAATATTGAAAAATAATTAATGAGATATTTTAGAGCCCTTTTTTTTCATACGACGCTTTTGAAATCCTGGGTATGTCTCACGGCACGCCTCAGTTTGGACTAGTTGCATCTCCGGCGCTCATCAGCCATCCCGTGGCTAGTGGCTCCTGAATTGGATAGTCCAAGTCTCAGAGAAGTGGCAGGAGTCCTTCTCCCTACACCTAGTTTGACAAGCCTGGAACTGTGAATGCCTTGCTTTTTATTAAAAATAATTGTAATTATGGAGTACAAGATAATCATTTTTTGAGTCGTTCCTAGGGGTCAGGCACACGCTTCACAACGATCCTGTGAGAGGATTTTACAAAGGAGGAAACGGAGGCACAGAGAGGTTAAGTCATCTGTCCAAGGTCACACAGCTACTATGTGGTAGAGGTGGGATTGGAACCATGCAGTGGGGACACAGAGTCCAGGCTCCAAATCCCTGCTCTACCCTGCCTCCCCAGCCCCGCCCGTTCTGCCTGCCCCCCTGGGCCACACCTCAAGCTGTCCAGGAGGGCAGCTTTAAAAGGCTCTCTTCCTCCCTCCCCGCCCCAGGCTCCTCCTGCTTCCACAGCCCAGCCCTCCGCCGCTGCATTTGGGCGGCTCTCACCCACCACCACCTGTAGAGCTGGCAGGCCTGGCCTGGGAGCAGCGACTTCATTCACAGGCTGGTAAAGGGGCTAATTAAACACCCAGCCCACGCCCCCCATGACCCAGGAACCCAGCCACCTCATTGCCCTGCTGCCAGCCAACAGGCTCAGAGCAATGCCACACAGAACTCGGCAGCGGGCAGAGCGGGGCGAAATCCCTCTTTATAGAGTTATTTTTGCTGTGGAATTTTCACTGGCCTGTAAAATATTTTTATATTTATTACACGTTTAACAGGAGCTCCTAGAATCAACAGGGTGTAAATAATGAAAACTAGGGCAGTAAAGGCCCCAATAAACCTCGCACCAGCCCTTTGATGCTCCCTATGAGCTCCAGTTTCTCCTTCCCCCCCCCAGACCCCATCCCCTTGCCCCAGAGCAAGCCCAGAAGGCCAGGGGTACCCTGGACAAGCCCATCTTTGGCTCCCACAAATTAGGCTCACCCGTCAGCAGCCAGGGCTGTGCCATCAGCAGAGCCCACCGGATGTCCGGATGTGCTGACCAAGAAAGAGCCTACTGTGTGCATGGCCCACGCCAGTGCTCATGGGAGGTAGGCCAGGAGAAGACCTGACGAGGGCTTGCCCCTCCCCCAGCCCTCCAGCCTCAGAGGGCTTTCACGGTCCTAGATCCCAACATCAGCCCCGCACGGGTGGAACCTACACTTGGAACATCACATCCCCAAGGCCAGAGGGTCCCAAAGTCTCACTGGGGAGCCTGAAGTCCTATGAGAAAGTGTTCCATCCACAAATACTGACCTCCATGGGTCCCACAGCACCCTGTGCCCACAGACAGTTCCCAGAGCCCCTATCTGCACCCCACTCCCCATGTCCCTTTTATACCACCCACAGGACAAAATCGGAAGGAAGCTGGGCCTCACACTCTGTCCCAAGCAGTAAGACCAGAGGCACAGTGAAGGGAAGGGACCCACCCAGAGGGTGGGTGCCCATTAGTGGCAGAGCCAAGACTAGCCTCAGGGCTAGAGATCCTGTGCCCAGGCACACAGACCTAGCCTGAGCTCCTCCCCAGGAAAGAATTGTTCTCACCACATGTCAACAGCAACTACCCCATCTCTGCTCCCCGGGGACCCTGACCACTGGGGACTCAGCCTCCCACAACCCAATCCTGTCCATTCTGGGTCGTCTGATTATCAGCAGCTGTGACAATCCACACAAACCCTGTCGTTGGCTGCCTCCTCACACCAGCCCTTCACACACCTGGACAGAGGTAAGCATCCCTTTCTGGGCCATTCCCAGCTCCCCAAGCATTCTCATGGTTCCAGGCTGCCCACGCCTCTTACAATGAGGCACGCACCCCCAAGAGGACACACTGTCCCCGCCCCCAACCAAGATACTAAACGTCTATTAGTGCATTTGGAGGTGGCCTTCATAGACAGTTTATCATCACATGTGACAAGTTGACTCCGACTCTATAGCCAGAATCCCTGCTGCTGAGTCCGGTCTGTCTGTCCACAGACAGAATTCAGGAACTGATTCACGAACACTGCATTTATCCTGAGAAAAGCCCCACTCCCTGGCTGTGGCCCGCCCAGGCCTCCACGGCACCCATGTGGTCACAAGCTCCCCCTTCCCAGCTTGGCAGCCCCGGCCAGCCAGCAAGGCCGCACAGGGTGCCTGTCCTGCCCAGACCCTCAGAGCGACGCCCAGCCACACTCAAGCTGAGCAACCCAGAGAGGCACGCAGGCCCTTCCGCAGGGAGGGGTGCCCGGGGGCCACAGTCAGAGAACCGCGAAGGCGAGGGGCACGAACCCTGTGGCTCTTCAGACACGAGTCAGACAGGAGCGGCTCCTCTCTGGGGACAGATCAGGCGGGGCTCCTGCCTGCCGCTGTTACACCACCAGGAGATCTTGTCTAACCCTGGTAATTACAGTCCCTGGTGCTCGGTTAACACCCGTGTCATTGCAGGGTGTTGGAACAAGCAGAGTCTGAGTGAGGAAAATTAAACAACAACATTTGACAAGTGGCCCATCCCCTGTGGCACCACACTGAGCCAGGCCAAGGGGACAGCCAATAGGCCTCCCTGGCCCACCCGGGGAGAGCCCTCACCTCAGGGCAGAAGGCAGGAAGCTCAGGGTAAGGAGGACAATGGCCTGTCTGGGAGAAGCGAGGAGTGGGAGAAGGGGGACCACAAAGGCTCTGGAAAGAAGGGGGGCTGCGGCGAGATGCTCCCCCCCGCCCAGAGGCCTGAGCTGTTGGGGAGACTGGGCCTCGCCACACAGAGAGCAGCAGCCCCCCCACACACACACTCCCACAGTGGGTCTCCGGCCTGGCCGCAGCTCATGAGCAGGAAGGCCAGGGAGAGATCGGCTCATGGGGGACGGCGGCCAGGTGGCAGGTGGCCCTGCTGTCTCCGCCCCCGTCAGCTCTCCCACATCCCAGGGACCCGCAACCCAAGATGTCAGCACTAAGCCCCACGTGCGGGGGCTGCCAAGGGGACTTCGCTCACGCCACTGAGTCCCCAGTGGGCTTCCACACCAAGCACACAACCTCCCTCTTCTGCTCCGTGAAAGCTCCCGGGTCCCAGAGTCAGTCAATAAACAGTAAGAGGTGCCTGCACACTGGGGGCAACTTGCCACACACAGGGGGTCTGCGGGATCCTTCCCCAGACCCAGGGCTAATGCCAGCCACCCAGCCAGTCCTGCCCTCACAGCTGCCCCTCGTAGGACCAAACTCAGGCCTCACGCTGAGGACCAGAGACCCGGCCAACAGAGCTCCAGCGCCGGCAGGACTGGCATTTACCAGCCCTGTGCCCGGGCTCTGTAGCCACTCTCATTTAACCCAGCCTCACGGTTACTGTAAGCGTCCCATTTTGTAAGTGACAGAGCCGGGGAGGCCCTCAGAGGCTAAGTGGCTTGTCTGAAGCAGTGGATTCAGGAAGCAAACCCAAGCCTGATCATCCCCAAATGACAGAAGACATCTGAGGGTAGTTTGAGTTTTGTTTTGTTTTTTTTTTAAATGGCAGTTGAGGGCAACCCCCAGACAAGTCTCCCTGAGCCCCGGTTCCCAGTGCAGGCCCCAGCTGCTTGCTCATCCGCCTCCCATGCCAAGCCGCGGGAGAGGGGTGGCCGCCCCCGAGACCCCGCCCAAAGAGAGGCGCTGAACAGATTTCAGCTTCCTGGCCCCCGCCGTGAGGTAGAACACATGTTTTCTGAATTCTCGCCCTCCTCTGGCTCCCCTAACATGCTGGAGATATTATTATTATTTATTATTTGCTGAGAGCTGACCGTGTGCTAAGCATCAGGCCTGGGAGTCCAGGCCCTGCCAACACGGCTTGCCGTCAGACAGCCAACATGACCCCGCTCCTCTCTGACCGACATACACCCGCAGCTGCTGGGGCTGGCTGCTTGGGTCCCAGCCTCCCAGAGCCCCCTCTCCTGCCCTCAGCCTTAGAAGCCCATGCCCCTGGGCCTCCTGCACACCCCAGGAGGAAGATGTCTTTATCTGGGCTGCCAGGTGTTCCATGGGCCAGGCCTCCAACCCCAAGAGGAGTGGGAGGATTCGCTCGGTGCTGGGCTGGGGCCTCCTCAGCTCAGCCCACACACACGCCTGCCGGTGGCCACAGCAGATCCTGAGAGAGACCAAGGCGGCCATGTCACCAGCCCCTCCTGTACTGGGCACCCAACGAAAGTTGCCCTTCTCGGGCGCCTGGGTGGCTCAGATGGTTAAGCGTCTGCCTTCGGCTCGGGTCATGATCCCGGGGTCCTGGGATCGAGTCCTGCATCGGGCTCCCTGCTAGGCAGGGAGCCTGCTTCTCCCTCTGCAACCCCCCCTCTGTCTCTCATGAATAGATAAATAAAACATTTTTTTAAAATGTTTAAAAAAAATAAAAAAAGAAAGTTGCCCTTCTCCTCCCTCAGGAGGGAGGACCGGACGCCAGAGTGAGTCCCTGCGGGTGATGAAGAATCCCAGGGCCCTCTCCTAGAAGCAGGGCCGGGACCAGAGCGAGGCGAGCAAGCGCAAAATGTAAGGGACACAAACATAAGGAAGCACAAAAAAACCCAGTAGTCAAGATTAGAAATAATTCTGTGCAATATTTTTTAAAATCAAAATTAAGGCAGAAGTCCATGATGAATAAAATTCCAAAATTTTAAGTAAAGACAGGCTCGGTGTTACTGGTTCTTCCGATGCCTCAGGCTCCAGTATGGCTCCACATCACACGGCTAGAAAGCTCCTCAGACAGGGGGTGCTCCCCCAGCCCATCGTCTGCAGGTGAGGGGCCTCCATCACCCCGCAGCAATGTCTCCCGGTGTGAGGACACATAGAGAAGGTCATCGCCTGCCCCTGAGGGCCTTCCTGGAGAAGGAAGTATCCAGAGGTCAGCAGGAGCCTGTCAGCAACGAGGAGTAGGGCAGGGGAAGACGGACCATGGAGCATCTGTGCCTTTTTCCCATCGCAGAAATGGGTTCCCAGCCTAGGAGCTCAGAAGCCACTGTCCCCTGCTGCTCAAGGGCCTGCATCATTTCAGCTCCTCCCCACCATGCATCCAGCCCCAAGCTCAGACATGCTGCAGCGAAAGCCTGAAGAAAAACCCACCTCGTGTGTAGAACAAGCCAAGGATGGGCAGTACTCACAGTCAGGATGTCTGCTCCTGACCCTTGAGGGTGAGGCCATGTCCAAGTTGCCCAAAGCCCCTCAGCATCCATACCATGTGACTGAGGCCACAGGGACCCAGGCCCCCCAGAGACCACCCAGCCCCATCTCTCCTGCAGCCCCGCCTGCACATGCACACACGTGAACCAGCCATGGCCCCCATCCTGGACAGCTGGGAGGACCCGCCCACCCCCCATCGTCATTCCTGACATCCCAGCCTCATTCCAGGCCCTCTACTCCCTCAGCTGATTATTCTTTTATTCATTTATTTCACAAAGCCCGTCGGTCACAGGCTCAGAGCTGGGCCCAGACTGGCCTCAGAGATGGAAGAGTCCTGCTCCACCTTCAGAAATTCACAGGAGGAGGTGAGCACAAGCATGGGCCTTGACAGCTCAGGCAGGAGGCGTGGAAGCTGCCCAACCCAGCCAGCAGCAGAGGCAAAAATGCCAGGAGACAGGGGCGCCTGGGTGGCTCAGTTGGTTAAGCATCTGCCTTCGGCTCAGGTCATGATCCCAGGGTCCTGGGATCAAGCCCCGCATCGGGCTCCCTTCTCCACAGGGAGCCTGCTTCTCCCTCTCCCTCTGCCTCTGTGCTCTCTCTCTTGCTCGCTCTCTCTCAAATAAATAAAAATCTTTAAAAAAATTAAATTAAAAAAAAATGCCAGGAGGCAGGGCAGCTTTCGGGGACGGGGGGAGGTTAGCCAGGGGCAAGCAGTTTTCACCAGTTTGGGGTGAGAGTAAGGTGGAAGGAGGGGGTTGCGGGCAGAGCAAACATGTGCAAAGTGCAGAAGTGAGAGAGAACCTGGCACATTTGGGGAACTGCAGGTAACGGGGTGCAGGCGCGGAAGAGGAGGCAGGTGAGGTATGGTAAGGCAGCCATCTGAGGAGAGGGTCCTCCACACCCACTTCCGGTTGGGGGCTTTCCACGGTTATGGGTCTGGTAGGGGGGACCTCCCACTCTAGAAGCCAAAGACAAGTCACGTGCTTCCTTGTTTCTGGCTGTGGAGATCCCTGAGCCTGGGGTGAGGGGGTATCCAAGGCCCCCTCCAAAACGCCCATGTCCTGATGATTTACATAACAAAAGGGGGCTTCTGCAGATATGATTAAGTTTAAGGGTCCAAAAACAGGGAGATGATCCGGGGTTGCCTGGGTGGGCCCAGTCTAATCCTGTGAGTCCTTAGAAGCAGGGAACATTGCCCAGCTGTGGTCAGAGAGAAGCATCAGTGCAAGAGAGCCAGAGAAATGCAATGTTGCTGGCTTTGAAGACCGAGGAAGGGGCTGTGAGCCAAGAAATGCAGGCAGCCTCTAGAAGCTGGACAAGATAAGAAAACAGATTCTCCCCTCGAGCCTCCAGACGGCACGTTGCCCTGCCGACACCTTGATGTTAACCCAGTGAGACCCTGTCAACTTCTGACTCATAGAATTGTAAAATGATAAATGTGTGTTGTTTTAAGCCCCTAAGTCTGTTGTAATCTGTTGCAGCAGCGGGAGAAAACTAATACCGCCCCAGAGCCATCAGCCGCCCTGGCCTTCCATCTCCTCGTGCTCCCTGGGGGGCTGTTCAAGGAGCTCAGCTCTGTGCTTGAGGCAGCCTGCTCTCTGAGGAAGGGCCAGAGTCTGTGCTTAAGCGTCGTCCAAGCCCACAGGCAGCCAGGAGCCCCTGGCAGAACCTTCTCTCATCAGCCAGCTCGGACCCTCCTTCCTGGCACAGGCTGAGCCACCTGCAGGGGTCTGCACTACCCAGCCTGTCAATCCCAGCCGCAGTCGGGCTCAGACCGCCCTGCCAAGTGCATCTTCGTGCTACAGCACTTCCAACAGCTCGCTGCCCTGCTGCAAGTCTCTCCAGCCCCCTAGTGCCCAGAGCCGTGTTCCCCAGGATGCTGAGCCCTCTGGGGACTGGGGGAGACTGTCTGAAAGGCAAGTGAACAGAGATCCGGAACATATCTAGCTGCTCTGCGGTCATATACACCAGAAATCACTTCAACAAAGGGACCTTCAGATAAATAAGAAGTGTGAATATTCTGGCATGAAGTGCAAAGTCACAAATCAGCAACAAAACTCAGCAGAGGGCTCCCCGCCTCCCCCGCCTCACACCTGACATCAGAGTATCTATGTCTACTGGTGTGACTGCCAGAGTCACATCTGTCCCCCTCTACGGGCTGTGAGTTCCATGCGAGTGGAGACCGTGTAAGTTTTGTCCCCACCTCGGAACCCCAGAATCAAACACAGTGATGGGCACTTGTGAATGAATAACTATGAATAATTGGATGAATGAGTAAATGAATTACTGAATACTCTCTACCTACCTACACACACACACACACACACACACGAGTGTGCGCGCACAGAGAGTGGCCCCAAATCTCCTCCCCAGCCTCTCAGCACACTGTCCATAGCACACACCCAAGAGCTGCACTCTCGGGGGGCCTCTCAGCGCCCACACTGGAAGTGTTCCGGGGAAGGAGGTAGGGGAGAGGGCACTCATTCATCTCCACTGCGCAGACCCTGCCGGGCTCTTGCTTGGACCTGTCCGAGGTGCTAGAGACATGGACCAGGTGTTGGCCATCAGAGGCAATGGAAATGGTGGGGGGGGGGGGGCTCCCCCTGTCTGTGAGCCCCCTTCCACTGCCTCTGCCTGCTGCTGCCTGCCTGTCCTTGAAGCATCCTCTTGCAACCCATGGGTCTGGACGAGGGTAGGGGATCCAAATGTACTTGCACCAGCAGAGGGCTGAGGGCGTTTACAAGTTGCCCCTAAGTACCCACGCTGAGCCAACGTCATCCTGTGCAGAGGCGTCCCATGGGCTCAGAGTTGGCTGTGCCTTCTAAGCCACTGGGAAAGGGATGAGGAAAGCACTGGGGGGCCTCACACGGGTTGGGTCTAAGCACTGAGGCTCCTACCCCGAGCCTTTCATGCTCCCATCCACAGACACCATCAACAGACAACATGCACCGGGCACTCTCTCCGCAGCCCTTGCAGGGTGCCTGCACATAGTAGGCCCTCATCTCCTGCCCGCTGCAGCAGGTGCTCCCCAGAAAATTTCCCTGGGCCAGGAAGCTGCAGCCAGCTCAGCTCAAGCCTTCACACGCGTGTGCGTCTTCATGCGCCAGCAAGAGGCTCTAAGAGCCCGGGAGATACCATCAGGGAGACACTCCGATCTGTGTAGTGCACAGTGATTCACAGCCTAAGACATCCCTCCCGGGCTACCGCTGGTGAATTATCAGCCCCACAATCTTCAATTACGAGGCTGTGTCACTCATCTCCAACCATCAGAAGGAAATGAGTGAGGAGATTAATGTCTTTTTAAAAACTGCTTTCATCCCCTTCCTCCACAGATATCATTTGCATTTCTAAGAGGAAAGGCTCCCCACCCCCTCTGTCATCTTTGATCATCTTGTCTCTCCCAAGGCCTTCCAGGCCCTGCAGGAATCCCTTCCAGCTGAGGCCCCGAGGCCCCGGGTGGGCTCCCCGGACCAACACCTGCCTCCTCAGGACCCAAGCAGCCCCCTCGGGCAGCTCAACTTTTCTGCGCGCCACTGAGAAGACAGGGGTAACAGGGTTTCAAGTCTGGCAGTTCCACAAAGCGGTCCCCAAGTATTTCCCTCAGGGAGGGTGGGATGGATTGAATTGTGTGCCCCCAGAAAGACATGCTGAAGCCCTAACTCCCCGGGACCTCAGAACGTGACCTCATTTGGAAATTAGGGTCATTGCAGATGTCATTAGTTAAGAGGAGGTCAAACTGGAGTAGGGTGGGTCCTTGACCCAACAAGGATGGGCAGCCTTAGAAGAAGAAGGATATTCAGATACAGATGCAGAAGGAGAACACCAGCGGAAGATGACATCACAGAACGGCACGGTGCATCTATAGGGCAAGGAAGGCCAAGGATTGCCAGAAGCCGAGAGAAAGGCAGGGGAAAGGTTCTCCCTCAGAGCCTCTAAAATGAGCCTTCCCTGGTGAGACCCTGACTTCAGGCTTCTGGCCTCCTGAAAGGTGAGAGTGAATCTCTGTTGTTTTAAACCACTCTCTCTGAAGTACATTTTTAGGACTACCCCAGGACACTAATACCAAGTCCATGGCCACCCCCAAGTCCTTCATCTAAGGCACCTCCACTCTGGCTCAAGTGGGTACTGAGAACTGAGCACAGAGAAGCTCGCCATCAGTCTCAAGATAAGACAGGTCCCTCCTCTCAACAGTGGGCCCCCAACTACACAGGTGAACTCATTAGAGAATTGCCATCGCCAGCCGGGCCCGCCGCCGTAGTATTAAAATCTGTTCTCCAGAAATTTAAGGCTGAGTGTGTCACTAAGCCAAAAGTTCAGGCTCCTGCTCAGTCTGTCCAGACATTAAGCAAATAGAGCCCTAAACAGATGGACGGTGAGGAAGGCATGGAGTCCTCAGAAATGCCCAGGCTAGGCCAGGGCTCAAGGTAAATGCCAGCAGGGGTGGGCACCGCCTGGGATTTGTGCCCGGCCAACAACACTGGGTCACCCTTGAAAGCCATGAGCAGCCGACTTGATCGTGCTCCACTGGGACAGGGACGGCTCTACCCCCAAAAGGCCTGACAAGGGATTAACGGGCAGTAGAAGCTTCATAAATGTGTACAAAATGAACGCATTTCCTGAAGGAGACACAAAGGACAGGTACTGCTGGGCCCCACGTGGCAGATAGTGAGGGTGGGGAAGAGACGCCAAGACGCACCCAGATAGCTCACTAAGACGGATTCGGGAAAGCCCTCCACCCTCCGAGGTATCCCCCACAAACCATGCCTCCATGCAACGTTGCCAACAGACATCAGCACTAGGACCCAGCCAGGATGTGGCTGCCCTTCACTTCCCAGGGGACAAGTGTCACCTTGATACCTGGTGAGGAAGAGGCAATAGTGTTTGAGCTTAAGAGCCTAGCTGTATAGGTTCAAATCCTATACAGGAAACTGTCTCAAGTTTCCTCATCAGTAAAATGAGAAGGTAACCACACCAATCTCTTGGGTTGTGGCTGGATTCGATGGGCTAATACATGGAAAGCACTCAGTACAGTGCCTGGCTCACGGTACATGCTTGGTAAGTGTAAGCTGACACTGTCTGCTATCATTATCCCAGGCCCTTACAACTCCAGGGAATGGATCCTCCCACTTGGTTTGCTGGCATTCACTAATGGCTCTTCTTTGTATGACAACACCCAGCAGCTATTTACAGAGAATGATGCCTCATGCCAGGAACACAGAGGAAAGTTACCAAGGCCCAGTGGGAAAAGTAGACACAACACTCTGAGAAGATGAGATACAAGACATCATCAACAGTGGAGAACGAGCGACCTGGAAGGTCATGCTGGTGAAGGTATATCAGACTGGAAGACATTTGGGTTTTGAGAGTTGAATAGGAGTTTATCAGGATTCGGACCCAGCCCATAGCAGATATTCCATACCTAGGTGACTAAATAAGGCAGAGTAGAAGAAGGGCATTCCAGCCAAAGGACCTGAGGTTTCCTGGTGTTGTTCAAGGACAGAGAAGGCATAGAACATAGTTTAGCTAGAGCAGCAAGTTTGTAGGCATAAAAGCAGGCACTGGGTTGAGGCCAAGTTGGAGAAAGGTCTGAATGCCATAAGGGTTCTTGGCTTTATTCACAGGCTCTGCAGGGCCAAGTCAGAGGAGGAGTGACAATTAAGAGCTGGGTTCAGAAAGATGGCTCCACTTGCAAAGCAGGTGACATAGGACTAAAGACAGCAGACCCGAGAGGATACCATGGCGGCCTGTCTTCCCTCACCAACTGAGCCCCACTCTCCCTTTGCCCTTGACCTTTCTTCCTCATAGACATGTTCTCAAGTTAACACCCCCAAAGATCCCCCATTCCCAGCTATTCTAGTTAAGGACATGCTGCCCACAGCTGCCTGCTATCAGAAGAAGTCAAGACCTTTCAGGAAAATGTTCATGTCTCCATGCAAGTTCCCAGCTGACAGATGGAGCTGGGCTGAGAGACAAGTTCTAGACATATATTGGAAACCCCTAATGGCAGACTGGCTTCTGGAATTCCAGAGAACTAACTTTTGGGTACTTAGGGCCTGAAGCCCTTTCTTCTCCCTCACCCCTCCAAAGGGCCGCCTACCTTTCCACTCAGTCCAGGGATCCCGGCTAATGGATTTCTTCCCAAGCGCAGGTTGTGATGTTCCGTGTCATGGACACTTGAGAATGCCCCTGAGGCTCTGAGACTTAACCAACCAGGTCCCAAGCTGTGCTCTGACCTCATCAGCCTGGCAAAGGTGCTGGCAATGCGGTGGACACCACCCTGACCGTCTGCCTGGCGGCTGGGGCCACACTTAGGCAGCTGCCCCAGCAGGCACTAAAATTAGGTGACCCATCAGACCCAGGACACGGCAATCATGGGCAGGCGGCCAAAGCTGCCCAGAGGGTCATCCATCCCTGCTCAGGACTGGAGCCAGGGCAGAACAAGGGCGGCCCAGAGTCCCCTTTTATGCCAGGGAAACTGAGGCCCAGAGAACAGCAGAGACCACTTAAAGGGTGGCAACTTGAATTTTTGCTTTTTCACTGAGTAACTGTCCCTAGTAATACACACCCCTAGGAGAAATTTACAATATATTCTATGAAGATATAAGAGAATTTAAAAATCACAATCCCCATCCTCTGTGCTAACTTCCACTTACATTCTGTTGTATCTCCCTCCTTCTTTGTTTTACACAACAGTAAACATACTTTACAACCTGCGAAGCATTCCCTTCCTCTACTGAGAATCATGTTGACAAATCATTAGAAATCCTTCATATGAACCAATTTTAATATACGTACAGTTGCTTCCCCCTTGTGCTCTTCTAAATGATGCTGCAGTGAACATCTAGGGACATGAATCTTTGTCCACGTCTAGGATGATCTTCTCGGGCCGGATTCCCAGCAAGGGAATGAATGGGTCACGAGAGAAGCACATGTCGAGGCCCTTGAGATGGACTGCGTTCTCTTTTCCAAAAAGTCACCCCACGTGTACCTCTACAACCTCTGGCCGTGGCCCCTTCCATGGGATACTTTCTCCGCAAAGGAATTCTGTGTCCGCAACACAGGCCTGTCTAGCACTCCAGACAAATGCCTCTCCTCAGGGCAACACTTACCTGCCATTCCTTTCTCCTAAACTAACCAGCCGAGAAACACAGGAAAAATCAAGGCCCCGGGGCCCAGGGCCTCAGAGTTCCTCCTCCTGTGTGTGTGGCCCTTCATTCAGGGGTCAAAGTGAAACACGCTGACCAGGTCCTTCCAAACAGCCTCGTGCCCTGGCTCACCCCACGGCACACCCCCCGGAAGCGATTCCCTCCAGTGGGGCTCTCCATCCCCAGCAAGCTCAACTGAGGACCCAAATTAAGCCAGCAACCCATCAAGCGACTTGGCCAAGAATAGAACTGCCTTTTCACTTCCCAGCAGAGAAACTAAATTCCAGGCTCAGTGTAAATAGGCTGTCTCTGGTCCGACGTCAGCCTCGCCACCGACGAGTTATAGATGGCCCTGTCGTACCCCCGTCATAAATACAGCCCCTCGGCTAAACAAAGCCGACAGTTTTGTGCCAATAACCTTTGAACCACTCAAGCCCAGTGTCAATTGTATTTGTCTTCAAGCTAAGGTTTACTCTAGACTGTCGGCTAAATCAGGGCTCATCTGCAGAGATAATTCAAATATATTACAGACACCGGGCAGACCCGAGGGCCTCCTCCCCACGCTCCCGGGCCTCCCCCGCGTGGCCTCACAAGCCTGCTTGCAGCACCCTCCCCTAACCACTCAGCAAGCTTTACCGGGAAAGCACAAGAAACAAGGGGTGAGAAGCAACACTGAGGCCAGGAATGTGACCCCAGCTCTGCCACCAGCCCTCTGTGGCCCCCAGCAAAGTCGCCTGCTCCCCGCCCCCCAACCCCGGGAAGCCTCTGTTTCCTCCCGAGTGAAGGCCATGCCCATTCTCCTGAAACATGGAGTACCGGTTTCTGGACGACCGTTCACACATCCAGTCAGGCCACAGGAAGGAAGCAGCTGGGCAAGGCGATAACCCAGGAAGTGGCAGAAATGCAGAATGAGCTCCTGGCCCCGGGCAAGGCGTGAAGGCTGCTCGAGCAGACAGCAAGACCCTCCAAGTCCTGCTGGGCTGAGGAGCAACCAATGTGGAAACCCTTGCACCTGACTGGGGTGGGTGGGTTCTAGAGACATAGAATATAGACATAATAGGATATAATACACACATCCCTTCTAACAGAAAGGGATAGAACAGGAAGTCACTCTGGGGTCAAGGCAGGTACAATTACTCTGGCTAGCCAAGGCTGGACTAATTTGTGCAATTAGCATTTCCTGCTGCATGCCAAGCCCTGGGCTGCTGCTGGGGAGATAGGAACTCCAACCAGGTTCCTGCTCCCGTGGCTGGGCCCCTCCGACATCCACCGGACTACCCACCCCCCACCTTTGAAATCTGGGACCCTCTTAGCCATGACCCAGAGTGCTCAGTGCCTCTCACCATTTGTTGGGCTTTGGCCAACCACATCCACAAGCCTCCCAGCTGACGGGAAACCAAACACCCCCAGGGAAGAAGGAGGAAAGGCCCGGGAGACTACTCAGCTTCACTGGCAGCTCTGCACCCGTGGGCCTTGGCAGACCACGAGGCTAGAACCACAGGGCTGGCATGGTTGTTGAGGGCTGTGTTTAAAGACCGCCTATGAACCTCTTTCGTTGAGAAGAAACTCAACAAGTAAAGCTCTCTGAGGGACTAGAGGGGCAAAGAGAGAACATAGCTGTGTCATCATTAAGAGAGCCCCCAGGTGAGCCGGCCACCCACCACCTAGGAGCACCATTCTCTGCTATCTGTAAAATGGGAATAATATTCTCTGCCCCGGGACTCACTGCAAAGATCGCACAAAATGGGGAACATCGAAGCCCTCCGCATCTTGAGACCCGCTCGGGTCATGAGGCTGTGTTTCCTCCGCGTTCTGTTCCTGGCTCCGCCTCTCCCTTGCCCCCTGCCATCCCTGGGCTCCGTGGAATCAGGAGAGACTCGCACAAGGCCGTCTCTAGGGTCCTTTCAGTGCTGATGCGACAGAAGTCACTCTGTGACATGGGTCAAGCCCTGAGGCCAGCCCAGGGCAGGGTGCTCCCCACCCCCCACCCCCCATCAACATCAGGGCAGTCGGGAGAGGACGATGACTGGACCAGGGCCAAGGATGTCATCATCACTCACCTTTGGGAGCCTCAGCCCCGTCTGGGGCTGGCGGGACCTCTCTGGCTTCCCCTTCTCATCTCTGCTGGCACCTGGGAGAAGGGAGCGCCCGCACCAGCTCCACGCCTGGAGGAACAGAAACCATAGCCCCTGTGCCGAGGGGAGAAGGCAGAAGACATTTATAAATGACCCTCTTAGCTGTTTACGAGACACCTTCTGAGAGAAAGCAGAGGAGGAGAAATAAACTTGAAGTAGGAGAGCTGGCTGGGGTCCGAGATGCGCTTTGATAAGCCCGCTGTGCCAGCATTTCTTCTCTGTTTTTATGGCCACCTTTACAGCCCTATGTTTGCGGCTCTTTATCAGGAGCCGGAAGGAGAGAGTGAGCAAGATCCAAGGCAAAGAGCCTTCCCCAGCAACTCCACAACCAGATATCGCCTCATCTGCAGATCAAGATAACCCCAGCTTTCCTCCCAGTCCGGGCGGCTGTGCCCCAGACACCCTGATCTGGGGTGGACAGGAATTCCCAAGCACGGCAGTAAATTTGCAGAGCCAGGCCCTCCTGGCAGTCCGGACTGGGCTGCAGGCACCTGAAACTGGGGCTGGTGGGGGGGGGGGGGGGATTGGGACTGAGGTTCTCCTGAGACCAGCAAGCAGCCCCCATCAGGACACTCTGGATCCCTTGTCCCAAAACCCCGCTGAAGTCAGGGAGTCTCCAGGCTCCTCCCCCGGCAAAACCTGGGGCTGCCTGCTGGGCCTGGGGCATGACAGCCTCCCAATGGTCACAGCAAGTCTGGGGCTGGGACTCTGCCATCCTCACCCTCCTGAACTTTCCAGGATTATGAAAAACATGGGACAGGGAGCTCTCCCAGCAAGCCACCTAGATCTGAATCCCACCTCCTCCCCTTGCTGTCTGGGGCAGGAACTCCCTCTGGGCCTTGATTTTCTCATCTGTAAAGTGGCCCATGCGAGCAGTCCCTAACCTTGCACGAGGGGACCCACTGAAGGAGCTCAACAGATTTGGGGGAGCAGTCTTCATATTGGGTGACCAGCCTTGCCTGAATGATGGTGGCCCTGTTCCCCACCCCACATGGGAGGCATTACCTTACTGAGCTCCTGCCATGGGCCACTGTGCTTGGGGGTAAGGGACAGTGTTCCAGAAATAGAGAAAAGCATACTCCTGACCCCCAGGGAGCCCAGAGTCTGAAGCCAAAAATAAACCTACAAATACAGGATATGCTGAGAGTAAAACTCAGGGATTATGCAAAGGGAGCAGGTTTGTAGATACAAGCATGGCCAGGGGAGGGGGGCCGGAGAAGCTACTCAGAAGAGGAGTCTCCAGGCTAGGACCAAAAGAGTGAGTAGGAGTTTGCCCAGAGAAAGAGGAAAAGGGAGCCACCGCCTGCCGTCAGTTAATGGCTGGTCCTGGGAAGCCACTGAGCCCCATGAAGGGGAGGCAGAGATAGCTGGACTCGGGCAGCAGGGGTGGAGAGCAAATGGCAGACCAGCATCCAGTTAGCAAGAGCCTCTCTTGCAGGCTGGGCAGCCCGGCCTGATGCCGAACACGCTGAATGCAGCAGGGTCCGGGGCAGGTAAAGGGTGGGGGGCAAGGTGGCATCTTTTGGGGAACTTCTCTTGGATCACAGTAGAAGACAGCAGGTAGGGGAGCATCTGGGAGATCTGACAAAGCGGCTGCAGCAGGAGGAATGGCCTGGAATCTGGCTCCTTTCAGCGGCTTGGAGTGTCAACTGTGGGAGACGTGAGAGCCTGCCCTTCAGTAAATCCACGTGGCCAGATAATTGCATCCACCTCCTGCACTTCCTCCAGCAGGACCTGCTTCTCGAGGGCAACCGGGAGGCCAGAGCCAGGTGCCCAGAATTGGGCCCTGGCAGCTCCAGAGCCCCCAGGGGCCACAGTGGGCTCTGACACCTGCCTCCTCAGGCCTGGATGCAGACCCCTGCCGCTGGGCAACCCGGGCACCTAGAGGTGCAGACACCCCCACGTGTGCCTCTCCTCTGCTGGGTGACACCCAGGGCCCGCACTCTTGAGGTACCTCTGGAGGTACGACTACACATCTTCTCCTCCCTGCTCCTCCCTGAGCCCCGCTCAGCCCAGCTGCCCCACACTCCTGTCAGGTGGTGCTTATGGTCACTCGAGCTCTGTGAGTCCCGCCCCCAGCCACAGCCCTGGATGGGCTCAGCCCGATTGAGGCCTTGCTCCTAGCTCCTTGCACCAATGATTCTCCATCTCCCCTTCTGTCTCCTGGGCCCGCCCCCCTTCTCCCTTTCCAAGGGTCCCCCCAACAGCTCCTACTGTGCTCTGTGGGGACATGCCCTCGACCCCTCAAGCAGAACCCCAAACTGGCTCTTTCAACATTTTATTTTAAAATAATATAGATTCACAGGAAGTTGCCGCGATAGTACAAACAGGCCTGTGGACCCTTCCCCGCCAAGCCCCCCACGGACCACATCTCACATTCCTGTAGTACAACACCAGCCCCAGGAAGCCGGCGTGGCTGTATCAAGGGTGTGTAGCACCTTGTCATCGCATCACGTGTGTAGACTCATGAGATCACCTCCAAAATCAAGATACTGAACCATTCATCAACCTGATCTGTGAGATGGCCTTTTTTTTTTAAGTATATACGATAAAACTACCCCCCCCCAAAATCAGATCAGGCTGAGGAATAAAGACTGAACTCAAGAAATCTAGCATTACCAGCACTGGTCAAATGTCCCCGCCTGAGCAAAGAAGTGGACACCTCGCTTCCCTCTTCCCACCTTCCTGCCCCCCAGCCCCACCCCGGCCCACCAGAGAGGGGTGAGCAGTCAGTAGGAACCCAGGACCCAGCCCCACAAAAGCCAGAGCCCTGCATTTCTCTATCCCCCCCGACAGGGTGAGCCACTAGCCTTCCAGGCAGCCCACGCCCCTTCCCCCATCCACACCTTGCAAACCAGCGACTGCCCGGAGTCCCTCCTTGCCCCTCCTGAAGGCTGAAGGGGGCTTTGCCATGGCCTCACCAGTGCCACAGATGGACTCCCAGACGAGTGGGGTTCCCACCCAGTTGCTGACCTTGGATGAGTCCCTCTGCCTCTCTTAAGCCCTGAGGTCCCAGCCCCACCCCCAAAGGGAGGTGCTCAGCCAGGGAAGCTTGGCCAGGACCTCCGGGCAGACCTGTGCTAGGGCCCCAGGAGGGGATAGCACCTAGGCTTTATCTCCCAGGCCTCCTGGCCACCCCACCTCTTCCTAGGAACCCCTGGAGCAGGCTCCTTGGAGAATGCTGGCTACAGCGGAAGGGGAAGATCAATGGCACGCGTGGGAAGTGGCAGTGAGGCACTGGAAGTTCCAGCCAGCTCCCTGATGTGGGGCCCAGGGCTCCAGGCCCACCTCTACTCAGAAAGAAAGGACCCTGGCCCTGCAAAATAGGCCAAATCATAAGAGTGAAGGCAGGGATTGGGCTTCCCCTGTCCCCACCCCCACCCATTTCAGGACCTCCTTCCCCAGCCCAGGGGGAAAAGCCAGGAGCCCTCTGCAGCCCCCCTCTGGGCTCTCATTCAGGCCTGCCTCACCTGTCCCTTACCCTCTTGTCACCTTCCTAGAGCACAGCCCTTCTCCGACCGCCTCCCAGGCTCAGTTACCCCCCGCGGCCCCCCACTCCCCCCGGGGATGCTTTGTCCTGGCCCAGCTGTCGTCCTACCCCATCATCCTCTGCCCCTGGTCACGCTGAACGAAACCAAACTTACAGATTCCCGGGCACTCCCTCACATTCCGCACTTCCCGGGTGTTCACCTCCTACACAGCCTCCCGATCTGCTCCAGAGGAAATCTTGCCTCTTCCTCTCCCCAGGCCTGGCTGACCTGCACCTGATGCCCATGGTAAACCGGGGACGAGGGACTAGCCAAGCAGAAGGATCTCACAGCAAGCTGAGGATACTGAGGCCCAAGGAGGATATCTTGAACCCTCCACCCTCCACCTCTTCTGTTCTGCCCTGCTCCTTGCAAAAAATGGGTGGCCATATCTGCCTGGACTGTGGGCAGAGAGAGGAAGGTCACCTTGTGCCCTTTCAGAGTAGTGAGGGGATTGGGCCCCTTCAGCCTGGGTACATCCAGGTGTCACAAGCCAGTGCCAGACCGGCTCTGCCTTGGAAGTGTCGGCACTGGTGACTCTAGCCAAGCTTCCTGGTTCCTAGAGGAGGGAGACCTGGGGATGTGCAGGTCACACTGACCTCCCAGCAGGTGAGCCAGCTCCCAAGGGTTCCCAGGGAGATGCAGCTCAAGGGGGGCCGGAAGGCTGCCACCAGCGCGTTCCGGGCCGCAGCCAGCCGGTCCAGAACTCAGGGAGAGGATGGGGGCATCCTTCAGGAGAAGACACCAGCCTGGGACAAGGTCCCATGGAGCCTTCAGGCCCGGCCGCTCCTCCTTCCTCACTATTTATGGCCCTCTGAAGGCTGCCTTCCCCTTTGTTCTGCCAAACAAGCTCACTCCTGACTCCCAAGTCAGCCGGGGACTTGGCAAACATTTGTCAAGACTCGTCCCTTCACTGTGTGTTTGTCTACTCAGCAGCGATCTGGGCTCTGTGCACAGACAAGCTTTGCCCCTAAGGCTCAGAGGGAGCCCCGTCCTTCGGGGCCCCACCTGCAGGTACAGCAGTGTGGACGTCTCTCCATCCACCAGGAGTCCAGCCTCCCTCCACTCTACATGAAATACCACCCAATCCTCAGTACCAGGCAGTCGCCCCAGGGCGAAAATCACAAGCACGCCTTGTCCCTGGGGTAGTCACACCTAAGTGGCAGCGAGTTTGAGGTATGTGGAGACGGGAGGGAGGGCAGCTTGCATGGACTCAAGCTTTGTGGTTGGGGTGCTGAGTGTGAGCTAGAACCCAAAAGAAGGACAGGGATGGGGAGGCAGGAACAGCCGCCACTGGCTCACCTCCCAGCTGTCCCTCTTTGTGTCCCGAACTCAGGAGGGCGGCGCCCAGCCAACCAAGGTCGGTGTGCCCTGACCGATACTACCAGATGGGCAGACGGCCCCCAGATGGGCAGGTACTCTGCGGAGAAGCCAGACTTGGAATCATAGTCACTGCCAGGGAACAGACACCTGGAGGCCTGTGCCAGATGGAGGCCCCCGAGGGCAGAGATGTTCCGAGGGAAGTGAGTCTCTGGGCCTCAGTTTCCCCGGATGCACAGCAAGAACAGAAACGGGAGAGAGCTCACCCACCAGAAGGTACAGGGCGGGAGAGAGTGAGAGGCTGGGCGGGCAGAGTCCAGAAGCGCAGGCAGATCTCCTTCCCCTCTCTGGGCTTGCACTTGTTTGATCCCTGGAGATGGAAACAACGCCTGCTTTACAGATTGGCTCTGAGAGACGAAGTTGCTAATGCACAGGAAAGTATTGGCAAAGGCCTGGCAAACACCAGGTGCTTAATCCACAGGAGCCTGTGTTAAGGTCACTGTGATTCGTGATCTTGAGCAAGTCACTGAGCCTCTCCCAGCTCTCCTCTCCCTGAGCTGTAAAACAAGCTGACAGCCGGCTATGAGGAGAAAATGACCCGATATGAAGAGCCCTGTACGGACCCGGCATACAGCCGGTGCTCAGAAGCATTAGCCCCTGTGCACACATCCAGTTGGTATTCAACAGACGCTTGCTGACTTGAATCACAAATGATTATCAGGAAACTATAAAGAAGCGAGGAACACCAGGCCCATGGGGGTCCCGCCAGCAGGATTGAAGAGGGAGCTTCTTGGCCACTCCAAGTCCAGGAGACTAGGACCGGACAGCCCAGGGGAAGCTCCTTACCCTGACGCTTGCAAACTGTGGTCCGGGGAGCCCTGGGGCTCACTGGGGTGCCTGCAGAGCCAGATGGGGAGACGAGGGGAGGGCACACGAGCCCTCATGTATACCCACCCTCAACCAGAGCAGAGCTATAGTCATCTATCTAGGAGTCCTGGTAAAGCTGCATTTGGAAATCGTGCCCTGCTGCTAAAACTAATCCAACCTCCTGTTTCTCAGATGAAGAAAATAAAGCCTAGGGGCGCCTGAGTGGTTCCGTTGGTTAAGCATCTGACTCTTGATTTTGGCTCAGGTCATGATCTCAGGGTTGGGAGGTTGAGTCCAGCGTTGGGCTAGTGCAGGGCGCAGAGTCTGCTTAAGAGTCTCTGTCTCCCTCTGCCCCTCCCCCACCTCTCTTTCCCTCTCTCCCTCCCAGAAAGAAAGAAAGGAAGAAAGAAAGAAAGAAGAAAAAGAAAGAAAAAGAAAGAAAGAAAGAAAGAAAGAAAGAAAGAAAGAAAGAAAGGAAGGGAAGAAAGGAAGAAAGGAAGGAAGGAAGGAAGGAAGGAAGGAAGGAAGGAAGGAAGAAAGAAAGAAGAGAAGAGAAAGAAAGAAAGAAAGAAAGAAAGAAAGAAAGAAAGAAAGAAAGAGAAAGAAAGAAAGGAAGGAAGGAAGGGAAGGAAGGAAGTGAAGGAAGGAAGGAAGGAAGGAAGGGAAGGAAGAAAGAAAGGAAAGAAAGAAAGAAAGGAAAGAAAGAAAGAAAGAAAGAAAGAAAGAAAGAAAGAGAAAGGAATGAAAGAAGAGAAAAGAATGAAAGAGAGAGAGGAAAGAAAGAAAGAAAGGAAGGAAGGAAGGAAGGAAGGAAGAAAGAAAGAAAGAAAGAAAGAAAGAAGAAGAAAGAAAGAAAGAGGAAAGAAAGAAAGAAAGAGAAAGAAAGAAGAAAGAAAGAAAGAGAAAGAAGAGAAAGAAAGAAAGAAGAGAAAGAAAGGAAAAAAGAAAGAAAAAAAGAAAGAAAGGAAAGAAGAAAAGAAAGAAAGAAGAAAGAAAGAAAGAAAGAAAGAAAGAAAGAAAGAAAGAAAGAAATAAAGAAAGAAAGAAAGAAAGAAATAAAAAGAAAGAAAGAAAGAAAAGGAAGAAAGAAAAGTGAAACCCAGAGAAGCCCACAGGCAAGGAACCGAGCACCATGGAGGCTGTGGGGGCCCCTTCTCGCTGCCTCTCTAGGCTACCCCCCCTGCCACGGCAGGGGCAGGGTGGGATTTAAGGGTTGTGCCCATCGTCAGATGGATAAGAACATCCAGGCTGCACCTGCCCTTCACTAGCTTTGTCATTACTCTGCCCCCCCCCCGCCCCCGGGCAAACTCCTGCTACCCCCACCGCTTAGTGGGAAGGTCTCTTCCTCCAGAAAGTCTTCTGCGACCCTGGGTTAAGTTTGCTGCCCCCCGTTCTGTCTCCCACGGCTCCTAACCTGCACCACTTCTAAAGACAGATTCATCTTAGATCCAATCCCTCATGAAAGCTTGCACTGGGGCTGTCTGTTACCCCTGTGTCACTCAGTGCCAGCACATAGAACAGGGGCTTAAGTATTGTCTGTGGAAGGAAGGAAAGAACCATGGCCTCCATTGTCCTCATCTATGAAATGGGTAAATACCACCCCTTGGGATGAGAAAAGTGAACCATGTTCCATGCCTGGCAGATTAAGGACTCAAAAAGGCAGTGGCCCTTGTCCTGATGTCCTGGGCAGGTTCAAGGGCAGGCGGCCAGGCAGCCATTACCCACCAGCCTCCTCTGCCATGGCAGAGCCGCACCTCAAGGAGCAAAGGCCTGGGCTGGGCACGTAGGGTCCCTCACCAAGATCCCAGGGCACCTCGTCCAGCAGAGCTGCCTGCCAGGCCAGCACATACCTCCCAGCACTATGGATTTAGAACTTACAGAGAGGGAAAACACAAAGTACTTCAAAGCACTGTGCTGAGGAGAAGGGCCGTGAAAGCCCTGGGGATCCAGGATGGACTCCTCTAGCTGGCCCTGACCCGACCCCAGCGCGTACCGAGGGCTGCTCCTGATGAGCTCGGGAGCCTGCAGATGAGGCCAGGCCCTGCACCCAAGGGCCTCCCTAGACCTCATAGCCCAGCAAGGCAGGAACTCTTAGTAACCCCCATGGAAAGGCTGAGAAAGTGAGGCCGACGATGTGAAGGGGCAGATCTGGGATTCCCATCCAGTCTGACTCTAGATGAGCCTCGAGTACAAAGGAAAATCTAGGCCAGACGTGAACACACAAGAACATCTCAAGTTCTATCCTGCTTGGCCTCGATAGTGAAATGAGTGCTGGGGGGTACAGCGTGGGGTGAGGCATTAGCGGTACAGGTCCCCAAACCACCCTCACACACTTGGCACAAAAACACACTCCTGTCTCCCGAGCGCAGGACAGTCAGCCTGAGGAGTCCCGGGGGCAGCAACCCAAGGTTCCCTGGCCGAGGGGAGCAGCCCCACCACACTGAGAAACATCAATATTTAATGAGCAGCTCCCTCCTGGCCTCCGATCATATTTTCAATTGTCATGAAACAATTCAGAATTTCCAACTCAGGGCTAATAGGCCGCCATCAGCCAGTCAGCGAACGCAAGCAAGGGTAATTATTTTAAAAGCTTCCGACAGGGCTGTTTTCTGAGCTGGCTCCCCAGATTGTCTGTCTGCAGCGGTGGCTGTGCCCCTCCGGGCCCTGGGCACCCTGTCTGCCCATGCAGCAAGCTGCCATCTGGAGGGCTGCTGAGGCCCCGGCCACAAAGCCCCGGAGGATGCAACAAACAGCCCAGGCCCACAGAGGGTGAGCTGAGGGCTCCAAGGGACAGCTCCCGGCAGGCAGGAGTCCCAACTTCGCACCTTCACGATTCTCGGGCCCAACTGTGGCCTCCCGGGCCCATGGAGGATGGACGGACCAACGGACACGGGAAAGGATGGACAGCGAGGCAGAGTAATGATGTCACAATAATCTGCTCTTATCCCATCTCAAACCTATCCTCCACTCTCCGGGCACAGTGATCTTTGTAGAAGAGAAATGTGACCAGATCTCCCACTGCTTAAACCTCCCCTCTGCTCCTCTTCGCCTTTCAGATAGCACCCCACACTCCTAACAAGGATTAGGAAGCCTGTGGTATCTGGTCCCCACTTAATTCTCCAGCTTCCTCTTCCCCCCCTTCTCTGCCTTCCCACCTGTCCCAGTGCTGTTCCCAGTGAGGAACGGGGTGTGGAAAAACTGTTCCAAGCAAACTCAAGATCTGTATGGCACTCAAGGCCCTTCAACAGAGGCTACAGATTTCCTCTCCAGCATTGTGCTCCAAACATCGTTACGGGTTGGTGTATCTGCCTCCAATCCAAATAAGCAGGAACCACCCATCCTTGTACCTCTGCAATCACAGGCACAGGATACGTGCTCTCTAAACTTGCTGACCTGATAGAGTCCAGTCCAGGAAGGTCCCAAGATCAGGGCTTTTTCCACTATTCCATGGAGATGCTGATAGGTTTGCAACGAAAGAAAATACTTAAGATGTCCAAATGGTTCCTATTTTTGCCTTGGCTGCCGGGAAGCTCAGAGTGCAATACAATGATGCTCAAATCAATTAATGTCTTACCTGATCATAGGGGCTCCTCTCTACCTTTAGAGCCTCTAATTCCCTCCTCACAGATGAGAAAGAGCGCAAAGAGATCCCTCCCTTGCTCTGCAGATCCATCCCCAGATATGAGTCAAGAGACACTGAGCCTCACCCCCTCAGAGTTTCTGGTAGCCCTCCAGCTCTTTCTATAGATACACGCAGGAACAATCCTGATGGACTTCAGACTGTCCCAACAGAGCCAATGCCTCCCCATCACATTGCAGTGACTCCCTAAAAACATGATCAGCAGCGCTCTGAAAAGCTTCACAGGGCAAGGGACTTCTTTGAAAACCAACTCCATTCCATGCCACAAGGAGCTCAGAGAACTTACTCCAGGACAGCAGCCAGTATTCTTGGGGTAGTGTGGTGAGTATTCGGTAAGATGGTGGAGCTCTCCCTCCCACCCTTCTGGGGTGGATCCTGTGACCCTAGCCTAGCCAACCACAACCCTGAGCCTCTCTTACCTCACAAAGTGATTGGTTCAGCTTTGGGCATGTGAGCTGCGCCCAGCCAATCAGCACAACCCAAATCCCTTTGCCCACCCTTGGGAGGGTCCTGTGGATGGCAAGAGAGACTCAGCCCTGCTTTTAGGGACCTTACAAGTAGTAGGGGCAACAGATTTTTATCAGTCATTACACAGATATGGATATCAATACGACTGCAATAAGCGCGGTGAAGAGAAAGGACACTCTCCCCTACTTTTACTGGATATTGAGATAAGAAACTATGGGAAAATTTATATGCCTTTCTGCATAAATGTGGCAGAACACATTTGCCCATTACGGTTTAATATGAACCCATGTGACAAATTCATCTCAGAGTTTTGTACTAGGGAGAAAAACTTCTGATGAGAGGGAGTACATCAGTTTGGAAGGAAAAAACAAAGCAAATGCATCAGCAGTTCTGCTGACTTTTTTGATTAGGTACCTGGAAGCTCTGCGCAAACGTAGATACTCAGGTACAAGGACTGGGTTACTTCTGTTCCTGGTCGATCCAGCTCCAACCTTCCTCTCTCTAATGCTGATCCCTCTGCCTCCAAAGAGGAAATGTATGTGCCCCAAGATGTCAAAAACCTAAAGGGAAATTGGGAAAAGTTTCTTTTTGGAAGAAGTGAAATAAGAGCATAAAAAAATGTGTTTTGACCCACCCCAGTTCCCACCAAGAACTTCCCGGCCTTCGGGCCCTGATCCCACCCCCACCCACCTGTCTAGTTTCCCTGGTCTGAAACTTCCTAGAAGCTAAGCAGGGCGGAGCAGCAGGTCTACTAAATCGGAGAAGGGACTTGCTCCCGCCTGACTCAAACAACAAGAGCACAAAGAAGGAAACAAAAGTGAGAGCAAACGATGTTAAAGAGAAAAGCAACCTGGCAGGTTTCACACCATTAACATTCGACCCCGATGCCCATCTCCCCACAGGGCCACACCCTTCTCCCTCATCTCACAGATTTCTCAATGAAATGAGAACTCTTTTTATTCCCATTTCACAGGTAGGAACACTGAAGCTACAGGAGGTTATGTGATTTGCCCAAGTCCACGTGGCTAGTAAAAGATGCAGACAAGACTCCTTCCCGGGCCCTCGGGTCTCAGAGGCAGCTTTCTGGCACAAGGACAATCACACACAACACACACACGCCCTGCGGGTTGCCTGGGCACAAAACCCGGAAACTTGCTGGTGTGCGGGGGTAGGAAGGCCCGATTTCCTGATGCAGATGCTGGAATGGAAGCCATGCAGCTAGATGGGCGTCACCACCCCTCCATGCAGAGTAAGGGCCCAGCGGTTGCATTTATGCCCAAGGCCGTACTGCCGCCTTGGGTCTCTGGGAAGGCTGCCCCCAGGTCGGAAGTGTCTCAGCTTAGCAGGCCCGTGGGGCTAGATCGGCCAGCAGACCAGTTTCACACACAAAACAGCCAATATCATAGCAGTGGAGAAGCAGAAGCTAGACTTCCCAAAGTGCAGGGTCCAAGCGGGAAGACTGCATATCTGCAAGGCCACCTCCAGGTCCGGGTCTGAAATCCTGCGGGCTAGGGGACTTGGCTCGTAACCTCTCTGATCCTGTGTGCACCCCAGCCACACGCACCCACCAGAGAGGCATTCCTGCTTGTTGACAATGGAGGGGAGGCTTGGAGCCCCCAGACAGCAAGACAGGGGGCAGGGGCCACTTCTCGGGGCCTCAACGTGTGGAATCTGCGAGCTTGGGTCGGGTAGGCTTTGCGAGTTGGCAAGGGGTTCCCATCTCTGCGTTCCGGCGCCAGGTGGCCCTGGAGACGCGGGGCGAGCAGAGCGTCAGAGCGGGGCGCAGGGCCGTGGCCTCTCCCGCGGCAGCTGTCGGCTAGAACCAGGCAGGGAGGCGCCGCTGGTGACGGCACCTCATGAAAACATTGATGCCCAGCCGCCGCACTGCCATCTCCCGGCACCTTGAGCCAAAGCGGCAGCCCTGGAGACCCGTGGCCGTCGGAGGGCAGCTCAGCTGCCTCTGTCCCCCAGGGTGGTCCCCTGACGTACTGACTCCCCCGACCCCCGGCCCATCGCAGAGGCCCCAGCAGCAGCAGGCTCAGACTGGGGGCTTGGGGAAAGCAGGAGCCTGGGTCGGCCAACTGCTTTCCCCCCACAAGGCTTCCTGAGGAGTTATCTGGCCGTGGGCAACACGGGTGGAACCCAGGTCCCATTAGTCCTGCCCATCTCCCAGGGAGAGGCCAACAGGGCCACATGGTTAGAGTCCCTCCCTTATGCAAGGGCCAAGCAGGGCTACCGCTGGAGGGTGTGCAGGCGAGGGACTGAGCGAGTGGCCACAGAAGCATCTGTGCTCCACAGCGCTGATCTCTCTGCAGATCAGACCCAGCCCCGGAGGAGGGAGAATTAGGGAGGGGGGGTATCCTCCAAGCAGGGCAGGGGTCGGGCGTTTGCCCCTCCCCAGTAACACCCCCCACCCCCACTCTCCAACACACACAGAGAAATTCTGGGGTCAGACCTCAAACCTCCTTGGCTGCCTGCACCGCGGGCACCCCCTGCCAAAATGCAAGACCAGCTTCCTCCCGCAGGCTAAGCGGAAAGGGGGAAAGGTCGAATCTTAAAACCCGGGCTTGACCGGCGCCAGGCAGGACCTGGGGAAACTCCGACCAGACCCCTCCAAACCGAGGGTCGGCCTGGGCCCCTCTTGTGCCAGGTGGGAAACTGAGCCAGTGCGGAAAAGTGCGCCGAGGCCAGGGCCGGGACTCGCGGCTGCTTCGCCTGCATGCGGCCCGGCCCCCCCTTTCGCCCCGCGCAGTCCCGGGGCGCGTTCCCCGGCCTCGGACCCCGGCGTCGACCCGCGCCGACCTCTGCTGCGCCCGGAGAGGGGGCCCAGACCCTAGCCGGCAGGACCTGCGCGTCCGCCCTCCCGCGGGTCCAGGCGAGCGCCTCGCTTCCCCTCCCCCCTTCCCGCCTCCCCGGCCCGTGTCCCCCGCCTTCCCCGCGGGCGACGGGGCGGCGGCGGCGGCGGCGGAGGCGGGAGCAGGCCCGACCTTGCGCGGCGCGATGTAGCGAACCCAGCGGGGGACCGGAGCTGCGCGCACAGCCGGAGACGCAGCTGGATCCGCGGGCCCCAGCCGAAGTCGAAACCTCAGCCGGAGGTCCGTGGCGAGCGAGCCCGGAGCCGACCATGCCGTACACGCAGCGCAACCCACGGGGGGTAAGAGGTCGTTGGGCTAGGGGCGCTGGGTCGCCGCGGGTGTTGGGGCGCAGGGAGGCGGTGGCGGATTCCGCACTGTTTGCTTCCAGGGCGTTTGTGGGGTCCAGCCGGTGGCGCGGGACTGAGCGCACCGCGCGGAAGGCCAGGCGCCATCGAGGCAGCGCGAGGACTCGTTTCCTGAGCCCAGCTCACGGTCCCAGCTGCCGTCCGCGGAGCGCTGCCTCGCCTACTCGGTGGTCCCACCCCATGCTTCGGCTCCGGGCACCCCAAGAGGGCAGCAGCCTCGGGGGGCGCGGGCCCCAGCCCTGCGAAGGGCACAGCCCTGGACGCCCTTCGCAGCCCCTCGACGAGGCGCAGGCCTCTGGGACCTCTAGGGAGAAAGGGCAGGCTAGAGGGTCGCCCCGCCGCTTCCGATGCGCCGCGGAATGGGGGCCCCAGCACGAGCGAAACCGCTGGCCCCCTCTGCACGCCCAGGGACTTGAGCCGCAGCTTCGCGTCAAGAGGGTATTTTTTCTAAACAATACCGCTTCAATTCGTTGGTTCGTTGGTTCCTTCGGGCAGTTATGCAGCAGAAAAGCGACAGACATCGGCCGGGAGCCCCGGCTCTCTTCGCCGAGGACCCCGACGCCCCCGCCGCCATGCTCCGAGGCGCCCCCAGCCCACGGCGGCCTGGCCCTCGCCCGCAAGGGTCGGCTTTTCCTTACCCAGACAGAAACCAGAAATGCTCTTCGCAAACTCCAATAAAGACATTCCCGCGGCTTCTCCGGGGTTTGGTTGTTGACGCAGGGTCCCGAGCACACAGCCCGCTTCTCTAGAAACCGGGTCTTGGAAATTCTGAAATTGACCAGCCTCCTAAATCTGAGCCACCAGAGGTGGTCAAGCGAGGGCCCCGAGGCCAGAATGCAGAAAATGGGAACCCCAGGCTGGAATCCTGGTTCCAAGGTGTTCTGATTTAGTAATTCCCTGAATCTAAAAATATTTGAGCCCACTTTTCTGAGAATCTAAGGCTTGGGTACTCTTTTGGCATCCCAGTGGCCTCTGGAGCCATCAGGGGCCAGAGGAAGGAAATCCCAGGTTGCTGTCCACTTGGCCAAAGACACAGGTTCTAGGTGTAGTGGCCTAAAGCTACAGGCTGCAGAGGCGGCACGGGAGGGGGACTGGCCGGCTCCCTCCCCTTTGCTCATACTGCTTGGAACTCTTCATCTCTGTTCAGAAAGGAAAATAGGTGGACGGGGGCATGGAGACCAGGCTGCCAGGACTCTGGGCTGTGCCCTTCGCTCAAGAAAGCAGCTCCTGGGAAGGGGAGGCTGTGGTGACGCATAAGCTGGCCCTCTGCTCCCCAGTTGTGCGACCAGCCCCTGCCACTTGCCCAGCCTTCTCTGCCCCTCAGCTCAGCCCATTCTACGGAACCAGAGAACGACCAGGGAGTGGACTCGGGGGGGGAGCCATGAGGCCAGCCCTGCCAGCTTCTGCCAGAGTCCCGAGTTCCATGCTCCCATAGGCACTCCCACTCGGCCATTCCCTGCCTGAGTACATCCCAAGTCTCCGCACCAGGACAAGCTGGGGAAGCCCAGATAACAAGGAGGCTCAGGCTAGGGTCCCTTGGAAGCCTAGAGAATCCAGTGAGAAGGTTCCCAGCCCCCTACCTGAGCACCCCTTTCTCCCCTTCACCCAGTCATTTGCTTGTATTCCAAGAAACAAAGAGCTTTTTATTGGGGGGGTGGGTAGAGCAGACAGAAGGAGAGGTGGGTCCCAGATGCACTCCTCAAAACCTGGGTTGTTCTAGTTTGAACTTCTCCACGGCCTAAGAGGCTTAGGGTTGGAATGTCCCAGAGAGTCATGGATGGCCTCGAGGGCAAGCCAACGGCACATTCCTTCCCTTTACTAAAATCCCTTGATTCTAGTGGCAAAGGATTAGGCAGGGTAGCCCCCCCATCAGTGTGTGGAAGGATGCCTCCATGAGGGCCCTCCAACCCACTCTTCCCCAAACAAAATTGCTAGAAACCATTCTTGGGCACAAAATCTGTTTTGAGCGAGCCCAGCCTCAGGAAAGGTCCCTATGGTGACTACTTCAAACCCTACAACAGCTAGGCTCCTCCCGCTCAACCCGAGCCAGGGACTCTAAGCCTCCAAATTTCCTGAAAGTCTAGAAGCATTGCTAGGCTCTGCGTGGCCCTGGAGGGGTGGGGAATAGGGCGCATGGTTCCAGCTCCCATAAGCCCCCTTCCCTCCTCTCCCCCGTCCCCATCTGCCAAGTAAGATGGAAGCTGAAGCAGCAGGTAGGAATCGCTGAGTCCCACGTCAGACATGGAAACTGGGGCACAGTGCAGGCCAAGCCTTGCCCAAGGTCAGACGGCAAAGCAGGGAGAACACTGAACCCCTGCTTTTACTCCTGAAAGAGAGCTGCGTCCTGTCCTGTGTGTGTGATGTGTGGCTGGGAGTGTGCTCGAAGCCCCTTCCCTGCCTGGGACTGGGCCCGGCAGAGGGTGAGGCTGGGGAAGAAGAGAAAGTGCCCATGTTCCTTCTCCAGCCAACACCCGCAGGCCAGGGTGTCCTGTCACCCCTCCACGATCAATCACCCCTTCCTTACCTCCTGCTCATTCAGCACTGCCCGTGGCGGGGGGGGGGGGGGGGGGGGGGCAGGGGTGGCATCAGAACAGATTCCCTTGGACAGTCCCTACTTGTTTCAGCCCCTCTTTAGGGCTCCGAGCCCCTGGGGACATGGAGCTTCATCCGCATCAAGATTTCCAAATAGAGGGACTACTATGACTGCCTAGAACACTGCCAGAGGCTTGGGGTCAGAGGAGCACACAGCAGGTGCTCAATAACTGCATTCAGTGCATCAACGGTGAGGGAGGCGAACCCCTTAGACAGACCACCTAGAGCTGCAGAGTCACAGAATGGTCTCTGTCCGTGGAAGATGTGACTCTTGGCGCCCCGTGGACAGTGGAAGGCTAGGGACCTCAGCCTCTGGACGCCTATCAGTCCGCCATCTATTCCATGTCACCACCCAGGAGGGCACTGTGCTTCCACCTTGGCCTGACAACTGGCAGCCTTAGAACACACCTCCTGTCCCCTCCCAGCCCAATTTGGTGCTGAGCAGTGTTCTGGGACCCAGAGGCCTGACTGTGGGTGCACCCATGTGACTATATGCGGCACCCCACGGGTGGGTGTAGTGAGTACGTGTGCGTCTGTGTGTGCAGCACTCCTATGTGGTATATGCTAGATGTGCGCATGCTCCCGAGTCCTCGCCGGTGCCCGGGCAGGCTGGGTCACACGCTGTTTTTGAAAAGAGTTACCTGCTGCTGCAGGAGGTGCAACCAAGAAATGTGGTAAAAGATGGGGCTGAGGGCAAATGCTGGGCATCCATCCTTCCCAGGTCCCCCGCCTGCCATCCTCCCTCCCCCACACACACACCCCCAAGACTATTTTCATCCTATGGGGTCTCAACTTAGAGAAACTCCCCTCTAGGAGAAAAGGGCAGGAGTTGCTGAGCCTCCCCAACTCAAACCCCTGAGGTACATCCTCTCTCTGGCCTCAGACCCAGATCCTGCCCCTGCGGTCACAGGCACCCAGAGTGAGGTGTGCCAGCCCTAAGGAGCTGTGCTTTCTCGCAGGGCCCAGGGCTGGGGACCTCGGGCTAAGGCTGAGGGAGTGAGAGGCAGGCCTGTTTCCACCCTGCACCCACCCGACCCCAGCAATCCTCACCAAACAACTCAGCCTGAGGCTGTGGGTCTCCTTCTGATGAGGAGCCATGGTGAGGGCTGGAAGGCAGTGCTTGCAGAACATCCCAGATCCTCACAGTCTGCACAGTCAGTCCCAAGCAGAGATCCCCAGGAAGAGATGGGGGGATGCACCGGGCCCTGGGGTGGGGCACAGGGCCTGGAGAGTAAGGCAGTGCTTCTCCACCAGGTTGCTGCCCTGCCCAGCGCTGCTTCTATCTGATGGAGTTGGTCAGCAGATGACGGGCAGAGGGCAGCCTGGGGTCCAGCTGTGGCCAGAGGAACAGGTCAGGGTTGCACCCTCCCACCCTAGCCGCCCTCTATTTGCTTGAGACTCTGAGGTCTCAGGGCCGGTTAACAATTGTTCAGCAAAATCCTTCAACAAACTTCACTGAAGTAGGAGGACTCCAGAAGGGGGTCATTCTTAGGGGTGGGGAGGGCATCGGCTGTGCCTGCCCCCATGGAGGCCCCACTGAGCTGAGCTCAGCTACCTCTGTATGAGAGAGAGCCTCAAAGGCGGTCGGCTTCCTGGCCTGGCGACCCAGGGCTGGGAAACTTCAGGCACCTGGCCTGCATGCAAGGCCAGGTGCCTGCAGCTCTGGGAAGCCACAGCAGAGGCCCCAGATGGCTGCAAACCTGCCCTGAAGGGGGCAGAAGCCAACCCCCTGGCTGCCAAGGCCCGGGCCTGGCTGATTTGGCCAGATTGGCACAAAACAAGGGGAGAGAGCCCTACAGAAGAGGCTGTGGGGCCTGGCGGGGCTCTTGGGGTCTCCCGCTGCACTCGCCAGACGCCTGCAGCCAACAGAAACGTTTCGTCTGATTAGGAGCCATCAGTTCTATCCCAATCCCGGAAAATTGACTGCGGTGCAGAGGGGGAGGCCAGAGAAGCAGCCTTGGAGGACAGGGTCCAAGCTAATTAGGAGGCAGCATCCGGGGGCCCATTAGAACACAGACTGCTGTCACTGGGCCGGGCTCAGGTCCCGGGAGAAGAGGCCGAGCAAGGAGGGGCCGGCGGCCCCTCGACGGGGACGCCGCTGGGAGCTGCCGGAACGGGCCCCGGGCTCTGCCCCCGCCCGCTCCGTGCGATCCTGCTCAGGGAACATTCTCTCATCCTGGGCTGTTCTCGCCGGAGGCGGGGGGGGGGGGGGGGGGGGGGGGCTGGGGACTTCGAGGCGGCCCAGACAGCAGTTGATTCTGAGCAAAACAAGTCATCTGGGGCTTGAGGTGGGCACGAGCCACGCGGGACTTGGAGGCCAGATGCGTTTCTTTTGTGCGGCCGAGGGAGAAGTCGGTGTGTCAACGGGGAAGGAGGGAGCGGCGCGGCGAGGCCGCGGGGGGGGGGGGGGGGGAGGGGGCGGGGAGGCGGCGGGAAGGTGGCTGCAGAGGGGGAGGGCACCGGCTCGGGAGGGCGGGCGGCTCGGGGCTGGATTCCGCCCGCGCTCCCTCGCTCGCCGGCTCCCTCCCTCCCCAGCCCCCTCCCACCCAGGCCCACCCCACCCACCACCCCTGGCGCAGGGACTGCTGGAACCTGGCGGTGCGCGCTGTCGCTTTAAGACAGCCTCTGCCGGCGCCGTCCGGAGCCTTAGAAACCGGCCCGAATCGGGAGCCGGAGCCGGGGCCGGGCGGGCGGTAGAGGCCCGAGCGGCGGGAGCGCAGCGCGGAGCGCGAAGCCGGGCATCCGGTCGCGAGAAACCGCTGCCGCTGCCGCCCGCCTGGCCCCGCAGCCCCGGGCGGTCCATGGGGCGGGCGCGGCGTCGTTGCGGGCACGGGCAGCCCTGGGGGGCAGCCCCTTAGGCGCTGTGCTCTTGTCCCCGCAGGTCGCAGCCAGGGCGGCCGGGCGCGCCCAGCCCCAGCCCCGGCCCCTGGAGCGCCCGCCGCGGTCCCCGCCTCCATGGACGCCTTCAAGGGGGGCATGAGCCTGGAGCGGCTGCCGGAGGGACTCCGGCCGCCGCCGCCGCCGCACGACATGGGGCCTGCCTTCCACCTGGCCCGCGCCGCCGACCCCCGCGAGCCGCTCGAGAACTCCGCCAGCGAGTCGTCCGACACGGAACTGCCAGGTAAGCGCGGCTCCCCGCGGGGCGCGCACCGAGCCGAGCTGGGCGCACGGAGCGGGGAGCAGGGCCTGGAGCCCGCGCCGCGTAGTCGGGCTCCCTCTACACCCAGGAGCGTCAGGACCTTTTCTTTTCTCGTTCTCGGACTGAGGGTGAACGCGGAAATTTACACACTTTATAAAACGAAAATCAGAGCTTTACTTCCACCCGGTCCCCACGCGCCAAGAGACCGGCAGATGCACAAACCTACAACGGGAGGGTCGGACTGACAGCCCCTCTTGTTAAGAAGCAAAGAGAACAGGAAAATAAAATTCGGTTTGCGCACCTGGGTGCCCAGGGGCCGCTCAGACCGCAGGAGAGGAGTAGATCAAGAAAGGAATGGGGCGGCGGATGAGAGAAAGTGCCCAGAGAGAGATGGGGGCACACACCCCGACAGGCGGGGGCGACAGACTGAGAGGGAGAAATCGAAGAGAAGGGGTGGCGGGAAAAGCCAGAAAACAAACGGGGGGGGGGGGGCGGTGGACAACCTCAAGTAAAAAGAAGACAGAGGACAGCGAGGGCGATTGGGCCAAGGGGTGAGGCTCGGCTTCAGGCAGAACTCCCTCATTGAGG
This sequence comes from Zalophus californianus, assembly GCF_009762305.2. NCBI lineage: Eukaryota > Metazoa > Chordata > Mammalia > Carnivora > Otariidae > Zalophus > Zalophus californianus. The sequence continues at coordinate 28,354,549 of NC_045599.1, read as the reverse complement.
GAGCCCGGCCCCACGTGCGCCGCGGGGCCCGGGAGCCGCCAGGCGGCCCAGCCAGGGCCCTGACTCTGCTCGGGCACGTCTCCGTCCGCGCTGCCTTTTTGTCCGAGCTCAAGCTTTTTTCCCCCAGGCTGGCCGCGAGCTGGGCCGGCGGGTGGGCGGTGCGGGCAGCAGCGCGGCTAGTCCTCGGCCGGGCCGGGCCTCCGGGGTCTCGGTTTGGCTCGCGGGCTCACCGTCCCAACTCGGCGCCTCTGCAGCGTTCATTTCTTAATCCACCGCCGAGTGTTTCTCTACGCGTTTTTAATCTCTGTTTGTTTCTGTTTTGCATCCCTAAGTGACTTTTCTCTGAGAGGGTCTGTTTGCTTGGCTAAAAAACAATCAACGCTGAACTGTACTTTTGTTTTCCAAAAGTTTTAAGCGTGGCCTTTGGTTGGTTTTTACTTTTAAAACCCAGAGAAATATGCAGCGGTAGAGTGCTCTTTTAAAACCGAATCTATGAGGACATATTTAAAATGCTAACTGGAATTTTCGATATAGAAAGAATTACTACACTAGACATATTTCTCTGGAATTTAAAAATCTCTACATGCAACATTATTCTTGGGGAGATTTTTTAAAAGTCAATCCAAAATGGCGCGTTTCTCCGGGATTTTTTTTTTTCAAAATCCATTTGCAGCGGGGTTATTTTGATCATTTATCTAACTATAGTGTTGTATTTCCCCAGGACTTAAAAATTATCTCTAGAAAGGGCATTATTAGGAAGGGGTTAAAAAAAAATCTATCTACAACAGTACACTAAGTTTTTTTTTTTTTTAATCCCAGAGAAATAAATGTGTGTGTGTGTGCCTGGAGTTTATACGAGTACCGCACTGTATTTAGTTAGGGCTGTGTTTGCAGGGAGGTTTTTGCCTTCTTAATTTGCATTTGCTCTGTGTTCCTACCTGCCTAATTTTTTAAGAGTTTGTGAGCCTTTCCATGGTGTTAGGATAGAACTGCGTTTATCTTGGCTTCTATGTTTTGTTTTTAAATTTTGTCTTTTTGTTTCAGTGTGTCTGTGACTGAATGTGTTTTACGTAGCTTGAAAGAGTGAAAGGCTAGAGCCTCAGGTCACCCAGACAGAGTCTGTCGGTCTGAGCTGCCGCCTGAGGGATTTTCTGGGCCTCTGGACTTGAGGCTTGGAGCAAAGGCTGAGAACACAGCTGTGTTGTGCCTGCCCAGTGTGGCTCCCACACAGCCCTGGGGAGAAGAAAGTGGGGTGGGGGCGGCAGGCCACGGCCCCTGCTCCCCCGACCCACTAGCTTCAGGCTGGAAAGATTTGATCCTAGTTCAGAAAAGCAGAGAGACACCCCCCCCCAGATTTAGACCCCAAAGAGCCCTCAAATTTTCATACATTTGCGGGTGACAGGCAGTCGGGCTTGAGCCTGAGCCCAGCTGCAAGAGCAGGCTCTGCCCAGCCAGGAGCCTAGGCCTGTGCCTCCGGTTCCTGGGCTCTGCTGGGCACGACCGACCAAAGGTGACTGCAGACGATCAGGCAGCCAGCAGGCTCTTTCCAGTGGGGACAGTTCTAGGGCCCCTGGCGGGAAGGGCCGCCAGCGCTGATGGCAGGCGCTTCGGTGGAGCCGGGACGGGGTGCAAACGAGCATAAGCCCAAGGTGACCGGAGCCTGTCCTGCCCGATTCAGAGAAGGAGCGCAGCGGGGATGTCAAGGGGCCGGAAGACAGCGGCGCAGGAGGCGCAGGCTGTGGCGGCGGGGAGGACCCGGCCAAGAAAAAGAAGCAGCGGCGGCAACGCACGCACTTCACAAGCCAGCAGTTGCAAGAGCTGGAGGCCACGTTCCAGAGGAACCGCTACCCCGACATGAGCATGCGGGAGGAGATCGCTGTGTGGACCAACCTCACCGAGCCGCGCGTGAGGGTGAGCGCAGCGTGCACGCCTAAGGCGACCCGCGCCTAGGGCTGCTGGCCACCTCTGCCGCAGTCCCCGCGCGCAGACTTTGTCTCTGTCCCACCACTCAGACCTGCTCCCTCCCTCCGCCGTTGAAGATGCCACTGTAGGCCCCGGGTGTCCCCCGCTGCCGCTAAGCCCTTGGGTGGGTGGTGCCCCTGGGCTGCTGCCGCCTGGTATCCTACCTGACCCTCGGGCTCTACTGCACCTTCGCCCCAAGATCTGTGGCCCCAGGGGGATTTCCCCTGCGCTGCAGGGCCCAGGGCCCACTCGGATGTTACGGCCTTAGACTGCGCAGAGGACTCCCGCCTATGGGGACCTCGGAGCTGCTGGCGCCTTCCCCCGGAAAACGAAAGGGAAAGGCAGGCCTTGCCTGGCCACCTGGCAGAGGCCTGAAGGGTACCTAGGCTTGGAGGCTCAGAACCTCCTGGGGCAGTGATCCCAACCACAGCCTGCTTCTCCAGAACCTCAGCGTAGTCCCCACCTGACTCGTCTCCAGCCCCGTCAGCCAGTGAGTAGCTGGACCCTTTCCCTGTTGCCCCTTCCTGTACGGCTGGGGTCAGGTGAAGGAGGAGCAGCTCTGGTGGAAGAGTGACCCTCAGGCTGAGTCCCTTTGGAGATGTAAGATCTCTGACCCGTGACCAGACTGCACCCTCCCTCTCCTCGCCCTTTGGTTCTCAGTAAAGGCAAGAGCATAGAGGTTCTCTTGCCAGAGCAGCAAGAGAATCATTTCTCTGAGTACGCAAATATTTAATCAGATACTGGGAGGACATCCCAAGCCAGCCCAAAATGCTACCTGGCCTGGTGACTCCCTGCTATAACCCAAACTCTTGCCCCTCCCGTCAGGCTGGCCAGCCCAGTGGGACTCAAGTGAAGACAGCACTCAGTAATCCAGAACTCACTAATCCTGCCCAGGTTTACGGTGGTAGGGGTGGTGTGGGGGTGGAATCAGGCAATGTCTGTGCCGGGGATTGGAAAAGGCTGAGATGCGGGGGTCGGCAGCTAGCTCAGGAAAGTCCGCCCAGGGCTGGAGGAGGGCTTCAGAGGATAGAAGCATACAGTAGGACGATAGGAGCGGTTGGGCAAGGACCAGGAGTTGGGAAAGAACAGGTTCTTACTAAATTTTGTGGGAGAGAGTGGAGGGGAGATTAGAGAGAAACTAGTAAGAAGTGAAAGGAAATTAAATATTTGCAAAGAAACATATTTGGCATATATTTAGGTGGCAGGAAAAATTAAATATTTAAGGGCAAAGGGATCAAATATTTGAGAAAAATAAAGAATCAACTATTTAAGAGAAACAGTGACGGTCAGATGTTTGGAAAGACAGGGGAAACTAAATATTGGGGGAAGAATCAAAAGGATCAAAAATGAGGGATAACGGAGAAGATGGACTGAGGGAAAAGAAAGCAGTTCAGATAGCGGGGTAGACCAAAAGAAAATAAACATTTGGGGCAGAAATGAGAATATCAAAGATTCCCAGTAAATATGGATACAGACTCTTTGAGGAATGAAATAAAGGGAGAATAAAGGGAGTCAGAAGATCCAATATTTCAGGGAAGAAAAACACCTTTTGTATTGGAGGGAGAAGGAAAAGGATGGAATATTTGGGAGATAGACCGGGACCCCTTTAGGGGAGAAGGCCGGAGATGGACTGGTTGAGAGAGAAAGAAAGCAAACGAATATTCGCTGAAACAAAAGAGGATCGATCCATATTAGGAGAAGACATCAGATTTAACTTGGGGGAGTGGATATAGATCAGAAAAGGGGAAAGACGAAATGTTTTCTGGGGACAGGAAAGGAACCATTAAGGAGCGCGGCCCGCAGGGGCGGAAATAACGAAGAAAAGAGACGCTATTTGGAGAGACGGCAGCGGCGGCGGGCTCGGGGCGGAGGGGGCGGAGGGGGTGGAGGTGGAGGGGCCTTCCCGCCCTCGGCAGCCCTGACCCTTCTCCTGCCCCCTCCCCCAGGTCTGGTTCAAGAACCGGCGAGCCAAGTGGCGGAAGCGCGAGCGTAACCAGCAGCTGGACCTGTGCAAGGGCGGCTACGTGCCGCAGTTCAGCGGCCTGGTGCAGCCCTACGAGGACGTGTACGCCGCCGGCTACTCCTACAACAACTGGGCCGCCAAGAGCCTGGCGCCAGCGCCACTCTCCACCAAGAGCTTCACCTTCTTCAACTCCATGAGCCCGCTGTCCTCGCAGTCCATGTTCTCGGCACCCAGCTCCATCTCCTCCATGACCATGCCGTCCAGCATGGGCCCCGGCGCCGTGCCCGGCATGCCCAACTCGGGCCTCAACAATCAACAACCTCACCGGCTCCTCGCTTAACTCGGCCATGTCACCGGGCGCCTGCCCGTACGGCACGCCCGCCTCGCCCTACAGCGTCTACCGGGACACGTGCAACTCGAGCCTGGCCAGCCTGCGGCTCAAGTCCAAGCAGCACTCGTCGTTCGGCTACGGCGGCCTGCAGGGCCCGGCCTCGGGCCTCAATGCGTGCCAGTACAACAGCTGACCGGCCCGCCAGGCCCCGCGGGCCCGCGGCCGGGGTTGGCGCCGGGGCGGGGGCGGCGCGGAGGACTTAGCCACGCCGCGGCCCCTGCGCCCGCGCAGCCCTCTCCTCCCCACCTCCCCACCTCCGGGCTGGTTGTGTGTTTGCTTTTTCTGGACCCCACTCTGCCCTCCCAAACCAGACGAAACAAAACGAAAAGACGTCGGAGAAAAGTGCTGCGAAAAAACGGATGAGTTGCAATTTCCCTCGGGATGGCGCGGGTGGTGTGTGTTCGCTCCCTCGGGCCGGGCGGGCCCGTCACGCGGAGGGGGCGCGGCGCGGGAGGCCGGCGGGCCGAGGAGGACGCCCTCGTAGCCCGCGTTCCCGCCGCGCTGGACCCGGGAGGAGCGGCCGCGCCTGCGAACTGGACGTGCGGAGCCCGCGCAGGCCGGCTTCGGCCCCGTAGGAACCGAGGCGCCCCCTCCAAGCTGGGCCCGGCCGAGCCTACCTTAGCTCGATTCGGATCCGAGTTGGAGCGGGCGCTGGGTCCGGGATGACGGCGCCCGGCCTGGGTTCGGGGACTCGCTGTGGAGCCGCACGCGGCCACGGCGCGCCCCGAGAGCCCTCGGCAGCCCCGAGCACCGGAGGCCTATTTTAAGGCTACGGAGCCCCAGCTGGCGGTGCGGACGTGGCGGGAGAATGGAGTGGGCTCGTCTCCGAGCACCCCGGGCCCCCCCCCCGCCCGCCCAAGTTTCGCCACAGGCCCAGACCCTCCTCTCCGCTCCCGGGCTAGGAGGTGGCCCCCTTGGCCCGGCGAAGAGCCCCCTCCTCACCGCCCGCGGTGCAAGTGTCGAGCCGGGAGAGCTCGGGGCGCGGCCAGCCCCCCCACCCCGCGCCGCGCCCACTTTGCACACCGGCTCTCCGGCCCGCGCCCCTGTTTACAGCGTCCCTGTGTATGTCGGACTGACTGTATAGAATTATAAATCTGTCTATATCGACTTGTCCATGTACGTCTATTAAAACCATAGTACAAGCGTGCTAACCACTGCCGAGCCCCGACTGCTTCATTCCACTGAGGAGGGAGGCGGGTAGGAAGGGAACGGCGCCACCATGGGCCCTGTGGGGTAAGAGAGGAGCTCAGCGGCCGCCTCCTGGTGGAGTGGGAGGTGCTCTCTCTTCCCACCACAGTTCCTGACCTGCTCAGCCCCACTCCGTGAGGGCCCCCGTCCGGAGCTCTGAGCTCACCAGGGGCTCTCCGGCGGGACCGCTCAGCCTCGGCGCGGCGCTGTGCTCAGCGCCCTAGCCAGCACCCCCCCTTCCCCGGCTGCCGGACTCTGCAGGCTCTTCCCAAGCTGTGTCGGCGGGAACCCCCAAGCCCTCGGGGTGCTGTGTGGCCCTTGTCCACCCTGAGAGTTGTGGTGAGGGCCGCCCAGGGCCCCTTTAGTCCTGGAGTTGTCTTGTCTCCTGTGGGCCCAGGACCCCCACCTTGGAGCTCTACCCTAGCTGTTTCAGGAGGACTGACGATGCAGGATCTGCCAGTGTCTAGCCAGGGCCTCCCTCAGCTATTCCCCCCACGGAAATCCCACTCAGGGTGTGCTGGAGAAAGTGTCCATGGCACAGAATGAACTCACTTCCCTTCCACCCCAAGGTATCAGAAGGAGGCTGAGGGCTCTTCCACCCTCCCAGGCTTTGGAAACGATGAAGACCAGCCTGTAAAGTGCCTGTAAAGATCTGCTTCCCTGAAGTCAGTCACTTCCAATGGCAAAACAGAATGTTTGCAGCTGAGGCGGGGGGAGGAAGGAGGGGTTGGTATTCTGCTTCAGACTCACCTTGTGACTGGGATTGGCACTGCCCTGGAGCCGGACCCCCGGCAAGCCCTAGATGGAAGTGGGGCACAGCCATGGGCTTAATCACCAGCTGATAGCTGGAGAGCCCTGTGCACACATTCTCAAACCAGGTCAACACTGCCTCTGAGGGCAGGAGTGTTGTCCCTATTACACAGGTGATGGAACCGAGACTTCACCATGCTCTGCGACTGGGCCAAGGTCACAGGGGAGTCAACAGTCTTTATATTCCAAAGCATCTTTCCACCGATCTTCCCACATTTAGATGAGGAGTGAGGAAGGGTCCTTCCTGGAGGATGGCCCAGCCATCCTGTAGGACTTACAGGACTGCTGGAGGACTTACAGTGTGGGGTTCTGAGGACAGGGCCAGATATACAGGCCAGGGGAGGGAGGTGGGGGGTGGGAAGGCCAGGGCTGGGGGCTGGAGCCAGACCACCCCTCCCCCAACGGCTCCAGTCCAGAGCTCCGACCCCTCACTCTCTGGAAACCCCTCACTCTCTGGAAACATAAACACAATCACATCTGGACTCAAAGTGCCTCCCCCAGCCTCACACATCTGCCAAGGCCAGGGGGCCCTGGTCTCAGTTGAGGGCAGAAGGCAGGAGAGACCTAGGAGATGGGACTGGAGGAGAAAGGGAGGCAGAGAGTCCTCTCCTGAAAGTCGGGCCTGGCTTCAGGTGCCATGGCCGACAAGGGGCTCTGGTGGAGACTCAGTGTGGCTTTGGGGCCACAGATATAAGTGGCAGGGCAGAAGCAGTCCCAGAATGTCCCCATCACCCATCAAGGACCAGGGCCAACAAGGTGAGTGTAAGACCCTTTTGTGGGGTTCCCCCAGCTCCTCTGACCCGGCTGTTCTGTGGCTGCAGATAGGAGTGGTAGCACCCAGCCCTTCCCAGCTGTATCCGCCACGGGATCATCTCTGAAGGCAGGCTGAGGAATACAGGGGGGCTCTGAAAGGCCAATCCTCCGACAAAAGGCAAAAAGCCCTCGTCCTCCTCTGCCTAAAGACTGGGGAAGGAGTGTCATTCATTCACACAACATTTGCTGTGCTCCTGCCCTTGGCGCTCGGGATTGAGCGCTGGGAAACGGACGGTCCCTGCTCTCATGGACAAGTAAACAAACACGTATATAATTACAAACTGGGCTGAGTGCTTTTGAAGAACAAGAACAGGGTGCTGTGAGTCAGAAAAAAATGAGAGGTCTGCCTCGAACAGGGTGCTCAGGCCAGGCTGTTCCACAGAGGCGGGTCTGTCTTGAGCGGTGAGCGCTCTCATTTCTTCCACCCATTCAGGGCCCGGGGCCCAGGGCGAAGCGTAACACTCCTCACGGATCAGCCCCTTTACCTAAACGCCAACCCTAGGAGGAAGAGTTCTCATTATCCCCTTTCCCTGATGAGGTCCCTGAGGCTTAGAGAGGTCAGGTCACTTGGCCAAGGTCCACAGCAGAGAGTGATGGAGTGGATTCCAGCCCAGTCTGTGGCCGCTCTACCGTCTGCACTGGGCTGCCCCATGCCAAGCAACGCGGGCAACATGGTGGGGAGGGGGAGGAGTCTGGCCTGCAAGAGATGGTGATTTCTACTGGCTACCCGGGACTAACCCCAGGAAAGAGAAAAGCAGATTTGGTCCTTGCTTGGTGCTGAAAGCCCCAAAGGGCTGCTGCAGGTTTAGAGCAGTTGCGAATTAGAAACAGGCGGGCCTGAGGCGGGTGCCCAGCACTTGGTTGCAGGCACTATGGGGCACCAAAGGAAAGTGCACAACCACCAGAGTCCCCGGTCACTGAGAGGAACCGTAGCTTGAGGGCCCCAGCCAAGCGGGGGGGCGGGGGGGGGCGGCTCCCTAGGGGCCATGGCATCCCTGAGGACAGCTGCCAGAGTCTAGAAGGGGAGGGGAAGTCACAGCTGGAAGATCTGCCTTGGAGGGGGCACTGCCCCGGGAGTCCAGGCCCGGGAGGTGGCTGTGTGCCGTCCTTCAGCGTTGCCTGCCTGAGCCTGCTGCTCCCTGTGACAATGGAGCAGGGCCTCAGTCACGAGACAGGAAGGATGGTTCGTGCCCACCGACCTCCCCATCTCCCGGGCCTGTGACTCGGCTCTGGCATCCAGAGGAAGCTTCGCTGTGGTCTTTGAGAGCAAGGGTTTGAGTTCTGGCTCCACCTCTGAGTTGCCTTGGATAAGACACCATGTCTCTGAGCCTGTTTCCTCTTCCATAAAAGGGAATAACAATCCCTTCACACAGTTGTTTGAAGGATTAAAGGAGATAACACATCAGACATTAGTTGTGGGGCCGGCAGAGAGTTATTACTGATGGTGGTGGCAGTGTGGTTGTTAGTCTGCCTCTCCCCTTGGGGGCCCTGTTCCCCGCTTTCCACATTAGTAGGGCTTTTCTGAGTTTCTCAACAGGTCATTTCTGAAAATGTCCTTTGGAGCCCAACTTGGTTTTCCCTCCAGCTTTGCTGGGTGTCGTGGGTGTGAGTCCTGACTGACAGTCCCGCCGACTTGCCTTCCCCACTGCATCCCACCCGGGGACCCATCCTGGACTTGGACCCTCGGGAACCCAGCCTGGTGTCCTAGCGCCAGGGCCTGGGAGGCCCTGAGGAACTGCTGTCCAATGGGCCTGGGGAGAGGCACACGGGCAGGCAGTACTCTGAGAGATGAGCCAGGGGAGCAGAGGGGGCACTCACCCCAGAATTCTCCTCTAAGGACTCCCTGCAACATGGAAAAAGGAGGCCTGGACACTTCTGTGTTCTCTCATCTTACTGATAGCTAACCTCAGCCCCTTACCAAGTGCCAGGCCCCGAGAAGCACTTGATAACAATTACAGTGCTCACTCCTCAGGGGAGGGAGGGGCCCCTTATCCTTACGCGGGAAGACACCGAGGCTGAGAGAGAATCAACAGCTCACCCGTGATGCCACAGGGAATGAGGGACGGAGTTGGGACCCAGGTCCATGGTCCCCTCCACTGCACTGTACACTCTCTTGACATTTGTACTGGGTGGCGGCAGGGGGAGCGGGGGAAGGATAAACAATTATAATTCATGTTGATTCCTGTCAAGAAGCTGGGCTCAGGTGTGCTCTGGGAGAAAGAAAAGGCCCCAGGCCCCAGGATTTGCCTCCACTGAGCTCACTTGGCTATTGTGTGTGTGGGGGGGGAGGGGAATAGCAGAGGGCACAGGTGACAGGGGGACTAAGGAAGCCCCGGGATGAGCGCAGCAGAATGGAGTGGGCCGGTGAGGGCACAGAGCAGCTTTCTGGTAAAGGCAGGACCCTGGAACATCAACCATTAATTCCAAACTCCTGTCTCCTTCAGTACTACAAACTTCTCATTTCCTAGATGCGTGTTTCCAGTCTGCTTCCCTCTGGAAGCCCTCCTAGGGTCCTCCCAGCCCTTGCTGGCCTGGCCCCTTGCCCGTCTCACCACCCCACTCTTCACACACCTGTGTTGCCTTCGCAGGGCCCTGGACCTGGCCTCCCAGTAGGTTGGTGCTGCCCAGAGCAGGTGTCCATCTACTGAGTGGCTATAGGAACTTCAGGACACTCAGCCACCAGAGCCCAGCCAGGCTTGGGGTGGGGGGGGGGAGGGGTGGGCTGTGACCCAGGGCAGAGAGACGCTGCAGAGGAGCAGGTCAGGGTGCAGGAAGCTGTGTCGGGAAGGGAGTGGAGGAAAGCTCGCTCTGGCTCTCTCCGTCCTGTGGCCACATCTCACCCTGCACTATCCCCTGCTGTGCACCGGACATATTTTATTTCTCTTCTTCATCTCATTTTATAGATGAGGAAGCTGAAGCTCAAGCACGTCACATAACCTGTCCAAGGGCACACAGCTTTTAGGGACTCGGGTCCCCGCCGGACCACAGAGCCCACAGCCCTCGCTAGTGTGGACACAGCCTCCTGGGGGCAGGGCACTGGCAGCTGGGCAGGGGGCTGCCGTCACAAAGTCAGCATGCCCAGGCAAACAGGTGTGGACCGCAGCGCCTGGAGAAGCGTCCGCACACAGTCATGCTCGAGAAACATTTGCTGAATAAAAGAACTGAAGGGCTGCCTTCCCTTACCCCTCCCTCCATGAAACAGATCTTGGCCCTTTCTCCCTCTCCCTGCTCCTTTCTCTCCTCTCTCTTGTTTCTTTCCTTCCTCCACACACACTTATTCCTCATTCTCAGCACAGGCAGCTCTGGGCACTGCTTTTAAAGGTGACTCAATGGGGCGCCTGGGTGGCTCAGTCGTTAAGCGCCTGCCTTCGGCTCAGGTCATGATCCCAGGGTCCTGGGATTGAGCCCCGCATCGGGCTCCCGGCTCAGCGGGAAGCCTGCTTCTCCCTCTCCCACTCCCCCTGCTTGTGTTCCTGCTTTCGCGCTCTCTCTCTCTCTCTCTCTGTCAAATAAATAAATAAAATCTTTAAAAAAATTTAAAAATAAAATAAATAAAGGTGAATCAACAGGGGCGCCTGGGTGGCGTGGTCAGTTAAGCATCCGACTCTTGGTTTCGGCTCAGGTCATGATCTTGGCGCCCTGAGATGGAGCCCCACATTGAGCCCTGCAACAGGCTCCTCGCTCAGCTGGGTCTCTGCTTAGGATTCTCTCTCTCCTTCTCCCTCTGTCCCTCACCCCCACTCTCTCTCAAATAAATACATAAATAAATCTTTTTTTTAAAGTGAATCAACAAAAAAACAAACCATCCATTTCAAAAATGGGCCAAGGATTTGAATGGACATCTCCCCAAAGGAGATAGACGCATGGCCAATAAAAACATGAAAAGATGCTCAGCATCACTACTCATTAGGTAAACGCAAATCAAAACCATGGTGAGATACCCCTACACATCCATTAGGAATAAAACAAGATATCAAGTGTTGGCAAGGACGTAGAGAAATTGGAACACTTGTGCATTGGTGGTAGGAACGTAAATGGTACAGCTGCTCTGGAAAACAGTATGGCGGTTCCTCAAAAAATTAGACATAGAATTACCATGTGATCTAGTGATTCCCACTTCTGGGTATTTACCCAAAAGAAACAAAAGCAGGGACTCAAAAAGAAACATGTACACCCATGCTCATAGCAGTATTATTCACAATCCCAAAACGTGGGAGCCACCTAACTGTCCATCAACAGATGAATGAACAAAATGGGGTCCAAGCATACAATGGAATACTATTCAGCCTTAAAACAGAAGGATATTCTGACACCTGCTATGACATGGACGAACCCTGAAGACATTATACTAAAGTGAAATAAGCCAAACAACTATTGGAATTCCACTCATCTGAGGTACCTAGAGTAGGCAAATTTATGCAGACAGGAAATAGGATGGTGGTTGCCAGAGACAGGGGGAGAGGAGAGAGTCATTGTTGAATGGGTACAGGGCTTCATTTTGGGATGATGAAATGTTGCACAGTGGTGATGGTTGCACAACAATGTGAATATAGTAAATGCCACTGAACGATCTACTTTTAAAAGGTTAACATGGTAAATTTCACGTACTGACCAGAACCTTTTTATAAAAAGCTGTATCTGTGTTTATGCCCCAACCTTCTCCAGAGAGGTGTGCAGGGGCTGGTGCCCAGGATGCTCAGGGGCCGAGCCCACGGCCACAGTTAGTCTGCTATTGATCAGAAAACAATTCCCTGCAGCCCTCTTTAACTAGCAGCCCCATGCAAGCCCCCAGGACAGCTGACCACCCCCCGTGGCCCTCACCCCATTCTCCATCCCTTCGTGCACTGCAGCAGTGGGACCCCATGAGGACACTTCCCCTACCGAGTGTCTATTCTGCAGCCAAGAGAGAACTGGTGTGGATGGTTGTTCTCGATCAGTTCAGCCGAATATTAAATAACAGGTCTGCCGCTGCCTCTTTTTTTTTTAACTGAGCTTCTCTGTCAGAAAACTAAGAAACACAGGCTATAAAACAGTATTTAAGCACTGTACCATTTTTGCTCTTATATATGCACAGGGAAGTTTCTGGATGTGCACAAAGTGTTAACACCAGCTACCTCGGGGTGGTGGGAAATGAGGGATTTTTTTTTTCATTTGTCCTTTCCAAGCTTTTTGCACTGAGCATGTATTACTTTTGTAAAGGTGACATGAAACAATAAATATTACTTTAAATATACCAAGACCTGCGATCCACAGGATGAGGAGGGGCGTGCCTGCGGGACCCTGCCCTCACCCCGAAGGTGTCAGTCATCACCTGCCTGCAATGACGTGTCAACCCTCAGGATTCAGCCTCATTTAGGGGCAAGCCCGTGTGACAAGTGTCAAGTAAACCTTTACTGTCAGATTTCTCCCCAAGTGAAATTTTTGTTTTGAAATACATTCTTCTTTAAATGGATGTCAAATTAATAGGTGCCAAGAGGAACGTTCAGAGAGAAGAATCATTTGAGATGCTCTTTTCTTTTTGCTAGGCAAAGAGGGCTCAGAGTTTAAAAAACGGCTGTCATAGGCAGGGAATCTCTTCCTCTCCCGTGTCCCCTGGCTGTACCCCCTGCCCCCTCCCAGTCCTCCAACTGAGCAACCTCTTTACACTCCTCCCTTGCCTCCACCCACCCACACACGCGCGTGCACGCACACACCCAGACATACACACGTGCGCGCGTGCGCACACACATACGCGCGCGCGCACCCGCACACGCGTGCGCACACACACACATGCACGTAGGGTGTGCCTGCCAGCCAGCGTGATCATGGAATCTTTATTAAAGAGGTCCAAATTACCAAGGTTTTACTACACTACTAAAAATAGTCATGCTTACTTAGCCTGCTTAATAAGCACACCATTTCTAATTTTTCTGCCTGAGTAAACCGAAACATCATTCCAGAAATACATTTTTACTGAAACAAGAAGGCTTATTTTTTCTCCTTCGTTCATACATTTTTTCCCTCCTTCCCCTGCTCCCCCCTCTCCACCTCTCTCCATTCCCCCTGTGCCCCCCTCAGCTCCCCACCCCTACTCATTTTTAAATTTCAGAACATAAAGGGGGAAGTAACAGTAATTTGGACTTGGCTTTCACACAAAATGGACCAATTTTTTTTAAGTGTTCGTAATTTGTCCTGAAAATGGATATAGGGAGTTGGGCTGGGGAGGCTTTGAAGAATGGGGTTTTATGAGAAGAAAATGAGGCCTGAGTGTGCGGGAAGGCGTGCCGCACTTTCCCCTCTGTGCCTGGGACAGTGCAGGCACGTGTGATAACCACAGCTAATTGCACCATTATTGCTATTATCACATTATATTATTATTATTCCTCAGAATCAGACAAAGCATATTAACCCATTTAATTAACCAAGGGCTTAACGTCCCCATGACCTCACGGAAAGTGCTTGGCAAACCCAAGACACACTGCAGCCACAAGCAGCGGCCACTTCGCCGCTCGCCAGGCTGTGGCAGGGCCTGACAAGGGTTTCCCCAAACTGTTGCCGCCTGTGGCCTATCTGGGAACTTTCCAGGACACACTGGGATGGATGCTTATCCTCACCCTTACTCCAGTCCTTCCACGCACATACCTCTCTGTCCCTGTGGATAAACCCAATCTAATAAAGGACAGATTTACGTGAAACACCCCCCTCAACACACACACACACACATACACACACACACACACACACGCACGCACGCACACGGTGTGGCCAAGGACCCCTCCTCCCTCCCCCAAGCTCGCACTCCTTCGGAGTCACCAAGGCTGGTTACTGAGTACAGGCACCCACTATTCATGGTGAACGCCTGGCCTCTCCTGAGCTCGGTGCCCACCCTTCCAAAGCTCCTTGACTCTCCCCACAATCCAGAGCCCAGGGTGGGGCCGCTGAGGCCATCCCTGGCAGCCCCTAGGGTCACAGTGACTGTCCCAGCCCAACAAGGGAAGGATACCAGCAGAGCTGCGGCTGGTCAAGGTGCCTGGGGGAGGCCAAGGTCCCCCTGGCTTCTAGCCCCTGGGCTGGGCTCCTCCCTGGGACCTGGCCTTCCCTTCGTGGAGCCTGAGTGCCCCACTCTGTCAAATGGGCACTGGGCCTGCCTGCTTGCCTCATGAGGTTCAGTGTCAGGGTTTGCAGAGACCCTGGATGTGACCAGTATGTAAGGCTTTCAAGTAGGCTGTCTCATCTCACTGACCACCTATGCTTAGAGAATCTCAGGCTCAGCCTCCCTCCCCTCCACACACCCTCCATGGCACCCCTACCAGCCGGCCCTACAGGGAAGCATCTTGCTTTATTTCATGGGGGATGATGACCCCCCCCCCCAGGCCTCAGCAGGGCTGCTGCGATGCCCCCAGGTCCTCCACTGGGTCAGGAGCTACCACCCGAGTGACCTAGCATCTCCTTTCCACCCTGAAGTCCATGTCCCCTGGGCCCGGGGCAGCAAGGCGCAGGAAGGCCCCACCTCAGGCCCAGCTCAGCCGACGTCCAGGGGGTAAGGGCCCAAGACAAGCACAGCACAGAGTTTAAGAGTATGGGCTCTGGAGTGAGACAGGTTCAACTCTCAGTCCTGCCACTTAGTGCCACACAAGCCTCTCCCAGCCCCCTTTCCTCAACTGCAAAATGGGAACAGTTGTGAAAAGGTATGTCCAGCGCTTGGCATGGTGCCTGTGGCATCGGCTCCAGTCACTCCTGGGTCTCTGCTGCCCACTCCTCCTCCATCCCCCAGGACTCTAAAGCTGGCATACCTCAGGCAATCCATCTCTGGCATTCAGGGGGTAGGGCAAGACTCCCAGATCACGGCCCTCCCCAACTAAGGCTGGGAAAGGGAGTATCTGTGGGTGGAGGAATTAAGGCCTGAGTTAAGGTCAGGTATAAAAGGCCAAGGGTGAGAGTACGAGAAAGGAGAAATCAAGGCTATTCCGAGCAATCTGGGAGGGCTTCCCGTGAGAGAAAGCCTGGCCCTGAGCCTTGAAGGACAAACAGGCCTGGAACGGGTGTGCAGGAGGGGAGGTGAGACTGAGTCCTGGCAAAGGGAGCCCTGGGAGGTATGGGGAGAAAAAGGGGGAGACAGAGTAGGGAAGTCTTATGTGCCAAGTGAGGGGGATAAGGCCTCTCTCAGGCGGCAGGAATCCAAACTGGCCAGGTTACCGCCCTGCTTCCACATTGCCAAGCCGAACACTCAAGGTCCTCCAGATCTGGCTCCAGTCTACTTCCCAGTCCCCAACACCCCACCCACCCTGTAAACTGTGGCCAAACCAACCTCCCAGCACTCGCTCAACCCCCTAGAGCTCTACCTTCACTCCTTTGTGCACGTGGTTCCTTCTGCTTGGAACGCCCTTCCGCACGCCACAGGTGTGGGTGCACGCACACACACACCGCCCCACGCTTAACACTACGTTCCAGGTGAATATTGTGTGATTTTCCCTGATTAGAGCATACATATTCATTCTCAACATTTCTGAAGTTCAGAAAAGTGTGAGGACCGAAGTCAAGACCACCGAACCACCATTGATGATATCTTCCCAGACATCCCTCCGCCTACATACATGTGCATTTACACATACACTGTATGTGCGCACATGCTATTACAGAAAGGATATCCTGCCATGCGTTGCTCAAGAAGCCACTTTTTTCACTCAGGATAGTATCAAGAATATCTATGCTTATCCAAAAATCACTATTTTTAAGGGCCACATGTATAGATTCATAATCATTTAACCAGCATCCTCACCAGTGGGCCTTGGGGTAACATCCTATTTTGTTGTGTTTCTCTTATAGCAGGCCACCGCAAACACCCTTATCCATGCTCTCTGTGCACTGGTCATTTGGGACGTCAGTGTAACTGCAAGAACAGATCTGGCGAGCCCCAGGAACGCACACATAAAATCCCATCCATGCTGCCATGGAGAAGACCACAGAGAAGGCCACACCTATGGGTGCTGCCAGACGTGGACAAGGGGGCCCCTTCTTCATACACTGGCCAGTACTAGCTCTTGTCTATCATCTTTGCCACCTGGAAGAGAACAGACATCTTATGGCCACTTTGTATATGTGGTTTTATTTATTTTTCCTCTTCCAAAAAAAAAAATACAGAGGGTGGCATGTACATACAGTTCTACAACTGGCTTTTCCCATCTGCCAATTTCCACTCCTTTTCTGCATGCTCATTCCAGGGTCAGGGGAAAAGCCAGCTACTCAAGCCAAGAGACTCACAAAGTGCCCCCTTTGGGTGCCCACAGCTTCCACCCTTGCTGATGAGTTATCTATGGGTGCAGGGGCAGGCAGAGAGCCAGAAAGGACCGACCTCAAGGTCACCACCCGAGAGACCAATTTTCTGGGTATGGGCACAGCACTGACAAGGCTGGCTCATCCTGCCTGCCAAGCTCACGCCTGCCCAGCACATCCCTTCTGCCAGCCAAGCCTCCATGCGGGCTGGCCTCACTGAAACCCACGGGAGGGTGACTTCTAAGCCAAACCCTCTGCTGCCCAGGCTGTAATTTCCCGATTAGGCGCTGTAGTCACAACCCATCCGTGCGCATCGATTGCTTCTTGCTGTCCTCTCCATCTCTGAGGGTCCCAGGGCCAAGCCAGGGGCCACTGGGCCAGCAGACTGCAGACTCGGGGCCTGCTCGGAAGGCAATCAGGGCTTGAGTTTTAACGTTCAAAAAATAGCTCTGAAAAGAAAGACCAAGGCCACTGTGAGGCTGTAGAGCAGCGGGTACATGTGTGGCCTGCATTCAAATCCTGACTCTGCCCTTTAATGACAATCCTGGCCAAGTGACGGTCCCTGTGGGTGCCTGCTTACCCACCTGTAAAATGGAGCTAACGATGCCTTACAAGATCAGTGCACAGCTTTGTGGGAGAGTGATGCAAAAGCCACACTGCGTGGCTACGAATCCTGGCTCTTCCTCCTTAGTGGTACAGAACTGGGGGCTCCATCACCTTTCCAAACCTCAGCTTTGGCGGTAGCCTATTTGATGGGAATCATGAAAAATACCTAAGTGTTGTGACATGATTCAGATCATGTATGTGAAAGTATCTCGTAGGCAGAAATGCCGACAAAACAGAAGGTGGTGTTTCCACTGTCAACAACGAGAATGGGCTGTACCTTCAGAGCCTGGGCCTGAACTCTGCTTGGACACATCCTCCCCTGGTCCAGTGGCAAGTTGTGAAGAGGTCGTCTCATCTCAGACCACCATTCTAGGTGTCAAGGCACCGCTGGGAAAGGAGGGAGTCCAGGGCCATGTGTGCTGAACTGTGGGGCAGGGGACCCTGCTGTGAGAACATCATTGTCCCATCACCAGTGTACAGAGCATGGGGTCAGTCCCCAGTGTCCCAAAAGTTCTAGGACAGACTCTTCATCCCCCTTCGGCTTCTTCTGCACTTCCTTTTGAGACTTTGGTTTCATTTTGCAAAAGGCCAGCCACACATTGTGCCACCACCCCCAGGGGTGCTTCACCTAGAGGCTTCTGAGCCCATTTGGGGGTTCAGGTGGTGGTTTGTAAAGCCCTCTTAACATTTCCCAATTTTAGCCTGAGAGGTCTCTATTATACAGGGTGATCTTTAGGCCACCTGAATATAATCCAGATTCCACGTGGTCAAATCCATTCAGGGGGTTCCATTTTTTTTAAATGGCACAGTCAGCAACCAAACATCGTCTTCAAATGATTCCAACCATGACTTGCCTCTCTCAAAGAACATCAGTGAGGACCCGGTTCTCACCCCCCAAGGACACGTGTCATCCCCATTTCTCCCCTTTGCAAGCCTCACACTCCAGCTGGGTCAAAACCTCTGTCTAAAAGTCTCTGACTCTTGACCCTCGGCTTTTACTTCCTTCTTCCCTCCCTGTCCCAGCTCCCGATTATGTAGACACATCAAACCTGACTGGTCTCCCCATTTGCTGTTCTGCCCATTACCCTGACTCTCCATCACGGAGGAGATCAAGAGAGCATGAATGGTCCTCTCTCCTCTCTCTCCTGTCACATCCTGGCTCTCCCCCATTCCCCCAGCACTGTGTCACCCAGAGTCTAGAGTAAAATCAAGGAGAGAACTCGGGGATGGTGAGGCGTGGGGCTGACCAGCACAGACAGAGCTCCGGGGGGCGGGGGCGGAATGTGGGGAGAAGCAGGGCACTCACACGGTGGTAAATCTGTCTCCATCACATTTAGCCCCCTTCTCGTCATTTCCCAAGCCCTGGGACTCGTATTGGCAGCCATCGCCTCTCCCTTCTGGGCAGCCTACTTAAGAATTCAGAGCTATCCTCTCTCTTGAGAGCCTGTGAACCAAGAGAGCAGGCCCAGGCAAGCTGGGGCCAGGGACAGAGACCGAAACAGGGAGAGACACCACTGACAGCGCAATCTGACTGGGTAAAGGGCCCTTTGAATTAGGAGGTGTTCTGTCTCACCCACATTTGACGAAAACACAAGGTGTGCAGTTCTCAGCATCTCTGTGTAAGATTTCTAGGGGCTGTTGGAATAAATAGGAGAGTTTATATTCTCCCTCACTGCCTGGATCGCCATAATATAGGGACTGCTTCCGGCTGGTGGAATCAACAAGCGGTTTAAAAGAAAAAAATCCGGCCACCTTCCAAACACCTCTAGCTTTGGATTCCAGATCCTTCCCACAGGAGCTAGGGGAGGTCCTGAGTGTGACCCAAAGACTCAAGCCCAGGTCCCCTGCATCCCAGTGCAGCTACCAAATCACCAGGCCGGCAGGATGGAGAGGAAAGAGCCATCTGGGGACAGCTCTGCTGGACCCAAGGGCTGGGGGCTGGTGAGAAGGGTCCTGCTTTCCTCAGCCAGGCCTGGGCAGGCAGAGCACTTCTGCCCCAAGCAAATCAATTGAAAGTCGTGGCCAAGCCTGTTTGAGTTGGTGAGAGCCCAAGTGGGAATTCCAATCTGCCAATGTTTGCTCTGCAGACGAATAGAGCCAAACAGAAATGCTGCTCTGGGACTTTGTGCCAAATATCCACTGGCTTGTTCTGCCCCCAGCACTGGGCCGGCCCTCTGCACGTCACCCTCTCCCAGCTCCCTGCTCAGTGACAGCCTTCTGCTTGTGCCCTTAAAGGCAGCTGGCCCTCCCCACTGTGGCCCAGAGCCCCGTGCCTGGGACTTCCCTGTGGGGACCCAGGCCTTCCAGGTCGTTCCGTGCCAGCTCCCAGTGGAGACCCCTTCACCGCGCACCCCCAACACCGGTTCCTGACTTCTGCTTCCCACTCTTGGCGCCAGACTGTCCTCCCTGCCACCCTGAGGCCGGCCCAGGCCTTCTGGGCCCCGGACCAGCACAGCCCACTGTGGGGGGCCGCCCAGCAGAGCCAGAGCCGATGGCAAGGAAGCTCTGGCCACTGCTGCCTCCAGCTTTCTTCACGCTCTTGCATGTATTTCGTTTGGTCCTCAGAGTGGGTCAGTTTTATCAGCCCATTTCTCAGAGGAAATAGTTGCGTTTTCAGAAGATTTGGCACCTTGCCCAAGGTCACCCAGTTACAGAATCCAGACCTCCCCACTCCAAAACCGTGGCACTTTCCAACTTACCTCTCTGAGGCCAAGTTTTTTTTTTTTTTTTTTTAATCTTTTGTTCACTTCCAGGGGCCTAAGGCGATTCTCGGGGGATTCCTGGTGAGAGCGGGGGGAATGTGTTTTCATATTCTCCCGAGCAACGTAGGCACACAGCAATGCCAACGGTACCCACAGCCATGCGAGCAGCCGGCCAGGTTTGCTTTGCCCCACACCCGGACCAGAGCCCTGGCCCGAGGCCTGTCCTACAGATGGGGCTGCACCCCCAGAGCGGCCACGGAAGCCCCCAGCCTTCCCGGCCAGGCACCGCAGGCATAAAGCCCTGGGCCTCTCCCCGCTCTGCGGAGGGCACACACGACCTGCATACTTCAGCCCCCCTCCAAGGGCACTGTGCCTCGGGGAAACAGCGAGGCTATCGCCCCTGCCCTCGGAGAGCTCCCCGATAGCATGGTGGCGGGTCTTACTCTCCAGAGCAAGCCTTTTGCATTTTTACACGACGTGAGTGTGAACATTTGCAAATGGCCATGATTTGAGTCTCTTAGAAGACACGTGCTCTCTGCGTGCAAACAACTGTCACTTCCTCAGGGAAATTTCTCTCATCCAGTCTGGCTGGATTACTGGTTCCTCTACATAACCGAGCGCCCCAAGAGGACCAGGACTGGACTATGGGTTTCTCATGACAGCACCCCCAGCACCCAGCCCAGCTCAGTAAATAGTAGTTGGATGTATGAGCAAAACCACGAGGAAAGGTTTCCAAGTGCCCTTGTCCCATGGCCTTGGAGGAGTTGTCACCGTGCCTGGAAACCGTGGGTCCACAAAGGGGACCCTTCATCCAACCGCTCTCAATTTTACCCCCCGTGTTTTCTGCTGACCCGACTCCCCATTGTGGGTCTGGGGCTTTTTTTCCCTCAACAGTAGGTGCTGATGTCCCCGCCAGCTCCACCCAGAACTCCATCCTCTTTCTGTCAGATGGGGCCCTGCTAAAGGAATGGGCCTCAAGAACAGCCCCAGCAATGGGAGCAGAGGGACACCGTAGGGCCTCTGGCCTGGCCAGTCAGGGACAAGGGGTGTCAGCCAACCCTGCCCCCCCCCACCGTGCCTTCAGAAGATGCCATCACGGCCAGATCAAAGGAGTGTCGCAACTCTGCTAGCCATGTGGCCAGGAATGACACCGAAAATGTCACCTTTCAAGTGAAAAGTCCTAACTAACCAACAGCCCAAAGTGCCCAATACTGCTGCTCCTTTGGCCCCTCTAGGAGGTGGCCCCTGCACCCTTTGGGGCATCACGACCACTGTGAGCCTAGAGAAAAGCAGTCAACTTCCAAAGACGGGTCCCCACGGGAGTAGGTGCACAGAGAGAAATGTTGCTCTTCCTAGTGTGGGGCACCCACAAAGAGGAGCCCAGCTTTAAGAGGTTCCCAGATCAGTGAGGCTATACCAGCTCAAAGGAGCCATATACACTTACAGGGCTGCTGGAGGCCCTTCTTGGTCTGGGGTCCTCAGGTGGCTTTCCCAGGAGCCCAGGGAGTCCTCGCTGCTGGGGTTAAGGGAAGAGATAGCCAGTGTGGCCCCTGGACATGGCATCTGGCCAAGGGCAAGTGTTGAGCATCCCTCTCCGTCCTCCCCAGGCCTGGCTGTATCATGTTGAGGGGGGAGCGGTCCGGGCAATCGGACTTCATGGGCGCCTCCCAGGCCCAACCCCCCACGGCTGGGAAATACCACGAGCTTAAGCAACTGCAGAGGGGGCAATTCAGAAAGCCTGTGTTGAACGAGGGCCTGTCACGGCTTGCGAGGCACCTCGGTGCCTGGGTGCCCACGCCCCCCCCCCCTACTTCTCATCAGCCTTTTCAGAGGACTGGGACTGTTTCTTCTGTGGCAAGTCTTCGAGCATCAGGCTCAACACGTGCGCAATCTCGTAGTACAGCTCCTGAAGCCTGGAATTGGAACCAGGGGAGAGGGGGCCTGGGCTCGAGGTGGGCTCCACGCCACCTGAGCCCTGCCCGCTGCATGCCCACACCTTGGATTCACCACGCCTGGTAGGTGTGGGTGCAGGGAAGAGCAAGGACTGCAGAGCCAGATCGGGTCAGCTGGAATCCGGGCCCTCTGCTCTACCCCGTGGCCCCCGGAGTAAGGTATTCCAACACATGTGTTGGGATGGAGACACCAAATCCTGGGCTGTAAATGAGGTGACTACATGGAGGTGACCAGACACTACCTGGCCCGCTCTTTGGTGAAATGTGGAGGTTCCCTGACCCCCTCCTTTGAGTTCCCCCAGTCTGTGAAGCCCTCCAGCAGGCTTCGGTCATGAAACCAGCCTCCTGGTGTCCCTCCTCACTCAAGAGCTCACTGTGACTCCTTAGCGCCCATGCCCCTTCCCTTCCTGCTTAGTAATGGCCAGGTATAACTCCAGGTAAAGCACACAGAGCACAGCCCTGGGCCGGGCTAACTCAAAGCCCGGCCCTCAAAGTGTGTGGACACTGCTTTTGTATATCAGCCCTCATGTGACAGGTGGAAAAGGGGCAGAGACCTCCCCAGAGTCACAAAGGAAGGTCATGGCAGAACCAGGCCAGGAGGCTCAGCTCCTGCCTTGCCAACCGGTGCTCTTCCGTCTGACTTCTGAAAAGGGGGTAGTGAGGAGGGGCCTGAAGAGTCCAACCCAGCACTTCAGGGCCAGTGACAGCAGGCCAGGGACGGCCAGGGGAGCAGAGGTCCCTGAGCCACAGGCGGCAGTGCAGCCCCCGTGCACACATGGAGTCCTGCACGCCCAGGAAGGGCCTCACTCCAGCCCCTCGCAGACAGGCCACCATCCCCTTGCTTTGCCATGGCACCTGCCATGGCCCCACTCTGAAGGAAGCCTAGGGACCAGGAAAGGCCTATTCTCCCAGGGCCAGGGGCAGCGGGGTGGGTACTGACTTGTAGATTGTAGCGTCCTGGTTGTCCAGAGTGGACAAGTAGACATCGATGAAGGGCAGGCTAGTGCCAAAATCATCCAGGACCATGGGGTCAGTGTGCCGCAGGGTCTTCTTGAAGTTCTCTACCAGCTCACTGAAACTTCTGTAGTCAGCATTTTTCTAGAGAGGGAAGCATAAAGAGGGCAGTGAAGAGGAAGGCACAGGAACCCCTCATAATAGGCCCAGGAGAAGGCCTGAGCCCAGTCCCAGGGTAAGTCCTGCACCAAATCACAGGTTCGCCCTGACTCCCTCCAAGCCTTGGCCCCCCCTGACCACAGCAGTCTTATGAGCCACCGTCACTGACATGAGGACAGGTGACCCAGAGAGGAAGCAGTGAGAGCCTGAGCGTGTGTGGCTCGGCATGGTCTCACCCTCCCCTGCACAAACTCGGGCGCAGCCAAGACAAGCAGATTACTCCAGCTCAGAGAAGGGTCTCAGGAGAGATGCACTGGCTGCACGGGGGGGGGAGGGGGGGGTGGGGGGTGGCTCAGGACCCAGCACAGCACCCAGCACCCAGCCTGAGGAGCTCAGAGAGCTTAGGCTGAGAAAAAGAAGGCTCGGCCCCAGGCTTTCCCAGGTGTGTCATGCTTGACAGAAGATCTCCAGCCTGCTATGCTCATCCTCCTTCCACTTTAGAAAAACCGGAGTTGAGTAGCACCTGTCAGGACCTCCATGGCCTCACCCCACCCACTGGATGGGGCCTATGGCTGCCTGGCAACCAGGGAGCGTGAGCAACAAGAGCATTCCAGGCAGAGGGCCTGGCAGTGGAGTTGTGCCCCGGAAGAAGGGAGAAACTATAACTACAGTACTCAACTCTCTCAGAGGTCTAGACAAATACAAAAATGTAGAGAATAAAGCTGTTACCAACTGTGGAAAGTCCAGGGCATCAGAACCTGCCCTACCAAAGACCAGAGATGGCTGACACCACCTGCCATCCACACTGGCCCCAAGGCCCTCTTTGTCCATGGGCCTGCTTCCCCCCCTGCCGGGAGATGGCCCACCTGCAACTGCATCAGCTTGCTGACCTCTTCCTGCCGCCGCGTTAGAATCACCTGCTTCTCCTCCATGAGTGTCATGTGCCTCTCCTCCATCAGCTCCTGCTCAAACTTTTTAATGGAGTCCTAGAGAGGGGGAAGATGGAGGTAAGCTACAGGCTCTCACGGCATACCCACCCCCGTCTGTCTTCTTCCCCAGCCTTGCATTGCTCCTCAGCAGGAGAAGCCCCCCTCCATACAGGGCTGGCCCCCAACTCAAGCTGCCATCTGCAGTTGCAGGGACTCCGCAAGCCCCCCGTCCTGCTGACCGCCATCACAAGGCAGGGAAATGCCCTGGCCCAGGGAGAAGAGCGGGGCTGGGCAAGGGAGGGTCCACGGAGCCACCTCCTTGCCTCCCTGGAGACTGGGACTATGGCTCCGCCTGCCACATCTAAGCCGACCCCCCCATCCTTACAAGTGCAGCCTCACCTCAGTGTGAATGATCATCACACCCACGAACATACTGAGGAAGACGAAGGAGGCAAGCAAGATGAAGATGATGGTGAACGTCCGGCTGAGAGCCAAGTTGCGACTGTCCAGCTGCTGCTGCAGGTCTGTCCAGCCATCGACCTGCGTGGGCAAGGCAGGGTGTGCCGGGTGCCAAGGCCCCGCGGGGCAGCCCCAGCCTCCCCTGAGGACGCAGCTGGCTCTGCCTTCACAGCAGCCCCTCACCACCACCCCCTTCCAGTGACTCCAGTCCATTCATGGGGCTGGGGACGCAAGGCTCCATGGGGTACAGATACTACGGGCCAAAGTGCCCTGGGGGCTCTTCTCCAAAAGCCCACCTTCCCATCCTTCCTCTGCAAGGCCCTCCTTTAGAAAGACCCCGAGTCTCTCTTTCTGGACTTGGACTTTGCAGGCTGCTTCAGCCTAGTCCCAGAAAGCCTATGTGACATGGGTTTCATTTCTAAAGTAAACTTGATCCAAATGAGGTATCTTTTGAGAACTCTTTGAAAGTTCAACCCTGTGGGACAAATGGGAATGCTCTAAGGAGTCACAAGATCAGAGAGAGGAATGGACCCCTGGCCAGGGCCCTGGCTTAGTCCTGGGAGGCCCGCCTTTAGCATCCCCAGCCCAGCTAAGTACCTGAGCATGAGGAGGACCCTATGTGAGGCCCAGCCTGTCTACACACCCACACCAACTGGCACTCCCTTCTTCTTTTTTTTTTTTAAGATTTTATTTATTTATTTGAGAGAGAGAGAGCATGAGAGGGGAGAGGGTCAGAGGGAGAAGGAGACTCCCCGCCGAGCAGGGAATCCAATGTGGGACTCGATCCCAGGACCCTGGGATCATGACCTGAGCCAAAGGCAGACACTTAACCAATTGAGCCCCCCAGGCGACCCTGGCATTCCCTTCTTAAGGCCCCTGCACCCCCACCCCTGTTCCCAAACACAGTACCGTGGCCAAGCTGAAGAGGGTGAAGAAGGCCACAGCCAGGTTCCCCCAGTTATTCTGGTCCCCCCTGTCTGGAAGTCCAAACAGGCAGAAGCCCAAGATAGCGAAGATGAACATGAGGACGAAGAGCAGGAAGAGCACAGAGGCCACGATGTAGGCTGTCTGCCCCACGGCAGTGATGAGTGTCTGCAAGGCAGAAGCACTGGGGCTAGGCCAGGCTGCCAGGCTGAGTGGGGCTCAGCAGACAGGTCCAGTCTGCCCACACCCCAGCTGGCCCCAGCATCCAGTGCCAGGCCCCAAAAAGGGTTGGATGGATGGATGGATGGATGGGAACTGTGCCCAGACTGAGGGCTGGACCAACGCAACAGTGGTTGAGCAGTACCTGGCCTCCACCATCGGTCAGCCATGGGCAAATGGTCCTCAGGCCTGGGTGTCTCCCCAGCAGCACCACTAGCCACTCCACTTGAGCCCGGGCCTGCCTCTGGCTCATCCCAAGGTGTCTGCTCTTACCTCTCAGCTGAGGGCCAGCCCTGCATGCTCTGCCGAGCCCAGGAGGAGTAGCAGAGCTACCCTGGGTGTGGGAATGACGAAGGCTGAGGGGATATGGCTTCCCATTCTTTCTGGGTCTTGTTCCACAGGCAGGTCTCCATCCCATGACCTCAGTCATCCCCTAGGAAGTGGACATCTGTCTGGCCTCCCGCTATGTTGACCACTCCTGGGGAGCACAGCGTATGGCTCCTCATCATTCATTCTCCACACCCCAGAGTCTTGCACACACTTGGTGCTCAAGACATGGTCACCTACCTAGATGCTGCCACAGACATCATTTTAAAGCAGGTGGGCATTATCATTTGTCACGTTTCAAGATGAGGAAGCAGAGGCTCAGAAAAGCAAGAAGACTTGGCCAATATAGCGGCAGAGCTAGGACCAATTCCCGAGCCCTTTGCCTTGTGCCACCAACTTCACCCCCAGGGCCTGCTTCTCCAGGTCAAGAAACTGTTTATTGGCTTCACACTAGGAATGGAGGCACTTGAGAGAGCTGGGCCCCGGGACAGTGAAGCGCTGACAGTCTGGGATGACTTGGGAAGCGGAAAGACCAGCAGAGAGCCCCGGTGCTGCCCTCCACGTGGACTGGCTAGACAGCTCCTGGCGGAAGGGAATGCGTCCCTCTCCTTGGGGAAGGAGAATCAGGGTTTGGGGATTCATTAGAGAAGAGGTGAGATGTACAAAACCGCCTCCCTCCCTGCGAGACAGAAACAGAACTTCTTTCCCAAGACGACTGCGAGGGAAGAGGCAAGCACTCATGAAAAACGCTACCCTGGGACGCAGTCCGCAGAAGAGGCCTGCCCAGGCGGGCAGGGAAGGGGCAGCCCCAAGCAGGAGAACCTGGAGCATCGGAGAATGGGGGAGGACAGGCTCAAGCTGGGGGGTTCCCACTTCTAGGCCAGCCCGAGGCCCAGTGCAACCTGAGGCCAAAGCCAAACAGCCTGGAGAACAGCAGAGGAGAAGAGGTCCTGCTCTCCAGAAGCCCTGACACGTGGGACTCCTGACGGCTGGCCTTGACAGTGTTCTTGGAGCACGGTCCAGGCGGGCCCCGTTAGTCTGCAGTCCAGAGGTATGGAAATCCAATCCCAGCAGATGGTTGCCCCGAGTCCCACAGGCTGGTAGCTCCTTCCCGAGGAAATCCGGGGCTTTCAAAGCCACAACCTGGCCCCCCAGAGGTGCCTGATTTTGAATTCCCAGACTCTTTCTTTGGGGAAGCAATTCCTTGCCCCTAGTTCAGCTCTCCTGGCCTCTGGGTCAAGCCGGAGCTGCCCTCCCGGCCCCGGGGCACTCAGGCTATGGAGAAGAGCTAGAGGCAGGGCAGGGAAGGTGATGAGCTCCAAGGGGCAGGAGCCCAGCATCGGAAGGTTGTTCTTCGGGTTGAAATGCAGAGGAACAGGGGCAGTGTGGCCCTTGGCTGCCCAGCCCACAGACCCTGTCTGTGTGCAAAACAACACGGAACTATTCCCTCACCGTACAGGTTTATTGCCCTGAGGGGGGACAGAGAGTGTCATTTTAATTCATCAGGGGACAGGAGCCAGGAATGTGCCCCAGCTCTGTGGGCTCTGAGGCTACGACTCTGTTAAAGCCTCATTTAGATTTCAGTGAATATAAATTAGCAGAGGTATGGGTCCCACCTCTGGCACCTCCAGCCCCACCTGGCCAGTGTACAGAGGCTGTGTAATCTAGAGTCACTTCTCTGCCCCTAGGGATCTGGGGTCCTATGATATCCCAAAGGCCATAGGTGAGCCACAGCCAAGTGGCCTGTCATCCCCAGGGAACAACTTTGGGATGCAAGGCTCTGCTGAATGACAGAAACCCCTGAGGTCAAACATGGGCCATGGATGTCTGTGTGAATATTCTGTCTGCATGTCCATGGGTCTCTGTTCATGTCTACAAGAACCAAAGGCTGAAAAAAGGTCTGCAGTCACCCTGCAGCCCTGGGACAGACCTCGGCCAGCAGGGAGGGCTGTCTTCTCATCACTAGATCCTTGCCTTGGAAAGATGGGGTGTCCCTGCCAGGCCCTAAAACTCAGGCTCTTTCAGACCAGGCTGCCATGACAGAGCCAAGGCAATGTACTCGGCAGACAGCTTGTGCCCTCAGCTTCAGGTCAGAGAGAAGCGTGGGCAAGGGGAAGACCTCTGAAACGTGGAGAAGATCACCCAAAGAGGATATGCGGAGTGCGGGGGGGAGGCGGGTGAAGAGAACTTGGGATATAGTCTTGAGAAAACAGCACGCACCTGAGACGTCGAGCTCGAGAGGCTGGAGGAACCCTAAGCGAAGGCAGTGACGGGGCCAATGGACTTGGCCAATGGACTTGGTGACAAGGAGGTTGTTGACTACCGCAGAGAGGCTAGTTCCTTTGGAGGGAAGAAGCCAGGGCACAATGACAAGTAAGGAAGTGGGGAGTAGGAGTTATGGCCACCTCTTTCCAGGAGCCGCACCACGAAGCAAAGGACAGGAGGCCTGGCCTCCACTGTCTGGGAGGGGCCCCACAGGCATGTGACCACATGAGAGCAGACAATGAACCAACAGGGGTCTGTGGCAGGGGGAGCTCTTCAAAACTGTCCTCATCTCGTTCCCCAGGCCTGGGGCTGCTAAGTGTAGGGCCTAGGTCCCAGACAGACGTCCAGGCTGGGCTAGGGGCAATCTCTCAGCAAAACAGGCTGACACACACCCGAGCTGGTCAAATGGGTCCAAGGCAGCCCCTTCCTGGAGAAGCATGGACACGGGACACAGAGCCCGGGCAAACATGCTGTGCCCAGGACGGATGCTTCAGGGCAGGTTGGGTCAGCTGTGAGGAGTTTTCTGAAACCTCCTGAGCCAAAGAAAGACTGGTCACCCCATGACTTCTCAGCAGGAGCACCATTCCTAGAGCTGCCTGAACAAAGTAATGAGACCAGTCCCATCAAGAGAAGCAGCAGATTTTTAGCTGTATGGGGAAAGCATATAATTGAAATTGGGCAGCCAGCACCACCAAGGAGCTGGACACTCCTGGGACTGTAGTTCAAAGGGCCTGTACCATAAGAAAGTCAGTCCCTTTGGTAGCATGGGAGAGAGGAAAAGTTTGCATGGCCCCTGGAGTCAGCCACACCTTCCACATCTCAGCTGTGGCATCTAACTCCTGAGTGACCACGGGTCTCAATTTCTTCATCTGTAAAATAGAGCCAATGATACCCTTCCTCAATTGTTTTAAGATGAAATGAGGTAACATTGGTAAAGATCGACCTGCCATACAGTGGGATTCAATAACTGGATGGTGGTGGTAGAATGATGATTTCATCAGGGGCTGGCGGGCACACAGGCCCCGTTGCCTGCACTCCCAGAGCACGGCACCCCCAGGTCACTCACCCGGATGCCACGGCTATAGGTGATAAGCTTGAGGATACGCAGGGACTGCATGCCGTCAGCAATGTTGAGGTAGGGGTAGTGCTTGCCCTTGAATCTGCGGAGACCGTAGGGGATAAAGATGGTGATGATAATGATTATATCCAGCAGGTTGTACCCATCCTTCCAGTAGTTGATGGGGTCCACGTAGAGCTTCATGCAGAACTCGGAGCTATAGATGGACGCAAAGACCAGCTCAGAGACCTGCGGGGGAGCCGAGCGTCAGAGGGTCAGAGGGTCAGGCCAAGCCGCAGAACCCCATCATTCTGCCCTCTCCCTGCCTGAGGCGCCCGATCAGCTGTGTGCATCTCGGGGGGGGGGGCACTCCCCAGTCACCCACGTGAGAGAGAAACCCGGGCAGGGTCACAGGCACCCCGCGGACACACAGTGTGCCCAATTCTCTTCCCCTTCTGCATCTTCCCTCCCTGCAGCCCTAAACCTGGGGCTAGGTCACACCCAGGGTGCTTGAGAATGACAGACTGACTGGAAGACAGAATGGCCATCTAGACCCTGGTCTAAGTCAACTGGACACCTCAGGTAACCTAAAAGTAAGCTTTCCCGAAGAGAAGATCCCAGGAGTTTTCTGGCCAACCTGAATATCCAAACTTTTAGGAGCAGAGATGAAATACTCAAATATCTATTAATATTCGTCCATTCATCACACACACTGAAAATCAGTTAACTGTTTCTGAGGAACAGTCTGCTTTTTTCCCACTTCTATACTTTATGAAATAATCTTACTCAAATTCTTCTCATGCATCTACAACTCCAGTGGCTTTAGTTTTACCAAAAGGTACTTCTTGAGTGATAAAACTTTCTCCTCGTTATCAGTGCATTCATTCACTGAAGCAGCTCTGATTAAGCACCCCCGTGAGCCAAGCAAGAACTGTTGTAGGGAAAACGCAACAATGAGTAAGACGGAAAATGTTCAGCCCCAGGAAGCATATGATCTAGTAGTGGGGAGACAGAAGTGAAGGCTCAAACAAATACAGAGATAGTGTAACCTGGGTAGGAAGGAAGGGGAGTAGAGGAGACAGCCAAAGGAGACAGAAGGACTGGGCAGGTCGGGGAGGGAGAGTCGTGGCAGCTATTTTAGAAAAGGCGGTGAGTAGAGGCCTTGGAATGGGGCCATAATAAAAGCTGGGGCAAAGTTCCCCAGTGGCAAGTACTAGGGCGTTCAGGTGAGAAAGGGTTTGTTCAAAGAACAGCAAAGTCAGCAGGGCTAGAACAGAAAGGGGCGAGCAGAGCAGGAGATGCTGCTGGAGGGGCAGGCCACGTAGGAAGGCCTGGTGAGAGCTTTGGATTTTAACCTCCACCTTGGAGGATTCTGAGCAAGGGAGAGATATGAGCCAACTTACATTTTTAAGAGATCTCAGTGGAAAGCTGGCAAGAAGCGCAAGTGGGGGGTGGCTTAGGGAGGAAGAGACAGATAGCAGGAGAATGATTTCTCACAGTCACCCAGCAAGAGGGGAGGTTAGACCGGACTGGACTGGGGGATGGTGTGGCGTCAAAGGGGAGAGGGGAGAGAGAAAGAAAGAGAGTGAGCATGAGCAGCGCGGGGGGGGGGGGGGGGGGGGGGAGCCTGATACGGGGCTCAATCCCAGGACCCCCAGATCATGACCTGAGCGGAGGCAGACACTTAACCGACTGAGCCACCCAGGCGCCCTAAATGGATAAATATCTCTAAAAATAAATAAAACTATGAGATTCATTGGTGTTGATACGTGTAAACCTAGTTCATAGTTTTACTAATATGTAGCGATACCATGAAAATACTGTAATTTATTTATCTAGTCACCCATTGGGTGATATTTGGCTTGTTGGTAATTTTTACTATTACAAACAGCATAACAGTACAAAAAAGGGTGAGTAATTGGTGTACGGTTTATCATATCCATGTGTAAAGCTTCCCTCGGTTACAGACCTAGAAGTGGAATTAGCGAGTTGTAGGATATGAGCACCTTCAACTTCACTGGCTAGTGAGATGTGTTTTCTGAAGCTATTGTACCAATTTAATACCACAATGTTTCTACTGCTTTAAGAGCTTACCAACACTTCCCTCTGTTGAACTTCTCCATTTTTGTCAGTCTGATGAATATGAAATGGTATCTTACTTTTTATTTTATTTGTCATTTCTCTAACTAATGAAGCTGGACATCTTTTTATATGTTTAAATTGTAAACTGCCTGTTTCTTATCTTTGGTCAAATTCTCTGCTGGATTGTTTTGCTTTTTTCTTATTGGCCTGCACAACAATCAGTTTTTCAGATATTTTGAATCCTGATTCTTTACCTGTTATATGTGTTGCAAATATCTTCTCTGATGCTGACTTATGTTTTCACCTTTTCAATGATCTTTTGATGAACAGAAGTTTAAAATCTTAATGGAATCAAATGAACCAAACTGTTTTTTCATGACATACATTTTCTATTTTAAGAAACCTTCCCCTCCTGAGATCATACAAGTATTCTATATTTTCTTCTAAACATTTTGAAGTGTCACTTTTCACGTCGGGTCTTTAACCCAGTTGTGTCTGCTGTGAGGCCAAGATCCAGTGACACGCTTTCTCCATATGCACAACCAAGGGTCCCAGTACTGTTTCCTGCAGAAGGCGCCCCTTGGCCACTCGCCCACAGCGCCCCCTGACAGGTACGCTGTCTCTGTATGGACCAGGGTCTGTTTCCCAGCATTCTTCCCCATTGCACTGGCCTGTCTACTGCCTCCTCACCCTGCCTTCACTGTGAAAGCTCTACACAAAGTCTGGTTATCTGGTAAGTCTAGCCTTCTCTCCCCTTTTAACTTTCAAAGTCATCTTGTTTGCTTTTTCTCTTTCATTTTGTTCTCTTAATTTTAGCATCAGCTTTTGGCAACCCATAAAAAACACTCTGCCTATTTCTTACTGGAATTGCACTGATTCTACGGATTAATTTGGAGAGACTGCACCTCTAAGAAACTGAGCCTTTCTATCCATGGTCTGATAGATCTTTCCATTTCTTTGTCTTCTTTAACGACCTTCATATATTTGAATTGTTTTCTCCTTAAAGATCACACAAATCTGGGGCACCTGGGTGGCTCAGTTGGTTAAGTGTCTGCCTTTAGGGATGCCTGGGTGGCTCAGTCGTTAAGCATCTGCCTTCAGGTCAGGTCATGATCCCAGGGTCCTGGGTTTGAGCCCTGCATCGGGCTCCTGCTCAGCAGGAAGCCTGCTTCTCCCTCTCCCACTCCCCTGCTTGTGTTCCCTCTCTCATTGTCTCTGTCAAATAAATAAATAAAATCTTAAAAAAAAAAAGTGTAACGAACCATGAGAGATGATGGACTCTGAAAACCTGAGGGTTCTAGAGAGAGGGGGGGGGTGGGGGGATGGGTTAGCCTGGTGATGGGTATTAAAGAGGGTACATTCTGCATGGAGCACAGGGTGTTATGCACAATGAATCATGGAACACTACATCAAAAAACTAATGATGTAATGTATGGTGATTAACATAACAATAAAAAATTTTTTTAAAAGTGTCTGCCTTTAGCTCGAGTCAGATCCTGGGGTCCTGGGATCAAGCCCCACGCTGGGCTCCCTGCTCAGCGGGGAGCCTGCTTCTTCTCCCTCTGTCCTTCCCCTCGCTTGTGCTCTTGCTTGCTCTTTTTCTCAAACAAATAAAATCTTTTTTAAAAATCACACAACTTTTATTAGGTTTATTAGATTTTATTAAATCTTTTGTCTAAGTACTTTTCATATTTTGTTATTAGAAGTGCTGTTTTAATCAAAAACTAATGATATAATGTATGGTGATTAACATAACAATAAAATTATTTTTAAAAAAAGAAGTGCTGTTTTATAGATGATATATTAAATGTAATTTTATTTATTAATCATATATCCAGCAAATTTGCTGGACTTTATAATTATTAGCTTTATTAATTAGTATTAACTTCGTTAATTAACAATTTTTTTCCAGATTCTTTTGGGAGTTCTATGCAGAAATGACAGTATTTTTCTAAACCTTGAAAGAGAATACTGCTAAAGTTTCATCACTGTGTGTGAACTTTGATACAAGTTTTACATAGGTACCCTTAATTGGGTTAAAAATAAGTCCTTTCTATTCCTCGTTTGCTAAGCTTTTATCTCTCTCTTTTCTAGATTTTTTAAAAAATTTATTTATTAGAGAGAGAGCACGAGCGGGGAAAGGGGCAGAGGGAGAGGAGAAGCAGACTCCCCGCTGAGCAGGGAGCCTGACATGGGGCTCAATCCCAGGACCCTGAGATCATGACCTGAGCCAAAGTCAGATCCTTAACCAACTGAGCCACCCAGGTGCCCCGCTAAGTTTTTATACTGAAAGATATTCATGATAAAATTTTCTGCTTCTCTTGAAATTATCTTACGGGGTTATTTTCTCCTTTAATATTTTAAGCTGGTTAATAAAATATGTAGGTTTTTCTAATACTTGAATTCCTGGGGGAAAAAAAAAACAACTTGGCAACAATATATACTCTTTTTCATCCATTTTCTAATTCAGTTTCCTAATGTTCTGTTTGGGATTTTTGTGTTAATGTTCATATAATTGGGTGTAACTTTCCTTTCTCATACTATCCTTGTCTAGTTTGGCATGATGGTTTTACTAACCTCACAAGGTGAACTGTCTGTGGGCAGGGCAGATATACTCATTTATCTAATCACTGCAAGCATTTTATATGTTTGGAATTGTATCTCCATGAATGTAAAACCATCTAGTCCAGGTTAGTTTGTAGGTTTCAGGGATAAAGTTTTAACTACTAATTCAATGCTTTGTAGCCATTAAAAGAAATATAAAGACATATAAAGATTATTTTAGGTTTTTGCTTTTTCATGAAAATCACTTTTATAAATTTTTTCTAGAATATCTTATTTCAGCTAGGTTTTCAAATTCATTGGCACAAAATTATTAGATTACTGATATTTACTGTATCTGTAATTTTCCTTTTAAAACCTAATATAAGGGGCACGTGGGTGACTCCATCGATCAGGCGTCTGCCTTCGGCTCAGGTCATGATCCCAGGGTCCTGGGACAGAGCCCCGCATCAGGTTCCCTGCTCAGCAAGGAGCCTGCTTCTCCCTCCCCCACTCCCCCCTGCTTATACTCTTGCCTTCTCTCTCTCTCTCTAATGAATAAATAAAAAACCTTAAACCAAAAAAAAAAACCCTAACATGATTCAGGGCTTCCATTTGTCTTGTCTCATGAACAAAGTTATTTTAAAATTGTTTTCTAAGGTCTAACTTTGGCTTTGTTGATACTTTCCATTGAATCTTTGCTTTCTATTTCATTAATTTTTGCTCTTATCTTTATTATTTCCTTTTTTCTACTTTCCTTTTCTTCTACTTTTCCTTCCTTTTTCCTTCTTTTTGGTCTTATTCTGTTGCTCTTTTCCAAAAGGTCAGCTCATTAATTTTTAAAATTGAGGTATAATTCATGTACCATAAAATTCATCATTTTAAAATGAAAATTCAATGAGAAGGGGGTTAGTTTTGAGTATTCATAACCTTTGTTTTTGATTATGGTAAAATATATATATAACATGAAAATTACCATATTTAACCATTTTTATGTGTACAATCAATTCAGTGGAATTAAGTGCATTCACAATATTATGCAACCATCACTACCATCTGTTTCCAGAACTATTTCATCATCCCAAGGAGAAGCTCTGTACCAATAAACAGTAACTCCACATTCCCCCTCCCCCAGCCCCCCAGGAAACTCCATTTTACTTTCTGTCTGAATTTTCCTGTTCTAGGTACTTCATATAGATGAAACCATACAAAGTTTGCCCTTTTATACATGTTTTATTTCACTTAGCATAATGTGTTCAAGGTTTATCCACACTGTAGCATGTATCACAATTTCATTCTTTTTTAAGGCTGAATAATATTCCATTTTATGTATAGACACATTTTCTTTATCCATTCATCAGCCAATGGACATGTGATTTGCTTCCACCTTTTGGCTACTATGAACAATGGTGCCATGAACACTGGTGTACAAGAATCTGTTTGAGTCCCTGTTTCCAGTTCTTTTGCGTATATACTTGGAAGTGGAATTGCTGGATCATATGGCAATTCTAAGTTTAACTTTTTGAGATGTTTTCTAGAGCAGCTACATGATTTTACATTCACACCAGCAATGCACAAGGGTTCTAATTTCTTCATGTCCACATCACCAACACTTGTTCTTTTCCATTTCACAGTTTCTGTTTTTATAACAGCTGTAATAACTAGGGTGTGGAGTTGTATCTTATTGTGATTTTGATTTACACTTCCCATTCTAATGACTAGTGATTTTGAACATCTTTTAATGTGCTTATTGGTCATTTGCATATCTTCTTTAGAGAAATGTCTACTCAAGTCCTTTGGATATTTTTAACTTGGGTTGTTTATTTTGTTGTTGATGTTATTACTGCTGAGTTGTGGGAGCTCTTTATATAGTCTGCACGTTAACTGTTTATCAGATTCATGATGTACAAATATTTTCTCCCTTTCTGTGGCTTATCTATTCACTCTCTTGAGAGTTCCCTGAGACTCACAAATGTTTTTATTTAATGAGGCCTAACTTATCTATTTTCCCTTTAACAAAAGCATGTGCTTTTGGC
Source organism: Zalophus californianus (assembly GCF_009762305.2). Lineage (NCBI taxonomy): Eukaryota > Metazoa > Chordata > Mammalia > Carnivora > Otariidae > Zalophus > Zalophus californianus. Next base: position 28,318,958 of record NC_045599.1, on the reverse strand, counting down.
ATCACACCTAAGACTCTATTGCCAAATTCAAGGTCATGAATATTTACCCCTGTTTCTTCTAAGAATTCTAGCTTTTATATTTAGGATGTTGATCCATTTTGAGTTAAATTTTGAATGCAGTATAAGGTAGGGGACCAAGTTTATTCTTTGCATGTGGATATCACGTTGTCCTAGAACCATATGATGAAGAGACTATTCCTGCCCCAACTAAATGGTCTTGGCATTCCTGTCGAAAATCAATTAACCATACCTAATTTGGTTTTATCCCTAGAATTTCAATTGTATTCCATAGGTCTATGTCTATTCTTATGCCAGTACCACACTGGTTTGATTACAGTATCTCTGTAGTAAGTTTTGAAGTCAGAAAGTGCAAGTCCCCCAAGTCTGTTCTTCATATGCAATATTGTTTTGGCTACTCAAGGAGCTTTGCACATTCATATGAATTTGAGAATCTACTTTTTAGTTTCTTCTTTTTTTTTAAAGGCTCTTGAAATTTTGATAGGGATTGCATTGAATTTGTAGGTCTCTCTGGGTAGTCTTTGTAACATGTTTTTTTTTTTTTAAGTTTTTATCTACCCATTTGAGAGAGAAAGAGTATAAGCAGGGGGAGGGGCAGAGAGACAAGCAGACTCCCCACTGAGTGAGAAGCCTGATGCAGGGTCCAATCTCAGGACCCCAATATCATAACCTGAGCCGAAGTCAGTCGCCTAACCAACTGAGCCATCAAGGTACCCCTGTAACAAGTCTTAACAAGTCTTCTAATCCATGAATACAGGATGTCTTTTCATTATTGTAGGTCTTATTTCTTTCATCAGTGTTCTGTAGTTTTCAGGACACACATCTCTCATCTCCTTGGTGAAATCTTTTGGATGCTTTTGTAAGTTTAATTTTCTTAATTTCTTTTTCAGATTGTTCATTGTTCATATATAGAAATAGTCTGATTATTGTTGCTGAACTTGTGTCCTAACAACTTTGCTCAGTTTGTTTAATAGTCCTAATAGGGGTGTGTGTACTCTTTGGGATTCTCTATACATAATATCAAGGCACATGCAAACAAAGATAATCCAAATTTTTCCTTTCCAATTTGAATACATCTTATTACTTTTTCCTGCTTAATTGCTTTGGCTAGGACTTCCAGCATAATTTTTAAAAATGGTGAAAGCAGGCATCTTTGTCTTTTTTCTGATCTTATTAAATTAGAAAGATTTCCAATCTTTCACCCCTGAGTATGATGTTAACTGGATTTTTTCAAAAATACCCATTATCAGGTTAAGGAATTTCCCTTCTATTTCTAGTTTGTTAAGTTTTGTTTGGTTTGTTGTTTGTTTGTTTTTAAATCATGAAAGGGTATTGGATTTTGTCAAATTCTTTTTCAGTAAGAACTGATGCAAACATGGATTTTCTTTCCTTCATTCTACTGGTGTATTACATTGACTGACTTCCATATGTTGAAGGCATTCCAGGGATAAATCTAGTAATGAATCATGGTGTCATGATCATGGTGTATAATCCTTTAAAGTATGCTGTTGGATTCAGTTTGTTAGTATCTCCGTGAGGATTTTTGCATCTGTATTCATAAGGAATATCTGTCTATAGTTTTCTTTCCTTGTGATGTCTTTGATGGCTTTGGTATCAGGGTAATGCTCGACTGATATAATGAATTCAAAAGTGTTCCATCCTCTTCTATTTTTTGGAAGTTTGAAAAGCATTGGTATTCATTCTTCTTTAAATGCAGGTGAAAGGGGAGCCTGGGTGGCTCAGTTGGTTAAGTGTCTGCCTTTGGCTAAGGTCATGATTCCAGGGGCCTGGGATTGGGCCCCGAGTTGGACTCCCTGCTCAGCAGGGAATCTGCTTCTCCCTCTCCCTCTGCCCTTCCTCCTGCCTGTGGTCTCTCTGTCTCTCATAAAGAAATAAATAAGTAAGTAAGTAAGTAAGTAAGTAAGTAAGTAAGTAAATAAATAAATAAATAAATAAATAAATAAATAAATGCAGGAGAAAATTAACTAGTGAAGCCATCTAGTCCTGGGCATTTCTTTGTTGGGAGATTTTTGATTAGCGATTTAACCTCTTTACTTATTATAGGTCTGTTCCAATGTCAGTTTTCTATTTTTTTCTTAAGTCAGTTTTGCAGTTAGTATGTTTCTAGGATTTGTCCATTTCATGTAGGTTGTCTAATTTGTTGGCATCCAATTGTTTATAGTATTCTCTTATAACCCTTTTTATTTCTATGAGGTCAGTATTAATGTCCCAACTGTCATTTCTATCATTAGTAATTAGAGTCTTCTCTCATTTTCTTTAGTCAATCTAAAGTTGTCAATTTTGTCAATCTTTCCAAAAAATGAAATTCTGAATTTGTTGATTTTGTCTCTTCTCTGTTTTTCTCACTCTCATCTTTTTTATTTTCTTCTTTCTGCTAGCTTTTGGTTTGGTTTTCTCTTCTTTTTCTAGTTCCTTAAGGTCTAAAGTTAGGTTATTAATGTAAGATCTTTTCTCTTTCCTAATGCAGGCATCTACAGGTATGTACTTCCCTCTGAACACTGCTTTTGCTGCATCCTATTTTATTATGTTTAAGTTGAAGTATGTTGACATACAATATTATATTAGTTTCAGGTGTACAACAGTGATTTGGCATTTATATACATTATGAAATGCTCACCATAGTAAGTGTAGATACCATGTGTCACCATACAAAGTTGTTACAGTATTATTGACTATATTCCTTATGTGTTAGGTTGTGTGTTCATTTTCATTTACCTTAAAGTACTTTCTAATCTCCCTTGTGACTTCTTCTTTGACCCATTGGTTATTTAAGAGTGTTTCCATATATCTGAAAAATTTCCAGTTTTCCTGCTGTTACTCATTCCCAGTTTCATTCCATTGTTGTCAGAAAAATACTTTGTATGATTTCAGTGTTTTTAAATTTATTGCATCTTGTTTTATGGTCTAACATATGGTCTATCCTGGAGAATGCTCCATGTGCATTTGAGAAAAATCATTGTATTTTCTTGGTGAATTGACCTTTTTATCAATATATAATGCCCTTGTCTCTGTTTTTGCCTTAATATCTATTTCGTCTGATATTCATATAGCCAACCCAGCTCTCTTTTCATTCCTACTTTCATGGAATATCTTTCTCCATTCTTTTACTTTCAACCTATTTGTATCTTTGGATCTCAAATAAATCTTTTGTAGACAACATATATTTGGATTTTAAAAAATAACCCATTCTGTTCAAAAGAGCTCAATTCCTCTACATTTAAAGTAATTACTAATAAAGAAGAAATGCCTCTGCCATTTTGTGATTTGTTTTATATATGTCAAATCTTTTTTGTTCCTTAATTCCTCCATTACAGCTTTCTTTTGTGCTTGATTCTTTTGTAGTATACCACTTGGATTCCTTTCTCATTCTTCTTCTGTATATTTTTTGTTATTTTCTTGGTGGTTACTCTCATGATTACAATTAAGCTCTTAAACTTGTAACAATCTATTTTTAATTAATACAACCTTAGCTTCAATAGTATATAATAATTCTGTTTCCTGGGCGCCTGGGTGGCTCAGTTGGTTAAGCGACTGCCTTCAGCTCAGGTCATGATCCTGGAGTCCTGGGATCGAGTCCCGCATTGGGCTCCCTGCTCAGCAGGGAGTCTGCTTCTCCCTCTGACTCTCCTCCCTCTCATGCTCTCTGTCTCTCATTCTCTCTCTCTCTCAAATAAGTAAATAAAATCTTAAAAAAAAAAATAATAATAATTCTGTTTCCTTAGAGCTCCATCCCCACCTCTTATATTTTTGTTGTCACAAAATACATTTTTATACATTGTGCACCCATTAACTATACTTATTGTTTTATGCATTTGTATTTTAAACCATATATATATATATATATGCATATATATACGGTTTATATATATAAAAATATATATATGGTGTGTGTGTGTATATGTATTACAGTTACAAACCAAAAATATAATCCTGGCCTTTTACATTTACCTATGTAGTTTCTTCTGTCAGTGGCTTCAAGTTACTGTCTAGTTTCATTTCCACCTAAAAGACTATCTTCAGCATTTCTTGTAGAGCTTCTAGCAGCAAACTCCCTCAGCTTTTGTGTATCTGGAAATGTCTTAATTTCTCCTTTTTTTTTTCCAGTATGCTCCATGCTGGACATGGAGCCCAATGTAGGGCTTGAACTCATGACCCTGAGATCAAGACCTGAGCTGAAATCAAGAGTTGGACGCTTAACTGGCTGAGCCACCCAGGTGCCCCTCTCCTTCATTTTTTGAAAGACAGTTTTGCTGGATATAGAATTTTTGGTCAACAATATTTCTCTCTCAGTACTTAAAATATGTTCTGTCACTTCCTTCTGTCCTCCATAGTTTCTGAGGAGAAACGAGCTGCTAATCTTACTAAGAATTCCTTGTATGTGACAAGTTTCTCCTCTCTTGGTGCTTTCAAGATTCTCTTTGTCTTTGGCTTTTGACAGCTCAGTTACGTGTCTCAGTGTACATCTCTATGTGTTTGTCCTTGGAGTTTACAGATTCTTGGATGTGGATATCCTTTATCAAATCTGGGAAATTTTTAGCTATTATTTTTTCAAATATTCTTTCTGCCTCTTTCCCTCTCTCTCCTCTCCTTCTGGAACTTCCAATAGGTATATGTTGATATGTTTGATTGTGTCCCACAGGTCTCTTATCTCCGTTCATTTATCTTCATTCTTTATTCATTCTGTTCCTCAGATTAAGTTCGATTTGTCTATTTCACTGATTATTTCTTCCACCTGCTCCAATCTGCTCTTGAACCCTCCAGTGAATTTTTCAGTTATTGTACTTTTCAGCTCCAGAATTTGTTTGATTCTGGTTGGTTATAATTTCTATCTCTTTATTGATATTCTCTCATTCTTGACACATTGTTCTCCTGATTACCTTTAGATCTTCGCCATGATTTCTTTTAGCTACCTGAGCATATTTTACACAGTGGACTTATTATAAGTCTTTGTCTAGTAATTCCAATGTCTATGCTTCCTCAGGGACAGTTTCTATTCAATTATTCTGTATAAAAGCCATACCTACTTGGTTTTTTTGCATGCTTAATTTTTTTAGAACTAGACTTTTTTTTTTTTTTAGAGATTTTATTTATTTGACACAGAGAGTGAGAGAGCACAAGCAGGGGGAACAGTAGAGAGAGAGGGAGAAGCAGGCTCCCGCCGAGCAGGGAGCCCAATGCAGGGCTCGATCCCAGGGCTCTGGGATCATGACCTGAGCTGAAGGCAGATGCTTAACCATCTGAGCCACCCAGGCGCCCCTGAAACTAGACATTTTAAATATTATGATGTAATAACTTTTTAAAATATTTTATTTCAGAGCGAGAGAACGAGCAGGGGGAGGGGCAGAGGGAGAGAGAGAAGCAGACTCCCTGCTGAGGGGAGCCCCACATGGGGCTTGATCCCAGAACCCTAAGATCATGACCTGAGCCAAAGGCAGAAGCCCAACCGACTGAGCCATCCAGGCACTACTACAATGTAGTAACTCTAAAAAATCAGATTCTTCCCTTTCCTCAGAGTTTGTTACTTTTTGTGGGTAGTAGTTGTTTGTTTAGTGGCCTGTCTAAAGTTTTGTTAAAACTGTATTCTTGGGATACCTGGGTGGTTCAGTCAGTTAAGCATCTGCCTTCAGCTCAGGTCATGATCCCAGGGTCCTGGGATCAAGCCCCACATCGGGATCCTTGCTCAGCAGGGAACCTGCTTCTCCCTCTGCCTGCCACTACCCCTGCTTGTGCTCTCTCTCTCTCAAATAAATAAAGTCTTTAAAATGAATAAAATTAATTAATTAATTAACTAATTAATTAAAAAAAAACTGTACTCTTTGCAGGGAGCCTGGCTGACTCAGTTGGTAAAGCATGTGACTCTAGATCTCAGGGTTGTGGATTCAAGCCCCACACTGAGTGTAGAGATTACTTAAAAGTAAAATCCTAAAATATTTTTTTTTAAGATTTTATTTATTTGAGAGAGAGAAAGAATGAGAGAGAGAGCGCACATGAGAGGGGGGAGGGTCAGAGGGAGAAGCAGACTCCCCGCTGAGCAGGGAGCCCGATGCGGGACTCGATCCCAGGACTCTGTATTCTTTGTCATGTATGGTTTTCGAAGTGTCTTCCTTTAGCTAGCGCTTAAGGAGAGATCTTCTTAAATGCCTCAAGCAAAAAGAAGAAAAGGAGGAAGGGAGGAAGGAACAAGAGAGAAAGAGAGGGAAGGGGAAGGGAGGGAGGGAGGGAAAGAAAAAAGAAACCCTCGTAGTCTTTGCAGAATGGCTCTGTGTTGGGGGACTCCTCTAATGCTTAGCCAAGTCATTTATAACTCTACCTTAGCCTTCACTCCCTACTTGCACTGAGCCTAAAGATCAGCCAGAGGTGAAAACTTGGGGTCTTCTCAGGTCTCTTCTAAGAGTGTGTCCTGCTCTGGGCATTTATGGCTCTCTAAACTCTCCCATATATATGGGAGCTTGTTAATGCCTTCATTTTCCAAAAACTCTCTCTCCTGGATTTTCTTCTCAGGCTTTCAGCATGTCCTTTGTTTATATCAACTGGTTTGTTGTTGTTTTGCCCCAGATGGCGGTGGGTTATTCATTTGCCTCTCATTGCTTTTGAGAAATGCTCTCTACAGAGTTACCTTTCCGCACTGAGAAAGTTCCAAGTTAGGCAAAACAAAGGTAATAGCCTTGCATCAGTCCTTCAGGTAGCCCTCAGACAGGTCAAAATAGACAACACAACTCTTTAAGAACAAGGTCTGCAGAAAAAAAAACAAACAAACAAACAAAAAAAAAACAGGGTCTGCTCTGCTGCTTCTGGACCCAAAGAGACCAGAGTCCCACAGTGACAACTTAGGCTGCCATCTTGAGGGCAATCACCATGCTGAGGAGGGGAGTGGGTCAGGGACAAATTAAAATGTTGCAAAGTTTTCTTATCTTTTAAAAGTTCACTCTTTCTTGGGACGCCTGGGTGGTGCAGTTGGTTTCAGCTCAGGTCATGATCTCAGTCATGAGATGGAGCCCTGTGACAAGCTCCAGGTTGGGCTCCAAGCTCAGCAGGGAGTCTGCTTGGGATTCTCTCTCCTTCTCCCTCTGCCACTCCCCCCCTCCACTCGCTCACACTCTCTCTCTAAAATAAATAATCTATGGGATGCCTGGGTGGCTTAGTCAGTTAAATGTATGCCTTCAGCTCAGGTCACGATCCTGGGGTCCTGGGATCGAGTCCCACATCAGGCTCCCTGCTCAGTGGGGAGCCTGCTTCCCCCTCTGCCCCTCCCCCTGCTTATACATGTGTGTGCTCTCTCTGACAAATAAATAAAATCTTTTAAAAAATAATCTTTTTGAAAAATAGAAAAATGTTGGCTTTCTTGATTCACTGTTCAGTCATTTACTATAAACCTTTGACTGTTTTCCAGAGTTCTGACAGTTTTTGCCCTTTTTCAGGTATTTCTGTGGACAGATGGACCCTTAGAGCTACCTACTCTACCATTTTCACTGACATCACTCATCTTCATTTTTGAAGGATGGGTTTTCTGGATGTAGAATTCTTGGTTGACAGTCTTTTCCTTTCAGCACTTTGAATACAATATCCCACTGCCTTCTGGCCACTGTAGTTTCCAGTGATAAATCAGCATTAATTTTATGGAGGATCCTTTGTATGTGATGAATCACTTCTCCACTGGTACTCTCAAATTCTCTTTCAACAGTTTGTTTATGATGTGTCTAGATGAATTTCTGAGTCTATTCTTAGAGTTCGCTGATATTTTTGGATGTGTGGATTAATGTTTTTCATCAAATTTGGGGAATTTTGGGCCATTATTCTTTTATATTTTTTTTCTGCCCTTTCTCTCGTCTCCTGGGACACCTTGTTTATTTAATGTGTTCCACATGTCTCTGCTCATTTTTATTCCTTCATTTTTCTTTCTGTTCCTCACACTGGAGAATCTCAATTGACCTATCTGTTTTTCAATTCCTTCCTCCAGTAGCTCAGATCTGCTACTGAATTCCTCTAGTGAATTTTTCATTTCAATTATTGTACTTCTCAACTAAAGAATTTCTATTTTGCTCTTTTTAATAATTTCTCTCTTTATTCATATACTCTATTTGGTGAGACATTCCTCTCATACTTTCCTTTACTTCTTTAGATAGAATTATTTTTCGAGTACTTTGAACACATTTACAAGCTCTAATTTAAAAATCTTTGCTTAGAAAGCCTAAGAAAGGGGCTTCCTCAGGGACAGTTTCTACTGACTGTACTTTTATTTGCTTTTGTAGGGGCCATACATTCGTGTTTCTTTGCATGTTTTAAGATTTTGTCATTATTGTTAGAAAGTGGATATTTTAAATTATATAAAATTGGAACCCTGGACATCAGATGATCCCCTCTCCCTAGAATTTTGTTATTGTTGCCATTTTTTTAAGGGACTTTCCAGAAGTACTTCTGTAAAGTCTGTATTCTTTGTTATGTGTGGCCAAAGACCCACTCAGCTAACTTAATGGTCTGCTAATGAATGGACAGATATTTCCATAAATGCCTGGACCCACTAAGTCTCCCAGCCTTTGCCACGAGGTTCTGAGTGTTGGGGCATACATTTAATAGTCCAGCAGTTTATATCTCTGCCTTAGCCTTCAATTCCTGCTGGCAGAGTCTCAAGATTTTCCAGAGGTGAAAGAACAGGGTCTTCTCAGGACCTTCCTGATACTTTCACTGAGATCCTCCAAAATGGTAATAATTTTTCAGAGTTTCATAGTTAATCAAGGGTTTTCATACATGTTATCCAATGATCTCAGCCATCCTGTGTGCACTAATAACATCACTTTACAAATGTTGAGCTGAACAATTTTGAGATTAAGTAACTTGCCAAAAGCCCCAATTTCTGTAACACTGAAATCTGCATCCCTTCCACAGCACAGAACGTCCCCCAGGCTTGCAAACCAGGGTCCTACAGGAGGTATGTTTTGTGACCCACATGGCCTCTGGAGGGCAATCAAAGATTCAGATTCCTCAACTCGGCTCTTCCCCTGACTCCTATCAAGTGCCATACCTACCATGATGTTCTACGGTCCATTACCAAACACTGTAGAATGCTGGGGTAGATGCACTGCCATACCAACAGGTTCACAGAAGTGGTGCCAAATGGACACTGACCCTCACATCACCACCTCCATGACCTCTGACCCCACATTGTGTTGATGCTGACCATTTTTACTACCAAGAAAGAAATTTGTTATTTACTATAAATGAAGATAGAGTCCATTTTTAACCATTTTATTATACAGCAAAACATACATAGAGAACCACACAAATATATAGCCTAATGGACATACATAGAGAACGACACAAACAAATAATAGCCTAAATACAAGGCCAACACCCCTGTAACTACAACCTGGGTCAAGAAATACAACTTTGTTCACCAGCTATCCCAAAAGTCCTCCACGTGCACCATCCCAATTACAACTTCCTCCCTTTCCCCCACATTAACCAGTATCCTGATTTTCACAGTAATCACTCTCTTGCATTTCTCTATAGATAGGAACCCATGTACACATCCCTGGAACTAATACTTTAGTCTTGCCCTTTGGTTTTTTTTTTTTTTTTTTTAATTTGATGTCTTTTAAGTCTTCCATTCCTTTTTCCTTTCAATTTACCTGTTGATGAACCCAGGCAGTTTGACTGGTAGAATTTCCCAGTCTGGATTTTGCTGACTACACACTCATGATGCAGCTCAGCATGCTCCCCTGCCCTCTATTTTCCAGGAACAGGTAGTTGGATCCAAAAACTAGATCAGATTCAGGTTTCATCTCTTTGGCAAGATTATAGGTTCTGTTCTTTCATAGCAGGCATATATCTGCTTACCTCCCCTTTTATGATGGTAGCAGCCATTCATGCTCATTTCCTAGATCCATTTCTTCACTGGGGGTTGAAAATAGTGATACTCCTATCATTTCCCTTTTCATTTTTTTTTTTAAGATTTTATTTATTTGACAGAGAGAGACATGCAAATCTCTTTAGCGAGAGAGGGAACACAAGCAGGGGGAGTGGGAGAGGGAGAAGCAGGCTTCCTGCTGAGCAGGGAGCCCAATGTGGGGCTCAATCCCAGGACCCTGGGATCATGACCTGAGCCAAAGGCAGATGCTTAACGACTGAGCCACCCAGGCGCCCCTCCCTTTTCATTTATTAACTGGGATATTTCTATAGAGTTTTCCCTTACTGACTGTATGGTTACTCAGTAATATGGTTCATATAAGGTCAGTAATGCTTGATTCTTTCTCTTAATAGTTTTAGAGATAAAAATTAGTTCCTTATTACCCTTCAAAAGTGACCAGTTAGTTTTTGGTATCATTATAAACTTATGGACTATTTGAGGCATTCCAATCCATTTTAATTATTATCCTTATTGAAGCCCAAAGTGTCCCATTTTTGGCGTGTAGGAGCCTCTTCAAGTTGTCTCCTGAGTCCTTTTGACATGACCCCAGTAATCTTTGACAGCTTCCTTGCTATGTGTATGACAGGATATTCCTGACTCATCTGGTATGTTTTTTGCCTTGACTTGTGGTCTATCATTTCTCTAAAAATCCCTAGTTTGTTTTTAGTGAGAAATGGCATTTCAACATCACATGAATTGTGAGCATTATGGCTGCATAATTGCTGAGTGGTCAATGTTCTAGGTCTTTCATGGTTAAGGATTAAAATACTTTAGTAATTTATCCTGATGCTTCCAACTTAAATGTCAAACCAGAGGGTTTTTACTTAGCTTTGTCTGTATTACCTCTGTTTCTCCTTTCTTCCATGAGTATATTGGTTCTCAGGAACAAAGAGGATAACAGAACTAAACTGTCCCATATTTGCCCATCTGCTTTATCCCATATTACACACACAACAGTCTCAAAATGGCACTACTAAGAGTATCTCCACTAAGTTGACTCCTAAAAATGGTTTAAAAATTTTTTGGCATTAACTCCCCCCACTCTCCTCCATTTTTGAGTTGTACTGTATCTTCACTGTCAGAGGATAGATTCATTATATGTTGTATTCTCTCCTTGTTAGCCTACAATTATGATTAATTCTACCAATAATTGCATTTAATGCTCATCACTCATCCTAATGTTGATGCACCTCTAGTCATTTTGGTTGGCTGCAACTTATTCTTTACCAAAGGAAGGGCTCAAGGGAACACTATCACCCAAGTGTTTTCATGATTGATGACAGTTTCTCTGTGTGTGTTATATTTGAAAGTCAATTAAAATGGATCTAGAATTCTTGGTTCACATTTTCTTCCCTGAAGTATCTTAAATGTTTTCCTTTAGCATAAAGCATTACCATAGCAAAGTCTGCCAATACTTTCCCTTTCCTTAGCAGCCTCTTTGCCCAGATGCTCAGTTTCCTCCACCCCCCTTTCATTTAGAGTCCAATAATTTTACTAGAATGTTTCAGTGATTGTTGTTCTAAATCCATATTCTCAAGTGTGTAACATGTGCTCTTTCAATACTGAATTTCAATTCTTTTATTTCAGGTAACATTTCTGAAATTATAGATTTGTGTTTGTTCCATCCCTTTACTTTGTTGGTGTTTCAAATCAGGGACTCCTATTATCCTTATGTTGGATCTTTTCTTCCCCCCCCCCCACTGTCTTTCTTTTTAACTTTTTTTTCTTTTTACTTTTTTTTTAAATTTTATTTTTAAGTAATCTACACCCAACGTGGGGCTCAAACTCACAACCCCGAGATCAAGAGCCGCATGTTCCACCAACTGAAACAGCCAGGCACCCCTTCCCCCATTCTCAATATTCATTATTTTTTCTTGAATCCTTTTTATTTCTTCACTTATGATTGATTTTTATTTTTTTTAATATTTTTTAAAGATTTTATTTATTTGTCAGAGACAGAGAGAGAGAAAGAGAGAGCTCAAGCAGGGGGAGGGGCAGAGGGAGAAGCAGACTCCCTGCTGAGCAGGAGCCCGATGCAGGACTCGATCCCGGGACTCCAGGATCATGACCTGAGCTGAAGGCAGTTGCTTAACCAACTGAGCCACCCAGGCACCCTATGATTGATTGATATGATTGATTTTTAAAAATCTCTTCCTTGGGCACCTGGGTGACTCAGTCGGTTGAGCGTCTGCCTTCAGCTCTGGTCACGATCCCAGGGTCCTGGAATCAAGTCCTACATCAGGCTCCCTGCTCAGCGGGGAATCTGCTTCTCCCTCTGCCCCTCCCCTGGCTTGTGCACTCTCTCACTCTCTTTCTCTCAAATAAATAAATAAATAAATAAATTTTTAAAAAAATTAAAATCTCTCCCATTAATACAATATTTCTCTTAAGCTATTACCTGTTGTGTTTAATTGCTCTTAGCTGCATCTTTATTTTTGAAATGACTTTTATTTCTAACTCTTTCCTGAGTTTTGTCACTTTGCCTCTGTTCTTTCCTATTTCATACCATTTTATTAAACATTTACCTTGTTTTGAAATAAGATGCTACAGGGGCGCCTGGGTGGCTCAGTCATTAAGCATCTGCCTTCGGCTCAGGTCATGGTCCCAGGGTCCTGGGATCCAGCCCCGCATCAGGCTCCCTGCTCAGCAAGAAGTCTGCTTCTCCCTCTCCCACTCCCCCTGCTTGTGTTCCCTCTCTCGCTGTGTCTCTCTCTGTCAAATAAATAAATAAAATCTTTAAAAAAAGAAAGAAAGAAAGAAGATGCTACAGTTTGTATCTGTTTTGTGGACATGTCTTTGTGGTGGGCTTCTACTATCTACAGGGATATTATTCTCCAATTTATTCTCTTTTCTCATCTCATAATAAGTCTGTGGGGGATTTTACCTCAATCTCTTTATAATATACTTTTTCCTATGACATTACTTTTCCTGAACTTTTGGAATGTGTGGTTCTAACTTCATGCAGCTCCCTCTTCTGTTTTAAAGATGTGCTAGCTTGATTTTTAAGGTTTCTTCGTTCCATTCCCCTCCTCCAATTTTATCTGGACCTTCTCTTTCTTCATCTCTGGGTCTCTACCCTGCTCAATTTTTATTCCACTCTCATTATTTCTTCTAAGTGGACAGGGAGCGGGGACGGGGAGGGGGATGTCCCTGAAGGGAGCCCTGGCTGGTACTCTTCAGAGTTCATAAGGTCCAGACTATTCTGAACCCTTCAGAAATTACCAGGAACCTCTTGCACTAACCCAGTACTGGACTGAACAACACCCTTCCCAATATCAAATACTGTTCACCAACAGATGAATGGATAAAGAAGATGTGGTGTATATATATATATACAATGAAATGTTACTCAGCCATCAAAAAGAATGAAATCTTGCCATTTGTAACAATGTAGATGGAACTAGAAGGTATTATGCTAAGTGAAATAAGTCAGTCAATGAAAGGCAAATACCATATCATTTCACTCACATGTGGAATTTAAGAAAGAAAACAGATGAACATAAGGGAAAGGAAGGAAAAATAAAATAAGGCAAAAAGAGGGAGGGAGACAAACCATAAGAGACTCTGAACTATAGGAAACAAACTGAGGGTCGCTGAAGGGGAGGTGGTTGGGGGATGGGGTAATAGGGTGATGGGCATTAAGGAGGGCACTTGAGGTAATGAGCACTGGGTGTTATAGGCAACTGATGAATCACTAAATGCTACCTTAAATTAAGTAATTTAAGATTGCTTAAATTCTACCTTATATACTAATAATACAGTATATGTTAATAAAAAAATGCTGTTCTCACATCAGCCCATATTTTCCAATTAATATTTATTGAATGTCCTCTGCTTCCTCTCCCTCAGAGGCTAATACTGTGCAGTTGTGGCTCATAGTAAGGATACCTTTTTAACTAGTTTTGATTTCAGTGTTGCCCATGGGTTTTGGTTTTGCTCCCAAGTTGCTCCATTTTGTTTTTTTCAAGATTGATTTATTTATTTTTAGAGCGAGAGAGAGAGCACACGCACGCAGGGGGAGGGACAGAGGGAGAGAATCCCAAGCAGACTCCCTGCTGAGCGCAGAGCCTGACACGGGGCTCGACCTCACAACCCTGAGGTCATGACCTGAGCCGAAACTGAGAGTTGGACACTTAATTGGACTGAGCCACCCAGGCGTGCTCCAAGTTGTTTTTCTTTTTTTTTTTTTTCAGGAGGAAATTCGGAGAGATTAAAAACCCATGTCACCACTGCTACTATTGCTCCCATCTTTCCAGATTTTAGGGTCTATTAAGTCCTTAGAGCTTTTCTATGGGAAATTTTCTTGAACAAAATGCCTTAAAAATCTTATAACATTTTCACAAATAAAAAGGATGAAACAGAAGAAACTTTACCCATTTTATCTGCTTACCTCAAAAAGTCTGAACAAGTTGTATTTTGTATTATAATCAGTCCACAAGACCACAAAAAAGGCATTCAGTGAGATGATGCTAATCATAATCATCTTAAAAAGACGACTCATTATGACTCTCTTCACAAATGCCTGACACTGAGAATCTCTCCTCCTGTCAGAAAGTTGAATAAGAGGTATGATTATCTTACAACAGAACTAGATCCCAAACATTATACACTTTTTTGTAGAGATGAGGTTCTGCTTTCTCCCCTCTGTGAATATAAATTTAAATATACTTTTAAATTGCAACACAGGGGCGCCTGGGTGGCTCAGATGGCTAAGCATCTGCCTTCAGCTCAGGTCATGATCCCAAGGTCCTGGGATCGAGTCCCACATTGGGCTCCCTGCTCAGTGCACAGCCTGCTTCTCCCTCTCCCTCTGCCATTCTCTCTGCTTATGCTCTCTGGCTCTGTCTATCTCTCTGTCAAATAAATAAATAAAAACTTTAAAAATGAATAAATGAATTGCAACACAATGCAGGACACCTGGCTAGCTCAGTCAGTAGAACAAGTGATTCTTGATCTCAGGGTCCTGAATTTGAGCCCCACATTGGGCATACAGATTACTTAAATAAATGTGTGGCTTTTTTAATCACAACACAATGCTGACTGAATGATGACTAAAATATGTATGATGAGGGGTGCCTGGGTGGCTCAGTCATTAAGCGTATGCCTTCAGCTCAGGTCATGATCCCAGGGTCCCAGGATTGAACCCCGCATCAGGCTCCCTGCTCCGAGGGAAGCCTGCTTCTCCCTCTCCCACTCCCCCTGCTTGCGTTCCCTCTCTCGCTGTGTCTCTCTCTGTCAAATAAATAAATAAAATATTTAAAATAAATAAATAAATCATAATTACAAAAATAAATAAAATATGTATGATGACCCCTAAGTTGATCTGTCCCCACTCAGTTACTTAGTTCCTTCTCTTAGACCTCTGGGGAGAAAAAAATTACTACTCCTTCTCAAGCAAAACAAAGCATTATCTTCATTTACTCCTTCAATACATTTTTACTGAGTGATTACTAATGCCAGGCGAGAGAGCAGACAGCAGACACTGTGGACCACTAAATACTGTCAGTCTAGTAGGAAAAACTGGTAGTAATCAAATCACCACCCATACAAGTGTTCACAAACCAATGATAAAAAAACAAAAAAACTGGACACCCTAAGAAAAAATGGGCACACACAGCCAATCCATGGAATAAGTTCAAATGGTAATGAACTTCCCCCAAAATGTTCGGTAGCACAACTAACGGGACAGGGGGGATGCAAATTAGGTACAGTCATTATTTTTGCTTATAAAATTAGCAAAGATTTAAATGTAATAGTATCTAATGCTGGCAACAGTGTGGTATGATGAGGCAGTCTCATAAACTGCCAAGGGGCGTGTACATTGGCCAACTCCTCTGAAAAGCCTTAGAACTACTTTTAACCTCTGATCCAAGGAACCTACCCCAAGAGAATGCAATCTGGAATGAAGTGGCTCTGGCCAAACTTGTTCATCCCAGCATTACTTACAGTAGTAAGAACTCGGATACAGTTTTAAAGTCTAACAAGAAAGACTGGTTAAGTACATGATGGCATATCCATCTCATGGAATAGTATACAGATACTAAAATATGCCTATGCATTTTTCATGGCTTAAAAAAATGTTTATGATCCACTGGATAGCAAAACACAGAAACAAGACAAGATATAAAATTCTCTACTCGGTATTATTTTAACCGTGCAAAAACGGGTAGCAAAAACTGAGCAAGACACCTGCCAAAATGTTGACAGTGTCTGCCTATGGATGGTAAGCTTACAGTAATTCTTTTTCTTGGTTATATATTTATCTATGCTTTCCAATTTTTCTCAAAAAGTATGTATTATTTTTTCCCATTATATGTAACAAATGAACACACTCTCCTAATAGTAAATACAGAATGTATATAGTTTTATAATCTATAAAAACAAGATGTGTAATTTTCATTGTCTGTTTTGAGATCAGGTCTACTACCTCCAAAGAACCTTCAAATTTTCTAACACAGCAGTTAATAAAAGCAAAGTAAAAAGGACTAAACAGAGTCAAATTCAGTGTATGGGTCAAGTAAGAGCGTGACTGAATGTTGACTTAACTAGCCAGTCATGATATTAAAGCCAAAGAAGCAAAACGTTTGGCTGAGCCTTCACCAACCTCAAGTGAGAAGGCAGACCATCAAGGGCATGCACCTCGCTTTGGGCAGCCAAATGCCCCCAAGCTGCCATTTGCACATTTCTTAACAAGCAATAGAAATAAAGAACACTTGGGGTACCTGGGTGGCTCAGTTAAGCATCTACCTTCGGATCAGGTCATGATCCCAGGGTCTTGGGATCAAGTCCCGCACCGGGCTCCCTGTCCTGCAGGGAACCTGTTTCTCCCTCTGCCTCTCTCTCTGTATGTCTCATGAATAAATTTTAAAAAAAAAGAACGAAAGAAAGAAAGAATATTTACTGAAATTTCCCGAATCTCGCACAGAACGCCACTGATGGATTATCCAACAGCGAGTTAGAAGTGACTCTTGTATTGTTCTGGTAATGAAACTGTTGAGACATTTTCCAAATTCTCAATTTTTATTCCTTGCTTTGATCATCCAACGGAAAATCTCTGCTTAGGGATTTCCTTGGCATCTAGATTCCAAGAGGCCACAGAGCAGGGCCCACAAAAGGAACTCTTGCTTTATGATGTAGTTCTTGGGCATTCTAGTATATTACTAGCCTGCAGGCCCCCAGAGTCAAATACTCCCTAGCTGATCTATGCTGAGATCCTGTCTTCCCAGGGAGACTAAGCACCTCAGTTCAGCGAAAGGGATACAAGTACACAGGAAATGTGAAACTCCAGGCTAAATCTGGGAGATATCAGAGCTAGAGGGGACAAAAGCCCTTCCTTTCTCTGGGGGCGCCTGGGTGGCTCAGTTGGTTAGGCATCTGCCTTTGGCTCAGGTCATGATCTCCGGGTCCTGGGATCAAGCCCCACATTGGGCTTCCTGCTTAGTAAGGAGTCTGCTTCTCTCTCTCTCTCCCTCTCTGCCCCTCCCCATTGCTCATTCTCTCTCTCTCTCAGATAATAAATAAAATCTTTAAAAAAAAGAAGTATCCACATCTGATAGACAAAATCCCTTAATAATGTGTTAAGACTAAGTTAAGGGTCATATAAGAGGGAAAAGCAAAGTTCTCTGGGGTTCTAAGAGCCAAGAGCATACATCCAGGGCACAGGACTGGAAACATCAGGACAGACAGAAAAGATTTTGATGGGTTGGGGCTAGAACACAGAAAAAGGAGGAACACAGAAGGTCAGCCATACCCAGCACTAGCTTACGGGGAGCCTGTAATATGTATATTCGACCCTCCTAAAGCATAGGGGATGAGGCTGTGGGGCTGAGATATTTTAAGTACAAGAGCCATAGGGTTTTTGCTCTATTCAGTTCTTGGGATTGATATATTCTCCTTGCTTTCCTTCTCCTAATCCCTTTGGCTTCCAAGGCAAATCTAGACAGAGGGATCTGGGTAGCCCTCTGTTGTACTAAACCTTTAGTGGCTAAACTGGTCACATTCCTGGAAACATAAATTCTTGAGCCATAAGAAAAGCAAGTAATCACCGCAATAGTTCTGTAGTCTCAGGCATTCTAAAACAAATGTATATGACCGTTCCTGGTAGTAAAACACTCTTGTAGGCAACCAATACACTGAACTGGGAAATAACATCCTATTTACTCAATTTCTGCATTTAAAATCATCAACAGTGAAGCACTAAGAATCACTTCAACTCATGTCCCCAAGATTCAAACTTTAGCCTCATCTTCCCACCCTACATTCCCTTCCTCAGGGATCAGCTCCTCCTATACCTCCTACTGCCTCCTTTGGTCATATGGCCCTTAATGCCTTCTGGGCTCATGCCCAACATCCCCACAGCAGCCACCTGGAGCAGCTGCTGGAACAAAGCCTGAATTAGTTCTCCACCTGAATCTGTTTCCACCTGCCCCAGTACATCAATGTGTCTACTCAAGTTGGGGGACATAGAAGGCCCCTGGTAGGTGTATGCTGTAGGAATATCCAAACGAACGGCATCGGGGGTCCTTATGCTTGCTCAAGCAGCTGAGCATGGTGGGAGTCCATCTCCAGGAACCCTAATGGTATATTTCCATGCCTTCCCTCTTGAAGCATCAAAGCACACTTTGGGGGAGAAATGGAAAGGAGATTAAGGATGTAAAGAATTCTTTCACGATGCTTGGAGGGGTGAGGAAAGATGGCCAGCTGGAAGCAGCAGAGAGAAGTCCAGTTGTTGTTAGAATACCCCATGAGCACAGCTAAGCACAGCTGAATGTGGTTTTTGAAGTCACTGATGAGCCGAATCCCCAGTAGCTCGCCATGATAGTATAGTGGTTAGTACTCTGCGTTGTGAAGTCACTGATGAACACATCTAGTCTGGGAATGGAACTCCAGCTGGTGAGCACAATCAGACGTGACAAGCTTCTCCAGGGCCTACTGAAATCATCCATATTTTCTCACAGACAGGTGGGCATGACAGGCACCCTGGGATAAGAAGCCAAAGGGGCACCTCCTCCCTTTCAGCAGCAACTCACACTGTGCCCAACGTGGGTGCCACCCTCCCAATCACACACAGCTGGGGACGTAAGCAGTCAGCAGGCGTAACAGCTTGGTGACTCAAGTCTTCTGGCCAAGAGTCACTCCTTTACCTGTCCCAAGAACTTGCACTGAAACAAAAAGCTCACATATTATAGCCAAACCCTATTACAGCTCTTGGTGTTTTGCAGGAAATTCCACAAAATTGAAAGTTACAGAGTTCAACCAGTCTATTTTTGAACACTGGATGAGAGAGCATATAGACGGCTCCATACTTACACTAGTGCTGCAGGACTTTAATGGGAGTCAGGTTTGGGTCCAAACACAATATACACGCTGCTTTCTGTCTAGAGCAAAAACATAAAGAACCATGCTCATTCTGTTTATCCAAAGATTTCCTAACTCCTACCAATGCCAGAAAGTAACCATTATTTTCAAACGTTAACTTCAATTTAGAAAAGGGAACTGTCAAACATGCCAGCACCTGGTTTGTTACCTATGGAGGTCCATCCAAAGGGTCATAGTTCATGTCTATGGAACTCCTCTCTACACCAGAGATCATTTGGAAAGAAAATGGAAGGGAAACCAAAGCTTACTACATCAGAAAAGCCACTGCCATTGCACAAAGATTTGGAACAGAAGGGAACCTGGGAGGCTCCAACGTTGACAGTGCCTTTTGAGGCTGAAATGTCAGTTACTTGAACAGAGTCTGGAGATTCATTCTGTTGGAATTTACCCCGGTGAGTACTTCCACAGCCCTCTACTGTGGGATCTCTGATTCTCTGCAGTCAAGCCTGTGAGTTCCAGCAGATGCAACAACCCTTAACAAGGACCTGATGTCAAACCCTCATGTAGCTGCTAATTAGCAGATGCATTCTCGGGTCCTCACCACTGCAATAACAAGCCAAATTCTGCTCTCCCCACTGTGCTAATATGTGGTATATATGTTACCAGCCAACAAGCTGAGCCTCTCATGCTTATATTCAAAATAAGGGGAAAGGTTTCAGGGTACAGTGAAACAAGTTCAATGACACCAAAGGGAACAAACAAATCCAGAAGGTGGGATACGCCACAGGACACCTGATCCCATTTTTACAGTAAGTCAATGACATGGGGAAAGCAAGGGGGGGGCCATTAAAAGAATAAAGAGACCAGATGTGATGGGTGGACTTCATGTGGATCCTGATTAAAACAAAATTACTGTCCAAGGGCATTCCTGACCTTCAGGGAAATCTGATTTTGCCTGGGTATTAGGTAATACCAAGGAATCATGGTTTATTTTATTAGGTGAAATAATAGCATTATGGTTTATACAAGAAAACGACCATATTTTCTAGAGATATTTACTGAAGGATGTAGGGGTAAAAGGACATGCTGTCTGGGATTTTAAATTTTAAAGCTTTTAAATGAAAAAGAGAAATGGAGAATTATATGAAGAAAACTGATGTAAAATCTTGATAATTGTTAAATCTGAGTGCATAAGGGTTCAATGTACTATTCACTTTATTTTTAAATATGCTTAAACTTGTTCATGTTCAAAAATTCATGTGAGGGGCGCCTGGGTGGCTTAGCCGGTTAAGCGGCTGCCTTCAGCTCAGGTCATGATCTCAGGGTCCTGGGATCGAGTCCCACATCGGGCTCCCTGCTCAGCGGGGAGCCTGCTTCTCCCTCTTCCTCTGCCCCCCCCCCACAGCTCATGCTCGCGCTCGCTCTCTAATAAAAATCTTTAAAAAATTAAATTAAAAAATCAAAAAATAAAAATTCATGTGAAAAAACTGAAGCACTGACCTAAAAATCTCTGGTAATAAAATGTTTAAAAGTTCCCAAATGTATAATATAGGAAAGAGTTTATAAAAACACAATGCAGGGCACCTGGCTGGTTCAGTTGGAAGAATATGCAACTCTTGATCTCAGGGTTTTGAGTTTGAGCCCCAGGTTCGGTGTGGAGATTACTTAAAAAATAAAATCTTTAAAAAAAAAAAAAAAGGGTTTGCCTTTTCCTCCAAAAAAATTTCTAAGAAGTACCAATTCTGCATCTCCCAGCAGCCACAGAATCTGGGCAGCTCTTGTCTCTCTTCATATGGAGGGTGTACTCCATATCCACAGGGCAAACTGACAGTACCTGTCTCTCCCCGGCCAACAGACCCAGCCAAGAACTGGCTTCAGAGAGCTCAGCCTCCTTGCCCTGTTTCCATATGGCTTCTCTGATTGGGGCCAGGGTTGGGTGGGGAGGGGAAGGTTTGCTTGTTGTAACAAACAGATTTTTCTGGTCTCTGAAATGAGGTGGGTTACAAAGATGATCCCTGTTAAATCCTGCTACCATATGCTTCAAGGGATTAACACACCTTCCTCGGACAGATATATATTTATATATATTCTTTAAATCTATATTCTAATCTTATTAATGAGTACATTCCATGGGGTGCCTGGGTGGCTCAGTTGGCTAATCATCTGCCTTTGGCTCGGGTCATGATCTCAGGGTCCTGGGATCCAGCCCCACATCAGGCTCCCTGCTGGGCAGGGACTCTGCCTCTCCCTCTCCCTCTGCCCCTCCCCCTGTTCATGCCCTCCCTCTCTCTCTCTCTCTCAAATAAATAAGTAAAATCTTTTAAAAATTAAATTAAGCTCTCAAATAAATAAAATCTTTTTAAAATTAAATTAAGTAAAAAAAAATACATTCCTGGGGCACCTGGGTGACTCAGTCATTGGGCGTCTGCCTTTGGCTCAGATCATGATCCCAGGGTCCTGGGATCGAGCCTCGCATCGGGCTCCCTGCTTGGTGGGAAACCTGCTTCTCCCTCTCCCACTCCCCCTGCTTGTGTTCCCTCTCTCGCTGTGTCTCTCTCTGTCAAATAAATAAATAAAATCTTAAATAAAAAAAAAAATACACTCCTGAGGCGCCTGGGTGACTCAGTTGGCTGAGTGTCTGACTCTTGGTTCCGGCTCAGATCATGATCTCATGGTCGTGCGACTGAGCCGCACATCAGGCTCCGCACTCAGTGGAGAGTCTGCTTCAGATTCTGTCTCCCTCTCCCTCTCTAAAATAAATAAATAAAATCTTAAATAATAAATACATTCCTGAGTTCCTTCAAAGAACACTGGTATTATAATTTTTAAGTAATAGATTACTTTATATTCCATTTTACCCCTATCGGTGACACACAGAATACATAGAGTTCATTATGGGATAAAAACTCAGTAGCTTCTAACTTAGTGGCTATAGACCCTCAGTTCAGGAGTCACAAACTACAAACGATTTTAAAGAATGACCCTTAATTCCTCCTAACGCAGAAAGTCAAATAACGATCTGGCAAGTTGGTCACTATAACAGTGAATCCTTGTATTGCCCCAAGGTGCCAGAGGCCATTGTTAAGACACCTGTCCACTCCTTCAATCCCTATCTGAAAAGGATAAAACAAGACAGCTTACCCATTTTCTGTGACTTTTGTAATCTAACTACTTAGCTAAAATAGCAGCTACAGTCCAAATCAACTTCAGCATCGTTAAGAATTGTTATAGATGGTTAAAACCATTTACCTACAGAGTTCACCATTCTTCTTCTACCTTCTAATTATTCTCCAACACAGTGCATTGATTGGTAAAGTCACCATCATCACTTGAATTTCTGGGTTATAAAACATGTGCAAACTCCCCCATCCCAATTTCTGGGCTTTAAGAATGCTATTTCTCTCTTTGAATATTATTAATATAATTCCCTGAGTTGGTTTACTTTATGTAAAAAAAAAAAAATACAGAAGGAATTTCTTTTCATTAGAAATAATGAAAAATCCTCAGGCTCAAGTTTAAATCATTTTGTAATTAAGTACTAATTGTATAAAAGACTGTTCAAAAGGGGAGCTTAAATTGACAACTGAATTTGTTCATGTGAACTGCCTTCCACATACATGATGGCAAGATGTGCATCAGGTTTGACATGCATTTTGGAAGCAATCACACAGAAGCAGCTGCTTTTTCAATAAACTTGGCCAGTTTCACATCTCTCTTGGTCAGTCCACCACAGTCGTGTGACGTTAGGGTTATCTGCACCTAAGAAACACAGAAGCAGTTTTTCAAACCTGGAGCTGCAATTCATGGTTCTCATCCTGGGTGGTTCGGAAATCAATCTATTTTTCAACGTTCACATTTCACAATTGGGGAGATTAAATGATTTACAAAATACTACATTATTAATAAGCACAGCATTTCCAAAACTGAATAAACTCTGGGGGCACAGTCTGCTTCGAGCTGGGCCCAGCAGCCGCCCAGGGATAAAAAGGTCCTCTCATGTGAAGGGCAATTCAGCTGCCAGAATCTGAAATCTTGTCTCTCAAAAAAAAAGAGAGAGAGAGAGGGAGAGAGAGAGCCCAAGAGAGACTAAGGGTCCATTTTAACTCCCATTACTTTAATTACACGACTATTTTCAGGCCACTGAGAAAGACCAAGCTATCAAATATAATATCTTAGCAACTACGTTCAGAAAAGCCCATTTCCAAATTAGGGAAGTGGGACGGGTGGGGTGGGGTGGAAGAACAGACTGTGGCTTCTTGAAAAATCAATTAAAAAGTACAAGCAAAATTATGGACAAAGAGAGGCAAGTAGGAAGGAAAAGTTTATCATGGTACCTGCATATTCTGAATTATTCCAATAAATCACAAGTACATCAGGAAATGTTCTCTTTTTTCAAAGAGAATTTTTAAAAACAGAATCACATAGAAATCTAGATGATATTTCAAATGGCATGACCATAAAGGCAAGGACATTTGGGGTGGGGGCGGAGACCATGATTCTTCTTACTGAGCCCCCTTAAAAACTACTTAAAATCTTTTTAGCCTGCTCTTTGTCTTAAGAAGGCCAGTTCCCACTTAGAATGTAGAATTTAAAAAACAGTTATTTTTAAAGCACAGTTCTTGAGCATAATTATTTCAGTAAGTTAAATAAGGCCATCTCTCTCTTATTTGCTACCATTACTTTCAAAAATTTATCTTAGGAGGGTTTAAAATTTATCTGCATGGCTCATTTTCAGGTTTAATTCAGGAGCTTAATTTGGCCCAACTAGCTCATATAAACAGACAAGCATGAAAATAAAGAGTTTGGTCACTGCTGTCTTGAGCGAATTGGAAAATTTGTTACTAATTTGCAGTAATACCCAGGGATCCTCAGTGAAAGAATAAGAGAATGCTTTCCTAAGCACAATGACACTTGACACATCCCTGCACAGGATAACAAGGAAGAACGGGGTTTCTTAAACTCCATAGCTAAGGTGATCCCCAAATAAGGCAATTTAGTTACCTTGTTGTACACATTGAACCATTCCGGGTGATGATTCATCTTCTCTGCTTGCAGGGCGACTCGGGACATAAAGCCAAATGCCTGCATAAGATGAAGCTGAAACTGATTAGTGGCATTGCCCTCTACTCTGGACCTGGGGGGCAGTGGGGGGAGAGAGAGAGACCAGAATAATCCAGCCAGATAAAGACAAGGCTAGGATCCTTAGGGAAACCTGGAGAAATCAAATATGAAAAGGATTGCTCTCCACAGAGCTGGGGTAATAACAGTGTAGCAGGACCATGACCTGCTGCTCAATGGTGAAAAACAATCAGGCTCAAATAAACAAACCAGGAAATTGGTCTCACCCAGTGACCTGTCTGGACTGTTTAACTGTCCTCAGGACAAGACTCGCCAAAATAACACAAGAGTAATTTCCCTCCAACCAAGTGCCCTGGATCTCACTACCTGGCCCCAAATCTTAGGGGCTACTTTTCTTGCATCACCACCCCTTTTGTGTTTGGTCGCTGGGGTGCTAACTAAGTCATCAATCCCAAGACTATGGGAAAATATCTTACTGAATGACTTCCCCATCCTAGCTCCCAGACAAGACAGGAGGGGATAAAAGACTTTTTTTTGACATATAGAGTGAAACAGGGAAGTCTGGGTTGCCTGCTCTGGGTCTCCTTGCTATTGCCCAGCAATGCCATGTGGAACAGAAAGCACTCCTCCCCAGGGCAGGGGGTGGCAGACTCAGACACATGCATAAGTGCAGACCTGTAGGGCTCAGTCTTCATTCCATAGGGAAAGTGCAAACCTAATTTTGCTAAGCAGAGGCAAACTTGTCCTGAGAGGATGAAAAGCTTTTTTTCTTTTGTTTGCTTTACAATTTTTATGAAGGTAATTGCAAACAATAGGAGAGTTTGTCTCTAATGTGTCCAGAAGACAGAAATACTTGGTAAGACTCTAAGGTAATGGTACATTAACTACAAATTTACAGTGGAATTCACAGGGCAGTACCCATTGTAGCCATATAAATAAATATTTAATTTCATTACCCCTATCCAGAAAAACCGATGTGATGGTAGTTGAGCTATGTTTTTTGGATCACCAAATTAGAGCACATTTCCAAGTTAAGAGTGAGAAGTAGGGAAGATGCCATTTTAAATCATTCTATGTTATTCATAATGGTTAGTATGTCAGAATGATTTTATTCAGGATAAAAACTCCCATTTTGGTCTTTAATTAAAGGCCTGAAGGTTTTTCCCTGTCAGGAAAAGGAAGAACATTCAAGCAAAATCCATTTAACCATGTATGGAATTATCAGTGGAAAACAATATTCATTCTCCCCTTCCTCTTCTTATCTCATAATCTGATTCTCTAGATTGTGTCAAATGTGAAAGTCTTTTAATTATTCAGAGTTAAACTGCATTAAACAATGTATAATGAGAATATCTTAGTCTATTTTGCCTATAATGCCTTATTCTTGTTTAGCTTTAAGACTACCAAAAAAGTTAATCACAATCCCTGAGAAATAGTAATACAGTCATTACGGGCATAGGCTTTTGAGCCAGGGAGGCCTGAATTCAAATTCCCAACATACAACCTGTCATGTGAGCCTCAGTTATCTGATCAGTAAACTGAGGATAATAATAAAAAGTTCATGGAGCCATCCTAATAAAAAATGAGATAGGGGATTTCACTTAGCACAGCACTTGGCACTGGATAAGAGGTCAGTAATAGCCGACACCACTACCACACATCACTCTGGCGAGACCACGTATGACCCTCACAGAACGTAAAATAGGTGAAAAGCCCTCCCACAGCCTTAAAAATCTAAGATCCCAGTAGCTGTCTCCCAGAAGAATGGTGCTTTCCTATTCCACATGCCGTAAACGGAGACTCAAACCCACACACCAGACAAACAGATCACATACTACAGGGTAACAACCTGATGCACACTGCCTGAGGAAAACACAATCTGACAAGATATTAGGTGGGCAAAGTCAGTCCCTACCCAAGTTCTTAAGCCCTGTGGCCACAATTTCTTTGAATTATGCTATCTTAAAGGTCCAAAGTGATGCTTAGCATCCCTTACTATTTCCCAAGAACCAAGTGGATCAAGGGGATGATTTGAACACAGTCAGAAGTACTCCTCAAATCTTTGATTACCAGCATGCTATCAGCATGGTAGCAAAATCTACTCTATCACAGATACAGCTTAAAAGAAAACACCCCTTGGAGTGCCTGGGTGGCTCAGTCGATTAAGCATCCAACTCTTGATCTCAGCTCAGGTCTCAATCTTTCGGTCCTGAGTTCGAGCCCTGCAATGGGCTCCACACTGGGTGTGGAGCCTACATAGAGAGAGAGAACACCCACATTCTAAGAGTTACATTGATCAAAGGAAAACCTTGGGGCGCCTGGATGCCTCAGTCAGTTAAACGTCTGCCTTCTGCTCAGGTCATGATCCCAGGGTACCGGGATCAAGCCCCACATGGGCTCTCTGCTCTCAAGCCTACCTCTCCTCTCCCTCTGCCTCCCACTCTGCCTACTTGTGTACTCACTCTCTCTCTCAAATAAATAAAATCTTAAAAAAAAAAAACCTTCTATCATATCTGCATACAGTATAAAAAGAAAAACAAAGGACACTTCCAAAGATCCTCCAAACTTATGTATTCCTTAGCTTTACATATTTCCCTTCAACTGTCACCTAATATTTGCATTTAATAAAATATCATAAGCTTGATAAACCATTTACACAGGATCTACTCCTAATTCTTCCCAAGGGAAGGAACACTTGCTCCTGCCCTGGGAGCAAGGAGACAATTTCATAATCCTTCTTCCATATAACAGAACCAAATAATCCCCAAAATATTTATTTTTAAATCCGCAAATTAAAAACATTCACAACAATACACATTCAAATTAAAGTAAAAGGATTTCTGCAAGGAAGTGAAATGAGTGGATAGGAGAGGAAAAAAACCAAACCTCAAAAGGGAACTTTGATTATCTGGCTTTAATAAAAAAGGAATATGACTGAACAGCAAAATGGGCAGATGGTGAAAAGCATCTGTCCCTTCCTTCTAAGATTTCTTTTTTACAGCCCTAGCTAGTTTTTCCCAGGATGCCAGTTGGAGCCTACAGGCCTTGAGCTAGGTAAGAGTCCAGGCTTTCTAAAACTATTCCATCAATGAAAACTGCAGAGTGTGAGGCAGAATGCACACCACTAACAATACAGTGAGGAGCTGAGAGGACAGGACTAAGAAAATGGACAAAATGAAGTAGAAGTCAGCAAGAATTTGTAACAATTAGAAAATAAGTACATATTGCTTCTCGGCCTTTTGGCTAAGATCAAGTGTAGAAAATAAGTACGGAACACAAAGGAGATCTAACAGATAACTTTTGTGAATAAGACAACAACAAACAAACAAACACAGAAAGAAATGAGAGATGTAATTCAAAAAATTTTTCCAGAAATAAAATATTTAAATTTATAGATTGGAAGAATTCAACCATTTCTAGACATCCTAATGAAGTTAATGAATTTGAAGATTAAAAAATCCTTTGGCATCTAGCCAAAAAGATCAATTCGCCTGTAAGGATGAAAATAATCTGGCTGACTTCAAACTTCCACCTACCAGCATTGAACAAAAGAAGTCAGAGGAGCAATGCCTATAAAGGCTTTAGGAAATCAAAATGCAAAGAATTTTATACCCAGCTAAACTGTTGTTCAAAATTAATACAAGAGACCTAATTTTTAAAAGACGTTAACTCAGGGAATAACTCCCCTTCACCCTTTCTGAGGAAACTTTTATTAAAGGATGAAATACAAGTAACTAGAGAAGGATGGAGAAACAATATAAAAGTTATCAGCAGTGAGCAACTAATTCGCTCACGTCTAGGAATAAATTTAAAACAATTTTGGGGATTGTAGTCACAGAATGGAATGTAAATATTATAAACTATTAAAAGATGTGGAAGAAAAGGAGGAGAAATGGGGAAGGTAGATGAAAGTTTAAAAATTCTAAAGGCTGCAAGATCAGAAGCATAAAACTAAGCACTAGAAACAAAAAATAAAATGTAACAAAACTGCATGGTGTAGGGAAAGTAAGAGAAAGTAGAAGTTTAATTTTGATATTGCTTAGTGGAGAGACTACTATCTAAAGAAATGCTATCTAAAGAAACAGAGGATTAAGTTTGCTATGTAAAATTATAGGTATAACAGTATCCACAAGAAGAACAAAAATAATAATAGAAACATTCACAATTAGGTTCAAGGAAAGCACAAGTAAAGTGAGGCAAACAAAACACAATCCAGGGCACCTGGGTGATTCAGTCAGCTCAGGTCATGATCCCAGGGTCCTGGGATCGAGCCCCGTATCGGGGCCCCCTGCTCAGTGGGTACTCTGCCTCTCCCTCTGCCCCTCCACCTCCCCCTGCTCGTGTCCTCTCTAAGTGAATAAATTTTAAAAATCTTAAAAAAAAATAAAACACAATCCATGTCATAATTCAAATTAAGAGAGGAAAAAAAGTATATTGGTTCTGTCATGTTTTACAAGACCAAACATCTTTCCAATCAATAAATGTAAAGAGCCATAATCCAACCAATTAAAAGAAGAGAAAACTTGGGGCGCCTGGCTGGCCCAGTTGGTAGAGCATGCAACTCTTGATCTCAGGGTTGAGAGTTCGAGCCCCATCTTGGGTGTGGAGATTACTTAAATAAATAAAACTTTAAAGAAAAAAAAAGAAGAGGAAGCTTTACATGGATCACAAAGCAAAACTCAACTGTTGGAAATAAAAGGACACAGGCAAATGTAAAAAAAAAAAATTTAACTTATAAACGTATGTCCATAATGAAGATTGAATAATTTTGAGTACCTATACTACAAGTAACACAGCCTCAAAATCAATGAGGCAGAAATGACAGGAAATACAAGACAAACAGAAACGTCCATAGTGGAAACTTTAATTTCCATTTCTTAACCCATGGCACAGTAACCACACAAAATCAAGGATATGGACTACTTAAACACATCATTTAAAAGGTAGATCTAATTAATATACTTTAAACTCTAAACAATGAGAATATATCTTTTAAAGTGTCTGTCTACTCACCATTCACAGAAACTGAACACATATTGTCCCACAAAGATCTCAATCAATTCCAAAAAGTAGAAATAATGCTGACAACATTCTCGGTTAAAGTTAAAAACAAAACGAGAAGGCAAAAGTAGCAAAAATAAAGTACTACCTGGAAATGTTTTTAAATCCTTCTTTTAAAGTCTTGATTCACAGAAGAAATCAAAACCGAAACTGAATAGAAATTAATCATGTATGTACTACATACAGGACACATGTAAAGCAATAATCAGAATAAACACCCTTAAATACTTAAATTAAGAGCATGAAAGAAGGGGCACCTGGGTGGCTCAGTCGTTAAGCATCTGCCTTCGGCTCAGGTCATGATCCCAGGGTCCTGGGATCGAGCCCTGCATCGGGCTCCCTGCTCCGCGGGAAGCCTGCTTCTCCCTCTCCCACTCCCCCTGCTTGTGTTCCCTCTCTTGCTGTGTCTCTCTCTGTCAAATAAATAAATAAAATCTTAAAAAAAAAAAAGAATGTGAAAGAAAATAAGTAAATAAAAATAAACTTAGGGAGGAGAACAAGAATGAATATAAAGAGAACAGCAGATGTAAATGAACAGGAAAGAAAAAAATGGCAGAACTGATAAATCCAAAAGCTGAAACAATTATGTAATAGAAAATTGGTTACTTCATTTAAAGACAAAAGACAGGGAGAAAAAGTACAGATAAACAAAACAGGAAATGAGAATAGTGAAGTAACTACAGATAAAGGAAATTGCAAAACATAAAAAACAAATTTTTAAATAAATGCAAGTATTTATATAAATAAATTTCAAAACATAGGTAAAATAGTTCTCTAATAAAAATTATCCAAAAAATTTATCAAAACTGACCCCAGAAGAGAAAAACATATAAACACGACTGACACCAAAAAGTAACAGTTCCTAGTCATTTCACAGAGAAATTCTACAAAACCTTGAAGGCAGAGTTAACTCTAATACTAATTAAACTGCTCCAGAGCACAGAAAAAGAGGGACATTTCCAAATTATTTAAACTACCATAACACTCTCCAAGTTCCCACAAAGATAGCATGTAACAATGAAAGTATAGGCTGATTTCATATTAAGTGAAATCTTAATAAACAAAACCTACCAGTACACTAAAAGAGCAAAGCACCATGAGCAAATGGGATTCATTTTAAGAATGCAAGGAATGTTTAATATAAGGCATATATTGATATAACTCACCACATCAGTAAATCAAGAGAAAAATCATGTAATGACTTCCATAAATTCTGAAAAGATATTTGATAAATTCAGTATTTCTTAGGTATTAAAACTCTTAATAAAATAAGAATATATGGGCCTCTCTTTTTTGTGGTTATCAACTGTTTTCTTTATAACAAGTAATGAGTACAAAAATTGCTTTATATTTGGAGGGTAAAATAGGAGCATGTAACCACAGCATCAAAATATACATACCAAAATTGGCTACATGGATAATCATCACTGTTTGTTCATAAAAGCAGCAGTTAGGAAGAACCCAAGTTGGACCCCTCTTTAAATAGAATATATTCTCAGTCCAAAAGGTAGTATTATTCTTAAAAGAATACTACTAGACGATTTCCATTAAAGTCAAGAATAACCCTCCCCCCAAAAAAAGCCTTTTATACAAACAATAACTAATTAGAAAATATATTGGAAGAAAAGATTCCATCTAAAGTGGCACCAAAAATTAACTAGTAAACTTGGCAAGAAATATGTGAATTCTATACGCAGAAGACTTGAAACCACTATGAAATAATGGGTAGATCTTACTATATTAAAATTTTTCTCTCTATGGCAATAAAAACCAACAAATAAAACTAAAAGACAAACAACAAGCTGGATTTGCAGTACGTATTTCCTTGGCATATAAAGAACCTTTGGCATATAAAGAACTTGGCATATAAAGAATATTAAAAAATTAATAAGAAAAAGATCAACCACCCAATTTTTTTAAATGGGCAAAGGACATAATAGGTAACAAATGGAAGCAAATGGTTCTTAAACACTAAAACTGCTAAGACTCATACATGATAAGAGAAGAACAAATTAATACTAACTTTTACATCAATTATATCTCAGTAAAGCTACAGGGGGTGGGAAACTAAGTTAAACCTATCAGTTTGATAAAGATCAAAAAGTCTGATAATACTCTGTTGATGAGGATGCAGGAGAAAAGGCACTCACACACTGCTGGTGAACATTACCTGATACGTCAACACTCTGGAAGAGAATTTGACAATATCCATCAAAATTAAAAATGCCTGTGCCAGGGGCGCCTTAGTGGCTCAGCTGGATAAGCGTCTGCCTTCGGCTCAGCTCATGATCTCAGGGTCCTGGGATTGAGCCCTGTGTTGGCTCCCTCCTCGGTGGGGAGTCTGCTTCTCCCTCTGCCCCTCCCTGGCTCGTGCTCTCTCTCTCTCTCTCTCTCTGAAATAAAGAAATAAACTCTTACAAAAAAAAAAATGCCTGTGCCTTTCAGCTAAATAATCTCACTTCTAGAAATTAGTCCTGCAAGCACATTGATGCATAAATTACAAGACTGGTCACTGCAGGGGCGCCATGGTGGCACAGTCAGTTGAGCCTCCAACTCTTAGTTTTGGCTCCAGTAGTGATCTTGAGGTCATGAGGTCGAGCCCCATGTGGGGCTCCACACAGCACAGAGTCTACCTGGGATTCTCTGCCTCTCCCTCTCCCTCTGCTCCTCCCCCTGGCTCTCCCTCATGGTCTCCCTCTAAAATTAAAAAATCGTTAGAAAAATGGTCACTGCAGCACAGCTTGTAAGAGCCACAGATCTGAAAAAGCCAAAGGTCCATCAGTAGGGAACTGATCAAATACAGGATGGTCCATTTACACAAAGGAATACTATGTAGCCATTAAGAAGAATGAAGAAACTATCTGCTTACATGGAAAAACCTCCAAGATATATTACTAAATGAAAAATAAATGCATAACAATAGTCTGTGAATTGTACAAAAGGAGAGGAAATTACATGCGTTAATATCTCCACAACCACGCAGAAGAGATTGGTAACCGTGAAAGACAGTGGGTGGAGAGGGGAAACTGGGAGGCTGGGGATTAGGGACCACAAAAGACTTACTATACTCTTTGGTGCCTTGAATCTGTGCCACATAAATACCTGTTCTACTTTTAAAAAATAGTTTGGGGAAAAAAATTAAGATGCCATGCAAATGAAGATTTCACTCTAAAGGGAGCTGAGATACTGCAATGTATATAACCTGGTTCATATTAAAATATTTTGGCTCATGTTAACTTCTTAACATATGCCTACCTGTTTAGGTGGGTTTTTAGTGCCAATTTACAGCATAGTTTGTCTATGAGCCATGTTCTGTTGAGCCACGGCCATTTCAAACAAACATATGGCCAACAAATAACATATAATGGCTGATAATAGTTTCAGCCTTTCCTCTATTGCAAATTACAAACATTTTATGAACAAGTCAATGAATGCATGATGAAGTATGACTTTTTAAGTCACTCTGCCATGTTAAGGAATGTAAGCATTACAATCATGGTAAATGGGGTCAATGAAGTTTGTCATTTGGAAATCTCCAAACCATCAGCAATTAAAAGATTTTTCCATGAACCCCAAATCAAGTATTCCTAGGGAACTTTAATTTTTCTTAAAGTTCCTTTTGTTTCATTTTATTCCATGAAAATATGAAAGACTATCAGATGCACGAAACCAAAACAAAACCCCGTATCAATCTGTGAAATGTTTAACAGCACCCTGAATTTAAAATGCAGCTTCAGTCCAAATACCATGTACGATTTATTAAAGTTCTAAAGACTTCTAGCACATATTTACAATATGAATCTTTCATTACTCAGAGCAATTCTCTTTGATATAAGTTCTTTAAATCTGCTGCCTTTTATATTTTGATTATAGACTATTTTAATTATGCACTAAAAAAGAACATATCTCCCACTAAGAAAATGAGCACCAGCGACTCCAAAGTAATTTCCCCAGTACAATCTCCATTAAGCCTCTAAATACTTCCGTTACTAATTCAATGAATTAGAACTCTATTGTTTATGAATCACCTTTATGTTTGTAGGCCTATAACTCTTCTTTTATAAAACACAATTGCTATGGAAGGAAATGATATTTACGTTTGATTAGAAATGAAAACACTATTACATAAATCAGTTTGGGCATTTCTTCACGTCTTGAAACATGATCAGCAATTTAGTCTAATTGGTGATCAAGGAAACTATCTTGTGATCAATTAAAGTAATTACCAGATTCCGGCAATACAACCTACCTTAATTTCAGCTAGAGTCTGCACTTCTTCAACTTTAATTAAAAATAATGAAAATTATTAAGCAAAATGCACGGCAAGATCATTGCCAAGCACGCACATGTCATAGGACAGGACCTTCCCATGGTGTTGGTGACTGATCGATCACACAAATACCGCTTGGTGCACCAAGGAAAGGCGTTCTTTGCCCCAGAATATTACATGACTCACCATGACTCTCCCGTGGAAAACATGGTTAACTGTTCTAGCCACCGCACAGGGAACACTGGATACTAATTTGCCAGCAACAGAGGAATACTCTCGACTAGCAACATGAAAACTGTGAGGAACAGACCCAACCAAAGATGTATTTGATCCGTGGTTTTTTTTCTCCAAATTGTAACTTGTGTTTTGAGCACACTGGTCAACTGCAGAAACGTTAGGGTGAGAGACAGAGATTGAAATATCCTAGCGCTGCTATTCACTAGCTATCTGATCTCAGAGAGATCACAACATTTGAAATGATTCTGAGTTTCCTATTATGTAAAAATGTAAAAATGGGGTACGTGCCAGGCATTCCGTCAGGAGCTCAGTTAATGCTAGTGATTATTATCATCACCAACACTTTAATTCTACAGTGCCTAAGGCCTGGAGAGGAAGAATTCCTTTCCAAAACCAGCAGAAGAACCATTCAAGACCAAAGAAATTCACCCTAGCAAGGACAAGAAAATCAGAAACATACTTAAAACTGTTTCTCTACGGGGGTATCCTCACAGAAAGATTTCCAGTGAAATGGCAATTGGACGGTGAGCATCTAAGCCCAGCAGGTGACTCATGCGTCCCTGAAGAGCCAGACTAAAGACCTTACCTGAGGATCACCCCCTAGGCAGTCCAGTATGTGTGTCTGGGGACAGGCCACTCATCTACCTGCCTTCTACTTGATCCACTGCAGAGTGCAACATCCCCGATAACTCAGGCCAAGAATATCCAGCCCTGATCTTAAAACTGGCTTCCCCAAGGCACTTTAGACAATGCCCACAAGGTACTAAGCAAGTAGCTGGTTCTACTGTGCCCTAGGCTAAATTAGCGCCCCTTCAGCTGGTGGTAGTACACTACCTGTGAGGTAGCACGCTCACTTCAACACATTGCCTTCAAAAGCTGTGCTCACAGGACCATAACATTCCCGAGCCTTACAAAAAAGAAGCTCTTAAGTCACCATTTTTAGCAATTACCGTAATATCCCAAACAGCCATATGGAAAAATAAGATAGCTTTTAGCTAATTACACGGTACTACCTTCAACATATACTGTTAAATGAAGCAAGGGGCAAAACGGATTCCTTTTGCAGAACGAGGATTTATAATTACATTAGTAAATTCCTCCTGAATTCCCAGGAAGACTACTCTTTGACAGAGGTCTACTAGTATCCGCTCTCCTCCAGGCAGCAGAGTTGAACCAACATCAACACCTCTGCCCACAATCTTACCTAAGAGCCCATTATTTCTGTTCCATGGTTAGGAAAAGTCCTATAACTAGACAGATATCACATATCTGATGTGTGCCCAAGAAGCACTGTCGACAAGATGGTCACAAGCTGAGAAAAACTTCTCCCTGAAAAGACGTGACTCATTTCCGAATTCCTCTGCACGTGAGTTTAAATTACATTTCCCCATATCATCAGCAGCTACTATGGGGCATACCAACAGCTCCATCTGATGAGCTCCTTCTAACATTTCTCACGATCCTTCAGTTTTGCTCTCTTGGATTCAGCACGTTTCACCAGTTTCCTCTCCATCGTTTCCCTCTAAAGCTGAGTGAAACACGGGTTTCAGAATCATTCCAACAGAAATCCACCAGGGAAGCCATTTACTCGGAGTCCCCTAACGTCAAGTGGCTTCTGATGCCTCCCTCTTCCCTGAGGCTGTTCCTGACCGCCAGCCAGCTGCTTGGGAAATCCCGTCTTGGGAGGGTGTCTTTCCCAATCAGCTGATAATCCCTGCTTGTTAGCTTTCAGGAGTCTCTGGAGGTGAGAGGTATGGCAAAGACTCCCAAAGTTTTTTGTTTTGCTTTAGCAAGTTAGAACTTATGAATTAAATTCTTAAAGAATGAGAATTTATGCTCCTTGGCATTGTCATCATTATA
Organism: Zalophus californianus; assembly: GCF_009762305.2. Classification (NCBI taxonomy): domain Eukaryota; kingdom Metazoa; phylum Chordata; class Mammalia; order Carnivora; family Otariidae; genus Zalophus; species Zalophus californianus. The sequence continues at coordinate 28,283,190 of NC_045599.1, read as the reverse complement.
AAATTTATAAAAATTCACACTTATATAGAAAAATACCCTTAGGCTTCAACTTTATGCATCCAAACCACCAAGATATATGGAATATCTGGCCAAATACATTTTTAGAAATCAAATAATAGGCAAAATGGCAGTCTAACTCCCAACCTTTTCTTTTTTTAAAAAAAAGATTTTTATTTAGAGAGAGAGAATGAGATAGAGCATGAGAGGGGGGAGGGTCAGAGGGAGAGGCAGACCCCCCGCTGAGCAGGGAGCCCGACGCAGGACTCGATCCCGGGACTCCAGGATCATGACCTGAGCTGAAGGCAGTCGCTTAACCAACTGAGTCACCCAGGCGCCCCCCAACCTTTTCTTCTTTATAATCAGCTGGCTCCTTTTAAGAGATGCAACTACTAGTATTTACACTGTGACTCCAGTATATATCTGACATGAAATTGTTCCGCCCTATTATCGTACCTAAGTTTAAAAAGACAGAGAGAAGGAAAAAAGCTTCTGCTCCAATTGGAGTATTTTAAATTAAACTGCAAGACAAGATGCTCCAACAATAACCAAAAGGATTGAAGGAAGAGAACAAGGGCTCAGAGCAGAAAGAACACCCACTCCTCCAGCATGGGGTGGGGAGAGAGGGCACTCAACAAAATATTCTAAAGAAACAAAACAATACCTAATTTGGCCTAACTACAAAAAATACATTTTCCACAAGCAGTACACATTTTGTAAAACAGAGTCTTGTCTCACTTCGCATCACAAAATATGTGAATGTAAAAAAGGTCTGTCACAACAGCAACAAATTCATAGTCTTTACTTATTTCTAAATGGGGTCGATCCTCCTTTTAAGAGATTTTCAGTAGAGTTTTGGCAACATTTGCCAATATTTTCTATAAGAAAAATATATCACCCAAAAATATTCCAGCCCGATCAGACATCCTGATAATTCAGCAGAGGACCTCCAGTGATAGACGGCTGCAATGCATCACTGCAAGCCAACAGCCTGCCAGACCCCCTTCTCAGAAAACAGTGCCAATGCAGAAGCAGCCCAGTGAGGAAAGAGACCATCTCTTAAGTCATCTGTATTTATTTGTTTCAAAGTGCACCCATAGGTTGTGAACTTGGAAAGGTCCCTGAACCTGTCAGAGTCTTCAGACACTGAGCTAAAGCAAACCACAAATATATTCAGAATTTATCCTCAACCTGTTATGAAGAGGCTTAAGGAGAGACCTTTCTACGTTTAACAGACTGAAACTAGGGACTTTTTCCTTTCTGTGTTTTAAACCCTATTACTAAAGAATTAAAGAAAAATCTCCGGGCTGGAGACACACAGAGAGTAAAACAGACTTAGCACTTACCCTGCTTTTGGTATCAAAAGACTCAGAAGGTCTGGTGGATCCTTTTTCAGACAACAGACATTTCAGGTGTCATCTCATCCTGAAAGGTTCTAATCCCAGCTCTGTCTCATTCTATGGCCTTGAGCAAATCCTAAACCTCGCTCACCTCTCCTAGTCCCCGGAAATCAGAGGCTCTACTACTTAACTTCACTGTGCGAGGAGATCTCATGAAAACACGCAGAGCACTTTGCACAGAAAACACGCTACTGTAGAACACTGAAAAGGTCCCAATCTGCTAGAATCCTACACAAAGTAATTTTATGTCATTTTTTTAATCTAGAAAATTTACTCCGTGTGGCCAAAGGAACTTAGTTGCATCCTGGACGCAAATGAAAAAATTTAAGTGTCTGTGATAAAAACTCACGAGTAAGGCGAATAATTCAGGAAACAGTAATGAACAGAAGAAATATTTCAAAGAACAAATGCTCACTCAGGTCAATTCTTTCTGCCATACTCCTATATAAATTACCTTAGCTTCAGCTGTTGATCAAGTTGGGTTTTTTGGGTTTGGGGTTTTTTTTTTGTTTTTGTTTTCTTTAATCATTCATAATATCCTGAGAGGAGAAAAAAACAAAACAAAACAAAACAAAAACAACAGTTTGTTTTCCTGGATGCATCTAAATGGGCAAGTTTGTTTTCCCTCCAGAGAGCAGGCTCCCACTCAGTTCCAGCACAGAGCTGCGACCTTCTCTGTGCACGTGAGGGCTGAGGGCTTGCAGGCAGCACACAGTGAAGCTCCATCTCTGTACCAAGCCCTGCACAGATCGCTTGCAATCCCCACCAGAGGAAGAGAATGCAACTGGCTCTAAAACCCTGGGACAAAGAAAACAGAGAGATACTGATGGAGTGGGAGTGCTCTACCATCAGATGCAATTCCTAAAGAGAAATTCTTCCCTTTTGTTTTTAAAAGTTTATTATTTCATACCTTATGCAAATCATACTTTATATATTAGGCAATAATATTTTAGAAATACTCAAGTCAAATTAAAGGCTTCAATAGCCTTGCCAAAAGCACTGTGATTTTCCTATAAAAAAATTATTCCAATTTGTTGATCTTACATAGGATGAAACATACTGTAACAATCTTCATAATTTATGTCCTGTTGGGACACAATGATTTAAAGTAACATAATACAGAGCCGCATCATGGCTAATCTAAACCACCTGACCAGATAAACACCAGCTTCCCTTCTCTCTTCAGCAAGGGCATTTCTGTTTATTGTCATATCATTTCCTCATTCTAGGAACATGCAGAATAAATGCAGCCAACCTGCATTTCAGTGGGAGGCTGAGCTGGCCTTTCCCATGTCGGGAGGTTTGTGCGCACACAGGTACCAGTACAATGTCAAGGGCTTACAAGACAGAAAACAACCCAGGAATTCCACCCTCAAAATCATTTACAGCGAAGCAAATATGGACTCATCCAGTACAATCTGGACCAGGTGTGGTGTTATAAACCACAATCTTTGGGGTTTTTGTGTGTGTGTGTGTGTGTGTGTGTGTGTGTGTGTGTGTGTGTGTGTGTGTGTGTGTGTGTGTGTGTGTGTGTGTGTGTTTTTAATGTCACTGAAGAGGTAATTCTTTCAAACAAATTATGGGGCTTACTATGAGCCAAATTTTTAAAAAACGCTTCAATCATGCCTCTCGCTATGTTCACAAGCACTCATGATCTGATTAACTAAACTGAAACTGCCCAAATTAACCAATGTCTTTTTGGGGTGAGGAATCTCAGTGGAAGAGAAAGACAAAGAACCCCCACGGCACTGACCACAGCCATTTCTGGTGCAAATTTCAGATTGTGAGGTTTCTCCAGGGTCCAAATCTCTTCAACCCTTCTCACATACGCAAACCTCACTGGGCAGAGCGAGGTTTTCAGGGGGACTTAAGGGAAGGGTTTAGAGTTTCAATCCTGAAAGAAAAAGTGCAGGAACACATGTGCATTCGGCAGATAACAATTCACTGAAAATATTTTAAAACAAAACAAAACGCCTGTCTGACCAAATTTTTATAAACTTGGTTGGGGAAGAGGAAAACAAACAATTGTTTAAGGATGGTTTCAAATACTGCTCTCTGCTGTTACTGAGAATTTTCAAAGCTTCTCATGCTCCATTGGAAACAGCTCTGCTTCACAAGCTGTTCTTGTCAGCCCTGCCAAAGAAATGGTCTGATACACTTTATTGCAAGTTTATCAATTTGCTTACCCAGGCAAATATATATAATTATCTCTGCCTATCAAGACCAGGGTACAATAGGATTCCTCCACTGAAAGCAGGGAGATGATTAAAATACAACAGGATGAGATGGGTTAGCAGACATGAGGCACGTGCATTCGTCACCCCAGCTCCACTGCAGCGGACGCTGCAACATCCTAACCCAGTTCCACCAGTCCCAGAATGCTCAGAACCTGAGCCAACCTTACCAGCAACGTTTTTCATGGAGATGAATCCCCACATGGGGATCGGGAATGGGGGACTGGACACGGCAAGGAGATACATTTGTGTCACAACCTGGAGCCCTCTGATTTGTGAAATTAAATGGAAAATATACTTTGTGAAATCAAACAGAAAGTATCCTTTTTCAGACAACAGACATTCAGTAACTTGGGTTTGAATTTAACACTGCATATTTGTAAAAATTTAAGATGACAGATGATAAACCTGCAATATGACTGGTGACATCATAAGTTAGCGCTATCAACAGTGAGTTCTGGTAAAAAGTGGGTCTTTTGCCCGAGAGCACTCACACCTTGGACTAAAAGCCCACTTGCTTATTCTTGTTTTCATTATATTTGCACTGTATGTACATCTCCCCACACTTCCCAAACCACTTCAAAATCAGCTCATGTTGCTCTGAAGTCATGAGGATTTAGGTCACTATGGGTTTCCCCAGCCTCATGCACAGATAGGGTTCTCTGATGATGCAGAGCCCTGTCAATGAGCTACAATGTGACTGTCCCCAAGCCCTGACTTCTCACAATCCTGTACCTTCATTTTTTTATTAATTTGTATACCACAGAGTTATCCCAGCAATTACATTTTTAGATCTCTACCCTAAGGAAACTCTCACATCTGTACACAAGGAGATACAAGGATGCTTGTTATAGAACTGACAGTAATAATGAGCAGTGCCAAGAATCTAAATGTCCATCAACAGGGGAATGGATAAACTTGGTTAATTTATTCACAATTTTATTTGATTTTTAGAGGAATAGAAGATTTAAAAACAATCTACTAGGGATGCCTCGGTGGCTCCGTCGTTTAAGCATCTGCCCTCGGCTCAGGTCATGATCCCGGGGTCCTGGGATCAAGTCCTGAATCTGGCTCCCTGCTCAGCGGGGAGCCTGCTTCTCCCTCTGCCTGCCACTTCCCGTACTTGCGCATTCTCTCTCTCTGACAAATAAATAAATAAAATCTTTTTTAAAAATTAAAATGAATAAAATAAAATAAAAACAATCTACTATATGAGAAGCAGTACAATGGATGGAAAGAGTATTTGTCTAGGAATCTAAAACCTGGGCTCTGTACCAAACCTTGAGCAAGCTACATGACCTGGCTGGGTTAAGACTCCATTTGGATGCAAGGAGGTGATGTGTACCAATCACATAGCACAGTGCCTTCACACATACAGTAATGCTGAATTAAAAAGAATAGCAGCTAATAATTATAGCAGGTTGATCGTTCCTATTTTATAGAGGAGAGTACTGAGGCTCCAAGAAAATAAGTCACATGCCCAGAGTCACACATCTCACAAAAGGTGAGGCTGGGATTCAAATCCAAGTACATCCAACTCCAAAGCCTTCATGTGTATGTTTAGGACAAATCCCTGATGTCAGGTTATGCTTTTTCCATTTCTATCCTCTACCTCAAAGCTAATTATAGCAAAAATAAGCTTCCTGTACTTTTTATTTTCAAAGTTTAACTACAAGAGAAAAATTAAACAAAAACTTTAGAAAAAGGAAAAACTATTATAAATTTTTTTCCTGTGCCCTTTCCCCCTCAACTGTCAAGATACTCTGTACTCTGAACTTCCTTGTAACATTAAAACAACCTACTCATTTTTCACTTACTTCCATCGTCTTCTTTACTTGTTTTTAGAAGCCATACAATCTCAGAAAGAATGGGTAATCTCTTTGAGAAACTATTTCAGGCACATGGTTCAAGCATATAGGAGAGAGACATAGATTCCAAATAGGTTTTTTTAAGCCAGGCCTTCTGAACATTAAGACTCTTTGAATTCTCTACCAATATATTATGGAGTTCTAGGGGCAAAACTAGAAGAGCAACTGTATAATTTGAGGTCTATGGAATGAATGAGAAGTCTTTCTTTAAATCCTTTTTTTCAACACCCAGTGACAACATTAGATAACATGATAAAGTCCTCTTTAGCTGAGCACCTATTAAAGTAACCAATTAGCTCAGGTACTGTACCAAAACCATGACAACTGAACCTGTAAAAACAAACACTCCACCCACCAAACTTGAAACAACAGGGACGATATCACCAAATCCTCCAATAGGCAGGGAGTGTGCACTGTGGAAAGATCCCCAGAACTTCTCTGGGACCCAAGTTCTTATCCTCAAATATTTCTTCCAGCCACGCACGTGCCTGGGGTGTGCCATCCAACCTCCCGCCTCAGCTCCCCTATTAGTTCAGGAGAGGTCCACTCGCTGATGGGCTGTGGAAAGGCGGAGGCATCAGCATACGTAACTGCTGTCACGTATTTCTGTTTTTAGTGCTTAGAGAAAAGAGTACAGATCTCAAATGATCTGCGTCTTAGGCTTTCAAAATTATGATACTGGTAGACCATCATAATGAGGTCAAAGTCTCCATTACTCTCTGGGTCAGCCTAATCTTGCTCACACACCAAGGGTAAACTTGGGGCCACATGCCTGCCCTGGTGTTCGGAGATGTATTCTTCATTGAAAACTTGAGAATTATAAGCAGTTACAAATCCAAATACAAAAAAAATATGCTGAGCTGTGAATATGGAGAGTGGGCAAGAGGTGAGAAGTAAATTCGGGGTAGTTCTGAAAGACGTGTACCATCCAGAGAGCCATGTTTCATGAGACCAGCAGAGTTACCTGGCCCAAATCCCCAAGGCTCAGAAAAGCATGCCTTGCAATTTTTAGCTGGAATTCATTTTCTTTACAAAAGAGATGTTCTGCTTTAACTTTAAATCCTTCTGAGCCCATGCAGAATGTTATGGAAAAGTGCCTGAATCGTCCTGTGATACAGAAAGTCCAGAAACTGAGAAGGGAACCGTGTGCTTGAGGTACAGGCCTAGCACTCTCACCCTGGATACTCCTCCCTCCCAGCCTTGGCTTCCCCACCGTGGCAGGAAGGGGGCAGACCAAGGATGGCAGGGTTCCTCCCACCGGGTGATGTGACAACCAGAATACAGAGGTAAGTGCTGTGTTCCCTGATGATTAAAAAAAAAAAAAGATTCTTCTCAGAGCAAAGAATTGGGGTCTCCTAAGCCAGCATTTAAGAAGTGAGGGTTTGCTTTTTTCATGTTACTTAGGGAAGAATCTAGAGTTCTTTGTCTGGCATAAATGACCTACTTGGGACCTTAGAAGTGTTTTTACAAGATCTAGTAAAACTTTAAGGTAGTTAAGTATCCAATTTATCTTTCAGTTTCATATATTGGGAGAGTAGACCCCAAGTCACAATTATCTGCCCCAACCTTTCCAGAAAGAACACTTGTGAACCTTCTTATGTGTTTCATCTATTGCCTTCCTTTGATGCAGTGAAGGTTTTGGACCTGGAGATCGGGTCTACACGTGGTGGATGCGGCACAGGATTTTAGCAGTCTCTGCTTTTTGGCACAGACTGAGGTGAGGCACTCCGCATTACTCTTTCTCCTGACTGCCTCAGATTTCAGCTAAAACCCCGTTCAAAGATGATGAAAATTCCTATGACTCAGCAGATGACCCACACACATTACATGGGCATAATGGGTTATGGATATAAAGTTCTAAAAATTCCACAATCTCAGAAAAAAAAATTGAATAGAAGAAAATCAATGACTGTATTAACATAAGCTTATAATAAAGTTAGAAATCCTGTCTGGCCACTGTCTGTTTGTATACCACCTTCTAAGAATGCAGAGCAATAGTGACCAATGACAGAGAAGGTTCTAGGTTGGTGTTTTCTCTTGAAATGCAATACTATTCAGCACTTTCTTTAAATATATGTCCTTTAAACAGTAAATACGGTCAGGTATATTTCAAATATGGTGGTTTTTTAAAGACTAAAAACACTTTAAGAATGGATTTAACTTGAGACACCTGGGAGGCTCAGTCAGTTGCGCGTCCGACTCTTTTTTTTTTAAGATTTTTTTATTTATTCATTAGGCAGAAAGAGAGAAAGAGAGAGAGAGAGCACAAGCAGGGGGAGCAGCAGAGGGAGAAGCATGCTCCCCCCAGAGCAGGGAGCCTGACGTGGGGCTCGATCCTGGGATCACAACCTGAACTGAAGACAGACGGCCCAACCGACCAAGCCACCAGGTGCCCCTGCATGGCCGACTCTTGATTTTAGCTCAGGGCTGTGAGAGCGAGCCCCGCGTTGGGCTCCACACTGGGCATCGAGCCTCCCTCTCTCTCCCTCTTCCCTCCCCACTCCCTCTATTAAAAAAAAAATGGATTTAACTTAAGAAAAATCTGCTCACAACTGACAATGGAGAAGATAAAGGTTACATTAATTAATATAACTAGTATTTACATTCCCTTAAGTAAAGCCTTTTGTCTTTTACAAGTATAGATAGGCCCTACTTCATTGGAAAGCTTAAAAAATTAGAGGTAAACAGATTTTTTTTTTTGATGCAGCACCTTTCTGTTGCCACTTGTAAGTTTATGAGTAATGAGTAAGTTTGGTTCCATCAAAGCAAATGGGAAATGGTTTGGGTCTTAATGCGATAATTTAAACCCTGGTAATAAATTCCTTTAATAGCATTCTAAATATACATATTAAAAGTAATTAAACTTTCTAAACCTAATGCTTGAATTTCAGACAGCATTCAAGCATTCCTAACTTCACAACCTGCTAACTAACTCTATCCCTTCCCCCTGCCCAGCACCACCTCAGCACCAGCCCCCCAGCCTCTACTAGCACAAAATTAAGTCAGAGGTTCATTTCCATTAGCCAAACGCCAATCCAAACTCCAGCCCCGTGCTCCCCAACTGCCCCACCCAACACACAAAACCACCACGTGACCGTCTCTGCTCCAAAGGGTGGGGGCTTTGCAAAAGGGTGATGCCACTCAACGGGGAAAATCACCGGTAAAGCTTAGGGAGCCACTGAGAGCCACATCGTATTACAGAGGCAAAGCGGTTAGTCAGTGAAAAAGCTACCTCAGAGTATCTCTGCTGCCACTTCTCAGTGAGCTACTCAAAGCATCATGAGAGGGGAGGCTCACAGAGCCACAGCTGGGTTCCCGTCTGGTACCCAAGGCCAGTGGCAATAGGGCCAGAGCCCGAGATGTGCATGATGATAAATACTGCAAGGCAGCAACATGGTAGGCGCAGAGGCTACAGAACTGCAGACCAAGGAGCAAGGAGCAAAAGCTCGAACCCCCACACTCAACAAAGCTAAAACGTTTCCTCGTGTGAGAAACAGAACCACGACTAACAATTTTCGGAAATAATGTTCAAGTCTTGGCTCAATTGGATAATTTTGTTCTGCACCAAAGACAATTCCATTCAAATTCCCAAAGTCTACGGTAGATCTGTACTAATTTCAAGACATGGTTTCCTTCCAAGCCCAAAGAAATGAAAGGCAGAAACCAGCAAAAGAAAAAAAAAAAATAACACATATAAGATGGTTTGCCATTTTATGAAAAACAAATGAAGAATTACAGTCACATCACACCGATAAACTGAGAGGCTGCCAGTGGTTTTCAGGGCAGATGTAACATTTTAACAAATGTGATTGTTTGTGAACGAAATAATTCTGATCAAAAACTTAATTGCAGCCAAAGTGAGCCCTGGACTGTGTCACCATAATCCATTCTGACAGGAAGCAGTGAGTGGAGATTCCTACTGTGAACGGAGCATATGTGAAAGGTCAGCTCTGGCCTGGAACTTCAAAACCGTTAACGTGTAAAACAGTGTGCATTAGAGCCCGGAACGGCTAACCACTGGATTAGCGGATGTCCGCTGTGTGGGTCTGATGTGCTTTTGGCAGGTAATGGTTAATTTGTAAATAGGCAATGTATTGTAACTTTCTTCTGTGCCTCTTCCCAACACTGGTCAGCAGAGCCCATTCTTAATTACAGACCCAGGGTATTAAATATTAGATGTATGACATGGGCTTGTTGTAACAAAGTTTTGTATTTTAAAAGTTAAAACTTAGTTTTTTAATAATTTGGTGAAGGAAAAGTTGCATGTAGCTAAAAAAAATAAATGTCTGCTGATATAATGAACAAAAAAAATGTTTCCTGTAAAATCTATTTGATCATCCAATAGTAACTACATTATAACAGCCAAAATTTGCCAAGTGAGGATTTCATTACTAGAAATCTAAACTTTACTTACATACTATCATCTGAAAAAACAATTATACAATGCTGTTTTGCATGGCTTAAAACAAAATTCTAAATAGAAATGCAGTTCGTACCACAGTTTTCATTTCTCAACATGTTACTTATGAAAGAACCAAGCTAAACACGCCTTATAAGCCAATGCATGCCAAAGTAATTTATACATATTTTGAGCTATAAAGTTGGCCCATTTGACTTTAAATTAGCCATTTCTCCCATATCTACACTACTTACAGTAACACAGCATTAATAAGTGATAAAACCTGCACTGTGTGCTTCAATTCAGTGATTATTTTAGGATTTAACTCATTTCTGAGTTGGGGGAAAATACTTATCTTTGAAAATAAGGTCTTCTAAAATAAGCTTTATTTCTGTGCAAAATCAGCCTTCTAAGTTGTGTCTTTGGTGGCTGAACAGATGCAGCGGCTGGGCCCTCTGTAAGCTAACTCCAGGGATCTTGAAAGAGGCTCCATGGCAAGGTGGCCGCATGTCCAGCACTCTCATGATTCCTATCCCCATCAGAACATCCATTGATACGTTTTAAAAAAAACCACATACATGCTTCTAAAGGCAATGGAAGATGGCGGGGGGTTCTAACTGGGCCAGCAGAATCTCTCCTGCTTCCATTTTCCATACAGGATCTGAAGACTTTAACGTATCAGGAAGATTCGGCATCTCCTAAACATTCTGCCCCTCAAAGTCCTGGATATTCGCATACACCAATCTGCTGCTCTGTCCCCAGCACCCCCTGGACTCTAGGCCTGCGACGCTGTCCCTGCCCACCCACCCCCAGGAGCTTACGGTGTGGCAGGAGAGGACAGAAAGGCCAAGCGTGGAGACCTGGTAAGGAAAGGAGGTAGAGCAGTAAGCAACCGAGAAAGGCTGTGTGAGTGACTGGTGCTGGGCACACCCCTGTTCCATCTTCACCCCTCTTTTCCAAGGACATCTGAGTAGACACTGCACTGGCAATCCAGATTCACAAGGGGGGCACCCAAGTCACCCCAGGAGCTGAATTTATCATAGGTATACACATAGGAAAGAGAGGTCATGATTCCCCAAAAAAATATTTTACAAGGCTCCAAACTGGTCATTATGGTATTTTTTTATACTGTTAAGTGACTAATTACACCAGGTAACACACTCAATGTATAATTTTACCCTCACTCAGAATCATTTCTTCTACTCACCACAAACTTTTCAGCCCAATTATTCTTGACTACCCTTCCTCTTCGTCGGTGAGGCTTAGGTTCAAAGAAGCTTACAAAGGTCCCTCCAGAAAGATGATCAACAAGGCAGAACTGGCTCCACACTGAGTTCCAACCTAACATGGGCATGCCCACTCAGGGTTATGAACCCCATGCTGAGGTCCTGCATGCTGCTTAGGATTCTCTCTCTCTCCCAGGACCAAGAAGACTGCTCAGAAACGTTGCTTATTTCTTAATTGGCTTATATTTGTTTACATGTTAAAATACTAAATGTCCAGAAAACTGAACTTATACTTTAATTCAGTTCTGGAGGGATGCCTGGGTGGCTCAGTTGGTTAAGCATCTGCCTTCAGCTCAGGTCATGATCCCAGGGTCCTAGGATCGAGTCCCATATCGGGCTCCCTGCTCAGTGGGCAGCCTGCTTCTCCCTCTCCCTGCCGCTCCCCCTGCTTGTGCTCTCTCTCTCTGACAAATAAATAAACCTTTAATAATAATAATAATAATAATAATAATTCAGCTCCAGACTGTGAGTTAGTTTTCACAAATACAAAGAAATATGTTACCAGTTTCTTTTTAAGGACGCACATTCAAATGCGAGGACACCGAAGAAATTAATCATTCAATTCTTATTTGTAGGAACAGATTCTCTGTAACTTGTAAATTATTTTGATTTACAGTGAATCATTATTGTATCCATAAATGCTGGAAAGTTGGTGAACAACATGATATAATGACACCCCCAAATAATTTTAGAACTGCAGGTGCACAAATCGTAACATGTGGGAGATGACTCAAAGGACAATGAGGCCTAAAACAGTTTAGGAAGGGTCACAGGAAGGAGGGAAAGGGGTGAGGGCACACACCCCAATTTTCCAAGATGTCTGTAAAACCAAACTACTCATTTATAGGCAGACACAGTGGAGCAGTCAGGCATGGGCAGCAGAGTCAACAGCTACGCTCAAAAAAGCGAAGGCAAAATGCTCCATAATTTACAACAACCCAATCACAATGCTCATTCTTTTGAGGTTAAATGCTACTGACATAAGCTACACCTGAATCCAATCAATGCAGAGACGTTGAGAAGATTCACACGAAAGGACTAAATTTGTCACAAATGGGTTGGTTTCCGATCTTAATGTAGCCAAGTTGCTTTACTCTGACCTCCATTGAACAAATCAACTTAATGGGCACTAGGAGTGCCATAAAACTTAACAATGGAGTGATTTTTAACTTTTAAAATATAGTTATGAAGCAAAATGTTGGATAGTTTCTACAATACTGGAAATCAAATTAAATCTAGATGTTTTTTAACAGTCTTGACAGATATAATCCTAGTTACCATGTAAATTTATGGTAAGCTGCTGTGATATTAGCCACAGGTGCTACTTTTAATATATGAGCCGCATCTGGCTGGGAATAGAATTTCTCAGAGGACTGAAAATGACCTCACTATCAGACAATGGAAGGGAAAAAAACAAGACCACTGTGGCATATTAAAAGCTGAAGATGTGGTCCACAACTAAATATTTCACATAAAATTCATTTTAACTCTGCAGTTATAGGTTAAAGGATATTATGCTTTCAATATTTAAGAGGCGTAGATATATTTCAGCCAAATAGCCAAAAGATTAAGAATGTAAGACAGTTACGAATGCCCTGGCTACATACATAATGCTCGTTTTCCAACCTTTGATCAGTGTCAGAAAAATGATGCACGAAGACTTGAAAAGAAAATTCTTTCATGGTTCCCAAGAACACAACATGATTAGACACCACCAAGCACACTAAACCAAGATGTAACAATTACTGATCTCTATGCAGCAGTAACTCTCCAGCGCCTGGCCAACCAAGATCACTGGGTGTGTTTTTAAACTTCTTTGGAGTCATTCATCATGCCCAAGAAAACACTCTCATCAGGTGAAATTTTTGAAAAATCCATTCTGAGTTTAAAACCTGCCAATATCACCTATAGAAAAATACAGGGAGAAAACACAAGTTTCTCGTATCTATCCAACTTGAAAATTAAAAGACAAATATGTATAAAACATGGAATTGTTTCCTTTTAAGAAACCCTTTCTGAACCATTTGAAAGCCATCATTTGCCAGAGAACTGGCAAGTGTGGAAATGTGATAAAGGATTTACAAAGATTTAATTTCCTATGAAATAACTCTTCCTGAATTAAACAAGCCTTCTTTATCTGAAAACAATCTCTAAAAGAGAAACACTTCTATGAAAATATTCCCTACATCATTGCACTAAGCTGTGAGAATGGTAGCTACAAAGCCCTATAACATAACATTTTCCTTCTGACCTTCTCAAGTAACTTGAAAGGGCTTGAGTTTTTAGCTTCAGGAGATCAATTCAATCTAGGTGATGATTTCTATTTTCCTTTTTTTTTTTTTAACAAGTAACTGGATCTAAGCCTGATCTGCAAGGGCATCGAGACCCCGAGTATCTTTAACAAGAAGAACCCGGAATGACTCCCTGATGTTTTTGTGACCGACTGGCAGCAGGAATATGGATCATTTAGGAAAGGCAGGCTCACAAAGCCTCATCTATGAGATGGTTAGTTACTGCAGAAAGGTACTGGTTGAACTAAATATGGCCTTTCTGTGCAATGGAATACTATATAAATATCCCACCATTAAAACTCATGAAATAAAATTTCATGGGCATAATTCTCTGTCAATTCTACTGACAGAGAAAAATGTTCACTATACATGAAGGGAAAAAAGCAAGTGAGCAAAATACATCTACGGGGGCGCCTGGGTGGCTCAGTCGTTAAGCGTCTGCCTTCGTTTCAGGTCATGATCCCAGAGTCCCAGAATCAAGCCCCGCATCGGGCTCCTGCTTGGCGGAAAGACTGCTTCTCCCTCTCCCACTCCCTCTACTTGTGTTCCCTCTCTCGCTGTGTCTCTGTCAAATAAATAAATAAAATCTTAAAAAACAACAAAAAAATACATCTATGACATGACCCCAAATGTATATGCATACACACATACCTACATACTCACAAAATACAGACTAACTCATACTGCTTTTTAAGCAGGCAGAAGGATTACAGGTACATTTTGCTTCTTTGTACTTTTTTTGCTTTCCAAATTATAAAACACACCATGCCATCAGAAAAAAAAATGTTGTATTTTATTAACAAGCTAAACATACCGCATGAATGTAACAGAGAGCCATCATTCCCAGAAGAGTGAGAGAGGCCTGGCTGATGTCTGTGGGGTACATAAGTCATACATACATGTTAAACCCTTCATGTGAAACCTTGCAGTTTTAAATAAATAGGAAGATGGAAGCAACTTGTTCTCAACCTTACATAGCAGAAACCCACTTTAAGACATTCAGAATTACAATGGCCCTCTCTTCTACACATCTGTATCCACAGCTGTATGGTCAGTGGCTCAGAAAGCTGGCGTCTCTCAGTGCAGGACAAGTTTATGCTCTCTACACAGAGTTCTAATTTGCCAGGCAAAGTTTGCTAATTAGCTGCTCTCTGCAGACCTTCTATCTGGAAGTGACTTCCCTCTCCAGGTACAAGCTGACTTCCAATCTGTAGTCGACTTAGGGCCAATAAGTGAATGATCAAGTATTATAAATGAATGCTATTAGGGAAAGGCATGGGGAACCACAGAGCAATTTACAGGCCAAAATCCAAACAGTACCTGGCTTCTCTTTTCTTCAAAATATACAAAGAACGTGTAGCCTCCTTTAAGCCCTCCAAAATAGACATTTTATCCTAAACAAAGAAACAGATTCAACTTTGAACTCAACAGCAGAGTTGGTCATTCAAAGGTCTAAGACATTCTGAAACAGAAAAGGCAATCCACATCCTGAATTATCCCACAAGCCTTCGAAATACAGATTCCTTAGACAAGAACTTTGGCCTTAGGGCAGGAAGCCTGGCCTGGGAGGGAGACAGCTGCCTCCTTCCTCTGAGCAGGGTCCTTAACTACCCTGTTTCCACCATGACCAAACTGGGTTACAACACCTAACCCTGTAAGAAGCTTCAATGAAACAAGCTACATTAAAAGAAAGAAAGAAAGAAAGAAGCTACATTATCTTCCAGGTCCCTAACAGAGAGCCTCTGTCACCTATTAGATGCTCAAACACTCCTTAGTTTATAAAAATTTTTGTGACACTCCAAACATTAAGAGTTACCTATATAGAGGGGTGCCTGGGTGGCTCCATCATGATCTCAGGGTCCTTGAGCCCCGCCTCTACACTCAGTGGGGAGTCTGCTTTTTCCTCTCCTTCTGCCCCTCCCCCTGCTCATGCTCTCTCTCTAAGTAAATAAATAAAATCTTTTTTTAAAAAAGTTATCTATATACAGAATGACCTTAAAGCAGCATTCTTCATTTAATCAAAATTTATAAAAATAATTCCTGAAAAATGTACCCAACAAATTTATAAATTTTTCTACCTAGAGCACCAGGAAGTTATTATTTTTTTAAAAAGTCAGCCAAGAGTGCTAGACCAGTGGACACAGAAAAAGAAAAAAGAAAAAAAAGAGGATCTGGGATTAAAAGGATTGTCTTGAAACAGAAATGAGTGCCTAATCAATATTAGTAAGCAGGGCTATGGCAGTCTCCCAGCATGACACTTTGTGGAAGCTTAGAAGAATCTGCCATGTGCTCTCAGGACATCGAAATTCACAAAAGACAAAAGCTGTGGGTGGCTGAAGCTGTGGAGCCAAAATTCCAAGCGCTAACCTCAGTCTCTCGTTATTGGAGGCAATTCACTACAGATGCCCATTTGTGGGCATGCCCATCTATAAGTGGCCCATTTCCTTCTCTGATACTTCAAAACTGCAAGCTGAACAAAGACACAATCAATGCTGTTCTTCTGGGAGGTGCACCATGGCATTCCAGATCATCCCACCGTATACAACTACTTGGCCGCCAAAAACACCAATCACCATTAGGAATCATCTGTGTCCAAGAGTAAGGAAATGAGGGAGGGAAAAAGTCCCTAGTGAGAAAGGATTTTCGGTAATAACCTGTAGGAGACAAAAAGATGAAAAATACAACTCCCTGGGGCTAGGGGCACTGGCTAGGATCACCTATGGTGAACCCAATCAAGGGACGTTGTGTATTCAAAATACATGTAGGTCTATCTAAATTAAACAAATACACAAACAAAACACCTCAATAACAGTGCGCTGGGTACTGTGAGAGCACAGTGGAATCTCTGCCCTCAAAGTGCTCGTATGTTGGGTGGGGAGAGACAAAGGGGGGTAGCTACATCTCCCTGGTGCATGATCTAATCTGAATTTAGTCACATCCTAATTCTGCCACCGGTTCATTGTGAATATGGGCAAACCACTTCACCCCTAGGCCTTGGTGGCCTCATCCCTTCTAGCTCTGATGGGCATCAATTCAACATCAAAAAAAGGGTGAAAGAACACCACAAACAAGATAACCCAGGGGCTAAATTAAAAATGGAAGAACAGACTAGTGTCTGTGGCTACAAAGGTCTGTGTAAGGCACGTGAGCTCCACGCCCTGTCCAGGCTGGCCCGCACCACCATATCATCCAAGCCCCCCTCGCCATGGTCATTGATGATATCCACAGTGCTAAAGCAGTGGTCATCCTTTGGTATTACTTGGACTCTCAGCAGAACTGATTCCTCTCTCCCTTTTAAAACACTATCTTCAGGATTCTGTGATACAACACGGGCCTGTCTTCCTATTTCACTGTTAAGTCTTTTCCAGTCTTCTGCTAGCTCCTGCTCTTCCTTCCAGCCCCTAACTGGACTGAATCCCAAGCTCTCTTCTCTCCTCACATCACGCTTTCTGCCTGAGTGGTCTCTTCTATTACCTTGGCTTTTCTCCACACATACCTAAGACTCCCCAGTTACCCACAACCCAGACTTCTACTCTAAGTCCCTAACTCAGACATAAAACTATCTTCTTGAAGTTGACACTTGGATGTCTCCCAGCAACTCACACTTAACGATGTTCAAACCAGAAATCTTGATCCCAGTACCCGCATCATGTTCCCCTCCCCTACTTCCCCAGCTTAATAAATGCCACTCTGACCATCCAGTTCCTCTGGGAGTCATTTTTAACACCCCCTTCTTTTCTTCCTCATCATCCATCGCCACTCCCCACTAGTCAGAGAATCTTAGGTGTTCCCTTTATAAAAGTAATGTGTGGCACCACTGGTCCCTGCTCCAAAATACAGCTCCACCCCCTCCAGCTCGGTGCTTGCCCGCTGTCACTGCCGCGGTCCACAATCCCCTGCTGGGTCCACCCGGATGAACGCACAGGCTCCTTCCTGCTCTCCCTCTATGGCCTTTGCCCCTCTCCCCCTTCCACTCCATCCTCCAAGTCCTCCAACTAGGCTTGTTAAGAAAGGGCACCAGTCCTTCCCACTCCCCCCCCACTTCCGCTATATAATCCTTCTCCCTCCTCCCCTTCGAAAGTCTCGCGACAGCCCTCCCGTTTCCCATAATACCTCACACTCGCCCTTCTAATCGTCTTTCCGCCATCTTTGCTTGCCACTGTCGTGGTATCCGTGCATGTCCTCACAGATGCTTTTCAGAGTGTTGGCAATGCCAAAAAGAGAGGCAAACGCCACTTTCTTACGAGACTGTGCTCCAGAGTCATTGTCAGATTTCTGACTGTGAAGTTGAAGCATAGTTATGTTGGTGAATTTGAGGTCACGGATAACCACGTCAATCAAAAAATTGTGAACTTCAGGGGCAGGTCAAATCAGTGAGGAGTGATCAGCCCTAGATCTGATGTGCAACTCAAAAGATCTAGAAAAATGGCTGCATAGGGGCTCCTGAGTGGCTCAGTCAATTAAGCCGCTAACTCTTGATCTCAGCTCAGGTCTGGATCTCAGGGCCCTGAGTTCAAGCCCAGTGCGAGGATCCACGCTGGGTGTGGAGCCTACTTAAAAGAAAAAAAGAGAAGAGAAAAGAAAAAGGCTGAAACCTGCCTTCATCCTTTTGATTTCACTGTACTGACAACTTCAGCTGGCATCATGGACCACTGATAATCAAGAAGTAAACACAGGAGGGAAAATCCTGGGATTCTTTTCCCAGGAATGTAATACATATGTGCAAAATAAAATGCCTCAAGGGACAAAGGGGGAGGGGAGAAAAATGCATCAGCTTCTCAGTTCCTTAGAGAGAACTTCCATGATGGCTCTCCTCAAACTGAATTAGGTCTTAACCATTATTCTTTCTTATAACACTCTTTTCTATTGGAGAGGCAGCATCCATTCTGGCAAATGGTTGGGGACTGCCTGAGGTCAAATTCCAACTCCACAGCTTACTAGCTGTGGGGCTTTGGGCAAGTCACTTAAGCTAAACCTCAGTTTCCAATCTGTAAAATGAGGAAAATAGTCTCTACTTCACAGGGTTTTGTGAAGATTAAGTGAATAAATACATATAACATCCTTACAAAATAGTGCCTGGCCCAAGGTTTAAGTGTTCATTAGGCACTAGCTACTAGGATTTTCTTTCATGGCACTTACCATAATTTGCAGTTATAGAGTCATTGCTTTATTTGTTTATTCTCTCGCTCCATTCCTATATCTAGTGAGCTCCATGAAAATGGGGACAATATCTGCTTTGCTCATCACTGCACCCCCAGGGTCTAGCATAATGCCTAGCCTAAGTGCACAGTAATGGCTTATTAGTGCTGAGTGCATGTCAGGAAAAACTTTCTGGAAGTGGGTGAGATGTGGACATATTGACAAAAGATAGGTGGAATGGAACAAAGAAGGTGAAGAACTTAAATAAAGGTAGAAAAGAAATGAACCAAGATGCTGGGAGTCTTGGCTTCAGCTCCAGCATGGCCACTGTTTCGTGCTCCCTCTATCTGAACCTCAGTTTCCCTCTTCAGTGAGGGGGGTGACTAAGTGACCTCTTAGTTCTACTCTCTAACAGACTAAAGAAGCCTCTGGCAGAGAAATGAGAGGTAGGGCTAAGGGCCAGCCTGTGGGCAGCTCTGAAAACCTCTGAGAAGGGGCACCTGGGTGGCACAGTCAGTTAAGTATCTGACTCTTGGTTTCAGCTCAGGTCAGGTCATGATCTCAGGGTCGTGAGATCGAGCCCCGAGTCAGGCTCTGCACTCAGCAGGGAGTCTGCTTTGGATTCTCTCTCCCTCTCCCTCTGCCCATAGCCGCGCCCCCTCCCCCCCCCCCCCGCCACCCATGCACACCCTAGCAAGCTCTCTGTCTCTGAAATAAATAAATCTTAAAAAAAGAAAAGAAAACCTCTGGGATGACGATGTCTTGTAAGATAAAATAGGAAGGAAATAGGATTTTCTGAGCAGAGACCAACTTGGTCACAACAAAGCAGCATGGAGCCCAATGCATGCAGGGAGGTAAAAGGCTGTAAGAAAGTTTGTACAGGACCCCAAGGGGGAGACAAGGTGAACCCAGACTAGAGCACAGTCTTGGGGAAAGACAATGAGGTTTTAGTAACTGATAACCAAGATAATTCTTCAGTTTTAGGTCTAGGTGCTCAAGAGAATGGTGGTACTGCTGAGAGAAACAAGCAAGTTGAAGGAAAGAAAGATGTTTGTTTTCAGCTACTCTAAACCTGAGGTGCTAAACCCAGGACAGCGAGCCCCACAAGGACCCACCTTTCCAATCTTTAATCCATCTCACTGAACCACACTTAGGGCTCTCATTTCCCCAACGCATTACAAATAAGTAAGATGTGCCCCACGCCCCCATCCTTGACCTATGTCCTTCCTTAGCTCCTTCACTCAAAAAACCTATCAGACTTTTGTTTGTTACCTATTGACCACCTTTCTCCAATTCCCTCTTCCCCCACCATCTCTGGTAACCACAAGTCTGATCTCTTTTTCTGTAAGTCCTTTTGTTTTTCAGATTCCACATGTAAGTGAGATCATACAGTATTTGTCTTTCTTTGACTTATTTCACTTAGCATAACGTCCTCAAGTGGTAGGACTTCCCCATTTTTTATGACTGAATAACATTCCACTGTAATATATACCACATACATACCACATCTTCCTTTTTTTACGTTTTTTAATTCCAGTATAGTAAATATATAGTGCTATGTCAGCTTCAGATTTACAATACAGTGATTCAACAATTCTAGGGGCGCCTGGGTGGCTCAGTCGGTTAAGCGACCGACTCTTGGTTTCAGCTCAGGTTATGATCTCAGGGTCATGAAACGGAGCCCTGCGTCAGGCTCCACACTCGGCAAGGAGTCGGCTCAAGAGTCTCTCCCTCTGCCCCTCCCCCTGCTCGCGGGCATGCTCTCTCTCTCCCTCTCTAAAGAAATAAAATATTTTTAAAAAATTTTCTATACATCACTCAGTGTTCATCACAATAAGTGTACTTTTAATCCCCTTCATCTATTTCACCCATCCCCCACCCCTCTGGTAACCATCTGTTTGTTCTCTAGAGTTAAGAGTCTGTTTTTCGGTTTGTCTTTCTCTTTTTTTCCTTTGTTCATTTGTTTTGTTTCTTAAATTCCACATATGAGTGAAATCATAATATTTGTCTTTCTCCAACTGACTTATTTCGCTTAGTGTTATACTCCCTAGTGCCATCCCCATTTTGTTGCAAATGGCAAGATTATGGCTGAATAAGATCCCATTGTGTGTGTGTGTATATGTATATTTTAATTTTATTTTATTATGTTATGTTAGTCACCATACATCATTAGTTTTTGATGTAGTCAACACCCAGGGCTCCATGCAGTATGTGCCTTCCTTAATAAAACAATATTTTTTAAATATATATTTGTACTACATCTTCTTTATCCATTCATCTATCAGTGGAACTCAGGCTGCTTCCATAACTTGGCTATTTTAAATAATACTGCAATAAACGTAAGGGTGCAGATATCCTTTTTTTTTTTTTTTTAAGATTTTATTTATTTATTTGACAGAGAGAGAGAGAGAGACAGCGAGAGAGGGAATACAAGCAGAGGGCGTGGAAGAGGGAGAAGCAGGCTTCCTGCCAAGCAGGGAGCCGAACGTGAGACTCGATCCCAGGACCCTGGGATCATGACCTGAGCCGAAGGCAGACACTTAACAGCTGAGCCACCCAGGAGCCCTGTTGTTGTTTTTTAAGTAAGCTCTACACCCAATGTAGGGCTTCCACTCACAACCCTGAGATCTAGAGACACATGCTCTACCAACTGAGCCAGTCAGGTGCCCCTAGTGTTGTTGGTCTTTTGATAGGGATTGCATTAAATCTATAGATTGCTTCGGGTAGTATGGACATTTTAACAATACTTGTTCTCCTGACCCATGGGCATGGAATATCTTTCCATTTGTTGGTGTCATCTTCAATTTCTTTCATCAGTGTTTTATAGTTTATAGAATATAGGTCTTTTACCTCCTTAACTAAGTTTATTCCTAGATATTTTATTATTTTGAGTGTAAATGCACATGGGATTGTTTTCTTGATCTTTCTGTTGCTTCATTATAGTGTACAGAAATGCAACAGATTTCTGTATGTACACTGATTTTGTACCCTGTGACCTTACTAAGTTCATTTATCAGTTCTAGTAGTTTTTTGGTAGAATCTTCAGGGTTCCCTATATATAATATAAGCCACAACTTCTATACCTATTCATTCATCAATCGACACTAGGTTGTTTCCATGTCTTAGTTATTGTAAAAAATGGTGTTTGAATATAGGAGTGCAGATACCTTTTTGAGTTACTGTTTTCATTTCCTTTGGATATATTCCCACAATATGTATGTCATTGGAACATATGGTAGTTTTATTTTTAATTTTTTGAGGATCCTCCATACTGTTTTCTAAGGTGGCTACACCAACCTGTCAGACGTTTAAGGACCAACTCAAAACTCCCCTTCTCCAGGCAGCCATGCTAGAGTACATCTTCAGTTTATTAGTACTTCACATTTTAATGCCTCATCACCATGAAAATTTTAAAAATCAACTATCTTGTACAATTCAGATGTACCACCTCCCCAACAAAACTGGCTGGCTCAGTCAGTAAAGCATGTGACTCTTGATCTCGGGGTTGTGAGTTCGATCCCCACGTTGAGTGTAGAGATTACTTAAAAATAACATCTGGAGCACCTGGGTGGCACAGCTGGTTGAACGTCTGACTCTTGGTTTCAGCTCAGGTTGTGATCTCAGTGTCATGAGACTGAGCCTGCATCAGGGTCTGCGCTGAATGCAGAGTCTACTTAAGACTCTCTCTCCCTTTCCCTCTGCCCCTCCCCTCTGTGCTCTCTCTCTCTCTCTCTAAAATAAATAAGTAAATCTTTCAAAAATTAATAAAATAAAATCTTTAAAAAAACAAAAAACAAAAAACTGGAAGGTCTTCTGGGTAGAAATGGAATCATGTACTTTTTTTACATTGTCCTCCTTCCACGCTCAGAGTGGAGCTAGTCCCTCAGTGGTGGCCAGCTCAAAGACCTCGCTCCGTTCACTGATCCCACCAGCAGTAGGCTCTGTGGCTCTCAGTGTGAGGACCATGTAGCTCCCTGCCCAGCCCTGACTGGATCTGCTCCAGGTGCCTGGTACGTGTCCACAGCCAGGGCTGCAATGGTGAGGACAGGGCATTTGAAATCAGTTTGATGAATGATATGGCAGAAGGCCACAATTCTGCCTTGCTGGTTGAGAGCACAGGAGCAAACAGATTCATTAGTGGTGCTGGCTGTTTTGATAGGACTGATTTTAACGATACAATTAAATGACCTCTGATTGCTCAACAGTGACACCCGGGTTACTCTTGAGCAAGTACAGCTTTGTTTGTTTTAGCTCGTGAATAGTGCCTTTCTCAGGGAAGTGTTGTCAAACCCATTTAAGGTGGAAAGTAATCCAACAGGTAGTCCTTGGAAAAAAGATATCTCCTAGAAAAAAATAAACGCAAAAACAAAAACAACTTTCTGTGTCACAGTAGGATCTAAACATGTTGCTGTAGGAATCGATGTGAGTGTGACACCTGCTGTGACATGACCCATTGTGACCACAAGCAATCCCACGGTCTCGGTCTGGTTCAGGGTCCTTCTGTGAAATGCAGTGAATTAGTTAAAATGGCCCATTCCAGGGCGCCTGGGTGGCTCAGTTGGTTAAGCGACTGCCTTCGGCTCAGGTCATGATCCTGGAGTCCCGGGATCGAGTCCCACATTGGGCTCCCTGCTCGGCAGGGAGTCTGCTTCTCCCTCTGACCCTCTTCCCTCTTGTGCTCTCTATCTCTCATTCTCTCTCAAATAAATAAATAAAATCTTTAAAAAAAAAAAAGGCCCATTCCAGCCTGGATCAGAAGGGCAATATGATGGTAAATTATCTGCAAAATGGGGGAGACAACGTACCGTTCTGTTTTGTTTACAAGGATATAAGGCAAAGAGCAGAACACAAAGAGCTCCAAGCCACGGAAGAAGCCCCTCCCCCACCTGTCCACACTGGGGGGCTGAATCCCTCCTGGCGGCAGAGGGCACGTGGTCACCCCCCACCCCCCACCCCCACCACAGAACAGTAGTGCACCACTCTATTTGCTGCTAGGGAGAGATGACTAGCTGCTGAGGCCGCTCCTTCACGTACCCAAGATCCATATTCTGAAAGAGCTGAATGCAAGTTTCTATGTCACAGCCCTAATGCTCCAAAACTCTGACAAAACTCTTGCTTCACAAACCTGCACAGTGTTTTCTATGGCTGTACTGAAGCAAAGGGCTGGAACGCTCAAGAAAAACAGAACAGAAAAGAGCAAGCCCAAAATACACTGAAGTTATTATTTGAGGTCTCCTTTAAATTATTTTCTGTAATTACTGAGCCGGCAGTCCATTGTTATTAATTCATATTCAGCCTATTTAAGCGGTCCCAGCGATGCAGGCAGAAAACAAATGCCTCGGTAATTTCCTAACTTTTGAGTGTTATTTTCTTGTCAGTTAAATTTAAAGCAACCCATTTCTGACCACATTATACCAAGTTAATCTCATTTAAAGTGCTTCACAAACCCTAACGGCTACACTAAGGTTTTGTACTAATGAAAGCAATTTACATAAATGAAATTTATGTCAATGCATTTCATGAAAAATTTTTTATTTTATAATAACTATAGTACTTATATGATAACATCTGTTGATATTCACAGTCTAAAGCTGGCAAAGATTTAAACCCACAACATTTTCCATGCATCATGTACATTATCTGTGAAAAGCAATAAAAAAAGCAATGAATGCATTAATCATACCAATATCATCTGCAAAGCATAAATCTGAAATACCTTTCACGTCAGCTCAAACTGCTTTTTATTTTTTACACACCTGATTTTACGCCATCTGTAAAAGGGCAAGACAAAGACTGCTGAGGAAATTTTATTTCTTGGCTGTTTAACTTTCACAAAATACTCAGGCTACGTTCTGTAAACAGAAGATTTACTATACGACTAAGAAAAAGCGATGCAGTTAAAAGTCCAATTTTATGAAAGGCCGGGTAACAGCCACAGCGTTTTCCCACTACACCATGGCATTGTAGTTGCATTTTTGACACCTGTTTTACATTTCCTCTTGTCTGTCCATTCCATGTATTTTCACAAATACACATCAGGTCTAAACCCATTTTATGAGATAAACAGCAGAAGCAAGAGGCCAAATGATACCATTTTAGTCTCTAGCTTCCCTACCCTGAAGGACACCAACACTGCTGTCCCTGCCACCGCCTGACAGCACAAGCATCATCTGCCCACGACTCTCTGGAGCCCCAGGAAAAACTGCAAAGCGAACACCAGCATGAATACACCACACAAATACTTTTTTTAAAAGATTTTATTATTTATTTGAGAGAGAGAGAGAGAGAGAGAGAGCTAGAGAGCACAAGCAGGGGGAGTGGCAGGCAGAGAAGCAGGCTCCCCGCTGGGCAGGGAGCCCGATGCGGGACTCGATCCCAGGACCCTGGGATCATGACCTGGGCCAAAGGCAGCCACTTAACCGACTGAGCCTCCGAGGCGCTCCACCACACAGATATTTTAATTAGCCCCTCATATGTTTGCTCAGATGTGTTGCTCTCCATTCCAGTGACAACAAAGGACGCTTCTGAGGTTTCAAGTCAGCGGTGGCTACAGAGCCCATCAGTGGGCACAAGTGAGGCTGAAGCCACTGTGTGTGATGAGCATACAGGTTTTCACTTGACCTGGTTCCCAGACACACAGACAGGAGCTTATATGGTAACAGCAAAGGACACTTTCTAAGCTACATGATGAATCAGCCTTGGGAACATCCTCCTGGGAGTGTTCCCCTACCTTCAACAAGCAGAGTACGTTTCCACTTTCAAGAGCGCTCAGATGTGACATTTCTATTATTGCATTACTGACTCATAACTCTGACGTGCACCGCGTTTTGGCTTAAAACAATGAACAACGAAACCCAAATTAATTCTTTCACAACGAGAACTGTTGAGAGCCGTGTCCCACTGAGGACGGTTAAGATTTTCATTAACAGTTGTCTTTCTTCTGGTATCATCAAGCTTTTGACTTCACTGAGTGTTTTAAAATGTTAACCATAAGCCTATTATCAAATTCCTCAATAAAACATTTTTATAAAGTAAGTCAGCAACAGTAACTTTCAACGGCTCTACAGCAGGAGCTCCGGGACACAGGAAGGGAAATACTTTACAAACCCCTAAGTCACATATGGTGCTACCGCTGCTGGACGCACGAGACGGGGCTCCTCGGCACCAGCACCCTCACAGCCCAGGCCGCTCACAGGGCAGCAGTTACACCAGCCCTGACATGATGAACAAGATGCCAGACAAACGAAGCTTGGGTCTGGCCTGCAAGCTCTACCCGAGACCCGCTATTCAGCTGCAAAGGGCCATTTTTGTAGGTCAAAACGGGCTGTCGGCCAGGTCGTATGATTCACCCTTAGAAAATCGAATGCCTTGAGGGCCGGTCCGCCGGAGACAGCCCAGACACAGTAGAGGAGCTCCTCCGGGAAAGCAGGGAATCCCAGGTCCTTCTCACAAAGCTGCGTCCCTTTCTCCTGAGTCAGAAGTGTTCTCCATTACCAACTGGAAACTCCTGGTACCCTCCTCCTGGAATTCTTCATTCACCCAAAAGATAACAAACCAGGTGCAGTGTCCCGCCTCGGCTGCCAACCTATTCCCGATGCTCACTTCTCTCCACGCTGAACAATGGAGGCTCCAGCATCCTGGGGGGAGAGGATGGGGGAGCCCTCCCCGGGGGCTGTGGTTCCTGCCCTGGAGGGCTCCACCTGCTGGCATCTGGAATAGCTGTTTCCTGGGCTCCAAAGCTTCACCTTCTGCACCTCCTTCCAAACCGTCAAACTGCATCAGATTTTGTAAGCTTCCCACCTGACCCCACAAATGACAATACCTAACAAAATTTACCTTTATGGGACACTCCCACCCGACGTCTTGTTCTTTCGACGCAGGCGCCCTGCAGTTGACAAACACCTAAGCATCAGTTTGTCACTGAGAGACTGCTCCCTCCCTAAGTCTACATGAAAAGAAGAAAAGCAAAACTCCCTTACCAACGCCAAGCCCACCCTGTGTGAGTCTAAGCGCTCTGAGCATAGATACTTGCAACTTCAAGTCCTGGCAGCACGATGCTGATGACTCAAGGAGACTCGCCATGCCTGTCACACTGCCCTGCAACCCTCAACACGCTGTGGCTCAGCGCAGTCCTCCCCCAGGGAGATTCAGCGGCTCCCAGCCACAGAAACCTCTGGCACTGGCAGCCGCCAACACCGTTAGAACTCCCTGGGAATTCTGCTCTTATAGTCTCTAAGTATTTGCACCCATCTGAGCTATCAAATGAATGTGGACTATTTGGAACTGACCATATCCTGGAATAAAACCACTGAGAAAAAAAAGCTGCAATGTATTTTGCTGGCTACTTATTATTATAGTAAAACCTAGAATAACCCAAAGCTTGGAGAAACAGGTTTTTCACCCAGGGTCACTAAAAATGTTTTTCTTTTTTTTTTTCCTTTTTAAGATTTTATTTGAGAAAGAGAAAAAAAAGAGAGAGCGAGAGGAGGAGGAGGGGGAGTGGGAGAGAGATAAGCAGGCTCCCCACTGAGCAGGGAGCCCGCCTCAGGGCTCGATCCCAGGACCCTGAGATCATGACCTGAGCCAAAGGCAGACGCTTAATCCACTGAGCCACCCAAGCACCCACTAAAAATGTTTCTAAAAGGTACAGTTCAGGGGCGCCCAGGTGGCTCAGTCGTTAGGCGTCTGCCTTTGGCTCAGGTCATGGTCCCGAGCCCCGCATCAGGCTCCCTGCTCCACGGGAAGCCTGCTTCTCCCTCTCCCACTCCCCATGCTTGTGTTCCCTCTCTCGCTGTGTCTCTGTCAAATAAATAAATAAAGTCTTTAAAAAAAAAAAAAGATACGGCTCATTTTCTATAGTAGTAAGAGAAATGAATTCTAAAGCAAACTTGTGACATCATTCCACACACTCTACATTAGCAAACCATTTAAAAACTGTCAACAAGTGTGACCTTCCTTCTGAAGATTTATTCTAAGTAAAAAGACTACGTAGAGAACTGAAAAATGTTCATAACCTATTAGAGCATAAAAAAGAATATAATTTTTACCTCTATGTTCAGCAGAGACTTTTTAAAATATATGCTACCATCCAGTGTGGGCTGAACTCTGCTAAGGGAGACAACGGCTCCCTCCAGATTCTAGAGCGGAGGCCAGGAGAGGTGCTGCCACTGCCAGGAGCACATGGAGCACAGGGGGCCTCCCGAACTCTTGCTAAGGGCAGGGCTGCAGCAAGGGAGACCTCGTCTCATGGAGCTGTGTCTTGGCACATGGAAATGCCTCCTCACGACAGAAAATTCTAGGCCAACATCCCCACATATCCATTTTGCACACACGCAGGACGGTATCTAGAAGGTCAATTTCTAGATCAGGCCACCGGGTATGTGCATTTTAAAAGCGGATACACACTCCCCAACTGTCCCCTCAATGGACACTCCCACCTCTTCGCTCACTGTCTCGCACATCACAGCCGCACCTCCCTCCTTCCCAGCTAGATTCCAAGCTCCAATGTTTTAATTTCTGCCTTGCACGCGCCCTTACTTCCCTTGCCCCTCAATTCCTCCACTGGACACATTTAGCGAAAGTACAGCCTTTACTAAGCCCAACTCCGCACCTACTTGAAGCCTGTGCCGAAACAGCTGAAGGTGGCTGGACAAAACACACAAAATCTTCACTTGCGACGTGTGACCAGAAATCTCCCGCGAGGGGCACCTGGGTGGCTCAGTTGTTAAGCATCTGCCTTCGGCTCGGGTCATGATTCCAGAGTCCTAGGATCGAGCCCCACATCCTTCTCCCGCTCCCACTCCCCCTGCTTGTGTTCC
The DNA here is from genome assembly GCF_009762305.2 of Zalophus californianus. NCBI lineage: Eukaryota > Metazoa > Chordata > Mammalia > Carnivora > Otariidae > Zalophus > Zalophus californianus. The sequence goes on along the minus strand of NC_045599.1, from coordinate 28,254,758 downwards.
CTTCTCTAGCTGTGTCTCTGTCAAATAAATAAAAAATAAGATCTTAAAAAAAAAAAAAATCCCCAGTGACACTGAAAACTGCCCAGAAATTGACCACAATCCCCTAATTAGTGGACTGTCTTGGCCTCCAAGAGGACTATTCCACTCCTTTTCTAATCTTCCCAGATCTCCAACATTCCTCCCTCCCACTCCTGCTCATTCTCAATTGATAATCTCACTAAAAAAATAGAAACCATCAAAGAGAATTACCTGTACTTCCCAAGAGCAGGGTAGCAACCAACCTTCATCTACATTTATACATTCTGCCTTCTTTCCTCAGACAGTGGACACTCCAGGTGCCCTGCGCCCCGACCCGCCCATTCCATCTGTGCCCTCTTGCCAACCAGGCCTGTACTCTCACAATCATCCCCCTGACAATCCTCAACCCAGTATCTCCAGCCTGAGCTCCAACCTCACATACCCAAGTGCTGACCTGATAACACCACCTGGGTGACTAATAAGTGTCTCATACCTGCCACGTCCGAAACAGGATTCTCAACTCCCTACCCTGCCCCATTTTCCTTAACTCAGGAAATGACACCAACAGTACCGCCCTTTACCCTCTAGCTCAAACCAAAACCTTGGGATCATCCTTGACTCTCCACTTCCCCCATATCCAATCTAACAGCAAGCCTTGTTTGCTCTCTCTTCGAAATGTATGAGGAATACTACATTTCTCTCCACTCCACTGCTAGCTCCATAATCCCCCATCACCTCTTACCTAGCCTGCCACAACGACATCCTAGCTAGTGGGCCTGGTTCCGCTCTGGCCCTCCTACTGTCTAGTCACAGCACATCAGCCAGGACAGTCTTTCTAGAACATAACCAAATCATGGCACGTCTGTTCTTGAAAGCCCCACAGCTCTGTACCCAGAACAAAATCTAAACTCCTCACCAGATGGACAAGGCTCCAGGGCTCTGGGCTCTCCCTCTCCTCGGCCCCATCTCCTATCAGTCTCTCCTTCCTGCTCACTCCGGACACTGGCCTTCTGGCTCCTCCTCAGTCATACCAAGATCATTCCTGCTCCAGGAATTCTGTACCTGCTTTTCTCTCCTTCAGGAAGGCTCTTCCCTTGGGTCTTCACATGCTGAGCTCCTTCACATGATTCAGGCCTCGGACGTCCCCTCCCTAGAGAGGGCCTGCGAGACCACCCCACCCTAAACAGCCTCCATTCCAATATCCTACTTTTCTCCGTCGCACTGATCTCTACCTGAAGTTACACTACTTACTCATTTGCTTCTTGTCTGTCTTCTCCACTAGAACGGAGCTACCTGAGCTTAGAATTGTGCCCAGCACAGTGAAGATGCTTAATAAATACTTGTTGAGTTAATAAATACTACTTTTGGGCGCCTGGGTGGCTCAGTCGGTTAAGCGACTGCCTTCGGCTCAGGTCATGATCCTGGAGTCCCGGGATCGAGTCCCGCATCGGGCTCCCTGCTCGGCAGGGAGTCTGCTTCTCCCTCGGACCCTCTTCCCTCTCGTGCTCTCTCTCATTCTCTCTCTCTCAAATAAATAAATAAAATCTTTAAATAAATAAATAAATAAATAATACTACTTTTACAATAAAAGTCAAGCTGATTTTTAAAAGTGTAACTGCATGAACAACTGCTACATTATGAATAAACTCTGTGGAGAAAGACTAGAAAAGAATAAACGCTCAATGAAAGAAGTTGCAATGAGAATTTTTCTTAATTTACAACATCCCATTCTAGCATTTCCTGTTAGTGTTTTATAATAAAAACCAGGATCTCTTCTGTCCTAAATAAAAGGTTAGTGAGGATCTATCAGTGCGAGAGGGTCATGACTCTAAACACCAGTTGTGAAACAGAGAAAGGTAACCCTGACAGCCAGGAGCTGGCCTGGCATGCACACCGAGGCCCTAGGGTTACACACGAACATCAACATCAGACAAGTCCACTCCGTGAGTAGGATGGATTCAAACAAAAACAAGACCAAGCTGCAAGGTTATGTGAACACAGCCAAAACATGAACACTGTCCACACCACAAAGTACCAAACAATGCCCTCTCCCAGCTAATGAGCGAGTGTTGCTTCTTTGCCAATTTCAGCTTTGGCCCCACTTTAGTCTACCCTCCCTACTGGTAAGATTGATGAAAATACTGAATCACAGACCTGCCCATTTTCTGACAATATCCAATCTAGACCAAACCATCTTTCCAACACCTTCTCCCTGAGACGCCCCACAGTTCCCTATGATGTGCAGCCTCCCTCGCTGCAACAAGCGATTCAGCCCCAACCTGCTCCACTAAACCCAGGTGTGTTCCTGGTGATGTTGGGTGGGTGGACACTGACAGGTGTCACATCAGATCCAATTACTGGCCACTGTACATGTAGAAGTCCTAAGAGACCCAGCTGGAAAACTGACCCCTGGATATAATCTCAGGGCTGCTTCTCTGAATACATTCCCTGACATTGGCTGATTTTCTTGTCATCTGCCTCTTTCTCCTAAAAGCTGAGTAAAGGAAAAAAAAAAAAAGCCAAATTAATAAAATGTCCCAATGAATAACATTACAATTAATCACGGATGCCCTGCACAGCTTCCCTTCCCTCCCATTTCTGAAAGTCGCCCCAAGCACAGGGTTAGCGTGGGCTGGATGACTGACTCTTGGGCAGAGCCTGAGGCAACACTACTCAAGTACTTTAAGCCACATGTTCAAGCCCAATAAATTAGCCCAGGCTTAAAGAAGTCAGGCTGTACACATGTAAGAATTTTAATAAGCCTGGAAAATGCTACCTAGAGCTTATGTACAAGCTTACTGTACCAATGGGATTCCGGGCCACCAGCCACGGAGTGCTAAGCCCCTGACAAGAGCTGTCGAACACATGGGGCAGCAGGGACAGGGAGTCGGCTCGGTCTAGGTCTCCTCAGGAGCTGGAGACTCAAAGCAGAAGGCTGGCAGCCAGATGGATGGAGAGCAGAATAGGGCATGCAGCTCAGTGGAGCCAACGGCATTTACTAGGAAAACATGTCGAAGGTTTGTTTGGTGGAAATCTGGTCCTCACACACCCTTCCAGAAACTAGCAAACACTGTAATCAATGTCTGCATTTATCAAATGCCTGTTTGTACCCAGAACTGTGTTAGGTACAATAGAGAGTTATTTAAGCAAACATGGTCTCTGCCTTCTAGATGCTGACACCTAATATAAATAAAAACAATAAATCTGTCCAGAGGATTACCAAACTCACTGAACAAACATGAAATAGTCAAAAGCACCGACCTTATATAAATGCAGTGGGGTAAGAGCTGAAGGGTAAGTCATGGGAGATGACTCTCTAAACAGGGTGGGGCCCTAATGGAACAGTTACCTTGTTAAGGCTGAGTCTCCAAGGGGGGAGGGAGGCGGGGACTTTTAAGAAAAGCTACAAGGGCAGGCTCTTGGGCTGGGGGAAAACAAGCTAATCAGAGAAGAGGCTGAAGCTTGGGGCTTGATTTAAAGACTGAAATACATGTACGGGGAGAAAGAAAACTTGACAAGCGTCCAAGAAAAGTAGGGGAAATCAGTTGAGCAGGTGTATGTTTCTCAACTGCTTTTACTCAGGCCCTCTTCTGATACACATAAAAAACTCATACGCCCTTTTAATGTTATTTAAAATTTTAAAGGAGGGGCGCCTGGGTGGCTTGGTCAGTTAAGCGGCTGCCTTTGGCTCAGGTCATAATCCCAGAGTCCTGGGATCGAGCCCCGCATCGGGCTCCCTGCTCGGCGGGGAGCCTGCTTCTCCTTCTCCCTCTGGCTGCCTCTCTGCCTATGTGTTCTATCTCTCTGCCAAACAAATAAATAAAATCTTAAAAAAATAAAATTAAAATTAAAAATTAAAAAATAAAATAAAATTTGAAAGGAAACTAAATATCCTAACGCACACCAAACCAGGGGGTTCAGAATCTGATTTTCCAAATGACAAAAACCACTCCCTTCCCCTACAGCTGAGACTCACCCAGCTGGATGGGAGCACCTGTCAACAAGGACAGAGCAGCGGTCACTGACTTCTTAAGGGCCACATGGGACCAGACAACCAGCAGGATTAAAGAGCTGCAGCTTAAGGTGACACAGACAGACCATGGCACTAGCAAGAATATGTCATAATTACCTCATTAAAATTTTTGAAGGAAAATTCTTTGTAGATGGCGTCTCTCTCATGTAATTCCGACCATCCTGCTGCTTTCAGGTCAAGGATAACTTGGTTCCTCTCCTCTGCTGTCAAATGGCGAGCATCTGCTGCCTATGGAAAGAACACACATAATATCTGAAAGGTACACGTTCAGTTAAACTCAAATGCATAGCCCTTTACCTTATGGACAGATGCAGAAAAATACCTTCAGGGCAACAATTTGTGACCATTTTGGGTTCCCCTGTTCTCAAAAAATAGACAAAAATAAGGCTAGCTCCATACAAAAGAAGCTGCCTCCATGCTAAGGTGTCTCACATGCCTTACTGTTGCCTCACACTTCACAATCCTGTGTCTCCGGTTGATCACAGATACAACCGTCAGCCATTACCGCTGGTCATCTTACCAACGACCATATTGCCAATGGCCAGCATTCCCCGATGTGGGAAATTTGGTAAGCACACCCACGCACACCCTACAAGTCCGCTGTCAGGTCCCAGATTAGAACTCAGGGCTCTATACTCCTGGTCCACTGCTCTTTGGAGGGTCCCACACACCTTGGTATTCTTCACTGCCTACTCACAAGGCTCTTAACTCTCCGGGTGCACTATCCCCTTTGAGATCTGATGAAAACTAACCTCCAGAGGGGAAAAACACAAATGCACCCTTAACACAGGATTTGGAATAGTAACTTCTGGGGGATCCACAGATCCCCTTGCCTTAGTAGAGTGAGTTTTTCCAGGCCACCAGTAAGACAAATCCCCCCAGTCTGGCCAGAGCACTGTCCACCTTGTTCCCACACTCACCCTGGTGATGAAACTCACAAACCCGGAGTTCTGTTGGCTAGCAGGCCCACACTTCTATTCTAGTTGTTTTTTAATTGAAAAAACTCTAAACATCATGGCCAGAGAAAGGAGAGGAAACTCTGGTGGAAGTCAGAAGAGCTTAGCTCTCATTCCAGCATAAATGCCAACCAATACCTCCGACCTTACCTATTTGCAGGGCTACTGAAGGCTCAGGTGAGAGAGGAACTGTCACCCAGAAAGTCAAAACATATTATAAGGGCTCCTCATCAAACGGCAACTGGGAGCTGAGCTGGATCTTCCACCATGAAACCACAACTCATTCCCACTTCAGAAATCCTGAAACCCTTTATCACTGACATTGATGTAAGTAAGAGAACAGAGTAAGTAAAATTATTTTAAGACAATTTATTCTGGGGTGCCTGGCTGGCTCAGTGGGTTAAGCATCTGCCTTCGGTTCAGGTCTTGATCTCAGGGTCCCGGGATCGAGCCCCACGTCAGGCTCCCTGCTCAGTGGGAAGTCTGCTTCTCCCTCTCCATCTGCCTCTCCCCCCGCACCCCGCACCCCCGCTGGTGCGTGCACACTCTCTAATAGATAAAATCTTTTATTTTTTATTATTTTTTAAAGATTTTATTTATTTATTTGACAGAGAGAGAGAGAGCACAAGTAGGCAGGCAGGCAGGCAGGCAGAGGCAGAGGGAGAAGCAGGCTCCCCGCTGAGCAGGGAGCCCGATGTGGGGCTCGATCTCAGGACCCTGGGATCATGACCTGAGCCGAAGGCAGACGCTTAACCGACTGAGCCACCCAGGTGCCCCATTTTTTTTTATTTTTTTTTAAAGATTTTATTTATTTATTTGAGAGAGAGAGAATGAGAGATAGAAAGTACGAGAGGGAAGAGGGTCAGAGGGAGAAGCAGACTCCCTGCCAAGCAGGGAGCCCGATGTGGGACTCAATCCCGGGACTCCAGGATCATGACCTGAGCCGAAGGCAGTTGCTTAACCGACTGAGCCACCCAGGTGCCCTAAAAACTTTTTTAAGATTTTATTTCTTAGAGAGAGCGCGCGCACAAGCAGGGGGAGCGGCAGGCAGAGGGAGAAGCAGGTTTCCCGCTGAACAGGGAGCCCGATGTGGGACTGGATCCCAGGACCCTGGGATCATGACCTGAGCTGAGGGCAGCTGCTTAACCGACTGAGCCACCCAGGTGTCCCTAAATAAATAAAATCTTAAAAAAAAAAAAAAAAAAGGCAACAGGGCGCCTGGGTGGCTCAGTTGGTTAAGCGACTGCCTTCGGCTCAGGTCATGATCCTGGAGTCCCAGGATAGAGTCCTGCATCAGGCTCCCTGCTCAGCAGGGAGTCTGCTTCTCCCTCTGACCCTACCCCCTCTCATGTGCTCTCTCTCTCTCTCATTCTCTCAAATAAATAAAATCTTTAAAAAAAAAAAAAGCAACAAAAAAACAACTTATTCTAAGAGGAAAAAAGGTTGCTTATGAACCAGTTTTCTTGTTTCTCTTCCTTGCTAGGTCAGCCACCCTTCCCCACAACTAACACAAGAAAAAAAATGAAAAAAAAAACAGAAACCTCTTAATTAAATAAAAAGATTTGAAGACCTGTTATCAAAACCGCTTAAACTATTAAGACTCAAAACATCTATTCATTACTTTTACAGTGACCCACTATAAGAAATTATCTAAAATTCTTATTAGCCACTTAAATATGCTAAGTCAACTCAGAAAAGTATGGAAAAGAAATTAAATTATCTGTGTCCACTCTGAGTAGCTGCCAAGAAAACTCTTAGCCATGCTGTGGGCAATGCAGCAGTCACCTGGAGTGAGTGGAACACACCCGCTGAGCTGTTTTCCTCCATATTCTCCGCCATGCACATCCCCAGTGAGGGCAACGGTGTGCTCACCACAGGTGTCTGCCCAAGAACAGGGACCGTGTCCAGGACTGTGAAATGGAATCACTTCACTTACCTAACACAAATGGTCCCCTTGGAGACACACCTTCTGCAGAACCCTTTATAATGGGCTTAATTTTTTTTCTGCGGGAGATGGGGACAGGGAAAAGCATAGGATTTGGAGAGAACAAACTTGATCTAAGGCCTCACTTGGTTACTTTCAGCTGTGGAGATGCTGAACAAATCACTTAGCTTCTTTCAATACCAGTATCCTCATGTCTATGGCGGGGGTATCACCACATCTACCTGTCGAGACTTTTTTTTTTTAAAGATTTTATTTATTTGAGAGAGAGAAAGAGAGCAGAAGCAGGGGGAGTGGGAGAGCTCGGAGAGAAAGAAGCAGACTCCCTGTTGAGCAGGGAGCCCAAAGTCAGACCCAATCCAAGGACCCTGGGATCATCACCTGAGCGGAAGGCAGACACTTAACTGACTGAGCCACCCAGGCGCCCTGAGATTTTTTTGAAAGAGTTAAGTTAAAGAGATCTTGAATGTGAAGGCACCGGCATAGAGCCTGGCACCTGGCAACCACTCAAATCATGTCTGTTTATTCATTCCTCTGAACCCCGTAATTTTACTTAATCATCAGCACCTTGGGTACAGGTACGTGGGTACAGGTACGCTAGGTACGCCTAGCGACACGCTTAGGTGACAGTACGCACTCAACTCGTGTTCTCACCTTAATGGCCACGTGCTCACCTTCCTCCATCACCAATCTATTTTTTTTTAAAGATTTTATTTATTTATTTGAGAGAGAGAGAATGAGAGATAGAGAGCACGAGAGGGAAGAGGGCCAGAGGGAGAAGGAGACTCCCTGCTGAGCAGGGAGCCCGATGTGGGACTCGATCCCGGGACTCCAGGATCATGACCTGAGCCGAAGGCAGTCGCTTAACCAACTGAGCCACCCAGGCGCCCATCACCAATCTATTTTAAATGTATCCTATTAGACTTTCAAACTTCCAAACAAGCAACTTAAGATGAAACAGGAAGTTTAATGCAACATTCCCCCACTAGGTGGTGCTGCGTGTTAAAACTTTCCCTCAAGTTAATTTAACCCACTATATTAATTTCTAACGCCAGGAAACTGACGGAACACCCCGCGGAAGAGGGAAGAAGTATAGATTTGTCACCCCCCAAAAGGAATTTATTAATAATTCCCCCAAAAACATCACAGCAGAACAAGTGCGTTAACTCAGCGCTGAGCCAGCGGGTTTCCGGCGAGCGCGCCCTGCGGGAGCCGGTCCCTGCCCTCGGCGAGCGCACAGTCTAGCGGCAGAGCGCCTTTAATCACTTCAAGCGACCCTTAGCATCAGAGAGCTTTACAGCTACTTTTCGTGCTTTCTTTAAACAAAACTCGTCCTCGGTCTTTTTTTTCCGGTGGGCAGTCTCGTAGACAACGGCGGGATGTGTAAGCCAGGAAGAAACGATGGTGCTGCGAACCCCTTGTCTCCCGCCAGGAGTCGGGCAGGTGCCCGGCGCCCGAACGCGGCTCCCCAAGGTCCGAGGCCGGAGGCCGGGCCCGCTTCGGGGCCGGACCGGGTCCTTCGCCCTAACCCCCCCAGCCGGCGCCGCGGGGCCTCGCCCTCCTCCCGCACCGCGGGTCCCGGCACTCACCGTGGCCGAGAGGCTCGGGCCCCGGCCCCGCAACGTCGCCAACAGGAGCCGCAGCGCCCCCCGCGCCCCTAGCGCCGCCGCCATGGCCGCCGGCCCAGGGCTGCCCGGCGCGCTGCCTGCCCGCCGCCCGCAGGCGTCCACCGGGCCGGCCGGGAGCCGGGAGCGGCGCGGGCGGCCTCCAGTCGCGGGCCAAGCGGTCCTGCAGGCGCCCGCGCGGCCCGCCCCGGAAGGTCCCGAGAGTTTCAGGGCCGCCGGCCGCGCTGGCAGCAGGCGGGCGGGCGCCGCAGGCCCCCGCAGGCCCCCGCGCTCCCAGCTCCGGCTCCGCGCCCGCTGCGTCGTGCCAACCTCCAGTGCCTGGAGGTGGGCCCGGCCGGGTAGCGCGTTCAGGGGTGACCCCCGGTTCGGCTCTTCGGTGTCCGGGCCCCCGCTAGCCGCACACTCGCGGATAGTCGGTGCCGGGCTCCCTCCTAGGCGAAGGGGCCCAGAGCCCGAGCCGGCGGGAGGACTTCGCGGGCGGGGACGGGAGGAGATGGGCTCCAGGTGGGTGCTTGGGGGCCACTCCCGTCCCCAAGAGAACCATAGGGGTTCGGACCGGGCCTTGTAAGGCAGGAAGCTGTGCTGGGCCCGCCTAGCTGCTGAGGCCTTGGGCACGCTGGTTCATCTGTGCTGGCCCAAATAAGACAGTGTGGAAACCCAGCTCTTCATGCTCTGTGAAGAGTAGCGCACGAGATGAATGTAGGCAGATACACAGGAAATTTTTTTCTGGAGAAGAGGGGTAGTCTTTTATGTATGCATTTACTAATATTTTATTCTTCCTCTTTTTTCTTGCCTTTTTTTGAGATGTAATGTCACATACCGAAAAATTCACCCTTTAAAGTACAATTTACTGGTTTTTAGTATATTCACTTGTACCTTTTTTTACTAGTTTAAGCAAATTAATATAACCAATTTTTCATAAGATTTATCCATATACCCGAAAAAAAATTTTTAATATGAGAGTCCATTTAAGTTCAAATTAGCTGTTGCTAGCAGTTAATTTCATTTCCCATATGGAGTTGGGGAAAAAAAGCTTTTTTTGCCTTAAGATATGCTAAAATTAAGACATGGCTCAATATGCATTCTTTGCGTTTGCCCACTTGACAAAAACTCAAGGGAGGAATCTCGCTGCAGACCCTGATCAAATGTCACTGATCTCAAGGTATCCAAGACATTCTTGTTTCCTTTGCATGATGCCTCAAGTGGGCAGAGACTGGAGATAGAATTAAAAGTTTCATTTCCAGGGGCGCCTGGGTGGCTCAGTCGTTAAGCGTCTGCCTTCGGCTCAGGTCATGATCCCAGGGTCCTGGGATCGAGTCCCGCATCGGGCTCCCCGCTCGGCTGGAAGCCTGCTTCTCCCTCTCCCACTCCCCCTGCTTGTGTTCCCTCTCTCACTGTGTCTCTCTCTGTCAAATAATTAAATTATAATAAAAAAAATAAAAGTTTCATTTCCAGTACTTAATCAGGTGTATACAATCATGAATACTCTGCAAACGTGCTTACTAAAGTGAGAACTGCAAAATGGTCAGTGTAACAAGAGACTCGTCTTCCTTCCCGAAATCCACTGCAGGAAACGCATCCCAGCTGTAGTTAGGAAAAGCAGTGGCAGTAGCATGTTAGTAGAGCCCAGGGGAAGCGATGTTCACCAGTAGGGGCTGCGGATACTCTGCCTTCATATGTAGGTCTCCAGTTAATGGGATTTAAGTTCCTTAGCAAAGATTTATTGAGCAAGTCGTCTACGGTGGACACTCTTGGGAAAGGCAGGCTCCTGTTCACAGTCTTTTAAGCCCTGCTCACCCATGTAAGAATGGGCCTTAGGCCTAAAACACCTCTTACCGTCGTCATAAAGAGCCCATACAGCCTGTTCCAGGCTTATACCTTGTGTGGGAATATCCTTCCCTGATCCAGACTATGTACTCCTGTATTCTCAAGCATGTAAGTCACATAGCCCTGGGGCATGCTCCCCCGCTTTCAGTATTACGGACTCCACGGCAGGGAACAGGACTTGTGCTAAGACACTAGAGGGCCCTCCGGCCATTGGCTGCTGGGGAGGATCCACTAGCCATGGGGGACCAATGCACACTCGTTTTCCTCGGCAACTGATACTAAGCAGGAGTGGGCAGAAGTGTTTGGACTTCTGTCCCTGATGACTGGCACTCTGATGATCTTTGCTGTGTTCCATGCAGCTAAATCCCCGCCCTCCCCATCCCTGGCATTGGTACCAATGCATAGACACTGGTTCTGCAGCACAGACACCATGCTTGGCTTGGGGTGGTTTAGCTGCTCTTGGACCTTCCTTCCTGCCTCCTATTTCCCGTTCCCTCAGCACCAGTGCTTTCCAACTGATCCTCTCTACACTTGAACCTCCCCTCTAGGGAACCGCCCTGCTCCACTTTCCCTCCAAGGGAACCCCAGGTAGCTTGTCTCAGCTAAGTATTAAAAGCAAAGCCATGGATCTGTTGGCCGTCCTAGGAGCCTTTCCTCATCCTCCACACTAGAGTAGGGCCCCATGACATATCAAAGGCATGAAAATGCCTGTATCTTTGATAAGATAACTTCTCATCTGGGAGTGTGTCCCCCAGGAAATGAAACTATATACAACCATAAATTAAAAAAAAAAAAAAGTTAAGTAATGCTGAACCTACTCGAAGACCTATTACGTAGTCATGGTTAGGAAATCTGTCGGCAACAGTGAAATATTTATCATTTGTTAAGCAAAACAAAACAAAAACTAAGGTGCTAAATGATACCTATGTTATGACTCTAACTATGGGAAAGAAAGGGGAAAGACAAGAGGGAAATGCATTATGAGTCTCTCACCTCATGGCACAGAGGCTCCTCCAATCAGCATACTTAGGATGGAACCTGGGTCCCACGACTGGAAACTGCATGACCCTGAGCAAGTTATTTGGGGCCTCATTTATTACCCTTCTGTAAAACAAGGATATTTAATACTAGTGTCAATCTCAGAGCTACTGTACCAATAAATAAAATGGTAGGTAAAGAACTTAAAATAGTACCTGGAACACACACAATTATACTCAAGTGTTAGTTATTGTTATAAAAGATGGAATCACTGTAAGTTTTTCTTCTAATTTTAAGTACACAAACACATATATGTAAAGGTTCAAATCCCGGCTTCACCAACGTACTCTTGTGTGTAACCTGGGCAAGTTACTTAAGCTCTCTCCATGCCTCAGTTTGCTCATTTGTAAAGTGAAAATAGTAATAGTCCCATTCTGAACCACCATCCCTTCCTGTCAGTGACCACCCCAGCCAGACTTATCCACAACATAAAGTGGTAAACTCCTGCCCAACATAACATTCTGAGAGGGTGACTCAACTAAGGTTCTATTTCCGTAGAATTTAAGGTGCATTATGAAATGAACGACTCTATCTGAAATACTGGAAACAATCACTTTATATAAAGGTTACTTCTCATTATGTGGTCAGATGTCTTATATCTGAGTTTAAGGGATCTTTTAGAAACAGCTTTTTAAAAAGTTGGTATAAAGGGGCGCCTGGGTGGCTCAGGCGTTAAGCGTCTGCCTTCGGCTCAGGTCATGGTCCCAGGGTCCTGGGATCGAGCCCCGCATCGGGCTCCCTGCTCAGTGGGGAGCCTGCTTCTCCCTCTCCCACTCCCCTTGCTGTGTTCCCTCTCTCGCCATGTCTCTGTCAAATAAATAAATAAAATCTTAAAAAAAAAAAAGTTGGTATAAATTACATGTTGTGTCTTCTCTACCTGCGTCCTAAACTAGACTAGAATCAACTTGTGGGCAAGAACAGTGTTACATATTTCTTTTGGCTCTCACTGAAACTAGCACAGTGCTTAGAACATTTTAAGGTTGAATCAGTGCATGCTGGTAAGGTAACGGTGACTAAAATTTGAGTTATGCTTTAGCCTAGAACTGATAATGAATAAGCTCTAGTTTGATGATAATATTTAATTTCTCCTAACATCTGCCCTACCCAGAAATGACTTAAACCACTTCAAATTCCTCCGGTGAAATTAAAGATCACAAACACCAAAGTACTTGACTCTTTTATTCTCCCATCAGTTACTCAGAAGGCCACACTTGTCAATTCTAGTCCTCCTTCCACAACAGAACACTTTCCTACTTACAGGCTCTGAGAGAAAAACTGCAAATGAACAGAAACCAACCTTCTTAAACATATATAAGGAATCAAAACTTTTCTAAACCATAATGTGAAAAGTCCTACTTCTTCCTTCTGTGAAGCCAACTGTCACTCTATCCACTATTCCACCAGAACCACGCTCCCATTTGAAACTGGATCACTCCCTTAAAATACTAGATTAGTAAAAACAAGAATGGTGAGTTCTATTGAATATTTTTGCATTTGCTTTTTGTGGTACTAATTAAAACACCAATTTATAATTTTTTAACACATTCAACAATTCAACAAATGCATGATTCTTTTAATCTGACTGAAGCTGTAAGTCTACACTTCACTGGAGAAAATGTAAGGAAGTGCAGCATTAATTTCTGAAATTCCTCGTTCCGACTTCTCCTTTCAGTCCATCACTATTCCGCATGTTCCTGCTCTTGTCCTGGAATTAGCCACCGAATGCTCTCAGTTCGAATGGTAGCATACATAATAAAACTAATCAAAAAGAATAAGGAAAATACAAGCAGCCAGTCCACACTTTTTATCAGAGTGCTGGGAAGAGGGCCTATTTGGTCAGCTTGAGTTACCACCACATTTTTCTTGGCTTCTATACCTGAAAGAGAAATCAGCTGTTTCAAATCAGATAGAAAACACACCCGCTAAAGATCTTTCTGAAGTATTCTGCATGGTATGCAAAAAGATATGCAGTCTTAAAATAAACACCACACTAGTATATCTGGGATGGGTTTCACTTGCCTGTTAGTGTAATTTGTAACTTGCCTTTCTCCCACCACATCAAAGGAACAGGGACCCATTCAGCTGTTCAGAGCCTAAACACTAGAATTTCTGTGAATTCCTCAGAAGGGTCTTCAGGCATGGTTAAGAGTTGTCTTTTGTTCTCTTTGAGACCAAAATTCAACAAGTAACTGGTAAAGCTACTCTCAGGAGTCTACAGAATGTTTTCACAGGTGAAGGAACGCTAAATTCAAAATCTTTTAAATAATTTACTGAAAAAATTGTTATAACTAACCACCACTGAGATCAGAGATTACCAAAGATGCTGTGACTCCTCAATTTCTTTTGGGTTCTAGGTTTTCTTAGAGTGTTGAGCAAAACAGCTCCCTCTCTCCATATCAACCTGATTGACAATCAGGGGTCTGGTACTGTAAGACTTGAATAGCTAACTATCTGGTAGCAACCCTTTCACTCCTATGAGGTAACTCAGCTCTTTGTTCTTTACTGTGAGACAGAAGTAATTAGATGCAACTTAATATATATGGAAGGTATGTTATCGCTTATTTTTTATTTCCAGTGAATATACTTCAGGAAGAAGTGGGGTGCTCATAATTAAGGCATTAAAGCTTTTGTGGAGCAAACTTTTCCAAAGAGGAAAATTTTTTCACTATTCAGTGTTCAAACCTTTACAGAATAAAAAATAAGGCCCCATGTTTTGGCAAATATTAAGGAATTAAAACAGCATCTGCATACGAATGAATAAATGAAACACCACACAGCAACAAAAAGGAAGAAAATACAACCATATGCACCAACACAGGTGAATCCCACAAACATAATGGTGACTGAAATAAGCCAGATACAGGGGAATCCATTATGTATGTCTCCATTAATATAAAGTTCAAAAACAGGTAACACTAGTCCATGGTGTTAGGAGTCAAGGTGGTGGTTACCCGTTGTGGGCAGGAGCAGCAGTGCTGAGGGGATGAGCCGGTAACATTGTCTCTGGGTCGGAGTCCTGGTTACCCAAGGCATTCATTTTGTGAAAATTAATCACCCAGAACACCAATATAATGCACACATTTGTGTAACTATTACACTTTAGTGAAAAATGTATGTAAAAAGTTATGTACAGGTGTATGTGAATTATAGAATAATAAAGCTGGTTTTTTTAAAGGTATCGATAATCATTAAAATTACCTATTCATGTTAAACTTGCCACTGATTGAGAGACTTTTAACAGAACCACAGTAGTTCACTAGAAAAGAGGGTTTACATCTGAAAGCCAGTCTTGACTCCTTCACTTAAGGAGAGCAGACAGAAACCCACAGAAGGCATATACCTCCAGCAATAAAATCCTTTCTACAGCATATGATTTCTACATACCTGTCTGGTTAAAAATGAAGACTTTCAGTGTTTCCAGTGTTCGGTCTGTATGATTAAATCTAGCCATTGGTTTAGCTCCTTGAAATAGTAAGATGTTAGGAACAGCTACGGTGCCGAACCTGGTAGAAAGGCTATGACAGAAAGCAGTCAGTCAGACAACCTGAACTAACAGTGCGTTTCCTCACACAGTTACCATGTCAGAATGGATGGCAATAAATGAGAAAGCATCATTTTCCTGTGACTACAGAGGTTTCTAATATTCAAACTATATGCTTATAGCTACTTCTGACCTTTTTCCTTATGGGTTGAGATTGGGGGCATTCCTGTTCTGCTGAGTTGCTTTCTATTACAACAAGGAACTACCCTGACACAGTTATTCCACTTTTTTTTTTTTTTTAAGTAAACTCTACCCCCAGTGTGGGGCCGGAACTCACCACCGCAAGATCAAGGGTCGCATGCTCTACCGACTGAGCCAGCCAGGTGCCCCCTAGTTATTCCACTATTTAAGTTGCAAACTGCCAGAAGAGATCAGACCAGAAAATTCTAATTCATGGACAAAACACACTGTGTCAATTTACTTGACAGAAGAAATTTCAAACTCTCCAGAATGCCCATCTCCATCCCTCATACAAGGTTCAACTTCGGTTAAGCAATTAGTCTGGTAAGTCGGCAAGTCAGGATGTACGGTCTAGCAGACACACCAGGAAGTTCACAACTGGGGCAGGATGTAACACGATCTGAGAGGGACTGGTTCACCTTTACATAATACAGAGTTGTGCTATAAGCTCTGGAGTCAAAACATGCAGGTTCAAGCCTCAGGTCTGTCACTGAACCAGCTGTGTGAGCTTCGGGTGGACTATTTAACTTCTTTAAGCCTCAGTTTCCCCTGTGAGTAAAATGATAATATTGGATAATCAGGATTTTTGTCTTTTGTGAATATGCTGTCACTTAAATATGAACATATGAGGCAAACACATGTCGCAGGCCACATAACAAGAACAAGTACCCTCCACTCTCCACAATTAAGGCACCATAGCAGACGCTGAGAAGGATGCATGGAGAAGACTGACCAAAGCAGATGATAAAAGCCTGCAGGGAATGGAAGCCCAAACCCAGAGTACTAAGCTGGTGCTGGGAGCCAGCCCTGCCGGCTTGCGGGCAGGGGAAGGCCCAATCAAAGTCTGACACTAACCTAGACTGTCCTTCCCATCAGTCTGCTCCCTTGGGCCAGGCCATGTAGATACTTCCCTGAAGCCCTTGTGAGAATTACTAATTTGCTGCGATTTCTTTCTCCCTAAACAAGTTTAGGTAAACACTGGCAGTTACATTACCCACACTGAAATCAGTGGCGTGCAAAGTTTTACTCAAAATTTTTACTCGAGGGGCACCTGGGTGGCTCAGTGGGTTAAGCGTTCAACTCTTGGTTTCGGCTCAGGTTGTAATCTCAGGTTGGGGGGATCAAGCCCCACGTTGGGCTTGGTGCTCAGCAGGGAGTCTGCTTCTCTCCCTCTCTCTCTCTCCCCCTCTCCCTGCTCATTTGGTCCCTCCCTCCCTCCCTCTCTCTCTCAAATAAATAAATACATCTTTAAAAAAATTTTTTACTCAAAGAAGTTTTACTCGACTTCACTTTTATCAATCTGACCATCTTCAGACTCACGAAACTGATTCACACACAACCTCCTGTGCCCTGCTAAAGGGCATGTGATGTAGGGGAGGAGGGTCACGCTTTATAACCCAGGCACAGTCACAGCACTGGGGGAAATACAGAACATGTGAACAAAGCTCTTTATAACGTAGCTCACTCAACATCTAAAAAAGACAAGAGCCCACTGAATAATATAAAACAAAAGTAAATGTCATTTTAAGGGCCTAAATTAGTCCATTAATTGACTCTGTCCACTAAGGAACACACATGCAAGAATAAATGTAAACAAGAGGAAGGAAGAAAGGGGGAGGGAAAGAAAGAAATCCTGAGCAGACACACAACAGGGTGCTGAGTCAGGCTGCCAGGGGTGGAAACCTAAACCATGGGTGAGTCTCAGGAGGGTCCCACTTGTGACACTAATTTTGCTAATTCAGGCTGGCCAAGACCCTGAAGAGTCCTCTCTGCCCACCCCCCGCCATCAGGTGGGGCCACCTTTAAATTCCACCCTGCAAACTGATGCAGACCGTATGGAAAACAGTGTGGAGGTTCCTCAGAAAGCTAGAAATAGAACTACCCTAGGATCCAGCAATTGCACTACGAGGTATTTATCCAAAGGATACAAACATAGTGATTCGAAGAGGCACCTGCACCCCAGTGTTTAGAGCAGCAATGTCGACAATTGCCAAAATATGGAAAGAACCCAGATGTGCATCAACAGATCAATGGATAAAAAAGATGTGATGTATATATACACACACACAATAGAATATTACCCAGCCATCAATAAGAATGAAATCTTGCCACGTGCAAGATGGATGCTAAGTCAGCCAGAGAAAGACAGATACCACATGATTTCACTCATATGTGGAATTTAAGAAATAAAACAAATGAACATAGGGGAAGGGAAGGAAAAACAAAATAAGATAAAAACAGAGAAGGAGGCAAACCATAAGAGACTCTTAACTCTAGGGAACAAACTGAGGGTTGCTGGAGGGGCAGAGGGTAGGGGGATGGCGTAACTGGGTGATGGACATTAAGGAGGGGCACGAGACGGAATGAGCAATGGGTGATATGCAACTGATGAATCATGAAATTCTACCCCTGAAACTAATAATACACTATATGTTAACTAAATTGAATTTTAATTTAAAAAAAATTCTTAACTCAGTCATAGCAACTCATTTGTTTATATAATGCAACCTAGGGCTAGATACTTATTCCTGCGCAAAATGGGGGAAAACTTATAGTACATACCCGCTACACCTGTTCTGAGGACAAATGACATACAAAATGAAAAGTGCTTTCCCCAATATCTAGCAGGTGGTAAGCCCTCAATAAACAATAGATGTAATTAACATAAAGATAGATAGACAGATAGATAGATACATAGATACATACATACATACATACATACATACATAGATAAATTCCACTCTGCAGAGAACAGTCCCTCCTCTCCAGGGGCCTCCAGAAAGTGAGGCCTCAGCTCTCTGAGGAGTGTGACCACCCTCACCACTTACCCTTGTCTATCCCTCCCGCTAGTCCAGCTTCAATGGTCATACCTACCTCCCTCAGCTTCGAACTTAACTGACAACCTCCAAATAACTGCAAGCATCATCCAGAAGGATGACACGTAAGCTCTACTCAGGGAACATACCTGCTGTGCTGAGATGCATCCAGCGCCAAAAAATGGAGAGCTGGAAATGCCCGGGGCAGAGAATTAAAATGAGGAGCCAAATTGGCAGAAAATCGGCACCACGGGGTGTAAAACAGGACTAGCGTGCAGTCACTACCATTTGGGTTTAGAAAATCCATAAGGTCCTGTGGTAAAAGAAACAAGTGTTAAAGTCAGCAGTAAATGTTCATGTACATTCTCGAAGGATGCCCAAGAAACTGGAAACACAGCTGCCTCCAAGAAGAGGAGGCAGGAACACAGACAGGAGACAGACTATAGAGTATCCCCTTAAGAAACCTTTTGGGTTTTGAACCATAGGAATGCATGAATCAGCAGAAAAGTATTATCAAATAACAAATCATAAACTTTCCTATAAACTTTCTTGATAGTACTACAGAGCAATTTTAGTATTTTTCATAATGCATTAATTCAAATACTAAGTACCCACAAGGCACAGGCCATCGTCCCAACCTCTGACCTGTGCCTGCACACACTCTAATGGCACTATTAAAGCACTGAGATCTCAGGCCCCAATCATCAACTCAGCAGATCCAAATCTGTAAGCGATTGAATCAATGTATTCGGCCAAAGGCTAGTTCAGGTCAAGGGTGCACCATCCCTGCCACCACCCTAACTCAGACTGCTGAAACTGCTCTCTCCTGGCCAAGTGTGTGACCTACAGAGCTGAGGCACAGTGTTCACCAGGCACTGAGAGGAGGGTGTGAGGCCTGCGCTGACCCCTGAACATGGAGGGGCTACAGATGCTCAATGTACCACATACCCTCATTTAAAATAAGCAGTCGCGGTGTGCAGAGCAAGGATTTCTTCTCATATTACACAGGCAGCCTGAATTCATCCTGCTACCTGGCTTAACAATCTCATAGAAACAGTCAGTCATTATCTCAGTGTTCTCTTCAGAATTATCATTTATCCAATGGACTGGAAAAGCATGGCTGGGTTGGGGACAACTGTCTCAGCTCTCACTCCAGAGAAAACACTGGAGTCAAGCTCTTTGAAGGAAAGAAATTTTTCATTAATATAAAATGCTTCCCAGGGGTATCACCACTCTAAACAATGCTAAATCACAATCTTAGTAATTCAGATATTTTTAACTTGCCTCTGTAGTAAATACCTCATTTGGAAGAAGAAAAATGCTAAGATTCTGATGCCAGGTGCCTATTTGTCCACTGGGATTTTTTTTTTAAGATTTATTTATTTACTTGAGACAGAGGGCATGAGAGTGGGGGGAGGGGCAGAGGGAGAGAATCTCCAGCAGACACCATGTTGAGCGCAGAGCCCGAGGTGGGGCTCCATCTCACGACCGTGAGATCATGACCTGAGCCGAAACCAAGAGTCCCACGAAACCTACGGAGCCCCCCAGGCGGCCCTGTCCCCCGGGATTTTCATCCTGAGGCTTGGTGCAGAGAGGACCCCGAGGGTGACCAGGCTCAAGCCACCCAAAAAGCATAATCGACACTGGTTCTATCGCCTCCTCTCCCTCCAAACATCATAGAGAGCCAAGTCAGTTTTCAGTGATGCAGCCATTAGATGCTGTCGCACTTAGAAAATGACAAAGATTCTGACCCTCCATTTGAAAGTTGGCAGAGTATTAAATTGTGAAATCAATGTGCGGAAACAGAGAAAAGCACTAAACCATTCTTTCTTACCTGTGACACATTTAAAATTTTCAGAGTGAAGTTTTCTAGTCCCGTCACATTTCTCTCCTCGCAGTTCACCTTGGGGGATTTCAGACTCTCCGTGTTATTGGCGTCCTCGGGCGGCGCCGGGTCGGATTCGGCCACTTCCGGCTCTGAGTAATACTCGTCCTCTCTGTCCTGGAAGCTGGCCCCCCCGCCATCCAGAGAGAAGAGGTGCTCTCGGAGACTGCACCGCGAGTCCTCCTTCCCTCGGGTTCCGCAGGTGCCGCCGCTAGGCTCGGGGCTCAGCTTGTCCTCGGTCTCGCCGGGGATCACGGACAGCAGCACCACGTGGTCGCCATCGGCGTCCAGCCCCAGCACAGCGCCGGCCTCTCCCGTGGGCTTGTGGTGGCCCGCGGGGCCGCGCGAGGGCTCCTCCTCGCTCGCGGACACAGCTCCCACCTGCAGAGCGTGAGCACGCTGCTCCTCCGACTGCAAGTGACCGCTCCCCTCTGCAACTAAAACATGCCAGCATGTTCACGCTCCTACGTCCCTTCCAAGTACATGAACCCAAAAAGGAATTACAGTTCCCCTACAGAGGAAAAAGGTACCCTTCCCATGAAGCTATCAGAGGGTCACCCACCATTCTCCAGATCATGAAGGAGGTCACCAGGAGGTACCAGATTAAGAATGTCAAATACAAAGTGGACCAATCCGTATCTTCATGTGATACCTGCTGCTTGCCGTGTGGATTATAAGCAAAAACATTCCAGTGGAGACATCCAATGAGGAAAACAGAACACAAACACCTTAACAATTTCATTTGTTTGATGAGAATATCCAGCAAAATAATGCTGCTTTTGTAGAAGATTCTACTATAGCAAAGCATCCTTGCACACATTATAACAGCCCTGTGAGCCCAGCAGGACAAGGGTTACCATCCCCACCTAACGGAGGACCAAGCTGAGGCACAGAGAGGCAGTGTAATGGCCAACAGCACACAAGCTAGTAAGCAGCAGAGCCAGGTCTCTGAGTGAAGTCTTCTGGCTGCTACTCAAATCGGGCCTTACCCTCCCCATAATACCTCGGGGGTCGCTGTGCCTCCTGGCCTGAGAACACTGCCCCAGCCATAGAGCAGCTCCGGCCTGAGGTGACCTCTCCTGCCTGCAGCCCTTGAGAGTGCCAGGAGGTGCACCCCACAGGGCCGGGGCAGCAGCGGGGCAAAGGAGGACCTTCCTCCCACTCTGGAGCCACTAGATAGTGCTTGGACAAAATGCTCAGGGAAGGGAAGACTCTGGGGAAGTCTCATACAACCAGGGAGCAATCTCCACTCACCTCTGTAACACTGACTCCTGCCCTCCAACTCCCATTAACTCAACAAGAGCAGCCAGACTCAGTGCCAGGCACTGACCAGGGGGAACCAATGAGCCCAGCTGTACTCAGACAAGCTCGCCACGTGGCTGGAAAACCACCAGCCATGCCAACAGCATGTCACCGAAGTGTGAAAAACCAACTGACTTTTGAATTGGGGAGGGGTCTGGGTTTGTATAAGGTCTCAAAGAATATCTCCATAGAGATGTGCAGATTCATTCAGCAATTCAAAAACCTTCTCTGAGAATTCTGCTTCTGGTTAAGCTGGAGTAAGAGGGACCAGATTTACCCTCCCTAGTGAAACAACCCAAAAAAGGTCAAAAATGTGAACCAGTTTCCGGAGACTAGTTAGCAGGCAACAAAGCAAAGGGATCCCTGAGAAACAGGAAGAGAAATAAACAGGAGAGCCCCTACAAGTGCTCCAGCTTCCCACCTGAGGGAATGCCCGCCCTGGGGCTCAGGGAGGGGGAAGGAAGCAGGCAGAGTCCAGCACTCCTCAAGTTGAGGAGACGGCACTGAGGGTACAGAGAGACCAAGAAAGCTAGAGTTTGTGGGACAGAATAGTACAGATGGGCAAAGCTGCAGCGACAGGACTCCAGAGACCTGCAGAGTAACCCCCATCGAGTACACTGCTCAGCATTTATATGTGAGTAAGCTCCCAAAGCTAGGCAAGGAACCGCCCAAAAGGATCAGAGGCAACACTACCCAACCCTCACACAGAGCTGGGAAGAGTACCTATTCCCACCAGCTAGACTGGAAAACCTCACAATTCACAGAGCGCCGGGGAGAGTACACAAAAGTAGTGGGGCAAAATTAATCCTACAGTAAATACAGCTCTGCTCCCGTCTAGCAAACCTTAAAAGCCACGATCAAACCTTGCTCAGCTAACCTAACTGTACCCTAGAACAAACTCATGAATATTTAGAGGAATACTAAAATATCCAGCACTCAACAAGGTCAAATTTATGTCTGGCATCCAATCAAAAGTTACCAGGCATGCAAAAAGGCAGGAAAATATGATCAATAATGAGAACAGTAATTAACCAATTAAAACTGACCCACAACTTGCAGATGTCAGAACTAGGAGATAAGGATATTAAAACAGTAATTATAATTCCATTACATATGTTCAGAAAGTTAAGCAGATAAAGGGACATAAGATATAAAAGACCTGCACCAAAATGCAAATCAAAACCACACAGGGGGCGCCTGGGTGGCTCAGTCGTTACGCGTCTGCCTTCAACTCAGGTCATGATCCCAGGGTCCTGGGGTCAGGCTCCCGACTCCACGGGAAGCCTGCTTCTCCCTCTCCCACTCCCCCTGCTTGTGTTCCCTCTCTCGCTGTGTCTCTCTGTCAAATAAATAAAATCTTTAAAAAAAAAAAAACCACACAGATCTCACCTCACACCTGTCAGATTAGCTATTATCAAAAAGACAAGAAATAACGAGTGCTGGTGGGGACGTGGAGAGAAAAGGAAACCCTTGTGCACTCTTGGAAGGAATGTAAATTACGGCAGCTATTGTGGAAAACAGTATGGAGGTTCCTCAAAAAATTAAAACTGTAATTACCATATGATCCAGCAATTCCATTTCTGGGTGGAACAAAAACACTAATTTGAAAAAATATATGCACCCCATGTTCACTGCAGCCTTATTTACAAAAGCCATGGAAGCAACCTAAGTGTCTACCAAAGGACGAATGGAAAAGAACATAGGATCACACAATATTATTATTATTCAGTCACAAAAAGAGGAAAGCTTGCTATTTGCAACAACGTGGATGGACCATTACGCTATGTGCAATAAATCTCAGAAAGACAAATACCATATGCTCTCACTTACATGTGGAATCTTTAAAAATAAATAAATAAATAAATAAATAAATAAATAGCTCATAGATGCAGAGAACAGACTGATGGTTGCCAGAGGTGATGGTGAGGGGAGGGGATGAAATGGGTGAAATGGTCAGAAAGTACAAATTTCCAGTTACAAAATAATTCATGGGAATGTAAGGTACAGCATGGTGACTCTAGTTAATAACACTGCCTTGCATATTTGAAAGTTGCTGAGAGTAAACTTTAAAAGTTCTCATCATGAGAAAAAAGTTTAACTAGGCATGGTGTCAGATGTTAACTAGACTTACTCTGGTGATCATTTTGCAATTATACACAAAGATTAAATCATGTTGTACACCTGAAACGAACATAATGTTATATGTCAATTATAATTTTTTATAATTTTTTTAAAAGATCCAAATTGTACTCTGGCAATGAAAACTACAACATCTGAAATGAAAACTGCACTGGGTGGGATTAACAGCAAATTAGGCATTGCAGAAGAAAAGACTAGTGAATTTGAAAGCATAGCAACAGAACCTATCCAAAATCAAACATACAATGAAAACAAGAATCCAAAGAAATGAAGAGAATCAGTGAGCTATGGGACAGTTTCAAGCGGCCTAACATACAGATCATGAGAATACCCAGAAAAGGCGGGGGGGGGGGTTGGACAGAAAAAGTATTTGAATTAATAATAACCAAAAACTGCACAAACTTGATGAAAATCATAAATGCATAGATCTAAGAAGTTCAGCAAATCCCAAGCTCAATGAACTACACCAAGATATTATCATAATCAAATTGCTAAAAACCAGTGACAAAGACAAAAATCTTAAAAGCAGCCAGAGAAAAAAGACATACTATGTACAAAGGAAGAAAGATAAAGATGACAGCAGATTCCTGTTGGGAACAATGCAAGCAAGATGAGTAGCAACATTAAAGTACTGAAAGGAAAAAACTATAAACCTAAAATTCTATACCCAGGAAAATATCTTTCAAAAATGAAGGAAAGGGGTGCCTGCGTGGCTCAGACGGTTAAGCGTCTGCCTTCAGCTCAGGTTATGACCTCAGTGTCCTGGGACTGTCATGTCTCACATCAGACTCCCTGCTCAGCAGGGAGTTGGCTTCTCCCTCTACCTCTACCCCTACCCCATGGCTCATGCTCTCTGTCTCCCTCTAAACTAAATAAAATCTTTTTTAAAAAAGAAAAAAAGAAGGGAAAATAAATACCTTTTCAGAAATATTAAAAGCTAAAAGAATTCATCACCAACAAACACCCGGAACAAGAATTTTAAAGGAACTCCTTCAGGCCAAAGAAAAATGATACCAGATGGAAATATGGATCAACACAGAACGGAGAGCACAAGAAACAGTAAGTACACTGATAAATAAACACAATCTTTCTGAAAGTGTAGCTATGAAGGGGACAAGAAAGCCAGGGTAGGTGATAAGGGGCCAAAGGAGGCTTCTGTTTCGGCTTTTAGGACAGAGGAGAAGTTTAAGGATATATCAAGTTGATGGGAACGTGGGTGAGAAGGGCACGAGAACAAGAGAGGTTAGACAGGACAGCCAGAGAGGCTACATGTCTGGAGAACAAAGGATGCCAGGTATGGGGGCCAACCCTCCTCCCAAATGCCCCAGCTCCACAGACATCTGCTCTCTCGGAATCTAACCAACATCTTAGGTCTCACAAGTACATAGAAAATGCCAAGATCCCGAAAGAACCTCAGGAGAAAAAAAATCAGGGCAGAAATGAAAAACCTGGCTCTCTCTGATCACCCTCATAAAAATGGATAGATGTCCCCTACAAAAAATCAAAAGGGAGTCTGAGTGAAGCACAGAGCTGGTATTTTCAGTTGAGGAGGGTTATTTTTCCCTCCTGTGAAAGAGTTAAGTAGACAGTACACATTAGGAACCAAAACATTCTTATGCCCTCAGGTACCAGTGTTTTCACTCAAGTATTGGGAAGAGAGGAAACTGTGAAGTATTCCACACCATGTGAGAGTCGCTGAACCCTTGCAGCATCACGTGCCTTTTAAAAGAGACTGCTTCTTAGCCTCAACACGCTGACTACAGTGTGAGCCATGCAAAAATGACAACACTGCATCACTGGCAGCAAGGAAGATATCTGGAGAACGCTGCCAGGGAACCCTGGCCTAGGTTAGATCCTTCACACCCTTCCAGTTTTGCTCCGAAGGTTCTCTACCAGCCGCAGGTTTTTCCCAATGGCTTCTGTGGCAGCGATACCAGGCCCCACATGGTGCGCCCACTGTCCATACTCTGAACGAGTTCCCCCAGGCATCTCGGTCCCTGAACCCTCGCGATCTCCTCCACCTACCTCAGTGTTGTCCCAAGGGCTGTTTCTCTGCCAGGGAAGCCTTGCTGGCCCCTTGCTGGCTAATCTGACTCAACGTTCAGATCTTACCCTAAACTTCACCTCTGTAAGGTGAACTTCACCCTGCCTGACCCTCAGACCCGAGGGGTCTCCCATAACAGCATCCAGTAAATACCCTGGGACTCTCCTTGAAGCATTTTCCACTGTTGGAATTTACTTATTTGTAGTCATTCAATGCCTGTCCTCCCCAGCAGATAGGAGGGTGGACCTGTTTCTCTATCTGGCTCACCACTGTACCTCAAGTGTCCAGCAGGGCATATGAGATGTGATGGGTGCTAAGCAAAAATCTGCTAGTTGACTGCCTAATGAAGACAGGCATGGGGGTGCTGAAGCCAGGAGGGGGTTCCCGTGCCTTGACACCTGGACAGCACTGCTACCTCCAGTTGCACATCTGCCACTGGGGTCCACTACAGACCAAAAAGCCTTGGATTTTCAGCCACCCTAAAAACTACCCAGGTGGTGAAAGTCCCTCTGTCCTCACCCCATCACGGCCTTGCCATGCTGACCAATGGCCCACCAATGGCTGGTGTTATCCTCAGGTCTGCGTGCAATGGCCCAGACTAGATGCACGCAATGGCACATGACTAGAATGTGATGTCAGTGCCCTGAATCAACAAGATTCTGCCTGGAAACAGCACACTCAATGTGGGCAATGGAAGGAGAGATGCGTAAAGGGGCCCCCGACATGTGTGCTGGATGTCAGAGAAACCAAAAGCAATGGTAAGGAACTTCAGGGCCAGTAACAGCAGAGAGCGAGCCAGTTACCACTCAAAGACCTTAAGAGTTCAGAAGCAGCAACAGTCACAGAACCTTGGAACAGTGTGCTCACCCTTCTAGAAGCTGTGACTGGAAGGACAAAGCCAAGCCATGATAACCCCTTAAGGGAGGAAGCTGAGAGGTCAGGCTCTCAGCTTGACCTCAGGCTCCCTTCATTCCAACCCACAGGAAGCCAGAAGGCAAGACCATCAGTTGTCACGCCATACAGGACAGCCCCTCGGGGCACAGCGCAGGGTAGACAAGGCTAGAGAATGACCTGGGGAACAAACAAAAGCTATCCAGCATATGCTGGCCCCTCTCTGATACTGGTGGTTAAGCATAGTGACAGAGAAATGTAGTAGAGGTAGGCAAGCATGAGCTTGAATCACGGCTCCTCAACTTCCGGCTGTTGGAGACCTTGGCAGAACACTTACTGACACTGAGTCTCGGTTTACTCAGCTGTGAAACGGGAACGGGAGCAACAGCTACTTCATAAACATTTGAAGATTAAACAAGATGATGCTCATAAAGCACGAAGCACAGGACCTGGCACATAACCAGTCCTTTCATCAACAATAATTGTGTTACTATTCTTCCCTCTTCCTCTTGCTCAGCCACCCAGCTGCCCTGCCTCCTTCCAGGACACCTCATGCAAAGACCGGCCTGCCACTGTAGTGAATGACAAGCAAGGCCGAAAGGTCTAGACTTTAACAAACTGTGAGGAGTGGGGTGACGCAGCACTGAGCATAAGGCCCCACTCCTGGCCCGAGCCCTGCCTCCAGGGTGGCTTCCTCCCTGCCTGAGGATGCCCCAAGAGCATGCCACGGCAAGCAGCGCGTTACCCGGGGAGTCTCTAAGTTTTCTGATCTGTCCTTGGTGCAGGCAACCTGAGCAAGAGCAGCCTTCTTTAAAAAGTGACCCATCGAAGTGCCAAATAAAGCGTGGGCTCTGCATGCAGAAATACAGGCTCTGCCATGACCCGAAGGGCAAACTCAGGCTCTTTGAGCTCTGCGCCTCCACCTGTAACATGGAGATAGTCTTGCAGCCTCTCTCCTACGGTGGATGCGAAGGCTAACTGATATAAGGCACAGTTCCTGCCTCCGCGTAAGGGCACCGGAAATGTCGGCTATTCGTGATGATTTTTATCATTCATAATAAAGTGTATGCCTCAGTAGGTGCTAAGACACTGTCACTCCCGCCGGACTGACGCCTGCTGCGGGGGCCTGCTCGGGCTCCCCGCCACCGCGGACCACCACTCGGGGCCACCCAGGCGGAAAGAGGTCGGGATGACGCGCGGCCGGCGCCAGGAAGAGCCGAGGGGCGCGCCGCGGGCCCCCGCGCAGGTGAAAGAGCGCCGCCCGAGCGGACCCCCACCTTGCCCTGTCATTTCACTTGCCGCCGCCTGCCGCTCCCGGCCACGACCCCAGTCCTAGCCCGCACTCACCCTCCAGGCCGCGGGCGGGAGGCCCCAGCACCCACAGCAGGACCTGCCACCAGCCGAGGAGCCGCATGGCGCGGGGCTAGAAGCGGCCGGGACCACCACCCACGCCGCAGGGCAACCGGCGCACGGCGACGCGCGTCGCGCTCCCGGCCTCCCGGAGGCCTAGGGGGGAGGGGAGCCGCGGGCGCGATCCCGTGCCGCCATCTTGGCAGCTGGCAGCGGCCGCGGGCGCCATCTTGGAATCGGGCAGTCTGCCTCTAGCCTTTGACTTCCGGTCCCTGGGATTCGCGGCCGTTTAAGAGCCAAGAGCCAGACACCTCGGGTCGCCTCGAACTTTCCTGAACGCCAAGCCCTTGACGGACTTCCAACAGAGGCCAGCGGCCCTCCGTGCGCCAGCCGGTCTGGCTGCTGGCAGCACACACTGCGCCTGTGTGGCGCTTCATTCCGGCGCCCAAACGGCCCGGAAGCCTCCTGTTTCGAGCGCCCCGAATCTCCTGCCTTACCCCTGTTCCCCTGCATACGGTTGCTAGGTGAAATACAGGGTGCCCAGTTAAATTTGCATTTCACAGAAACCACGAATAGTTTTTTTTTCCACTCCAAGAAACAGACGGATTTTCCAACGTAACTTTGTCCTGTAATTGTATTTGCTTCGTCTGGTCACCCTAACCCTACCTCCTGTGCACTCAGGGCGGGCAGTTTTTGGTTGGTGGTTGGTGGATTTGCAGGGCAATCTCCCGCTCCCTGATCCACCGCCCAAGACCCGGTCCTGGAAGAGGCTGGGGCACCGCCCGCGAACAGCTCGGAAAGGACCTGGAACCCGGAAGTCCTGGATGGGGAGGGGAGGGGAGGTGTGCGGCAGGGCGGGGCTCAGCATTCCGGAGCTGGGCGGGGGCGGGGGCGGGGGAGGGCGGAGGAGGGACCTAAGAGACTGCTCAGAGGTGAAAAGAAGGCCTCTCAGGTCCGCAGTTAAGGGGAATGGCCTCCTAAAACCAGTATAGCGAGTTTCGAGCGGGGGGCCGGGCTACCTCAGTGCAGACAGTGCTGCTGTCAAACTTTAAGAGGTTCAAAACACAGAAATAGATTTCAAAGATCTTTACATCAAACCATTGGTAGTTACAGCAAAGTGAAGAGGAACCCAGGCTTTTTTTGGCCACGTGGTAAATCCCAAATCCAACAATTACAGGAGTGTATGGTCGGTCAGCAAATTATGTTAACTTTTCTTAAGTTCAGTTTCTTTTTTTTTCTTTTTGATTGAGAGCAGGAGAGCAGGCTGTGAGGCAGAGGGAGAAGCAGGCTCCCCGCTGAGTAGAGGGGGGACCCTCCCCCGGGGTTCGATCCAGATCCAGGGACTCCAGGATCATGACCTGAGCCAAAAGCAGACTCTTAACCGACTGAGCCACCAAGGCGCCCCAAGTTCAGTTCCTTCATCTGTAAAGCGGAATGAATTTATACAGTTAGGTGAATTAAATGAGATGTAAAGTGATGAGCACAGTGTATGATGCACAGTAAGCACATCAGAGTGTTAGCCATTATTATTTGGATCATACAATTCTAGTGGAGTAACCATAGTCCCCTGGTGCCCATCAAAGACTGTTAAACCAGAAAGATGTATCATCAATCTGACCTCATTGATTATTCTCTTCTAAATAAGCCGCCAAGGTCTTGCTATGGTAAGTTCTCAAGTGCCCGTGGGTCCAGGAGACAATGAACAACATGGAGGAAACAGCCCACATTTCTAGAGCGGATCACTACAATCATCATTTGGCTGAACTACCTCCCTTGCCCCCTACCCAGTAATAGCAAACTTTTCCTTCTTTTTTTTTTTTAAGTAAAACTCACCACCCGGAAATTGAGCGGCATGCTCTACCAACTGAGCAAGCCAGGCGCCCCAAACCTTATCTTCTTTAACTTATTCTCTCCCATACCCTTCATACCTAATTTGAAGGTGCATAAAAGCCAACAGGACAGAGGATTAAGGGGATTTAGGATTTATAAAAAGGAGAGTGATTTGATTTGTCCAGACACTCCGAAGTGGATTCCCTTCTTACTACTTCCTTTTTATTAAGTCCTTTCCCTCCCTGTGTTTGTGCTTTGGCTGTTTCTTTGGACAAATACTCTCGCAGATGTTAGAATGTTGTCTTTCCTTAAATACTGTGTATACACTCAAATGACAACTCAGGAAATGCTGTCAACAGACAGAATGCACATTTGACTGTCTCACCACCAGGTGGCACCTGCACTTATTTTCAACAAGAAAATTGCCTTCAGGTTTGTCTTGAAACTTCTATTTTCGTTTCTGAGGGGAAAAACGTTGATATCATCTTCTTTTGGCTGAAATGAACTCTGTGTACCAACACCATTCGGCCTGGGATCGTTCATTCGTATGAATGATAATAATTTGATAATAATTGGAACTGTTATGCCTAACTACACATCCGCATGCCAGGTGTTTAGTTTGTCCCTCTTGATAGGTTTGCCTAATTTGTTTTTAATCTGATTAATCATGAGAGCTTCTCTTTCATGGTGTTTCTCTCTGTCTCTCTCTCTCATGAAAAAGTATTTACATTCCTTTAGATCACTGCAGCTAAGTATATTTTCCAAAGACTGCCACAATAATATCCCTCCTCCCACATGCTGCTCTACAAAGTAATTTTGCCCCTTCAATAGGTAGAATCAAATTCCCCTTCCCTTGAATCTGGGTGAGCCTGTGATTCACAAGCAACCAACAGAATGTAATAGTGCATGAAGCGATCCTGTATAACTTCTGAGGCTACACAGCCTTACCTTTCTGCGCTGGAAGATTTGCCCTGGAGCTCTGAGCCGCAAAGTAGTTGGACTGTCTAAAGCTGCCATGTTCTAAGGAAGTTCAAACCAGCTTGCTGAGAGAAGCTCAGACACTACCCGAAGAGAAATGCCCACCATCACTCACTGATCCAGTCCCACTCTGTTTCGCCTTCGACTATCACTGGACTACTCCTGCCTGAGAGACCACAGCCAGAAATGCCAAGGGCTTATTACTCAGCTTAGAAATGCAGAGCTCTCCTATTATGATTGAGATTCATACTTGTGAGTATACGAGGTAGCACCTCATATATATCAAACGAAAGCATGATTTCAAATAGGAATGAAATTTAGGGGCACAAATACGGACTTAAATATTATTTAAGTCTGACCCACGAATACAGAGACTTAAAAATTATTGTTATTATAAGTCATTAAGTTTAGGGTAATTTTATTTTAGAATAGATGACTGGATCATTTTATTTTGTAATTTAATAACTTTTAATCTGAAGAGACTATGTGAATTAATTTAATAAATCAGTACTTTGGGCATATATTCATATACTTATTCTGCCAAGTTTCTTTCTCATCTTTATGATTTTAATGTTATATTTTGATGGACTTAAGTTGACCCACTGCACTTATTATTATTTAATCAATACTGAATATTCTGTGCAGTTATAACAGACTGATTAAACTGAGCTCCTTCAATAATTCAGTATCCTCCCAAGAGAGTTCTGTCCTCACAGGGCAGATCAGAGTAATGTATAGTAGTTAAGAAAACCGTAACAAAAATCCACAGGCTCTCTTTCCCAACTTTATCTACTCAGGGCATATATCCTAAATTTCATTCCTAATTGAAATCATGTTTTCGTTTGATATATATGAGGTGCTATCTGGTATACTCACAGGTATGAACCTCAATCATAATAGGAGAGCTCTGCATTTCTAAGCTGAGTAATAAGCCCTTGGCATTTATGTTTTCAGTCAGATGGTTTTCTCCCAAAGATATCATTCCAATTTGACTTACGAGGAACTAAAGCTCAGGGAAAAAAATAGTTTGGTATCACAGAGGAAGTTTCTGACAGAGCTAAGGCTAGAATACCAATCTGAATTCAAGACATTTTATACTCTGGTATACAATCAGTAACTCATTTCAAATGCTAGCACACTGTTAATCAATACTTCCGTAATGGCTCTTGTAAATAAATACGAGATTTAAATAAATTGATTATATTTAACTAATGAGAAGGCTCCTGTTGGGAGAGGTTGAAGATCTAGGAGAGGAAAAATTCTGAGAAGGAAATAGAGAAGGGGATCTGGAGAGGGATAAACCTGAAACAGTAAGAGGAATACCGCCTCCATTGTAATAGGAGGAAAGGGTGAAGGCAGATAAGCTATTTTCTCTGTCAGGAAGGTGGTAGGCTGAGAGAGAGCCTGTGGTGGTATCTAAGTATCTTAAGAGCAGAGAACGGAAATCTGAAATAACCTAAATGAAGAGTGCCATGAGAGCTGACTAAGGATACAAAAGAACTTCCTGGTAGCACTGGGGATCAAGCTGTGGTTGGAAAGCAAGAATTTATAGTGGCAAATGGCACAGGTGTTTTTCTCCATTTAGCATTTAGCAGCCCAGGAGTAAATGGTAGCCAAAATTAGCCCAGAGTTAGTGTTTTGCCACGCTTGAGTGATGTATAGACCAGGGGCAAGTTAACCGAAGATCAAGATAGTTGCTAATATCTTTATAAGCGTAGTTGAGTCTTGTTTTTACTGGTTTTTTAAAATGTTATTGTTTTTTAAATTCCAGTATAGTTAACTTACAGTGTTCTATTAGTTTCAGGTGTACACTACAGTGATTCATGAGCATAGCTGAGTCTTAACATTATCTTGAAATGGAACTTTCAGGAGTTGGCCATTCCTTAGGTAGAAGAGTACTTCATATAACCTAATAATTATTTATAATCAGTGTATTAGTTATCTATTGCTATGTAACAAATTACATAAAACTGGGTTCTTAAAACAGTAATAATCATTTATTATCTCACACCATTTATATGGGTTAGCAAACTGGGCATTGCAATATCCCTGGCTTAGTTGGGTAGTGGTGGCTGAGAATCTCTCATGAAGTTACATTCAGTAGGATGCCTAGTGCTACAGTCATTTGAATACTTGACTGGGAATGGAAGATAAGCTTGAGATGGCAAGCTGATGGTGACTGATGGCAGGAGGGCTCAGTGCTTAACCACGTGGGTCTCTCTATAGGACTGTTTATATGTTCTCATGACATGACAGATGGATTTCCTCAGACCAAGTGACATAGAGAGCAACCCTAAAGCTGCAATGTCTTTTATGTCCTAGCCTCAGAAATCATACACCATCGTTTCTGCAATACCCCGTTAGTTACACATGTCACCACGTATAACGTAGGAGTAGACTATACAAGGACATAAATACCAGGAGGTGAGGATCATTAGGAGCC
This sequence comes from Zalophus californianus, assembly GCF_009762305.2. Lineage (NCBI taxonomy): Eukaryota > Metazoa > Chordata > Mammalia > Carnivora > Otariidae > Zalophus > Zalophus californianus. The sequence goes on along the minus strand of NC_045599.1, from coordinate 28,221,920 downwards.
ATATTGGAGGCTAGCTTACCACAAGTGAGTAATAGTACACGGATTCCTATAGTATTAACACTAAAGATGTTATAAATAATACTGTTAATAAAAACTTTTTAAAAAATAACTGAAAAAAATACTGCGTTATAAATAATATGAAAATAACATAAAAAATACCTATCCAAGCCATACCTAATGGTCAATTACCTACTTACCTAATATGTTCTTCCTTCTCTTTTCAATTCATTGAATCTGATTTTGAGAAGTACTTGACCTTACAACAGATTTGTGAAGTTCTATTTAGGAAATACCAAATCCTCAAGCAATAAAGAAATCCTTAAATTGTGATTCACCTTACTGTGTTTGATAGTGTATCCCAAGTAGTATTTGGAGAAACTGATTGACTAATCCTGCCTTCATAATATTAAAACTGGCATCAAAATGATTACTATAAAAAGAAAGGCCAATAGGCCATATATCTTTTGTCTTATTTATTTATTTATTTATTTTTTATTTGACAGAGACACAGCGAGAGAGGGAACACAAGCAGGGGGAGTGAGAGAGGGAGAAGCAGGCTTCCCACAGAGCAAAGGGCCCGCTGCGGGGCTCGATGCGGGGCTCGATGCGGGGCTCGATGCGGGGCTCGATGCGGGGCTCGATGCGGGCCTCGATGCGGGCCTCGATGCGGGCCTCGATCCCAGGACTCTGGGATCATGACCTGAGCCAAAGGCAGACACTTAACGACTGAGCCACCCAGGCGCCCCTCTATCTTTTGTTTTAAAAGTAGCCCATGCAGGGGCACCTGGGTGACTCAGTTGAGTGACCAACTCTTGGTTTTAGCTTAGGTCATGATCTCAGGGTCCTGGGATCAAGCTCCACGTCAGGCTCTGTGTTCACTGTGGAGTCTGCTGAAGATTATCTCCCTCTGCTCTTCCCCTGCTCATTCTCTCTCTAACATAAAAATAAGGGGTGCCTGGGTGGTTCAGTTGTTAAGAGTCTGCCTTTGCCTCAAGTCATAATCCCAGTGTCTTGGGATCAAGCCCTGCATCCAGCTCCCTGCTCAGTGGTGAGCCTCCTTCTCCCTCTCCAGCAACCCCTGCTTCTGTTCCCTCTCTCACTGTCTCCCTCTGTCAAATAAATAAATAAAAATGAAAAAATAAAATAAAAATAAATAAAATCTTTTTAAAAAGCAGCCCATGCAAATTAATAAAAATAAAAAACAAGAAATAAAATAAATAAAAAGAGCACAGGCTATTCTTTTTTTTTTTCCTTTAAGTAATCTCTACACCCAGTGTGGGGCTCAAACTCACAACCTGGGGATCAAGAGTAGCATGCTTTACCAACTGAGCCAGCCAGGCACCCCTGCAACTCAAGAAGAAACATAAAATCATTTAAGTTTTGTAAATACCTTTATAGTCAAGCCTCCCAAGTAAAAATAACTGTACATCAACTGATGTTCCTCTTCTTTCTCTGCTCCATCCCCACTCCAGATAACCTTCAAATAATTTGAAGTTGAAAGGATTATCTTGTGATATTGTTGTTTGGTGTTCTGCTGATCTAACCCATATGCCCAAAGGAATGGGCAAATTTTGCAAATCAAAATATTCAGCATCTAGGGGCTCCTGGGTGACTCAGTCGGTTAACTGTCTGCCTTTGGCTTAGGTGGTGATCTCAGGGTCTTAGGATCAAGCCCATGTGCCGCCCCCCCACCCCCCGCTCAGTGGGTAGTCTGCTTCTCCCTCTCCCTCTGCCCCTACCCCCATGCTCTCTCTCTCTCAAGTAAATAAATAAAATCTTTTTTAAAAATTCAGCATCTATCATTTTATTAAGACCTTTGCATGTTAAAAGATGTTTTTGGATGTATAAAAACAAAATTAATATTATTATACTAAAATATGCCAAGTGCTGGGGTGCCTTGCTGGCTCAGTTGGAGGAGCATGAGACTCTTGATCTCAGGGTTGTGAGTTTGAGCCCACATTGGGCATAGAGTTTAATTTAAAATTTAAAAAAAACAGATTAAATAAACAAATAAATAATGAAATATGCCAAATTCTGGATTAAGTATTTTAGTTTAGTTAGATATCCCATCTAATTTATGTAATATTCCTGGCATAGATATTATAAAGGTTTTTAAATGAAGAAAATAAGAGGAAATAATTTGCCTAAGGTCCCACATTAAATGGCAGAGCTTGAATTTGAACCCCAAACCAGACTCTGTCAGTCTGCCAAATTGCCCAGATGCATTATTCTCATTTACTTCTCATGACAGCCTCATTTCTGGGGCTTGGAAAGATGAAGCAACAACTTGACAGAGGTCGGACAGCAGTGAGGGATTGTGCAGGTCCCTCTCTAAATCCCACATGTCTTGCTACAAACATAGAAAAATAGCATGTATTATAAATACCAAATTAAGAAGAGGAACCAAACAGACAACTGAAATAGGCAGTGAGTGCCCTGGACACTTGACCAGGACCCAATAGAACTATAGGAAATCAGGGTTCAAACATGTCACAAAGGCTGAATCAACAATATCTAGCTTCATGCAAGCACAACGTAACACAAATACTACTTTGTCAAATGCCAAGAAAAGAACCAATCTTGATCCAAATGCTTCTGCTCTCATTGGAAAGCTGCAAAGCTGCTGTGGGGTGCCTAGACAAGGACAAGGAGGAGAGAGAAAAAAGCTTAGAGTATCCTTTATCAGGCAGGAAAGTGGTTACACATAAGACGGCTGTGTGCAAAAGGACTGTAATTTGAAAAGGAATACGTTTGGCAATATCTCACACTTGTGAAGTCTGCTCAAAGGGATACCCTGGAATCAGAAGTTTACCAGGGACAAATCTCAGGCTGGATGTAGCACTTCAAACTAGTGCTTTTTTTGTGTCCTTTGCTTTCTTTATCCCATCTTTCTTTAAATATTCTTTGTTTCAAAAAAATTAACATAATAGAGTCATTGTAAGGATTCTTTCAAGCAGCTAGATATTTTGTAAAATAGCAATTCCAGAAAATGAAGGAAATTCTCCTAAAACCCATATACCCTAAAATTCAAGGCAGAGCACAGGTCTTCCCTCAAATACCTTGCTAAATCAAAAGAGCTTTTGGTGAGTCTGGGATATCTTGTCATACCAAAAACACAAGGAAGCTGACAAAGAACACAAGGGTTATGTCAAAATGAATGAGGAGCCAAACTGGCTTCCACCAGCCAAAGATGGAACAGTATGAGCATGAAATTGAATAATTTCAATAGATAAAGATACATCACATATGTTAAAATTGAGTAATTTCAATAGAGAGAGAGATATCACATACATTAAAAATTTTTTAACTAATTAATTACCTTTGAAAGATGGTAGAGAACCAACGCATTCTGAAAACTGGTAGGAAATGGAAAGAATCAGGAATTTATGTGCCTTTCCTGCACAAAGTTTATATCAGGGTCACCAATTATTTGATGAAGGAAAGCTTTTCTGTATAGAAATATATGAGCTAATTGATAAAGAAACAAGAGAATTAAAAATTGCCATTTTGCAGCCCTTAATGAAGCAATGAAGCTAGACTAAGACCAGCAACTAATGTGTAGGTTAATGTGATGGTTAATTTTATGTGTCACCTTGACCGGACTAAAGGATGCCCAGAGAGCTAGTGAACATTATTTCTGGGTGTGTCTGTAAGGGTGTCTCTGGAAGAGATTAGCATGGGAATCAGCAGAGTAAAGATTGCCCTCACCAATGCAAGTGGGCATCATCCAATCTGTTGAGGGTCTTAATAAAACAAAAATGTGTAGGTAGGGCAAGTCTGCTTTTTTGCTCAAGGTAGGACATCCATCTTCTCTTGCCCTCAGACTTTGGTGCTTTTAGTTCTCAGACCTTCAGACTTGAACTGGGACTTAAATCATTGGCCCTCCAATTCTTGGGCCTTTCAACTGGGACTTACACCATCTGCTCCCCTAATTCTCAGGCTTTTGGACTCAGACTGAATTATATCACCAACTTTCCTGGTTCTCTGGCTTGCAGATGGCAGATCATGGGATTTCTAGGCCTCCTTAATCTCATGAGCCATTCCTATAATAAATCACTCTATCTACCTGTCTGTCTGTCTATCTATCTATCTATCATCGATCTTTCTATTGGTGCTATTTCTCTGGAGAACCTTCACGGATACAGCTACCACAACCATTCATTAAGTGAAAAACTGAAGAGGAATTTTAAAATGGATGAATCAGGCAAAGAACACCTGAACTCAGACCAACTTTAATACCACAGTAAGAGACAACTAGTTATTATGGGCAAACTACTATGATGCAATAGGAAATACAAAACACCACCTAAACTGACCAAAACATCAAAATGGAATCTCATCACACCTCTAGACCTCCAGTTTACGGAAAATACAGAGGTTAAAGAATTTAAAATAATACCATGTGGATACAATCAACAACAACCAAAAGCTGGGGGAAAATGACCTAGCTTCAACAAATAAATTACAAGGGGGAAAAAAGAGAAGTGGAATCCATAAGAGAGAGTTTCAGAGACATATCAATCGAATGAAATTGGGGGGGCTTGTTTTGATGTTGATTCAAACATATATGTGGGGGCACCTGGGTGGCTCAGTTGGTTAAGCATCTGCCTTTAGCTCAGGTCATGACCCCAGGGTCCTGGGATCGAGCCCCACATCCGGCTCCCTGCTCAGTGAGGAGCCTGCTTCTCCCTCTCCCTTTACCCCTGCCCCCCTGCTTGTGCTTTCTCTCTGCCTCTCTCTCAAATAAATAAAATCTTTTTAAAAAATTTATGTGACAAAAATTCTTAAGGAAATATTAGCAAACAAAATCCAGCAATATATAAAGGGAATTATACACCATGACCAACTGGGGTTTATCTCAGAAATGCAAGACTAGTTTAACATTCAAAAATCTGTTAATGTAATACACCATATTTCTAGAACAAAGTAGAATAAACCATTTATAGGATAATGGAGAATAAATCATATGATCAATAAATGCATTTTACAAAATCCAATGCCCATTCATGATTTTTTTTTTTAATCTCAAAAAACTAAGAACAAAAGGGAACTCCCTCAATCTGAACAGGCTATATGTTTTATGTTCCATAAACATACAGCTGACATCATACTTAATGAAGACTAAATGTTTTCCCCCTAACATCAGGAACAAGGCAATAATGTCCATTCAGACTATTTCTGTTTAGTAATATATTGAAGGTTCTAGCCAGTGCAGCCAGCAATAAAAAGAAATTCGAAGTGTATAGTTTAGAAGAAAAGAACAACTGTCTTTTTTCATAGATAATATGATCTCATATGCAAAAAATCCTATGGAAGCTAGCTAAAAAAATACCAGAATAAGTGAGTTTAGCAAGGTTACAAGATCAATATACAAAAATGGACTGTATTTCTATATACTAGCAACAAGCAATACTAAAGGGAAATAAAGAAAGCAATACCATCTACAATATCATCAAAAACAATAACATAGGGGCTCCTGGTTGGCTCAGTCAGTTGAGCGTCATGATCTCCAAGTCCTGGGATCAAGCCCTGAGTAGAGCTCCCTGCTCAGTGGGGAGTCTGCTTCTTCCTCTCCCTCCGCCCCTTCCTCCTGCTTGTGCTCACTCTTTCTCTCTCTCTCAAATAAATATTTTTTTAAAACACAGTAACAGGGGCGCCTGGGTGGCTCAGACGGTTAGGTGTCTGCCTTCGGCTGGGGTCATGATCCCAGGGTCCTGGGATCGAGCCCCACATCAGGATCCCTGCTCTGCCGGGAGCCTGCTTCCCCCTCTGCCTCTGCCTCCCTCCCTCTCTCTCTCTCTCTGTCTCTCATGAATAAATAAATAAAATTAAAAAAAAAACAACAACAATAACATAGCCAGGAATAAATTCAACAAAAGTAGTTTAAGCCCTGTGTACTGAAAACTATAAAACAACTGAGAAAAATCAAGGAAAACCTAAATATATAGACAAATAAACCATGTTCTTGGATTAAAATATTGTTATGATGGCATATCTCTCCAAATTGATTTACAGATACAGGGGTGCCCGGGTGGCTCAGTCGGTTAAGCAGAGGAAGAGAGAATCTGAAGCAGACTCCAAGTGAGTGCGGGGTTCACCAAGGGGCTCGATCCACTACCCCAAGATCACAACATGAGCTGAAAACAGAGTCAAACACTTAACCAACTGTGTCATCCAGGTGCCCCTCGGTTTGGATTTCTTTAGTTTTATAGTAAGTTTTCAAATCAAGTAGTATAAGTCTTCTCACTTTGTTTTTCTTTTTTTTCTTTTCTAAGTAAGCTCTACACCCAACATGGGGCTTGAACTCAGGACCCTGAGATCAAAAATCACATGTTCTACTAACTGAGCCAGCCAAGTTGTTTTTATTTTGTTTTTCTTTATCAAAATTGTTTTGTATATTTTGGCTTTCATGTTTCCATATAGACTTTAGGATAAGTTTGTCAATTTCTACAAATCCCTATGATTTTGTTAGGGATTATATTGTATCTACAGATCATTTTTAAAAAATATTTTATTTATTTATTTGAGAGAGAGATGGAGAGAGAGAAAGCAAGTGGGGGGGGGAGCAGAGGGAGAAGGTGAGGCAGAGTATCTCAAGCAGACTCTGCTGCCAGGTGTGGAGCCCAATATAGGGCTCAATCTCACAACTCTAAGATCATGACCTGAGCTGAAACTGAGTTGGACACTGAATCAGCTGAGCCACTCAGATGCCCTGGGTCTTTAATTTTTAATTACTAAAACTTGATGATGGTCACACTGAGGGTCTGTATTCTCCCTTTTTACTAAATTTTGTATATGTTTGAAATTTCCAAAATAAAAATTTTTTACACAAAATTTTTACAATGACTTTTTTCTTTGATGTTTTTGTGATGGCCCTACAGTTGGTTACCCTAAAACATCATAATCAGTTTCAGTCATCAGCCACTCTGTACCTTGCTTACTGAGGATGCATAACACTTTGTAGTTATTACTTGTTTATGTGACAGAGGGAGCACAACAACCATATAAGTAGCTCCCAACATTATATAAAAGCTCTCATGAGTTTATAAAGTTTTCTTTTTTAAAAAAGATTTATTTATTTATTCATTAATTTATTATTTTGAGAGATAGAGCACGGGCCTGGGGGGACAGACGAAGAGGGAGAATCTTTTTTTTTTTTAAGATTTTATTTATTTATTTGACAGAGAGGATGAGAGAGTACAAGCAAAGCGAACGTTAGAGGGAGAGGGAGAGGGAGAAGCAGGCTCCCCGCCAAGCAGGGAGCCCGATGCGGGGCTCGATCCCAGGACGCTGGGATTGTGACCTGAGCCGAAAGCAGACACTTAACCATCTAAGCCACCCAGGAGCCCCCCGACTTTTTTTTTTTTTTAGATTTTATTTATTTGACAGAGTGGGCTCAAGCAGGGTGAGCTGCAGGCAGAGTGAGAGGGAGAAGCAGGCTCCCTGCTGAGTAGGGAGCCCAATGAAGGACTCGATCCCAGGCCCTTGGGATCATGACCTGAGCTGAAGGCAGACGCTTAACCCACTGAGCCACTCAGGTGCCCCGGAGAGAATCTTAAGCAGGTTCCATGCCCAGCACAGAGCCCAATGCAGTGCTCGATCTCACAACCCATGATCATGACCTGAGCCAAAATTGAGTCTGACATTTAACTGAGCCACTCAGGCACCCCTTAGATTTTATTTTTTAAAGTAATCCCTACTCCCAATATGGGGCTTGAACGCATGACCCCAAGATCAAGAGTCACATGCTCTACCGACTGAGTCAGCCAGACACCCCCTCAGTTTTCTTTTGGTGAAATTCATCTAGAAAATAGCCTAAAGCTTAGGACTAGGCAAATGGGCTGTAGTTTCACTGTCTCTGCCCTAAAGTCAATTAGCTAACATGAAAGATAAAGCATGTTAAAATATCAGTTTGGAATGAATAAAAATTGGCATCACATGGTTTAAGTTCTGCAGGGGCTCCTGGGTGGCTCAGTCGTGAAGCGTCTGCCTTTGGCTCAGGTCATGATCCCAGGGTCCTGAGATCGAGCCCCACATCTGGCTCCCTGCTCAGCGGGAAGCCTGCTTCTCCCTCTCCCACTCCCCCCGCTTGTGTTCCTGCTCTCGCTATCTCTATGTCAAATAAATAAATAAAATCTTTTAAAAAATAATTAAGTTCTACATATTAAGGCATATGTTTTCTACTATGAGTTCCTTGAGGGTAGGGACTTCTGTCTTGTTCAGTATGTGAGCTACCATACTGTAGAGCAGATGCTCAATAGTTACTGAGATTTATTGAATTTATTAAAACAGTTGAAAGCCTCAGAAAATCACTAATAAAAAATTTTGTTTTACTTAAAATATTAACAAATTCTCTATGTTTTAGTTCCCACAACTGTTAGAATGGCTACTATCAAAAAGATAAGAAATAACAAGTGTTGGTGAAGATGTGGAGAAAAGGGAACCCTTGTGCACTGCTGGTGAGTATGTAAATTGGTGCAGACACTATGGAAAAATAGTACAGGGGTTCCTCAAAAAATTAAAATTAGAACCACTATATGATCCAACAATTCTACTTCTGGGTAATTATCAAAAGAAAATGATAACACTAATACAGAAAGATATATGCACCCCCGTGTTCACTGCAGCATTACTTATAAAAGTAAAAATATGGAAGTAACCCAAGTGTCCATCAGTGGATGAACAGATTAAGAAAATGTGGTGCATGTGTGTGCACACACACACACACACGGTACACACACACACAGAGGAATATTATTCATTCATAAAAAATCTTGCCATTTGTGGGTGCCTGGGTGGCTCAGTTGGTTAAGTGACTGCCTTCGGATCAGGTCATGATCCTCGAGTCTCCGGATCAAGTCCCGCGTCGGGCTCCCTGCTCAGCAGGGAGTCTGCTTCTTCCTTTGACCCTGTTCCCTCTCGTGCTCTCTATCTCTCATTCTCTCTCTCTCAAATAAATAAATAAAATCTTAAAAAAAAATCTTGCCATTTGTGACAAGATGGATGGACCTTGGGGGCGACATGAAACAAGTCAGACAGGGGAATAAAAATACCATATGATTTCACTTATATATGAAATCTAAAACAAAAAACAAAAACAAACCCACAGATACAGAGACGAGATTGTTGGTTGCCAGAGGCAGGCAGGAGGTGGGCAAAATGTGTGAAAAAGGCCACCTACAAAATAAATAAATCATAGGCATGTAATGTACAACATGACCACTATAGTTAATACTCTTGCATATTTGAAACTTGCTAAGAGAGATCTTAAAAGTTCTCACCACACGGGTCACCTGGGTGGCTCAGTTGGTGAAGCGTCTGCCTTCAACTCAGGTCATGATCCCAGAACCCTGGGATTAAGCCCCGTGTTGGGCTCCCTGCTCAGTGGGGAGTCTGCTTCTCCCTTTGCCGCTCCCCCTGCTTGTGCTCTGTCAGATAAATAAATAAAATCTTAAAAAAAAAAGTTTTCACCACAAGAAAAATCGTGCAACTATGTATGGTGACAGATGTTAACTAAACTTATTGTAGAGATCATTTTGCAATATATAAAAATAGTATATCATGTTGTGCACCTGAAACTAATATAATGTATGTCAATTATACCTCAATTCAAAAAAAGAAAAAAAGTAGTTCCTTTCTGCCTTGTACCCTCCATCAGCTATAAAACCAGTATTTACTTTCATCCACAAAGGGGTAGATCTTGGGCTATTCTAGAAAAAACAACCCTTTGATGTAGGCAGGGGCCATCTGAACCATCATACTCGGTTTGGATATGCTCCATCTAACCACCTCCCCCACCATGCACACACTCACACGTTCCCTAGTCTGGTTAATACTCTGTCACCACTCATTATTATTATTTTTTTTAAGATTTCAGTTTTAAGTAATCTCTACACCGAGCATGGGATTTGAACTTGCAAGCCCGAGATCAAGAGATGCATGATCCACTAACTAAGTCAACTGGGTGCCGCCCCCACTCATTATCTTTGATTTCTCTTTTCCCCTCAATACTGACACCAGGTTTTATTAACTACGTGTCTCAGATCACAATCTCCCCCCTCTCTCTTCCCCATTGTGCAACCCTAATCTTAGTATCTCACCCAAATGAGACTTTACCACGGTGCCTGCCTCTAATCTCTCCTCCTCCAAGCCAACCTAAACTACAAATGTAAGTCATTCTCTTACTTAAAACCTTCCAACGGGCTCACCATTGTCCTCAAAATTGAAACTCTAAATTGATTTTCTGGGTCCTTCTATATTTAGGTCCATTTCATCTCCCCTTCTCAATCCTTGTTCACCACTACCACTCACCCTACAATTATTCATTGTTAAAGAATATCATGCTCTCCAGGCTTTTGTGTGTTTTCTTCCTTCTGTCTCCAATACTCTCCCCTCTTCCACATTTCAATCCATCTCATCTTTCAGTGCTTAGCTTAAATATTTCATCTCGCATATTTTTATAGCCTCCTCCCCCATTTACTCCGGAAATAGAATTGATTATATTGTATAATTGTCTGTTTACTTGGCTGAACCTTTCATTAGACTACAGACCAGTCGTCTAGTGCACTCATAATAGTGTTTGGCCCAAAGACAGCACTCAAATCTTTAATGAATAACAGTTGTTCAAAAAAATATGACACCTAGTAATGATTTAAATTAGCTTCAAAAACATCAGTTTGGTTTCAGGTAATCTGTAGGATTTTGCTTCTTCATTCCACTTCCAAGTTTGGCCCACAACCCCTACCTACAGGGATGCGGTAAAGATTGCCACTAAAATCCATTCTCTCCTTCCATAACTGATCGTGGCTGCCCAAGAATGAACTAGACTTCCCAGTGCCTCTTGCAGTCATAGGCAATCATGTGACCAACCTTTAGTCAAAGAACTGTGAGAAGTGACACAACTTACTTAAAAGGGCCTGGACTTCCAAAGCCTCTTCCTTTAGCCAACTAAAATAAAAACGGAGTAATCTTGGAAACCATGTTTTGGACATGGCAAAACTCACTTGGAGACCAGGTCTTTGAAAGACTACACAAGACATTTATGTGGTGAGAAATAGGCTACCTTTATCAGAGCCATCGCATTTCGGGGCCTCTGTTACAACTATCATTACCATATGGGCGCCTGGCTGGCTCAGTCAGAAGAACATGCAACTCCTGATCTCGGGGTTGTGAGTTCAAGCCCCAGGATGGGTACAGAGCTTGCTTAAAAAAAATGTCTTTAAAAAAGTAAATAAAATAAAATCTTAAAAAAAAAAACAAAACCCTATCATTTCTGTAAACCCTGATACACAGGATACAGATAGGTAGATAAAATGGGAAACCTGAGATACTCAGAAATACATTAGCCTGATAAAGATTAAAATTTCCAGTATCAAAAACAGCATTATTACAAACCAAGGGTCATGTAAATATAGAAACTAGGATTTTCCAAAACTAATTAAAAATATTTTCCTTGATGAGATTGATAGGTTATTTGAGGCAAATTAACAAAATTAGCAAGTAAAATCAATACAAAAACGACAAGGGGAAAGAACTTGTGTCTGTTGTGAGGGCTAGCCCAAGGATAAAGGGACAGCTGATAGACATTATATCACATACCAACTTCTTAGCGGTCACTAAATAGTACCAGGCAGCTCAAAGACAAAATGGGCAGACTGTACACAAAAACATGCCTAGTTCATATGGCAATAAACACCTAACAAAAAGGACTAAAGATTTTAAGAATAATGAAAAAGATAAATTAGTAGGGCACCTGGGTGGCTCAGTTGGTTAAGTGACTGCCTTCAGCTCGGGTCATGATCCCAGGGACCTGGGATCGAGCCCCGCTTCAGGCTTCTTGCTCCCCAGGGATCCGGCTGCTCCCTCTCCTTCTGCCTGCCGCTCCCCCTGCTTGTGCTGTCAAATAAATAAAATCTTAAAAAAAGAAAGAAAAAGACAAATTCGAGAAAAAGAAAAGTCTAACTTTTTTGTCACTCTCCTTAAGAAGCTACTTCAGAGCCCCTAGGTTCTCAGAAGAGCTACTGGCATGAAGACAAAATGAATATATTAGTTTTCCAAAGCAACATTTATTTATCGCAGGCCAGTACAAAAATCCCTACTACTAGAGAGAGATTAGAGGCCGATCTGTTTAAAATACCATTTAAAAAATTTTCCAATGGTGAGTAGAAGATCGTGGTTAAGAGCCCCAGCTGACTACTTACTGGGTGTATAATTCTGGGTGAATTATTTAACTTCCATAGGATTCAAGTTTTCTTAACAGTAACAGGGGTGTTCCAATTCCTTTGACACCATTCAATAAAACTGCAGTGATTTAATGAAAGCATGTAAAGTGTTCATTATTTATGCCAAGTACTATACTAAAACCATTATCACTGTACCCTGTTATACTTCTACTCCAATGGGGGTTTTGTGCTTTGATTTTTAGAAAGGATTTAAGTTTGGCATTAATTTTGAAGCAACTAGAAGTTCCTTTAAGGGTGACTTTTTACAATGCTATCACCAAAAAGGCCACGTGTATTCTGCTTGCCAACAGTTTACCCCACTTCACCTCTGTCTTTTCACCTCTACTACTCTAATGCTCTTACAGAAATCAGGTATTAAAATTCCCATGTACTTAACGAGATACTTGTGACACACATCTTGAAACAGGACTGATTGGTATTAATGATGAAATCCTTATAAACTCAGAACAAAGAAATTTGGGTGCTAAGAAGGGAAAAGGTATGGTGGCAGCAGACCTACTTTCATTCTAGTAGGACATTCTTAGCAAAAGTGTAATATTCGATGCATTTGTTCCAAAATTCATGCTTCTATGTTGTTATAAAACTATGAAATGCCAATTGATTTACATCTTCCCAAAAGTTGTTTGTGATTCTCACACACCACTGGCGACTAATGGGGTCAAAACCACAAGTGTTAATTATATTCAAGGCATAAATTCTAGGTGGTAAATGGAGACTGCCTTCTCTTCAACCTACAAATCTTCAGTTGGCTGGCTTTTTTGACAACTGCCAGAGAATGAGAATTTTGGCAAGTATAACTACAATGGACAAATACATTTTTACTATAAAACCATTACAAAGACCTACAGAAAATGTGGTATAAACATTGTGACTAAGTAATCCTTCCGGCCACAGTGAATGATCCAGTACTATGATGGTGTAGATCTCTTCCCAGATTAGGAACAGTACACCTAATCAATGGCACCTTCTCATGTAGAAGTCCAAGTACTTCAACAATTTGAGGAAAAGCACACATAAAAATGCTTTTAAGTATAATTTGAAGAGCACCTGGGTGGCTCAGTCGTTAAGCATCTGCATTCAGCTCAGGTCATGATCCCAGGATCCTGAGATCGAGCCCCACATTGGGCTCCCTGCTCAGTGGGAAGCCTGCTTCTCCTTCTCCCACTCCCCCTACTTGTGTTCCCTCTCTCGCTGTATCAAAAAATAAATAAAAACCTAAAAAAAAAGTATAACTTGAAGAATATTTAAAACAATTCAAAAGCAAAAAAAGCCATCATTCATTCAGGTTTTGAAATTCAAATTTCATTTGTTTCCTACTCCAATTTATTCTTCTACATGAGGGGTCAGCAAACTTTCCCATAAAGGAATAATTAGTAAATAATTTATGTCTTGCTAGTCTTATGTCAAAACTTCTCAGCTCTGCCATTTTATTACAAAAGCAGCCATAGATGGGGGTGCCTAGGTGGCTCAGTCATTAAGCGTCTGCCTTCCGCTCAGGTCATGATCCCAGGGTCCTGGGATTGAGGCCCGCATTGGGCTCCGGGCTCAGCAGGAAGCCTGCTTCTCCCTCTCCCACTCCCCCTGCTTGTGTTCCCTCTCTCGCTGTGTCTCTCTGTCAAATAAATAAGTAAAATCTTTTTAAAAAGTTAGGATTTTATTTTTTTTAAATGTTTTTATTTATTTATTTATTCATGAGAGTCAGAGAGAGAGAGAGAGGCAGAGGGAGAAGCAGGCTCCCTGCCTAGCAGGGAGTTTGATGCGGGAACTCGATCCCAGGACCCTAGGATCATGACCTGAGCCGAAGGCAGACGCTTAACCATCTGAGCCACCCAGGCGCCCAAAAAGTTAGGATTTTAAATTACAGATATACAAATATTACTATTTTGAGAAAAACAAAAGTACAGAGGGGCAGATTTCAGAAAGCACAGGCAGGAAAATACGAGATCCAGTCATGATAAATATTTACCACTTACCATTCCTCTACTTCACAAATATTGTGCTAAGAAAATAAAGCAGTAAACATAGTTGGTTTTAAAGTAATGACTTTATTAATAAATATACATCCATATGATGATGTAGATACAAATCATGAACACTACTCCATTCCCATACACATAATTGCACACGAGTAGCTCAAGTTCATGGACATAAAAACATACACAGTATCTATTCAGACTTTTTACAGCAGAGGACAGCGTGCTTGTATTAGTTAATTGGTAATTATTTTCTCTGTAATTATCTGTGGAAAAAGGAAACTGTGAAACTTAAAGAATCAAAGTGGTCTGATTACTATAAATCACACACTTGATTTACTATAGCATTAAAATTTCCAAAAATTAAATACATTGTATGTGAGAGTACAGATTTACCTACTTTGGAGGAGGGGGAGGGAAAAGCAAAGGAAAGATTTAGATACATCCTAGAGTTTAATAGCGTATAGGGAAGCCATAATAAAAACAAAAATATAATAGCATCTAAATATTTTATGTCCAAGGAAAAAAATGTTTTTAACTGTTGTGAATTTTTATATCATAAAGGGATCACAAAATTTTACTGCATATAGAGACAATGACTGACAAGAGCAGCAGGTATCGCCAACATCCCCTGAATTATTTTTTTAAAGCTTCTTAGAATATAAAGGAGAAGGTTTTTTTTTTTTCTTTAGCTCATACACTGGTTTTTCTTACACTGGCTGGATCACCTTTAACCTAATAAATGGATCCAGATAATTGTTTTTTCCTCCTTAACTCAAAGAAACTCTATTACATCATGAAAATATACATGTAAATTCACACAAACATCAGTTTGGAATGAAGATTACTTTCATTACTTTAACAGATGTCTTCTTTAAAAAGTAAATAAAAAATATAAAGAATATTTTAGTCTAATTGAACACTGATTTTAAAAATGTCCCCAAATATTAAAAATTAATCAGATACTTATTTTCTTCCAATACATTATGCCAGTATTTTTTTAATATCCAGTGCAAAACTCCAAAGATAGTATCAAAATCATCCCATACTAAAGATTAGTTATGCAAGGTTATATCTGTCAAAAAATGAAAATTTCATCTGTATTAGCTGCTTATTTGTTAATATAATAAATAAGGCATGTTAAAATAGTTGTCAAAGAAAAAAAGTAAAGCAAACTTACTTGAAAGCAGATCATTTTCTGACCAACAGTTTTAATATAGAATAGTGAAACCTATTTTATGAAGAACAGAATTATACAATATAAAATTAGCAATTTACCTTTCAAGGAACAATCACACAGTTGGAGGAAAAGGCCAGTTTTCCCCAACTGATTATATTAAGTATAGGCAATTGTTTAACATGCTATTTCAGTGTTTATCATGACAAGAGACAGTGTTACAAAAGATGCACAATGTAGTCTTTATAGAGAAGTAAAAATATTTTATATTTTAAGACTTCATGTTATCACTTAGATGTCTTTCTCTTCAGCATGGCACCAATAAACTTCACAAGGAGAAAAGGAAGTGGAATCAGGAGATGCTCACCACCATACAGATCTAATTACTCCAGGTAAATGCTTACATGAACAGAAAATTCAGCTTTCTAAACAATGTTAACCATTCACAACTGTAGCCATTCGCCTCCTGATATTAATAAACACTGTTATGAACAGAATTCCTTTAGCTGATTTCACCATTTCATTAACATGTATACAAAATTCATTATACAATAATACACCTGCTTTATCTTCTGACACACAGCACAGCACCACTGAGTAGATGTGCTGGAGGATGGGAAAGAGGCAGGGCAATGAATGAATGAAGCAATGGCAAGAGAGAAAGGGAAGGGTATGTACAACAAAATCAGGAATGAAAATAAACCTAAAGGATATTGTCAAATGGACACAGTATAAAACAAGAGGCAACCAAATCCTTAACGGTGATATACATTACCCTACGGTAGAACATTTAATTAAAGTTATTTTCAGGAACTCAAAAGAGGATTTTTAAGTAGCCAACTGCTGAACATCACCTTGAGAAACAGCTAAATGACAGATACATATCAAAACTGGATAAACATATGAATAAAGATGTAAGCATTTGTGTGTCAGAAGTTACACTGTTCTGAGTAAATTATTCAAAGTTTTATATTTTAAGCTTCTGCAAGGAGAAACTCTTGTAACAATTTAGCTGCCAGAATGTTACAACTTATTATATAGTCATCCAATATTGTTCTCTATGGTTTGTGCAAAGCTAAAATTGTTGAGGTCACTCACTGTCTTAGATGCCAGTGCACACAGTCCCCACATACAATGCAACACCTCCTACTATATAAAGAGCAGCATAAGTCCAGCTCATTGTGTCAGGCATCACTGGAATGCCTGAAGGCTTGCTGCTTTTTTCCTGATGAAAAGGTACAAAACATGACATCCATTTGCAATAACGAGAGTTTGCATTAACTGAGAGCAAGCCCAAATAACACAATGTGCACCCTTTTAAAATTCTAATTATTTTAAAAGTTTTTGGGTCCTGCAAATCTACACTATAATCTCAAAGGCATTTAAAATTCCACAATTTGAGTGGAATTTTTTTTCAAATCCAAAGTTTGTAAAGTTTATTTTATTGAGAACTCAGAATAAATAAAATGCATATTAACGAAGACTATTACTTTCAGAAAGGGGAGAAGAGTGATTTCTCTCTGTCCCTACCATACACATCTACCCAATACTTTTTCTTTTCTATCTTGCTTCTAAAGCAAACATTGTTGGAAAAAATTTTCTTTTGGATGAAGTGGTCTCACTGGAGCCAACAATTAGATTTTTAATTAAACTAATCAACATATTTTTACATGATTCATGCATAGATGGATTCCAATATATTTCTTAATATTTGGGTTCTGACAGTCAGACAATTGCATTTTGTTTATACCAGTTTTAGACTCTACCATTCAATTTGTGTCCTTTGGTAGATATAAACCTGAAACCACAGTAAGTGCTAATGCAATGGGACAATTTCTCAGGAAAAAAACTAATAAAATTTTGAATGAATGAACATTAATAAATGTTTTAAGTATAATGCTTTAAAACTAAACAAATGAAAGGCAAAATGTAGTGACTACAGCTACATGCAGACCTTAAGAATGTTTTTCTATTATATTAAGTATGCTATTCTCAGAATGCATATTTCACCAGAAATGTAATGTGTTTTCATTAAAAAGTTTAATTTTTGTGTAAATATGAATTGTTTGTAGTGTTTGGTATATATGCTCTTAGGCAATTAAAAAATACACAACGTATCATTGTTGAAAGGCAAACACTAAAGAATTCTTTTAGGAATGATGGTTAAATCAATTAATACCATGTAAATCAATAAAATAAAATAAATAAGCTTCTGCTGCTTTATTAAACCTAGAACATTAAAAGATTTTTAACATCTGAAGTCTGTGTAAATGCCAAAGCATACAAATATCTGTGTCCTGTCTCATGAAAATAAATGTTACAAAACTCACAGCCATTACCTCAAGTAATCCTGAATCATTAGTTTGCTTTGTTCCATCAGTTAAAAATACCTTGGATACTATCTTTATTATATTGTAGGCTTACTTCACAAACTAACAGGTATAATGGTTTCAGTTGTTTAGCACATAAAGCATCTATTTAAAATGGCCCAAAAGGAGTAATGAAATATGAGACACAACCAGAACTCTAAAGGAAAAGCAAAAATGATTTAGTTAGGTATTACACTTGAACCTATATACAAATACAATGCCACTGCTCATGCCCTGAGTGCATCTGTCAGCATATGGCAGTTTCTAAGCAAAGGCAGGAAAACAAATCAAACGGGAAAACAAATTTGGAAAGCCCAGGCCATAATACCATGTATGTCGAAATAAAACCAGAAGCTTTGGGATTATTCACAATATTCCTTCTAAACCTGGCTCTCCTTTCCTGCCTCACTCACTCATTGGGTGGCTTGACTTCACTGCTGGTTTCCTCTACCCCATGAACTGCCCTGCCATGCATCATAGGGTAAGGAAAGGCAGCGGTGCCACAGCCATAACCAAGATCGGCAAGCCGGGATAGAGCTTTAATGCTACCTGGAGGTCTCCCTGGGCTGACTTTGTATCCTGCAGCTTTGGTTGTACCCAAAGGTCTGCCTGGACTTGTCTTAAATCCAGCTGCTTTGGTGGTTCCCAAGGGTCGGCCTGTGCTGGTACGGTATCCTGCGGATTTGGTGGTTCCTGAAGGTCGGCCACGTTTACCGGATCGGTTGAGATTTTTCTTTTTCTTTAGTTCATCTTTTATCTCTAGACTTCTGCCACTTGTAGTCTGCAAGTGTGTTTCATTTAATGGGTCTTGCCTCTGACAAGCCATTGGTTTGTGGCTGACTGTGTGGCTATATTTGCTTTGCTGGGAGGAATATATGTCAAACTGATCAGCAGCTCTCATGGCATCTTCATTGAGGCAGGAAGGCTTGCCAGGCCCACAGAAAGCCGGATTACTGCTGGCAACAGGATGCATCATTTTCTACCAAAAATAAATGACAAATATGCATAAATACACATATACAAATATACACCTGTATGACAGTATTCAGTGGGAAAATAGTCTGTCTTCCAAAAACTATGTAGGCTACCTAAAATTAGGCTGACAGGCAGGACTCCAGACCACTTATAAACAAACACACATCAGCGGATTCAAAGATACTTGTTTTCCTCAACTTAACCAAGGGTATGGACATAAGTCACACAAGATAACTATAATACTGCATTAGTAGCCATAATGTTCTCTGCTTAGGAAAAGGAAAGGTGGATAATTAGAGAATAAATCTATTACATTTTTGTAAAAAAGATTTTATTTATTTATTTGACAGAGAGAGACACAGCGAGAGAGGGAACACAAGCAGTGGGAGTGGGAGAGGGAGAAGCAGGCTCCCCGCCGAGCAGGAAGCCCGATGTGGGGCTCGATCCCAGGACCCTGAGATCATGACCTGAGCCAAAGGCAGACGCTTAACGACTGAGCCACCCAGGCACCCCTAAATCTGTTACATTTTATAGGTTCTTTTCTTCTAGATTATAAAACCCAGAAGGATAACAACAAACACAAGAACTCTATTAACATTATTCTTTTTTTTTTTTTTTTCCATTTGCCTAACATTCTTAGAATGTCTTCTTTTGGCCTTTTATTTCTCACATATACACGTCTGATCTGGCCATAGTTGCCACAAGGGGGACACTTCCTCCTTATTATAACTTATTATTGACATAGAATCCTCACTGTTGGGGCACCTGGGTGGCTCCCTCAGTTAAGCATCTGACTTAGTTTCGGCTCAGGACATGATCTCAAGGGTCATGAGATAGAGCCCTGCTTCAAGCACCGCACTCAGCAGGGAGTCCGCTTCAAGATTCTTTCCCTCTGCCCCTTCCCCCACTCGCGCATGCGCTCTCGATCTCGCTGGCTTGCTAAAATAAACAAATCTTTTAAAAAAAGGGGAGGGGGCGCCTGGGTGGCTCAGTTGGTTAAGCCACTGCCTTTGGCTCAGGTCATGATCCTGGAGTCCCAGGATCGAGTCCCACATCGGGCTCCCTGCTCAGCAGGGAGTCTGCTTCTCTCTCTGACCCTTTCCCCTCTCATGCTCTCTCTCAAATAAATAAATAAAATCTTTAAAAAATAAAAAAATAAAAAAATAAAAATAAAGGGGAAAAAAAGGATCTTCAGTGTATGCTACACTTTACAAAACACGGAATGTGCCAAGCTAAGAACACAATCTCTCAAGGTACTGACCCCCTTTAAATTAACTAATCCATAAAAAAACCCCAAAACAAAAACTTTTAATCCAAACTATCCAAACAGGAGGAAGTACTCATAAAAGGTGAACAAAGGTTTCCAGTAGCTAAAATGAATCAACACTTATACAATTGAGAATTACACTACAAAAATATGGGTAACAATCATAATAAAATATTTCTATTTTGAAGGTATGATTATCAAGACAAAAAGCTGAATGTGCAATTTCTTCCTGATCATAAATATGTGTGGATCTTCTTCCCTTAAAAGAGCCCTGTGACCGACTAACAAAGAGTCCAGTCTCTGTTCTGTGAAAACATCGCCGTGATTTTTTTTTCTTTATAAAGTATATATTACAACCACTACCATAACAGATCAGCACTGAACAGCCATATCATTTAGACACACAGAAAATGAGTTTATTTTTTTTTAAAGATTTTATTTATTTATTAGAGAGAGAGAGTGAGAGACAGCATGAGCTGGAGGAAAGGCAGAAGGAGGAGGGAGAGGTAGACTCCCGGCTGAGCAGGGAGCCCAATGCTGGGTTCGATCCCAGGACCCCGGGATCAATGCCTGAGCCAAAGGAGATGTTTAACTGACTGAGCTCCCCAGGTGCGCCAGAAAATGAGTGTAGTGAAACTAAAGTATTATATTCCAATAAGGTTAGAAAAATAAAGATATGAGTTCCAATTCAGATTTAGAAAAAGAGTCACAGGTGTATAGTAGTATCTAGCCCCTAAGCTGTTAATGTTTGCCTACACACACCATACATGTAAAATTGCACCAAAACCTCAGTTATAAAGGCAAAAGGAAATGGGAATCAAGTCACAGAACTGAATTTGTCAAATTACTAAATATTTCCTAAAAATCAACAGATACAGAGCTATTCGCCAGCTGGCTTAAAGTCTTAACTATAAAGGAAGAATATCTACAATGAGAAGCTACTTGTTTATGGCAGAAGCCTACAGACTTGAGAACATAGAACAATTTAAATGAGTTAACACAAATATTAAAAGGAGTAATTCTTTGCTCACTCCCCAAGGATATAATAAGAAATGTTATTAATTATCACTTCACCAGCTCAAATTCTAATTTCAGCTCAGAAATAACGACAGATCAAGATGTGTTCCAAATGTAGTAATATTAGCTGAAAGTTAAAACATTTTCTATGTGCCAGGTAATAAGCTTGGCACTTTGCACATTATCTGATTTAATCCACACAACTCTATGAGGAACATACTATTATTAGCCTTATTTTACAGAAAGGAGGGATTTTTAGCAATTTGCAAGGTCACACATTAGGAAATGGTAAAGCCAAATAGGAATTCAGGTAATCTGACATCAGAACCAACAATTTCAGCATAATACACAACTACATCAGGGTTTCTCAAGAGTAGCACTGTCATTTGAATCAGATAATTCTTGGGCAGGGGGTGTCCTGTGTATTTTAAGATGCTTAGGAGCATTCCTAACCTCTACCCACTAGATGTCAGTAACTACACTCTCTTCTCCCTCCCAATTTGACAACCTAAAGTTTCCCCATACATTGCCAAATATTCCCTGGCGGGGGGCGTGGGGGGCGTGGGGGGGGCAAAACTCACCCCCTACCATGAGAATGACCCAGCTATACTAAAATGAAAACATAAGACCCACTTTAAAATATTCCTGTTTTTTATTCACCTCTTTTGCTCATACCTCTCCAAATATCCACAAAATCTTTCTGTTGATAATATCTACAAAGTCAAACAGATTTGTTTTCCAAATTGAAGAAAAGCTAACATTGGACTCTGTGAAGGGACTAACCACTTCCTTTCCCCTTCAAGTTATAAACTAATTGAGACATATAAACAGGAATTAGGAATCAAAATACTAGTTTATTGCCAATAAAGTTAGACTAGAGACCCCATGCAAAAACAAAGAGAAACACAGACCTCTGAGAAGATTTTAAGAGAAAAAGTTACCCCCTTTTCAATTTTATCAGTCAGAAATCACCCTGCTGCAAGGAAAGCTCTAGTAAAACGAGGTAGAAAGGTACAAGTTCCCTTCCACAACCAGCAATGACAGTAAAGGAAGAAAATGTTTCTTCCTACAGTCTATTTCAGTGCTTTACATTTCAGGCCTTTTAAGTTCCTATCATTAATTTATCAAAACCTTTCCTCTGGACTTTACTTCCCTTAACTTTACTTCCTCTTAATTTAACAGAGCATTCCCATATATTAGCACTCAGGATACAGAGCCAGCTTACATTACGTTAGGCTCTTAAAGGCAAGGTGGCCAGTATCTTCTACTCGGATACAAACAAACATTGAAAAAAAAAATACACTATTTAAAAAGTAGACCTGTAATTAAAAAAGAAAGAAAGAAAGGCACTTTTCACCAATTCCTTTAATCTTCTCCAGGAATTTAGGCATTTGGTTTGTATTATGTTAATTTACTTCTGACACGGCTCACATTTATTGAGAGCCAAGCCCAAGCAAAACACTATTGTAAGCACTAGGACACAAAACAGGAGTAAAGTTGTTTATTCCAATGGACAAACAATGAGACACTGACCTGAAGAACATTTCTAAGCTCAAGTCTTCTATATGTTTTATGTTTTCCTTCCCTGCTGTCAAAAAATCAGCACAGTATTCTACTTACTCAATAACTGATTAAGAAGCTAGAAAAGAGGGGCACCAGGGTGGCTCTGTTAAGTGATTTCGAAAGGGTCATGATCTTAGGGTCATGAGATAGAGCCCCGCGTGGGGCTTCAAGTTGGGTGTGAAGCCTGCTTAAGATTCTCTCTCCCTCTGCCCCTCCCCACTCTACTCACCCACAGCCTGAGCTCTCTTTAAAAAAAAAAAAAAAAGTTGGAAAAGAAATTAATCTACTATGACAGTTACTGATGTAGTTAACTAAAAAGGAAAGAGCTAAAACCCATCCTTTCTACTTTGGGATTTCAACCTCAAGATGGGAATCAACAGCATTAGATCCTTTTGTGTATCATCATCTACATACACACACACACACACACACACACACGATATATATGTTTGTAAGCAGTATTTATATATACAAGCATTAACTAATCCTACACTTAATAATGTCTCCTACTTCAGGGCTTGGCAGCATACTGTTCTTTCTTGTTAAGACTCTTCCCATAATATAGTACAGAGTTCAGTGAAAGTATGCAGGTCACATTTCTTAAAGAGAGTCAGAATGAATACATTTCTATAAAGTTTGGACTGAATGAAAGCCAAGGGTTACATAACACAATGTGTAGTCTATCAGAGGTTAATTACCTTTAAAAATGGTTCACTGAATATACGGGAGACAACTAGGAGCTTCTATATATTTTAACTATGACTAAATTAGAATTTTTAAAGCACACACTGGGGCGCCTGGGAAGCTCAGTCGGTTGAGAAACTGACTGTTGATTTCCGCTTGGGTCGTGGGATTGAGCCCCCGCGTCCGGCTCCAAACTCAGCGGGGAGTCCGCTTGGGATTCTCTCCCTCTGCCCCTCCCCCCGCCCCCTAAAATAAATAAATTAATCCTAAGGAAAAAAAAAAAAGGCACACACTAAAACTTGCTATCCTTGAAGCTGTTTTACTGTATTTAAACACGAAAACCCCTGGGTGAGCCGTTCTTTATGAAATAATTCTTTTCCCTTTTCTTGAATGTGGTACTCATTACTGCCAACATAAAGAACTATAACTATTTTTAGTAACTTCACAAAGCATTCCTGAAGCTTTCTAAACATGGAGAATATCTTTCTTTCAAGAAATCCCAAGTTCTGCTCTCCTCCGAAGATCAAACATCACCTAATTCTCAGATATTTATTTCAGGTCATCTGGGTTGCAACGATTATACAGAATCATGTTTTTATAATTCTAAATGAAAGTCTATTTGTGACCCACATCACTCAGAAAGTGTATTCAGCGAGGGCCAAAACAAATGCCAAAAGCCATGCATCCTGTCCCACCACGGAAAGTTTTGATACCAAGACAGATCATAAATAACGGCCTTCTTTGTCTTCTTTCTACCCCTTAATTGTGCCCCACGGCGCAGTTTCCCCCGTGCCAGAATCCTTATTTGACAAGAGGCGTTTGGAAATGTATTACCTGTTGTAACCGAAAGCGATTATTAATGCATTAACAATAACAACTTTACAGAAGATACACGCCCACACCAGAGAAAGAGTCGTAATACCCTCCCACAACCAAAATTCAGAGCCCGCTATCCGTGCACTTGGGAGTTCTGCTAGCTGCAGAAGTCCACGGACCACTCCATCTAGACGTCCATCTCGAAGCCGGCAGGCTTTAATTTAACGGGGGACAGGGAGGACTGCTAATTTTGACCTTTCAAAGAAAAGAAAGGGTGACCCCTCCCCCCCCGCCGCAGGAGGCATTTCCCCCCAATAATGGCTCCACGCCGAGGGACGAGCAGGCTACGTCCGGGGCCCCTCCTCTCGCTGCGGGCTGGGCCAGAGCCCCTCCTCAGACGTGGGTCGGAGACCTCTTCGCACCGGCAGGCTGGGCCCCCTTTCTCGCCTTCTCCACGAGCTCCCGCCGCCCCGACTCTGCTCGGAGCCACACTGACAAACCCCCGCGCGCCCACCTACCTCAAGCCGCTGGTAGCCCGGCCCCTCAGCGCGCCCAGGGGTTGCCCATCAGCTGGGAACCTCACGCCGGCGCCGCTCCCTTCCCAGCCCGTCGCCTCGGCACTGAGCGAAGAGCCCAAGTCAGAGGGGCAGGCAGCGAGGGCGGTGGCGGCAAAGCGGACGCTGGCTCTCAGCTCTCGCCGCGGCCACCGCTCAGGGTCCTACCCCAAACGCAAGAGGAAGAGGCCGCCACAGCCCAGTATTGCGAGGGGAGGCGTGCGCGAGCTCGCAAGGATCGCGCACGCACACGCACGCGCACATCGCGAGACCCAATCTCCCGCCGACGACCAGCACGCAAGCCTGGGCAGGGTCGCCGGCGGAGCCAGGCTGCGCTTGCGCGCGGTGGGGACGGGCAGGGGGCGGGGCTTAGGCCCGTGCCGCTCAGGCTGTGGTGCAGACTGTGCGCTGCGGATGGGCAGAGACCGTCCGGAAGGGGAGTAACTTCCTTATGGGATTGATTTTCACCCCGGTTCTGTGATGTTGGAACTCCTACTTGACCCCATTTCTCAGATTACAGGACTAATGTGATGGAGTCAGGATGAATCCACCTATCTGGTTCCAGAAAGTGTGCCTTTAATCGCTGTTGGTAAAGATTAATGCCTAATTGTGTCAGATGCTTTCCAAAGCACGTTGAAAGGACTCAGCTTCTGTCCTTTACTGGTTATGGATAGGTAGGTTGAGACCTCCACCTGCTAACACAATGGGGAATATTCAAATAATATAAGGCGTTTGGACCCTCAAGCCTAGAATCATAATGAAGAACCGCATTTTGTGGGACATGCTATAATTTTTAAAAAAGATTTTATACCCCTGGGTGGCTCAGTCGTTAAGCGTCTGCCTTTGGCTCAGGTCGTGATCCCAGGGTCCTGGGATCGAGCCCCGCATCGGGCTCCCTGCTCTGTGGGAAGCCTGCTTCTCCCTCTCCCATTCCCTCTGCTTGTGTTCCGTCTCTCTCCCTGTGTCTCCTTCAAATAAATAAATAAAATCTTTAAAAAAAATATTTTATACTCATGACCTCAGAACTGCCATATTCTTCATTACACCATAACAAGAAGGGATGGGACTAGTCGTAGTTTGCTTACAAAATCCCCTTTATGTAGTTATTGTAAAATTTCCAGCGTATGTCACCACATACAAGCCACTTAGCAGAAGGTACTGGTTTCCCCAGTTCTTCCCGCTGTGAATTTGAATATGCGAGAAAGGACAAGATCCAGAATTAAGAAGGTTGCTTAGAAGACCCTTTATTAGGTAGTGCTAAGAGGGTAGGGGCGGTGTTTCTCCTTTTTGCCTAGCAGTGAAGACTGTGTGAGGAGGTAATTCTTAGCACTGAGTTCTGCTTTGAGCACAGCATTTGTCCAGGCACTGCTGCCAGTGGGAAAGACAGGAGCAACAGGAAAACCAAATAGAGTACATGAAACAAGGTAGCCCATTCATTTTCTGGCAAGCGTAGTTCCCTAACAAGATTCTAAATATTGACTCATTACTTCTTTAAAATACCACAAAACAGTACTGATTACACCAGTACTGTTCATGAAAGGAAAATACCAATGTAGAAGACAGCTAAAATATGTACACAGACTTGACGACATATTAAGTAGCCTTCCAAAAAATATTAAACAGGTTTTCTCCACACAAGTCCTCTTTTTTATTCTTGAAGTGGAATTTGAAAATGCACTGTAGCACTCCCAGATCATGACTATCCCAGATCCATAACTCCGTATTTTTTCTGAAATGGCATTTGTACATAAAACCACTTAAGAAACACAAACTTTTGTCTTAATAAGGTCCGATGATTTGCAGGCCTAATGGAGAGGTAGCCAGAATAACACATGGAGTCAGACATTCCTGGGTTTGAATGCCTCTCTGCCATTTGTCTCCTATGGTACCTTGGGCAAGTCACTGTTCTTTCCATAAGTTTCCATATGTGTGAAATGAAGACACTGTCTTCCTTGCAGGGATAAGAAATTAAATGAGCTAATGGGTAAAGATAGCGGTGGATTTAAATCTAGGTCTACCACTTACTAGTTATATGACTGTGGACAAGCAACTAGTCAATTCAACATATATTTACTGAATGCAAAGTCCTGGGGATACAGGACTAACATGGTCCCTGACCTCAGGGAGTTTAGATTCTGGTGAGGTAGACAAAAACTCAAGTTGATAACCAGAATACAGTGTTAAATGCAGTAATCTGTTTTCTGAGAATCATCTCAGGTTGGCCTTAACGAGGTGCTATAGTACACACAGATAAAACGTATAACTAGTCCTGATGTAGAGGCTTTTTCAAGAGCAGAGCCATTTATCATCACTTCATGTGCAACAAGAGCACACTTTTAAATGTCACACTCTGACTTATCAACCAAAGTTTCTTCTATAGAGTATAGACCCTTGAAATACAATTTGGACCCGATCCAACATTCTTCATTCCTTCTCCAACAGCTTCAGCCTGGCTCTGGGCAGGCCAGATCAGACAGAGGACCAGCTAATAAGATTTCTGAATGATAAATGGTGGTTGTACACATGCAAAGGAAGGCCATAAAAGGAATATTTGTCTAGAGCCAGGAGCTGGCTGTCTCTAGAGACCTTGAACTGTGGCAACAAGTGTTCCTAAATACTTTCACTTGAACTGAAAGATACACAAAGAAAAAATGAATCTCACTTTCTAGATTTTAGTTTATCAGTAGCCATGGACTGTTCTCGCTAGGTATACAGCTTATAGCAGTACTGAAAATAATAGCAATACGGAAAGAGCATGAGAAAACCCACACCTGTTGTAATGATAATAGTACTGATACTTATTGGATGCTTACCATATGCCAGGCACTATCTTTATATGCTTTAAATGTTCATTTCACCTCATCCTCACAACAACCCCGAAGATAGGTATTATCACATCTATTTACATATGAAAAAGCAAATGTTTTAAAGCATTTAAGCAACCTGCCTAAGGTTGTTCAGGTACCCCCAATATAGTAAATTTATTTATACTTATGTACATGAACTGTTTTACCAATATTGTAATACTGTATTTAAACACGTCATGAAACAACATATTATAAAAGCTATAAAAAAAAATTAAAGGATGGGGCGCCTGGGTGGCTCAGTCAGATAGGCATCTGGCTCTTGATCTCGGGGTCTTGAGATCAGCTCTGTGCTCAGTGGGGAGTCTGCTCGAGGATTCTCCCCCTCTCTCTTTGCCCCTCCCCCAGCTCACACATACTGTAAAATAAATTTAAAAAACCACAAAACTTAAAGGATGAAATTTAAAAAGTAACACAAACAGCTCTAGTATTTTCTTCCTGCTTTCCAAATGGCCTACTATATATGTGCCCCACTTTGAAGACCACTACGTTAGATCACAGGCAGTCAAAGTCCAAGAGCAAAAGAAAGTGAAGATTATCAGTAGTGTTCAAACTTGAAGTGTATCACAGAATCATTACCACCCCAGACACACTTAAATAGCACCACTAGAGCCCTAAAAATTTAGAGGAACTTGTGTTCTCCTTGGAACTCCCAGGCATTCACCCCCCTGCTCTTTCCATCAAGCTTTCCAGATCGGTGACTTGGGCCCTGGGCTGGCTTGGGAGATAAAAAGGACTCTTTTTGCAAAAGTCAACAATACAGTTCTGGGGGTCTCAGCTTTCAGAAGACTTCCATAGGCAAAAGCACAGAAAGAAAATAATGCCTTCAAGGATCCTTGAACTGCAGGATCCAGGCACCTGAGAGAGAGCCTACTAAGAATTCAGAAATAAAGGCCACAGACACGTTAAATCCTAGGCCCTAAGAAGTGCCTGGAGTTGATAAGCTGCTAGAAATCCATCTACTACCAAGTGCCAAGTTAAAATGATATGCTTCTGGGCGCCCGTGTGGCTCAGTCGTTAGGTCTCTGCCTTCGGGTCATGATCTCAGGGTCCTGGGATCAAGCCCCGCCTTGGGCTCCCTGCTCGGCGGGAAGCCTGCTTCTCCCTCTCCCACTCCCCCTGCTTGTGTTCCCTCTCTTGCTGTTTCTGTCAAATAAATAAATAAAATCTTAAAAAATAAATAAAATGATATGCTTCTTCTGTGGACAAAAAGCCCATTTTCATACTGAATCCTCACATATTCTTTATTCCATAATAGGTTAAACTGTGAAAAGGGTCTAATACTCAAAACATGAGCTATCAGGTATTTTCATATATCAAAAATGATTAGGAATTTTTTCATTCAGAAACTCTAGCTTTTACAGTAATCCTAATAGTATCTGAAAGGGTAACTCTGAGCTCCAGATTTCCAAAGGGTTGTTAAAACTTCTTTTATTTCTGGGGGTGCCTGGGTGGCTCATTCATTAAGCGTCTGCCTTCGGCTCAGGTCATGATCCCAGGGTCCTGGGATCGAGCCCCACATCGGGCTCCTTGCTCGGCGGGAAGCCTGCTTCTCCCTCTCCCACTCTCCCTGCTTGTGTTCCTTCTCTCACTGTGTCTCTCTCTGTCAAATAAATAAATAAAATCTTTAAAAAAATAAAAACTTTTTATTTCATACTTGTTTTTCCTCCCCAACATTAATGCAAAGTTAGAATTTCTTTTGAAAGACTAGAGCTTCAAAATCATGAACTTCTATAAGCTAAAGCCATATTTGGAAAAGAATTAAGTCAAGAAAAATAATCAAAAGTAAATTCCTCGGGGCGCCTGGCTGTCTCAGTCCGTGGAGCATACAACTCTTGATCTCGTGGTTGTGAATTTGAGCCCCACACTGGGTGAAGAGATTATTTAAAAATAAAAACTTCAAAAATATAAATTCCTCTCCAGTCATGTGATTTGATAGTATGTACTTAAAAATACACAAATACCAGCTAAGCAAGAAGGCACTGTAAAGGTGAGATCACTGATATGGTGGGGATTTCATTTGCAAAGAAAATGTTTGTTTACAATTTTTCTTCACATTTCTACTTGGATTCCTGCCTGAGGAAAATTATAAGTTGATAGAGAAGGGAAAAAAAAAAAGACCTTCAAATACCTGCAACTGAAAACACCAGGGGATCTTTAACTAGGGAGGGAAATGTAGCCATCTTTAGCTCTGGAGAACTTGCCTAACATTAAGCAGTAAGATGTTGATTATATTCCCAAGCCAAAGAGCCCATTGAAGTGAGATTTTTATTAGGTTTTCTGATGATTATATCACCTAAACTGAATAAAAAGATAAGACGTCCCTCCACACATATTCATTCACTCTGTCTTTATATTTACACACCCATCTTAACTTCAGCTTTTCATGCCAGAAGCAGAAGGCACAAAAAAATGCCAGCAGATTCCAATTCTTAGTACCAAACTGTGAAGAACTAGTAGCTCCAGACTCAAATCCAAGAGGAAGCATCTGATCTCAAGGATCACACTGGGCTAGCTATTTAGAACTCCTGCCTGCTCTAAGAGCTGAGCATCCATCATCAATAAAACACAAAACCAGAACATTTTAATAAACTAAGTTACAACTTCGGAGGTTTTGCTTTCTAGCTTGTGATCCTTACAGTGCTGATATGCTATTTAGAAACAGATCCCACAGCTGGCTTTATAGGATTTATAAATCCCAGGTACTCAAGAGCTGGTTCTGCTCAAACAAACAACTTCACATGTTGGGGCTACCCGGCTCACAGGAAGGACTGCAGTCTCAGGTGCACTGTGACTCCCAGCTGACCACCATCTGTACACCAATGAGGCTGAGAAGACATGAAACATATCAAATAATAAAGTGTCCACAATGACTTGGAAAGAACTTAGCCATCACTGTTAAAGTCTATACTTCCATTTTGTAAAACGAGTGCACTGTAGCAAAATGCCAACTGGCACATGAACTATTATTTCACCTATCGCCTACCTGTCTTATGCCAAATACAAACACAACCTAAGACTAAGAGGCTTCTTCAGGAAGATATTTTTGGATAGAACCATATATTCTGGGTAGTAGGGTTGCTAGAATTTTTAATAAAGATACAGAGAGTACAAAACTTCTCTCACATGCCTACCAATGTAAACAAAATTAGAGCAACAGCATAAAACATTTCAGCAGAGATAATTTTAGGAAAGTGTAGGTTGAATTAACTTTATTTTATAAGGAATTTAGAAAACATGAGCAAATATTAATATTGCATTAAAAAACAATTTAGTCTATACATCATTCTGATTTTAAAAATCAAAGAGTCAGTGTGATACTAAAAAATGTTGTAACAGAGAAATGTGTTTCACTTTACGACAAAATACTATCAGTGGTTTATTACATCTAGATATACAAACATAAAGGTAGTAATGCTAAAATGATGTAAAACTCTGAATCTCAAAGTGATCCAGGAGGCTGAAGGGAGCACCAATTGTCACCAATGTGAGACTGCCATATATTCTATCAAAAGAAACAAACTATCACTAGGTAATAAAAATAAGCAAATAAATAAAAGGAAAAGAAAAGGAGCCCAAGATGCCTGCATTTTAGAGTAAATGGTTTATTTGGTTTTCCTGTTACACGTGTCTTGTCTGTTTTCTTCTTCCAAGAAAGAAGGTAGATATGGAAGGGATCCAAGAATATTTCCCAGTTATATCCATCTTAGTTTTTCAGTAAGAATAACTATATTGAAGAAATGATACTTCTTGTCATTTTAACCACTTAATGTCCTATTAATATGATTTGAGTATGCTTTATTTTCTTCTTTTTAAAAAACTCTTAAGTCAAGAATATTCAGAAACTTCTATGTCTCTTAATTTAAGAAATATATCTATTTAATTCCTGGAAATTTTCTTTTTTCAAGAAGTGGCAACAATACAAAGCTCTAATACACCAGGAGTCTTGAAAAGAATATTGGGTGATCCAATCATAACAATTTAAATTAGAATATTCAGGGAATATATCTGAAGGGTCAAAAATGTAATTTATGACTCCTCGTGAGCTAAATTTCACTGAGAGATGCTTAAATCTAAGTCTACAACACAGGTACCATTATGCTTGAAATTTTAAGAAAGAAAATTCAAAACCTACTCAATAATCCTGGAGAAAATATGGATTAAAATTAGTAGTCTGTTTTTATGTACACATGTATAAACAAACACTTCCAGGGGAAAAAGGAAACATTAATATTTACAGGCTACAAATCACATTCTTTTAAGGAAGAGTAAAAAAGATTCAGTATCTAGACACAGAGCTAGAGGTTGGGAGGGGAACCCAAAAGGAGTAAATACTAAAACTCTTTGCAGTGTAAAGAAATGCAAAAAACTCTTAAACTACAAATCTTTAATTTTACAAAATCAAAAAGCAGTCCAACTATTGCCCATTTATGATGATAAAAATTGAAACAAAAACTGGAACATTTTGTAAAAATTCTATTATAACATTCTTAAGTCCAGTTCATATTGTTCCACTGAGTCAAGTAAGATTTAAGTTCAAGGGGGGTGGGGAGAGGACACAAAATTAGAGAATTTTACCTTTGTTTGAGGAGATGATCACAATTTCATTTCAAGAGGATAAGGTGAAAAGCCCCTTAGTGACTTGTATACTTTATTACTGTCAATAGAAAGTCCAAATATTTCCATTTTTTTTAAACTTCTGGGATATTATCCAGGTATTTAAAATATTGATATTTAAAGTTTACATTAAAGGACATCATATGCTGAAAACAGGCCTGCTTTAAATACAGTTTGATAATTCTGGTGTTGCTTACTGAAAGATTTCTTTAGCAAATACTGGTTCCATATATTTAAAAAAAATCAGCAAGACAATTTTAAAAATCTTAATTTACAATACATTGTAAACGAGACAACAACTGCCACATGTGTCACAGACCAGCACAAGTAAAAAGTTTCTTCCAGATGTTTTATAGGACTTTGTATCTTCCTTTATTTGTTGGTTGGTATGAATTTTGCTACAAGAGAAAAAAAAAGATACATAGTCAGAAAAAGCAAAGAAAAAAAAAAGAAAAAAAGAAATACATGTCAAAGAAATTTCCTTTCCAAACTTACAGCATTACCAGATATTTAGAACAGAAAATGTTAGTATTATCATACTGAGGAAGAATAAACTCTTCAATAACCAATCATCTGTCTGTGTTCACGGGACTACTCTTGGACAACAGTTTTGAACCAACTAATGGTGGTGGCATCAAGGTTCTTTCTCTATTACTCCTTGGTGAAACAGTCGTAAAAGCCCTTGACTTAAAGGTTATTAAAAAAAAAAAAAAGAAAAAGAAGATTGTTTTTCTTCTTCCTTCCTGTTTCGTGTAGCTTCTATTCTTTAAACTTTTTATCCCCCCGAAGAAAGTTCTGTAAGGGGAATTTTAGGAAAGACCTCAAACACACATTTGTACAGAAAGGACAAAGTGTACACACGATAGGTAGTTTACAAGCTTCAACTGGCACCAAAGACACAGGGATGGGGGCGACTGAGTGGCTCAGTTGGTTAAGGATCTGGACTCGATTTCAGCTCAGGATATGATCTCAGGGTTGTGGGATCGAGCCCCAACGCCAGCTTCACACTCAGCTGGGAGTTTGCTTCTCTCCCTCTGCCCCTCCCCCACCTGGTGTGCACTCTCTAAAGTAAATCTTAAAAAAAAAAAAAAAAGACACAGGGATGTGTTCACCTTCTTTGGGAAGGTGGTCTATAAAAAGATGCCTTTTCCATGACATAACCTCTTTGGAAAATTACTTAAAACTTATGTAAAGCTAACTACGTCTACACTATAACTAGCAATTCTACCTCAAGGTATATACCCGAGAGAAAAGCATACTGTATGTACAAAAAAGACATGAAAGAATTCTCAGAGAAGGGTCACCTGGGTGACTCAGTTTGTTAAGCATCCGACTCTTGGTCTCGGCTCAGGTCGTGATCTCAGGGTTGTGAGATCCAAGCCCTATATTGCTCCAAGCTCAGCGCGGAGTCTGCTTAAGACTGTCTCTCCCTTTCCCTCTGCCCCTGCCCCTGGCACTGTCTCTCTCTCTCTCTCTCAAATAAAAGAAAAAAAAAAAAAAAGAGGAGCGCCTGGGTGGCTCAGTCGGTTAAACGTCTAACTTTGGCTCGGGTCATGATCTCAGGGTCCTGGGATTGAGCCTCACATCGGGCTCCCTGCTCAGTGGGGAATCTGCTTCTCCCTCTCCCTCTGCCTCCTCCCCCCTGCTCATGCTCTGTCTCTCTCTCAAATAAATAAAAAATCTTAAAAAAAAAAAAAGAATGCTCAGAGAAGTGTTATTCATAAAAAAGAAAGTAAAACAGTCCCAAAGTCCAATACATAAATTGTGGGTATATTCACAATTAAATACTACACAGCCATGAAAGACAATTAATTACTGCTACATGCAACAACATGGATTTCCTCCAAGTAATGTTGAGTCAAAGAAATTAGATACAAAAGAGTACACAGCAATCGATCCCACTTATATGGAGTTCAAAAACAGGTGCAACATCTACCATGTTGAAATACTGTTACATTTGAGGGAGATGAATAGTGACAGGAGGGGTATGCAGGGGGCTTCTGGAATGCTGGTATTGTACTACGTTTCTTGATCTGGGCAGTGATGACATCAGTGTGCTTCCTTCATGAAAATTCACCAAGCTATGTGTTTATGACTTGTGTACTTTTCTGAATTTATATAACAGTTCAATAAAATATTTAGTAAAACAAATAAGTAAGTCTTTGAGGTTTTCACTCACCAGCCGAATCAGTTCTTCTTTTATAAGCCTGGTGATTTCTGCTTTTGCTTTCTGCACAGCCAGTTCGTTGGCACCTGATGAGGAAGAGGAAAACATTATTCGTATTACTAGAATTACACTGGATGTTTATCCATGTCATGGAGATCCAGTAGGAAATACAGTAGATGACTTTTAGAAACACTGTACTGCCTGCCAAGATAGCCTTTCAGAACCTGGTGGAACATCATCCACATTATATAATGGCTGCTTATTATTCTGGTTACTTCTAGAGTTTCAAATGTAACCAATGAGATCACATTACATGTAGTGTTAAAGAGTTCTTGGTAGGGGGGCGCCTGGGTGGCTCAGTTGTTAAGTGTCTGCCTTCAGCTCAGGTCATGGTCCCAGGGCCCTGGGATCGAGCCCCGCATCCGGCTCCCTGCTCAGCAGAAGCCTGCTTCTCCCTCTCCCACTCCCCCGCTTGTGTTCCTGCTCTCGCTGTCTCTGTCAAATAAATAAATAAAATCCTAAAAAAAAAAAAAAAAAAAAGAGTTCTTGGTAGGGGGGCACCTGGGTGGCACAGATGGTTAAGTGTCCAACTCTTGTTTCAATTCAGGTCATAATTTCAGGGGCATGAGATCAAGCCTCTCGTCCTGCTGCACACTCAGCAAGGAGTCTGTTTGAGATTCTCTCTCCCTCTCCCTCTGCCCCTCCTGCTTGTGCTCTCTCTCTCAAATAAATAAATAAATTTAAAAAAAAAAAAAAGAGTTCTTGGTATGATTAAAAAGAGCAAAGAAAAGATGATTAGCACTTTGTCCAAAACAGACTAAGAAAAAGTTGAAGAGAAATATAAACTCCTTGGTTCATTTATTTAACAAATATTTATTGGACATTTATATTCCCTAAGGTGGAGGACACCCAAGTTGAAGGAGAAGTGATGCCATGGAAAATTCTGCAAAGGGAATCCCATGTGCAATGGTACAGATTAAGAAAGGCATGCTTAGGGCACCTGGGTGGCTCAGTTGGTTAAGCATCTGTCTTGGGCTCAAGTCATGATCCCAGGGTCCTGGGATCAAGTCCCCCACCAGGCTCCCTGCTCAGTGGGAAACCTGCTTCTCACTCTCCTTCTCCCTCCCTGCTCGTGCTCTCTCTCTTAAATAAATAATCTAGGGAAAAAAAACAAGGGGAAAAAAGGCATGATTACTGAAGAGTAAGATAAGTAGAGTGTGGTTGGAAAAGAGTGTAAAAGAACCCAGCGAGACAGCCTAGAGGATGAGGCAGGCTGGAGACATTCTTTCATGTAGTTACTTCCATTCAAGACGTATTAAGTACCTACTGTGTATGCACAGAGTGAGAGATTCATTATACAAAGAATTCATTCATGCTCCTGATGATCTTGCAGACTATCAGAAAAACAACCTTGTAAAGATATTGCAACAGAATAAGAAGGTAGGAAGTAGTCTACCAAAATGACTTCTAAATATCATTCCTTACAAAAACCTCTCCCTCAGTTCTCCAGGGAGATTTAAGTGGCTAAGAGTTGAGAAGCAAAAAAACTAAAAGGAAAAACAGGTATTATCAGCAGTCATCATGGTAGATGAAATTCGATTCTGAGATTGCTGTAGTTGAAGAGCTCATGTGACATCCAGTTGCAAATGTCAGTAAGGTCAATGGAAATAAGGACCAGAAATAAAGGAGACATGGAGATGAGAGAGCCATGAAGGGTAGTGTGGAGGGATCTGCAGCCAAGGGACAATGCTAGGAGCAGGTAAGTCTACATAGGTAGCATACACCAAAAAAATAATAAAAATAAATAAATAAAAGTTAAAAAAGGGTGGGGGGGCGGCTGGGTGGCTCAGTCGATTAAGCGTCCGACTCTTGATTTCGGCTCAGGTCATGATCTGACAGTCTTGAGATCAAGCCCCACGTTGAGTTCTGCACTGGCTGTGGAGCCTGCTTAAGATTCTCTCTCTCCCTCTGCCTCACCACTCCCCTCTTTCTCTTTCTCAAAAAAACCCCAAATAGACAAACAATAAAATAAAAATTAAAAAAAAAAGTAGGTAAGTAGCACAGTGCACACTGATAAAAATGGAAGAGCTGGACCAACAGACTAGAAATTAAGGACTAGGAGTGAAATGTTAAACAACAGGAGAACCAGGGATCCAATATATAAAACTATATATTTATCATTCTATGTAAGAAAATGAAATGAGGAAAACAAGTCACAAGAATTCCCCTTATTAGACGTGAATAACTTTTTCTGATCCCAGAAGGAGCAAAGGAAAGGAAGAGGGGAGGAAGGGAAGGAGATGAAGAAGGAAAAAGAAGAAGAGAGGAGAAAGAGCAAGGGGAGGAGGAAGAAGAAACAGTTTTAACAATAGGAGTATGGCTGTGAAGTAGCAACATATCTAATTTAAATCCTACACCTCCACCAGCCAGCAACCACACATTTTAAAGCTGTGGGTGCTGGAAGAGAAGAGAAGTGGATGAAAGTAACAAAAGTGAATCAAGAGTGAAGCCAGACTAAAAATTACAACCAAAATGAAATTCAGGAGAAAAATATGCTACTTGGCATGAGTTGGTGTGAAGCTTGTTGATACCCTGTGCTATTTTAAAAAAAAAGAAAACGACACTCTCACCTAAATCCAAGTAGAAGAGTAATTTTCCTACTTTAGTTAGAGCCTGACCATTTGGACCAGTTTAAAGTTTTGACTTATAAAGCTTCTTTAGGTAATAGGTTACATATGTTTATAAGCTGCCATGGAAAAGAGGCATTTCCTTTCACTGGTCCTAAAACAACTCTGGCTGCTTTTAAGGGATTCTCCACTAGTAAAAAGAGAGAGTCACAAAACAGGCTATAAATTATATAGGATGGCTAGGCACATAAGTCCTTCCTGTTCTCCTTCCCGCTGCCTGGTGGGAGGCCTGAAACTGCTGAGCCACACAGAGTCTCCAAGGAGCCAGGCAGTAGGGTCCCATCAATTACAGAACTAGAAACAGATGACAATGGCTCCTTCCAACACCTGTTTTCATCCTATTAGACTTCAGTTATCTGGCTGACGTTTCAAAAACTAAAAAATCCTTTAAAAAACTAATCATCTATGAAAATCTCAAAGCTCTGGATCACTTTAATTACTAATCTCCAGTTCTTAACCGTCACTATGGCTCTAGAATTCTAAAGATTCATTTTTGACAAGATTATCTTATAACATAGGAGGAAAAAAGCTGGCTTAGATTATAAAAACTAGACGTTATTTCCTAAGCACAAGTTGACAGTGGAGAGAAGTGACCAGAAGCATTCTAAGTGGATGGAAAATTCAAGCAGAAGCTGTGTGCTTCTCACTTCACTTGGCAGTAGAGGAGATATGTTCTGATAAAGTTCTATGTAAGATGAACCTTGATATATTACACTATACTAAACATAAGTACCTTTAAATTCAAGAATTACATAGAGGATCCTTTCTCAAAGCAAACAATTATATCTGATTTATGTCTTTATAAGGCAGGCAGTTAAAGATACTGGTTTTGCTTAAATGACACCCATGATATTCAAGCTGAAAATAAAAGGTTGATTACATGTATACCAAGGGTTTTATCATCAGATTCCACTGGAAGACACTGTGTCTCCATCCTGTATGGCCTAAAGAACACTGGAGTAGGGGAGACCTGTTCAGTTCCAAGTGCAGAAAGATGTCAGTGTAATTTTCTCTCCTTGAAGAAGTAGGTGCCAGCAATCCTCATTTTACTACACAGTAAGGAAGAGTATCACATGATTTAGAAACACACAGTCACTGGTAGAACAAAAGTCTTTCAGGACACATAAAAGGATGCATTTAAATACCTGACTTAATAAAAGTCACAATCACAAAAAAAAACCAAACATGCAATTTGCTTAGTTCTAGCTCTACATCCTTTGTACACCATTTTAAAATATGCATGAATCTTAAATATGCATGCATTTTAAAATATGCAGGAAATAATGGCAGAATGGCAATAACATGGAACATATAAAGGCTGCATTTGAGTCTCCCCATTGCCACAATTCATCATTAACTTTAAAAAGTCCAATAGTGACAGTGCATCAGTAAAAATGGCAGAGCCTGGAACTCCAAAATCCTGTCCTTGGACAAAAAGTGAATAAATTTGCAAAAAT
The DNA here is from genome assembly GCF_009762305.2 of Zalophus californianus. Classification (NCBI taxonomy): domain Eukaryota; kingdom Metazoa; phylum Chordata; class Mammalia; order Carnivora; family Otariidae; genus Zalophus; species Zalophus californianus. Next base: position 28,183,491 of record NC_045599.1, on the reverse strand, counting down.
CTGAAATCAACTGTATCAGAAATTTGGAAACTAATCAAAAGTTTATAGCACCAGGCAAATACTTACTAAGCGAAAAAAACAAAACAGCATAACCTTGGCAACAGCACTTGTCAGTGCTTTAACTTACTCTGACCCTATCTCGCACTTTTAGCCAGGAAATGATTTCTACTTAGGGGTAGACGGGATACACACAATACATGTGTTTCTCTTCTTGTGTCTTCATGCTAAGATGCCACACAAAAACAACTGAGGTCACCAATTCAAAGGAAAGTGACTAAACAGGCACAGCACTAATTAACTTTTAGTCATGTTAGTGGGATTCCTTGGTTTGGCCAGGAAAGAATCAAATCCTAATATGTAAGCAAATCATCTGTAGATTATATTCAGTAAAGAACTTACCTAAAATTATAAAGTCTTCACAGAATCAAAGAAATGCCAAAATATAGCAAGAAAAAACTAACAGTCACTAACAGTGACCTTATTTACAATATACTTTCAATGGATCTAAATACCTTCTAATGATCTTTCCAACAATAAACTTTAGAGAAAAGCTAACCATTACAGTAGCCACCAGCCATGTATGTGGCTATTTAAATTTAAATTAATAAAAATTGGGGCACCTGGCTGGCTTAGTCAGTAGAGCATGCAACTCTTGATCTCACTGTCATGAGTTTGAGCCCCACAATGGGTATAGAGATTACTTAAAAAAAAAATAAAAAAGTGGGGCGCCTGGGTGGCTCAGTTGTTAAACGTCTGCCTTCGGCTCAGGTCATGATCCCAGGGTCCTGGGACTGAGGCCCACATCAGGCTCCCTGCTCAGTGGGAAGCCTGCTTCTCCCTCTCCCACTCCCCCTGCTTGTGTTCCCTCTCTCGCTGTGTCTCTCTCTCTCTCTCTCTGTCAAATAAATAAATAAATAAATCTTAAAAAAAAATAAAAAATATGAATTCCTTTACAAAAATTAAATAAAATTTACAAATGTCAGTCACACTGGCCATATTCTGAGTGCTCCATAGCCATCACAGAGCGTTCTCTTGGATAGTGCAGCTTTAAAAAGATCAAATAGAGGACATGCCTGTCAAGTAATACTTTGTATCCTGAAGACAAGTGACTACAGGGCTTAATCAGATGCATTACTCAGAAAATTTAGAGAACAGAGAACTGAGAAGAGAGTAGATGATAAAGTCACCACACCCACAGAACTCTAGTAGGGGAAGGACACAGACAAGTAAAAATATATTACAACTCCTGTGATGAGTACTGTGAAGAAAAACAAACAGGTAAAGAGCTACAGAGTGAAGAGGGATGAGGTAAGGCTTCTTGGTCAGAAGTGATGTGTGCGCCTCAAAGTAGACTAGTACCCGAGATAATATGTGATGTGAGAGAGGCTTCTCTGGAGCCATCAAAGCTATTTAAAGCACTATGTATGTAGACTCTGAGCTTACAGAACACACAGAATCAACCTCTCCACAGCTCCAAAACCAGTATGCAACAAATACTTAGTTCATTAAATAGATGAAGTGGATCTGGCTGGTCTACCCTTGTAAGTCTATTAAAGATATTCAGATTAAATTTAAATGAAGGGAGGCAAGTTGTCCTACTATGCAGTGGAATAATACATTAGGGGAAAAATAAAAATGGAAACTCTTTTGAACTCATTCATGAATGTGTGAAATAAAGTTAAAAAGCAAATCTGACTGGGGTGCCTGGGAGGCTCACTCAGTTCAGCATCCAAATCTTAGGTTAGGTTCAGATCATGATCTCAGGGTCATGAGATCTAACCCTGCGTCAGGGTCCACGCTCAGCAAGCAGTCCGCTTGAGATTTTCTCCCTTATATTCTCCCTCTGCCACTCTCCCCACTCCTGTACACTCTCTCTCTCTCTCACACACAAACACAGACACACACACAATCTCTCCAATAAATTAAAATCTAAAAACAAAACAGAACACACAAAAAAACCCAAATCTGATCACTCTATATTATACCTTACTTATATACTTTGTGTTATGGTATTATCTGTCCTCTTCTAGTTTTTTTTAAAGATATGCATGAACTTTTATGGGCATAATTTCACAGGGAATACTTGCTTGGATAAACATTAAGTGAACTAATATACTGATTTGCTTTCTAATCTAAACTTCGGCCAGAATATTCTACTTATTAGAAGCATAAACACAACAGTCCTTAAAATACATGTTTTCTTTTAGAGTGATTTTCTAATTTGACTGAATAGTCAAGACTAAAAGAGTTCCATAAACAGATCATTCACCTTTCTATACGTACTGAATTTCTAAATAAAGACCTTAAATGATATATGAAACTATTTTTTTCTTATACATGTTCCTTATTTTTATACTCTCTCGAAGTGACCTTACATTCTCTCCATGTCTGTTACATTTCTATCAACTCACCTAACTCAAGACTGCAACAGAACCAACAATACATACTTTCAATTGCCAAGTAAATTTTCCGCTCTCCTTCCTTAGGTTCTTTGCCAGGTGGGAAATATGTTCCTCTGATTGTAATTGCAGCTTCGGAATATTCACTGATTCTCTGCAGAGCTTCCTTAGAGGTAACTTTCCACCTAGCAGTCTATGGAAGAAAGGGTGGGGGGAAAAAATCACTTCACAACAGGACAAGAACCTGGTGTAATGACAAAGAATAGGCTTAAATAATATGATGTTTAATATTAAGAATATAATTAACACCTTCACATAAAACCATTTAGATCCTAATATAACTAGAAAATATTCATAAAAATAAAATTTCTATTGTTGTCTCCCTCATCTAAATAAAAAGTGAAGTAGCTATTAAAATGTTCACGGGTTTTAAAGAAGTTATTTTTGCTCCTAAAGAAGCAAGAGTTTTTACTCCTTGATTCAAAAAGGTTTAAAACTGTTACTTGCCTGTGGGAAGTCATTGATCTCTAATTCTTCCTCATATCTCTTAAAAGATTCATTCTGTCCACCATCCTGTCTCTCTTCCTCTTGTTTCTCCAAAGGCACATAATTGAGCTTGGCATTGATCTTTTCAGCAAGTTGCTCTGCAATGGTTTTGGCAGACACAGTGGGAGCCAGAATGGTGCCACCTCTGAGAATTGCATTGGTGGCCTGTTGCATCACATCCTGCAGTTAAAGAAGACCTACAGTCAAATCTCAAATGAGGGCAGAGACAGGATCAGGGATCCTACCACAAATTATTCTGCAAAGCCACTAACTAGAAGCATCTTTCAAATGCAGAGTCCTACTCATGTGCAATTTAGCAGTACATATTAATAGTTTAATATATCTCTCTTACTTTGATGAGAAAAATAAAAAACATTCAACTCTATTATTAAAAATTCTACTGGATCATAGAGAATTAGGTAACTCTTGATATCAAATATAGTGAAATACTTCTAAAATCATTTATATAACTTTGTGGCTCCTAAGAATTTCCTCTAAATTAGAATCTTTGTCCATTACCACCACTGAGCTCTCCTCCCCTCATAGCCCAAGCCAATGTACAGTAAATTACAGTAAATGACTGACTTACCCTTTTACTTTATTTTGTACTTAAACCTTTTTAATTGGAACTTAATTATACTATGTGTCTAATGTGGACAGAATTCTGTGGGTAATACATGACTCAAACCTCAAGCTTTTCTAACAATGAGAAAGCGTGGCTATTTGATTTCACTTATAAAGAGTTATTAGCAATAATAATCCCAGAGAATATTAGATTAGGCACTATAATCCCCGTTTTCAGAGGAAGTAAAACCCAAGTACAGCAGACACTTCATGGTAACTCACTGGCTAAACACCTGATCTGAGCCAAGCAGCAGAGAAGTGATCCTCACTGGCTAAACAAAAACAGAAACCTGAGCCTCTAAGCCTTGATTGTGGCTGCCTCACTGAGTCAGTCCGCTAGCATCTGGCTTGGTCTTTCCAGCTTGGGTGTTACAGTCCTGAAGCTATCCATCCTACTGGACAGAGGGCTCTACAGGTCCCCAAACTCTCAAAATCCTCAAAACACTGTTAAAATATTCGTTGGGAATGCTATGAAAGTTTACTCTTAGTTAAAAATTAAGTTGATAATTTCTTAAAAATTAAGTTAATAAAAGAGCTCTCAAGAGAAAGATGGCATGTGAAATATTTAACACATTTTCCACTGCTTAAGCCCATGTTAGTTTGAGTTATGTAACCAGGTATTATAATTCCAAGGAATTGCTTGTGTGCCCAATAAAAGCAGATCAAAAAAGAAAAAGCCGGAAGCTCCTGGGTGGCTCAGTCATTAAGCGTCTGCCTTTGGCTCAGGTCATGATCTCAGGGTCCTGGGACTGAGCCCCACGGCGGGCTCCCTGCTCAGTGGGGAGTCTGCTTCTCCCTCTCCCTCTGCCCCTCCCCCCACTTGTGCACTCTTTCCTCAAATAAATAAAATCTTTAAAAAAAAGGAATTATTTCCTTAAGATTTTGGTAAGACCAATCAGAATATTACTTTATAAAACTATCAAGAGCTAAGGGGCGCCTGGGTGGCTCAGTCGGTTAAGCATCTGCCTTCAGCTCAGGTCATGATCCCAGGGTCCTGGAAGCGAGTCCCACATCGGGGGGTCCCTGCTCCGCGGGGAGTCCGCTTCTCCCTCTGCCTACTTGTGCTCTATCTCTCTGTCAAATAAATAAATAAAATCTTTAAAAAAAAAAACTATCAACAGCTAACATGCTTCAGTTAGGAGTTCCAAAATAGGCATTAATATTTCAGTCAACCATATAAGAGGAATTATCCAAATGCAGTAATTGAAGAATTCTGTATTCAGATTAATGTTAAATTCCCACTAACTCAATGTCTAGAACAACCTGTTCACTTGTGCTGACATAAAAAGTAATGACTAAAACTTGGAACAAATTACTTAATACCTGAGACTCAATTCCCAGATTCTTCTGAGCATTGATTCTAAGAGCCAATCTCTTAGCAATTTCTAATTTCTCAGCATTTCCTGCAGTTGGAGCGGGAACACTAGATGTTCCAGGAGCAGCCATATCTTTAACTCTCTTCTTTGAATTAAACATACTTTCAATTTGTTCATCAATCTAAGTAAGAAAAAGAAAGATTAATAAAAATTGGATTAAAAATACCAATTTAGATATATCCACAGAAACTAATAAAGACTATTTCTATCATATGACTAGAATCAGACACTTATATTTGTTAATTCAACCACACAGATCAATAGGAAAATAGACCAGCTATTTGTTGAGGGTGGTACATTTTAAAAAATCAGTTACCTATGGCAGGAAAAAGAAAAGGAAAAAGAAAAAGAGAAAGAAAACAGAGATACAGTGCCACATGAACCAAGTGAGCACACTCTTAAGTGGTCCAAAAAATACATCCCAGTTTAGCAACTGAGGAACATGTGCTGTCAAGACAGAGCACTCAACATGATGCAGCTGAGATATAAGTATGACTTGAGGCTAAATTAAACTGCAGTGAAAAAGGCTGGAAAAAAGGGCAGTGTAACTCAAGGCCAGTAGGCCACTAAAAATATAGTCAACAGTTCTCATGGGGAATGGTACATGTTCCTAGGGTGGGGATCCCCAAATCCTTCCCAACTTCTAAAGTGTAAATGGGTTTGCCTTAAAAACTGGGTAACAGAGGCACCTGGGTGGTTCAGTCATTAAGTGTCTGCCTTCAGCTCAGGTCATGATCCCAGGGTCCTGGGATCGAGCCCCGCATCGGGCTCCCTGCTCCGCGGGAAGCCCGCTTCTCCCTCTCCCACTCCCCCTGCTTGTGTTCCCTCTCCCTCTCTCTCTCTGTCAAATAAATAAATAAAATCTTAAAAAAAAAAACAAAACAAAACTGGGTAACAGAAGGGCACCTGGGTGGCTTAGCTGGTTAAGCATTTGCCTTCAGCTCAGCTCATGATCCCAGGGTCCTGAGATGGAGCCCCACGACGGACTCCCTGCAGTGGAGAGTTGGCTTCTTCCTCTCCCTCTGCCCCTCCCCACTCATGTTCTCTCCCTCTCTCCCAAATAAACAAAATCTTAAAAAAAAAATTGGGTAACAGAATCAGAAAAGAAGGCTTTATTGTTTTATTCCTTTGAACCAAAAAAGGAAAAACAGTAAGGTTGTTTTCCCCATCAAAACAAGAACAAAGGGTGAATGCCTCAGCTCTTCCAGGAGCCATATGAGTCCAGCTGCAACTGTGTCATTCTAAGGCTGGACACATCTATCTCATAGGCTATTTGCATTTCCTTTTAAAGATGCCTTCTGCCCAAGAATGACTACTGACAATGCCTACTAAAGAGATACAAACCCCTTTATATACTTAAATTAGGTTAATAAGGCCTTATCTGCTTATCTGCTTATCTGCTAAAACTCAAATGCAGAGAAGAGCTTGCATAGGGTTTTAAAAATTAATTAGGTGGGGCAGCTGGTGGCTCAGTCAGTTAAAGTGTCTGAATCTTGATTTCAGCTCAGGTCATGATCTCAGGGTTGTGAGATCGAGCCCCACATAGGGCTCAGCTCAGCACTGATTCTGTTTGAGATTCTCTCTCTCCCTCTCCTGCCCTTCTCCCCACTCATACACACTCTCTGTCTCCAATAAATAATCTTAAAAAAAAAAAGTTAACCAGAGAAAGAACCGATATATTTCATACAATGAGATTCAAAATAATGTTCAAAGTAACAAAAAAACTGAGGTGGTTTTTTGGGAGGCTTGGGGGGCTCAGTCGGTTAAAGCATTTAACTCTTTTTTTTTTTTTTTTAATTATTCTTGAGAGAGAGAGTGAAAAAGAGAGAGAGAGAGAGATCGAGCAAGAGCGGCGGGGAGAGGCAGGCAGAGGGAGAGGCAGGCTCCCCACTGAGCAGGGAGCCTGACATGGGGCTCGATCCCCGGACTCCAGGATCATGACCTGAGCCAAAGGCAGCCGCCCAATTGACTGGGCCACCCAGGCTCCCCTAAAGCATATGACTCTTGACTTCTGCTCAGGTCATGATCTCAGGGTTGTGAGATCGAGCCCTGAGTTGGACTCCACACTGGGTGTGTATCCTGCTTAAGATTCTCTCTCTCCCTCTCCCTCTGCCCCTATCTGCCTAAAGAGAAAACAATACAGGTGGTTCCAAAGCAAGGCCATAAATTCTTTAATATTCTTCCCCTTCAAAAGGTGGAGCCTCTTCTTGAGTGCCTCTTCTTGAGTGTGGGCTGGACTTAATGACATATTTCTAAGAACAGAATAAAGTAGTAGTGCCAGTGTGTGTCTTTAGACAGTAGTCATAAAAGGCCTTAAGGCTTCCTCTTTGCCACTCCTTCAGCTCACTTTGGGAGAAGCCAGCTGCCATGTTATAAGGACACACAGGCAGAGGAAAGAAAAGAGGTATCCTGACAAAAGCAGTGAGTGAGCCATCATGAAAGAATATGATCCTGTATCAGTCAAGCCTTCAGATGGCCATGCCCTGGGACAACAGCTTTACTACAACCTCAATGAGACCCTAAGACAGAACTACAGGCTAAACTGCTCCTGATTTCCTACACCAAAGGAAATGAGATAATAAATGTTTGTTGTTTTAATCTACAACATTTTGACTGATTTGTTACACCATAACCAATAACTAAAACACTGACTTAATTAAATTTTAAGCAAGTATGGTACATTAGAAAGAAATGGTGTAGGGTTAATGAGAGATCTGGGGTCTGGTGCTGTCTGTGCTTAACAGCCAATGTGGTTGTAGGCCAAATACTTTTTCTGGGCTTCAAATTCCTCAAACGACAAGATCAGATTGAATTTCTGATTCTAAAATTATGTCCTAAGCTTAGGTTTAATACAGTATATACATGTATATATAATATATATATATTTAAAAAAAAAAAACCTTCTATAATCAATGATCAAATGTGTTAGAGGATTTGAGTTAAACAAGCTTCTTGAATTGAGGATTTAAACGTTCTTTGATATGCTAATACCATACAGTAGTATACACTAGGAAGACTTTCCAAAATTATTTTATAATGAAAACATGCTCTTCTAGAGCTCAAGCTTCTTTGGGTTCCCAAGGATATTCTGTGAAACCCTGAATTTGCTGAGTCCTCAGGGTCCCTCTTCACTGGGTCACAAATCATGCCATTGGCTAAGACCATGAGCTCTGAAGTAAGAATGGAATGGGTACAGGGCCCAGTTCATCCCATTAATCGCTACGTAAATCTGAAAAGAGTATTTCTTTCTAAATCTCAGTCTCTTCAATTATAAAATGGGAATACTCTTGAGTATCTACCTTGTCTGGATAATGTGCAGAAGTAAATAATCCCTGTAAAGTGTCTGACACAATGCATGGCACTCAGTAACACTCAAAAGCGCTATTATTATTTTTGTTTTTTAAGTAAACTCTACCACATCCGATGTGGGTGGGGCTTACACTCACTACCTCAAATCCAGAGTCGCATGCTCTACCAACTGAGCCACCAGGTGCCCCGTGACTATTGTTAATGACGATACTCTGTAATGATTAAGTTTACACAGTAAAAATATTAGCACTAACATTATTAAAGACGTGGGGGGCCAGGTACTCTTCAGACCACTACAGGGGATGCAGACTAGTATTCGCTTTGCAGGAGGACAATGTGACAATGTTTCAGAACCAAATTAGATAACCCTTTTGGCCTAGCAGTTCCATTTACACTACTCAACCTCAAAACTTAATCTGATGAATGTGCAAAACTAAATGCACAAGCAGTAAAATACAGTTTATGATAATATATTCCAAATATGAATATATAGAAACAACCCACATATTCAAAATTCGGGGTTTGATTAATTAAACTGTGGAATATCCATACAATGAAATATCATGTAACCATTAAGAATAATGTAAGAATGAGGGGCGCCTGGGTGGCTCAGTCAGTTCAGCATCCGACTCTTGATTTCGGCTCAAGTCATGATCTCAGGGTCATGGGATTAAGCCCTGGTAGGGCTCTGTGGTCAGCAGGGAGTCTGCAAGAGATTCTCTCCTGACCCTGCCTCCACTCATGCATGCTCTCTCTCTCAAAATAAATAAATCTTTAAAAAATTCATTAAAAAAAAAAAAAGACTGCAAGAATCAATTTACTAAAACGAGAAGATTTCAACCTAAGACTGTTGTTGTAAAGGTATATAAAGCAGTATGGCCTTATTTTTATGAAAATACATATATATGGGTAGGACATATGAGACTATACAGAGAGACAGAGAGAGGGAGAGAGAGAGAAAGGGTTGGGAAGGGCACACACCAAAAAGGTTTGCAATGACTGGCGATCTCAACAAGCAAATGGTAAGACCTCCAGGACAAAAGCAACAATTCTCAATTGGCACGAATGAGGCTTAGAAAAAGGACACTTACGTCAACTGCAGCATCCTCATCATCCGAATCTTGCAGACCGAGAGCCGCTTTTTGCAACTTCTTCCTCTCATTTGCCAAAGCTTGTTCTGTTTCATCAAACTTGAATCCCTTACCAGAGAACCCACTACTCTTTTTAATTATTTTCCCTTCCTTTCAAGGAAAAACAAAAAAGTTAATTTCATACTAAAAAACGTTAGTGTTCAGGAACTTAGGAGTAATTAAGTATTTTTCAAAGTAGTGCATACCAATGTAACAAAAACACTTCATCTAGCACATGAACAACAAAAAAAGAACTCTACATAATACTGGGTTGAAGCAAAAGAAAGGATTTTGTTTTCACTCCTTTTCCCCCTCTCTAAAGAGATAAAATAATCCTATCAAGGTTTACAAGTATTAAATATTCAAGATTTACAACACAATAATGAGCTGCATAAAAATAATGGGAGTTAAAAAAAACTCACAGCTTTCTGCTGATCTTTGAAATCACTCCAAAGTTTCTCCAGATCAGGAGGCACTGCAGTTCCTGACAATTCAAGAGCTTTAATTATGTCACCGGCATAGCGAGCTTGATCTTCTGTGATAAAAGTATACGCATAACCCTAATGAATGATGAAAAAGTGGAACTGTTAGGCACTAACAACAAGACTCTTACTCAGATCACAAGATAAAATCTGACCCACCTAATAAATCCTCTTAAGACTAACTTCATTAAAAAAATAGAAGAGTCCTACTAAATTCTTTAATGCTTCAAAGTGAAATATCTATGTTTAATATTTAAAAGTAAGCAAAACCAGAAAATTTCTAATTTCTTCATGTATAAATAGAAATATATGATTTTAGACAAACGCACAAATGCATTGTCACATATATGGATTTTAATATAGCACATTATCTTTCCCCCTTTTTTTTGCATTCCCTTCCTACACTACCCACTGCACCACTCTACCCCAACTAACTTGTATTAACTTTCTAGGATGTAGCTTTCCATATAATTTTTCCCTTACATAGTTTTTAAGACCAATAAAAGATAAAAAAAATAAAACAATTTATGGTGTGTGTGCATATATGTATGTATGTGTATATATACATGTATGTCCAACTCCAACCTTTCTCTTGCCTGAACCAAAAAGCTCCTGGAGGGGTGCCTGGGTGGCTCAGTCGTTAAGCATCTGCCTTCGGCTCAGGTCATGATCCCAGGGTCCTGGGACTGAGCCCCGCATTGGGCTCCCTGCTCCGCAGGAAGCCTGCTTCTCCCTCTCCCACTCCCCCTGCTTGTGTTCCCTCTCTCGCTGTGTGTGTCTCTCTCTGTCAAATAAATAAATAAATCTTTAAAAAAAAATAATATTATATATAGAAATGAGTATCAACTAGTCCCATACTCTGAGGATTGATCATTTTCAAAATGTCCCCATAACTCCTATTATCTACTCCTTAAAATCCTTAAAAAAAAAAAAAACCCTATATTTTAAATATAATGGAAATCAACTTTAAAAAATTCTTCTTACTTTATTGCCTGCTCTTCCAGTCCGTCCTGCTCTGTGCACATAATCCTCATAATGGTTGGGGCAGCTGTAATTTACCACAAGAATCAGATGTTTTACATCTAGACCTCGGGCAGCAACAGAAGTAGCTACGAGAAGTTTGCAGGTCCCATTCTTAAAGTCATTTATGATGCTATCTCTGTCATACTGATCAATACCTGCAAGTAAATTTAAAAAAACTTATAAAACCACACAATGTAATTAAATTTTTCATTTCCTCCAGCACAGAAATAAGTGCAGAGTAAAGAATAAATCCAACATACATTGACCACACATCCACCAACAAGGGTATAAAAAATAAAACACTAAGGAAATGTAATGGCAAGACCAAAGGCTACTGCTATCAACTCATTTATGAATCTTCCAAATCTGCCCTTGTTTGGCACCCTTTCTTGCAGAACCCCACCACAGATTCATTAACCTATACCTGTTTAGGAAATAAAAGAAGAAAAAGAGGGTACATTCAGCCTACATTAACAGGATTCAGATCTTTCTCCTTCTCCTATGAGTTAATTAGAGCCTTGCTAATCATTTTTTTCCCAAGCAGCAGAAGCATCAATCACATGGGACATTGTCAGAAATGCAAAATCTCAGGTCCTACCCCAAACTACTGCATCAGATTTTATATTTTAACAAGATCCTTAGGTGATTACACATTCCTATTAAAAGTTTGAAATACACTGGTTAAAAAGTGTACGCCCAATTGGATCTCTCTTAAACGTTACCCAAAAAGCCTCGAGATGACTGATAAAGGAGAATATAAAATGCTAAAATGTTCTAGTACAAGATAATCAGACCACAAATTGATTTTATGATGGAGAACTTCTAGTAATTACAAAATGGAATGGGGTAAATTCGCAAACCATGAAATTCAATTCTGCAGCAGGACATATTCTAAGACTTCACATATGATCTGAGTTTAAAATACAAAGAATACTTAGTATCTAAGTATGTATCAATGTTAATTAATATTATTACCTAAAATTTAAATGTACTATTCAAAGAATGAATAAAAGAAAATATTTGGATCTAATGTCAAAACAAGTGGAATCTAACTTTGAACCCAAAAGTCTTATTAAAAAAATTAATGGAATCAAAATCAATATAAATTTAAAATTAAAAGGTACCAAAGCTTTTACTTTAGACTGACGTATCCTGACTACCTAACTCAATGGCACATACCTTATTCCATGAAGTGAATATAATATGCTAAGTGAAACATATGGAATACCTGCCCAGCAGCAATTAACCCTCTTCCTTTTAAACATACCTCAAGTTTGTTCAAATATCCAGCCAACACATAGTCATGTATATCAAACCAGAGATGAGCCTCATTCTCAGTTTTAGGAGGTGAATGAACCCCTCTCAAGCGTTCTGTGCTAAGGCTGCCTTTATAGTCTTAAAATCAATAAGGATTAAGGGGCGCCTGGGTGGCTCAGATGGTTAGGCATCTGCCTTCAGCTCAGGTCATGATCTCGGGGTCCTGAGATTGAGTCCCACATCGGGCTCCTTGCTCAGCAGGGAGTCTGCTTCTCCCTCTGCCTGTCGCTCCCCCTGCTTGTACTCTCCCCCTCTGGCAAATAAATAAATAAAATGTTTCTTAAAATAAATAAATAAATAATAAAATAAGGATTAAATCCAGAGAGCTTGGGGCACCTGGGTGGCTCAGTTAAGCGTCTGCCTTTGGCTCAGATCATGATCCCAGAGTCCTAGGATCGAGCCCCACATCAGGCTCCCTGCTCGGCGGGAAGCCTGCTTCTCCCTCTCCCACTCCCCCGGCTTGTGCTCCCTCTCTCTCTGTGTCTCTGTCAAATAAATAAAATCTAAAAAAAAAAAAAAATCCAGAGAGGTTTACTGTACCTAAGTCATCTCTATCAATATTTAATGTATTGGAAACTAGAACTGGAGCGCCTGGATGGCTCAGTCAGTTAAGTCTGGCTTCAGCTCAGTTCATGATCTCAGGGTCCTGGGATCGAGCCCTGTGTCAGGCTCCACTCTCAGTGGGGAGTCTGCCTATCCCTCTCCCTCTGCCCACCCCCTACTCGTGCTCTCTCTCTTAAATAAATAAATAAAATCTTAAAAAACAAAAAAGAAACCAAAACAGAGAAAAATTTTAAAGTACTTATTAACTTATTTAAAAATAAAAATAAAGCATATTACAATTGAAAATTTTTTGTGAAAAATAACCCTTCCAAAATAGTAAAATAATTTATTAAGATGCTTCACAACTTTGTAAATCTCTTTAGTGTCTGGCTTAGTAGAGGATAGTTGGCATGTCATATCTTTTGCACCCCAATCTGGTACAATATAACATGCCACAAAACCTTTAGAAAACTAGTCTATATACACTCCTAACAGAATGAAAGTGGAAAAGACAAAGCTTGTGGTGAGGTTATTACACAAATACTTGTGATCTCATGAACCGGTGAAATTCTGAGACTCTCAGGGGTCCCAGTACAATACTTTAAGAACCATTAGTCATTTGCCTTGCTTACAAATGATTTACACACAAGCATATGATGCAGTTCTGATGAAAGAGATAAGAGAAGTACAGACAAGGGATTATGGGGGGAAATGTCCTTACTTACAGAAAAAACACATTTCTGGGGTGTTTGGGTGGTTCAGTGGGTTAAGAGTCTGCCTTCAGCTCAAGTCATGATCTCAGGGTCCTGAGATCGAGTCCTGCATTGGGCTCCCTGCACAGCAGGGAGTCCGCTTGTCCCTCTACCCCTCCCCCCCACTGGTGCTTGCTCTCCCTCTCTCCCAAATCAATAAATAAAATCTGGAAAGAAAAGAAAAAGAAAAAACACACGTTTCCCTCAATGAAGGAAAAGCTATTCATTGGACCAACCCTCCTGCAGATAACAACTATGAATTCTAACCAAAATGTTAAAAAAAAAAAAAAACTACTTGAAGGCACAAGACAGTGACTAAAAGCAATCAAAAACTGGAATTTCTGACATATGGAATAATATAACGGCACTCCCTGAGTTTAAAGGATTTTATTTATTTACTTTAAAGATTTTGCTTGGGGAAAGGCCCCAGGACGCCAAGGAAGGAAGTCAAACTTAAATAGAAAGTCTTACTGACAAGAAGAAAGAGTTCAGGACAAACTCAGGATCAGAAAAACAGGAGATAAATCCAAGAAAGAACAACAGAGTAGGCATGCTCAAATCTGTGGCCCCTGAACTATGCATGCATGGCACAATCCAAGCAGCCTAGCTATGGCTAAAAGAAATGAACAGAGATTTCAGATGTTGCCCATTAAAAAAAGACTTTCAAATAAGGGTTCAATCAAGTTACTGCCTTATTAAAACAAAATACAACACTCTTAAAGAAAATATAAGAGAATTCAGAGTGTATAATGTATCATTCATAAAGCCCAGTACACAAACCAAAACTACTGGACAAAAAAAATTTAAAATATATAAAACAAAATCAAAAGACAGTCAATAGAAACTGACTTCAGATGACAGGGATATTATGATTAATAGTCAAAGATTTTAAAGCAACTGTCTTAACTATGGTCAAGGAAAAATTTTCAAATGTGCATAATGGATGGCCAGAAAATCTAATTAGAGAAATAAGAAAATATAAGAGAGCCAGTTGTAAATTCCAGAACTAAAAAAAATGCATTATCTGAATTTAAAAATTCACTGGATGGACTTAACAGCAGGTAAGAGATGGCAAAAAGGAAACCATGAACTTCAAGATAAGAGTTAAGAAATGACCCAATCATGGGGCACCTGGGTGGCTCAGTTGTTAAGCCTCTGCCTTCGGCTCAGGTCATGATCCCAGGGTCCTGGGATCAAGCCCCGCATCGGGCTCCCTGCTCCGCGGAAAGCCTGCTTCTCCCTCTCCCACTCCCCCTGCTTGTGTTCCCGCTCTCGCTGTGTCTCTGTCAAATAAATAAATAAAATCTATTAAAAAAAAAAAAAGACCCAATCTTAATTAAGGAGGGGAGAAGAAGGCTGAAAACCCAAAGTGAACAAGGATCAAAGACATTTGAGACACTATTAAAGGGCTGAACATACACATAATTGAAGTTCCCAAAAAAGAAGAAAAATAGCGCAGGAAAAAAAACCTGAAGAAATAATAGTCAAGATTTTCCCAAATGTATCACAAACCATATCCCAAGGGAATAAATTTACAGGTTCTACAGGCTCAGTGAACCACAAGTAGAAGAAATACAGTCAGCACATACACTTACCATATGACCCAGCAATCGCATTCCAGGTTATCTACCTTACAACAATGAAAACCGTTCACACAAAAATCTGCAGTTGAACATTCAATAGCAGCTCTATTCATATTTGTCAAAAACTGGGAAAAATCTGGGGCGCCTGTGTGGCTGTCGGCTGGGTGACCAATTCTTGATTTTCACTCAGGTCATGATCCTGGGGTCCTGGGGCTGAGCCCCGTGTCCAGTTCCACACTCAGCAAGGAGTCTGCTCCAGGATTCTCTCTCTCCATCTCCTGCTGCCCCTCCCCTGCCCATGCTTACTCTCTCTCTCTCAAATAAATAAGTCAATCTTTAAAAATATAAATAAAATTAAAAAAAAAAACTGGGAACACCCCAAATGTTCTTCAGCAAATGAAGAGATACACAAACAGTGGTACATCCACAGTAAACAATGCTGGGTGATAAAAGAAATGAACAAATTCATTGGGTCTCAAAGTCATTATGCTGAGTGAAAAAAGCCAAGTGCATAATATATGACCTATATTTACATTTATTCTTATAAGAACACATCAGTGGTTGCCAGGCGTTATAAACAGTATTTTTTAAATTACTTTTTAGTTACTTTTAAAGGTATAGGACAAGGGAATTTTGTGGGGTGATGGAACCATTCCATATTCTGATTATGATGTATCCTGTGGGACGACTGAAGCGGCAATAAAACCGAGAAACAGCCCACGTGTCAACAGAAATGAACTAAACAAACGGGTAGATTTATATAAAAGAGCATTAACAACAAAGGGAAGAACTCAGAAACACATGTTGACTGAAAGATAACACGACACAAAAAGGTTCAGAAAATATGATTCCATTTATCTCAAATTCTAAGTACAACTAATATATGTTGGGAAAAAATATACAAAAATGGTTGCCCCTGGGGGTGAAAACAGGAATTAATAGAGGGAAAGTTCTAAGGTATATCTGAATAGAGATTTGGGTTTCACAACTTACATACATTTTTCAAAACTCATCAAATGGCACACTTAAGATATGTACATTTCACTACAGTTTACTGATAATTTATTAAAGAAAAAATGTGGGGGGCACCTGGCTGGCGCAGTTGGAAGAGAATGATTCTTGATCTCAAGGGTCATGAATTTGAGCCCCACA
Organism: Zalophus californianus; assembly: GCF_009762305.2. Classification (NCBI taxonomy): domain Eukaryota; kingdom Metazoa; phylum Chordata; class Mammalia; order Carnivora; family Otariidae; genus Zalophus; species Zalophus californianus. Next base: position 28,167,255 of record NC_045599.1, on the reverse strand, counting down.
TTGGGGGTAGAGTTTACTTAAAAAATAAAAAAATAAAATGAACTTGTGTTAACCATCTACATATTGAAGTGAAATGCACTAATGCTAAAACTTAAACTTACTTTCAAACTTATCAAAAAACTAAGAAACAGGGGCGCCTGGGTGGCTTAGTCAGTTAAATGTCTGCCTTCGGCTCCGGTCATGATCCCAGGGTCCTGGGATCCACCCCACATCTGCACTGGGCTTCCTGCTCAGCGGGGAGCCTGCTTTCCCCTCTCCCTCTGCCTGCAGCTCCGCCTGCTTCTGCCCTCTCTCTCTCTCTCTCTCTCTCTCGGTCAAATAAATAAAATCTTAAAAAAAAAAAAAACCTAAGAAACATGATGAGTAGGTAGAACAACAGATGGCTAAAGCTATGAAAGAGAAATACAAAAAAATGTTGGTTGTAGAATCTAATATTGGATATTCAAGGGTGTTCCTTATATAATTTTCTCAGATTTTCTGTGTTTAAAAATTCTGGTTATAAAAATAAGGGGAAAAAAGACACAGACATATGGAAAACAGTCTTCTTCCTCTGCAAGTTGCCTGGATACAAAAGTGAAGATTAAAACTGCAGAAGCCTTTTGGAGTCATGAAAAAAGTTGGCTTAATAACTAAGTTAACACACTCAGAATGGCAGTACAGAAACTACAAAACAGTGACAGTGAGCCACTGAAGGAAACAATATGGAGTCTACTTCACCATCAGATTTCATGTTTTGCAAAATAATAAAAATTTCTCATGATTTAAGGCAGCTGAGCTAGTTTTTTTTTGTTTTTTTCTTGAGAGAGAGAGCGAGCACAAGTTGGGGAAGGGAGGGACAAAGGGAGAGAATCTTAAACAGGCTCCACACCCAGCGGACGGCCCTTGCGGGGCGTGACCTCACAATCCTGAGATCATGACCTGAGCTGAAATCAAGAGTCGGACACATAGCCAATTGAGCTTCCCAGGCGCCCCCTGAGTACTTTCTGTATTTGCTGAAAAAATAAAAAAGTAACTGGTATTTTTTTTTTAAGATTTTATTTATTTGACAGAGAGAGAAAGAGTACAGAGAGGAGAAGCAGCAAAGGGAGAGGGAGAAGCAGCAAAGGGAGAGGGAGAAGCCGGCTCCCCAGTGAGCAGGGAGCCCAACTCAGGGCTTGATCCCGGGACTCCAGGATCATGACCTGAGCTGAAGGCAGATGCTTAACCGACTGAGCCACCCAGGTGCCCCTAGGGGCGCCTGGGTGGCTCAGTCGGTTAAGCGTCCAACTTTTTTTTTTTTTTTTAAGATTTTAAAAAGTAACTGGTATTAATACTACAACTCCAAGGCCTCAATGAAGCACTCTGCCCTATAAAAAAATGCCTCTGTTCTCATATATCATAATTACCCAGAAGTAGAAACCAGTGTGTTGCTCTAAGTTCATCATTATTTACCCTATTAGACGCATTATGGGTTTTTTTTTTTAAGATTTTTTTTTTTTTTTAAGATGTTATTTATTTGACAAAGAGAGACAGCGAGAGGGAAAAAAAAGCAGGGGGAATAGGAGAGAGAGAAGCAGGATTCCTGCAGAGAGCCCAACGCGGGGCTTGATCCCAGGACACTAGGATCATGACCTGAGCCGAAGGCAGATGCTTAACAACTGAGTGACCCAGGTGCCCCCCGATTTGAGATAGTGAGAGAGAGAATGAGTGGGGGGGAGAGAGGCAGAGGAAGAGGAAGAGACAGAAGCGGACTCTATGCTAAGCAGGAAGCTCCCCTACCTCCCGCCTTCACTCCTCCCTTACTAGATCTGAAATCTTGAAGAATTACAGGTAGCTCTATAAAACACAAAGCATGCAGACCATCTCTGATCTTCCTTCTCACTATGCATCAAACTATGTATTAGGTATAAAATGCACATTAATTTCATGTGGAGATCAAGAATTTTGTGGTTATACCCTTTAATTCTTAAAAAACCCTAAATACACCTGGGTGGCTCAGGAGTTAAGCATCTGTCATCAGAAAGAATGAAATCCATCTGCAACAATGTGGACGAAACTAGAGGGTATTACGCTAAGTGAAATAAGTCAGTCAGAGAAAGACAAACACCATATGATCTTACTCATATGTGGAATTTAAGAAACAAAACAGAAGACCATAGGCGAAGGGAGGGAAAAATAAAACAAGACGAAATCAGAGGGGGAGGACAAACTATAAGAGACTTTTAATTATAGGAGACAAACTGAGGGTTACTGGAGGGGAGGGGAGTGGAAGGGATGGGGTACCTGGGTGATAGACATTAAGGAGGGCATGTGATGTAATGAGCACTGGGCATTATATAAGACTGATGAGTCACTGACTTTTTCCTCTGAAACTATTAATACATAATATGTTAATTGAATTGAAATTTTTTTAAAATTCACAGAAGACATCCACATGGTCAATAAACAACTGAAAAGATGCTCAACAACACTCATCAGGGAAATGAAAACCAAAAATACAGTGAGGGGCCCCTGGGTGGCTCAGTCGTTAAGTGTTTGCCTTCGGCTCAGATCATGATCCCAGGGTCCTGGGATTGAGCCCCACATCAGGCTCCCTGATCAGCAGGAAGCCTGCTTCTCCCTCTCTCACTCCCCCTATTTGTGTTCCTTCTCTCGCTGTGTCTCTCTCTGTCAAATAAATAATAAATAAAATCTTGAAAAATAAAAAACAAGCAAAAACTACAATGAAATATCACTTCACACCTGTCAGAAAGGCTAAAATCAACAACACAAGAAACAAGTGTTGGTAAGGATGTGGAGAAAAAGAAACCCTCAAGCACTGTTGGTGGACAGCATGGAGATTCCCCAAAAACTTAAAAACAGAACTACCCTAGAGGGCTAGCAAGATGGCAGAGGAGTAGACCAAAATTTCATCTGGTCCCAGGAATTCAGCTAGTTATCAAACCATTCTGAACACCTATGAACTCAACAGATCAAAGAAAAGAATAGCAGCAACTCTATGAACAGTAAAGCGACCACTTTCTGGAAGGTAGGATGTGCGGAGGGAGCCTCCGCTACCAGCAAGTGATAGAGCAGCGGTGCACAAAATAGGAACTTTTAGAAGTCGGCTCCAGTGAGGGACGTTGCTCCAGTGGCTAAGCAGGGGGATGTGGAACTCTCACTGGGACAGTGTAGTCTCAGGACCCTCAGGGTCACAGAAAGACTGAGGATGCCTGAGTGTGGAAAGCTCCCAGGTATCAGAGGGGGCAAAGCCGGCTGCAAACAGTGAGCCCACGAGTGGGCTCTCAGCTTGGGGTTGCCATGACCATGATCCCCAGCACAGTCGGGCCACTGCTTTTTGAGCCGGGGCCCAACAAGCAACAGAACTGGGGAGATTCCCCTTCCTCCCGCAGAGAGGAGCGGCACGGGAGCATGCCATAGGAATCTGCCGGGTTTGGAGAGTCCAACTGGGGCCGTGTGATGCTCGGTCACAGGCCAGGAGAGCACAGAGTGCGGCCAGAGACCAGGGAGACAGGAATGACTGCTTTACCCTAAGGTCGCACCAAGGAATGGGGCCCCAAGAGAGACAAGAGAGCGAGGGAACATAAGCGGGGGAGTGTGAGAGGGAGAAGCAGGCTTCCCCCTGAGCAGGGAGCGTGATGCAGGGCTCGATCCCAGCACCCTGGGATCACGACCTAAGCCGAAGGCAGACGTGTAACAACTGAGCAACCTAGGCGCCCCTTCTCATCCTCGAAAGCTGTACGGAGAGGCTTGAGAGGAAACCCGAGGTGATTACCTAGTCTGGCCCCTGGCAAGGGCGGTGCAATTCTGCCTGAGGCAAAGAAACTTGAGAATCACTGTAACAAGTCCGTCCCCCAGGAGATCAGCAAGAACATCCAGCCAAGACCAAGTTTACTGATCAATGAGAACTGCAAAACTCCAGCACTAGGGGTATACAGCACACAGAATGCATGGCTTTTCCCCCATGATTCTTTAGTCTTTCAAAGCTAAGTTTTTAAATTTTCTTTTTTTTCTTTTTCTATTTCTTTTTTTTAAAATTTTTCTTCTTTTCAACTAACTTATCAATTCCTTTTTTTAAATCTTTTTTAATTTTCATTTTTATAGTCATATTCCATCCCTTCATTGTATTTACCCTTATTTTTTTTTAAGATTTTATTTCTTTGAGAGAGAGAGAGAGTGAGAGAGAGAGAGAGATCCCAAGAGGGGGTAGGGTCAGAGGGAGAATCAGACTCCCTGCTCAGCAGGAAGCCCAATGTGGGACTCGATCCCGGGACTCCGGGATCATGACCTGAGCCGAAGGCAGTCGCTTAACCAACTGAGCCACCCAGGCACCCTGTATTTACCCTTATTTTTGTATATATATGTTTTTCTTTCTTTAAAATTTTGGAAGGCAGGTCCTTCGAACAAACCAAAATATACCCAAAATCTAGCGTGTGGCTCTGTTCTATTCACCAGCATGATATATTTTTTTTTCCTCTTCCCCCCAGTTTCGGGTCTCTTCTGATTTGTTTGGTGTATGTTTTTCTGGGGTCGTTGTTACCCTTTTAGCATTTCGTTCTCTCATTCATCTATTCTCCTCTGGACAAAATAACAAAATGGAAAAACTCACCTCAAAAAAAAAGAAAAAGGGGCAGTATCGACTGCCAGGGACCTAATCAACATGGACATTACTAAGATGTTGGAACTAGAGTTCAGACCGACAATTATAAAGATACTAGCTGGGCTTTAAAAAAGCATAGAAGATACTAGAGAATCCCTTCCTGGAGAAATAAATTCTAACCAAGTCATAATCAAAAAGGCTATTAATGAGGTGTAATCAAAAATGGAGGCTCTAACTGCTAGGATAAATGAGGCAGAAGAGATAAGTAGTGATATAAAAGACCAAACGATGGAGAATAAAGAAGCTGAGGAAAAGAGAGATAAACAACTACTGGATCACAAGGGGAGAATTCGAGAACTAAATGATACCATAAAGAGAAACAATATTTGAATAATTGGGATTCCCAAAAGAATAGGAAAGAGAGAAACAGCCAGAAGGTATATTGAAGAAATTATAGCAGAGAACCTCCCTAATTTGGGGAAGGAAACAGACATCAAAATCCAGGAGGCACAGAGAACCCCTCCCACAAAAACCAATAAAAACGGGTCAACACCCCAACATCTAATAGTAAAACTTACAAATCTCAGAGACAAAGAGAAAATCCTGAAAGAGCTCGGGACAAGATGTCTGTAACTTACAGCGGTAGAAACATTAGATTGGCAGCAGACCTATCCACAGAGACCTGGCAAGCTAGAAAGGACTGACATGACATATTCAGGGCACTAAATGGGAAAAATAGGCAGCCAAGAATACTATATCCAGCTAGGCTGTCACTGAAAATAGGAGAGATAAAAAGCTTCCAGGAGAAATAGAAAGTAAAAGAATTTGTGATCACCAACCAGCCCTACAAGAAATACTGAAATGGGTCCTCTAAGCAAAGAGAGAGCCTAAAAGTAACATAGACCAGAAAGGAACAGAGACAATACACAGTAACAGTCAACTTACACACAATACAATGGCACTAAATTCATATCTTTTGATAGTTACCCTAAATGTAAATGGGCTAAATGCCCCAATCAAAAGACAAAGGGTATCACATTGGATAAAAAAACAAGACCCATCGATATCCTGTCTGCAAGAGACTCATTTTAGACCCAAAGACACCTCCAGATTTAAAGTGAGGGGGTGGAAAACCATTTACTATGCTAATAATGGACATCAAAGAAAGCTGGGGTGGCAATCCTTGTTTCAGACAAATTAGATTTTAAACCGAAGACTATAATAATAGATCAGGAAGGACACCACAGCATACTTAAAAAGGGTATATTCAACAAGAAGATCTAACAATTGTAAATATGTATGCCCCTAACATCAGAGCTGCCAATTATATAAGCCAATTAATAACAACATCAAAGAAACACAGAAACAAAAATACAATAATAGTAGGGGACGTTTAACACCCCCCTCACTGAAATGGACAGATAATATAAGCAAAAGATCAACAAGGAAATAAGGGCTTTAAATGACACAATGGGCCAGATGGACTTCAAAGATATATTCAGAACATTTCATCCCAAACCAACGGAACACAAATTCTTTTTGAGTGCACATGGAACACCCTCCAGAATAAATCACATCCTGGGTCACAAATCAGGTCTCAACCGGTACCAAAAGACTGGGATCATTCCCTTCATATTTTCAGACCACAATGCTTTGAAATTCGAACTCAATCACAAGAGGAAAGTTGGAAAGAGCTCCAAGAGTTGGAGGCTAAAGAACATCCTACTAAAGAATGAATGGGTGGCTCACTGGTTAAGCGTCTGCCTTCGGCTCAGGTCATGATCCCAGGGTCCTGGGATCGAGCCCCACATCAGGCTCCCTGCTCAGCAGGAAGCCTACTTCTTCCTCTCCCACTCGCCTGCTTGTATTGCCTCTCTTGCTGTCTCTCTCTGTCAAATAAATAAATAAAATCTTAAAAAAAAAAATGAATGGGTCAACCAGGAAATTAAAGAAGAATCTAAAAAATTCATGGAAACAAATGAAAATGAAAATGAAAACACAACTGTTCAGAATCTTTGGGTTGCAGCACAGGTTGTCCTAAGAGGAAAGTATAGAGCAATACAAGCCTTTCTCAAGAAACAAGAAAGGTCTCAAATACACAACCTAACCCTATACCTGAAGGAGCTGGAGAAAGAACAGCAAATAAAGCCTAAACCTAGCAAGAGAAGAGAAATAATAAAGATCAGAGCAGAAATCAATGAACTAGAAACCAAAAGAAGAGTATAACAGATCAACTAAACAAGGAGCTGGTTCTTTGAAAGAATTAATAAGACTGATAAACCTCTGGCCAGACTTATCAAAAAAAAAGGGGAAAGGACCCAAATAAATAAAATCATGAATGAAAGAGGAGAGATCACAACCAATACCAAAGAAATACAAAGAATTATACGAACATATTATGAGCAAAACTATATGCCAGCAAATTAAACAATCTGGAAGACATGGATGCATTCCTAGAGAAGTATAAACTACCTAAACTGACCTAGGAAGAAATAGAAAGGAAAATTGAAGCAATAATCAAAAATATCCCAATAAAACAAGAGCCCAGGGCCAGAAGGCTTCCCAGGGGAATTCTACCAAACATTTAAAGAAGAATTAATACCTATTCTTCTGAAACTGTTCCAAAAAATAGAAATGGAAGGAAAACTTCCAAACTCATTTTATGAGGCCAGTATTACCTTGATCTCAAAACCAGACAAAGACCTCATCAAAAAGGAGAACTACAGACCAATATCCCTGATGAACATGGATGCAAAAATTCTCACCAAAATACTAGCCAATAGGATCCAACAGTACATTAAAAGGATTATTCACCGGGCACCTGGGTGGCTCAGTCGTTAAGCCTCTGCCTTCGGCTCAGGTCATGATCCCAGGGTCCTGGGATCGAACCCCACATCGGGCTCCCCGCTTGGCGGGGAGCCTGCTTCTCCCTCTCCCACTCCCCCTGCTTGTGTTCCCTCTCTCGTTGTGTCTCTGTCAAAAAAATAAATAAATAAAAAAATAAAAAGGATTATTCACCATGACCAAGGGGGATTTATTCCTGGGCTGCAAGGCTGGTTAAACATCTGCAAATCAATGTGATACACTACATTAATAAAAGAACAAGAACCATATGAATCTCTCAATAGATGCAGAAAAAGTATTTGACAAAGTACAGCACCCTTTCTTGATTAAAACTCTTCACAGTGTCGGGATAGAGGGTATATACCTCAATATCATAAAAGCCATCTATGAAAAACCCACAGCGAATATCATTCTCAATGGGGAAAAGCTGAGAGCTTTTCCCCTAAGGTCAGGAACGCGGCAGGGATGTCCACTATCACCACTGCTGTTCAACACAGTACTAGAAGGCTTAGCCTCAGCAATCAGACAACAAAAAGAAATCAAAGGCATCCGAATCGGCAAAGAAGTCAAACTCTCACTCTTTGCCAATGATATGATACTGTATGTGGAAAACCCAAAAGACTCCACCCCAAAACTGCTAGAACTCATACAAGAATTCAGTAAAGTGGCAGGATATAAAATCAATCCACAGAAATCAGCTGCATCTCTATACACCAACAACAAGACAGCAGAAAGAGAAATTAAGGAGTCAAACCCATTTACAATTACACCCAAAACCATAAGATATCTAGGAATAAATCTAACCAAAGAGGCAAAGAATCTGTACTCAGAAAACTACAGAATACTCATAAAAGAAATTGAGGAAGACACAAAGAAATGGAAAACTGTTCCATGCTTATGGACTGGAAGAACAAATATTGTGAAAATGTGTATGCTACCTAGAGCGATCTACACATTTAATGCAATACCTATCAAACTACCATCAACTTTTTTCAAAGAAATGGAACAAATAATCCTAAAATCAGTATGGAACCAGAAGAGACCCCAAATAGCCAGAGGCATGTTGAAAAAGAAAAGCAAAGCCGGTGGCATCACAATTCCGGACTTCAAGCTCTATTACAAAGCTGTCATCATCAAGACAGTATGGTACTGGCACAAAAACAGACACATGGATCAATGGAACAGACTAGAGAGCCCAGAGATGGACCCTCAACTCTATGGTCAACTAATCTTCGACAAAGCAGGAAAGAACGTCCAATGGAAAAAAGACAGTCTTCAACAAATGGTGTTGGGAAAATAGGACAGCCACATGCAGAAGAATGAAACTGGATTTTCATTCTTCTTTTTCAAGAATTTCCTTACACCACACACAAAAACAGACTCAAAATGGATGAAAGACCTAAATGTGAGACAGGAATCCATCAAAATCCTTGGGAAGAACATAGGCAGCAACCTCTTCGACCTCAGCCGCAGCAACTTCTTCCTAGACACATTGCCAAAGGCAAGGGAAGCAAGGGCAAAAATAAACTATTAGGACTTCATCAAGATAAAAAGCTTTTGCACAGCAAAGGAAACAGTCAACAAAACCAAAAGACAACTGAAAGAATGGGAGAAGAAATTTGCAAAAGACATATCAGATAAAGGGCTAGTAACCAAAACATTTTTTTTTAAGATTTTATTTATTCATTTGACAGAGAGAGAGACAATGAAAGAGGGTATACAAGCAGGGGGAGTGGGAGACGGAGAAGCAGGCTTCCCGCTGAGTAGGGAGCCTGATGCAGGGCTCAATCCCAGGACCCCAGGATCACGACCTGAGCCAAAGGCAGACACTTAATGACTGAACCTCCCAGGTGCCCCTAGTATACAAAATCTATAAAGACAACACCCAAAGAACAAATAATCCAATCAAGAAATGGGCAGAAGACATGAGCAGACATTTCTGCAAAGAAGACATCCAAATGGGCAACACATGAAAAGTGCTCAACATCGCTCAGCATCAGGGAAATACAAATCAAAACCTCCATGAGATACCACCTCACACCAGTCAGAATGGCTAAAATTAACAAGTCAGGAAACGACAGATGTTGACGAGGATGCGGAGAAAGGGGAACCCTCTTAAGACTATTGGTGGTAATGCAAGCTGGTGCAGCCACTCTGGAAAACAGTATGGAGGTTCCTCAAAAAGTTGAAATACAGCTACCCTACGACCCAGCAATTGCACTACTGGGTATTTACCCCAAAGATACAAATGTAGTGATCCAAAGGGGCACGTTCACCCCAATGTTTATAGCAGCAATGTCCACAATAGCCAAACTATGGAAAGAGCCTAGATGTCCATTGAGAGATGAATGGATAAAGAAGTTGTAATACACACACACACACACACACACACACACACACACACACACACCCTGGAATATTATGCAGCCATCAAAAAAATGAAATCTTGCCATTTGGAACGACGTGGACGGAACTAGAGGGTATTATGCTAAGTGAAATAAGTCAATCAGAGAGAGACAATTATCATGATTTCACTGACATGTCGAATTTGAGAAACAAGACAGAGGATCATAGGGGAAGGGAGGGAAAAATGAAACAAGATGAAACCAGAGAGGGAGACAAACCATAAGAGACTCTTAATCTCAGGAAACAAACTGAGGGTTGCTGGAGTGGTGGGGGATGGGAAGGATGGGGTGGCTGGGTGATGGACATTGGGGAGGGTATGTGCTCTGGTGAGCGCTGTGAATTGTGTAAGACTGATGAATCACAGACCTGTACCTCTGAAACAAATAACACATTATAGTTAATAAAAAAAAAAAAAGACACTACCCCACAATCCAGTAATAGCACTACTGGATATTTACCCAAAGAATACAAAAACACTAATTCAAAAGGACATGTGCACCCCTAGGTTTACAGCACTATTATTTAAAATAAGGAAGGAGCCCAAGTATCCATCAATAGATGAATGGATACAAATGTGGGGTATATATATAGAATGGAACATTATTCAGCCATAAAAAGGATGATATCTTGCCATTTGCAACAACATGGATGAAGCCAGAAAGTATAATGCTAAATGAAGTAACTCAGAGAAAGACAGATACCATACGATTCCATTCATATGTGGAATTTAAGAAACAAAACAAATGAGCAAAGGAATAAAAGAGAGAGAGAGAGAGACATACCAAGAAACAGACTCTTATCTAGAGCACCAACTGAGGGTTACCAGAGGAGAGGTGGGTGGTGGGATGGGTGAAATAGGTGATGGGATTAAGAGGACACTCAGGACAAGCACTGAATGACGTGTAGAACTGTAAAACTGAAAATAATATAGCACTGTATGTTAACTATACTAGAATTAAAATACTTATTCAAAAAATAAGAAATTCTGATACATGATAAAACATCAATAAGCCTCAAAGACAATTATGCTAAGTGAAAAAAAAACCAGGCACAAAAAGACAAATACTGTATGATTCCACATGTGTGAAATATCTAAAACAGGGAAATTCACAGATGGAAAAATCAGAATACAGGTTCCCAGGGGCTAAGGGGTGGGGATGGAGATGAAGTTATTACTTAATTGGTAGAGAGTTTTTGTTTGGGATGAAAAACACTTCTGGAAGTAGATAACAGTGATATTACACAGCATTGTGAATGCACTTAATGTCACTGATTTATACACTTAAAAATAGTTAAAACGGTAAATTTTATATAATGTACATTTTATCCCAATAACAAAAAAAGGAGAAAATATGAGGCATTTTCAAACATTAAAAGTTAACCAAATACATACCCTCAAAGTACCTAAAAGCCCTTTTAATTGTATCCACAATGACATGTGGTATGGTAACTGTATTTTCCAAAGATGACAGCAAAAGCATGGCCTATTCTACATACTCTTCTGCATGGGGAATGACCGTCATATCAAGAATTGGGAGTCTACGCCTCCATCCCCTCTAATCTTAGCCAGTCCTGGGACTATTTTAACCTTCAGTATATTGTGAAAATGAAAGTACCATCTTTAAATTGACTTGTCAACTTTCGGTTCTTGCCTTCCAGCCAGGTACACAGAAGAGATCCGCAAAGGGAAGAGCCATCACCCCAGGCCAATAGCCTGAGCTCAGTGTCAACATGCCAGCCACCTAAGTTAAGGCAAGTTGGAAATGGATCCCCAGTCCCAACTAAGCCACCCCAGTAGACCCAGCATGAAACAGAAACTAGACAGTATGTGCTGAGCTCCACCCAAAGTGCAGATTTATGAAATAAATGACATTTGCCACTAAATTTTGGCATGGTTCATTACAAAGTCACAGACTGCCAGAACACTTAGTGATGATAATTCAAACTGTGTTCCATATGTTTAGCGTTCTAAGTCCCACATACATTTAACAATGGAGATGTTACATCAAAATTAAAATGTTTCTTTCAATTAAAGGTGATCATGAAAACATCTAAGTAGCATGGCACAATGGAAGGGATTTAACGTGAAACAGAAAATTTTAAGTTCAATTTCTCCTTATCTGATTAATGGCTATACGGTTTGGTCAAACCAATGTACTGTTGTCTTACTTTCTTAATCTCTAAGATGGAACAATAATAATGCTTACCCCTTCATAGAGCTGTTGTGAATAAAAACTGAGATAGATGATATAAAATCTGGCTCTAAATCACAGTACACAGTAAATATCATCATTCAGAACACAGCAGCACTTGGTCAAATTAAGTACTCAACAGATACTTCACTAAACATTACCTCCATGAAGAGACATGCAAGGATAAGATGCTCTCATTAAATCTTTCAGAAGACCATCTGCATGTTCCTGCTTATCCACAAATATAATGACAGATCCCGATTCTTGATAATGGCCAAGAAGCTCAAGTAACTTCAAAAACTTCTTTTCTTCTTCAATCACAATCTGAAAATACCAAATTGCACCAAGTTAATGGAATAAAAAAGCAAATATATCTCTAATGCAAAAATATTCATTTTATTTGTGGCAAATGGCTAAATGACAACATCTTGCTGTATCTTTAGGAATCGGTAGGAAAATGTTGATTTTAACTGATAAACCAGTAAGACCAAAAAAAAATTTCTAACTGAAAGAAGAAGCTTGCAAATGTGAGCAAACCATCATCTAGTACTCTCTGTCTCTTGACCTCACATCCTATTAACTAAAGAATAAAATGGGTATGTGATATTTCCATCTACCAGTCCCATCTCTTCTGGTGGGAGGAACTAAAAAGAGCATTTTAAACATGCAGTTCCAAGGAATAGCTTAGATTTATCGGATAAAATATTAATGGCTGAGCTGTATCCTATTCAAGATTAGATAATTACCTGCCTTCATCACAGTGATCCCCAAAGGATCACATACTGCCTAAACCTCTAGGGAATTGAGGATTTCCAAAAGATTGTACCCACCACTTGTTGTTCCACATCTGAGCAAACCACACTCCTGCCTCCAACCTGCACTTCAATGGGTTTACTCAGGATTCTGCGAGCCAAAGCCTCCATAGCTCTGGGAAAGGTAGCTGAAAACATAACTGTCTGTCGATCAGGTCGGACATTATCCACAATGCGCATGACCTGAGAACACATTGCAAATAAATATGGTGAGTATAGGCTCCAAAAATCATACGATGTTAAAACCAAGTAGAAAGGGGTGCCTGGGCTGCTCAGTTAGGTAAGCATCTGCCTTCAGCTCAGGTCCTAATCTTGGGGTCCTGGGCCTGAGCCCTGCGTCAGAATCCCTGTTCAGCGGGGAGTCTGGCTCTCCCTCTGTACTCTCTCTCTCAAATAAATAAAATGTTTAAAAATAACAAAGAGAAAAAAGGGGAGCCTGGGTGGTTCAGTTGTTGTCTGCCTTGGGCTCAGGTCATATCCTGGGGTCCTGGGATCAAGTCCGCATCTGGCTCCTTGCTCAGCAGGGAGCCTGCTTCTCCCTCTTCCTCTGCTCCCCCCGCTGGTGCATGCTCTCTATCTCAAATAAAGAAAATCTTTAAAATTAAAAAAAAACCACACACACAAAAAAAGGAGAAGAAAATTTTGAGAACATCTATTCAGTGACTCTGAACTTGTTACCTTCAAATAACTGATACTACTCCATAATTTGCTTTGTTCAGTTTCCCCCTCCTAAGAACAGCAACTATAGTTATTCACATATTTAGGGCAAAGATGGAAGAGCCATCTGTCACCTCTCTCTCTCTCTCTCACTGATCTCACACTTAATCCACCAAAAATTCAGTATTCTCAATCCTAAAACTTTATCTGGGATACAAGTATTCTCCCTTGGTATCACTGTTTTCCATCAGTTATTCAACACATTTTTGTTGAGCAACTGTATGTGTAAGGCATTGCTCTAAGCGCTTGCAATATGCAATAAAAACAGACAAAACCCTGTCTTCATGGAGTTTGTATTCGAAGGAAGATGGACAGGGATAAATGTATTATGTGTCAAAGGTTGATATGAGCAACAGAAACAAAGAGAACAATGAAGGCAGACATACTGTTGTGGGGATAGGATATGGGCACCTCTATAGAGCCCTGGAGAAATCCTAGGACTCTTGTGATGACTGCTATAAACAAGAAAAATAGAAGTAATGGGGCGCCTGGGTGGCTCAGTTGGTTAAGCGACTGCCTTCGGCTCAGGTCATGATCCTGGAGTCCCAGGATCGAATCCCGTGTTGGGCTCCCTGCTCAGCAGGGAGTCTGCTTCTCCCTCTGACCCTCATGATCTCTCTATCTCATTCTCTCTCTCAAATAAATAAAATCTTTTAAAAAAAATAGAAGTAATGAATAAGATTATTAATGATGGTTTCAAGGTAGACAGTGGTGAGTGGTTGGAAACTGGGATGGGTGAAGGTCTAGCCAGGAATATACAGAATTCTAGGACCACACTTTCACTCCAATCAAACATGATGTGAAATCTGTGAAAGGGGCAGTCCTACCCAAGGCACTTGGAAATCCTGGGTTCCTGGCCTAAACCTCAACCACCTCTCATCTGGATTATTCCAACTATCTCTCTTCCAACTCCTACCCAATCTATTCTCTATCCAGTAGCCAAAATGATGGCTTTAAAATATATGTCAGTACTTTCAGTTAAAGACTATTGCTTGACCACGTACATTTATTTCTTTTCCTTTGAAAAACCCTGTAAAAGTTAACAATGCAGAGAGTGTTTTTAAAACTTGCACAAACCAACAAAGACAGTAAGAAAATAAAACAGGAGATGACAGCAACATTTTGATTAAATTGGTACCCAGACACAAGAAAACATAATCCTAAAATGAGAATGAACTAGATTTTCAAGAAGCACCCTACCCTGTCCCTCCTCCACAGGAGGGTTATTCTTCACCACCCAATGTCTAACTTTGAGAGTCAACTTAAGTTCTCTGTAATGTTTTCAGTAAAGCTTCATAATTTTCTCCAAAAGATCTTATACATCTTTTGTCAGGTTTATTTTTTCATGCTTTTGTAAATTACATGGTTTTTTTTTAACATTTTATTTATTCATTTGAGACAGAGCGAGAGAGAGAACACAAGCAGGACCGAGGGGCAGAGGAAGAGGGAGAAGTAGGCTCCCCATCGAGCACGGAGCCCAACGCAGGGCTAAATCCCAGGACCTCAAGATCAGGACCTAATCCGAAGGCAAATGCTTAACCGACTGAGCCACCCAGGTGCCCTGAATTATATGATTTTTAAAGTACATTTTCTAACTTACTGAGAAAAGAAATGTAAATGATTTCTGTTTACTGACTTAGTATCCAGAAACTTTATGGTCCTCTTAACAATTTATCTGTAGATCATTTTGAGTCTTCTACAAAGACAGCCTTAACATCTGCAAATAACACTTGCTTCTTCCTTTCTAAACATTATACCCTTTCTCCTCTAGTAAAATGTTGAATGGATATTAACTACTTTACTTTGTTCTTCATGTTAAAAGTTTAAAAGTTCTACCGCTAAGTGTAACATTTACTACAGATTTTTCTGTATGTACCATTCATTGGATATGGAGGTTCCCCACTAGTCTCTGCTGAATTTTTTTGAAGATTTTTTTATTTATTATTTGAAAGAGAGAAAGAGACTGAGAACTCACACAAGGGGTGGGAGGGGCAGAGGGAGAGGGACAAGCAGACTCCCTGGTGAGCAGGGAGCCCAATGTGGGGCTCAATCCCAGGACCCTGGGATCATGACCTGAGCCGAAGGCAGACTCATAACCAACTGGGCCACCCAGTGCCCCATCACTTCTGAATTTTTAAATCATAAATGAAATTTTATCAGATGCCTTTTACACATTTTAGATAACGGTATGGTTTTTTCCTCTATTCTGGTAACAGGGTAGATTATATTTTTTGACTTTTCTTTTTTCTTTTTTTAAGAAAAGATTGATTGATTTCAGAGAGAGAGAGAGAGTGAGAGAGGGAACACAAGCAGGGGGAATGGGAGAGGGAGAAGGAGGCTTCCCACTGAGCAGGGAGCCCAATGTGGGGCTGGATCCCAGGATCCTGGGATCATGACCTGAGCCGAAGGCAGATGCTTAATACCTGAGCCACCCAGGCGCCCCTTTATTTTATTTTTAAAGATTTTATTTATGAGAGAGCAAGCATGAGCAGGGGGAGGGGTAGAGAGAAAAGCAGACTCCCCAATGGTCAGGGAACCCGATGGACATGGTGCTCGATCCCAGAACCCTGGGACCATGACCTGAGCAGAAGGCAGACACTTAGCCAACTGAGCCACCCAGGCGCCCTGGTTTTATTTTAGAGATAGAGAGTGTGTGTGAGTGAGGGAAGGGGCAGAGGGAGAGAATTTTCAAGCAGACTCCCCACTGAGCACAGAGCCCGTGGCAGGGCTGGATCTCAGGACCCAAGAGATCATAACCTGAGCCAAAATCAAGAGTCAGACCCTCTGTCAGAGATAGGGCCACCCAGGAGCCTTTTACTTGATTTTTCTAACTTTAAACTAGCTTTTGCATGTAAAGAATACTAACTTCAATGTGATTTATTATTTACTTTAAGCATTACTATATTTGGTTCCCTAATACACTTTTTAGGGTTCTTGCAACATTGTACATTAAACTATACCTTGTTTGATTTAGATACCAATATTATATTGGCCTATAAAATGAAATTGCCACGGGGCACCTGGGTGGCTCAGTCGTTAAGCATCTGCCTTCGGCTCAGGTCATGATCCCAGGGTCCTGGGATCGAGCCCCACATCGGGCTCCCTGCTCAGCGGGAAGCCTGCTTCTCCCTCTCCCACTCCCCCTGCTTGTGTTCCCTCTCTCGCTGTGTCTCTCTCTGTCAAATAAATAAATAAAATCTTTAAAAAAAAATGAAATTGCCACTATGGAAAAGTTTGACAGTTTCTTAAAAAGTTAAATATAAATTACCACACAATTCAGAAATCCTACCCCTTGGTACAAATAAAGACATATGTCCACACAAAAACTTGTATGCAAATGTTCACAGCAGCATCATTCATAACAGCCAAAAAGTGGAAATAATCCAAAGTATTTATCAAACAGTTCATGCATAAACAAAACGTGATATAAATTCATATGACAGAATACTAACCACTCAGCAATAAAAGGAATGAAAGGCATGCTATAACATGGACAAAGCTCGGGCACCTGGGTGGCTCCGGTTAAGCGTCTACCTTCGGCTCAGGTAATAATCCCAGGGTTCTGGGATCGAGCCCCCCCATCGGGCTCTCTGCTCAGCAGGAAGCCTGCTTCTCCCTCTCCCACTCCCCCTGCTTGTGTTCCCTCTCTCGCTGTCTCTCTCTCTGTCAAATGAATAAATAAGAAATCTTAAAAAAAAAAATGGACAAAAAGCTCAAATACATTATGCTGAGTAAAATAAGCTAGATGTATAATATATGCATTTTATATGAAATGTCCAGAAAAGACAAATATATTAAGACAGAACACGAATCAGCAGCTGCCTCAGGCTGGGGTGAAAACTGGAAATGAGTAAAAATAGGCATGAGGCATCTTTCTTGTGATGGAAATGTTCTAAAACTGGATTACGGAAAAAAAACAAAACTGGATTGTGGTGATCGCTGCATAAATGTGTATGAACACTAAAAACCACTATATTATACATTTAAAACAGGTGAATTTTATGGTATATAATGAGGACTGAGAGCCCTTTTAAAAATAAAGGATTACAGGGAGAGGGCACCTGGGTGGCTCAGTTGGTTAAGCAACTGCCTTCGGCTCAGGTCATGATCCTGGAGTCCTGGGATCGAGTCCCGCATCGGGCTCCCTGCTCAGCGGGGAGTCTGCTTCTCCCTCTGACCCTCCCCCCTCTCATGCGCTCTCTTTCTCTCTCAAATAAATAAATAAATAAAATCTTTAAAGAAAAAAATAAAGGATTACAAAGACCTTATGAACTGTTATTTACCCTTTTTCATACTTTAAAATAAAATATGATTAGGAATATAATTATCGCCGTGCGGCCCCGCCCCGCCGCGGCAGCGCACGTTTTCTGCACTCCGGGGATGGCGGAGGGAGGGTCTGTTCACTACTTAAACGGCACAGATGCGCTTGGGTTCCTTGTTCCTCAGGCCTGGGTGGTCATTGGTTCTAGTCACACAGCTTTTTAGGGTTTAAGAGGTAAACCAAGATTTTATTTTCAAGATGGAAAAACCATCTGACTCAGGTGTGATTTTACCTAGCACTCCACGGGCTTGCACCAATCCACCATCTCCCCGGACAAGGAGCACAAGAAAACAACCTATGAGTGCAACACTTAGAGAACGATTGAGGAAAACTAGATCTTCATTTAATTCCTGTTAGTGTGGTGAAACGTCTTAAAGTAGAGAATGAAGAAAATGATCAGACTTTTCCTGAGAAACCAGCATCTTCAATAGAAGAAAACTGTTTGGAACTTCAAGAAAGTTTTAAACACATAGATGGTGAATTCAAAGAAAGTACATATTTGAAGAAAACCTTCAAGAGTTATCAGTGCATGTGAATCTAAATCTCTTGATACTGAGTCTTGCAGTGATCTCCAAAGTGACTTTGTGAATGAGAATCTTCCAAAACAAGGATTAAGTGAAGAAAGAGCAAAATTGGTGAAGCAGATTGAGGAGAAAGAAGACTTTCTTCGGAGGCTAAAACCGGTCAAAATGTATAGATCAAAGAATGACCTGTCTCAGTTACAGGTGTTAATACAGAAGTGGAGAAGCTGTAGCCAGCTGTTGCTTTATGAGTTGCAGTCAGCTATGTCTGAGGAGAACAACAAACTCAGCCTTACTCAACTGATAGACAACTGTGGGTTAGATGATAAATTACTACAACAGAAATGAAGAAGAGTTTATCGGTGTTTAATTCATAATTTTTTCTCCAGAATATTTTTGAGAATGACAACTTAAAAGATAATACACTTTTTTTTTTAAAGCTCTGGAAGTCTTTGTTTGTTTTTGGTAAAGATTTTATTTATTTGACAGAGAGAGACACAGCAAGAGAGGGAACACAAGCAGAGGGAGTGGGAGAGGGAGAAGCAGGCTCCCCGCCAAGCAGGGAGCCCGATGCGGGGCTCGATCCCAGGACCCTGGGATCATGACCCGAGCCGAAGGCAGACGCCCAACAACTGAGCCACCCAGGCGCCCCAAAAGATCATACATTTTAAAAGGAAGGTAGAAACTATTAGGGCCTAGAGAAAGGTATCTTGATGAACATCAATTTAGGGCACTCTGTTATATAAATATAAAATAAGTTCTAAAATGAAAATTTAGTATTTTGGATAAGTTTGCCAAAGAAAACTTGACATTTAAAGAAATGTGAAAAAAAATTAAATCATGTTTAAAGAATAATTTGGTCATTTCTGGAAGTCAAATTTAATACATTGTTTTGTTTACTGTGGTAAAAAAGTTCTATTTTTTTTTAAGGTTTTATTTTAAATGTTAAAAAATACTTCAGTCTGGTTAATGTCTAAACCTGAAGTGGTCTAAAAATGCCTGCCTGTCTCCTAAGTTTATGAACCGTGTTTTTATCCATTTAGCACATATTTCCTTCTGCATGGTTGTAGCAGGTAATTAAAGTTGTTCATATGTCCAAAAACAAAAAAAGGAATACAATTATCAATTCCTTGAATATCTGGTAGAACTTGCTAATAACAAATAGAAACTGGTGGCTTCCGTGTGGGAAAATTAAAAGCTGATTTCTTTAATGAATGTAAGACTACTGCAGTGTTCTTATTTCTGAGTCTGTTTAAAGCTTTCAAAAGTACTGGCATACAAAGAAAGATAAAAGCAAGAAGGGAGGAGTGCCTGGGTGGCTCAGCTGGTTAAGCATCCAACTCTTGATTTTGGCTCAGGTCATGATGTCAGGGTGGTGAGATCATGAGATTGAGCCCTGCATCTGGCTCCAAGCTCAGCAGGGAGTCTGCTTAAGATTTTTTCCCTCTCCCTCTGCCCCTCTCCTTGCTCACATGCACACTCTCTCTAATCACACGCACACTCTCTCCAATAAATAAATAAAATATTTTAAAAAAGAAAATAAAAGCATGAGTTTTATAGTATATAAATGCCCCTTTATTTGTCAATAAAACAAAACAAAAAACAGTAAAATGTTTTAAGATGGTAAAAGATTAATCAAGCTCAAGGAAGAGAATCCCATGCTAGCAGTAAGGAAAAGTTAAGAAGAAAGCTATTCTCCCTACATGAACGTGAAAGGTAGGGTGCCAGAATAAGGAGAATTGTTACAAGGTCTGCTTAAGAAGCAATCAAATCACCCGACCTCCACCTGCTACTCAGCCAGGCAATGGGCCTTTCTCTCATCCTAGCCCAAGACCTAAAGGTTTAGCTTCTGCAGAGAATAAAACAAGAGCATGGATGGATGAAGCAAGGGTAAAACCCTAAGAAGAAAAGCATTAAGTAAATGCATAATGCTCGAGGCTGAGGCTCCCACCTCTCCCTCAAGGCCTCTTTTCCAACCCAAAACAGAAGACAGACCTTCATATTCGAGGCAGAAGACCGCCAATATTTCTCCAGGCACAGTCTGCTCAGCGCAAGAAGACAAGCAGAAGATAGTCCCCAACCAAAGGAAAGACCCAACCAGATCACAACAGTGAAAGTCAAAGTCAGTAAGTCCTGCTCTGGCACAGACAGCTTTGAATTTAAGCTGCCCCTTCTCCAACCCTTAAACACAAGTAGGTAACTACAGATTCCCAGACATCTACAGAATGCAGAAACCAAAGCAAAGAGAAAATCAACTCAGAGGACAAAGATCCTATGTAGGTAGAAGGCAATCTTTAAAAATGAGTCATTTAAATGAAATCTTGCCATTTGCAACGACATGGATGAAACTACAGGGTATAATGCTAAGCGAAATAAGTCAGAAAAAGACAAATACCTATGATTTCACTTATATGTTGAATTTAAGAAACCAAACAAAAGAACAAAGAATAAAAAGAGACAAACAAACAAACAAACAAAAAGCAGACTCTTAAATACAGAGAACGAACTGGTGGTCACTAGAGGGAGGCAGATGTGGGGATGGATGAAATAGGTGAAGAGGATTAACAGCACACTTATCATGATGCGTACTGAGTAATACTGTACTGAATACTGTACACCTGAAACTAATATAATACTGTATGCTAATTATACTTGAATAAAAATAAATTTAAAAAAGTAAAAATGAATCACTTAAGTGCTCACTTTAGCAACACATATACTAAAAATAATTGGAATGGGGCGCCTGGGTGGCTCAGTTGGTTAAGCAACTGCCTTCGGTTCAGGTCATGGTCCTGGAGTCCCGGGATCGAGTCCTGTGTCGGGCTCCCTGCTCGGCAGGGGGTCTGCTTCTCCCTCTGACCCTTTTCCCTCTCGTGCTATCTCATTCTCTCTCTCTCAAATAAATAAAAATTAAAAAAAATAAATAAAAATAATTGGAATGATAGAGAGATTAGTATGGCCCCTTAATGCAACGATGACACAGAAATTCCTAAAGTGTTCTATTAAAAAAAAATTATTTAAGAAAAGATTTAGTCTTGGGTTACAGAACTTTGGGGATCCTAATAAGGTGAAAAACAAAGGGGACTCTGTTGATCCCAGAATGATGGATCCCAGGACAGCAGCTGTATGTCAAGCAGAGAGAACAACAAACCATGACTGGAACAGGTCAAAAGGCTCTGAAAAAAAACTCCTTAAGGAAGATGAAACAAACAGAAAACTTGACTGTTTCAACTACTTGATATATTTATATAACTAATAGAGTTTGGCATTTAATTAAAGTATACAGAAATCCAGCCAACACACATAAAAAGACAATTATCTCTAGGGAAAACAAAAAGTTATAGAGGAAATTAATAATCAGTTTAGGGATGCCTGGGTAGCTCAGTCGTTAAGCATCTGCCTTCGGCTCGGGTCACGATCCCAGGGTCGTGGGATCGAGCCCTGCATCGGACTCCCCACTCAGCGGGAAGCCTGCTTCTCCCTCTCCCACTCCCCCTGCTTGTGTTCCTGCTCTCCCTGTCTCTCTGTCAAATAAATATATAAAATCTTAAAAAAAAAAACACACAAACTTACTTTAAAAAAAAATCAATTTAATACACTGCCCAGCTCTGAATAACACTTAGATTGCCATAATGTAATATTCTGATCCAATTAAAACAGCAACATAAATCTACTGAAAAAATAAAGGATGAAAATGATGCAAGAATGTAACAGGAAGAAGGAAAACAGAGAAATTACATTCCCCCATGGGAAGTCAATAAGCAGTATCAAAAACAAAAAAATAAAAAGGAGAAGTAAAAGCACTCTATTTAGAGAAGTAGAATATCAAAATAATCAGCTAAGAGATTAAAGAGAAAGTAGAGAAGGGGTACCATTAAACCTATGTGCACGTGTGACCGTTAATTTAAGACTAAAAATATAAAAAATTAGATCAGGTATTCCTCTGCTCAAAACCCTCCAATATAGGTGTGCCTGGGTGGCTTAGCTGAGCATCTGACTCCTGACCTCAGCCCCAGTCTTGAGCTCAGGGTTGTGAGTTCAAGCCAAAAAACAAAAAACCCCCAAAGCCTCCAAATATAACTCATCACATTAAACTTAAAATCCAAATTCCTAGGGGTGGCTGGGTGTCTCAGTAATTAAGCGTCTGCCTTCATCTCAGGTCATGATCTCAGGGTCCTGGGATCGAGCCCCGCATCGGGCTCCCTGCTCAGCGGGAAGCCTGCTTCTCCCTCTCCCACTCCCCCTGCTTGTGTTCCCTCTCTTGCTGTGTCTCTGTCAAATAAATAAATAAAATCTTTAAAAAAAACAAAATCCAAATTCCTAACCCTGCTGTACAGGGTCTTACATGTTCACCACACCATCAGTACATCTCTTTCTGTCATCTTCTACTCTCTCCCATCACATTCCCCATTCTTTACTCTGCTCCAGGGACACTGGCCAAGTAAGCTCCCATGTCAGGGCATTTGTACTGGCTCTTTGCCTGTAACACTTTTCTACCAAATATCCCCATGACTCAATCTCTCACTTTACTCAGGTCCCAGTTCCTATGTCATCTTATCAGAACGCTTTTCTTGATCTTCCTATATAAAAGGACAAATCTTTCGGAATGACTGAAGTACATTACTGAAAATTAGGAATCATTAACCACGCTTGGTTTGATGATATGAATTTGATAGTAATATCACTGCAAATTCACATTAATGTGTCCATCTTTTAAGACATTACATACAAAGCTGATCATCTTAAACAACTCGAAGGACTGCTCCTTGAGTCTCAACTTCTCATTTTATACATGTATAAACAAGGATCAGACAATTCACATTAAAGTGCCACTGTGGCCTTGAAAATCTCTTCAAAGAATAATAAACATCCTGCCTTCCTAGACTATTCACAAATAGGCTTTCATTCTCAGCATATGCAGAAAGACAATATCAAAGAATAAAACTTTTCTGGAGAACCAGACCCAACTCTTTTTCTTGTCATAGTGCAGAGAAATCTTCCTGAATAAGCTACAAACTCTGTGCTTCCTGTAACAGTGTACTGCACATGGGAGCTTAGATTTACCTTATGAATATCTATTACTGCTTAGAGTCATGAAGATGCCTACAGAATGACCCTAATGATCACACACTTTTTCAATGATGAGTGGGTCTGTGTTTTGACTGCCTTGGCTATCAGACTGGAAGCTATCAGACTGGGGGCTACTGATTAAAAGCTGTTCCTGAAATTTTTCAGTATGTTTCCTCTTTCACACCACAAATACTTCAAGTCAGCTGTGGTCTGCCAAGTAAGTACATAAACTTCTTTCACACTCATAGGCTAAAACTAAATTCATCAGGCCAGTCACTAACGTTTACAAAGGTAGCAGTTTTCCCACTTTTCACTGATTCAACTCCTGATCATTGGCATATGCTCGTTTTAGAGACGTTCTAAAAGATTAACACATTCTGTCTTGTACTTCTCTTGATGATGTGCAATGTTTTTCTTCACCCTCAAGAAAATAATTTGCTACCAAGTTAATGATTTATTTATTCACCAACGTAAATATCCCAATCCCAATTTTTAAATCACAAATAGGGTCCTTGAGATGTTGCTATCTATGTTGGTAAAAATTACCCTGGACTAAATCATAATATGAAATAGGAATAAAACATGGGGCGGGGTGGGGGGGAGGCAAATGTCATTACATCTCTGAATCTGTCTCCTCTAATGTAAAGTATTACATTAGACTTAAAAAATAAGTCTTCAAAAATCTGTCTTTTTTCAGTACCTCAATTTCCTTAAGTAGTAGCCATGTTATTCATCTGTAACTGCTTATGCACCAAACCCTTCACCACTGGCCTCAAGAGAGAGACTCAGAGATGCTGAGGTGTCTAATCATCTATCTAGTGACCTAATTTTGATGTGAATTTGAAGACGGTCTTCAAAGTACAGTAATCTCACATGAGATAGTGAGCTCCTTAAGATGACTGATGCAAGCCTGGTGCTTTACAGTGTACAACTGACAAGCACATTTACTCTCTCATTTTATTATGTGATTGGTATTTTTAAGAAAGTGAAAACTCGGTGGGGCGCCTGGGTGGCTTGGTTGGTTGGGCGTCTGACTCTTGGTTTCAGCTTAGGTCAGGATCTCAGGGTCGTGGGATAAAGCCCTGAGTCGGGCTCCGCGCTCGGTAGGGGGCCTCTTTGGGATTCTTTCCCTCTGCCCTTCCCCCTGCTCTCTCTCAAATAAATAAATCTTAAAAAAGAAAAAAGAAAAAAAAAGAATGAAAGAAAGTGAAACTTGGAGTAAATGTCTTCAGAATCTTCAGCTTCATTCATTCTATATTAGACGTAGGCATGAATAAATTTAGGCCAATTACAACACTGTCTTTCTTAATAAAAAGAGAACATGTAAATAATATTTTTTAAATAAGAGGAATATTATTTACATATTTTTACCAAAGTATGTATGTCCAGCTCCAAAGTGGCTAACTTAAGCTAAAGATTAATTTCTGTATCTAATTGATTTCTTCTCTTACTCTTTATTTTTACGAAACTAAAAAAGAACAAACCTAGAAACTATAGGGCAATCTCTCATGAAAACCACTTTTTAATATCCTGTCAAAAGCTACTTTTAATAGATTCCAATTTCAGTAAAGGAACAAACGGATTCCTAATCTACTCTTCTGTTGTCTTTGGTTCCAAAAGGAGTTCACATTCTGTTGCAGCCCTTAGGAAGATGTCCACTAATAAGTACAAGTTTTTCTTCAGTAAGTTAAAAAAAAAAATCAGTAAGGTTTAAGAAAGAGGTACACTTTTCTACTGGTCTTTTTAAGAAATTCTGTTATCTGGGGCACCTGGGTGGCTCAGTCAGCTGTCTGCCTTCAGCTCAGGTCATGATCCTAGGGTCCTGGGATTGAGCCCTACATTGGGCTCCCTGCTCAGCAGGGAGCCTGCTTCTCCCTCTCAACCCCACTCATGCTCTTTCTCACTATTTCTCTCTCTCTCAGATAAATAAACAAAATCTTAAAAAAAAAAAAAAGAGGGGCGCCTAGGTGGCTCAGTTGGTTAAGCGAATGCCTTTGGCTCGGGTCCTGATCCTGGAGTTCTAGGATCGAGCCCTGCATCAGGCTCCCTGCTCAGCGGGGAATCTGCTTCTCCCTCTGACCCTCCTCCTTCTCGTGCTCTCTCTCATTCTCTCTCTCTCAAATAAATAAAATCTTAAAAAAAAAAGAGAGAGAGAAAAGAAAAGGAAATTCTGTTATTCTTCACCCTAAAAACTCTTTTGGCACTAAAAGTGTTAAGTTTAAAACAATACACAAAGATTTTCCCGAGCGCCTTTCGACCTGCCAGCCTGTTCAAGCTTAAATGTGGAAAAGTAGAGTCCTGTACCTTCTGCCCGTGCCATCGCACAACAAGTACACTTACTGTACATTCACACTCAGAAAGATACACATTCAGTGGCCATGACTTAATTTAGTTCCCAATTTTCATTATTTTCTTCAGTACAGAATCATGTCTGGAGGCATACTGCCTGCCCACTCTTCTCTAGATAGAAGCCATTGTGCAGATGTGCATTCACTAATACCAGCTTTGATTCAAATGCGAGTGCCTTTACTTGTTTTACACCCAAATAGTGCACTGTGGCACTGACCCCAACCCAGCACTTTCTATACTACAGCTCACAAAATAATCATTAATTTACTCTAAAATTTCTTCTCTTCGGGGCGCCTGGGTGGCTCAGTCGGTTAAGCGGCTGCCTTCGGCTCAGGTCATGATCCCAGGGTCCTGGGATCGAGCCCCATGTCCGGCTCCCTGCTCAGCAGAGAGCCTGCTTCTCCCTCTCCCTCTGCCTGCCACTCTGCCTACTTGTGCTCTCTATCTCTCTGTCAAATAAATAAATAAAATCTTTAAAAAAATAAATAAATAAAATAAAATAAAATTTCTTCTCTTCAACAGGTTTTAGTGATTAACAAACTATTACTCAGCATTTCTCCCTCAGGTACTTACGGAGATGTAAGCACTAATGGCAAGGGATGATTCACACTCTGCACACCAATGAATGGGAAATGTCGTTTGACCTCTTTATGGCAAAGCTTAACGGATCAACCAGAAAGGCCCAATCACCACACCTACCTTAAACACTACCAAAACGTCTAAGATTTCCCGGGATTAGGAAAGACATTAAAAGGATCTAATTCCATCTTCCATCTGATACATCAATTCCCTCTACTCTCTTTCCACAAATGGACCACCCTACCTCTACCCGAACACATGGATGAAAAGCATATTCAGTATCTGCCCTCCTCCCACAACGTAACTTGTTTCATCTCCAAATAGTTTTTTTTTTTTAAAGATTTTATTTATTTAACAGAGAGAGACACAGCGAGAGAGGGAACACAAGAAGGGGGAGTGGGAGAGGGAGAAGCAGGCTTCCCGCGGAACAGGGAGACCGATGCGGGGCTCAATCCCAGAACCCTGGGATCATGACCTGAGCCGAAAGCTGACGCTTAATGACTGAACCACCCAGGTGCCCCTCCAAATAATGTTTATCCAGCCCTTTCTCACATTACGCTCAGATCCAGCTTCATATAACTTCCCAAGTGGGTCCTAGGTCTACTCCTCAATGATTCCTTCACGTGACAGACTTTTTTCAAAGGGTTAAAGGATGCTATCAAGTCCTCTACTCCAAGCTAAATATTCCTCTTTAACTATTTCTCACATGGTTCAGGCATCATCATAGTCCTGTTTACTCTTATGTGCTCTTCTATATCTCATTTAGATTGTGATCCCTAAATCTAAATACACGCACATGACAGGAAATACATTTCTAGAGACTTATGTGAAAAGACTAAAGACCACTTTTACTGTATCCCTTTCTAATACCGCATTTCAATTAATGCAGTTTGCAATAGAAAATAAATCTTTTTTGGTATCCATAGCACACTGATAACTCATATACCTTATCTCAATAAAAATACCACCTCTTAACATGTGTCCCTGTAAGTTTTTATCACTGAAATTTTGTATCTGAGCAAAGAGTGTGTATGAGGAATACAAAAATCTAAAGCAGACAAATGCTCCGGGCCTCGTTTTTACATTTGGAGAATATAAACAGCATGGGCTATATTGATCATGAGGTAATTAAAAGCATGAAGTAAAGGAATTTGAAAGGACAATGAGGGTGCCTGGGTGGTTCAGTTGGTTAAGCGCCTGTCTTTAGCTTGGGTCATGATCCCAGGGTCCTGGGATTGAGTCCCACATCGGGCTCCTTGCTCAGCGGGGAGCCTGCTTCTCCCTCTCCCTCTCCCCCCTGCTCGTGCTCTCTCTCTGAAATAAATAAAATCTCAAAAATGTATAGAAAAAAGGGACAACAAAAACTATAAAATATGAAAGCTTAAGCTTCTATTATCAGCACTTCAATTCTAATTTTACCAATGATGGTTTTAAAAGACCAAAAGAGAAAGCCTGCACAAATACCTTCTGAACCAGTTTTATGAGGAATTCAAAACATATCTATTTCAATTTCATATGTCCTCAACTTACTGTATCACAGCGCAACAAAAATGTGTGTGAGAATTTCAGACACTTTAAGAACATTTCATTCTCACGGCAATTACAAGGTTTATTTTATAGTTCAAAACACTAAGACATTTAGTGATTACCTGTGGTTCAAAACCCATGTCAAACATTCTGTCTGCTTCATCTAAAACAACATATGTCACTCTTCGAAGATTTGTGACCCGACCTAAGATGAGGAAAAAAAAATAAAGACAAAACGAAAACTAAAAATCAGTCACAATTCATTTTATCACTACCAAGAACTTTAAAAAACTGTAAAGGGAACTAAAATGCCTGACTTAACCAGAGGGGTAAGTTAGGTATGTTTAAACAGTGAAACGAAATTTTGGTCTACAAGATCTTAATCTAATGGCAAGTACTTTCTGACAATGGGTATATGAGGCCCTTTATTTTGTCAAACTCGTCTCTTGCATACCATCATAGGGCCTGAAGGACCTGTAAAATTCAGAAAACAGCCCTCTCCAAAACACATCATAAAACTAAGACTGAGATGAAGCATCGAGCCACATCAGCCATTATCTGACAGCATCACCTAGGAAAAAACATATTAGAGATTACAGCGTATGTGTGTAAAGCAAGTTCCAGTGCTAACTATTTTAGATGCAGAAAACCTCCTTTTTATATTAATTTATAAACTACTTCCATATAGTCAGAAGCTTCTAATGGGCATGTCAAGATATTAATGAGAAGCTATTCAACATCATTAGGTAACTAAAGTACTACACAAAAACTTCAAATACCAAATGTATTGCATATATACATTTTTCTATACAAAGATATAAATTCAATTTTATTAAATGCTCCCACTGGTTTAAATAGTAGCAAGGCGTTTCTGAGCCAGCAAAAACTAAATACATACACAGGAAAGCCTTTCTAAAGGATTAACACAAGCATTTCTATCAACTGATGAATCAATCACCTGGCAAAAACATGTATAAAATAGTTATTCAATATAAATCAAAAAGACAGATAAAGGAAAAAGGTAAAATTAATCAAGATGAATTTCAGGAGACTTAATCAATGCAGCATTGAGAAAAAAACAAGGGATTATTTTATCAGTATTCAACCCAAAACTTTTTGTATGCTGTACAGGCACAGAGGTTTATCAAACAACTTCAGTGTCACTTCGCCAACATCATGGAGAATTAGAAGTAAATGTATACAGAAATTCAAGCAGAATGCTATGAGAAACATGCATTACTCACAGTTTTTAATGTATAATGTATATACTGAATACTGCAATGGAAACCTTTGAAAGCATTTTCTTCAAAAAACTAAGAAATGAAGCCAAAATAAATGCTTCCTAATATTTAAGTATTCCATACTAACATCTGCAGCCCCCATTAGTTCTGCAAAGTTGGGAACAGCATTAAATGACCTACCTTGGATGGCTTATGTCTCGGAAGCCCAGTTCTATAAATCTTGAAGGGCCTTTCTCCACAGAAGTTAAATAATGTCAACAGTTTAGTAACAGTTTTGATAGGGAATAATTTAACAAAGCACAACATATGAGCTAAAAGACATGCAATATTTACAAAAGATAAAATTTCTTGAAGCTGCAATACCTTAATTTATCCAGTATTGTAAGAAAATACTAGCTCCTGTGGTGGAAAGAGTCTAAAGCTTAGAATAATAATAATAATAAAAGGATAGTCCACCCCCCCAACCCGTTAAAAGCAAAGCTAGGCCAAAATTGGATTAAGAATCCACGTTAAGAGCTAAAAAGATCAGATGGAGTTAGTTCTGAAAAGAAGTTGTAAATTAAATTGCAATAATATTATGAACGCTTGCAACAATAAGCTTGTTGCAAAATTTTAAGATATTACAGCTTTAAGAAGAAATAAAAAACACTTCAGTGATTTCTTGTATCTGCTTTAATAAAAATGTACAGAATTCAAAAAAGAGAAATGAGAACAAAAAAAAATACCCCTGACTTACCACTGTTAGCTGCTAACATGTCAATCATTCGACCAGGTGTGCAAACAATAATTTCAGCACCTCTTTTCAGCTCAGCAATCTAATGAAAAAGATGAAATTTTATAGTCTACTTATAACTATTACTTATTCAAAAAAATCTGAAAATACTGCCCAGGGTCCCTGCACAGCTCCATAGGGTAAAGACAGTGAGGTCTGCTTAGAAGCCTCCAAAACTTCCTGCTTAATTCTTTGGAACGCTGGTGCACAACCAGAGGAAGAGGAAGCAGCAACATGACCACATGGTGCTGTAACTTTGAACTCAATGAAAACCAGAGAATTTTACCAATTTTAATTTGACATGATCCCTCAAAACAAGGAAAGGAGCATAAGAGAGCAGCAATTAAAGCAATTATACAGACCAATTATTTCAAGTTAGGAGTTGTTTCCATTAGTGAATCATTATATAAATAAGTCACAACCAGTGTTTTAAAAATGAAATAGAATGGGAAAACCAGAATGGACTAGAGATCATAAGACTTCTGTTTGACTTCTATAGAATATTCAGGCATGTATCAAGTTATTTTTGTAAATATTATTTCTTACAATAAACTGTCATCAAAACAACTGAGGAAAATAAGCTCAGAAAACATAAAGTGTTTAGTAATAGCAACTATTCCTCAGAAAGGGTTTTGTGGTTAAATAAGTTCAGAAAATGTCACTTAATTTATCCCATTTTTCTAGTATCACAAGGCATATTTGTTATTAAAGACTAAGAAGTCCTGTGGGGAAAAAAACCCCACTTTAACATTGTATAATGTGACATTTCCAAAACTTATTTGATCACAGAACCCATTTTTCTTCCTCCTTCTAGTTAAAGCAAAATATCTAATGACTATCATTCTTTAGAAGACACTTGGAGGGGGGCCTGGGTGGCTCAGTCATTAAGCATCTGCCTTCAGCTCAGGTCATGATCCCAGGGTCCTGGAACTGAGCCCCGCATCAGGCTCCCTGCTCTGTGGGAAGCCTGCTTCTTCCTCTCCCACTCCCCCTGCTTGTGTTCCCTCTCTCGCTGTGTCTCTCTGTCAAATAAATAAATAAAATCTTTAAAAAAAAAAAAAAAGACGACACTTGGAGATGGGTACCTACCTGCTCACTGATTCCTGTTCCTCCATAAACACACACCACTCTAAGTCCCAGGGTCTTTGAAAACTTCTTACATTCTTTAGTAATCTGTAAAGCCAGTTCTCGAGTTGGAGTCATGATGACAGCTGAAAAGATAAATATGTCAAAAGACTAACCACCAAAATTCTGGAGGCTATGCTTTAAAGTGTTAAATTTAACCTCTGTAATAACATTCAAATTTCTTAGTCTAATTTTTGTTTTCATTTGTTTTATGGACCTTGGAAAATCCTATTTCAAAAGCTTTATAACAGCAGACATTGTGGTATATGATAATTTTAAGTAGATTTTAAGAACATGCTATAGAAAGATAAATGAGAGTTAAATGCCTCACTCAACCATCAGGAAAATACTTGGTTGAAAAGAATGCAAATCATTCTCAACTGCAAATCACAGAACAAAGATAATCAAGTGACTCACTGTGCTGTAGAGCCATACCTCGGTTTCCGGGAAACAACCTTGGTCTGAGGGGCAGACAGAGTAGGAATATATTGTGCCCTCTTTTTCCAAGAGAGGAGCTGAACAAATTTCCAAAACCCTACTCAAATTTGCAAAACAGATCTCTGCCAAATGAATCAAGAAATGAATCTGAAGACCTAATCCTGAATGAAATGCTGGCACTATACAGCCTTTTAAGGCCAAAAAAAAAAAAAAAAAAAAAAAAAAGGAAATATATTTCCCTACAATCTTCCATGTTGAGTTTATTGATCCATGATACTCGCTAAGCACAAACCTCAATATAAATAAACAGATAGATGCACGAGGAGTCTACCTGCCGAGTCAGAGTTTAAAAATTGAGCTGTGCCAGGAGAGGCTGTTTTTGTACTTCTGAGATGTCACTCCAGAGCTCTGAAGATTCTCACTCCACCTGCTGGTAAGGGGAAATCAGCCCCAAAGTGCCAAATTTATAAAGGAAATGTACATAAAGACATCTTTATTGTTATAACAGAACATTATAAAGTATCAGGTCTTTCTGATTAACTGACAACAAAGGTGTTACCTGAAAAAACACTTTAATGAAAGGAACTGTACCTATTGGCCCCTCTCCTTCTTCTAATGACCTCTGATCCATGATGTGTCTAAACATGGGTAACAGAAAAGCAATGGTCTTTCCGCTTCCTGTCTTGGCAATACCAATCAAATCTCGTCCAGACATTATAGCAGGAATCGCCTGGGTTTGGATTGGCGTGGGCTTTTCATAGCCATGCCTTAAAAAGCAAAGCAAAGGAAGACAAGATAAAAAGTGAGAACTCTGGGTCTCTCAAAGTCCCATAATAAGGTTTTCCAAAATGTGGTATATCCATACAGTGAAATAATATTTGCCAAAAAGGAATGAAGTATTGAGGCATTCTACATCACGGATGAACACTGAAATGTTATGCTAAGTGAAAGAAGCCAGTCACAAAAGACTACATTAGTACAATCCCATTTATAGGAAGTGTCCAGAATAGACAAATCTACAGACAGTAGATTCGTGGCTGCTTAGGAGAGGAGAAGGCAGGGCGCCTGGGTGGCTCAGTCGTTAAGCGTCTGCCTTCGGCTCAGGTCGTGATCCCAGAGTCCTGGGATCGAGCCCCGCATCGGGCTCCCCACTCAGCGGGGAGTCTGCTTCTCTCTCTCCCACTCCCCCTGCTTGTGTTCCCTCTCTCACTGTGTCTCTCTCTGTCAAATAAATAAAAAAATCTTAAAAAAAAAAAAAAGGAGAGGAGAAGGCAGAAGTGTGACTATGAATGGATACAGGCCTCCTCTGGATAATGAAATGTTGTAAAATTAGATTATGGTGATGACTGTTTAACTCCATAAGTATACTAAAAATCACTGAACTGTATACTCAAAGAGTAAACTTTATGACATGTAAATGCTACCTCAATAAAGCTGTGTAAGAAAAAAATAGTAAGTTTTCCTATTAGAATAAAAATATAACAGTTAATTGTATAAAAGAACCATTCTGAATAGAAAGACATTGAAAAATGTAGATAATTGCTAACCACTTACTTTTTGAGAGAATTTAAGATCTTCATGGAAATTCCACACTGGACCCAAGATTTAATTGGTTTGGGGCAACCTTTTCCCTTGACAGTAATGCCCTCCATTTCCAACCGAAATACATTTACCTCTACAAAACAAAATCCAGATTAAAAGCTGTTAAATACTGTTCCATTAATGCCTTCTACTTTTCAGTCAGGCCCAGTAAGATTAAGAATCTTCAAATCTTTTTTTTAGTGCTACTAAAGATACCTCCACACAAAAGCTACAGGACAAAATACTGAACAGCTCACAGAGACAGTTAATACAATTAGTGCCACAACTAACTGGAGACAAAAAGAAATACTCCAATTTCTATCATTTGCTTTTATTATGTCTTATAACATCAATAAAAAACAACGATTGACAGGTAATACAGTTTATCTCCAAGCAAGAGTTGTACAGATTATCCTTATTCTACCAGTATTACAAGATTCACATTGGTTCCTAACCCTCAAAACCCAGAAGGAAAAGGTTAACAATACTTTATTTGGTAACTTCACATAGAGTACTCTCAACCCTAAAAATCTCAACTACATGAGCCAAACTAATTTTTGCTCATTTTTAAAAATACTTCCAAAACTACACTGATTCCTCACTGGTCTGAATCTTTGCAGATGATGTTCATAACTCTCTAGAATGACTTCTCACAGTCTAGTTTCCTTTCTCACTTCTTCAGGTAAGCCATGCAAATTCCTCCTACTCATGCATCAACTCACACACCTATCCAATATTCCTCCTGAGCAAAGCAAAGCATATCCCCCTCTGTTCCCACAATAACCAATAAATGAATGAAAGAATTTTACCTTCTTGCGACATTTTTGCTAATTCTGGAACTTCAACATAAAAGTTTTTTCTGAATGGTTCATATTCAATTTTTCCATGGTCCACTGGTTCTAGAAGCTTTCTCTGTTTTGTTTGATAGCCTGTAAGAGCTGTCTGAAGATCAACCTCTTCCTCCTCTGAAGAATACTATTTTAAAAAAAAAAAGGTAAAAAAAGCTAAAACAATTACTATTTTCTCCTTACGGGAGGCAATATTCCTAGCTTTTAAAATTCTCCTCTCCTGGGGCACCTGGGTGGCTCAGATGGTTAAGCGTCTGTCTTCAGCTCAGGTCATGATCCCAGAGTCCTAGGATCTAGTCCCACATCCAGCTTCCCGCTTAGCGCGGAGTCTGTTTCTCCTTCTCCCTCTGTCCCTCCCCACCACTTGTGCTCTCTCTCTCTCTCACAAATAAAATAAAAAAATCTCTAAAAAACATTTAAATAAAAAAAATAAAATCCTCCTCTCTTAAAAAAATAGAGATAAATAAAGAGAGAGAGAAAGAGAGAGAGAGAGAGAGAGAAATAAATAAATTAATAAATAAAATCCTCCTCTCCTAGAAAATATTCTTTGGCTTTTACTTTTTTGCATTCTGAATTCTTCAACTTTGTTTCTTTATTCTGGGCCCTGACAGAACATTCGAATGACAACATAAAGCTAAAATAACAAAAATAATTCTAATATGGCTTTAAGGAAGTTTTGATATAATTCTCTCCACACAAATCTTTACAAGGCATGTTAATAGGAAGAAATTCAATTCATTCTATCACTTTATTTCTTCCCCCACCTTATATGTCTGAGGTGAACTGATGAGGGACAGAGGAGAAGCAAAACGTGGGCATACAGAAAAAGGTCAAAGATACCAGAATGTTCTATCCACTGGCTATGCAGCAACAATACTATTGAGAATAACAAGAATTCCTCCTAACGTTATTTTCTATAATTGAAAAGCACAACTCTACCAATGTTTTCTAATAAATACTTCTAGAATATTATCATGAACAAAGTCAAAATTAATGAAGAATTACCTCCATGGCATCCTGGTCATTCTCCATCAGCTCACCTTTCTTCTTATCAGAATCTACCACTGCTTTTTTGGTTGTCACAACAGTGACAACTTTTGTTACCGTTGGCCCAGACTTCTAAAATAAAAGAGGGATATATAAAGTATTTGTAAAAGTAAAAAACAAATTGTATGCAAATGAAACACAATAACTGTCATAATTTGTAATTCGAATTAACTTAGTTACTACTGAAAACTTAATTGACAATTCTCCTTATGAATTTGTTTAAATTTTAAAAATGTAACATAACTGCATTATATAATATATAGTTTACTGTATATTTTATATAATACTGTGTAGTCTAATGTTATTTTATATAATACGTAAAGTTATATAACATCTGATATTGTAATACAGTTCATTTAAAAAATACCACTAAACGGTACTTTTCACTCACTAGACAAGCCAGACACTGTTCAGGGAACTTATAATAAATCAATAAACAAAGCAGATAAAGGTCACAGCTCTTAGGGAGCTTTTATTTTACAAGAAGGGAAAAACAATAAAGACAGTAAAAAGCTAAACTATATATTCTGTCAAAAGCTAACAAGTATTATTAAAAAAAAGAAACACTATGGGAAAGGGGGTCAAGCATGAAAGATAAAAGTGGGGAAGAAGTCTGGAGAGGACCTACTGAGAAGTCAACAATAAGCAAAGATACCAAACAAAGATGGTGGTGATAAGAGTGATTTCTCAAAGGCTTACAGCTTCAACTCCCAAGCAACTACAGTACTGAGAAAAAGTACTAGCATTTCTGAGATGGGGGAGGAAATAACTTTCTAAAGTCAGGCAAGTCAGCAGTAGGTCAGTGCAACAGTAATTTAAGTTACCCAATTAGGAATACTGGATAAACCTTTAAAAATAAGAGAAAATGGCAAATGGCATACCTTTTCATTTCCCCCACCACCTTTCACACTTCTCATATTAAACTTCTTTACTTCCTCTTTTACTTCTTCCATGTAAGCATCTAATGGATCTAACTCCTCACCCTCCATTTCATTTCCTTCCTTTTCAGCCTCTGCAGGATCATCTTCATCATCTAAAATAGGAGAATCACTTTTCTGTACACACATTTCCAAAGGAAATACTTCATAATCACATCGCAGCCCACCACTACCCATTCTCTCCCTGCCCAAATGCCCTCCCTTCCAATCAACCCAGTGCAAATACTCACACTTATGAGTTTAATCAAGCATGTATCAGTTTTAAATAGTAATAATGATAAATTATAAGGTAAATTGAAAAAAGCTAGGACTAAAAAACTCCTAAATGGTAGGTTTCTTTTCTTTCAATTACTTTTTATTTATTTTTTATTTTTTTTAAAGATCTTATTTATTTATTTGACAGAGAAAAAGAGCATGAGCAGAAGGGGAGCAGCAGGGAGAAGGAGACACAGGCTCTGAGCAGGGAGTCCAATTCGGGGCTCCATCCCAGGACCTTGGATCATGATCTGAGTTGAAGGCAGACACTTAACCAACTGAGCCACCCAGGTGTCCCGGAACAATTACCTTTTTTTAAAATCAGAGGAAAAAGTATTTTAAATTCAAGACAATCTAACTTTTTTTCATATAACTAAGACATCATTTCCCCTTAAAGGTACAATCCCTTCATCTATTTAAACTACTCTGTGGAACTTTCACAAAAACCGAAAAATTCACTGAATTTTCACAGAAAAATGGAACAAAATTCCAGTTTCCTATAAAATTTCACACTCATCTACTTCACTAAAACCTCAAGTCAAAATCACATATGGCAAGGAAATATTTCTAAGTTATGAAAAATCAGGAGGGACCTGAAAACATGCTCTTAATTTACCTTCAATACTAACATTATTTGTAGTTTAATAATTAAAGAGCTATTTACTGACTATGCCCATAAGAACCCAGCTATCCAGTCTAAGGTAAAATCAGTAATCCTTATTGAACAGTACCCTACAATTTACAAATTAACATAAATATTTACAAGAGATTTAATATCTCATTATGAATCCAGCAATTCCACTTCTAGGTATATATTCAAAAGAACCAAAAGCAGGTATTCAAAGAGATATTTGCACATTATTCATAGCAACATTTTTCACAACAAAGGGTGAAACAATCCACATAGCCAACAGAGAAATAGGTAAACACAAAATGGACTCAGCCATAAAAAAGGAATGAAATTGTTATACATGCCACAACATGGAAGAACCTTGAGGACATTATACTGAGTGAAATAAGCCCAGATCCAAAAGGACAAAGACTATATGATTGCACTTATATAAGGTACCTGGAATACGCAAATTGACAGATTACCAGGGATAAGGAGGTGGAGAGTAGGGCAGGATGGGGAGTAATCTTTATTGGGTACAGGGGGCACCTAGTTGGATCAGTCAGTGGACCGTGCAACTCTTGATCTCAGAGTTGTGGGTTCAAGCCTTACATTGGGTATAGCAATTACTTAAGTTTTTAAAAATCTTAAAAAAAAAAAAAAAAAGAAAGGAAAAGAAAACAGAGAAAAAAAGAAATCTGGGGATGCCTGGTGGCTCAGTCGGTTAAGTGGCTGCCTTCGGTTCAGGTCACGATCCCGGGGTCCTGGAATCGAGTCCCACATTGGGCTCACTGCTCAGTGGGGCACCTGCTTCTCCCTCTGCCTACAACTTCCCCTGCTTGTGTGCACATGCTCTCCCTCTCTCTGACAAATAAATAAAATATTTAAAAAAAAATCTATACTGTGTAGAGTTTCTGTTTTGAATGATGAAAAAGTTCTAGAAATGGATAGTGGTGACGGATGATGAACAGCACCATGAATGTATGTAATACCAAAGAACTGTACACTTAAAAATGGTTAAAATGTGGGCTCCTGGGTGGGTAGGTCAGTTGAGCGTCTGACTCTTGATTTTAGCTCAGGTCATGATCTCGGGGTCCTGGGATCCAGCCCTGTGTCAGGCTCCTCACTCAACGGGGAGTCTACTTGAGGTTTCTCTCTCCCTCTGCCACTCCCCCTGATCATTCTCACATGCTCTCGCTCTCTCTTTCTCATTCAAATGGACAGATCTTTAAAAAAAATATTGGGGCACCTGGGTGGCTCCATCGGTTAAGCAACTGACTCTTGATTTTGGCTCAGATCGTGATCTCACAGTTGTGGGATTCAAGCCCTGAGTCCGGCTTCATGCTAAGTCTGCTTCAGATTCTCTCTCCTTCTCTCTGTTCCTCCCCCTACCCATTCACACTCATGCTCTCTCTCAAATAAATAAATAAGTAAATAAATCATTAAAAAATGTATTTAAAAAAATGGTTGGAGTGCCTGGGTGACTCAGTTGGTTAAGCCACGGGTTCCTGAGCCACCTGAGCTACCTTCGGCTCAGGTCATGATCCTGGGACCCTGGGATCGAGCCCCGCGTTGGGCTCCCTGCTCAGTGCGGAATCTGCTTCTCTCTCTCCCCTCTGCCCCTTCCCCCTGCTCATGCTCTCTAATAATATCTTTAAAAAAAAAAAAGGTTAAAATGTTATATTTTCCACAGTAAAAAGTAGCCTAAAAATTCCCAGCATGAAATATTACTCATATTTCTAGAATATGCTACATGAATTGTTATATAGGCTATTAGTCTAACAAATGAATATACCATCATCATCTTCTAAACTCCATTTTTTCCCTTGTTTCATCTCTTCAATTTCCTTTTTCAGTTCCCCTATGTTTTCCATGGCCTTTTTACGCTGCTCTTCTCGCCATTTTTCTACTCTTTCTTTTCGCTTTCTCATTTCTTCTTCCAGCTTATTCTGATCAAAGTTCTTGGGGAAAATGAGAGATACAGAGGGAAACAAAGATTAACAACTTTATTCCAGAGACATTCCAAAAAAGTTCTCCAAATTATAAAAAAGGAAAAGGAAAAACAGCTGTATTTACAAACTCAATTTAGACCAGATTTAGATCACACATCTTTTTTTTTTTTTGAGTGTTTATAGTAGCTTTATTTATAATAGCTCCCAAATTGAAACAATTGCAGGGACACATCTTTTAAATATACCCACGAATATGCCAGCAAAATGAAATCACAATGAAAAGCATCTTCAACTAAGAAAGCAGACAGACTTCAAACATGATAAACTAATCTCATTTTAATTTCAGGCAAGATGCTAACATGAATCCACTTTCTTCCTCAAACTAGAAACTAGATGAATTAACAAGGAAAATTCCCCAGTTATTAGTTATTCTCAACTTTAAATCCTCTAAACTCCTCAAAGATTGCCTCCATGAAAAAGAAATTTTCTATTACAAATTAGTGAGTAAGTGAAAGCTATTTATCAACATGATTAAAAAGTTATGGTCTTTAAGTCTTTAGGTCTAAGTTTCCTGGAAACAGCCATTCCAAAGACTTTATCAAGATGATTAATAATCCTCTGGAAAGGAGAAAGCAAACCATTTTTACAGGCATAAGCAGGAACTCAATGACTAAACATCGTAGAAATAAAAAATTGATGGGCGCCTGGGTGGCTCAGTTGGCTAAGCAACTGCCTTCGGCTCAGGTCATGATCCTGGAGTCCCGGGATCGAGTCCCACATCGGGCTCCCTGCTCAGCAGGGAGTCTGCTTCTCCCTCTGACCCTCTTCCCTCTCGTGCTATCTCTCATTCTCTCTCTCTCAAATAAATGAAATCTTTAAAAAAAAAAACTGACATATGCTGGGGCGCCTGGGTGGGTCAGTCAGCTAAGCGTCTGCCTTCGGCTCAGGTCATGGTCCCAGGGTCCTGGGATCGAGCCCCACATCGGGCTCCCTGCTCCGCGGGAGTCTGCTAGTCCCTTTCCATCTGCCCCTGCCTCATCTCATGCTCTGTCTCTCTCTCAAATAAAAAAATTGTTTTTAATTTACATATGCTATCATTATAGATACAGAAATACATACATCAAAAAACAGTCCAAGAAAATACCACAAAATTTTAATGGTGACTTGAACCTAATATAACATTGGATGTTAACTACCCTGGAATTAAAATTAAAACCTTAATTAAAAAAAAAAAATTTAGGTCACCTGGCTGGCTCAGTCAGAAGAACATGCGACACTTAATCTTAGTGTTGTGAGATGGGTACAGACCCACATTGGGTGAGGAGATAAATAAACAAACTTAAAAAAAAAAAGGTATACAACTCTTTTGGAGGGTACTTTGATACTATTTATCAAAATGTTAAATGCATATACCCACTGACAAAACCATTTCACTGATTCCAATTCACCCTATACTATATTTACAAAAGACATGTGTAAAAGGATTCATGTACCACTCTTCATAATGAAGACTGGAAATAACCTAAATGTCCATTAAAGGTGATTACTTTGTTTCAACAGAACACTATGCAGGCATTAAAAACAATGAGCTATATCTATATATGCAGTTACAGAAGATCTCCAATATATAACAAATGAAAACAAGGCACTCTATTTAAGCTGGATGGTGGGTATACCACTGTGTATTCTTCCTCAGACCATATACATTGATAAAATAATGCATAATTTAAAAATGAACAAAAGCAGGTCACCCGGCAAGCTCAGTCAGTGGAGCCTGCAACTCCCGATCTGGGGGTTGAGTTTGAGCCCCACAATGGGAGTAGAGATTACTTAATAAAAAACAAATAAATAAATAAGGAACAAAAGCAAGGTACAGAATAGTACATATAGTATGATCATATTTTGTTAAGTAAAAGCAGATAACATATATAGATATGCAATATTTGAGAAAAAAAATTTTCTAATAGGGACAGCTTTCTTTTTTTTTTTTTTTACATACTATCATTTATCTCAAAATAAAAACAGGGATGCCTGGGTGGCTCAGTCGGTTAAGCATCTGCCTTCAGCTCAGGTCATAATCCCGGGGTTTGGGGATCAAGCCCATGTCAGGATCTTTGTTCAGCAGAGAGTCTGCTTCTCCCTCTCCCTCTCTCTCTGCTGCTCCCCCGGCTTGTGCTCTCTCACTCTCTCAAATAAATAAATAAAATCTTTAAAAATAAATAAATAAAATAAAAATATTTAGGGGCACCTAGCTGGCTCAGTCAGTAGGGCTCTTGATCTCACGGTCATGAGCTCAAGTCCCAGGTTGGATGTGGATCCTACTTAATAAAACAAAATAAACCATATAGCAATAAAAAAACCCTGACAGTTTGTGATCACGGACACAAAAATCTGATATTATACAATTATTTAGTTAGTAAACATACGCCAGCATCTTTTTCTTTTTCATCCTCCTTGTCATCTTTGTCTTTTTTCTTCTCTTTAGAACTTTCCCCACTATCTGTTTTTTCTTTGGACCTAGACCTACCAAAAAAGAGAAAAAGAAACATCATCTATTTATGCTTGGAAACATTCACATTTAAAATACACTTAAAGGAGGAGCCTGAGTGACTCAGTCAAGTGTTCAACTATTGATTTCAGCTCAGGTTGTGATCTCAGAATCATGGGGATCGAGCCCCACGTCCAGTTCTGTGCTGAGCGTGGAGTCTGCTTAAGATTCTCTCCCTCTGCCCCTCCCCGCACCCCACTTACATGCACGCGCACTCACTCTCTCTCTCAAAAACAAAATAAATAAATAAAATAAAATACGTTTAAAGACTTGCATTTTACTTTTTAGGTAAGAAACTTCCAAAAGTGAACTTCACTTTTATACTAATAAACACCTTGGAAATATAATGAAAATTAAATCCTATAACATTAGTTACAAATATTATTAAATATTTGGTAGTTTGGCCAAGAAAAAGTAGACCTATCATATAAAAATGACAAAATTTAAATAGGAGAGATAAAATTTAACACACAGTGAAATTTACCAAAACATTAACATTCTCCAAAATAATTTTTAATTCATTTAAAAATTAATAAAGTTTAAGTGCCGGGTTGCTCAGTTGGTTAAGCATCTGCCTTTGGCTCGGGTCATGATCTCAGGGTCCAGGGATCGAGTTCTGCATCAGGTGCCTTGCTCAGCAGGACATCTGCTTCTCCCTCTCACTCTCCTTATATACTCTCTCTCCCCAACAAATAAATAAAATCTTAATTAATAAGGTTTAAAACCCCAAGAGGCCTTGCATTTCACCCCCATGTTTGGTATCTTGTAAGTAAAAAAAAAATTTCTTGGGGTGCCTGGGTGGCTCAGTTGGTTAAGCATCTGCCTTTGGCTCAGGTCATGATCTCAGGGTCCTGGGATTGAGTCCTGTGTCGGGCTCCCTGCTCAGTGAGGAGTCGGCTTCTTCCTCTCCCTCTGCCCCTCCCCCTTGCTGATGCACTCTCTCTAAAATAAGTACATAAAATCTTTAAAAAAAAAAAGAAAAAAACTTAATTTGAATGCAATCAATTCAGTCTTCTTTCTCCCCCTTTAAAAAAAATTAGCGCTTTTTTTAAACCTTCCAGATTTGATGAAGATATCCAGAGGTAAAGAAGATATTCTCTAGTATAAACTTTTTTAAAAAGTTTACAATTATGCCATCGAATTTGGTCTTTAATCTGCTTTTATGTACAGAATGAGGTAGGTGGTCCTATTTCATTATATTGTAGCAAGTGTCCCTAGTAGCACTTTTTTTTTTTTTAAGTAGGCTCCACACTGAGCTTGAACTCACAACCCTGAGATCAAGACCTGAGTTGATATCAAGAGTCTGATGCTTAACCAACTGAGCCACCCAGGCACTCCCCCGCACCCCAAGTATTACTTACTTAAAGAACTTTTTCCCACTAATTACACTTGTCACCACTGTCATTTATTAAATGACCATGTATGTGGGGATCTGTTTCTGGGCTCTTTATGTGGTTCCAATGATCTATTTGTCTATCTCTACACTAAAACCACATTTAATTTGGACAACTTTATGACAAATTTTAATATCTGGTAGAGCAAGCCCTCCTATCTTGTTCTTAAAGATTGTTTATGCCCTTGCATTTCTGATTTTATAATCAGTTTGTAAAATACTTTTCATGTATGCTAAGAACTTTTAAACATGAATATGTTTTGAATAAAACGCTTTTCCTAAATCTACTTAGATAAGCATGACTTTTCTCCTTGAATCCTAACATAAATAATTACACTGATTGATTTTCACTCTCTTTTTTCAAGAAGATTTTATTTACTCATTTGAGAGAAAGCACAAGCAGGGGGAGGGGCAGAGGGAGAGAGAAGCAGATACCCCGCTGAGCAGGGAGCCCACCACAGAGTTCAAGTTCCAGGACCCCAAGATCATGATTTGAGCCGAAGGCAGACACTTAAGTCCAAGAGCCCTTGGACTGACTGATTTTCTAATGTTAAACCAACCTTCCATTCCTGGAATAAATCCAAATAGTTCATAATTATTTTCTTTATATATTTTTTGATTCAGTGTAATAACCTTTATGTATAGGTTAAATATAGCCTATAATTGTCTACTCATACTGCCCTTCTCAGGTTTTAACATCTATGTTCTTCTCAATACATAACATGAATTGATGTTTCTTCTTTAAGTCTCTGTTCATCAAAAGTATCATTACAGAGCAAAAAGACAAACCACAGAGTAAAATATATGCGCCATTCATATAAATGACAATCAACAACCATCCAGGGTATTTAAAAGCAACAACAAAAACCTCCTCCAAGTCAATTTTTTTTTTAATTTTTTTGGGAAGATTTTATTTATTTATTTGACAGCGAGAGAGCAAGCATAAGCAGGGGGAGCAGCAGAGGGAGAGGGAGAAGCAGGCTCCTCGCTGAGCAGGGAGCCCAATGCGGGACTCGATCCCAGGACTGGGATCATGACCTGCGCTAAAGGCAGACGCTTAACCGACTGAGCCACCCGGGCGTCCCTCCAAGTCAATTTTTAAAGAAACAACTCAACAGGAAAATAAGCAAAAGCTTTTAACATATTTCAGAAAAGAAGAAATACAAATGACCAATAAACATATGAAGAGATGTTCAACCTCACTGGTCATCAAAGAAATACAAATTAAAACCACAATAATACTATGTCTAACCAATTAAAAAAATGAATAGGACTGACAATACCAAATACTGGGAAGGGTATGGAGCAACACAATTATACTGCTCATGAGAATACAATTAGTATACCCCCTTTGGAAAGCATTTGGGATTATTCAATAAAAATGAAGCTATGCTGGGTTGGCTAGATGGCTCAGTCGGTTGAGCAAGCGACTCCTGATTTCAGCTCAGGTCATGATCTCAGGTTTGTTGGGCTCCGCATTCAGCAGGGAGTCTACTGGAGATTCTCTCTCCCTCTGCCCCTCCCCCTGCTCGCGTGACTTGCGCTCACTCTCTCCCTCAAATAATTTAAAAAAAAAATAATCAAGCGCGGAGCCTGGGCTCCCTGCTCAGCGGGAAGCCTGCTTCTCCCTCTCCCACTCCCCCTGCTTGTGTTCCCTCTTTCGCTGTGTCTCTCTCTGTCATATAAATAAATTAAAAAATCTTTTAAAAAAAATAAAAAAATAATTAA
Organism: Zalophus californianus; assembly: GCF_009762305.2. Lineage (NCBI taxonomy): Eukaryota > Metazoa > Chordata > Mammalia > Carnivora > Otariidae > Zalophus > Zalophus californianus. The sequence continues at coordinate 28,122,862 of NC_045599.1, read as the reverse complement.
GCTATGTTTACTCTATGACCATATAATTTCACTCCTAGATATACACCCCAGGGAAACTCATGCACATGTATACTAGGACACACGTATATATAAAAATGTTCATAATAGGGGCGCCTGGGTCGCTCAGTCGTTAAGCATCTGCCTTCAGCTCAGGTCATAATCCCAGGTCCTGGGATCAAGCCCCGCATCAGGTACCCTGCTTGGCAGGAGGCCTGCTTCTCCCTCTCCCATTCCCCCTGCTTGTGTTCGCTCTCTCAATGTGTCTCTGTCAAATAAATAAATTTTAAAAAATCTTAAAAAAAAAAGTTCATAATAGCCTAAAAGTTAAAACAACCCAAAAAACAAAACACAACCAAAAAAAAAACCCAAAACAACCCAAACACCGACCTCAGTAGAATGGATAAATAGTGGTATATTTATGCCACAGAAAAGTATTCAGCAATGAAAACAAACTAGTTATAAGCAACACAGATGAGTCTCAAATAATGATTAACAAAGATACAAAAGAATACGGGACTCTTTCAAGTAAAGTTAAGAAACATATAGACCTAAACTATTATTTTTTTCAAATGTGAACACAGTTGCAAAACTATGAAGAAATACAAAGAAATTACAAGTACAAAAGTCAGGACTGGTTTTATCTAGGGTAGTAGAGAGCTGGGATTATAGAAAGGACATGGAGGGCTTCTGAAGATACTGACATGTTGTACTTCTTATCCTTGGTGGTGGTTACATGGATACTGCTTTATAATTATTTAATAAACTGCATGTTCACATTTCATTCACTTTTCTGAATTTATATTTTACTTTTAACTCAAAATAATCCCAATGGGGTGGAGCGCCTGGGTGGCTCAGTCATTAAGTGTCTGCCTTTGGCTCAGGTCATGATCCCAAGGTCCTGGGATTGAGCCCCGCATCGGGCTCCCTGCTCCTCGGGAAGCCTGCTTCTCCCTCTCCCACTCCCCCTGCTTGTGTTCCCTCTCTCGCTGTGTCTCTCTCTGTCAAATAAATAAAATCTTTAAAAATAATAATAATAATCCCAATGGGCATTATTATACTGACATTGGTAAAAGTAAAATTAATGACATGATAAAAACACTCATGATTAGTATGAATATACAGAAAACAGATACAAATTCATTTATCAACTCTACTCTGTCACCACTTTAGAAAGAGGCAAAGAACAAACCACTGAAAAGAGAAATATAAAGCGTAAACATGCTATGTCTAATAGATATAAATAATATCTTGAAATTGAATGGTACTGGCATTCTAAGGAAACACGTACATTTAACTTAACACAAGCAAAATTCACATCTATCCTGAAAAGCAATTCAGCAATGCATTATCGTGAGTTAAAAAGTTGTCAGAAATGCTAAGAACATCATTTCAAAGGAAAAACAGAGTTCCTAAAAAGATGTTTATACAGTATATTCCTGACCATTAACAGTAGGTATTAAATGAATAAGAGAACAATGCATTACGAACGTTAAAAGTAACTGAATCTAGGGGCGCCTGGAGTTAAGCGTCTGCCTTCGGCTCAGGTCGTGATCCCAGGGTCCTGGGATCGAGCCCTGCATCGGGCTCCCTGTTCAGCGGGAAGCCTGCTTCTCCCTCTCCCACTCCCCCTGCTTGTGTTCCCTCTCTCTCTGTGTCTCTCTCTGTCAAATAATAAATAAAATCTTAAAAAAAAAAAAAAAAGTAACTGAATCTAGTATCTTCCAATTGAATTATAAGCTTTATAATCTATTAAAACTCAACCAACAGTTGATAGTAGGAGCCAACGTCAGTAATTATTTATAAAAGATTTTTTTTAAAAAAGGAAGGAAGAGGGAAGAGTCAGTTCCCAAACTGCATGAGAGATACAGTCCAACAATAACATTACCTATTCTCAGCTTTCTTGCTTTTATTGCCAGGACTAGAGGATCTGGATCGCCGGCCTCGGCTTCTACTCCTTGAGCGTCTCCTGTCTCGACTTCGAGATCTTCTTCGTTCTCGACTTCTGTCTCTCTCTCTACTTCTGGAACGCCTGAAAGGAGAACACTTTTCACTCATTCTATGACCAAGTAGAGTTCCTTTCAGATAATGGTTCTGTCCCATGTTGAAAGAAGCTTCTTTACCATTATTAAAGGCTGATTTCAATTAACCATCAAATCAGGTAAAAAGCGAACAAGTAAAGCCAATTCTTAGAAGTGGGTAATGAAAAAAATGAGGATACTAATTCCAAAATGATATTTGTTGAAAAACATAGCAAATCTGTGAAATAAATCTGTCTTTTTGAAATCTATGGTCTACAGTAGAAAATCTAAATTTCAAAGTCAGCCAAAACCTAAGTATAAGGATGGGTACAATGGGGCTATGGAAAGATCACAGATATGAAGACTAGGAGACAATTTCTGTTCTAGAGCTCATAGTGACATGACACATAGGGCAGATCAACTCTCTGGGTCACAGTCTTCTCATCTATATAATATGGAGACTCCACTTAGATAATCTCAAAATCCTTCTTGCTCTAAAACCTTGTAATTCTACTTTCACTCCTGAAAGTCAAAAGACCAAATCTTAAATAAATCAATTTCACTTAACACATACTTGACTGAATTATATGAAACTGTTCCTGGGACCACATAATATGAAACTAAGTTAGCACAATCCACATTTTCATAAATGAATATTTTCCCTGAGTACCATGTAATACCTTTGCAATTTCTCCTTCCAATGTTTGCAGAAGAGTTTTTTCTGTGATCAGCTCACAGCACCTGTACAACCTTGTCTTCTTTCCTATTATAATAAGAAACTTAGCAAATAATTTTTTGGTGTGGAGAAGATTATTTTTATTTACAATGTTCTCCACCTCTAGAAAGGTTACAGCTGCTTAACTAGTGCCAAGGAATATGTAAGCAAGTAAAAGCAAAATAAAAATTAGGAAGTCCTTTTGTTTAAAACAGTTTTTTTTAAGGGCGCCTGGGTGGCTTAGTTGTTAAGCATCTGCCTTTGGCTCAGGTCGTGATCCCGGGGTCCTGGGATCGAGCCCGGGGTCCTGGAATCGAGCCCCGCGTCAGGCTTCCTGCTCAGTGGGAGGCCTGCTTCTCCCTCTCCCACTCCCCCTGCTTGTGTTCCCTCTCTGGCTATGTATCTCTCTGTCAAATAAATAAATAAAATCTTAAAAAAGAAAAAAGTTGTTGTTGTTTTTTTTAAACAGTGTCAAACAGAGACACACCTGACTGGCTCAGTTGGTAGAGTATGCAACACTTGATCTTGAGGTTGTAAGTTCAAGTCCCACATTATGTGCAGAGATTACTTAAAAATAAAAGCTTTAAACTAAATAAATAAATAGAATCTTTTTTAGAAATTAAAAAATGGGGGGCTTCCTGATTGGCTCAGTCAGCAGAGCATGCAACTCTTGATCTCAGGGTTTTACGTTTGAGCCCCACGTTGGATAGAGATTACTTAAAAATAAAAAGCTTTAAAAAATACCTTTTTAAAAATTTTTTTATTTTATTTTTTTTAAGATTTTATTTATTTATTTGAGAGAGAGAGAGAGAATGAGAGAGAGAAAGCACATGAGAGGGGGGAGGGTCAGAGAGAAAGGCCGACTCCCCACTGAGCAGGGAGCCCATCGCGGGACTCGATCCAGGGACTCCAGGATCATGACCTGAGCCGAAGGCAGTCGCTTAACCAACTGAGCCACCCAGGCGCCCAATACCTTTTTTTTTTAAAGTGTCAAACAGCAAGCAGGGCTTTTCCTTCTCCTGTTGGCTTTAGTGGCTGCTCTGAACACAGTGGTCAGCTCTCTTGGGACAGAATTAGAACAGAACCGCCTTGATGACATATTACCTGAGAGTCTTTGCTCCCGGCAAAGCACCTCTGGACCTAATCAAACGAGCTGGGGTCAAAGCAGAGTACCCACAAAAGGGCCACTAAATTCCAGTCCAAGTCATACTTGTGAACAAGCCCAACTTAGCTGAGAAGGCCCAATTTATCATGAGTCTTTAGGAGACTAATGTCTTACCTCAGGCGCTTCCGGTCTCTTGACCGAGATCTTCTTTTATCCCTGCTACGAGACCTCTCTCTTCTTCTGTCTCTATCTCTGCTTCTAGACCGTCTGTCATCTCCACGTTTACTTCTTTTGTCTGAGGGTGAGCGACTTCTAGAACGACTTCCAGAGCGCCCCCTTGATGCTGATCGCTTCCGATAGTGGCTAAAAGATTAAGTTCAAGATTAAGTTTAGCAAACACAAGTAGTAGCTTCCATTATATTTTAATTAATCACCTTTTCCCAAAAGATCTCAGCAAACAATGAAAGGACTTTTATTCATCAACTCTTAAAATTACGGGAAAGTAATGACCCCTGCAGCTATAGTCCATGTAGACAGAGGAAAACTATCCTGAAAGGGAAACAACAACAGTAAAAAGAACAGACCAAACTCCTGCCTTTGGGCCCCAAGCAACTTGCATTCTGGTAAAGGAAGAGATGACAGACAAGTAAAGAAATAAATACATAATATGTCACGTGGTACTATGGAGAGAAACACATCAGAGTAAATCAAAGAGAAAGGATGGGAGGTAGGAGGTTTGCTATTTTATACCAGGTGTTAAGAGAAAAACTTGCTAATAAACAGACATTTCAGAGGTTTGAAGAAAATAAAAGGAACCGTGTAGATACGAGGGGGAGAAACTTTTCAGGCAAAAGGCATCGCAAGTACAAAGTTGCTGAGGAGGAAGCTTGGCCTGTGTGTCCAAGGAACAGCAAGGAAGGCAGACGTGGCTGGGGCTGAATGACCAAGAAAAGTGCCACGAGATGAGGTCAGAAATACAGCAGGGTGGCCAAACAGGGAGGGCTCTGCCGAGCCTCATGGGTCGTTCTAAGGACTTCTTCTTTCACTCTGAGTAAGTTGAGAAGTTATTGGAAGATTCTAAGTAGAGGAGTAATGTTACCGCACTAATATTTTTAAAGCATTAGTCTGGCTGCTGAGGGGAGAACAAACTGAAGGAAGTCAAGTGCAGAAGCAGGGAAAAGAGGTGGGAAGCTATAGCAATCATCCAAGTAAGAGAGTGCTGGGTTGGTTGAGAATGTCAGCAGTAGAATTTCTAGGAAGTGTCAAAATCTAGAGATTGTGAAACTAGAACTGACTGATTTAAGTCTTAATTCAATGCCAAGTGTGACAGCAAGGGAGAAGTTGTGGGTGTCTCTGAGATACCTGGCTGGACCAAGTAGATAGATGAAGTTATTTACTAAGATGGGAAGCCTGAGGGAAGATCACATATAGGGGGTGGGGGGGGATCATGATAGTAGGCATTCACATGGAGATGTACAGTAGATGGTTGAAATATGAATCTAGAGTTCACGAAGGGAGTCATCAGTGTACAAAGGCTACTTAAAGCAATAAATATGGATAAAATGGCTCGGGACTAAGTGCACTCATTATCCCTCAAGCACCTGAAATTCGATGTGTAGAAACCCAAACTTAGTACCTTTGCCTCCCCAAACCATTTATCAACCCAACTTCCAGTCAGTAGTCTCAAAATATGTTATATTCAATATTTTTCTCATTCTACACAACCAGTAAAACACCAAGTATCACCAATTTCACCTCTGTAATTCTCTTCACATTATATCACCTCCTCAGAGTTCCCATTGTCACTACTCCACATCAGAACTATGCAGTTACGGTATTTTAGAAGACCCCTGGTCTTCTCGCTTCTATTCCCTTTTGCCTGAAATCTGTTTTACTCATTGCTGCAATGGTAATCTTCATAAAGCAGAGTTCTGACATTATATAAACATACCCACACATTTCTTACTCAAAATCTTCAAAGGCTCTCAAATTCTTACCTTCAAGATTTTATTTATGTGACAGAGAAAGAGAGAAAAAGTACAAGCAGGGGGAGCAGCAGAGGAAGAGGGAGAAGCAGGCTCTCCAGTGAGCAGGGAGCCCGATATGGGGTTCGATTCCAGGACCCTGGGATCATGACCTGAGCCAAAGGCAGACGCTTAACCACCTGAATCACCTGGGCACCCCTCAAAGTTTTTAACTTCAAAACTAAACCTACAGGGCGCCTGGGTGGCTCAGTTCGTTAAGTGACTGCCTTCGGCTCAGGTCATGATCCTGGAGTCCCGGGATCGAGTCCCACATCAGGCTCCCTGCTCAGCAGGGTGTCTGCTTCTCCCTCTGACCCTCTTCCCTCTCGTGCTCTCTATCTTTCATTCTCTCTCTCTCGAATAAATAAAAATAAAATCTTAAAAAAAAAAAAAAAACTAAATCTACAGGGGCGCCTGGGTGGCCCAGTCGTTAAGCGTCTGCCTTCGGCTCAGCTCATGATCCCAGGGTTCTGGGATCGAGCCCCGCATCGGGCTCCTTGCTCAGTGGGAAGCCTGCTTCTTCTCCCTTTCCCTCTCCCCCTGCTTGCATTCCCTCTCTTGCTGTCTCTCTCTCTGTCAAATAAATAAATAAAATCTTTAAAAAAATAAAAAATAATAAAAAATAAAAAAACTAAATCTACAATCCACCCACATTCTGGACCCAACTTCCTTTTAGAACCTACCCCCTACCACTTTTCTTCAACCCTCTATGACACCTACATACGTAGGCAAACTGGGCTCTTATTTCTGGAACACCTTGCTCCATCTCATCTCTGAGCCTTTCATAAGTTCCTGAACTAACCTAGAGCACAAGCCATGCAGGCAGGGGAGAAGGCTAAAGAGCTGGAAGAGGCTTCCTTGTGAAGGGCCCTGAAGGCTGTGCTTAAGAGTCTGACTTTATCTTGGAAGCATTAAAAACCAACAGGGATGAAAACAAAGGAATGACATGATCTTTATTTCACAAATGTTACTCTAGCTGCAGTGTGAGGAATCTATTAGGAGAGCAAGATCACAGGAAGATAATCAACTTGAGGCAAGTGTAGCAGTCTAAGCACTAAATGATTCGGTCCTGGATTAAGTCAGGGAGAGCAGAAATGGAGACAGGGTGTAGAATCTTACTGGGTTTAGACAGTATGAGAGAAAAATTAATCAAATAAACTATCACTTCCAAGTTTCTGGTCTGAGTAGCCGGATGAACAGCAATGCCTTCAAGGAGATTTAAAAGACCTGCACAGAAATCCTCTGTAAATATACAACTATTCTTTGTTTATCCAGGCGATGGTTACTCAGTTTATGGATCTGCTAAATATCATCTAGCTCTACCCTAAGTTTTATCCATTTCCCTGAACATTAATTGTATCTCAGTAAACTACTATTACTTATTATTTATAACCCAGATAAAAAAGATCTTTCATTCACTGCTAAATATAAAGCAAATACTCATCTTTAAGGTAAAAACCTCAAGGTCCCAAACCACGTAACAATCTAAAGTTCTGAAGAGATACCAGAATTCTTTTTTAAGATTTTATTTATTCATTTGACAGAGAGAGACAGTGAGAGAAGAGAACACAAGCAAGGGGAGTGGGAGAGGGAGAAGCAGGCTCCCCGCTGAGCAGGAAGGCCAATGTGGGGCTTGATGTGGGACTCGATCCCAGGACCCTGGGATCATGATCTGAGCCGAAGGCAGACGCTTAACGACTGAGCCACCCAGGCGCCCCAACAAATATCAGAATTCTAATAAGACCTCCCAATCCACAGTTTTAAAAGGACAGAAAACACATAACAAAGAAATATATCTATCTGCGAAATAAATCTCCATGAAACAAGTATTTATTGTAGCCCACTAAAAGCCTAGTCATGTTCAATGTTGTAGGTGATGTAAAAATGTTTAGTCTCCAGCTTTCAACTGACTTGGGAAAATACCAGACACGCACAAAGAACTAAAACAGCAACCGGCGCCAAGGAAACGTGGAAAACGCGAACTGGTAAGAAATTCAACTGGGATCACTACTGAGGGATCACGGTGGGCTTCGTGGAAACGGCGGGATGTGGTGCCCGATCACTGGCCCCCTGGAGGAGTGGTCCCGCTCCAGGGACTGCAACGGGCGATGGCAGTGCAGGGAACCCTGTGAGCGTCACCCGCCCAAGTACAGTCACTTCCTCGGCCGAGGTCTCCTTGCCTCTCCGGTGGCCGCGGACAGCGCCGGCCCCACGTGGGGCCGCACCGGCTCAGGCCTGGTCCCGCTGCCACCTCAACTCCCGCCTCTTTCCCCCAGCCCGAGAAAGCCGCCCGCCCGCTCGCCCGCTCGGCGCGCCGCCTCACCGTGACTCCCGGCCCATGCTGCCCGCCGAGGGAAAAGCGGCGCCCTTTGGGACAACGCGCAGAAGGACCGGACAAAGGAGGAGGCCGCGCCGCCCTCGGCTAGCCGGACGAGAACCAGCACTATGGGGAACCAGCAGCTACAGCAGCGGCGGCCATCCGAAAACGGCCAGCGAAAACAGGACGTGCTGGTGCCCGTGGCAAAGGGAAGGAAAAAGCGGGCCGGAAGCTGCTATCTCGCCACAGCGCCCCCTCTCGGCTGGAGGCCGCCCAGCGCCGGCCGCGCCGAAAGACGCGACCTTGGCGGCGTTTTCCCTGCAGTGCCTTGAAAGTTTGTGTCCTTTGGTGCGGTGGAGAAAGGCGCCCTGGTTTTGCAGGCCCTAGAAAGGTCTTTCCTGCAAGGGCCACCGAGGCGCCATATGCATTCCGTCCCCCTTAACCTGAGCTGAGTGGTGCTATCAACATCTCCATTCACTCTCGTTTATACATTCATTCATTTATATGTATTGTTATGTGTGGTGCAGGTCTTAACATCCGGGGAGCTTACAAGTTAGTGGGGGATATAGACATAACTAAAAACACAAGCAAATGTAATACAAAAAAAGAGATTGCGGCATAGGAGAGGAGTTCAGAAAGGGTTACCTGAGGATGTTACCTTTGAGGTGAGATGTGAAGACTGAGTCGGAGTTAAGTTGGTGGAGAAGAGGAAGAGCCAAATATATATTCCTAAGATTATAATGGTTCTCAACATTGCCTGAGCTTGGAAGCTTTAAAAAAATACATGATGGGGGGCTCCTGGGGGGCTCAGTTGGTTAAGCGTCTGCCTTTGGCTCAGGTCATGATCCCACGGTCCTGGGATGGAGCCCCACTTTCGGCTCCCCCCTCACTGGCAGTCCACTTCTTCCTCTGACCCTCCTCCCTCTCATGTTCTCTCACTCACTCTCTCTCTCTCTCAAATAAAAAAAGTCTTGAAAAAAAATACATGATGGGGTATCTGGTTGGCTCAGTCTATAGAACCTGCAGCTCTTGAACTCACCCCCAGGTCAGATATAGAGATTACCTAAAAATAAAATCTTAAAAATAAATATATACATGGATGCATGTGTTCCAAATGGATATTCTGATTTACTTGGTCTGGAGTGCTGCCTGTGCACTGGGAATTTTTAAGCTTCTTAGGTGATTTTGAAGTACACTCAAGGTTGAGAATGACTCACCTAGTAGAACATACTGAAATGTTGAGTTGTTTTGACACAAAGCTGTAACGCAGTGAAGAAAGAGGCTCTCATAGTTTACATGCCTCTGTACTATTTCACATTCTTATACCTAAGAAAGAAAAGTTCTAGATTGTGATTGTGGTGGTTGAAAACTCAATGAACTGTGAACTTTAACTTGGCACATTTTACTGTATGTAAATTTCACCTCAATAAATTTGATTTAAAAAAAAGAAGAAACGGAGTTAAGACACCATGATGAGCTTCTGCTCTTCTTCTCTGCCTTCCTGCCCATCTGTGGCAGCAGAACCGTCCATGCCCAGAATAAAAGAGGCTTGGCCTGATATCTGACAGAATGGACAGCAACTATCAGAGCCACTCTACATTGCTTCTGTGTGGGTAAAGGTAACAAGAATGGGTTTCAATCTAAGAGAAATAGGAAACCACTAGTGACTTGAACATGAAGACACTGAGAAGCAGTCAGATTCTGGATGTATTCCAGAGGCAGCTCCCCAAACACTAACTGGTAAGTTGGATGTGAACTGTGAGGGAAAGGGAGGCATAAAGATGACTCTCGGGCTTTGAACAGAGCTACTGTGGGTTGCGGTGATATTCTGGAGAAAGACATGGAAGCAGCAAATTTGGCAGGGGATGAAGAGAAAAATCAGTGGATCTGGTAGAGTGATGGGATGTTTGAGCTGCCTGCTGGATACCCAGGGGATAGTGGCCACGTAGGAGATACAGGAGTCTGGAGTTCAAGGGAGAAATAGAACTTGTCTGAGATGGCTGCCTGGGTGGCTCGGTCAGTTGAGCGTCTGCCTTCGGCTCAGGTCATGATCCCGGGGTCCTGGGATGGAGCCCTGTGTCAGGCTCCCTGTTTGTGGGGAGCCTGCTTCTCCCTCTCCTTCCCATTCATGCTCTTTCTCCCTATCTCTCTCTTTCTAAAATAAATAAAATCTTAAAAAAAAAAAAAAAAAGAACTTGTCTGAGACACAGGGGTCATAAGCAGTTTATAAAATGTTGAAGAATGCGGGGGGCACCTGGGTGGCTCAGTCGTTAAGCATCTGCCTTCAGCTCAGGTCATGATCCCAGTGTCCTGGGATCGAGCCCCATGTTGGGCTCCCTGCTCGGCGAGAAGCCTGCTTCTCCCTCTCCCACTACCCCCTGCTTGTATTTCTGCTCTCCCTATCTCTCTCTGTCAAATAAATAAAATCTTAAAAAACGTTTAACAATGCAAATAAATAAATAAAATCTTAAAAGAAAAGAATGCAGTATTTGAAGCCATAAAACTGGATGAGGCCAAACAAAACTGAATGTTACAGCTGGAACAGATTTTTGTAAAATCACATACTTGAATTTCGTCATTTTAATTGCGAAAACTGAGACTCTGGAAACAAAAACAAACTTAATCCTAGGTCACTAATCTTTTCGGAATCTAAACTGGAACCAGTAACCCACGCATCTGATACCCAGGCCAGACCTGTTTTCAAGACACATCATTTCTAACTCCCTCTTTAAAAAAAAAAAAAAAAAAAGATTTATTTGAAAGAGAGGGAGAAAGACAGGGTGCTAGTAGGGGGAGGAACAGAGGGAGAGGGAGAGAATCTCAAGCAGACTCCCCACTGATCATGGAACCCTACCTGGGGCTGGATCTCATAACCCTGAGATCATGACCTGAGCAGAAAACAAGAGTCCAGACACCTAACGAACTGAGCCACCCAGGTGCCCCTATAACTCCTTTTTAAGAGAACCCATTCAAAAAGAAAAAAAAAAAAAAAGAGAGAACCCATTCATGTGACAATCCTGAAAGGCTTTTTATATTCACAAGATGTTTATGTAAAGTTCACAGCAATTCTATGTCCCAGAAAAAGCTGTTTTTAACTATTAGGGTGGGTAAAAGAAGTAATTATAGTCCAGTATGTCTCCAACACATAACTTTTAACAAAATGCCCTGACTTCCAAAGCAGATTTTGATTTAATTAACCCAGTTCTGTCTCATAACCCTCTTGCTGTTTTTAGTACCAATGGTAATGCACATACATCCATTTACACAACTAATCAGACTAGGAAGCTACTGGTTGAAGATGTCACTTTTCAATCTAGTTTTAACCCATATACATTTCAAGTCCTTAAAATTTTTAACTAAAAAATTATTCCCAACACTAAGAAACTGCCATTTCTGTGCAGTATTATTAAACATTCTTAAATTATTAGGAAGATGCCAATTGGCTGAATAAAGAAAAGTGGCACCAACAGACATAGATATATTATAGCTAGCTCTTCTCTCTGAAGAGATTCGATAATGATCTATAAGTATTAAAACTTCACATGTGTCAACTAGCTAAATGAGGCCTTTTTTTAAGAAACAAAAGAACAAAAAAAATAAAAGAAGAAATAAAAGTAAATACGTACAATTGAGGACCACTAGTGTCTTCCCAGGGACTGGGAGGGGAAATGACAAATCCAAGGGTGCTTTCTAATTCTCCTCTAAATACTAGATTCATTAGGGAATCAGGAAGAACATGTGTAAGTAATCTTATCCTAAGTCAGAGGAACACACTTAATTATAGTTATATTCTATTATTTTGGGTCAAAGTAAAATGACAAAAATAAAGACTTTGGGGGCACCTGGGTGGCTCAGTGGGTTAAGCGTCTGCCTTCGACTCAGGTCGTGATCCCAGGGTCCTGGGCTGGAGCCCCACATTGGGCTCACTGCTTGGCAAGGAGTCTGCTTCTCCCTCTCCCTCTGCTGCTCCCCCTGCTTCTGTTCTGTCAAATAAATAATCTTTTAAAAAAAATAAAGACTTCGGGAATAATAAAGAAGAAGGTATAGATGTTTATAATTTCACAAGGATTAATCAAATAGGCCATACAAGAATTTTAAGGAAATGTAATATTAAGCAATATAATGCTTAATGTTTTATAACCTTCCAAATATGATAGTGTTACCAAGTTATTTAAAAGGGTATTTATGATACTGGGTTGCATATCGCAGTCAATTTTCAAATCCAATTTTTATGCATACTAATCATACTATTCTAGTTTGCTTAAAAACCTTGCTGCTGGGGCGCCTGAGTGACTGTCGTTAAGCATATGCCTGAGGCTCAGGTCATGGTCCCAGGGTCCTGGGATCGAGCCCCGCATCAAGCTCCCTGCTCGGCGGGAAGCCTGCTTCTCCCTCTCCGACTCCCCCTGCTTGTGTTCCCTCTCTCGCTGTGTCTCTCTTTGTCAAATAAATAAAATCTTTAAAACAAACAAACAAACAAACAAACAAAAAACCTTACTGCTAGGGGCACCTGACTGGCTCAGTAGGAGGAGCATGTGACTCTTGATCTTGGGGTCATGAGTTCGAGCCCCATGGTGGGTATACAGATTACTTAAAAATAAAAAATCTTTAATAAGTAAATAATAGCGGCGCCTACGTGGCTCAGTCGTTAAGCATCTGCCTTCGGCTCAGGTCATGGTCCCAGAGTCCTGGGATCGAGCCCCACATTGGGCACCCTGCTCGGCAGGAAGCTTGCTTCTCCCTCTCCCACTCCCCCTGCTTGTGTTCCCTCTCTCTCTGTGTCTCTCTCTGTCAAATAAATAAAATCTTAAAAAAAAAAAAGTAAATAATAAAAATAAAAATCTTACTTCTAAAAATTGAACACTCAAAAGTGAAAATTTCCAATTATGAGCTTGATAATAAAATAACTTTTATAGGGGCACCTGGGTGGCTCAGTTAAGCATCTGCCTTCAGCTCAGGTCATGATTCCAGGGTCCTGGGATCGAGTCCCGCATCTGGCTCCCTGCTCAGCAGGGGGCCTGCTTCTCCCTCTCCCTCTGCTGCTTCTCTGCTTACCTGTGCTCTCTCTCTCTGTCAAATAAATAAATAAAATCTTTAAAATAAATAAATAAATAAATAAATCTTTAAAAAATTTAAAAATAACTTTCCATAAATAAAAATTAAAATAAATACCTTCATAAATGCTTTCTAATTTCACATGTATGAATGTTAATTTCTTTCATTACTCCTTTTTTGCACTGGAGTAAAAATTAAGATACTCAACAAGAAAAGATAAAATTGGCTACCTCATTTAGTCCTTATAAGTTAACACGTGCAGACTTAACATTAGACCGTTCAGTTTCTTTCATTTTATTTTGAAGATGGCTCCATTTCTCAGGACAGAACAACACAAATACAAGTTGCAGCCCTTGGGGCTGGCTGAGACCGTGTTCATCTGCTCTCCAAAAGCAGCAGCTCAGCTCCCAAAAGAGGAATTACAAATCTTAGAAGTTAGAGAAACGTGGAGACTAGGAATTCTAATTAAACAAAGAAAAGTCAATTAATGACAATGGAAGTCTATTCTTCACATCAGTATTAATACAAACTCAATGCTTTTAAATCAGGGAACCTGCCAGTCCATTCCTAATCAAATGATTTACAACCCCTATCAAGTACAAGAATTACATAAAGGTGTAAACCCATTTGCCTCCTTTAGAGACACTGCACTGTAGAAGAGAAGGTGCTTTTTGGTAAGCTTCTCCTGCTGAGTGCTGCAAGCTTCATGGTACTTCAGAGCCCCAGTAATTAAGGAGTTCATGACAAAAGATAAACGTGAAAAAGTAGACACAGAGATCTGTGAAAACTTCGCCCATTTTGCTATAGGTATCCATTGATCGATTTATCACTTCAGCAGGAATTCCAGATAATAGAAGGGCAGCTGTTAGTACGGTTGTCCTTATCTTCTTTTCACCCTGTACACAGAAAGACTTCAATAAATCTTACAGCTTTCAGAAGACTACTTTAGCTCTATACAAACACTATCAGTGCTGCTATTTTTGCCTGATACAAAGCCATTAATGAAGTTTCAGAACATCAATCAGTAATATATCAACAAACATTTATTAAGCATATAATATGTAAAGCAGCAAACTGCTAGGCATATTATGTTTGCATTGTTGCATAACATTCATGTTATCAAAAGTGAAAAAAACAGTCTTATCTTGAAAGGCAAAACATAAATAACTATTTAAGATATATACAACAGCACAAGACAAAAACAGGAAAAACATTCTACAGGGAACGTAACTGCTAAATGAAGGACATGAATAATATATGGCACAGTGTGGGCACCTGGGTGGCTCAGTTGGTTAAGTGACTGCCTTCGGCTCAGGTCATGATCCTGGAGTCCCGGGATCAAGTCTTGCATAGGGCTCCCTGCTCAGCGGGGAGTCTGCTTCTCCCTCTGACCCTCCCCCCTCTCATGTGCTCACTGTCTCTCTTATTCTCTCTCTCAAATAAATAAATAAAATCTTTAAAAAATATATATATATATGGCACAGTGGCTCAAAGAAGGTAGAAATTAGGGGCGCCTGGGTGGCTCAGTTGTTAAGCATCTGCCTTTGGCTCAGGTCGTGATCCCACGGTCCTGGGATTGAGCCCCACATCGGGCTCCCTGCTCAGCGGGAAGCCTGCTTCTCCCTCTCCCACTCCCCCTGCTTGTGTTCCCTCTCTCGCTGTCTCTCTCTGTCAAATAAATAAATAAAATCTTTAAAAAAAAAAAGGTAGAAATTACTCCCGTGTTATGTGTATAAAGAAAGCCCAGGGAAGGATTTCAGAAGACAGTAAAATTAAAAACAGGCCTTCAAGAATGAGCAAGATTTAGGGGCGCCTGGGTGGCTCATTCATTAGGCATCTGCCTTCGGCTCAGGTCATGATCCCAGGGTCCTGGGATTGAGCCCCGCATCAGGCTCCCTGCTCAGCGGGAAGCATGCTTCTCCCTCTCCCACTCCCCCTGCTTGCGTTCCCTCTCTCGCTGTGTCTCTCTCTCTGTGAAATAAATAAATAAAATCTTTAAAAAAAAAATGAGCAAGATTTAGATGGACAAAAATGAGAGAAGAAATCTTATTGGAGGTAAGTCTTAGACAAAAAAAGTCAGAAGAGTGATAGCCACACTAAAGTACAGTTATCTGTGACAGAATCATAGGAACATTCTGTAGAGCTCTAGCGGTCACGCAAAGGAATTCATACTTCTTACACATGCAGTAGGGTATCACTGAACATCTATTTCCTGACGAAATTTTCTTGTCTAATTTTTATTTTTTATTTATTTTTTAAGATTTTATTTATTTTTGACAGAGAGGGAGAGAGTGTACAAGCAGGGGGAGCAGCAGTCAGAGGGAGAGGGAGAAACAGGCTCCCTGATGTGGGATTCGATCCCAGGACTCTGGGATCATGACCTGAGCCAAAGGCAGACGCTTAACCGTCTGAGCCACCCAGGCACACTTGTCTAATTTTTAAAGGCATTTAAGGCTGAATTTTCATTTACTTAGTCGATCTGGTATCACCAGATCCAGTCACATGATTAAAAAACCTATTTAAAGATTTTTTAAAAATTTTATTTATTTTTTGAGAGAGCACGAGCAAGGAAAAGAGGCAGAGGGAGAGGGAGAAGCAGACTACCCACTGAGCACGAAGCACAACACAGGGCTCAATCCCAGGACCCTGGGGTCATGACCTAAGCCAAAGGCAGCCACTTAACTGAGTGAACTACCCTGGCACCCCAGAAACTTTTTAAATATAAAAACCTACTGTTACCCAAGAGAAATCAAAGCTTATGTACAGAAAAAGATTCATACAAATTCTCAGCTGTTTTAGACATAACTAAAAACTGGAAACAACCAAAATGTCTCTGGACAGGAGATCAGATAAACAAATGGATACATTCATACAATGGAATATTACTCAGAAAAAACAAAGGGGGGGATGGCCCAATACACTCAACAACATGGATGAATCTCAAAATCATGCAGAATAAAAGAAGCCTTGTACAAAAAAGTATGTGTAGGAATGATCCCATATATATGAAGTACTAAAACAGGGGCACCTGGTTTAGTCAGTGGAGCAACTCTTGATCTCAGGGTTGTGAGTTCAAGCCCTACATTGGGTATAGAGATTACTTAAAATCTTTTTTTTTTTTTTAAGATTTTGTTTATTTATTTGACAGAAAGAGACACAGCGAGAGAGGGAACACAACCAGGGGGAGTGGGAGAGGGAGAAGCAGACTTCCCACGGAGCAGGGAGCCCAATGCGGGGCTCGATCCCAGGACCCTGGGATCATGACCCGAGCCGAAGGCAGACACTTAACGACTGAGCCACCCAGGCACCCCGAGATTACTTAAAATCTTAAAAAAAAAGTGAAGTACTAAAACAGGCAAAAACTAATCTATGGTGGGAAAAAGGAAATGAGATCTGGGGCGCCTGGGTGGCTCAGATGCTTAAGCGTCTGCCTTCAGCTCAGGTCATGATCCCAGGGTCCTGGGATTGAGCCGTGCATCAGGCTCCCTGCTCTGCGGGAAGCCTGCTTCTCCCTCTCCACCTGCCTCTCCCCCTACATATGCTCTCTCTCTGTATCTCTGTGTCTCAAATGAATAAATAAAATCTTAAAAAAAAAAATAGGAAACCAGAGCCTCAGGGTGTAGGGGCTGAAGCTGACTGGAAAGGGGTATGGTGGAACGTCCTAACATTCACGTTCTAAACCTTGAAACGATCTGGGTTTCATAGGTTGTCAAAACTCATTAAATGGTATAGTAATAGCTTGAGCATTTCACTGGATGAGAATTTTACCTTAAAAAAAGGAAGAAGAACCACAGATCACTATTAAATTGTAGTTAATGATATGTAGGCCAAAATGTGTAGGGGTAAAATATACTGACATCTACAACATATTTTGAAATACATCAAGTAAAAAAAAAGATGGGGGAAAAAAAGATGGATTGAAAATGGATAAATTGGATAGATGCATGATAATATAACAAAATGTTAATTACAGATTTAGATAATAAGTATAAACGGGAGTTCACTGCACAATTCTTTAAACATTTCTGTGAGTTTAAAAACTGTCATAAGGGGCACCTGGCTGGCTCCATTGGTAGAACATGCAACTCTTGATCTCAGGGTTTTTTTTTAAAGATTTTATTTATTTATTTGACAGAGAGAGACGCAGCGAGAGAGGGAACACAAGCAGGGGGAGTGGGAGAGGGAGAAGCAGGCTTCCCGCGGAGCAGGGAGCCCGATGCCGGCCTCGATCCCAGGACCCTGGGACCACGACCTGAGCCGAAGGCAGACGCTTAACGACTGAGCCACCCAGGCACCCCTGATCTCAGGGTTCTGAGTTTGAGCCCCATGTTGAATGTGGAGATAACTTAAAAAAAGCCCATCGGGCGCCTGAGTGGCTCAGTCAGTTGAGCACCCGACTTTTGATTTCGGCTCAGGTTGTCATCTCATGGTCCTGGGATCGAGCCCGATGGACTCTGTGCTCAGTGAGAAGTCGGCTTGGGATTCTCTCTCTCCCTCTACCCTTCCCTCCCCACCCCCTACATGCTTTCTCGCTCTCTCTGAAATAAATAAAATAAATCTTAAAAAATAAAAAATAAGCGGTGCCTGGGTGGCTCAGTCAGTTAAGCGTCTGCCTTTGGCTCAGATCATGATCCCAGGGTCCTGGGATCGAGCCCCACATTGGGCTCCCTGCTCGGCGGAGAGCCTGCTTCTCCCTCTCCCTCTGCCTGAAGCTTTGCCTACTTGTGCTCTCTCTCTCTCTTTCAAATAAATAAATAAAATCTTTAAAATAAATAAAGTTTAAAAAAATAAGCAAATCTTAAAAAAAAAAGTTACACCAAAATGTTTTGTTAAAAGTATACAGTAGTCTCCCTTCCTTTTCTCTCCCCCATTTACCTAGTAACACATACACATTCCTAGTACAAATAACCATTGTTAATTTCATGTAATATTCTTCCAGAGTTATATGGGGCATCTGGCTGGCTCAGTCAAGGGAGTGTGCGACTCTTGATCTCAGGGTTGTAAAGATTTTTTTTTTCTTCTCTTTCTTTTTTTTTTAAAGTAGGCTCCATGCCCAGTGTGGAGCCCAACATGGGGCTCAAACTCACAACCATGAGATCAAGACCTGAGCTGAGGGGCGCCTAGGTGGCTCAGTTGGTTAAGCAGATGCCTTTGGCTCAGGGTATGATCTCAGGGTACTGGGACTGAGCCGTGTATCAGGCTCCCTGCTCAGCGGGGAGTCTGCTTCTCCCTCTTCCCCACCCCCAACTTCCACATGTGCTCACTCTCTCTCAAATTAAAAAAAAAAATCTTAAAAAAAATCTTCCAAAGTTTCTTCATACATATACAAGAAAATCAAATATGTATTTTTTTTTTTTTAAAGATTTTATCCATTTATTTGAGAGAGAGAGACAGCACGAGCAGGAGGCGAAAAGGGAGAGTGAATCTTAAGCTGACTCCATGCTGAGTGTGCAGCCTGACACAGGGCTCAATCCTAGGACCCTGAGGTCATGACCTGAGCTGAAACCAAGAGTCAGATGCTTAACTGTGCCACCCAGGCACCCCTATTTTCCTCCTTTTTATGAAAAAAGTAGCATACTATAGCTCCTACTCTGCATTTTGTTTTCTTCTCTTAATATTTCTTGGCAAGCTTACCATTATCCATATATCAGAGCTTCATCATTCTGAATGGATATGCCATAATCTAATGAGTCATTTATTAGTAGGCATCTTTGCTGTTTCTGAACTTTGCTATTGCGGGGCGCCTCGGTGGCTCAGTCGGTTAAGCGTCTGCCTCCGGCTCAGGTCATGATCCCAGGATCCTGGGATCAAGCCCCACATCGAGCCCCGCCATCGGGCTCCCTGCTCAGTGGGAAGCCTGCTTCTCCCTCTCCCACTCCCCCTGCCTGTGTTCCCTCTCTCGATGTCTCCCTCTCTGTCGAATAAATAAATAAAATCTTTAAAAAAAAGATTAAAAAACTTTTGCTATTGTAAAACTATAATCAGTCTTTCAATAAATATACATCTATATCATCCAAAAAAATTCAATTAAATTTACAAATAAAATTACATTTCTTTCTGTATTCTTTTACTTTGTATATATAACCTATTTGACTCTTCATAAATACGTTTCAAACCCATTGAAAACACACATGAGGTCTATCAGTGCATTATAAACGATTAAGCAAATGACCAAGTAGCTGTTTTTCAGTAAAAAACTCACATAAGGGGTGACTGGATGGCTCAGTTAAGCATCTGCCTTCAGCTCAGGTCATGATCCCAGGTTCCTGGGATTGTGCCTTGCATCGGGCTCCCTGCTCAGTGGAGACCCTGCTTCTCCTCCTCTCTCTGCCCCTCCTCCCGCCCCGATCATGCTCTCTCGCTCTCCCACTCTCTCAAATAACTTAAGTAAAATCTTAAAAAAAACCCAAAACCCTCACACAAAACTCAATTACATCAGTGAGGTTACTTTTTATGCCAGCCAAGTCCCATAAAACTGTGTATACCTTTGTAGTTAAGCAGACTAGGTAAACACTGACACTGTCCATGATTCTGTTCTGCAATTTGGGCCAAATAATTCTTGGAAATACCAGGCCCTTGGACATTAAAGATACAGTGCATTGTTATTAGGCATCCAGTAAGGAGCACAGTAAGATAAAAGAATGCATTTTAAAATCAATTTCCTTTATTACAGATAAAATGTATTAATAAATTCACTAAGTAATTAAACTGAACATTTTCTCAGAAAAGTATTATTCAAACTCTGTGGTTAAGTTCTTCCCCCCAGTCCATGATAGACCAACATTTTTGTAAAATATGAAAAAAATGTTATGGCAACGTCAAATTGCCAAAAAGTTTCTAATCACTCACGTTCTGAACTTAACTTGTTACAAACGGAAATAAAGTTTTTAAGATCAGCACTGGTGGGCCAATGACACTTCTAGTAGCACTGATTCAGAACATGAGAATGACTAATTTTTTTAAGTTCTTAAAATTATCTAGTCATCAATCAGTCTAAATACATCACCATAATTTAGAAAAAGTTTTAATTTACCTTGGGAAAATATTTGTATAGTCCCATGTACGCAAGTTGTAAAGTAAGAAACGGAGCAAATATGGACTGTGAAGATAGAAGATAAAATTATTTATTTCCAACATCATCATTCAAATCACAACAAATCAAACTAACAGCAGCTATAAAATTCCAAGCAAAAAAACTGTAAAAAAATATACATATATTTAATTTTAGTGGCTGAAAGCAGTCTTGTTTCTGTACAAGGGTGAAAAAAATAAAGGGACTGGATCTCCTTATCATAAAACACGTTTCTCAAGTCAAGTCACATTCTTTCGATGTTCCCCAAAATGTCTACTCTCACAAAAACTTATTCTTTAAATGATTTAAAGTATTCAGTGGTGATAGATGTATAATATATCATGCAGTTAACATGTCTCTCATCTAGATGTAATCAACCAACAATTTCCAAGCACACAGAAAAGGCCCGGTACTTACTGGATGCCATACATTGCCAGACACTGGGACAAGAAATTATCTCATTAGCTATACTGCTGGCATCCAAATGACAAGCTATTCTTACTATAGATAAAATGGTGTGGTTGTCTTGCTACTTGCACAAGAAAATCGAAAAGACCCAAACAATAATTGATTTAGATTTATTCCTAAAATTAAAAATATTATGAAGGGAGTGAAAGAGCAAACATTACCAGATGGATATATAGTGAAAGCAGTGAGAAATAACATCTGAAAATCTGATAGGAAAAAACCTCAAAAAACAAACAAACAAAAAAACCTCACACATAAATAGGACGTAACTTTAAAATCCTAAAAGCACAGAACCCTTAAGAAAAAAAAAAAGCAGCTACACATCTCATTAAATGCTGAAAGCTATGACAATTTAATGTCAGATCTGTACAACAGATTCTCTTTAAAAAAAAATTTGCATAAAATAGATTTAAAAAAACTTTCCTGCTGAATAATAATCTTTAATTATCTGAAAAATTTGCTATGTGCCCGGTACTTGGTAGGTATTCTTAAAATGTCTAGTGAATGGAAATACTTCTAAGAGCAAGACACTGAACTATGAGCTATGCTTTTCTTCCACTTCTCCTGGCACAAAGATGACGGACTGCCATTATGATGATACATTATAAAATGCTGAAGTGTTTGCTGAATCACAAAAAAAATTACATCATGTTCAGGACCATGAGAACTGTATTTTAAGGTTTCAAATTATTTGAAAAGTGGTAATTGGGGCGCCTGGCGTGGCTCAGTCCTTAAGCGTATGCCTTGGGCTCAGGTAATGGTCCCAGGGTCCTGGGATTGAGCCCTGTGTTGGGCCCCTGCTCAGTGGGGAGCCTGCTTCTCCCTCTCCCACTCCCCCTGCTTGTGTTCCCTCTCTTGCTGTCTCTCTCTGTCAAGTAAATAAATAAATAAATCTTTTTAAAAAGTGCTAATTAATATATAGTACATGTAGATACTTTACCCTTTGGTTTTAGAAAGAAACTGACTGTGTTAAAGCCCAACTGTCACTTAGTAACTATGTGACCTTGGGCAAATGATTTAACCTCTGGGTCTTCATTCCCTCATCTATAAAACACAAAGTCAGAAGGATGAGGTTCAATAAATTAATACATTTAAAGCATCAGAATGCTACCTAGAATACAGAAAGAGTTAAGCAATTATTATTGGGCTCTGTATTTAACCAGAACATTTCATCTATATCTAAGGTGAACAGCAGTTTATATCTCCAAGCAGCCACATGAATCTGGTAAATATTAACACTGGCAATCAATTCCATGGATTTAAAGCACTCATTCTATAGCCAATTTGCAATTTCCATTATGTTTCTTACCAAGTATTTGCAAACAAAAGCTCTGACTCCAAAGGCAAGAAGAGCACATCCCACCAATCTAAATATTCGAAAAGAGTCAAATTCTTCTGTTGTATTTCCATCTTCTTGATTGGGTTTTTCACTAATCAGCTGTTTCCGTAGCTTCATTGCTTCTTCAAATCTGGAGAGGTATTGTTCAAGGCCATGGCGAGAACCCCTCTGGACAGTGTCTGCTGTCAGGTCCCCTCTATTCCGCTGCCGGAGCTCAAGGTTTACATCATTATTGCACTCCGGTGGTTTAATGAAAGAGTCCAGTTTGTCTCCCAGCTGAGTCCCCTTTACCTCGGCCACACCACTTTGCTGGTCAGTTGTTCCTGTACTGACCGAATCCCCTAGCACTACTCGCTTTGAAACTGAAGGAATGGTGAGGGAGTTCAGTTTGTCACTGTCCTGCTGCTTTGATTTTGTTTGACCTTCTTCTTCTGAGAAAAGAAATTTAGAAGCCTTATGTAGTATATACTGGCAAACACCTTTCATATTAATATTAAAAAATATGCCGCTACTGCTAGAACTCTGCAGTCTCTGAATCTAAAAACTGATTCTGCGTAAAACATAAACTGGTTCCTTCCTCTACACCCTCAGAATATGTATCACCCCAAAAGGGTATTCTTGCAGAGGATACAACCCAAACTTTGGGAGCAGGAAGATAAGACCACCAGACAAATTGGTAAAGATGGTCATGGAGGGAGCAAGCTATAAAGACCAGGTTTTCATGGATAATATATCCCAGAAGAATGACTAGATTGCCTGCTCTAGCTTATTTGTTTAAAATATAAAATCATTAAAGTTTTTCAAAATCTGTATTTTAATATTACATTTCTGAATCCAGAGTCCTGTCAGCATAGGGTGTGGCATATCCTACAGTAAAGCTACTGTTCCCTAATCCTAGTGTAGTGAGGGAGCCATTAGTAGGTAATTAAGCAGTTTGAGGATGCTGTTCTGCTTTAAAAGCAAAACAAAACCTTTAGTGACAGAATTTTCAAAGCAAAAGAACACAATACGGAATACAGCTTGAGAAGGACAATAAATGCCTTTGGAATAAATATCCTGCTGTTAATCATTAAAGAGAGAAATGTGTCTTCTAACTATTCTAGAAGAATTTGAAATAGTGCTTCTTACCTTTCCTGGTAACTTGTAAACTATCTGAAAAGTTCAGGGCTGTCTATCTAAAGCCCACAGAAATCACAAAGCTTTAAGTAGCCTGCAAACACTGAATAAAGGTCAATTACTAAAGGCAATCAATGGAAACTTAGAGAACACTAGCACCTACTAAGTGCTCAATAAACATTCACATGAATATTCATTGAATTGTACTCGCAATGGGCGAGAAATGAGCAACTCTCTTTAGGGTTAAAATGCGGTTCCTTGGGGCGCCTGGGTGACTCAGTCGTTAAGTGTCTGCCTTCGGCTCAGGTCATGATCCCAGGGTCCTGGGATCGAGCCCCGCCTGGGGCTCCCTGCTCCGCGGGAAGCCTGCTTCCCCCGCTCCCTCTCCCCCTGCTTGTGTTCCTGTTCTCACTATCTTCTTTCTGTCAAATAAATAAAATCTTTAAAAAAAAATAAGTAAAATAAGATGCGGTTCCTGACATCAATCACATCAATCTCAGCACACTAGGAGAGAAGACCTTAGGTGGGCACGTCCCACTTGTTGGGGGTACAAATAATGGTCACCCAGTCTTATTTTCCTGTTGTAGAAAAAGCCTGTAGATGACAGTGTTGAGGACACTGACACAGACCAGGATAGGACCATAAGAGTCCCATTTCCACGTAGGAAGGACCAGGGAGCAGTTCAGTAAACACAAGCTCCGGAGGGGCGACAGAATAACAGCGAAAGGCAAAAGAAGGAAGACAGACGCTAGGAAAGGCACTGGAAGGGAAAAAGCATTTTGAAGAGAAATAAAGGAAAGCCATTTTCCTGAGGGGCACATTAGAGCAATCTGACAAGGGATAAAAGGTGCGCCCTTCAAGAGAAGGGAGGGCGTGGGGAACGAAAAAGGGGCTCTCTAGCATAACTGGGTAGAGGGCACCATGGCATAGGTAGGGACTCAGGAGCCAAGGGTTCGCAGCCTGGGGCAGAGATGGGGACAATCTCGGAGCGAAGCCCACGGAAAATTGAGGAGAGGGACTAGAAACGTCCGGGGGTTAAGTGAGAACTTGGGACATCACCTAAGAAGCGGAGACAAGAGGGGAGGTCACAGAGTAGAGCTCTGTCAAAAGGCCAGCGGGGCGTTGAGGGAAAGCAAGAATAATCTTGAAGACTCAAAGCGGTGGGCCGGAGAGTGAGGGGAGACGGGAGGCTCTCACCCGCGCCACTCCCGGGCCTGTGAAAGCCCATGATCCGGTTGATGCGCTGTTCCGAGTTCATAAGCAGCTTCCTCCGCCGCAGCTCGGCCCGACGCTGGGAAGCCGACAGGCCTGAGGTCGCCGGAGCCCCCGGCCGGTCGCCGCTGTCAGGCGCGACGGTCACAGGCTCCATCCTCCCGACCCAAACCAAGAAATGCTAAAAGTGGTGGTGGAGGTGGCAGCCGCGGCGCAGATGACTTAAGGACAGGCCGCAGGGCGCGAGCCCACCCCCCCCGCCGTAGACCCGCCCCCGAGCGCCAAGCCCGAGAGGCGGGCTAAGCACGTGCGCCGCCGACCGGACAAAGCGCCAGGCTTGTGCCGCCATCTTGGATGAGGGCAGACTGGACCGCCCCAGTTCTTTCTGCCTGGGCTGGCCCTCGCTGCTCCTCTGCCCCCGCCACCGGGCTTCTCTGATGTTCATTCGGACGTGAAGAAAACCGGCCTCCATGCTAACGAGAGGAAAAGGAATGCGGCCAGGCGTAAATCCACCTGAGGTTGGTGCCCAAAAGCAAAATGGAGGTTGCTGCGGCGGGCACTTGTTTCTAGTGACCTTCTGCGACCTCATTTGTGAACTCCGGACATACGTAACTCGGGAGCGACGCTTTAGGGAGAGTCGTTTAGGATTTGTTCTTCACGCTGATTTCTTTTTTCTCCTCAGTCGCTTTTCTTCCATATATACACCTGGCATGTTCCAGGCCTTCTTCATGTCTTTGTTCACGGCTTTCCCAGTGAAGATTTCCCTGTCCGTTCTACCTAAATCTCCACCCTTCTCAAGACTCCATATTCTCCTTATCTGCTTTATTTTTCTTAACCGACTCGCAAGCTAAATGTACTTATTTTACTGTCTGTTTCTCCCTAGCTAGACTGTAGGCTCCAGGAGGAGTGTTTTTAACTGCAACTCCTGGAACAGCGTGAGCACTCAGCCCGGCTGACTTACAAGGCAGTGTTGAGAGCCATGATAGTATTAGGGACCCGAAGAAATGTTCTAATTTTAAATTCTTTTAAAGTCAGAAGAAACGTGTAATGATAATAATTAACATAATAATGAATCCAGCGTGGATTGTGGTTATCCTTAACAGTCATAAAATATAATAAGAAGAATGCCTTTATGGGGGCACCTGGGTGGCTCAGTTAAGCCGCTGACCCTTGATCTCAGGTCAGGTCTTGATCTCAGGGTCCTGAGTTCAAGTTCTGAGCTGGGCTGGCACTGGGCCTGTAGCGTACTAAAAAAAAAAAAAAAACCTCTCTGGAGGAAGGGGCCCACTAAAGCAAAGTGGTAGGGTACATGAAAGTCATAAGGCAGCCCTGCATTTGCTATGCAAGTATTAGTCATAAAGACGAAGTGAATGAATAAAAGAATGAAGGAATTCAATCATCCGTCAACCCTTTGTGAGAGGGCGCAGTAAGTGCTTGACACCTGAGGCTGCAGAGGGTGAAGCAATCTAGTGGGTCTCCTGCAATGAAGCCTGCTACACAATCATGCTCAAAATCAGGGAGCAAGTGAAACCCGGCCTAAACAGAAGGTAACGAAATACTATATTTAACTGTTAGTCCCCTTACCCTGTACAGACAGAAAAGTTTGAGGAAAAAAGTGTAAAAAAATCTAATAACAATTTATCTTTTGTCTTCAGTAACAAGAGGAGCCAAGGTATAAACACGGACTTTCTCCCTTGATTGGATAAAAGCTAAATCCCAAGGACGTGCCCTAGTTAATGACAAAGCATTAAAAGGTTGCCCTGCCTGTGTGTACAGACCTACATAGCTGTGTCTTAAAAGAAAAAACAAACTTCTAAAACTGAATAATTGTTAAGTATAATAAATGTGCAGAACTTAATGACGTATAGTTCTGATGAACCAAAACCAAATACAATTCCAGGATAAACAATATTTTTTTCATTTAAGAGAGCCTATAGAATCCAAATTTAAATTTTATCTGCTTAGGTGCATGATAGCTCCTTTAGTTTGGTAAGAATTAAAAGTGTGAAGATTTCATGTTATATGCTTACTTATCTCTGGGGAACCATTTCCCTGTGGGGTTTCTGTAGTTTATTGATTAAACTCCCTAGTACTTCTCAATAAGTGATTCTTTGGTAAATGATGTGCATACTTAAGATTATTAATTACTGTCTCTCTCGCTATGGACTTTACAAGGGCAAACCCATTCATTTTTAAAAAATTTACCACTTTGGGGCGCCTGGGTGGCTCAGATGGTTAAGTGTCTGCCTTCGGCTCAGGTCATGATCCCAGGGTCCTGGGATCGAGAGCCGCATCAGGCTCCCTGCTCAGCGGGAAGCCTGCTTCTCCCTCTCCCACTCCCCCTGCTTGTGTTCCCTCTCTTGCTGTGTCTCTGTCAAATAAATAAATAAAATCTTTAAAAAAAAGTTTATTCATTTGAGAGAGGGAGAAAGAAAGAGGGAGAGAGCGCACAACCAAGAGGGGAGGCACAAGGAGAGAGAGAGGGAGAAGCAGACTCCTTGCTGAGCAGGGAGCCCAATGCGGGACTCGATCCCAGGACCTGGAGATCATGACCTGAGCCGAAGGCAGACACTTAACTAACTGAGCCACCCAGGTGCCCCTGTTTTTTTAATTTTTATGTAGCATTGTTTAGGCAGGCTAGTAATAATACTTTATTGATAAAGTGTAGCTACAAAGCTGAAAAGATTGAGCCATAAGTGATGAAACTAGAATTCAATTTCTGGGGTTAAATTTAGGCAGTAAGTTCATGCTTGGACCCCTCTTTACTCCACACAGAAATAACAACAGCTAAAAATATGAAGGGAAAAAATAGCAAGACTCAAAAACAAGAGAAACATCTTAGCAGATAAAAAGTATCAGAAACAGCACTGCAGAGCTAAAGTCAGGTGCCTGTTGGGCTGCAGGTCCAGAAGCAGGTAATGATAGCACATTCTGTGGGCTAAAAAGCACTAAAAGTGAGTCGCACAATACACAGGGACACAGAGGCTACACTTACTGCATGAGGTTTTCCCTCCCTCCAAAAATATTCAAGATATCATTTGCTATTGACCCACATAGCCTTGGGCTTCAGCTCTTAAGTTGGGAGGCAGAAAGGAAGGCAGCAACTAGTCTTCCCACTGCTGGTGACTGAAATGGTGATATCCCCAAATCACTGCAGGACGGGAACCCTAAAACACCACTATGAGCCCTAGTTTTGGGGAAGGGGCTAGAAAATGCAACTAAGAACACCCATAGAGGGCGCCTGAGTGGCTCAGTTGGTTAAGTGTCTGCCTTAAGCTCAGGTCATGATCCCAGGGTCCTGGAATCGAGTCCTGCATCAGGCACCCTGCTCAGCGGGGAGCCTGCTTCTCCCTCTCACTCTGCCTGCATCTCCTCCTGCTTGTGCTTGCTCTCTGTCAAATAAATAAATAAAATCTTAAAAAATTAATTAAAAAAAAATAAATGGCGGGCATCTGGCTCAGTTGGGTGAGTGCCTTCCGCTCAGGTCATGGTCCTGGAGTCCCACGTCGGGCTCCCTGCTTGGCGGGGGGAGTCTGCTTCTCCCTCTGACCCTCTCTCCCCATGCTCTCTCTCAAATAAATAAAATCTTTAAAAAAATGGCTGAGAATTTTCCATAGTTCAAGATACATGAGGATTTTGAGATTAAAATGTGCTCTGAAAAACAAGCAAGATAAACTATAAACTCAGAATAGCCTAACTATAGAATATTAAGGATTTAAAAAAATCTTTTTTTAAAAATATTTTTATTTATTTAACAGAGAGACAGCAGGAGAGGGAATACAAGTGGGGAGTGGGAGAGGGAGAAGCAGGTTCCCCACTGGGCAGGGAGGCCGATGGGGGCTGATCCCAGGACCCTGGGATCATGACCTGAACTGAAGGCAGACGCTTAACGACTGAGCCACCCAGGCGCCCTGGATAAAAAAAATCTTGAAAGCTAACAGATAACCTTCAAAGTAACATTTAGATTGACAGTAGGCATCCTATCAATAACCATAGGGTCCAGAAGACAATGGAGTACCGTCTTAAACATGTTAGAATTAAAAGAATTAAAAAAAAAAAAAAAAACCTTTCAATCTAGAATTTTAAATCCAGCAGTCCTTGAGAAGTGAGCATCAGGAATTCGGTTTATGACCTCCCAGACATCAGCTTAGATGCAAAGCGCTTTCAGCCAAAGCCTTCCATTGACTTGACTTGGGTGTACAACATGGCACAATTCAGTGACTGGCAGGTTATCCATAACACTTTAAATAACAGGTCACTATATGTAAGCTCTTTCAATAACTTTATTGAATAGCCAAATTGATAAGTTAGCACAGTTCAAACGATTATTTGCATGGGTTACAAATGACTTTTTTTTACAGGAATAAAACAGTGAAAATTACAAACTGTAAAAAGGAAGACAAATCTTGTCTCTAATATTTAAGAGAAGCAAGATTTAACACAATTGAAGATCAATACATATTTGAATTTGAAACAAGAATTTAATGTTACAATATTATACACTACTTTACAAAATTAAAATTTCTATATAAGGATTATATTTGAAATAGTTAACAAAATCTTGAAATCACATTTGATGGTCCCCTAGATAAGAGCTGTTATGCATCTTTGATTAGAAGAAATAAATCCTTTGTTCTAATTATTGTAAAACAGTCTGTTAGACTCAATACATTACATTAAATTAAAACAATGAAGTATATGCAAACTAAAATGGTACACAGCTTGAGTAAATATTAATGTCAGACGTACAGAAATGTTATTTTAAAAATCCTAGAAATTAGAAAAATAGAGTACTTTTTATGGTAGAATTGCCATGCTCAGATTTAGATACCAAGATTGCCCTTGTCTGTTACTTTAGTAGTTGTAGATCTGTAGAAAATTCGAGGATCGTTCATAATTTACAACTACAATAAAAAAAATATGGCATAGTGTAAATATTAGTTGCTTTACATCAAAAAGTAATACAAGATGAGATAGGTAGTGCCCTACTGCAAAAAAAAAAAAAAATCAAGCTAAAAAACACATTCAGTATTGCAAAAAAAAATTGCTTAATATCAGTATCTCCAAAAGGTTCATTCATTCTCTCATTACCAGAGAACAAATATTATGAATCTTAACTAAAATAATGTTTTTTATGACCTGCCTATTATAAAATTATTCTGGATTGCACATGTTATACACTATCTAAAATAATTTTTAAAGTGAAATTTTAGAAGTAAATTTGTGAAATATACTAACAAAGCATGTGGCAATAACAAGAGTCATACCCACTTAGGGTTCTAAAGTGAGGCACAAGGAAGATCACTGTCCCTAGAAGCACAAATTTTTCCCTCTGGAAGGTTCTTCTCTACTATTAAGAAAGGACCTACAAATATCAACATTTACAATTCACATTAAGAAGAGAATTTCAGTTATTTTAATATCGTTCCAATTTTAGTATATGTGCTGCCGAAGCAAGCACAAGAATTTCAGTTATTTTAAGAAACATCAGTGCACAAGGATGACTCTGTTTCTTTAAAAGAGGGGAAAATATAAATCTTTTTAATTTGCTACAACTTGAAAATTGCTTCCTAATAATAATGAAGCAGCTTTCAAGAAAATTTCCAGTTCAATGTACCACTCGCATACTGAAGATAAACCTTAATACTGCTTAAGGGAGATGATATTCCTATAAAACCCAAACAATTAGTCTGATCCAGCAGTCAAGCAGTAGTGTATACTCTAATGGGACCTGATTCTTCCCTATCCCCAAACAACTCAGTTAAAGTCAGCTCATACTGATGTAAACCTGAAAGTTACTATTTCATTGGTGATCGTATGAGACCAAGATTGTAAACACATTTTTCTAACCCATTAAAACAAAGAAACAAAAATCTTTTCATCAAGTATTACACATGAACAACTTTTACGTTAAGAAGTTCATACAAGACAAGGTGAATCTGTGAAAAATGG
The DNA here is from genome assembly GCF_009762305.2 of Zalophus californianus. Classification (NCBI taxonomy): domain Eukaryota; kingdom Metazoa; phylum Chordata; class Mammalia; order Carnivora; family Otariidae; genus Zalophus; species Zalophus californianus. The sequence continues at coordinate 28,092,469 of NC_045599.1, read as the reverse complement.
GCCAAACTCTTTTAAAGATATCCTATCTCAGCACTTAAAATATACAAATGTATAATTTACCTATTTGTAAACAAAATCCACTCAATGGTTTTGACTATAATATTTCTCTGGCTCAATCAAAAAAGCAGTCTCTTGAGCATGTTCAGAAATCACATTTCTACCATAACTTCAATATATTGGATTTGTGTAATCTTAATATCCACCAAATCAAACAGCAGCATTCATGCTTTAATAAGTTTAATATCCAAGAATAAATATCTTATGAGCGGCTTCCAATTATTAAACTCCTTAGAAAAATGTTATGCATTTGAGACAGAATTTTAAAAACCTTTAATTTAATTCATCAATTCACCAATATACCACTTTTATTATACATCACAGAGCAGAAATGAACCAAAGCCCACTTCAAGGATCAAGATAACCAAAGTTTCTCATCTCCCTATTATCATTGCCAGTCCCAATGTATTTATGAAGACAGCTAATTCTTTTCACTGCAGAATATGATACTGGGTCCAACCAAGTCTTCTGCAGTCAAATCAGAAAACCACTTAATTAGTTTTCACTTTAAATCAAAGTGACTTTGTTCTTCAAGTATAGAGAATACTGACAGATTTTAAAGCTCAACTGTATTATTCATATTCTTCTCAAACTAGTCTAGAGTTAGTTTACTCTAGTTTTAGTTAACATGATGATCCTTTTTCTTCCTTAAAAAAAAACAAAAACAAACAGGTGTGGGGGATGGGTTCTAGCTTTTCTACATACTATTTACTTCTGAAATTTTTTGGATTTTAAAAAGATCATTTATCAATGGATTTGTAACATCCCTGCAACGCTTAAGTCTTGTGAGGTTGTAGATGTAGCAGCCAAAATTTCAGGAAAAAATGAGAAATATACATTTGAAACACAGAAGTCTTTATTTTACAAAATGTACTTTGCCTCTGCAATATTGTCTCATCCTATTTCAATCCATAACAATTCAAACGTTATTGGCAGCAAAGGAAAAAAGTAACCAATCAAATGTACGTAGATATATTTTGATTTGAAAAATACAGTATTTCAGAGTAGCATGTTTGATTCTCTGCTGTGGTCCTTTATTTGCTATAGTTTGTTGAAATCACAGTGAGAACATACAATCATCACATTAGTCCACAAACCTAATAGAAAAGGAAAGTATTACACATTCTCAGGTGTACTGCATAATCATGACTTTAAGTCAAATATCTTCATTTGTTCATTTGTTCACTTGTTGTTGTATATGCAAGAGGAATTCATAGTATGATAATGCAGATTCTGTTCTGTCTTCTACCATGTTTTGAAGGAAGTTTGCTTTCATTGGACTCTCATCCCTGAGGAATAAAAGACAAAAATATATACATTAGATAAAATGTAATAGTAAAATAAAGTGGATTTGTCATGAGGCTTTTAACATACTCTTTACTAGTAATTGCATATAAAGCATAATTGAGTAATATTTATTGAAACTTCATTTTTCTTTTTTTCTGAAGGGTTTGCTTAAGCAATAGTCACATATGACTCAAAATAGGTCCTTGTAGGGCGCCTGGGTGGCTCAGTTGGTTAAGCGACTGCCTTCGGCTCGGGTCATGATCCTGGAGTCCCGGGATCGAGTCCCACATCGGGCTCCCTGCTGAGCAGGGAGTCTGCTTCTCCCTCTGACCCTCCCCCCTCTCATGCTCTCTCTCTCTCATTCTCTCTCTCAAATAAATAAATAAATAAATAAATAAATAAATAAATAAATAAATAAAATCTTTAAAGCAAAGGCACCATTTAAAAAAAAAAAAAAAAATAGGTCCTTGTAAAGCTAAACAAATTATTTCACTATTAGTATATGAAAAATTCAACTTACCTTATTACATAAAGTATGGGGAAAAATGGTCTCTGCTCTCTAAGCCAAGAGATGAATGCTATTATTCTGGCAGATTCTGGTGTCTCAAGTTCTGGAAGGTCTGTCTATTAAACAAAAACCAGCAATATTCAGCTTACTTTGAATCCACATATCTAAGGCATCATTTACAGTGCTTCTCAAACTTTATCATGTATATGAATCACCTAGAGATCTTAACTGACTGAGCCACCCAGGCTCCCCTACCTAATTCTAACTTTTAAAATCGAAAATTATCCAAACAAATGCTATAGAGCTAAACAAATGCTTTCTCGTGGATCATTTCAGTTACTCCTCCATAAGCAAGAACAATCTTAATTTACAAATGTGGCCGTTAGTGACTTGTCCATGGTTACAGAGCTGCTGACAGAGTTCATTATTACTTTCTTCAATAATATATATAAATCCAACTGACACCGATCACAAGTCATTTGCTTATGTGGCAATTAGATCAGTTCTTACTCCAAAGCAGCAATTAAAAGGACCCTGCCACAGGGATGCCTGGGTGGCTCAGTCGTTAAGCGTATTTCTTTGGTTCAGGTCGTGCTCCTGGGGTCCTGGGATCGAGTCCCAGATTGGGCTCCCTGCTGAGTGGGGAGTCTGCTTCTCTCTCTCCGCCTGCCACTCCCCCTACTTTGTGCTCTCTCTCTGACAAATAAATAAAAATAAAATCTTAAAAAAAAAAGGACCCTGCCATACATAGACCAATGAAATGGTCCTGTAAGTCTACCACAATCATGTTAAGACAGTCTTACCATAATCTGTGGAATTAATGCATAGTTTTGAACTCCTAGAACTTGGCTGAGAAAATTTTGTCCACAATTTTTTCCAACCCAAAGCATCAGTACCTGGGAACAGGAAGAAAATCATTTTGAGACATGAATTAACAGTGAGCTGCTGACTCACCTTTACCACTGAGTATGTTTTAAAAGATCAAAATGGTAAATTCGTTTAGTAAGATTATACAATCTTCAACTGAACTAATAATTACTTTTTACCATGATGAGACATTTATGCTTATCATGAAAAGAGGCTATGGAGGGAGAAGGTGGCTCATAATAAAATATAGATTAAATAGCATACAACTTGTTCAGGAAAAGAGATATTAAAGGGAATGAAGGTATAATAGTGTGCAGAGAAAACGATCCAGATCAGCCAGACTACTCACAGAGCCTGCATCCATGAGGAAAGCTCCATCCCTGCTCAGCTTCTCCACGGAAAGCTGAAGAATAGGTGGCTGAGGTATGGTGCGATCGTTGATGCTGAGTGCTCCCTGAGGAATTAAGCAAAAAAAATTAAACTTTTAGACTTTATTTGAGAGAGAAAGAGAGGAGGGGCAGAGGGATAGGGAGAGAGAATCTCAACCAGACTCCCTCCCCACTGAGGGTGGAGCACAATGTGGGGCTCGATCCCATGACCGTGAGATCATGACCTGACCGAAATCAAGAGTCAGACACTTAACCAACAGAGCCACCCAGGTGCCCCCAAAAAGTTACAGCTTTTTCATACAAGTAAGAATAAAATACCCCAATAATTAGACAGCAACAGCTGACAAGATGGGTTCCTTCATGTCAAGGGAGAAAAACTAAACTTTTTATCAGACCAAATGCCCATGGGGAGCAAAACCAGGCAACACAGCCTGAGGTGGCAAGCCCACACAAAATTCAGCAAAATCTGCAGACCCCTGCCACACATCTTATCAGGCTCTGCAGCTGCTGCCAAATCCTGAAGCTGCTATGAGAAATACTGAATTGTATCCAGTTTGTCACTCTGTGCCTAAAGTTGCAGTTGGGACCTCAGGCTGAACAACCCCTAATGACACAGAACTTGCAATTTTTGCCTATTCAACCCTGAGCTGAAACCTTCCCCTTCAGAGCAGACTTCCGGTTTGCAAACTCTATAGCACTAAAGCTTTCTCTTGCTCTACCAAATCTTTGCATTCCAAGAATTTTTGTTGACATGGTAATATGTAGTCACAATCAAAAAAAATTTTTTTAATGTTACCTTTGAGACTTTGAAACTTAAGTAAATCACAGTTATTCATACTTAAATATAAATAAGATGAAGAAATATTTATCTTTCATCTAGACAAGCCCATCGTGAATCCCAATAAAGCCAAATTAACTTCTGATCTTAACCATTATTTAAAAAATACAACAAATGGGGGGCGCCTGGGTGGCTCAGTCGTTAAGCGTCTGCCTTCAGCTCAGGTGATGATCCCCGAGTTCTGGAATCGAGACCTGCATCGGGCTCCCTGCTCTGCGGGAAGCATGCTTCTTCCTCTCTCACTCCCCCTGCTTGTGTTCCCTCTCTCGCTGTGCCTCTCTCTGTCAAATAAATAAAAAATCTGTTAAAAAAAAAATCTTAAAAAAAAATATAATAAATGCAACCAATACCCATGTATCCTGAACAAATAAATGACTTCAGTGAGAACCAAATTAAGTCTGGAATTTAGTTAATAATAATGGCTGATTGTGTGGCTTAGGTTATGTGTACATGTGAGGGAGGAATAAAAAGCCCAATGCAAATGAGATTTTAATAGTTCTATTCAGTTTGACATTAATTTATTAAGGCCAGAAATGTAAATTTCTCATTTATAATGGACAATAATACTGTTCTCTGAAAACACACACACACCTTTAAATATTCATAACTATTAATTTTTGACCAAAAAAATTTGGAGTACTTAAACTTAGGTGCTTGATTAAACCTTACCTAAAGGAGGAAGTAAATAAAATACTGATCTACCAAGTGGTATGCCCCCTCCAGCATGAGGCTTTAGCTTTAAGAGGGAGTATTAATCACATTACCTTGAAACCTCTCACCTTAGGGCATGTGGGGAGCAGCACAAAGAACAAGCACTGACTCAATATAGCCATTCAGAAATTTCCCCTAGAGGCGTTCTAATGTGAAAGAAAAAAAGAATCTTGTCTTTCTCTGGTGGGAAAGAAGACAAGCCATCAGTGGCTCTGTTTCCTACTCTCCTAGTGAAGATCCATATGAAAGAATGAGGAAATAAAGGGGCAAATAATGTTACAACTTAAATATTTTTTTCTTTGGGGCACCTGGGTAGCTCAGTTGTTATGCGTCTGCCTCAGGCTCAGGTCATGATCCCAGGGTTCAGGGATGGAGTCCTGCATCAGGCCCCCCTCTCAGTGAGGAGCCTGCTTCTCCCTCTGCCCACCCCCTCATCCCCATGTGTGCTCTCTCTCTCTCTCTGTAAAATGAATAAATCTTAAACAAAACTTTCCTCATTCTACAATGGACTCGGTACAATTAGGTTTATAAACCTCCAAAAAATAGCCACTGAAAAAGTAATCAATCTTACCTCATCTGAGAGATTGTCGACTCTATACAAACTGGGATGAGTTGTGAGCATAAGGTAAACCAAGGGCTGATTTTTCACTTGACACATGGCAAAAATGCGTTCATCTAGACGTGCATTTGTCCCAGTCTGAAACGATTTCTGTAACAAAACATCACGCCCCATAAAAAGGGGAGGGGTACTTAATAACAAATATAAACAAAACTTTGCAAATATCAGATGTTAAAAGAATATCTTCAGACAGAATTAGCAAATTTGTTTTTTGTTTTTTTTTTTAAAGATTTATTTATTTGACAGAGAGAGAGAGAGAGTGCACAAACAGGGGGAGTGGCAGGGAGAGGGAGAGGGAGAAGCAGGCTTCCTGCTGAGCAGGGAGCCGGGACTCGATCCCAGGACCCCGGGACCATGACCCGAGCCGAAGGCAGTCGCCTAACAACTGAGCCACCCAGGCGCCCCTAGCAAATTTGTTTTTAATTATTCTTTTAATTAATTCTGTTAAGTATCTCTTAAGAAGTCACACATCTGTTAAATTATGGCTATACTGCCACCTGAAAGAAGCTAATTACCATGGCAAAGTCATTAGGTCTCTGGTGTTTCCTAATCAGTGAAATAGATCTAAACATTCTATATGCCATAGAGGGATAATGATTTAAAAATCTAAGTAATACCATGAGAAGGATAAAGTTATACTGCAGATGATAAAATGAAAACACAAACGAAGGACTAAAGATCTGTGTTTCATAAATGCTAGGTGATGACTAATGGTGGTTATTAACTATCCTTGTTTCTCCCATAGTTAGAGAAATTGAACACCACAATAAAGCCTAAAAATCAACCGGAAAAAATAATACAAATGAGGATAGTTACTTAGCAGAATAAAAGTAGTAAATAATAAGTTTTACTGGTGTTTAAGTACTGAGTTTTAACTGGTATATTAGCTTATGGAGAATATTAAAAGTTTTGGGGTAGGGTTTTAAACATTCCTGGGACTCCTGGCTGGCTCAGTTAGTAGGGCATGCAACTCTTGATCTTGAGGTTGTGAGTTCCAGCCCCACACTGGGTGTAGAGATTACTTAAAAAAATAAAATCTTAAAAAAATTGTAAACATTCCTACTGATGTAAAGTAGTAGAAACAGGCAGAGAGCTAGCAGCAATGAGATTATAAATAAAGGAAGATTGGAAAAGGCTCTTAAGATTTTTTTTTTTTTTTTTAAATAATCTCTACATCCAACATGGGGCTTGAACTCATAACCCGGAGATCAAGTGTTGCATGCTCTACTGAAGGAGCCAGCCTGAGGCCCCAAGGCTCTTAAAATTTCTTTTTAAGTAAGCTCTGCACTCAACATGGGGCTCAAACCCATGACCCCGAGATAGAGTCACATGGTCTACCAACTAAGCCAAGCAGGTGCCCCACGATCTTTTAAATTAGTATGTTAATAGTCACTAAGAAAGAAGAAAGAATATTACGGGAAATGGAAGAAGGAAAGTTTATTTAGTCATTCAATAACTATTTACTGAGAGCCCATTATGTACTAAGAATTGTTCTAGGTGCTGGGACAAAGTGGTAACTCTTCAAAAAAGATAAAAATCCTTGCCCTAATGGACAAAAAAATCCTAGTAAGGGAAAAGTAAATAATAAAAAAGCAAAATATTGATATGTCAGTGTTAAATACTATGGAGAAAAATAAGAGAGGGAAGAGAAGTAAAGAATGTAGGTTAGGATGGCTAGAGAACATTGCACACTAAATGAGATCAGCAAAGGCAGGCCTCAGGGAAAGGACAGCATTTAAGGAAAGACCTAAAGAGGGAAAAGCTCAGATTTTTAAGTGTTAAAATTTAAGTATTTATATAATTTATGTGCATTTAACATTATATTCAGAAGTGGAAATACATAATTTGAGTTAAAGAAACTGGAAGTTGATCCAAAAGCCATCCTATTAGTATGAGTGGGTTGTTCTTCTCTCCTAGAAGAGATGACATACACCATACAGTCAATCCTGGAGTTCAGAAAAATATACAAATTGAAAGATCAGAGTAGTTTTCATCAATTTTGTAATCTGGGATGCTCTCCCAGGTGATTTATTGACATGAGCTTTTTAATAAAATTTAAAAAATTTATAAATTTAATAAAATTTATAATATATATTTAAAATTAATAAACTTTATACCCTAAGTATACAAGCTTGGACATTTTATTTTGGATACTAGAAAAATAAGCCTCCTCTACCTGCCAGTGGTAGGTAGGGGCAGAGGGCAGGCAGGGGAGACAAATAAGTAAAAAATATCAAATAAAAAACTCTAAAAGACCATAGAAGGAAAGGCAACTGCCAGAGAGAAAACATTTGAGCTCAAACACAGGAATAGGAAAGTACAATGCAGGTCATGGAAATAGGTGCACAGGTATGAGATGGCATATCTAAGATTAAGTAGTAGTATGTGGCTGAAATACTGGAGAGAGCAGGAAAAAGCCAAAAGAGTTTCATGTGTGACTTCTTGCATGAGCAATAAAATATACAGCTCTTGTTCTGGAAAACTGGAAAACCGATCATCACTGACATCTCTGATAATGTCAGTGAATACCTGGTGAACATCTCTTTTACAAATAAGGCACGTGCTTTAAATCAGTATCTTGTAACTTTATTGGGTTACAAATTCGTTCAAGGTTCAAGTAAGAGTCAAAGTCACTGTCCTCAGAAAACTTAAATGGCTTTAAGTAATACATACAAGTGTTTAGTGGTTCACAGGATAAAAATTTGGCATTAAAAAACTGGCATAAAAAATTGGCATAAAAAACTGACATTTTCACTATTTTAGTTTCTGGTTTTGATTCTCTTACCTGTTTAAGGAGAGCCAACACAAAGAGTGGGAAAAGCCGCAAAGAAAAAGGAACCATGAGTCCAGGCTGTTGGTTACTTAGGACTGAAGAACGATAAGCTGAAAGAGAGTCTATGACAGCATTCACCAGGGCATCCCGAGCATCACTCAGACTGGCAGTCACTGACCTGTCAACAGCTAACAGAGATGGAGGTAAGGACAAACAAGAGAAAAGAGAGAAGTTTAGCTACTACCCCCCACTGTTAAAGATACAAGAGATGTAATTTTTTTTCTAGTATACAAATTCTCTCTCCAATTTGTTACACAGAAGGAGCAAGTGAAGCAGTTAAAAGCTTATAGTTTGAAGAATCAAATCAAACTCTCCTGAAATGGGTCTCTATTTCTTAGCTGTATGACAATATGGCAAGGAATCTAACCTTCATGAGCTTGTTTCCTTATCTGTAAAATGGGAAAACTCTATCTTGTTGGATCTAAGATGTTATTAATTATAATCCACCATCTTATGTTATATACCATAGAGAAAGAAAAAACTCTGTAACTAAACACACATGCTTTCTTCACAGAGAATTTTATATTTACTGGAAGAGCTCTAGGGTGCCTGGGTGGCTCAGTAGTTGTGCGTCTGCCTTCAGCTCAGGTCATGATCCCAGGGTCCTGGGATCGAGCCCCACATCGGGCTCCCTGCTCAGTGGACAGCCTGCTTCTCCCTCTCCCACTCTCCCCTGCTTGTGTTCCCTCTCTCGCTCTCTCTGTCAAATAAGTAAAATCTTTAAAAGAAAAAAAAGGGGGTGCGCCTGGGTGGCTCAGTCGTAAACGTCTGCCTTCGGCTCAGGTCATGATCCCAGGGTCCTGGGATTGAGCCCCGCATCAGGCTCCCTGCTCGGCGGGAGGCCTGCTTCTCCCTCTCCCACTCCCCCTGCTTGTGTTCCCTCTCTCGCTGTATCTCTGTCTGTCAAATAAATGGATAAAATCTTTAAAAAAAAGAAAAGAAAAGAAAAAAAAGAAAGAGCTCCTGGACAGCTACTTAGATGATTATCACCTGTCATGCCACTGTTTATGTGCATTTCTGCACACTCAAAAACCTGTGCTGAGACCAAGAGATGGATGCTTAACAGACTGACCCCCAACCAGGTGCCCCAATAGTACCACTTAAGACTTCAACTGAAGACTTCTTGATTTAAGATTTTTTTTTTAAGATTTTATTTATTTATTTGACAGAGACACAGCAAGAGAAGGAACATAAGCAGGGGGAGTGGGAGAAGGAGAAGCAGGTTTCCCGCAGATGAGGGAGCCTGATGCAGGGCTCAATCCCAGGACCCTGGGTTCATGACCTGAGCCAAAGGCAGACACTTAATGACTGAGCCATCCAGGCACCCCTTGATTTAAGATTTTGATAAAATGTGAAAAAATGTGCATACTGGAATAAATCAAGTTTAGAAACAAAATTAGTATTTGTGAGGCAAATTGTGAAAAATTTTTATTTTATTTTTTTTTTAATTTTTTTTATGTGAAAAATTTTTAAATCTACAAATAATGCCTGAAATATAGTTCTTATTGATAATAAAGAATGATCATATGATTACTAAAAGTATTAGTTCAACAAAATATAAAGGTAGTGACCCTCAAATTCGTAGGTCACAATCTTTTAACTTTCAACAGCATATGAGACTAAAATAGGGTTGGATTCTTTATCAGCCTTCATTAAAGAAAAAAATTTCCCAATAGGAAATGCAAGAAAATGAGTAATTATTCCTAATATAGACAGGTCTGAGTGTGAAGCAAATGGACACAACGGCATCTTTCCTGAAGGAGAAAAAAAGCAAGAACCAAAATGATGTTAAGCTCTATGTATTTGAAAAAGGACCAAAAAAACTTCAGGAAGCAACTATATCTGATATGGAAGTAAAGAAGTGAAGGTATCAGTAAATTTCCTCCTAGCTCATGTGATCTGGCCAAGGCTGCAAACTTAATCTGTGAGAGTAAACTGGTTTTTAATCCAGAATTCCAAGACTCCAAGTCTAAAGATCTTTACAGTTCAAAGTCTGTTGTAATCCAAGTTACAGAGCTCATTAGAAAGTAGTATTGAACATTAAGTAAAATATGGTATTTAAGTCCATCATAAGCAGATTATGAGAAAGAAAGCAGTTTAGTAGCTGCCGAAAACCAGTGAGGGAAGGAGGAGAGAGTAGTGGGCAGTAACTACTGATGGGCATGAGGTTCTTTTTGGGGTGATAAAAGTTCTAAAATCAGATTGAGATGATGGCTACACAATTCTGTAAATATACTATAAATAGTAGGGTTGTATGCTTAAAATGGGTTATGCGAAGTAGTATATAAATTATATCCCAATAAAGCTCTTAAAAATTTTTTTTTAAAATCAGGTAAACTGCAACAGAGCCTTTCATTCAAGTAGTTACTTAGGAGGCATACAGATCTAAAACACTGAAACCTTTAAAGCTACTTCTTTAAAGGAAAATAAAACTATGTGGATTTTTCTAATGTTATTATTTGTGAAATATTTACAATAGCTGGTAACGATTCTTACCCATATTGGCCAATAACCCTGAAATTGCTTGAACATCAGCTCCAAGAAAGACTTCATTCAGAGTTGAAACTACAGGCAAACACAAAGTATGAACACGAATTCTTCTTTCACCTTTGGGGAAAACACATAAATGATAGTAAGGCACAACTATATTAAAAAATTTATATTAAAGTCTCTTAGAAAAATCACTTTTTTTTTTAAGATTTTATTTATTTATTTGACGGAGAGAGAGACAGCGAGAGAGGGAACACCAGCAGGGGGAGTGGGAGAGGGAGAAGCAAACTCTCTGCCGAGCAGGGAGCCCAATGCGGGGCTCGATCCCAGGACCCTGGGATCATGACCTAAGCCGAAGGCAGACACTTAACGACTGGAGCCACCCAGGCACCCCAAAATCACTTCTTTTCAATTTAGAACCAAGAATGGGTTATTCAGTATGAAGAAACATCAAAACTTTAATGAATAAAATTCCTAAGTTTATCTCTTTTATTTTTATTTCTTTTTAATGATTTTATTTATTTATTAGAGAGAGAGAGAGATCACGAGCAGGAGGGAAGGGTAGAGGAAGAAGCAGACTCCTCACTTAGCAGGGAGCCCAATGTAGGACTCGATCCCAGGACCCCAGGATCATGACCTGAGCCAAAGGCAGACGCTTAATCGACTGAGCCACCCAGGCGCCCTCTTATATTTTGATTACAAAATTCTTTTTGTAGGAGTGCCTGGGTGGCTCAGTCGGTTAAGCGTCTGCCTTCAGCTCAGGTCATGATCCCGGGGTCCTGGGATCGAGCCCTGAGTCGGGCTCCCTGCTTGGCGGGATGCCTGCTTCTCCCTCTCCCACTCCCCCTGCTTGTGTTCCTTCTCTCGATGTGTCTCTCTCTGTCAAATAAATAAATAAAATCTTTAAAAAAAAAATCTTTTTGTTTGGGGCATCTGAGTAGCTCAGTCGGTTAAGCATCTGACCTGAGATCATGAGGCTCTGGGTCATGATCCTGGGGTCCTGGGATCAAGCCTGGTTCAGGGTTCCTGCTCAGCGGGGAGTCTGTTTCTCCATCTCCCTCTGCCCCTCCCCCCTACTTGTGCTCCCTCGCGCTCTCTCTCTCTCTCACATAAAATTTTTTAAAAAATTCTTTTTGTTCAAGGGGCGCCTGGGTGGCTCAGTCGTTAAGCGTCTGTCTTCGGCTCAGGTCATGGTCCCAGGGTCCTGGGATCGAGCCCCACATCGGGCTCCCTGCTCAGTGGGAAGCCTGCTTCTCCCTCTCCCACTCCCCCTGCTCATGTTCCCTTTCTCGCTGTGTCTCTCTCTTTCAAATAAATAAATAAATAAAATCTTAAAAAAAAAAAATTCTTTTTGTTCAAGTTACTACTGAAAAGGGATCATGATCAAATAATGGTAACATGCTAGTTTAAAAATCTCTTTTCTGGGGGCGCCTGGGTGGCTCAGTCGTTAAGCATCTGTCTTCGCCTCAGGTCATGATCTCAGGGTCCTGGGACTGAGCCCCGCATTGGGCTCCCCGCTCAGCGGGGAGTCTGCTTCTCCCTCTCCCACTCCCTCTGCTTGTGTTCCCTCTCTCGTTGTATGTCTGTCAAATAAATAAATATAATCTTTAAAAAAATCTCTTTTCTGAACTTTTTGGTTACTTTATCTTTTTTGCTAATACAAATTTTGAATTAATATACATACATTATGACAACACTACTTCCACATGTGTTCTAGAGTGTTTTGACATTTAAAGTCCAAAGAAATTTTATACTTTCCTCTTTAATCAAAGAAAAAACTTTTAAAAGAAATCAATTAATACAATATTTTCTCTTTAGTACTCACAATAACAAAATTAATATAGAAACAAAAAAAACTTTTTGATAACCATCAAATATCAAATATTATATCAACTTTTTAAGAAGTCTTTTTTTTTTAAGATTTTATTTATTCATTTGAGACACAGAGAGAGAGAGAGAGAGCATGAGCAGGGAGAGAGGCAGAGGGAGAAGCAGGCTCCCTGCTGAGCCAGGAGCCTGATGTGGAGCTCAATCCCAGGACCCTGGGATCATGACCTGAGCCGAAGGCAGACGCTTAACCATCTGAGCCACCCAGGCGCCCCTCAACTTTTTAAAAATTTCTAACCAGCAAGACCTTGAATACCAATGAAAAAGAACAAGACGACCTACAGATGATATTCATACTACAACCTGTACTAATACATTAGGACTGATGAAAATGTACGTATGGGGAGCTCATACAAATTACTTTTAAAAAGAAATAATATCTGCAAAAAAGGGTAACACTTTAGACTTTCTATTCTAGACAACAGAGAGCTAAAAGAAAACATATAATGATTAGCCTATCGGCAACAACTAAACATACAGAGAGACTGAGAGAGATGCAGACACACACACACACACACACACACACACAAAATCAGAGGCTAAAATGGAAAGGGCACTTGATGGGACCATGAACTCGTGAAATCTTTCTGAAAAGCAATCTGACAATACTAAGATTTTTCTAAACAGCCTGATACTAAGTAGACTCTCAGTAAATATCTGTTAAAAACAGTGGCTAAGAAAAATAAATACAACACATCTTGGTTTTACCAGGAATAGCAACAAAGCTCTTAAGATGAGAAATACTCTTTTGGTGTAATAGAAATGAGTATCTCCACAAGAGAGGACATTCATTATAAGACAAAGAATACATGACCAAATAAAAAAACTTACCTTTGCCACAACACACTGTATTTATAGTTAACAATACTGGATTGTAAACTTAAAAAATCTGTTAAAAGTGTAATCTCATGTATGTGTCTTCGCTACAATAAAAACAAACAAACAAACAAAAAACAAACCCAACTTACCTTTGCTGGATGTATACAAGAGTGCAGACTGAAAGGAAACCAACTGAGTGTCCGTAAGATTCTCCTCCACAGACATCTGTACTGCATACCCAGCATCTGGGTTTACATTAGGCAAAGACAGTAAGTCTGTTGACCTAACAAAGAAGTTCCCATGGAAAGTATGAATGGAAAGACCTAGAAGAGAAAAATTATCAAAATGATTTACATACACCAATATACATACATTTACATTTTATCCTTGTCACTTATCAGACTGACAGTAAATTTAAAAGTTTAGATGTGGGGCGCCTGGTTGGCTCAGTTGGTTAAGGGTCTGCCTTCAGCTGAGGTGATGATCTCAGGGTCCTGAGATCAAGACCCATGTTGGGTTCCCTGTTCAGCAGGAAGTCTGCTTCTCCCTCTCCCTCTGTGCATGTTCTTCCTCTCGCTCTTGCTCTCTCTCAAATAAAATCTTAAAAAAAAAAAAAAGTTTAGATGTGAGGGGCACCTGGGTGGCTCAGTTGGTTAAGTATCGAACTCTTTTTTTTTTTTAAAGATCTTATTTATTTGAGAGAGAGAGACACAGCGAGAGAAAGAACACAAGCAGGAGGAGTGGGAGAGGGAGAAGCAGGCTTCCTGTGGAGCAGGAAGCCCGATGCGGAGCTCAATCCCAGGACCCTGGGATCATGACCCGAGCCAAAGGCAGACACTTAACGAGGCGCCCAAGTATCCGACTCTTAATCTCAGCTCAGCTCTTGATGTGAGAGTTTTGAGTTCAAGCCCCTCACTGGGCCCCATGCTGGGTGTGTAGACTACTTAAAAAAAAAGTTTAGATGTGACACTGTGATTTATAATAAGAAATATGTACTTGATCTTCACTCATTTCTAGCATAGAACTCCTAAACTCTTAGGATGATCTAAGTAATGAAATTCACAAAGGTGTCTTCTACTGTTGATGGAGTGACTTTTGGTAAGCACCTATGTAACCAAAGGATGGGGGCTGATTACCAGAGGACCCAACCATGTAATTAGAAGGTTGGAAATTACAGTCCAAACTGTCCCCTACCAACATCCTTCGGGGAGGGGAGAGGAACTGGAGGTTCAGTCCATCATCAATGGCCAATAATTTAATCAGCCATGACTATGTAAAGAAGCCTTCATAAAAACCCAGTAGGATGGGCTCCTTTGGAAAGCTTCCAGATTGGTGAACACATGGAGATTTGGGGAGAGTGGAGCGCTCAGAGAGAACATGGAAGCTGCAGAAGGTCGCATACCCTCTCCCTTTCTCTATACCTTGCTCTATAGATCTCTTCCATCTGACTATTCCTGAGTTATATCCTTTTATAATAAACCAGTAATCTAGAAAGTAAAATGATTCTCTGAGTTCTGTAAGCTGCTCTGGCAAATTACTTGAACCCAAAGAGAGGGTAGTAGGAACCTCCAATCTATAGCCAGCCAATCAGAGCACAAAAAGAAACAGAAACAGAAAGCTACTGTGGTAACTACTTGGTTATGAGTGACACTACTACCTGAGTTGTTTGGAGATGTGGCAACGTTATAGAAGAGTTTGATACTTTACATAAGATATTACAAAGGCATTGTCAGTTGTTTTACTCAACCATTTTTTCTTTTTATTACAGTGACAGATAATAGAGAACTTCATTTGGCACATGGTTTGACCAAAAGATTTCAACATCTATCTAGTGGACAGGTCCATGGTTCCTTATCTTTTGATATCTTATTTTTGGCTAGCTATTTCATATAATCTTTCCACTTCAAAAAATGATTGCTTCACACCTCTTAACATTATTTATTTATTTTTAAAGATTTTATTTATTTGTCAGAGAGAGAGAGCACAAACAAGGGGAACAGCAGGCAGAGGGAGAAGCTTAGCAGGGAGCCTGATGTGGAGCTCAATCCCAGGACCCTGGGATCATGACCTGAGCCGAAGGCAGATGCTTAACTGACTGAGTCACCTAGGTGTCCCAGAAAACATTATTTTAAAATCTGAATAAAAGATTAGAACCAGGTTAATAATGTGAAGGAATAAAGTATCAAGAATTATTTCCCATTTTCCTAAGAAAGTAGTATCATTTAGCAGCTACAGGCATTTATCCTGCAAAACAAATTGGATTAAAGCATTCTGAAACTGTCAGACTATTTTCAAAGCAACACTGAGGCAAGCTGTTAGTAGCAGGGCAGACTGAGAAGAGCACAAATTAAAAGACCTGCTACTTTGGGCGCCTGGGTGGCTCAGTTGGTTAAGGGACTGCCTCCGGCTCAGGTCATGATCCTGGAGTCCTGGGATCGAGTCCCGCATCGGACTCCCTGCTCAGCAGGGAGTTTGCTTTTCCTCTGACCCTCTTCCCTCTCGGGCTCTCTATCTCTCATTCTCTCTCTCTTAAATAAATAAATAAAATCTTAAAAAAAAAAAAAAAAGACCTGCTACTTCTAGAAATGAATGGTGGGGATGGTTGTACAACAATGAAAATATACTTAATGCTATTCAACTGTATACTTAAAAATGGTTAAAGTGGTAAATTTTATGTTAAGTATATTTTACCACAATAAAAAAATAACTGTTTAAAAAAAAGACCTTTCATTACTACTGTCAATAAATGGAATAAAAATCCATGCTTATTTGGATGTGGGGGTGGAGGGAGATACTTTTTTTAAATGAGATATAATTCAAATACCATAAAAATCACACATACAGTGTACAATGCAGTGGTTTTCAGTACATTCAAAATAGTCCCTATTTTCTTTTATAATGTTTCTTCTTTTTTTTTTTAAGTAGGCTCCACACCTAATGTGGGATGTGAACTCCAGACCCTGAGATCAAGAGTTGCATGCTCCAGCAACTGAGCCAGCAAGATACCTCTCCTTCCCTATTTTTAATTTCATATTCCATCAGTGTAAGTAAAATATCTTAGAAGAGCAAACCTTATGAATAAGACTAGCTGCAAATGTCTATTTACTGGTATCAAAAGCAATATATCTATGTAAGTGTGAAAAGAAAAGTGCCCCCCACCTTTCGTGCACCGAATCCTCATGACTGCCTCAAAGCCAATCTTTCGAGTGAGGTATCTCTGTAGTTCCTTCTGGAATTTCTGCACTTGTACTGGATTCTGCTGATGGTGGTAAGAAGGATAGTAATACACACTACCTGCTGAATACCGAGAAATACAACCTGGAAGAAAACACACACTTTTAAAAAATTCTGCAATTAACTATTATGCATGAAAAAAACTACTGGTGTTTGAATCAATCTTGCCTTAGCCTCCCAAAGTATTATCAAAAAAAGAGTCTCTCATCCCTTTAAATAGTAGTATAAAAATGTCTCTATTATAAATATTTAGAAATATATAAATAAACGTTTAGAAGACCAAAAGCTTTATAATAGACTCATTAATTCTCCCAAGGGAATAAAAATTCCTTCATTTTGTCCTTTATTTAGAATATCATCATATAAATACCATTTTCACATTCACTTCAGAAAAATAATCATGAGGAAGAACTCACCCAGAGAAGCCAAGTCAGAATACTGCCCACTGAGAAGGAATAAGTCCACAGCTACCTGCTGACCAGAACAATCCAAGGCTAATTTCTTGTAAAAGTCAGTTGATGGTGTCAAGTGAATTTCCTATTAATAATAAATTACATGAAGAAACAAATTTTTAATTATTAAATTGTCATAAAATTTTTAAAACCTATCTATATATACCAAGATGTTAACAATTATCCCTGGGCATTCTAAAAATCCTTTCTTTTCAGTTCTTCGTTTTCTCAGTAAAAAACATATACTGCTTAAGAATTTTCTATTTTCTGGGGCACCTGGGTGGCTCAGTTGTTAAGCGTCTGCCTTCGGCTCAGATCATGATCCCAGGGTCCTGGGATTGAGCCCTGCATCGGGCTCCCCGCTCCGCGGGAAGCCTGCTTCTCCCTCTCCCACTCCCCCTGCTTGTGTTCCCTCTCTCGCTGTGTCTCTCACTGTCGGATAAATAAAAATCTTTAAAAAAAAAAAAGAATTTTCTATTTTCTACTTTTAAAAAGAAATACATCTATTATGCTAATTTCAATAATCTATTAAATGCTTAGAGTGCTGGAAACTATTTTAAACAATTCATGTGTACTATCTAGGTGGTCCTTTGAACTATTATAAGAAGCAGGTCCCATAATTATTTTCACTTTATAAATAAACATAAGGAAACAGAAGGGCAAAGAAATTAACTAACTCTTCAAGTTCGTACATCTAAAAAGCAGTAGAGGGATGTCTGGGTGGCTCAGTCGTTAAGCATCTGCCTTTGGCTAAGGTCATGATCCCAAGGTCCTGGGATCGAGCCCTACATTGGGCTCCCTGATCAGCAGGGAGCCTGTTTCTCCTTCTGCCTGCCGCTCCCCCTGCTTGTGCTCTCTCTCTCTCTGACAAATAAATAAAATCTTAAAAAAAAAAAAAAAAAGCAGAATTTAGACAGACTGACCCCATCATCATTATAGCATACAGCAAATACAGCAACTCTCATCATCTCTTGAAAAATACACATCTCAAACCAAATTTATATACACAAAGTGCTCAAAAGCAATCCATGGCACTCAATACGGCAGACTACTTTTTAGTGGTCATCCACATTCTACTTTGTTCCTAAAAGGCATATTCTTTAGACTGCAAGACTTTCTCATCAAAGGCAGGCTGCACTGCTAATGGCCTGCTGAATATCCAAAAATAAGGTAAGAGTGAATCAGGTGGCAAGTGTAACAAAACAGAAATTTCGGCATAAAAGAGAAATGCTTTGTCTATTTCCTTATACTCCCTCCTCTCCAGAACTGAAAAATAAATGAAAAACAGATTTTGTGGTCAAAGGGACAGAGCAGAGCACCAGCATATATGGTAACATACATTTGATGACTTTCTAACCTTAGCAGATGACCTTTGGTTGGGCTCCTCTCGTGGCCTCAGGGCTCCCATTCCAAGAGTAGGAAGTTGTGTTTGAAAGACGGACATTCGACCACCAGTTGGCGACATCAGCTTAAAGGCAGCCTGAAGTGCAGGACCCAAGGCACTCTGGGTTTCCAGGGTCTTGGTGAACATTTGTGGCAATGTTTTCAGTAAATCTTGAACGAGCTTATAAAATAAAGCAAGAAAACTCAAAGATGTTAACAATTAAAAACTTCTTCCACAAAAAGTAACTAATACAGTAGACAAGACACTGAGTCATGATGATGGTCAGAGAATCTACACACAGTACAGTAAACAATGAAGTTGGTCAAATGACAAGAAAGCCATTTTAAGTCAACATTATAAATTGGCAAGCAAGACAATTCAAAATTGGGGCCTTACAGTTCTTGCACATGCAGTAGTCCAGCAAGACTATAAGTCCAAAATGTATCCAAAAGAACCATCACAGTTTAGATTTGATTTCTTTTATAATGCCATCAAACATGGCCTTCTCAATCACCTCTACACACTTTATTCTTTTCAATTCCAAAGTGATTTAACTCTTCCCTACTGAAAAGTCTAAGATAGCCAGTAAATTTTCCAACTAGTAATACTACTACAAAAGAAAAACAAAATGAAAAACTACCTATTCAGGTTAGGTTGTACAAATAAAGTTAAAGGGAAAAAAAGTACTTCACACTATGGTGAAGTCACTGTTGCCAACAGCTGAGACCATAGACTTGCTAGTTAAAATGTTACCCCTACGGCATATATGCATGTACAGGGTAGACAACATCCCCCCTTCAGACACATTCTGTTCACCTCTCACTGTATTATGTCATGGCAATTTCCAGGCAGGTAATAAGTTTCTTCTGAACTGACCCCAATGACACTCTGTGAATCAGAAAAGCAAAGGGCACTGAAAGCAGCCTAGCTAAAGTGCTTCTATGTAGTGACCAGAAGCTTATCTGAGCAACCCTCCCAATTTCCCAAATGGTGGCAAGGCAGGTTTCCTTCAGGTTTTCCTTTATGAAATAGGCTTATCTTCTACCCTATTACAAGTATCTTACTACATTAGACTTAAAAGCCATTGGTTCAAGGGTAAACTCGAGATCTATTCATCTGATGAATTTTAACTAACAGCAAATATAAAATGTTACACATCTTAGAAATGCCTCAGAAAGAAACAAAACTTTACTTAAAGTTCATTTTGAAAACACATTCTTTCAATATTTCAAAAAAATGTGTCAGATAAGAAAATGTTAACTTACCTCTTTACTTTCATTTAAATTTACTAATAAGTTCTCTGGCATAGGTATAAAAACATCTGAAAAAATAAATAAGTATTTCTTTTAAACAAAATGTAATTGTTAAAGATGTTCTAAACACTTAACACTGATATAATTAACCACCCCCAGGGATGCCGGGGTGGCTCAGTCGGTTAAGCGTCTGTCTTCGGCTGAGGTCACGATCCCAGAATCCTGGGATCAAGTCCAGCATCGGGCTCCTTGCTCAGCAGAGAGCCTGCTTCTCCCTCTGCCTGCCTCTCCCCTGGCCTGTGCTCTCTCTCTCTCTGACAAATAAATAAATTCTTAAAAAAAAAAATTAACTACCACCATAATTTAAAGAAAAGCGACCTCCTGTATTATATATAGCACTTCTACGTATGTTCAAAAGCCACCAAAGCAGCATTGATTTAGGTATTTATTGCAACTTATCTATTACCATGTAAAAGGTAAACAGCCTCCTAATTAGAAAATATTGATCTGTAAACACTCCGTATTTAAGACAACAGTTTAGAATCCTACTTACTTTACATTCTTGCTTAGCTCTCAAAACCAGTGGTCTTGGCATTTAAAAAAAAAAAATGTTGACTAAGATGACACACAAGACTGCTATGTCTTTACAAAGAAGTAATATAGCCCGACAATACCTCTGTCATTCAAAAAGCACATACTGTCTCATAAAGAAGGTCCCCACTAGAGCCTATACTTACGGGACTACAAAATCAAGTAAATGAGAAGGTATGCTAACTGACCACTTCAGATGAGCTCCTCAGGATTCAAATTTATTTTTACTTAGGAATTAAATTCTCTTCCTTTAAAAGGAAGCAAACTGTGGGTGGTGGTGAAGGATTACAAGAAGTCTTACTTTCTACATTATGGTACTTTTTTTTTTTTAAAGGCGTATTAATGTTTGTAAAAAATAATACCAAAAAGGGGCGCCTGGGTGGCTCAGTCGGTTAAGTGACTGCCTACAGCTCTGGTCATGATCCCAAGGTCCTGGGATCGATCCCTGCATCCAGCTCCCCGCTCCCTCTACCTGCTGCTCCCCCTGCTTGTACTCTGTCTCTCTGTCAAATAAATAAAATCTTAAAAAAAAAAAAATTATTTGTAACATTAAATGTTTACTTTAGCTGTCACATAAAAATTCTATAGTCGGGGCACCTGGATGGCTCAGTTGGTCAAGCGTCTACCTTCAGCTCCAGTCTTGATCTCTGCAGAGGTCCTGGGATTGAGCCCCACATCAGGCTTCCTGCTCAGCAGGGGGTATGCTTCTCTTTCTCTCCCCTCTCCCTTTCCTCCTCCCCACCTCTCTCTCTCTCTCTCTCTCTAATAAATTATAGCTTTTAAAAAAAATCTACAGTTGACTAGATTTTCTCTTTTTTCTTTAAAATTAAAAAACACTTTGGGGCTCCTGGGTGGCACAGTCGGTGAGGTGTCTGACTCTTGGTTTCCGCTCAGGTCATGATCTCAAGCCCCATGTTGGGCTCCACACTTAGCATGGAGGCTGCCTAAGACTCTATCTCCCTCTCCCTTTGCCCCTCCACCACCCCCCCCCCGTGCACTCTCTAGCTTTCTCTCAAACAAATAAATCTTTTAAAAATGAAATTAAAAAAATTAAATTAAAAAAATTTTTTTAAGATTTTATTTATTTATTTGAGAGAGAAAGCATGAGTGAGAGGGGCAGAGGGAGAGGGAGAAACAGACTCCCCACTGATCAGGGGGCCTGATGCGGGGCTCGATCCCAGGACCCCAGGATCATGACCTGAGCCGAAGGCAGACAATTCAACTAAGCCACTCAGGTGCCCCTTAAAAAATGTTTAAGAGGGCGCCTGGGTGGCTCAGTTGGTATGAAGTACTTTTTCACTGGCTTCTGACACTCTGCATGATGTTTTCAAGGTTCACTCATATTGCAGTACCTATCAGTATTTTATTCTTTTTTGTTCACAAATAATATTTCATCGTATGGATATACTTTTTGTTTATCCATTCATCAAATAATAGGCATTAGGGTTGTATCCACTTTTCGGCTGTGTTGCTATTAACATCCATGTGCATATTTTCTTACTTTTCTTGAGTATATACATTTTGAGTAGAATTGTTGGGTCATATGGTTTAACTCTAAGACTTTTGGAGCAAGTGGCAGACTGTTTTCCATAGTGGCTGCAACATTTTCCATCTCAACTAGCAATGTATGAGGGTTCCAATTTCTCCACTTCCTTGCAAATACTTTACTTGTTACTGTCTTTTTTTTAACCTCCGCTGTGTGACATCCAGCAAGGGACACTCCATCTATCAGCTTATGTACAAAACTGAGATGCTGGACCTTATCAGTGAATTCACAATTTGGCCCATCTTCAGAATCACCTGTTCAGTGATTTTATTTCATGCAAAATAAGTATCTGGGTGAATAGGTTAGGGAATGAATGAATAACCTGGCTGGTTTGTTGTGAGATTTAGAACAACCAAGACAGAAGGGGGCTCTCCTCAACTACTGCCCTTAAAGATGTATAGTGAATCCTCACTATTTGTAGATTCTATATTTGCAAATTTGCCTACTCACTAAAAATTTTTTTAAAGATTTTATTTATTTATTTATTTGACAGAGAGAAAGAGCACAAGCAGGGGGAGCAGGAGACAGAGAAGCAGGCTCCCCTTTGAGCAGGGAGCCCGATGTGGGACTCAATGCCAGCACCCTGGGATCATGACCTGAGCTGAAGGCAGACGCCTAACCAAGTGAGCCACCGAGGCACCCCTACTCACTAAAATTTATTTGTAACCTCAAAACCAATACTCATGCTGCTTTTTTTTTTTTTTAAGATTTATTTATTTATTTTGAGAGAGTGAGAATGAGAGAGAACATGAGAGCGAGGAGGGTTAAAGGGAGAAGCAGACTCTCCGCTGAGCAGGGAGCCCGATGCGGGACTCGATCCCGGAACTCCAGGATCATGACCCGAGCTGAAGGCAGTCGCTTAACCAACTGAGCCACCCAAGCGCCCATGCTGCTTCTATGGACATTCATAGACATGCTCAGAGCACCAAAACAATTTGAGTTTTGATTTTGAGATTTTCTAATTAGTCTCATTGTGGTTTTCATTTGTATTTCCCTGATAACTTCTGATATAGAGCACATTTTCAAGTGCTTATCAGCCAACTGTTTATAGAAAATATTGAATACCGTGAACTGAATAGAGACACGTCTGTTCAAACCATTTACCCACTTTTTAAATTGTGTTTTTCTTGTTTAGTTGTAGAAATTCTTTATATAATCTAGATATAAATTCCTACACTTTTTAAAAAAGATTTTTATTTATTGGGGCACCTGTGTGACCTTGTTGGTTAAGTGTCTGCCTTCGGCTCAGGTTATGATCTCAGAGACCGGGGATCGAGCCCCCCATTGGGCTCCCCACTCAGTGGGGAGTCTGCTTCTCCCTCTGCCCCTAAACCTGCTTGTGCTCTCTCTCTCTTCTGTCTCTCTCTCAAATAAATAAAATAAGGATTTTATTTATTTGACAGAGAGAGAAAAATAGAAAGAGAGCGAGAGTGCGCGTGCACAAGTAGGAGGCACAATAGACAAAGGGAGAGGGAGAAGCAGGCTCCCCACTGAGCAAGGAGCCCAACGCAGGCCTTGATCCCAGGACCCTGGGATCATGACCTGAGCCAAAGGCAGCTCAACTGATTGACCCATCCAGGTGCGATGCCCCTAGATACAAATTCATGATCAGATATATGATTTGCAAATATTTTCTCTCATTCTGTGGGTTGTCTTTTTACATACTTGATGGTGAAGCACAAAAGTTTTTAATTTGGGGGGCACCTGGGGTGGCTCAGTTGATTAAGCAGCCAACTCTTGATTTAGGCTCATGTCATGATCTAAGGGTCGTGAAATTGAGCCCCACGTCGGACTCCATGCTCAGTGGAGAGTCAGCTTGAGGTTCTCTCCCTGTTCTCTGACCCTCCCCCTACTGTGTGCTCTGTCTCTAAAATAAATATTTTTAAAAATTATTTTTTAATTTTAAAGAAGCCAAATTTATCTATTCCCTCCCCCCCTTTTTTTAAAAGTAATCTCTAGGGGCGCCTGGGTGGCTCAGTTGGTTAGGCAACTGCCTTCGGCTCGGGTCATGATCCCGGAGTCCTGGGATCAAGTCCCGCATCGGGCTCCCTGCTCAGCAGGGAGTCTGCTTCTCCCTCTGACCCTCCCCTGTCTTGTGCTCTCTCACTCTCTCTCTCTCTCTAAATAAATAAAATCTTAAAAAAAAAAAAGTGTTAAAAGTTTAAAAAAAAAATAAAAGTAATCTCTACACCCAGTGTGGGGCTCAAATTCATGACCCTGAGATCAAGAGTCAGATGCTCTACCAACTGAGCCAGCCAGGTGCAGCTATTTTTTATTTTGTTGTTTGTACTTTTGGTGTTATATCTAAGAAATCACAACCTAATCCAAGGTCACCAAGATTTACTTCTGCTTTCTTCTAACAGTTTTAATCTCACACTCCAGTCTATGATCCATTTTGAGTTAATTTTTCTTAACTGTGGTAAAGTATACATAATACAGAAAACACCTTAACCATTTTTCAGTTTGTTTGTTTTTAAGTAAGGTCTATGCCCAGTATGGGGCCTGAGCCCCAAAGGCCTCCCCTCTTTATTCTTTTTTTTAAGATTTTTCAAAAAATTTTTTTATTTGAGAGAGAGCAAGCAAACATGGGCTGGGGGCGGCAGAGGGAGAAGCAGGCTCTCTGATGTGGGGTTTGATCCTAGGACCCTGGGATCATGACCTGAGCCAAAGACACTCAACTGAATGAGCCAGCAAGGTGCCCCTTCCTCCTTTTTAATATGCTTTAAGGTAAGGAGGGTCCAACTTCATTCTTTTGCATGTTTACTTTTCCCAGAACCATTTGTTAAAAAGACTGTCTTCTCCCCATTGAATAGTCTTGGTATACTTGTCAAAAATCAATTCAGCATAGGGACTCGTGGGTGGCTCAGTCGGTTAAGCGCCCAACTCTTGATTTCAGCTCAGGTCATGATCTCAGGGTTGTGGGCTTGAGCCCCATGTTGGGCCCCACACTGGGCGTGCAGCCTGCTTGAGATTCTCTCTCTCTCCCTCTGCCCCCTCCCCTGGACTTGTGCCCACATGCACCCTCTCTTCCTCTCTCAAAAAAAAAAAAAAAAAATTCAAGGGCGCCTGGGTGGCTCAGTCGGTTAAGGAACTGACCCTTCAACTCGGGTCATGATCCCGAGGTCCTGGGATTGAGCCCCATGTTGGGCTCTCTGCTCAGGAGGGAGCCTGCTTCTCCCTCTCCCTCCTGCTCTGCCTACCTGTGCTCTCTCTGTCAAATAAATAAATAAAATCTTAAAAAAAATCAGTTCAGCATATATGTGAGGGTTTATTCCTGGGCCCTCTATTCTATTCCATCTCTCTTATATGTCTCTCCTCAAGTACTTTTTGAATAAATGAATGAGAAGGGAAAAAGAAACCTACATTTAATTGGAGTTTGAACATTAACTTGTTTTTGTTGCCTCAGAATTCACTTTACCTCCATTACTGTTTTCTCTTCTGTAAAATGAGGGACTGGACTAAAGGCCTCTTACAATTCCAATAAGCTTATGATTTTATACTCAAGGTCTTCTTCCTCAATATAGCACAGTCATATCATACACACCAAACATACATACATAATGTCAAATATTCATGATATATTTATAAAAAAACTGAAAACTCCTAAGGCGTTTCAATAAGTATATACTATATACCTTCAATATCTGAAACGATTAGCATCTGAGGTTGAGCGAGACCTTCTTGAAGACTGTAGAAGTGGATTGTACTATCAAATGTAATGAAGCCAATTTTTGTCCTAGTGTTGCCAGGAAGCCTACAAACAAATTCAGAAGAGTATTGCATCAAGTTTTTCCATATACATACATATATAAAAATATCTGTGAAGAGTTAATATAAAGAACTACTTTTGTATTATGGAAATTGTCCCAAAATAAATGCTTAATCCACCCAATGTTTAATTAGCATGAAAACAGACCCTACTCAAATGAAAACATTATGCATAACCCAAACAATCAACAAAACCCTGCAATAATACAGCAATCCAAAACTCACTACACCTATATAAAGTTACATAAATCACATAGGAAATGGTATATAAAAAAATATTTGAAAGTATATACAAACCTTTTCATGTTCTTATAGTGAACTTTGTAGGTGATTTTAACAAAAATAGTTCAAAAAATTACCATTTAGCAATTCTAAAATATTATATGTGTGTATGTATATATGTGTGTGTATGTATGTACACATATGCATATACATATACACATATATGCACACATTCTGTATTTTTAAGTTGAGCATGGAGCCCAATATAGGGCTTGAACTTAAGATCCTGAGATCAACACCTGAGCTGAACTCAAGAGTTGGACGCTTAACCAACTGAGCCACCCATGAGCCCCTAAAATATAATATAAATTAATATACTGCACATCTTTTAAAAAGTTTACCCAAATTTCTTCTTACATTGTTCATCTTAAGAGCAGCAAAAGTATCTGTCTTAAATATGTGGACCTTCAGTTTCTTAGACAAGCTAGTTTTCATTCTTGTTGCTCATTAAAAATACAAATGCTGGCAAGAACAAGGAGGTTCCTTTAACCCAGGTGAGGTACTTAGTCCATTTCTGATAAGATCTGGTCTTTCACGGGGCGCCTGGATGGCTCAGTCGTTAAGCGTCTGCCTTCGGCTCAGGTCATGATCCCAGGGTCCTGGGATTGAGCCCCGCCATCGAGCTCCCTGCTCAGCAGGGAGCCTGCTTCTCCCTCTCCCACTCCCCCTGCCTGTGTTCCCTCTTGTTGTGTCTCTATCTGTCAAATAAATAAATAAAATCTTAAAAAAAAAAAAAAGATCTGGTCCTTCACAATCTTCCATACCACACAAGAACACTATATTTCATTACAGTGAAAAGTCATACTAGCTTTTATAGGTTACACTAAGTATCTAAGAAACCATTTTAGAGTACAGATATTTTGGGATGCCTGGGTGGCTCAGTCGGTTAAACGTCTGCCTTTGGCTCAGGTCATGATCCCAGTATCCTGGGATCGAGTCTCGCATCGTGCTCCTTGCTCAGCCTGCCGCTCCCCCTGCTTGTGTTCTCTCGCTCTCTGACAAATTTTTAAAAATCTTAAAAAAAAAAAAAAAAGTACAGATATTTTAAGACACTTAATAGATATGACAACTAAATGTAACATGTATACACTGTTTGGATTCTTATTTCAACAAACCTACAATAAAGGCATTTCTGACACAACCAAAACCAAAAATTGAACCATGTAGTAAATCATATTATGGATTTACTGCTAATTTTGTTTGCTGTGATACTTGTATCTTAGGGTTAAAAATAATTGCAATTGGGCACCTGGGTGACTCAGTTGGTGAAGCGACTGCCTTCGGCTCAGGTCATGATCCTGGAGTCCCAGGATCAAGTCCCACATCAGGCTCCCTGCTCAGCGGGGAGTGTGCTTCTCCCTCTGAACCCTCCCCCCTCTCGTGCTCTCTCTCTCTCTCTCACAAATAAAATCTTTAAAAATAATAATAATAATTGCAATTATTTATAGGTAAGAAGATAGGCTGACAGAGATTTGAGTGAAAATACTCAAGGGGGAAAAATATGTTTGTGTATGGGAGGATTAGATAAATTTATGTTTCTCAGAGAGAGTGAGACCTGAAATTAACAAGCGAGTCTAAATGGACATTTAGAACATAATTATATATAGCATTTTTTTGCATTTTGAAACTATTCATTTTGCAAACACTGCTAGTTTCAAATTTAAGCTGAATTAAGATACTTACAAATCCAGATTGTCCAACAAACTCTGGCAAACTGAATTCAAGTATCCAGTTTCAACTGCATTGTGAGATACATCAAATACAAAGAGGTACACTGGAGGTTGAGGTGGTCGTAACTGAAGAAAAGAAAGATCTCATTAAAGACATTTAACAGGATTAAATCTAAACTTACCATCTGTCCAATCCACCTACAACAAAATAAACATTATTTACAGATTAAATGGAGACACTAATAAACAATAATGGATTAAGAAAATAATATAGAGGGACGCCTGGGTGGCTCAGTCGGTTGGGGGTCTGCCTTCGGTTCAGGTCATGATCTCAGGGGCCTGGGATCGAGTTCCGCATCGGGCTCCCTGCTCAGTGGGGAGTCTGCTTCTCCCTCTCTCCCTCCCTGTGCTCATGTTCTCTCTCGCTCTCTCTCTCAAATAATAAAATCTTAAAAAAAAAAAAAAGAATATAGAAATAACAGCAGTTTTAAAAATAGGCAAACCATATTATATTGTTTTCAGATGCAAAATTAAAAAAAGAAAAATGAAGATGTGATTGCCCTAAGTAAGAAGAGTTTTTCTCTAGGACAAGGAGAAAAAATGTAGTCAGAAGGCTTCTGGGAATATTGGCAATGTTCAATTTCTGACCTGCACGGTGCTAACACAGGTGTTTATAATTATTTGGTGACCTAAACATTTATGTTTAAAAACTTCTGAAAGAGATCTCCTCTTCCTCAATTACTTTTCCACATGTACACTATATTTCACAATTTAGGGAAATTACAATTGTGAAAGTGACAAATCAAGTTAGCCTGAGCTGGTTCCTTAACCAACACATTTTAGTCAAGATCCATAAAAATGTACAACTATATTTTAAAATTCCAAACTCAAAGATTTGTTCTCAAGTCAATAAAAAGCATCAAATAACCACAATGAGAACTGAGCATGTAGTATACTAACTTTTTTTTTTGGAGTGTACTAACTTTTATATTTTTTTGCACAGACCACTTGCCAGATTCATAGCATATGTCACCTAAGAGATAAGCGGAGAAGGAGCAAAACAGCTTGCAATAGGTAAGTTTACAAATTTTAAGGAAGTCAGTTTTGCAAATCCCGGGAGATAAAAAAACACCCCAGGAGGCCAATACAAAAGAACAGATGCTTCTTCTAATTTTTTGGCTTTAATTCAACAAAGAGACACTAGGGAAAACTATTACCAACCATTTAAGTGTCACAAAACTGTCTTCTGCACTGTACTTTTCTGTGGTGAAAAGAAAATGAACTCTCATAATTTCTATTTCCCATTGCCCAGAGATTACCCCACAAAAACATAACAAGGTAAAATAAAATATAAAAAGTTAGATGTTAAGTCTTATCTTCATATTCCCTTTATTTAGAGGCAATTATGGCATGGTGAAAGAGTAACCAAATCAAAAGGCATGGATTTTTATGCAAGGTCTCCCATTTACTTAAAGGATATTTTGGCAAGTCACCTAAGTCTTTTCACATCTGTAAAACAGGATTAACAGCATTCACCTAGCTTAATTCAGACAGTTGTTTGTAATGATCAAAAATATGTAAGTGCTTTGTAAAATGTAAAGTGCTAATGAAACATTAGACATAATTATTATTTTAAAAATGCCAAGAACTCAGATTCTCATACAAGTGTGTTATAGTACTTGCAAGAGAATGTTTATCACAGCATTATTAGAAAAAAATTGGAAGTGACTTAAAAGTAAATATGATCCTGGTATTACCTTACAAATTTCTCGATTGATGCACAAGAAACATAGGTGAAATTTTACATATACTTTCACTTTTCAAATTTACTCTTATATACTAATTAATATTTATAATGAACAAGTATAACTTATAAAATTTAAAAACATAAAATTTTGTTAAAGGATGCTACAGTGTTTTACTTAAAGCCCATTGTTTAGGGGCGCCTGGGTGGCTCAGTCGTTAATCGGCTGCCTTTGGCTCAGGTCATGATCCCAGGGTCCTGGGATCGAGTCCCACGTCGGGCTCCCTGCTCAGCGGGAAGCCTGCTTCTCCCTCTCCCACTCCCCCTGCTTGTGTTCCCTCTCTCTCTGTGTCTTTCTCTATAAAATAAATAAAATCTTTAAAAAAATAAAATAAAATAAAGCCCATTGTTTAATAAATATGCTACATAAAAAATGAAAGCTTACCATGTATTCTGAAGGAGCCATAAACTCAATAGTAGCATTCTGAACTTCAGGTCTTCTGTGAGGTTCTCCATAAACTCTAGTCAAAGGGTTGTACATGAATTCTTCAGGAACTATAAGTCAACAACATACAATGATAAAACTGAAAGGATTAAGTGTGATATATCTTGCATTTAGTGGTTTTCTTATTTTGAGGATTTAGAGATAAGACGACATAGACTAAATATTAAAGGATAAATATACTTTGTTTTTGAGTTCGTTTCCCCCACACTCAATGGCACTAAGTATGTCTTGCTTTTACAGCCACAATCACAGTGATTTTTCTCTTCCGACCTTCTAATATACTCTGTCTTAATTCTTGCTAAAATTGCTTTCCTAAAACAGCTTGAAAGATGATAAAAATTCATTAAATACCAATTATTATCTTAAATGTGACACTAAATTTTGTCTTAAATTTCATAATGGTACACAAATATTAATATTTGACACAAAATGTACAGACTCTGGCTGACCCTACAAAGCCATGGTAAAAATACTTCACAATACTATACTTATAATATACTAGTGCTCAAAGAATATTTTCTAAATTAGCATTGCATCTGTCTTCCCATTAACTGTTTAGAAATTCAAATTCCTACATATGTTAAAGAGTAAGCCATAGTTCATAAAATGGTCTGGGCTGCATATTAAAGTGACTTCTACCTTTATTTATAACTTTATTTCACATACTGAAGCACATATAAGATTTTAAAGGCATACCAAACACTATACATACATTTTCTAACTTTTATTAGAAAGTAAAAATTATGTTCTTACTCTATGCTCACTTTACTCCTAAAAAACATAAGAATGGTTTTTAAAAAGCTCTTAAATTCCCCATTTCCCAATGCTTAATGAAATTTCCTTTCAAACAGAGACCCAGTTTTCTTTTTTCTTAATTTTATTTATTTATTTATTTTTTTAAGTAAGCTCTACGCCCAACGTGGGGCTTGAACTCACTACCCCAAAAACAAGACTCACACGCTCCACCGACCAAGCTAGCCAGGGATCCTGGAGACCTAAATTTCAATGTGGATATCAAGTATACCCTTTTTCTTCTCTAATCCTAATAAAGTGTTATTGGTTAGATGATATTCCTTATAAGTTTTGTTTGTTTGTTTGTTTGTTTTAAAGATTTTATTTATTTATTTGACAGAGAGAGGCACAGTGAGAGAGGGAACATAAGCAGCGGGAGGGGGGAGGGAGAAGCAGGCTTCCTGTGGAGCAGGGAGCCCGATGCAGGGCTCGATCCCAGGACCCTGGGATCAGGACCTGAGCCGAAGGCAGACACCTAACGACTGAGCCACCCAGGCGCCGCCCCCCCCGCCCCTTTTAAAAAATTTTATTTAGGTTAGATGATATTCCTTAAACACAGACTGTAAGCAACTTCTGAAAGAGATCTCCTCTTCCTCAATTACTGAAAAAACTACATTCAACTAATCTTCTAGCACTGCCCACCTCCCTTCATACAGCAGTGAATGTATCTAATGGCAGCTATTCTGTGGACTTATTATCTTTCACCCTAGAGAAAAGGCATGGGACAATTTCTTTTTTTTTTCTTTTTTTTTTTTAATTTTATTTATTTATTCATGAGAGAGAGAGGCAGAGGGAGAAGCAGGCTCCCAAGGAGCAGGGAGCCCGATGCAGGCCTCGATCCCAGGACCCTGGGATCATGACCTGAGCCGAAGGCAGACGCTTAACCATCTGAGCCACCCAGGCGCCCAGGGACAATTTCTAAATAAAAATATTTCTTAAATTATAGGCTTAAATAATACCATGAAATATGCCATTTATTATATACCCAATATAATAAATGTAAAAAAGTGGTATCAGAAAAATACCACATTTTCTGGGCGCCTGGGTGGCTCAGTTCGTTAAGTGACTGCCTTTGGCTTAGGTCATGATCCCAGAGTCCTGGGATTGAGTCCTGCATCAGGCTCCCGGCTCAGCGGGAAGCCTGCTTTTCCCTCTGACCCTCTCCCCTCTCATGCTGTTTCTCACTCTCTCTCTCTCTCTCTCTCAAATAAATAAATAAATAAGATCTTAAAAAAAAAAAAGAATACCACATTTTCTGTTCAAAAAGTATATAAGTATTTATACACACACACACACACACACACACATATGTATGTATAAATGTGTAGAAAAAGTTAACAGAAGCTATCTTTGAGTAGAAGGATTATAGGTAAGTAAGACAGGGTATTGGGTTTTGGTTTTTTTTTTAAATTTCATATTATCTGCTTTCCCAACAACGTAAACTGAAATTTGTAAATGTTTAAAAAAGAAAACATACCATCATTGACTCGGTAACATAAGTTACACTTCCATCTCCTTTGATCCAGAAAGCTGACAAAAGGGTTGATGTATGTCCTGCATGAGCGGCATCTCACAATTGTACTGGAGGTAACCACAGGCAATTGCTAAAAAAAAAACAGAATTTTTTAAAGGCAATGATCATCACATCTAAAGGCCAAATACTAATTCATACCTTTCAAGTAACTTCTGGGATACTATAATTTTAGAGAAAAAAACCAAGGGTTAAAAAAGGTGTCCAAACTGTCACACAAGAATATTACATAGCTAAAATGTATTGATTTTAAAAACTACTATTTTTCTCCATGAACATTCTCATTAAATCCTGCCTTTTAAAAAGTATTTATTTTCTCATTAAACATTTATATTATAAAACCAACATGGTAAATATCCAATGTATTTTTGAGATGGATGGTAAATGGCCAATGAAATGACCGAGTAAATTAGGAATTTTCTTCATTTTACATTAAGAGCTTACTAAATTCTTTTTTTTTTTAAGATTTTATTCATTTGACAGAGAGAGAGAGACACAGCCAGAGAGGGAATACAAGCAGAGGGAGTGGGAGAGGGAGAAGCAGGCTTCCCGCGGAGCAGGGAGCCCGATGTGGGGCTCGATCCCAGGACCCTGGGATCATGACCTGAGCCGAAGGCAGACGCTTAACAACTGAGCCACCCCAGGCGCCCCAAGAGGCTTACTAAATTCTCATGGAAAGTCATAAAATAAGGGTAAATTATATTCAAGTATTCAATTAAACTCTGCAATTATGCTCCTATTTTAAGTTTATCCTACATACTAGAAGTTCTAAAGTCTTAATATAAATTTGTTTTGGGATAGTCACTTCACTTATGTACTGATCCTCCCAAGAGTATGTCAAGGTCCCAGAGCCTTATGACAAAAGTGGAAGGGCTTCTTTGTTTTTCCCCGGAGGGAAACAGCAACAGCCTGTGAAAGCAACAAATTTACTCCAAGAATGGCAGAACTGGGAGACTGGGTATTTTATTTATTTATTTATTTATTTATTTATTTAAATTTATTTATTTATTCATTTAAATTTACTTATTTATTTATTTGAGAGAGAGAGAATGAGAGGGGGGAGGGTCAGAGGGAGAAGCAGACTCCCTGCTGAGCAGGGAGCCCAACGTGGGACTCGATCCCAGGACTCCAGGATCATGACCTGAGCCGAAGGCAGTCGCTTAACCAACTGAGCCACCCAGGCACCCTGAGACTGGGTATTTTATTTTATTTATTTATTTTTTTTTTTAAAGATTTTATTTATTTATTTGAGAGAGAGAGAGAATGAGAGATAGAGAGCACGAGAGGGAAGAGGGTCAGAGGGAGAAGCAGACTCCCCGCTGAGCAGGGAGCCCGATGCGGGACTCGATCCTGGGACTCCAGGATCATGACCTGAGCCGAAGGCAGTCGCTCAACCGACTGAGCCACCCAGGCGCCCGAGACTGGGTATTTTAAATGGGCAAATGATTTACAACTTTTAAAATAGCATGGTTCATTTATTTATTTCCTTTCAGTATCTCTTGAATTTTTCAAAAATTGGCTTATTTTACCTCATTTTGAAGTGTTTGGTAATAAAAACGATGGCTGAATTACAAATAAAGGAACCTGTCAATGGTCAAATTCCTAAAGATGGCTCAGATAAATTCCACATGTGATTCTTGCACTACTGTAGAAAATTCCTCATCACCAAGATAATTTTCCATTAGACATTTACTTTCATTAGTGAAACATACCACTAGGTCTTTGAAAGGATGAAGCAGCAGTCCCAAAGGAAGTTTGGCTTTATTCAGTAAGGCCTGAGTCTGAGGAATGCTAGTCAGTGTGCATCTAAATAACCTACAACAAAGTAAAAACCATGTATCATAAAAAAAGAATCATGTGTCAGTTGTTGCTATGATTATTTTTGAGCAAAAAAAAAAAATTTGAAAGGTACACATTTTAACAGTGGATGAAATTACAAAAACTTTTCAATAGGCCCTCTCAAATTTTATCCCATTAAATATTTAAGTCCTATTCAGAAAGAGAGGTTGGAGAGTTACAACCCAGTATTATATAACTAAAATAGTCTCTTCTTGGCTTGGCTTGTGCATAAGCAGCCCAGACTAACAAATGACTTATTTTTCTTTTCTTTTAAAGATTTTATTTATTTATTTATTTATTTATTTATTTATTTTTAAGAATTTTATTTATTTGATAGAGAGAGACACAGCAAGAGAGGGAACACAAGCAGGGGGAGTGGGAGAGGGAGAAGCAGGCTTCCCATGGAGCAGGGAGCCCGATACGAGGCTCAATCCCAGGACCCTGGGATCATGACCTGAGCCGAAGGCAGACGCCTAACGACTGAGCCACCCAGGCGCCCCTTATTTTTCTTTATATAAATTTAGATTACAATGGAATTAAAAGGTGATGACACAAATGTACAAATGCAAGCTTAAGTTTATTAATGAAAAGATCAGTTTTGTTGAAGGTTCTAAAAATAACAAAATTCAATTTATCAGAAAGTCATCACCACATACATTTAAACTAATGATCCATTTTAAGGGACAAAAGAGTATTACGTTTGTTATGAAAAATAATTTAAAATGAGAGCAAATAAAGGATTATGTAGAATCAAATCCCCGTATGTTGGACTTAAAAAAAAAAAAAATGTATTCACCACAATGATATTGAGTGTCATAGTTCCATTAGAGCTGCTAAGAGCAGTCATCAGCCTAGAAGTTACAACCCTATTTCTTGAGTTAGAATATTTCAAATATCAAGTAAGCAATTAACAAAGATCTTTTTCCTGCATGCAAAACTATTTTCATAAATTAATGTTTGTACTGCTTGTTCATAATAGCATGGTTCCCCAAAAAATCCAAAACTTCTAGAATAAAATGTCATAGTGAATAAGAAATGCTATTTGAATCCTTACTCTGGGTTACAATTGAGTTTCTGGATATCTTCATGCAAATTTGGAACAGAAGGCTGCAAAGGTGTTGCTGGAAGCATATTTCTTTCTTGAAGAAGATTGATAACTCTTAGCCCCTCTGGATGTAGACTTAATCCACTCATGCTCGCAGTTAAATGATTAGCACCTAAGGGAGTCTAGAGATAAATAATTTCAAAGTAAGTAGCCTTTATATTTTCAGTTGAAAACAGAAGTATATAAGGACTTGGTTACTTAATTTTTCTCTAAATAACAAAACTAATCTAGATTTCCTGGTCAATTTTTTTTGGTTCTGGGGATATATAATAAAACGAGTCTTATGAAATACTCATTATTTTAATTGGTTAAAAGTATTCATTGCACCTTCCTAAAACTTTTATGTCTACACAGTTTAAATCAAAAGATGGAAAATTGGTTAAAAAAAAAAGTTTACCTGAGTAAAGCCCTGTGGCCCACTTGAGTAATTCAAGGAAGAGGGTGGCATTCCAGTTGTACTAGGTGGTGCTGTGTTCTGATAACCAGGTGGTAAGGAGGGATATGAATACCCAACACTCATAGTGGGATTCTTGTTAGCATGCTGTGGTGTTGCTAGAAACAAGGTAACTTTTAAGTTCTATTTTATATTCCAGAATCCTTTAAATAAACATATACATCCATTGAATTATAACGCTAAAATCCCTTGGGTAATTTAATACTTTCATTTATCAAATTTGCAACGTAAGACAAACACTACTAACAAAGAGCAATGATTAAAATCTAGTTAATGTAGACTATAACCAAAAACACATAAAAATAAGCTTGTATGAACAAAAATAAGCTTGTATGGTTAATTTACTTTTGTGTCATTTACTAAACTTTATATTCAGACTAAAATTCTAATTCAAAACGTCAATGAAAGCATATTAATGTTCAACTGGTTAAATACACTTAAATAGATTTAATTCATAAAAATACTCTATAAGCCAGAACATAATAATAAAGCCCATGATCCCAATTAAAGGAAAAAAAAAACTAACAAAAAATCTAAAGGTATGGAGATAAAAAATGCTACCATGACTTATTGCTGTGTGACATGATTATGAAGTTTTCTTCACTGTTTCCTATAACGAACACATACTAAAACAAAACACACACACACACACACACACACACAAACAAAAAACAACTTTCATAGCATCTCACCCAAGAAGCCACCGCCTTCAATTTCATCATAACTATTGTGAACCACATTAGATCCATTATTGGTATTTGATGTAATACCTAAAAAAGAAGTTTATCACAATATAAACTAGAACAATTATTACAATTTCTGAAAGATTTGAGCGCTAATGTCTAAAATTTAAGATAACTTTCCAAATACTTTAACCCACAGCCCAGGTAAAATGTCAAATGTTGAAATAAAAATTTCAAATAATGCATGTTTTTAAATATACAAAATATATAAAAGTTTTAAATAATTTTACAAACTTCTAAAACAGATGGTCCTTTGTGCAGTTTATAAAATTACATACTATCTGAAAGATTTCAGCAGTTGAGAGCAGCATTAAAAACCTCTAAAGAACAGTACACATTGAAAAAAAAGTCATCAAAATCAGTACTATTTAAAGAGAAAATAAATTATGAGGATAAAAACACTTTTTTTTTTCAAAACAAGGAAAAGAGTGGAATCTAGAATTAATTTGAAGGTGATATAAGTTAACAGAATGATTGCTTTATTCTAGGGAACAACTATTAAAATAAAATAAAAATCTTAACTTATTTTCCCCCCAATTTAAAGATTTAAAGATAAATGCCAGGGACATCTGCTTATGAATTAAAATCTATTTCTAGGTACCTTTACTATTTATGAGCTCTAAGTCAGGTATAGAAGAAACTAAAATTAGTGAATAGCATCAACCTCTTAGCTTCTAAGTACCAAGGTGCTAACTTTAATAGTCATTTTAACACCAAATAGGTAAGTTTAATAGTTGATAAAATCAGTTAATTTCTTTCCAGTTCTCAAGACCACCATGACTTTAACCATGAGTTGATACAGAAAACCTTAATAAAACTGTTTTTATTTTATTTTTTTAAGATTTTCTTTATTTGACAGAGAGAGAGACAGCAAGAAAGTAAACAAAAACACTGGGCATATTTTTAGTTGGTTAAAAATGCAAGTATTTATTGTAGCTTGATTTTCAAAGTTATTATGTGGCCAACAGTGGGACATTACCATTTTGTTACTCATTGTTAACACCCTTCTTTTCAAAATATTCACGGGTCACTCTTTTCCCTACTTATATAATACTAAAAAAAGGAAATGATAGAAGAAAAAACAAAAATAATATTGACTGTATTCAGTAGTAGGATATGGAGAGCGGTTTTTCCCTCCTCTGTTTTCCTATTTCCACATTTTGCTGCATTTGCTGCATTTGCTGCATAACCCAGCATTAAGGTTATTGCTAAAATCAATTTCCTACTTGACAAAATACAGTGTTGAAACTAATAAACTTATATTTTAAAGTTGTATCTGAAGACAATGCTTTAAAACATTTTACTGTTTAGGGGTGCCTAGGTGGCTCGGTCGTTAAGTGTCTGCCTTCGGCTCAGGTCATGATCCCAGGGTCCTGGGATTGAGCCCCGCATCAGGTTCCCCGCTCAGCAGGAAGCCTGCTTCTCCCTTTCCCACTCCCCATGCTGTGTTCCCTCTCTCGCTCTCTCTCTGTCAAATAAATAAAATCTTAAAAAATATATATATATATTGTTTATATACAACTTCAAAATGCTTGCATAGTTTACTTTTTATTTAGGCTGATAAATATTTGTTAATATTTACAATAATAGCAGAAAACAAAATACTGCTTCCATGGAAAAGAGCCAATGTATTAAAAGGACAGTTCTAACACAGAACAAAAGGAGAGTTCTAAAGCAGAAATTCTCCTCTCACCTTCCTCTGCCAAAAGGCACCTAACTTTAGAGCCATGATGGTTAAAATCTGCCCAGCAACAAAAAAAGATAACAGCAGTAGTTCCCCAATGCTAGGCCCAATACAGGGTATTAGAATTCTAAGGAGCTTTTTTTAAACTCTGAATTCCTGAAGGCCTTAACTGGATGAATTCCTGAAGGCCTTAACTGGAACAACTAAATTTCTGGAAAAAATATTATCTGAATGCAAAGAATTCAAATAATATTCATCCTTCCACCCTGAGTCAAAACTTTAGATTTGACTTGGTTTTGCCTTGCTTACCTTCTTGGTTGACAGCTGAATTATATGAGGGCTGGGGCACAGCTCTATGTGATGATTTCTGAGGCGTGAGTGCCCTCACTGGAGGTGGTCCTCCAGTTGGAGGGGGCCCAATAGGAGCTCCTGGTTGGAAAGTGGTAGGCAGAGGTGGGTTCACTAAGGGGGGTGCAGAACCTATAGAAATATCAGTTTTTCACAAGTCACTTAAGAACTAAGAAAAAGGACAAAACAGCCTTTTACCAAATATGAGTAACTTCCAAATTTACATTTTAATTAAAATCACTAACAAATTACCAGAAATATGTTACCTGCTCAGGTTTATGACTTTTTCATTTATATGCATGCTTTACACATTTACAATCTATTTTACATGCTTCTTGTCAATTATTAAAGCAGCATCAAATCACTTATAGGGTAGATACAATGCCCTGGTTATTGATTCATTTTTATTAACTGGTCACAGAGGTTCAACAAGGCCATGTCAAATATTCCAATAGAAATTAACATGAATAAAATGTTATTAATGTCCTATTAATGTAGTCCATTCAATTAACATTAATTAGGTTGACAGCTTTCTAAAGTTACAAACTAGGGGCTCCTGGGTGGCTCAGTCAGTTGAGTGACTGACTCTTGATTTCAGCTTGGGTCATAATCTCAGGGTCTTGGAATCGGGCCCCAAGTGGGGGGTCTACAATGAGCTTTGGAGCCTGCTTAAGGTTCTCTCTCTCCCTCTTCCTCTGTCCCTCTCCCCTGCTCACAATTATTAATCTCACAAAAATTAATCAAAAAAAAAAAGGAAGGAAGGAAGGAAAGAAGGAAAAGAACACTCCCTAGGCTTAAAAATCAGGAAATGATACAAAGTTAATGTATATACTTTATAAAACACTGATATCTGAGAAGTTTAACACTACACATCAAACCAAACTAAGAATGACACAGTATTTATACTTCTATCTACCAGTATCTCGCTGCCTTGATTTCACCCATTTTCTATCAGGACAGTAAGTGCTGATGAGTGTAAAAACATTATGTTACTTTTGGGGAAATTCCTCTCTGTGATATCAAAAGTTCCAAAACCCACACCACCTGCTCATTCAAGTCAACAACATTGTTCCCACCTTCTTATTTGTCAAAGAGAAGGAACAAAGTCTACAAAGTAGATAAAATACTACTGATAAGAATGTGATTTAATTTTTCATTCCAGGACTTTTCTTAATCCTCTGAATTTTTAAGTGAAACAGATAATAAATGAATTTTATTTATATTCTACCTGTATTTGTAAAACCTTGTGATTTTTAAAAGTAAGGGGATAAAGATACCGAGATATGAAAATTTTCAATGTTTTTTCAATACTGTTCAATTCTCCAGGGTCAAAATGAAAAATGATCGTTATTACTGAACCTTACAGTTCCCAACAAGACAAATCAGTGCCCTATTGACAACTGAAGACAAAGATTACTGCCATATAACTCCCTTATCAAGGAAGCACTGACACATATCCACGGCAATACAGACAAGTCAAAAGTACAAAAGGACAAGGTACACTACCAACTCAGCATGAGCAAGAATGTATGATACATCTGGCCACAAAGGTGTAACAACCTAATGTTTAACAAAATACAAGTGAGCTTATAGAGATTTTTCACAGGTTTAAGAAAAAAAAATTTGAAACCACAACATGCTACATTTCATAGACATTTTTTCAAGCTGAATAATTTTTTTTCCTTTTTAAGTAGGCTACAAACCCAGTGTGAAGCCTAACAGAGCTTGAACTCATGATCGTGAGATCAAGACCTAAGCTCAGACCAAGTCAGACGCTTAACCAACTGAGCCACCGAGGCACCCCTCAAGTTGCATAATTCTTATTTGTAACATTAATAGCTAGAGTTTTAGAACTTGCCCTTCAGATCCCTAAAGCTAATGTAAGGATGTTAAAAGATTGCTTATTAGGAAAAAAAAAAAGATCGGGAGCCTGGGTGGCTCAGTCGGTCAAGAGTCTGCCTTTGGCTCAGGTCCTGATCCCAGGGTCCTGAGATCGAGCCCCAGCATCTGGCTCTCGGATCAGCGGGGAGTCTGCTTTTCCCTTCGACGCCCTCCCCCACTGCTCATGCTTCCATGTTCTCTCTCTCTCTGAAATAAACAAAATCTTAAAAAAAAAAAAAAAAGGAAAAAAGTAAGAGACATTTAATATGTGGACTCGAGACTTAGTTTAACATAGATACAGTTGTGAGATCAGATAATCAGGCACCAACTACCAATGAAGTGTTAAAAAATGAGAAATTTTTTTTAGAAGTATCTAAGAAAAAAGCAGGGTAGTCACATATTTATTTAAGGTTCATTTTCTTAGGTTTATGTATCTTTCTTCCCCCTTCTTTTATATAAGAAACTTCCTAAGTTTTGTCACTCGCTTATGTCTCTTTCACCACATCTGTGGTGTAGCCCTGTACCTGAGGGCTTGTGACAGCCAAAAACATTTCAGATTATTGATGATGTGCTTTTTAATGAGAAGCTACACCTACTCTTAAATAGTTTTTAAATAGTAGCTTTTCCCAAACTATTTTCTTGTGGCTGTGGGCAAAGTATTCAAGCCTCATTTCTTATCTGTAAAAGAAACTGATGTGAAGATTAAATAACATACCACATATAAAAGTTCGGCAAAGTGCTGGAAAATAAAAACATTCAGTAAATGTTACCTATAATTATCAATAATGAGAAGAAAATTCATTAATTTCAAGTGATTGATGCTCACTCATGGTGCCGAATGAATAAGAATAAAAGTAACCAGATGGATTTCAGTTTGAACAATTGCAGTTCAGAAGATTTCTACAAAGAAACCAATTTTCTAGAAGCAACTATAACCTTTATAGGCCAAAATGCCAGATGTATTCACTGGAGCCAGTCACTGATCAGAGGCTAAGAAAAATAGTTTCAGCAGTTGAAATATATGCAGTACACAGGAATACAGATACAAGGTAATTATTGATACTACTATTTCATTTGAAAGTTTTTACTAGTTCATTTCCTTGAGGATGTTGGCACAACAGAATCAACATGCAGATCTCAATACAGAATTTTAAATGCTTTTCAAAGTAACACTATTAATTTTGTTAAGTGTACAAAATACCAATTTTAAGAGCTAAATAGGAACAGTGAAATGGTTAAATGAACTTACTTGTGAACCAGATATAACCAAACTTTGATATACAAACTGATGTACAAAATCCACACAATCCCAATCAAAATCCCAGGTCCCTTCTTTGCAAAAACTGACAAGCTAATCCTAAAATTTTATGGAAATGCCAAGGGACCCAGAACAGCCACAACAAACTTGAAAAAGAAAAACAAAGTTGAAGGGGCACCTGGGTGGCTTAGTCTGTTAAGCATCTGACTTCAGCTCAGGTCATGATCTCAGGGTCCTGGGATGAGCCCTGCAATGGGGATCCCTGCTCAGTGGGGAGTCTGCTTCTCACTCTCCCACTGCCCCTCCCCCTGCTCATGCTCTCTCTCTCTCTCTCTCAAATAAATAAAATCTTCAAAAAAAAAAAAAAAAGTTGGAGGAGTCATACTTCCCAAATTCAAGGCTTACTACAAACCTACAGTAATCAAGTTGTTTGGTACTGGTATAAAGATAGTTATAGATCAATAGAAAAGAATTCAGAGTCCCGAAATAAACCCCTACATTTATGATCAATTGATTTTCAATAAAGGGTGCCAACACCATTCAATAAAAGAAAGAACAGTCTTTCCATCAAATAGTCCTGGAACAAATGTATACCCACATGCACAAGAATGAAGTTTAACCCCTACCTCACACTATACACAAAAATTAATTCCAAATTGATCAAAGACCTAAATAGGAGAGCTAAAACTATAAAACTCTTACAAGAAAAAATAAATATAAATCTCTGCCCACTGCTTTCTGACTGAGGTTCTGCTAATAACACTCCTCACTACAAAAGTTATTGTCTGCTCTGACCTGCCCCTCCAGGATCCTACAGTTTCTGGGGACCAAAACAGTCTAAGCTGTAACAAAAAGATAACCAAGCCTCAGATCAAGACCAAAAAAAGAGACCATAGGGATTGAGCTTAAGATGGAACCCAGTTAATAAAAGTAATGGCAAGTCCTTAAGGAAGTGGTTCTGCATGCATACCTAATTCCCTGAAATATCATGGGTGACTCAAAGAAACACAGAGGATACCTTCAAAGGTAAGAAGCAAACCCATGATTTTAAGTTAACTCAAGGTTAGAGAAGTAATTTATTTAAAGATTAACAATGATTTAGAAAACCAATAGTCCTCCATTTGGTTTTAAGTCTTGAAATATTAATTACAACATCTAAACAGGCAAAATTTTCCCATTTCTACATAGCAAGCACTCCTATTATGAACTCTACCTGATTTTATGAAGTTGTTTTGAAGTGAAGGATCTCCAGAAGAAACATATTGATGACTTGTCAAATTTGTATTCCCAGATACAGCTGGTTGGGATGATGCACGAGGACAATGGTTTGTCTGTGATCCTGTGGATGGATAGTTATACTGCCAATTCAAAGGTGGTTGTACAATGGCTCCAGGAAGAAAGCTACCAGAAGGCATTGGTGTAGCAGCTGGGTTCTGAGAAGTAGGTAGTGGCATTCGGGGAACAGGACCACTGTGAAGTGAAGGTGTCACTGGATTAGAAGCCACAGGTGGTCTATAAAGAGTCTGCCCAGGTCCCTGATAAATACTTAACGGAGAAACATTCTGAGAACCACCATAGTTAGACTGTCCAGAGACTGGATTCAATGTCTTTGCTGGTATTAGATGAGGGTAGGATCCTGGAAGCTGAGAATTATATCCTTCGTTCACTGACACTTGTGAAGACATCAGTGCATTTTGGACAGGACCTTCCAATAAGAGGAGGAAAAATTAGTCTTCCAACCAAAGTAATAAAAATACTTTAAGAAATACAGTAAAACATATGGTACTCTTACAATTAAACAATAAAAAGACAAATGGCCCAATTTAAAAATGAACAAAAGATTCATTCAAATATATTTCCAAAGAGATATACAAATGGCCAATAAGCACATGCAAAAACACTCAACATTATTAGTCATTAGAGAAATACAAATCAAAACCACAGTGAGGTGGCACTCACACCAAGTAGGATGACTAAAATGTAAAAGTCAATAAACATTTTAGTGTTAACAAGAATGTGGATGGGGCAACTGGGTGGCTCAGTCGGTTGGGCATCTGCCTTCAGCTCAGGTCATGATCTTGGGGTCCCGGGATAGAGCCCCATGTCGGGCTCCCGGCTCAGTCGGGAGTCTGCTTCTCCCTCTCCCTCTGCCCCTCCCGCCCCCCACTTGGGCTCTCTCTCTAATAAATAGGTAAAATCTTTAAAAAAAAAAAAAAAGAATGTGGAGAAACTGGAACCCTCACACATTGCTAATAAAAGTGTAAAATGGTGCAACTACAGTGGAAAACAGTTTGGCAGTTCCTCAAAGTATTAAACATAGTTATCATAAAATTCAGTAATTCCACTCTTACCCTGCATAAAAAGTCGTGCACAAATGTTCATAATATCATTATTCGTAATTGCCAAAAATTACAAACAACTGAAATGTCCATCAACTGATGAACAGAGATAAACAAAAGGGTATATCTATACAATGGGATATTATTTGGTCATAAAAAGGAATGAAATATTGACGACATTTCACAACATAGATAAACCTTGAAAACATTATGCTGAGTGAAAGATGCTGGTCACAAAAGAGCATACACTGTATGATTCATTTATATGAAACATCCAGAACAGCAAAATCTACAAACACAGAGGTAGATCTGTGGTTGCAGGGGCTGGGACGAGGAGGGAATGGGGAGTAACTGCCAATGGGAATAGGGTTTCTTTTGGGGATTATAAAAATATTATAAAATTGATAGTAGTGATGGTTGCAAAACTCTGTGAATACACTAAAAATCACTGAATTGTACATTTTAAAGCTGTTATTAAAAAAAAAATCCCTAGAACTACCACTTCTACTCAGGAATATACTATTATTTCTGTTGCTAAAATTAGACAATAAAAGGAAATAGATACTTTTTTTAAAGATTTTATTTGAGAGAGAGCAAGCGCAAGCACAAGCAGGCGGAGAGGGGTAGAGGGAGAAGGAGAAGCAGACTCGCTACTTAGCAGGGAGCCCCATGTGGGGCTCAAGCCAGGACCCAGGACCTTGAGATCATGACCTGAGCCAAAGGCAAATGCTTAACAGACTGAGCCAGGCAGACGACCCAAAATAAATATTTTTTAAAAAGATAGCACTCCGGGGGCGCCTGGGTGGCTCAGTTGAAGCATCTGCCTTCGGCTCAGGTCATGATCCCAGGGTCCTGGGATGGAGCCCTGCATCGGGCTCCCTGCTCCACAGGAAGCCTGCTTCTACCTCTCTCACTCCCCCGCTTGTGTTCCCTCTCTCGCTCTCTGTCAAAGAAATAAATAAAATCTTAAAAAAAAGATAACACTCAGGGGCACCTGGGTGGCTCAGTTGGTAGAGTGTGCAACTATTTTTTTTTAAAGATTTTATTTATTTATTTGAGAGAGAGAGAGAATGAGAGACAGAGAGCACGAGAGGGAAGAGGGTCAGAGGGAGAAGCAGACTCCCTGCTGAGCAGGGAACCCAATGCGGGACTTGATCCCAGGACTCCAGGATCATGACCTGAGCCAAAGGCAGTCGCTTAACCAACTGAGCCACCCAGGCGCCCTACTTTTTTTTTTTTAAGATTTTAT
The DNA here is from genome assembly GCF_009762305.2 of Zalophus californianus. Lineage (NCBI taxonomy): Eukaryota > Metazoa > Chordata > Mammalia > Carnivora > Otariidae > Zalophus > Zalophus californianus. Next base: position 28,047,512 of record NC_045599.1, on the reverse strand, counting down.
TTATTTGAGAGAGAATGGAGAGAGAGCACATGAGAGGGGAGAGGGTCAGAGGGGAAGCAGACTCCCCGCTGAGCAGGGAGCCCGATGTGGGACTCGATCCCAGGACTCCAGGATCATGACCTGAGCCGAAGGCAGTCGCCCAACCAACTGAGCCACCCAGGGTCCCTATTTTTTTTTTTTAGATTTTATTTATTTATTTACCTGAGAGAGAGAGAGAGAGAGAGAAAGAGAGAGGGAGAACAAGGAAGAGCTGACAGAGAAGGACAGATTCCATGCTGAGCTTGGAGCCGTACTTGAGCCCGATCTCATGACCCTGAGATCATGACCTGAGCAGAAATCAAAGAGTTGGATGCTTAACTGACTAAGCCACCCAGGCGCCCCAGCCCCTCTTTAAATATTTATGTATAATGAAGACCCTTGAGTTTAATAAATGCGTATGGTAAAGTCACTGTCAACTGACATCAGTTATTCCATTTAATGGCCAAAGACCTTCATAAACAAGCTATTCAATTTCCTACTCCTTTTCCTCTCTGCTCAGCTCCAGTCCCACCCACCTGAATGTTTCTTCCACAAGCTTAAATATGCTCCTACCATAGGGTTCTACACTTTTATTCTGCCAAGAATGCTCTTCCCCCAGATATTCTCATTCAATGTCTTTACTCAGGTCTCTCTTCGAATAATCTCAAAGAAGCACTACCTGAACACTGTAATTCAAATACCACCTCTTTCATTCTCTTCACCTCTGACCCTACTTTATTTTTCTTTCTAGTGTTAAAATGACACTACGTGGGATGCCTAGGTGGCTCAGTTGTTAAGCGTCTGCCTTCAGCTCAGGTCTTGATCTCAGGGTCCTGGGATGAGTCCTGCATCAGCAGGGAGCCTGCTTTTCCCTCTCCCACTCCCCCTGCTTGTGTTTCCTCTCTCGCCATGACCCTGAGGTCAAGGGACCCATGACTTCAGGGTCATGAGAATGAGCGGGCTCTACACTCAGGGCCTGCTTAAGATTCTCTCTCTCTCCTTCTGCCCCTCCCCTTGCTCGCACTCTAAATAAATTAATAAATAAAAGCTAAATAAATAAGCTAAAAAGCAAAGTAGTCCCTTTCCTGAAAAATTTAGCCCTAAAGACATGGAGGTGGGGAGGAGGTATAAAGCATCCACACCAGAGGGAAGCTGGGATAGAATGAGAAGGCAGCACCAGCAATGGAAGAATGGTTACACACAGGAGAACCGATCAAATAAATACATACAGGATGAGTGAGAAGCAAGATCTCTCACTCTCTGAGAAGGGAGTCACAGACATGGAAAGGGGAAAACTAGAATGAACCTAGTGATGGTGGGTCTGCATTGGAAGTTACAACTGAAATTCATGGATTTCAATATATATAGATAGATAGTTTCCCTAATTCTGTCTGCTGAGACAAGTAGCAGAGACATTCCAATAGCTCCGATCACATCTAGTACAATATCTTGGTTTCTAAATATTTTTCTCTCCACTAAAAGGAATCATGGATGATCTCTGAGCTTAGAAAGTACAAGATGAGCCTGCAATATCCTATTGTGCCAGAAGTCAAAGAAGTGCCCAGGGACGATAATACGAGAAAACAGAGAAGACAGCTTAAAGGGCTCCCAAAAGCCAAATCTGAGATAACATAAACGCAAAATAAATAGTAATAATAGTGGATTATAATTCACTGAATAAACAGTCCATACCAGGGTGCCTGGGTGGCTCAGTTGGTTAAGCGACTGCCTTAGGCTCAGGTCATGATCCTGGAGTCCTGGGATCAAGTCCCACATCGGGCTCCCTGCTCAGCAGGGAGTCTGCTTCTCCCTCTGACTCTCTTCCCTCTCATGCTCTCTCTCAAATAAATAAATAAAATATTAAAAAAAATCCAGTCCATACCAATATAAATAAATGAATAAATTAAAAGTCTAACAAGGAATGAAATATTTATATAATCTCTATCAGTGATTTTTTTTTTTTTTGAAAGTAGGCTCCATGCCCAGCGTGGAGACCAACACAGGGCTCATATTCACAACCCTGAGATCAAGACCTGAGCTGAGAGATGCCTGGGTGGCTCAGCTAGTTAGGTGTCTGCCTTAGGATCAGGTCACGATCCCAGGATCCTGGAATCGACTCCCACATCAGGCTCCTTGCTCGGTGTGGAGCCTGCTTCTCCCTCTGCCTGCTGCTCCCCCTGCTGTGCTCTCTCTCTCTCTCTCCGATGAACAAATAAATAGGGGCGCCTGGGTGGCTCAGTTGTTAAGCATCTGCCTTCAGCTCGGGTCATGATCCCAGGATCCTGGGATCAAGCCCCACATCGGGCTCCCTGCTCGGCGGGAAGCCTGCTTCTCCTTCTCCCACTCCCCCTGCTTGTGTTCCCTCTCTCACTGTGTCTCTGTCAAATAAATAAAGTCTTTAAAAAAATAAAATAATAAAATAAAAATTAAAAATTAAAAAAAGACCTGAGCTAAGATCAAGAGTCGGACGCCTGGGACGCCTGGGTGGCTGAGTTGGTTAAATGTCTACCTTCAGCTCAGGTCATGATCCCAGGGTCCTGGGATCGAGCCCCACATCGGACTCCCTGGTCAGGGAGAAGTCTGCTTGTCCCTCTCCCTACATCTACCCCACTTGTGCTCTCTTTCTCAAATAAATAAATAAAATTTAAAAAAAAAAAGTCAGATGCTTAACTGACTGAGCCACCCAAATGCCTCTAAATAGTCTCAAAGTAAATCTCCACATAATACTTAACTAATTACCAAATGAAGAAGAGCACCTTCACTATGGAGAAGCTTGACAGACACCACCTTAATCAAGTGATCAAAGTGAACATCAATAATGAGAAAAAATGAAATCGTGTACCACATGATAGGATGCAATGAGAATACATCATCTCTACTTTTTTTTTTTTAAAGATTTTATTTATTTATTCATGAGAGAGAGAGAGGGAGAGAGAGAGAGAAGCAGGCTCCCAAGGAGCAGGGAGCCCGACGCGGGACTCGATCCCAGGACCCTGGGATCATGACCTGAGCCGAAGGCAGACGCTTAACCATCTGAGCCACCCAGGCGCCCTACATCATCTCTACTTTAATACTCCTGCTACAGTGCATAATCTGAATCTAATCATGATGAAATAGCAGACAAACCTAAACTGAGTGACATTCTACAAAATAACTGGTTTGTAATTTTCGAAAGCATCTGGGTCATGAAAAGTCAATGAAAGACTGAGGAACTGTTCCAAACTGAAGAGCACTAATGAGGCACAACAATTAAATGCTAAATGTGATTCTGGATGGATTCTTTTGCTAGAAAGCGTTTTACTGGGACAACTGGTGAAACTTGAATGGGGTCTGAGGATTAATAACAATGTATTAATGTTAATTTCCTAATTGTGATAGTTCTGTTATGGTTATTTAGGAAAACTTTATTATATGTAGGAAATATTTTACTAAAATATCTGGAAGTGATGGGACATCAGGCCAGCAACTTACTCCCAAACAGTTCAGGAAAAAAAGTTTATTGTAACCTTGTCTATGAATTTACTGTTCCAAAATAAAATGTTTAAAGCAACACTAAGTAGTTAGTTATATTGTGGAGATTACAAAAAGCACGCACCTCCTCAATAAATGAGAAAGGCTAGTAAGAACTTAGTGGCTTAGGGTAAAATTTCCAATGACAGCATCTTACCCAGACTCAAAGTGTGGTATATCAAAGAACTTAAAAACAAAACAAGTAAAATTTACTTGTTTTTCTGGAAAGCTGTTGTAATAATGTTAACAACACTGATGTCCAAGGTGAATGTGAAAAACCATAATTTCAAACCTACTAGAATGACTGTATCTAATCAAAGACTGACAACAACAAGGGTTGACAAAGGTGTGGAGAAATTGGAAACTCTAATACATTGCTAGTGGGGATGTAAAATGCTGCAGTCACTTTGAAAAAGCTTAACCGTTTCTCAAAATATTAAACATTGATGGGGTGCCTGGGTGGCACAGTGGCTTGAGCATCCAACTCTTGGCTTCTGCTCAGGTCATGATCTCAGGATGGTGAGACGGAGTCCTGCGTCTCGCTCCACGCTCACCATGGTCGGCTTGGGTTTCTCTCTCCCTCACCCTCTGCCCCTCCACCCACCTCAAGTGCACTAAGGTAAATACATAAATCTTAAAAAAAAAAAAAGAAATTAAATAGAGATACCTTATAATCCATCAATTCCACTCCGAAGTTTATACACAAGAAAACTGAAAACACATGTCTGTACAGAAACTTGCACATGAAAATTCACAGCATGATTCATGATAGCCAAAAAGTGGAAACAACCCAAATGTCTATCAACTCATTAATGGATAAACAAAATGGCATGTATCCACACAATGGAATATTATTTGGTCATAAAAGAAATGAAATAACTGATATATGCTACATGGATGAACCTTGAAGATAATACGTTAAAGAATCCATCACAAAAGAACACATAGTGTATGATTCCATTTATATGAAATGTCCAATACAGGCATATCTATGGAGATAGAAAGTAGATTAGTGGTTGCCTAGTGTAGGGGCAAATACCATGCTGATGATTTCAAATTAAAGCTACTTAAAAAACAGCCTGCACAAGGACACTCAGGACCTCTTCTGTCCCCCTGAAAGCAGAAAATAAATCTCCCATGTGAAAGGTACCCTCCCTGTACCAGGGGGTCAAAAGACATCCTATCACCAGAGAAAGGGAATTTAGAGCCAAGAAGCCTTTATAAACAAACCTTGTTATTTTTTATTAATTTACTTCCCCAGCCCAAATTCCATTTAGAATTCCTTGCTAATTGAAGCTCTCAAAGTTAAGTTTTGTCTGGTCAATTTCTCACAGATTTACTGTCTGTCTAAAAAGTATAAAAGTACCTGCCTTGGGGCACCTGGGTGGCTCAGTCGTTAAGCGTCTGCCTTCAGCTCAGGTCATGATCCCAGGGTCCTGGGATCAAGCCCCGCATTGGGCTCCCTGCTCGGCAGGAAGCCTGCTTCTCCCTCTCCCACTCCCTCTGCTTGTGTACCCTCTCTCTCTGTCTCTCTCTCAAATAAATAAAATCTAAAAAAAAAAAAGTACCTGCCTTGGTCATTTCTTTAAGTCTCAATTTCATTATTGGGCCTCCCTGCATACGTAATTAAACTTTGCTTTTTTCTATTAATCTGTCTCACGTAAATTTAATTCTTAGTCCAGAGAGAGAAAAATTTCTACCTCCTCCTCACAGGGACAAATGGAGAGTGACTGCTAATGGGTTCAGGGTTGGGGGGGGATGAAAATGTTTTAAAATCGATTGTGGGGGCTCCTGGGTGGTTCAGGCGGTTAGGCATCCCATTCTTTTTTACTTATTTGACATACCGAGAGACAACAAGCAGGGGGAGTGACAAGCAGAGGGAGAGGGAGAAGAAGGCTCCAGCTGAGCAAGGAGCCCCATGCAGGGCTAGATCCCAGGACCCTGAGATCATGACCTGAGCTGAAGGCAGCGGCTTAACCAACTAACCAACTAAGCCACCAGGCGCCCCCAGGTGTCGAACTCTTGATCTCAGCTCAGGTCTTGATCTGAGGGTTTTGAGTTCAAACCTGCCGTTGGACTCCACAATAGGCACCAGGCGGGGAGCTTACTTAAAAATAAATCAAATCAAGTCAAATAGGGTGTGATGATGAATATACTGAAAACTACTGACTTGTATACTTTAAAATGGGTGAATTGTAGAGTGTGTGAATTATATCTTAATAATCCTGTTTTTTTAAATGATCTTTATTTGTCAGAGAGAGTGAGCAAGAGAGAGTAAGCACAAGCAGGGGGAGTGGCAGGCAGAGAAGCAGGCTCCCTGCTGAGCAAGGAGCCAGATGTGGTGACTCGATCCCAGGACCCTGGGATCATGATCTGAACCAAAGGCAGACACTTCACTGACTGAGTCACCCAGGCATCCCTCAATAAACCTGTTTTTAAAAATGGCTTTAAACAAGAAAAAAAAAGGTAGACACATTCCAGATGTCTATCAACGAATGAATAAATAACGTGATGTATTCATGAAGTATTTTTGGCAATAAAGTACTGATGCATGCTACATCATAGATGAACCTTTAAAATATTATGCTAAGAGCAAGGCAAAAAAATTAATTAAAAATAAAATTTAAATAAAATTTAAAAATAAATAAAAAGAGAAAGCAGTCAAAAAGACCATATACTATATGATTCCACCAATAAGAAATGTCCAAAGTAGGCAAATCTATAAAGATACAAGGTAGGTAAGTAGCTGTTTACTGCTAGTGGATACAGGGATGGGGGACAGGGACTCACTGCTAATGGGGTTGGGATTTCTTCTAGGGGTGATAAAAATGTTCTAAAACTAACTGTGGCAATGGTGGCACAACTTTGTGAATATACTAAACAATACTCAATTGTAAACTTTAAATGGGTAAATTGTATGATAGATTAATTATACCCAAAAATCTGTTTTTAAAAATAGGAAATAATTTATACAATTCATGTAATAGTTACCTCTGGTTGAGAGAAAGGAGATATGACAAGAGACATAATGGTTTCAAAGGTACCGGTTACACTCTGTTAAACTAGTGGTGAGCACACAGGAGTTCATTTTATTATTTCTCTTTAAACTGTACATATGCAGGGCACCCGGCTGGCTTAGTCAGTAGAACATGTGACTCCTGGATCTCGGGGTCGTGAGTATGAGCCCCACATTGGGTGTAGAGATTACTTTAAAAATAAATAAGCTGTACATGTGTTTTATATAAATTTTATGTGTTTCACAATAAACATTTAAAATAAAAAAGTACAGGGGCGCCTGGGTGGCTCAGTCGTTAAGTGTCTGCCTTCAGCTCAGGTCATGATCCCAGGGTCCTGGGATCGAGCCCCACATTGGGCTCCCTGCTCAGCGGAAAGCCTGCTTCTCCCTCACCCACTCCCCCTGCTTGTGTTCCCTCTCTCGCTGTGTCTCTCTCTCTCAAATAAATAAATTTAAAAATAAAATAAAATTGGGGTGCCTGGGTGGCTCAGTTGTTAAGCGTCTGCCTTCGGCTCAGGTCATGATCCCGGGGTCCTGGGATTGAGCCCCGCATCAGGCTCCCTGCTCGGTGGGGAGCCTGCTTCTCCCTCTCCCACTCCCCCTGCTTGTGTTCCCTCTCTCGCTGTAGTCCCTCTATGTCAAATAAATAAAGAAAATCTTTTTAAAAAATAAAATAAAATAAAAAAGTATATTAAAGAGTTTATTTTTTTTATTTTTATATTTTATTTATTTGACAGAGATAGAGAACAAACACAAGTAGGCAGAGCGTCAGGCAGAGTGAGAGGGAGAAGGAGGCTCCCTGCTGAGGAAGGAGCCTGACATGGGGCTCGATCCCAGCACCCTGGGATCATGACCTGAGCCGAAGGCAGCTGCTTAAGTGACTGAGCCACCCAGGCGCCCCCATTAAAGAGTTTAAATAAAATGATTTCATAAGTACAAAAGTAGAAAATTAATGTTTCTAATATATAGTATTTAATTTTTCCTCACATATATCTTTTAAATACAAAGTTTAAAGATCCACATGTTAGTAAAATAGAACACTACATACTACACATCTCTAAAATTTCATACTTTCAAGTAGCTGGAAAGAAATGGAGAAGGGAAAATCTTTTCACTGGGAAATGGAGAAATGACTTGGGGGGGTCACTTTATATTTAAGCATATATAGTATTTCATCCCACAGGACACCAAAATATCATCTTAACTTCTTTGGGCACAAAACAAAATTTGTCTCCCCCACAGAGTCTGACACCATTCTGGCTCAAATATTTGATTTGGTTCCTTCTTACTTAACTGCCAAATTTAAAAATTAGGGCATTACAGGTCAAAAAATAAGAAACTGCCACAATCATACATATCTTTTCAAAACAAGAAAATAAAACAAAAATACTGGGACCAGAAGAACAGTTAAATAAATCCATTCAGTTCTGGCTCTTACCAAGTGCACTGTCTCCACTGAGAACATTTTGGGTTAATTTCTGGACCTTTCTATTTTCATTTAGGGTTTTTTTTTTTTTTTAACTGATCCCTATCTAAAGACACCGAAAAAAGCAATCCATTTATAAATGTTTATATGCCAGGGTAATCCAATGGAAAAGTATTTAAAGTATTCAAATTGTGACCTTTAGACGTAGAATTATTTTAAGATAAGTAAAAAAAAAAAAAACAACAACAAAAACTGGCCAGAGGAGAAAGTCCACACTATTCAATGGCACCACCAATGAGAAGTCACCACTGGGAATGCTAAATATACATGGAAAGCAGCTAAACAGGGTGACTATCTGACAACATACACAGGTTTCAAAAGGTTTCACTTTTTCTAAATGTTATCCCCTCGATGTTCATATAACCCATTTATATAGCCATCTTGAATGCTTCTTGAACAACTCATGGGGTAAGGGAGGAGAGAAAAGCATAAATAAGGAACTCAAATTATCTCTGGCTGATCTCCAAAATATCAAATCAGAGAGATATGTTCTGGGAAAGTAAGAATACTTTGCTTATGTATGCATGATTTATCAAACACTAATAGATGAATTTCTGAATGTGCATATTCCAAAGGACTCTCAAGATTCTGGTACCCTAAAAAACTTCAGGCCTAGAGCAGCTAAGCAACTTGTCCCAAATAGCACCAAAGTCAACATAATTCAGTCAATCCCTAGTCATTCTCTATATAGTCTACTATTCCAGAGTGTATATTCAATCTGAGATATGAAAACTATCGAAAGAAATGTTGTAACTCCTATACAATCACCTTCCTGATAGTACAAGGTCACTCCACAGGAAGTGTATATGGAAACAAGCATTACATAATAGTAACTAAGAGCACAGACTAGAACAACTATTCGAAATCAAATTCTGGCCTTGACTTTTAGGAACTGTCCTTGAGCAAGATATTTAACCTAGTTTCCTCATCTATAAAACAGGTATAGTAAAAGTACCTAAATTACAGCATTAATGTGTATGGTAGGGAGAAAAAAGACCCCCCAAATATGTCCATATCCTAATCCCTAAGACATGTAAATACATTAGGTTTCATAGCAAAAAAGTATTTAAGGTAGCAAATGGAATTTAAGGTTGCTAATCAAGTGACCTTGAGATAGGATGATTATTTTAGACTATTAGGGTGGGCCCAATGTAATCACAAAGGTGAAAGAGGGAGGAGGCAGGAGGCAGGGTCAGAATGATACTATGTGAGAAAGACTTGACGGGACATTTGTGGCTTTGAAGATGATAGGGGCCATGAGTCAAGGAACAAGGCTAGCCTCCAAAAGCTGGAAAAGGCAAAACATTCTTTGCTGGAGCTTCGGATAAGGAATGCAGCCCCGATGACCTATCTCAGACTTCTGACCTCCCCAACTTTTAAAAAATGACAATTTTGGGCACCTGGGTGGCTCAGTTGGTTGAGCAACTGCCTTCGGCTCAGGTCATGATCCTGGAGTCCCGGGATCGAGTCCCACATCGGGCTCCCCGCTCAGCGGGGGGTCTGCTTCTCCCTCTGACCCTCTTCCCTCTCATGCTATCTCTCATTCTCTCTCCAATAAATAAATAAAATCTAAAAAAAAATTTTTTTTAAATGACAATTTTGTGTTGTTTTAAGCTACCAAATTTGTGGTAATTTAGTACAGCAGCAATAAAAACTAGTAAATTTTAAGAATGAGATTTATAGGGGGGTGCCTGGGTGGCTCAGTCATTAAGCATCTGCCTTCGGCTCAGGTCATGATCCCAGGGTCCTAGGATGATCCCCACATCAGGCTCCCTGCTCAGCAGGAAGCTTGCTTCTCCCTCTCCCACTCCCCCTGCTTGTGTTCCCTCTCTTGCTGTCAAATAAATAAATAAAATCTTTAAAAAAAAAGGGGGCAATGAGATTTGTATGAAACACTTACAGTGATGTTTCTCATAGTACTCAATAAATGTTTGCTGTCTTCACCTAAGAAACATGTATTTGTGCCCTTAACACTGCAGCACTCACCTAAGTCTATTTATCGGTAAACCAAATAATTTCATCTGAACTAGTCTTTTTCTTTCTAGTCTTTCATTTAGTTAAAGACTAATCCTGTATTTAGCCTAAGTATTCTTTTTTTTTTAATGATTTTATTTATTTAATTGACAGAGAGAGAGAGACAGCACGAGAAGGAACACAAGGTTTCACTTTGTGTGAAGCAGGCTTCTAGCTGAGCAGGGAGCCCGATGTGAGGCTCGATCCCAGGACCCTGGGATCATGACCTGAGCCAAAGGCAGTCGCTTAACCAACTGAGCCACCCAGGTACCCCTGTTCATTTTATTCCAAATGGATAAGAACATTCTATTCATTCCCTCATTGAAAGACGCATTTACCAAATATCATCAGAGGAAACAAAGGTAAGGTCCACTCCAACATTGCCCTCAAGTAGCTCACAGTCCAGATTGGAAGACAAAGAACCAGGCAGGACAACAGAGAGTGATATGACAGTGGCAACTCAGGGCACTATGAGAGCACCAAGAAAGTAACACTTAGGCTAAAGGGAAGGCAGAAAGGTAGTAAAGATGGTTTCCTAAGAAAGGGAAGTTTCAACTAAGATCTTAAGAGATAATCGTAGTTAGTTCCAGGAAAGGAGTATCAAGACTGTTTCCAGAAAAGGGAGCAACATGTAAAACAGCCTGTGGTTATAAAAAGGTATTGTGAGAAAAGTTCAAAAAAGACAAAAGTCAAGTGACTGATCAAATGTCTGAAGTGCAACACAAGTTCAGAATTATTCGCTTAAAGAGTCTGGATTTCAGGGGCGCCTGGGTGGCTCTGTCGCTTCAGCATCCAACTCTTGATTCTGGCTTGGGTTGTGATCTCAAGGTCCTGGGATGGAGCCCTGAGTCCAGCTCCACGCTCAGCGCAGAGTCTCCTTGTTCCTCAACTTCTGCTCTTCCCCCTGACTGTGTGCTGGCAACTCTCTTTCTCTCTTTCTTTCTCTTTCTCTCTTTCTCTCTCTCTCTTTCTCTCTCTCTCTCTCTCTCTCTCTCTCTCTCTCTCTCTCTCTCTCTCGTTAAAAAAAAAGTCTGGATTTCATCCTAAAAACAATGGGAGGCTTGGAAAGGCTACCTGTGAGACATCTTAAATTTGCACATAAAAGAACCTCTTGGGGATTAGAGGAAAGACTAGAGACTGAAAGAAGTCTACAGCTGTAGTTCAGTCAAGAAACCACTGACTAGGGCGCCTGGGTGGCTCAGTCGTTAAGCGTCTGCCTTCGGCTCAGGTCATGATCCCAGGGTCCTGGGATCGAGTCCCACATCAGGCTCCCTGCTCAGCAGGAAGCCTGCTTCTCCCTCTCCCACTCCCCCTGCTTGTGTTCCTGCTCTCGCTGTCTCTCTCTGTCCAATAAATAAATAAAATCTTAAAAAAAAAAAAAAAAGAAACCACTGACTAAATAGCAGCAGTGGAAATAGAGATGTTTGAATCAATAAAAACATTTGTCAAAAATAAAAAAATTAAAACATTTATCAAAAGTTAATTCATAAGCATATTGTGGGTCATGTGGATAAAAACAGACATCTCACGGCCTAGTCTTATTACAAGGTTTGAGGCACGCTTGTATTTTTATTTATGTTTTATAATAGGCTAAATGCAAAAAGGCCTTCAAGCCAGGTGCAGCCAAATGAAAGCCAAGCATCATCAAAATGCACAAAAGAGGGGTACCTGGGTGACACAATAGGTTAATCCAATTCTTGGTTTCTGCTCAGGTCATGATCTCAGGGTCCTGGGACTGAACCCCACAACACGCTCCATGCTCAGCACAAAGTCTGCTTAAGATTTTCTCTCCCTTTCGCTCTCCCCCTCCCCAACACGCACTCTCTCAAATAAATAATATCTTTTTTAAAAAATGCACAAAATAAGGGGGCACCTGGCTGGCTCTGTCAGTAGAGCATGTGACTTTTTAAAAAAATATATATTTTATTTATTTGAGAGAGAAAGTGAGCGTGCACACGTGAGTGGGGGGGAGGGGAAGAGGGAGAGGGACAATCAGACTCCCCGAGGAGACTCCCCAATGAGTAGGGAGCCCAACACGGGGCTCAATCCCAGGACCCTGAGATCATGACCTGAGCTGAAGTCAGACGCTTAAACTAACTGAGCATGTGACTCTTGATCTCAGGATCATGAGTTCAAGCCCCATGCTGGGCTTAGAGCTTATTTAAAATGATTTTAATATTTTTTATTTTGAAGTCATTAGTAAGTTAAGTAGCTCATCAAAATTATAGATTAGAAATTATAGTGGGTCCAGAACACACCACTGTGGCATACAAGTTATTTTGAGCACAGGGCATGAGTTCCTGAAATCTCTTACCTACCCAAAAGCAGAGCCTCCCAAAAGAATGCCAAAAAATTCAATTATCATAAATCTCCAGCCCAGGAACAACCAGAAATAACTGACTCCTATCACCTGAGATGAGAAGTCTCCACACCACACCTAAACATACATTGCCACAAACTTTCAAATCTCCCATCTATTCTATTAAGGGCCCGTTTATTTTTCCTAAAAATCATTTTGTTTTCCCTAAGTGCCCTTCTCTCTCTCCCCTTCCCCTATTAAGATGGTACCTAAGGGGTGCCTGGCAGCTCAGTCAGTTAAGTGTCTGCCTTCGGCTCAGGTCATGATCCCAGGGTCCTGGGATTGAGCCCCACATCGGCTCCCTGCTCAGCAAGGAACCCGCTTCTCCTGCTCCCCCTGCTTGTGCTCTCGCTCTCTGTCAAATAAATAAATAAAATCCTAAAAAAAAAAAAAAGATGGTACCCAAGTCCCAAATTCTATCTGCCTCTTTGAGTCACGTTTTTTTAAACTCTTATACTACTTAAAAAAAATATATCTTCTCTCTTACTGATCTGTCTCTTGCCAGTTTAATTCACAGGCCCCCAAACACCAAACTAAGTGTAGAAAAAGTTCTTCCCCAACAACTGAAAAGAAGTTTCATCTTTATTTTTTTCAATTTTTTAAAAGATTTTATTTGAGAGAGAGAGAGAGTGAGAGAGAGAGGAAGAATGAGTGGGGATAGGGGCAGAGGGAGAGGAAGAAACAGACTCCCACTGAGTGCGGAGCTCGATGCAGGGCTCCATCCCAGGACCAGAGACCACGACCTGAGCCAAAGTCAGACGCTTTACCAACTGAGCCACCCAGGTACCCCCCATTTTTTAAGGAGGCTCCATGAGCAGCGTGGAGCCCAACATGGGGCTCAAACTCACAGCCTTGAGATCAAGACCTGAGCTGAGATCGAGTCAGACGCTCAACCCACTGAGCCAGCCCAGGCAAACCTTGTCTTTAAAAAAAGAACAATGACCATGATAATCCCCCAAATGATGTTCCAACATGTTCAAAATTAAAACAATCCAATCAATTTTGGCTTCAGCCAAACATAATCCATCACATTATTTAATGTTTTAACTTTGAACTGTACTACTTTTATAGATGTTTTTATTTTAATCTGTTTGTTTTACATTGTACAGAAGCTATAAACAGATGAAGTTTATGCCTAGCTTTGTGTTTGCGTATACATTTTATAAAAATAATTTAACATTGGGGTTGCAAAGAAATATAACACCCATACATTACTTAAGTTTAAAAAACTGACTGAAGAGGGGTGCCTGGGTGGCTCAGTCGTTGGGCGTCTGCCTTCGGCTCAGGTCATGATCCCGGGGTCCTGGGATCGAGCCCCACATCGGGCTCCCAGCTCTGTGGCAGGCCTGCTTCTCCCTCTCTCACTCCCCCTGCTTGTGTTCCCTCTCTCGCTGTCTCTCTCTGTCAAAAAAAAAAAAAAAAAACCTGACTGAAGAAATACAACTGATGGGACTTGATATGGAACTGAATATGTGAATTCATGTGGAAGTGAATAGAGGAAGCAATCAGGGATAACTCCCCAGATTCTGACCTGAACAACTCAGTGGATAGCAGTGCCATTCACTGGATAGAAGGAGAAAGAACTGGGGAAGGCAGAGAATAGCAAAGGGAGGAGGGAATGAAGAATTATTTTAAACATACTTTCAGGTGCCACCAAGAAATCCAAGTACAGGTGTACAACAGAAAGACATTTATCTGCAGCCAAAGAGATGGGTTTCAGCTTATGATATAACTTTGGGAATCACTGGCATATGTACAACATTTGATACCATGGGGATTAATGATACCCAGGGACTAAGTATAGAGTAAGAAAAGAAGAAACCCAGCCACAGAAATGATGTGAAAAAATATTTATTGCCTTTTTTTTTTGAAGTTTTTTTGTTTTTTTTTTTAGTACGATCTCTGTAGCCAATGTGAGGCTCGAACTCACAAGAGCCCATGCTCTACTGACCGAGCCCGCTAGGAAACCCTAAAGATTTTATTTTTAAGTAATCTCTACACCCAACATGGGGCTCAAACTCACAACCCTGAGACCAAGAGTCACATGCTGTACTGACAGAGCCAGCTAGGCACCCCTATTGTTATTACTTTTTTTTTTTAAAGAAAGAAAGAAAAAGAAGAGAACCAGGTCAGAACCTGAGAAACACCAACATTTAAGAAAAAGAAGGGACACCTGGGTGGCTCAGTTAAGTGTCTGCCTTCAGCTCAGGTCATGATCCCAGGGTCCTAAGATCGAGTCCCTGCTCAGCGGGGAGCTTCCTTCTCCCTCTGCCTCTGCCCCTCCTCCCTGCTCATGCTCTCTCTCTCTCTGACAAATAAATAAATAAAATAAAATACAATAAAAAAAGAGAGAGAGAAGAAAAAAGGCAATCAAAAAAAGGTAGAAATATTGAGAATACTGCTGTTGAGAAATAGCAACCAAACCAGAAGGGTCTTAAACCAAAACAAGTAGTGGTAAAGGACATCAGATGCTGCTTGAAAAATATGAGAAATGAAAAATATTTTTTTATTTAATAACTAAAAAGTCATCTGTGGCCTTATTTAGGGCTGTTTTGGGGGATGTGTGGAAATAGAAACCAAATTTAGAGAGAGTAAAGAGGCAAAGAAGCAACCAAGAGATTAAAATAAAAGCAGATGGCGGCACCTGGGTGGTTCAGTAGGTTGAGAGTCTGACTTGATTTCAGCTCAGGTCTCAAGTCTTGGGATCATGAGATCAAGCCCTGCGACTGGCTCTGCACTCTGCTTCTCCCTCTCCCTCTGCTCCTCCCCCCTCCCCCTCTCTCTTTCTCAAAATAAATAAATAAAATCTTTAAAATAAAAGTGGATGATAGCTACTCAATTACTCAAAGAGCAGCTTCAGAATCAAAGAGATACAGGTTCTACCTTTGTAAATTCCTATTCTATAGCACTCAATGGGATCCCAGAATCTCCATTTGTAAAACTGTCATATACTAGGGGTTCTCATGTACATCAGAAGAAACTTTACCAAGAAACCACTGATGTGTCAAAATGATTGATGTATGATGATATCTAGCAAGCAAAAATTAAAAAATACTTCTGTATACCATCCCAATGAATAAAAAATAAATTTTAATTTTTTAAAAGATTTTATTTATTCATTTGAGAGAGAGCGACAGAGAGAGCACAAGCAGGGGGAGAGGGAGAGGGAGAAGCAGACTCCCCGCTGAGCTGGGACCCTGATGCCGGGCTTGATCCCAGGACCTGGAGATGATGACCTGAGCTGAAGGCAGACACTTAACCATCTAAGCCACCCAGGTGCCCCCAAAATAAATTTTAATTTTACAAGTTTCTTCAAGAAAGCCTACTGAACAGTCACAAAAGCATTAACTACCCCCTTCATGCAAATTTAACACTAAGGGGAAAAGATGTCGCCCAGAATGGTTTCCCCTAAAATTTCCAGCAAGAAAAAGACCTATGATCTTTGTATTCTTAAGCAATTCATTCATTAATCCATTCAGTAAATACATAATGAGCTACTATTTGCCAGGGACAGTTTACATTTCCCATCTATCATACATGAATCCAACTGAATAACCAATTTAAATTAATTCAAGGCTCTCCAGAGTATGGTTCTATTAATTATAGTGTCATACATGGAAGTATAAATAAAAGAGAAAAGTAACCAAGTATTCAAAAATATCACATTTGAGACAGCAGTATGTTCCTTAAACTTTGAAAAGTTCCTTCTTTTTGTGTATGTGTTTTTAAATACAACAGGTCTGAAGAATAAATTAACTACTGGGAAAAATTTTTTTTGATTCAGCACCTCACCCCACACATTAAATACATTCTGATCACTAAGAGAGTTGACCAAATGAAACTTTAAGTACAAAAAATGGATGCCACTGTATGAGTACAACTTGTGGGTCAGTCACTAAAAAATAACGGCTTTCAGAAAGCAATGCAAGAGAAAAGCAAATGCAAGGAATCTTGGGGCAGGGGCAATTACAGGATCTGGAAGATGTTCATGGAATGTGATGTGGAAATAGCAAAGAAATTGACTAAATACTAAAAAAAGTGAGGGTCAGGTCATATATTAATTATAATCCAAAAGAGAATAAGCCAGGAGGCAGTTTTGAAAAATGTAAGCTTACTATAATTATTTGCATCCACCTACACAAAGAAACCAAAGAGAAGGTTCTGATCCTTGATTCAGGGTCTAATTCAAGGTGCTAGGTCCTGAGATTCAGAGATAACAACCAGATAAACTAAGTATCGGTGGTTAAGACTGCCTAGGTTTGAATCTAAGTTCCACAACTTATTAGCTGTGTGACCTTGAACTAGTTCCTTGTCCACTCATCACAGTTTCCTTATCAGTACTTAACAGCTCTTACCCCACAGTCTTGTTGTGAGGATTAAATGAGATGATGCATATAATGCAACCTAGCACTGGGCATGGAATATGTAAACAATAAATGTTAGTTCTTATGGTTACTATATCTGTCTTTCAGGAACTTCCAGTCTATCAGCAGAGACAAACAAGAAGCTCAACACCCTAAGTTCTCATAGACATACACAAAGAGTTTATGGAAGTCCAAAGTTACTGCCCCTACTGAAAACATTGAAAGACCACAACAGGGCGCCTGCATGGCTCAGTCATTAAGCGTCTGCCTTCGGCTCAGGTCATGATCCCAGGGTCCTGGGATCGAGTCCCACCTCGGGCTCCCTGCTCCATGGGAAGCCTGCTTCTTCCTCTCCCACTCCCCCTGCTTGTGTTCCTGCTCTCGCTGTCTCTCTCTCTGTCAAATAAATAAATAAAATCTTAATAAATAAATAAATAAATAAATAAATAAAAGACCACAACAACCATTACTATAGACCCATGCCAATTTTATTCACAGCATGCTTTGATCATGACTAGAGAGACTTCCTATATCAAATACACAATCATAAACATAGTTTACATCATAGTGAAAATAAAAAAGACCTACATTTCTGTCATGCCTACAATAGATCGCACAAGTCTAGCTTTTTTTTTTTTTTTTAAAGGTTTTATCTACTTGACAGAAAGACACACAGCGAGAGAGGGAACACAAGCAGGGGGAGTGGGAGAGGGAGAAACAGGCTTCCCGCTGAGCAGGGAGCCCAACATGGGGCTCAATCCCAGGACCCTGGGTTCATGACCTGAGCTGAAGGCAGACATTTAACGACTGAGCCACCCAGGCGCCCCACAAGTCTAGCATTTAAATTGATAACCAAATAACACCCCCCAAGATATTCTATTGTTTTAGCTAATATTGTAAAAAAAAAAAAAAAAACCACACTGAAAAATTCATCAGAAAAAAAAGGAGTTGGAAATGAGCTCTAATCTTGTATTAAGTGAATACATGTTTAGTGACTTAAATTGCAAAACACCCAATTCTAAAACTTCCATGAAACTGGTAACTCCTAAAATGTGCCTAACACCACGTGGAAAGTTGGAGAGAGGATGATGTGCAAAAGCAGACATCCTTGCTCTTACAGGATTTACAGTATAGAGGGCAGAAAGATATTATTTTATAAAATTACATACATTAGGGGCACTTGGGTGGCTCAGCTAACGGTTAAGTGTCTGCCTTCAGCTCAGGTCACAATCCCAGAGTCCTGGGATTAAGCCCCACGTCGGTCTCCCTGCTCAGCGAGGAGTCTGCTTCACCCTCTCCCTCTGCCCCTCCACCTGCTCGTGTGCTCACTCTCTCAAATAAATAAAATCTTAAAAAAATAAAAAATAAAAATTTAAAAATTACATATATTAAACCAGGTATATCTGGGTGGGAGAGAGGGTGACAAATATCCTTCTGACCTCTACTCTATTTGGGAAAAAGTGAACATTACATAAATATTACCAAAAATAAAATTAGTAAGGGGCAGGGCGCTCGCGTGGCTCAGTCGTTAAGCATCTGCCTTCGGCTCAGGTCATGATCCCAGGGTCCTGGGATCGAGCCGCAGGAAGCCTGCTTCTCCCTCTCCCACTCACCCTGCTTGTGTTCCCTCTCTCGCTGTGTCTCTCTCTGTCAAATAAATAAATAAAATCTTAAAAAAATAAAATAAAATCACTTGAAAAAAAAAAATTAGTAAGGGGCGCCCGAGTGGCTCACTTGGTTGGGCGACTGCCTTCGGCTCAGGTCATGATCCTGGAGTCCCGGGATCGAGTCCCGCATCAGGCTCCCTGCTCAGCAGGGAGTCTGCTTCTCCCTCTGACCCTCTTCCCTCTCGTGCTCTCTCTCTCTGTCATTCTCTCTCTCTCAAATAAATAAATAAATCTTTAAAAATAAAATAAAATTATATAAAAATAAAATTAGTAAAACTACAGTTTCTAAATGCCTTGGCAAACTGATCCAAGTAGTCAAAAAACACAACTAATTAAAAGTGGGAGTCATGGTGGCTCAGCTGGTTAAACAGCCAACTTTCGGCTCAGGTCATGATCTCAGGGTCGTGGGATGGAGTCCCATGTTGGGCTCTGCCCTCAGTGTGGAGTCTGCTTCTCCTTCTCCCTTGGCCCCCTGCCAGAGCATGTGCACACACATGCTCTCTCTCTCAAATAAGTAAAATTTTTTGAAAAAGTGGCAGTCATGAGGAGCACCAGGCTAGCTCAGTCAGTAGAGCATGGGACTTTTAATCTTGGGGTTGTGAATTTGAGCCCCACACTGGGTACAGAGATTACTAAAAAAAAAAAAAAAAAAAAATTGAATCTTTAACAAAAAAAAGTGGGAGTCATGATTTGCCTTTAGCCTTATTACATACTAATGAGATGAAGATATGCCAGTTTATTTTTTTTAAGATTTTATTTATTTATTTGAGAGAAGAGAGAATGAGAGACAGCATGGGGGGGGAGGGTCAGAGGGAGAAGCAGACTCCCCACTGATGCGGAACTCGATCCCAGGACTCCAGGATCATGACCCGAGCCAAAGGCAGTCGCCCAACCAACTGAGCCACCCAGGCACCCAAGATATGCCAGTTTAAATAGTCTTGCAGTTTCTCTGTCAACTTTTGCAAAGAAATATGTGTACACAAATCTATACAGACTTAGAAAAACCTGTCTAGACAACCTTTAGATTGTAATGCAATATAACAATCTACCACAGAAAAATATGTCTTGGTGTGTCAGAAATTACATAATATAATGACACCATAAAATACCATAGGAAGTTACAGAAAAATGGAAAAGGTAACTATTCAGTCTTTTGATTACCTAAAAAATATCTGAATATTCAACTGAACTGTAATATGTAATTTAAGAATGCTACATTGGAAGGTACAGGCTTCCAGTTATGGAATGAGTAAGTCATGCAAATGAAAGGTACAGCCTAGGAAATATAGTCAATGGTGTTGTAATAGGGTTGTACGGTGACAGATGGTAGCTATACTTGCAGTAAGCACAGGACGTAGAGAAGTCCAATCAGTACTGTTGTATACCCGAAATTAATTTAACATTATGTGTCACCTACAATTTTAAAAAGCTACATAAACAAGTGCCTGCGTGTCTCAGTCAGTTAAGCATCTACTCTTGATTTCAGCTCCAGTCATGATCTCAGGGTTCTGAAATGGAGCCCCTCACAGGACTCTGTGTTCACCAGAAAGTCTGCTGGAGATTCTCTCTACTCCTCTTCCCCTGCCCTTCCCCTGGCTCACACTCAGGTGCGCTTGTGCAAGCTCACTCACTCACTCTCTCCCTCCCTCCCCAAAATAAATAAATAAATATTTTAAAAATAATAATAATAAAAAGCTACATTAAATCTACAGTATGGGGCGCCTGGGTGGCTCAGTCGGTTAAGCGACTGCCTTCGGCTCAGGTCATGATCCTGGAGTCCCGGGATCGAGTCCCACATCGGGCTCCCTGCTCGGCAGGGAGTCTGCTTCTCCCTCTGACCCTCTTCCCTCTCGTGCTCTCTATCTCTCATTCTCTCTCTCTCAAATAAATAAATAAAATCTTTAAAAAAAAAAAAAATAAATAAATAAATAAATAAATAAATCTACAGTATGAGTACTTAAGGAGCAATAACTGCCCTGAAAGAGTTAACCAATAAAATCAGATTTCAGCACTGAACTTTTTTCACCTTCTAGAAAAATACCCTCTCCAATTTTCCACTGCATCCCTACTGTTTTTATTATTAGTGGGATGAACAACAAAGAAACCCAGTACAGGACATCAGCCATTTTACTGAGACTAATTCTATAAAAGCTTTAGAAATGGGGATTATAAAGACTTTCAAAATTGTATCTTCAAAAGGCTATTTGTAGCCTTAGGATTTCCTTTTCTAAGTGAATCCTCAATTGGGTCTGGGTGTGTATACAAAGACTGTTTTCTTTTACATCCCCAAGGACACAACCTAGAAAGTGTGCAACAAATGTCTGTTGGACAGGATCAAATCAACAGAGTGACAAAATTTTTTATACTACATAGCAGTGGCTAACTTCCTTTAGTATTTCAAAATTATCACAACTACACTTATATATAAACTTACAAGCATATTTGCAGGATTTGCCATTTAAAGCTCATGTAAAATTGCAATTTATAGATTATAAGAAAAAGCCATAGCCATATGACATTTTTTTCCCCCTAAGGATACAGAAGTTTATTGAATACACTGCAAGAGAGCAGCAGGCAGGACAGGAGAGGAGAGGCTGTCTGCAACCATATGACATCTTAAGGGGTTTTTTCTGCCTTAAAGTGAAAGTCTTAAAATCATTTCATCCTCAGTGTAAATGTTACTAAATAGCCTAGAATCAAATAAAGTTTACATAATATGTTACCACAAATATGAGAAAGAACAATTCATTCGACTTAACACCATTACTGTGCTGACACTTATTCTTGCTTCTGCCTACATACCTGCCTACTCACAGACATTTTTTAAAGTTTTTAGAGCCTTCTTTCTAAAGAAAACACTAGTCTTCTCTAAAAACAATGTAAATTAGGTATTTTAGTCACTGGCTAGTTTCCCGAACTTCACAAAAACCTTAGATTACAATGGGCAATTTAAGTATATTAGTTTTACTCTACTAGTTTTGTTTCAATGAGCCAAAGATTTATTGGTAAATCAGTAATCTGGCAAGATACTGGGAAAAATCTTTCTTTCTCTAATATAACAATTATAGTAAGTTTAGCAAATCGCAACGTAGGACAATTTAAAGAATCCTAGAAGAGGCATAAAACTCTCACACCAAGTGAGAAAGTGTAGTGCCACATGTACACTCTCGACGGAGGTTCAGAGCTGTATCCAACCACTTTTCCGAGTGAGTGAGTAAAGACCTCTGGAAATCAAACAGGAGATCGTCCCCTATTATTTGGTTCTTCAAAGCTGAAAAACTGAACAGGTGGCCTAAGTACAATTCGCGTAAGGTTCTGGGAGACACGGGCAGGCCTTAAAGGGGACTGCCAAAAGCACAATCATTCATTTATCTCCACAAATTCAGACTGGGTACGCCCCCACCCCACCCCACCCCACCTCAGGCCCTGTGGAACTGAAATCAATCAGTCCCTGAGCTCTGCCCTCCGCAAGACAGGGAGAAGTGGCAAGGAGAACAGGCACTATGAGTCTGGCATGCGAGTACTGAGGTATGCACCGAATCTGTGTCTTTCACCCATGTATACCCAGCGTGTCATATTCAGCAAGCGCTCATTAATTGTTCACTGAACCCATGAATAAATAAATATGAGACACTCAAGACGCGCTCGGAGTCGCGGCTGCATATTCGCGGCGGTCTCCTTGGCCCAGGCGCCCACCACCACCCGCTCATTTGCCCGGCCGGGAGTTCACCCTCTCCTGTCGCCAGAGGCAACGGCAATAACCAAAGGTCAGCTCGAGCCCGGGCCCAGGCCACGCCAGCCGCCCTCCCCCGGGCGGTACTTACCGTTGGTGTAGAGAGACCCCGAGGCCGAGGAGGCCCTGTTCTGGGCCGGCAGGCCGGTTGGGGCGCCGCCGGAGGCCGGTATCCCCGGCTGGGACATGACGACGGTGCGCGTCGGGGTTGGAAGGGGATGGTCGGGGTCTGCGACGGCGCCAAACGAAGAGCTGAGAAACGACTGCTAGAAGCGGAGGGAAGGAACCACCGACTCAGGACTGAGGCGAGGAGGAGAGAGGGCGGCGCATCATGCCCTAGGCATGGCGCGGCATTCTTCCCAGCCCGCGAGCGGCCGCGGCTTGGCCTGGGAGCTGAGGCTTGGGAGTCGGACCGGTGGGGCCGAGAACGCCGGGCTGGAAGGCGGCAGCCTAGCGATAGAGGAGAGAGGCCCCGGCCGGAAGTGCCTGTCAGCCGCTAGCCGCGCAGGCGCAATCGGGACACGTGGCACTTCCGGCTCCGGGCTCGCCGCCGCTACCGCGGCCGCGACGCTCTCTTCTCTTCTCGGGGCGGCCCAGAGGCCACCTGACAGCTCCGGGTGTCCCAGCCCGAAGGACCGTGCTCGACCTCGTCAGCCACGTCATTGAGTCTTACCGTCGGCCGGAAGTGGCGTGTGTCACTGCTACGGAAATCCCCGTTGTAGTGAACGTCATCTCGCGGGCAGGGCCAGGATCTGAGGGCAGGCCGGGCTTCAGTAGCCACTTTCGAGGGGTGGGACTGACAGTTCCTCTCCTGGCGTTTGTGAAGATTACCTGAGACAACAAGACGTCATCGTCCTCTCTTGAGATTCTACCTCTGGTAGCCGAACTCATGAATATTCATCGCAGTATTTCATTTCACATTTCATCATATTCCAGGTGTAAATTGTAGGGTTTTTTTTTTTAAGGGGTTATTACGTACGTGTGTTAAAAGTGTAATCAAATCGAGGAGGAAGCCTTTGATTTTTGACTGGACGACTCAGAACTAATTTTAATTTTGAAACTCGCTGATTCATAGCATAGTCACGCGAAAGTTCATTAACATCACATTGAACCCCAGCAGGTTTAAATGGCAATTTTAGTTCCTCTTCTAAGAGTTTAAGGTAAAACATTCAAACTTCCTTTCTGGGCAAGTAGACTTTTTTTTTTCCCAAGTAGACTTTTTTTTACTTTTGAGGCAGGGGAGGTAGAAACCGGAGTGATAAGATAATACAGTTAATTGATGATCTCCTTAACCATTTTAGCTATCTTCATTCTACTTAGGTTTTTCCTGCCCTGAGCTGATGACAAAGCTCTTCTTTAAACTACAGATTTGTTCTGTTGATTAAAACGTCATGCCAAGGGTGCCTGGGTTGCTCAGTTGGTTAAGTGTCGGCCTTTGGCTCAAGTCATGATCCCAAGGTCCTAGGATTGAGCCCCATGTCGGACTCCCTCCTCAAGGGGGAGTCGGCTTCTCCCTCTCCCTCTGCCTGTCCTCCCTATTTGTGTTCTCTCTCTCTCTCTCTCTCAAGTAAACAAATCTTTTTTTAAAAAAAATGTCATGGGAAAGGTTTTGCAACTAGTGAAGCGTGAAGTAGATCTTACTTAATTCATTTAATAACAAATACCTGCTATGAAATATTGTATTTATACTGTATGTTATATTACATAATCTTTAGAGCAAGAGTTAAACCACTGTGTCAGACCTGAAAAGCAAACAGTAAGAATTCAGATAACTAAGGGTTAAATTTTATCCTAACCCTGTTTTTATCATTTGCCTCAGAACCTTACTAAAAATGTATTTGCCCTTTTGGTGTTAAACAATTAAACTCCTTTGCACAAGATAGAAGTACGAAGGTTTCTTTAGGATGAAGATGATACATTTTTTTAAAGATTTTATTTATTTATTTGACAGAGAGAGACACAGCGAGAGAAGGAACACAAGCAGGGGGAGAGGGAGAAGCAGGTTTCCCTCTAAGCAGGGAGCCCGATGTGGGGCTCGATCCCAGGACCCTGGGATCATGACCTGAGCCGAAGGCAAACACTTAACAACTGAGCCACCCAGGTGATCCTGAAAGATGATACTTTTAGTCAAACTGTTTCCCTATAACAAAATCCCAAATCATATATCCCAAGAACACTTAAAAACATAAGCAACACAAGCCTCTAAATGTTTTAAAAGAAAACACTCTGAGAGAAACTACCTTCCTGAGGTCAGACAGAAAATCACTGTCACTCTTCAAAGGGGCAAATGCTTAGACCTGGTCTCAAATTTGCTGTAGTTTAATTTTTTCTTTTTCTTTTTTTTTTAAGATTTTACTTATTTGACAGAGAGACAGCGAGAGAGGGAACACAAGCAGGGTGAGTGGGAGAGGGAGAAGCAGGCTTCCCGCCGAGCAGGGAGCCAGATGTGGGGCTCGATCCCAGGACGCTGAGATCATGACCCGAGCCGAAGGCAATCGCTCAACCAACTGAGCCACCCAGGCACCCCTTTCTTTTTCTTTTTAATGCAACTCCTTAATTGGTTTATTGACCTTGGCACAGGAGTTTGATTTGGTTAAATCAAGCTTTCTTTGGACTTTGTTCTGTTTAAGCAATATCTGTGTGTTCAAAGGTAAAAAAAAAAACTAATAGGATTAGCCATTTTAAAATATAAATCACGGAGTGCCTGGGTGGCTCAGATGGTTAAGCATCTGCCTTTGGCTCAGGTCATGATCCTAGGGTCCTGGGATCGAGTCCCGCATCGGGCTCCCTGCTCAGCAGGGAGCCTGCTTCTCCCTCTGCCCCTCTCTCTCTCTCTGTCTCTTATGAATAAATAAATTAAATCTTTAAAAAAAAAACATAAATCATGGTTGGTTAAATAAGGTTAAATAGGGGTGCCTGGGTGGCTCAGATGGTTAAGCGCCTGCCTTCGGCTCAGGTCATGATCCTGATTCCGTGGTCCTGGCTGGGATGGAGCCCCATGTCCAGCTCCCTGCTCTTCAGAAAGCCTACTTCTCCCTCTCTTGCTCCCCCTGCTTGTGTTCTCTCTCTGGCTGTCTCTCTCTCTCTGTCAAATAAATAAAATCTTTAAAAAGAAAACAAAAACTTTCTTTAAAAAATAAATAAGGTTAATAAACATAATATGCTAGTAAGTAAATACTGCTTTTTATAAAATTTGTCCCCCTCCCCACTCCCCCATGCCGGGTGTTGTTATTATTCCCCAAAAAACTATGGTTAAGTCTTTTCAGGTGTTTTTTACATTTTTAACATAGTTTTAAAATATTGAGGAGAAAAGCAGCATTTGTCATCTGCCCACCCTCAGAGATAATAGGAAATTAAGTTTAAGGAATTGAGGTGAGACAGCATAGTTAAAAAGGTAATTTTCTTTTTAAGTGTCATCCACACATTGTCAAATCCTTCTCTGACTTCTTAAAGTGTGACTGCCTATCAAGGAAAAATTATTAGTGCTATTACCAATTGTTAAGGGTTGATCTTTTTTAGTTAACTACCTGTATCTATCCTACAGTACCATACATTTTTCTAAACTAATGTCAATAATATATTCTGCCTTTTTATCCTTGTTTTCCAGAACAATAGGACCCTTCTGCCACAGATACACCCTTCATATGTGTATGTATCAGATTTTCTGTACATTATTTTCAAAGCCTTCAACCCTACTTAAGATGATAAACAAACAAAAAAACAGGTGACACTCCAGAGTCTCAGCAAGGAGACAGCACTATACAAAGAATGGTCCATTAAAGTTGATTATTTATTTTAGACCCAAAGAGGTAGACAGGCATTCCTAATAATATTTGCTGACATGCAGAAGTAGACTCAGGCTCACACACTAGGGCCCCTTTGCCTGCCTGCTCATCACTGTTGAATTGTCAGCTGATAAACTGGAACAATTCTGTTTACTTTTTAGAATAGGAGGAACTATTTTAGGTCCTTTAATCATTTAAAAATGTGTTCTAGGCCACCTGGGTGGCTCAGTTGGTTAAGCGAATGCCTTCGGCTCAGGTCATGATCCTGGAGTCCCGGGATCGAGTCCTGCATCGGGCTCCCTGCTCAGCAGGGAGTCTGCTTCTCCCTCTGACCCTCTTCCCTCTCGTGCTCTCTCTCTCTCAAATAAATAAATAAAATCTTTAAAAAACAAAAAAAATAAAAAATAAAATAAATAAATAAAAATGTGTTCTAGGGGCGCCTGGGTGGCTCAGTCATTAGGTGTCTGCCTTCGGCTCAGGTCATGATCCCAGGGTCCTGGGATCGAGCCCCGCATCGGGCTCCCTGCTCGGCGGGAAGCCTACTTCTCCCTCTCCCACTCTCCCTGCTTGTGTTCCCTCTCTCGCTGTGTCTCTGTCAAATAAATAAATAAAATCTTTAAAAAAAAATAAAAGAATAAAAATAAAAATGTGTTCTATTTCAAACAAACAAAAAAAATGGTTTCAATTACAAACAACAGGTTCTGAAACTCCTGTGACTCCATTTTAAGAACAGTTCCTTTGGCCTCATTTGCCTCTGGCAGGACATCTGTTTGTATCTCTAAAGTCAGTAGCTCCAAAGCTCCATCACAAGAACACTCATCTCACATCAAGCCAGCAAATCCCATGTTTTCTCTGAAAACTTTTCATCTTTATGTAGTTCTTGCCATTCTCACCGCCCACTGGTTAATTTTCATCATCTTGCAGGGGAACTCCTGGGATAACCTTTCTGATTTGCCTCTTTCCAATCCATCCTACATGTTGAACTGAGCTCCTAAATACTTATTCTCTCTTTATTTTCCTTTACCCCAACACCTATAATTGCTCCCCGTGCCTGTTCCATCAAGTTTCTCTGCATGGCTTTTCTCATCTCGCACTGAGTAAAATCCAAAGTCCTACCCAACCTTTGAAGTCCCACGTGACCTAGCCCTGCTCCCTCTCTTCATCTTCCACACTCTCTCATTCACTCCACTGCACACACACTTGCTATTTCTCTACCTACCCAACCACAAGCCTGCCGTTTACGCTTGCTTACTTCTTATCCCTCAGTGCTCTTCCGCAAGATACACAGGTGGCTCAATCTCTCACCCCTTCAGCCTTTATTCAGGTTAACTTATTGTTTACCCCTTCTCTGAACACCCCATACAATAGCATACCCTCCCTGCTCACTCTAACCCTCTTATCTTGCTTATTATTTTCTTTCATAGCACTTCTCATCATTGTTAAAAGCTCAGGGCTATGTTTACCTTTCTTCAGTGGGATAAAATTCTATACATATCCTGCCCATTCTAAGGTATTTTTTTTTTATTTCATATGTGTCTCATTGTTTAGACTGTCAGAGAGTAGAGCCCAAGGATGTGTCCTTTTCACATCTGTATTCTCAGCACTTGACTTGGGGCCGCACCTTTAACAGGTGTTCGTTAAATGTTTTTGAATGAATGAATTTAAAGTGTCATCTTTTCCCATCTTCTGAATATTTTTTTTAAAGATTTTATTTATTTGAGAGAGAGAGAATGAGAGACAGAGAGCACGAGAGGGAAGAGGGTCAGAGGGAGAAGCAGACTCCCTGCTGAGCAGGGAGCCCAATACGGGACTCGATCCCGGGACTCCAGGATCATGACCTGAGCCGAAGGCAGTCGCTTAACCAACTGAGCCACCCAGGCGCCCCCCATCTTCTGAATATTTTGCCTCTCATCAATTCACTACTACAAGTTCATATTTCAAGTATAGCCTAAACCACATTACTAGCACTTGTTTCTAAGTTATGTCTTTAATTCTTTTAGGTTTTGGGCGCCTGGGTGGCTCAGTTGGTTAACCAACTGCCTTCGGCTCAGGTCATGATCCTGGAGTCCCGGGATCGAGTCCTGCATCGGGCTCCCTGCTCGGCAAGGAGCCTGCTTCTCCCTCTGACTCTCTCTCTCTCATTCTCGCTCTCTCAAATAAATAAATCTTTAAAAAAAATTCTTTTAGGTTTTTTTTTTTTTAAGATTTTTTTAGGGATGCCTGGGTGGCTCAGTTGTTAAGTGTCTGCCTTCGGCTCAGGTCATGATTCCAGGACCCTGGGATCAAGCCCAGCATCAGGCTCCCCGCTCTGAGGGGAGTCTGCTTCTCCCTCTTCTGCTCCCCCTGCTTGTGTTCCCTCTCTTGCTGTGTCTCTCTCTGTCAAATAAATAAATAAATCTTAAAAAAAAAAAGATTTTTTAAAACTTATTTGATAGAGCAAGCACAAGACGGGGGAGGGGAGGGGAATAGCAGAGGGAGAGGGAGAAGCAGGCTCCCCACTGAGCAGGGAGCTCCATCCTAGGACCCTGGGATCATGACCTGAGCTGACGGCCGATGCTTAACCAACTGAGCCATCCAGGCGCCCCTAATTCTTTTTTTTTTTTTAAGATTTTATTTATTTATTTGACAGAGAGAGACACAGCGAGAGAGGGAACACAAACAGGGGGAGCAGGAGAGGGAGAAGCAGGCCTCCTGCGGAGCAGGGAGCCCGACATGGGGCTCCATCCCAGGACTCTAGGACCACGACCCGAGCCAAAGGCAGACGCTTAATGACTGACCCACCCAGATGCCCCCAGGTGTCCCTAATTCTTTTAGGTTCTTAACTATTATGCTACATTGTATCCCATCTGATATAGACCTAATAGTGTAATAGTGTAATTTGTCAGGCCCCATCTGCCTGAAATATCAAATGCCAATTCATTTTCCTTTCCTAACCCCAAATACCTCCCTCTGTCCCTATACCCTCTACAAACACCCTAGCATCTTATTTGTCAGGCCCCATCTGCCTGAAAGTACAATGTCAATTGCCAATTCATTTTCCTTTCCTAATCCCAAATACCTCCCTCTGTCCCTATACCCTCTACAAACACCCTAGCATCACAGTATCAGAGATGCACCTTCTACTCTAAAACCCATCTTTTCATTATATTTTCTGCTGAATGACCTCACCAATTCTTTCATTTGTTGATTAATTAATTTATTCAACAAATATCAAGTGGCTTCCTTATGCCAGGTACTTGCTAAGCACCAAGCAAAAACAGAACAGGACAGACAAGTTCTCTTCCTACTGTGAATTTTACAGTGGAGGAAACAGAAAAGAAAAATGTATATAAATATATAGTTTTAAGTTTAAAATTTGGTCAGTGCTATTGAAGTATTGGTACTGAGACAGAGAATAGCAAGTAAGAGCCTGATTTGGTTAAGATGGTCAGGACAAGAGGTGACATTTAAGTTGTGATCCAAAGGATGAGAAAGCTGCTATACAGAGAGAGAAAATGGGAAGAAGAAGGGCTCTGGCCAAAGGGAACAGCACCTACAAAATGCAGAGGCAGGAATGAACTTGCTATGGTGAGCAAGGCAGAATGGCAAGAGATAAGATTGGAGAATTGGAGGGGGCCAGAGCAATAAGAGTCTTGTATGGCATTGTAAGGAGTTAGGCCTTGGGAAGCAGTTGAAGAGTTGTAAAGAGGGGAGTGATTTGATCCAATTCATGCTTTAAGATGAATGCATGTTAAAAAAAATCTGGGGGGGCCACCTGGGTGGCTCAGGTGGTTAAGTGTCTGTCTTCGACTCGACTCAGGTCATGATCCCAGGAGCTCCCTGCTCAGTGGGGAGTCTGCTTCTCCCTCCCTCTGCCTCTTCCCTAGCTTGTGTGTGCTCTTGCTCGCTCGCTCTCTCTCACATAAATAAATAAAATCTTTAAAGAAAATTAAAAAAATCTGGGGTGCCTGGCTGGCTCAGTGGGTGGAGCATGCAACTCTTGATCTTGGGGTGGTGACTTTGAGCCCCACGTTGGGCCTAAAGCTTACTTAAAAAAAAATAATAATCCAACAGCTGTGATGATAATTGATTGCAGGGAGAAGAATGGAGTTGCAGTAAACCAGGCCAGCAATGCCAGTAATCTGCAGTGAGGTTGTTATAGTGGAAATAAAAGTAATCCAAGTTAAAATTCTGGACTTTGATATCTCCTTTATTTTTGCTACTAACATACTATCAATCATGACATCTTATAGGTTACAATGTTTATAGTTTCTCACACACAACTCCCTATTTCCCTGTTCCAACTGACCCAATCCAGGCCTTTGTTACCATTCACCTGCATGATTGGAGCAGCTTCATTCCTGATCTTGATTTTCAGTCAAGCTGTTCCAATACAATCCTCACAGTGTGGCCAGAGCAAACTTTCAAAAACTACACTGAACATGTTCCAGCTTTACTTGAAACCCTCAAGAGGCTCTATAGTTTAGGAGCCAAGGTCCCCAGTAGTCCAGCCCAAATCTACCCAGTCAAATAATACTTGCATAGTGCTTTTCCCATCTCTCTCCCTTTGTGTATATTATTCTCTCTTATACCATCCCTACTGGATATTAATCCCCATTTTACCTATACAGGAACTCTAAGTGGCTAGTGATATTAGAAGCATAGTCTGTGGGGGCGCCTGGGTGGCTCAGTTGTTAGGCGTCTGCCTTCGGCTCAGCTCATGATCCCAGGGTCCTGGGATCGAGCTCTGTATAGGGCTCCCTGTTCCGCGGGAAGCCTGCTTCTCCCTCTCCCACTCCCCCTGCTTGTGTTCCCTCTCTTGCTGTGTCTCTCTCTGTCAAATAAATAAATCTTAAAAAAAAAAAAAGGGGGCGCCTGGGTGGCTCAGTTGGTTAAGCGACTGCCTTCAGCTCAGGTCATGATCCCAGGGTCCTGGGATCGAGCCCCGCATCGGGCTTCCCGTTCTGCGGGAAGCCTGCTTCTTCCTCTCCCACTCCCCCTGCTTGTGTTCCCTCTCTCGCTGTCTCTCTCTCTGTCAGTTAAATAAACAAATAAAATCTTTAAAAAAAGAAGTATAGTCTGGCTGGAGGTTGTGCTCTTATCTATTATATTTTAGTAAAAATGCATCCATTAAAATTCAGAATTTAGAATACTTAATTACATGGTAAAGCATCTATGACAAATGTTTTGAATTTTAAATGTTTTATAAAACCGTGTATAGTATGATTATAATCTAATAAAAGTGGTTTTATCTGTAAGGTGAGACTGGGGGTGATTTTTGTTTGCATGAGGTATTTTTCTGGATTTCCCAAACTTTTTACAATTAGTATGTATTACTTTTATAACAACAATCACCAAAAAGAATGGGGGGAAATATGCTATGTAGCCTTTAAGACTCTCCTCAAACACTGGCATCACCAGCCTCTTCACTCCCTCACCACCACCACCACCATTTTGTACATTATTATCCTCTCTCCCCCTACCTTCTTTGAGAGTTAGGTGTGACTTAACACATTTCCCGGCCAAACTGAAAGGTCCTTGAATAAAGATGCTATGTCTTGCTTATTGTCACAACCCTCCATTCCTAGCCATTTTACCATTTCTTGCTGAAGCCAGGAGTTTAGATTTTTTAAGGCTGACTAAAATGCCAGCAATATCAGGGAAAAAAAGCCTATCCAGGATAAGAGCTATAATTTTGAGGAGTCCAGTGAAGTAGTCCTTTCACTACTTAAAAGCAATGGTTAAATCTGTTAACCTCAGGGGTGCCTGGGAGGTTCAGTGGGTTGAGCAACAGACTCTTGATTTCAGGGTCATGGGATCAAGCCCCATGTTGGGCTGCGCACTCGAGCGTGGAGCCTGCTTGGAATTCTCCCTCCTCCCTTTGCCCCTCCCCGCTTGCATGCTCCCTTTTTCTCTCTACAACTAAAAAAAATAATATATATATATTTTTAAACCTGTTAACCTTCAAAATAAAACTGTCCATTATCTTACTACCAAAAAAAAAAGTCTATGCTGAAATAGCAGAGAATTGCATTTCCAGACACACAAGCTAGGGCTCTGCAAGTCTAGAGAACAAAGGTGAGGACCACCCTTTATAGAGGAACGGCTAAATTGAGAGGACTTTGTTATAAACAAAACGCCCATTGGAATAAACTGGGAGTTCTTTTTTTTTTTAAGATTTATTTATTTATTTGAGAGAGCGAGAATGAGAGAGAGAGAGTACATGAGAGGGGTGAGGGCCAGAGGGAGAAGCAGGCTCCTCGCCGAGCAGGGAGCCCGATGTGGGACTCGATCCCGGAACTCCGGGATCATGACCTGAGCGGAAGGCAGTTGCTTAACCAACTGAGCCACCCAGGCGCCCTAAACTGGGAGTTCTAAGTGTAGTTGCTTTTCACTGCCTGAGTTGTGACAGTCTCTAATTGGCTGGGCTGCTGCTGGACAAAGAAATTCTTTCCTCCTGCTATGGTAGTAAAATAGTCTTTTTCCTATGGGGAATGCAAGGTAAGTCTCTTCCTGTTGGGGTCTGCAATGAAGGAAGAGTGGTAGCGTATAAGAGCTCCCACATCTGGCTCCTGACTCCATTTTACTATATACATACGTACATATATATATATATATTTTTTTTTAAAGTAAATTCTGTACCCAACATTGGGCTCTAACTCATGATCCCAAGAACAAGAGTCCCATCCTCCATGGACTGAGCCAGCCAGGCACCCCTCCTGACTCCATTTTAAATGAGATTTCCTTTTATTAATTTTAAGAAATCAAACCGGATTCAAGAGTAGGTAAGTGGGAAAGAGAGTAGAGGGGAACCCAGACTGGAAAAACAAGTTCCTCTAACTCAGATCAATGGACTCTAGTGAAATTAATCCCTTTAGGACAAAAATGTATCTAGGAGGGGTGCCTGGGTGGCTCAGTCGGTTAAGTGTCTGCCTTCGGTTCAGGTCATGATCCCAGGGTCCTGGGATTGAGCCCCACATCAGGCTCCCTGCTTGTGCTGTCTCGCTGTCAAATAATGAAATCTTTTATAAAAAAGTACGTAGGAGGGGCACCTGGGTGGCTCAGTCGGTTAAGCATCAGCCTTTGGCTCAGGTCATGATCCCAGGGTCCTGGGATCGAGTCCCACATTGGGCTCCTTGCTCAGCACAGAGCCTGCTTCTCCCTTTGCCTGCTGCTCCCCCTGCTTGTGCTCTCTCTCTCTGACAAATACATAAAATATTTTTAAAAATACATAGGAGTCCTTCATTTATGAATGGATCACTTGCTCATATGTATTGAGCACCTATTATATGCCAAGCACTGAAAATACGTTCAAGAGAAGAAAAGACAGATATGGTTCCTGACCTCAGGAGGCTTACAGAATGTCTATTGGGAGAGACTCTACACAAATAATCACATAGTTACTTGGACAATTATAAGGTAAGTTGAATGATAATAGGCTAATTGTACAGTTGCTGGGGAAACCCAAGTTTGGGAGGCAGTTTTGTTTATGTTTTATTTTTTTAAAGATTTTTTTATTTCAGAGAGAGGGAGGGGGAAGGAGGGGAAGAGGGGGAGGGGGAGGGAGAGAATCTCAAGCAGACTCCCCACTAAGCATGGAACTCTACGTGGGGCTGGATCTCAAAACCCTGAGATTTTTTTTTTTTTAAGATTTTATTTCTTTAACAGAGAGACACAGCAAGAGGGAACACAAGCAGGGGGAGTGGGAGAGAGAGAAGCAGGCTTCCCGCGGAGCAGGGAGCCTGATGCGGGGCTCGATCCCAGGACCCTGGGACCACGGCCCGACCCGAAGGCAGACACCCAACGACTGAGCCACCCAGGTGCCCTCAAACCCTGAGATTTTGAGCTGAGCTGAAATCAAGAGTGGGAAGCTTAAAGGACTGAGGTTTTAATGAAAGAGGGCTATCTGTGCTGAGACCTGAAGAGTGTATGTTTATGACATAGGGAGGTGGAGAGGAGAGGTTTAGAAAATTTGTTCTGGCAGAAGAAATGGCAAATATGAAGGGAAGACACATGGGCTAAGGCATTTCCTGAGACTGCAGCAGAAGGAGGGAGATCCAGCAGAGCAAGTTATAGGTTTTTCTTCTGTTGAATAATCAATTCTTTAACCCCCAAACAGCTCCTCCTTCTGTCCCTCTGACCTAGAAACCTGGCTTGAGAGCAATCTTGACAGCATCACACTTCCATTCAAGGCACCCAAATATTCTTATTTAAACACATTGAAAGGGAGCGCCTGGGTGGCCCAGTCGGTTAAACATCTGCCTGTGGCTCAGGTCATGATCCCAGGGTCCTGGGATTGAGCCCCACATCAGGCTCTCTCCTTAGCAGGAAGCCTGCTTCTCCCTCTCCCACTCCCCCTGTTTGTGTTCTCTCTCTTGCTGTCTCTCTCTCTGTCAAATAAATAAATAATCTTTAAAAAATAAAAAATAAAGCTCAAAACCTAGCATCCAATCCATTATCTGGCACATAATTATGTTTTGTAAATTACTTAAGAATTCAAGAAACAGGTGTACTTTGAAAATATATTTTTTTAAATACATTTTTAGGGGCGCCTGGGTGGCTCAGTCATTAAGCGTCTGCCTTCGGCTCAGGTCATGATCCCAGGGTCCTGGGATTGAGCCCCGCTTCGGGCTCCCTGCTCAGCTGGGAACCTGCTTCTCCCTCTCCCACTCCCCCTGCTGTGTTCCCTCTCTCGCTGTGTCTCTCTCTGTCAAATAAATAAAATCTTTAAAAAAATAAAATAAAATAAATGCATTTTTAGGGCGCCTAGGTGGCTCAGTTGGTTAAGCGACTGCCTTCGGCTCAGGTAATGATCTTGGAGTTCCAGTATGGAGTCCCGCACTGGGCTCCCTACTCTGCGGGGAGTTGGCTTCTCCCTCTGGCCCTCCCCACTTCATGTGCTCTCCCTCTCTCTCAAATAAATAAAATCTTAAAAAAAAATAAAGTGCATTTTTTAAAAAACGGATGTCATAGATAATTTTCCCAAGCTACAGACTCGCGTTTCCTTCTCTGCCTAGGCCCTCGGGTCCCTGAAGCCCCTTCCCGCGGACGTGGGGAGACCAGGTTGCTGAAAGGCTGGCTCCAGCCAGCAAGCGCGCTGAGCCTGGGGTTTGGCGGCGGAACCGCGGGGAGGCGGAACTTTGGGCTCGTGGAACTGTGGCCCTGCGGACCGCCAGGAGGGAAGCATCCCCCCGCCCCCGCCCCCGGCCCGGAAGGAGCTGATGGGAGCTGGGACATCGGCAGCCATAGCGCTTTGCAGTTTGAACTAGACGGGTGTAGGGCGGTCGCCAGGTGAGGAACTGCGATCTCTCCATTCGCAGGTGAGTGGAGGTCTCTTCTCCCAGTAGAACTGGCAGGCGGCAGCTGTGGATCCCAGGGAAGGTGCACTTTTCGGGCCTGAGCCCACCGGGGCCCCTGCTTGTGGCCAGGCGAGGAAGGGGTCCCTGTTTTCCTCTCCGGAGTCAGGCGGCACTAAGAGGAACGGGTTCGTTTCCTGCTCTGCGGTGGTCGCCGTGAGAGTCCTCTGGATAGTACACCTGCTGCTGTCAAACGGTGTCATTTCAGAAAAGAATGAGCTGACTATAAGCCGCAGATAAGCCCTTCCTTCCCCTCAGCCTCAGTTCCCTCACCTGATCAGGTGAAGGCGGCGGGGATCATTGACAGCTCAAGACCCTGTGACGCGGTGTTTTCAGTTCTCCCAATTAGTGTGGCGGCAAAGTGAGCTTCCTTACTAGTAGAAGTTAACGTTTGGCCATAGCCCAAGTCCCAGCTGAGTGGGAGAAAAGATAAACTGGTTGGGGGAAAACTAATGATTTATAAATTGTTCCAAGATTTTTGAACAACATAGAAATTTGTTTTGACAGCAGCTGAAACTCTGACCTCATTGGCCCGAAGAACCAAACTCATTAGGAATGTATTTGGTACATTGGGCAAAACGAGGTGAGGGAATCCTTTTAACTTGAAAAATTAAACCTAGTATTATTTGCATATTTACCTGTCAAGCTCACTATTACCACGTGTCTTACTCTGAAAAATATCCTAAGTTCAGTGTTAAAATACCAGCTAAGGGTATGAAAGAAGGGGCGCCTGGGTGTCTCAGTCGGTTAAGCGTCGGCCTTTGGCTCAGGTCATGATCCCAGAGTCCTGGGATTGAGTCCCGCGTGGGCTCCCTGCTCAGCGGGGAGTCTGCTTTTCCCTCTGCCTCTTCCCCTGGCTTGTGCGTGCTCTCCCTCAAATAAATAAAATCTTAAAGAAAAAAAGTATGAAAGAAAAGGAAACATTTACTGTCTCCTGTTTGTGAGGTGCTAGCCATTCGCACAACAATTCATTAAGGAAGGTAATGGTATCTCTATTTTACAGATGGGGAATAAGGGAAGACTTACAATTTGTCAATAATTAGTGGTGCTGACATAGCAAAGCAATGTGTATATCTAATACTGTTTTGAGGATTTACATTCATTACCAAAATATTTGGAACTTTAAAAACTAATCTTATAGTTTAGTGGCATTTTCTGAGTTTGCAGAAAAGGAATGTTTTGCCTTTATTTTAGAAATGTTAGAGAAGCATTATTAATCATTACAAAGATGAGCAGTTGAAAAAAGTACATTTTAATCATCCTTTCCTTGCACTTCAAGCAGGAATTGAGACAAAAGATTAGGCTATCAGAAATGAAAATCACTGCCACATTATTTGAAGTTTATAAATCAGAATTCTGTATAATGATTATTTCTCCACCCTCTTCTTTGAGTATACTTGGTTGATACTCATTTAAATTATTTCTCTGTGGGCGCCTGGGTGGCTCAGTCGGTTAAGCGACTGCCTTCCGCTCAGGTCATGATCCTGGAGTCCCGGGATCGAGTCCCGCATCGGGCTCCCTGCTCGGCGGGGAGTCTGCTTCTCCCTCTGGCCCTCTTCCCTCTCGTGCTCTCTATCTCTCATTCTCTCTCTCAAATAAATAAATAAATAAAATCTTTAAAAAAAAATAAATGATTTCTCTGCAAAACATAACTAAGCAAACACCTTTAAAATCATGCATTTGAAAAATTTCTCTTGTAAGTGATGAACCACTGAATTCTTCTCCTGAAACCAATATGCACTGTATGTTAACTAACTAGAATTTAAATAAAAATTTAAAAAAAAACTTTCTCTTTGTTCTGTGTAGCTTTTAAAATAATTTCAATTAAGAGTATTTTAAGGGGGAGGGGGCACCTGGGTGGCTCAGTCCTTAAGCGTCTGCCTCAGCTCAGGTCATGATCTCAGGGTCCTGGGATTGAGCCCCGCTTCGGGCTCCCTGCTCAGCCGGGAGTCTGTTTCTCCCCTCCCCCTGCTTGTGTTCCCTCTCTCACTGTGTCTCTCTCTGTCAAATAAATAAATAAAATCTAAAAAAAAAGAGCATTTTAAGGGGGCTTCTGGCTTGCTCAGTCAGGGGGGAATGCTACTCTTGATCTTGGGGTCATGAGTTCAAGCCCCATGTTGGGCCTAGAGCTTTTTAAAAAAAAGTATTTTAAGGATTGAATTTGTCACTGTTTATATCAATTCTCATTTTCCTTTTTTTTTTAGATTTTATTTATTTATTTGACAGAGAGAACAGCGAGAACAGGAACACAAGCAGGGGGAGTGGGAGAGGGAGAAGCAGGCCCCCTGCTGAGCAGGAAGCCTGATGTGGGGCTCGATCCCAGGACTCTGGGATCATGACCTGAGCCGAAGGCAGACGCTTAAAGACTGAGCCACCCAGGCGCCCCTCGGTTTTCACTTTCTTAATTCAGTACAGGCAAGTTCAGTACTTAGACTCACAACAACCTTATTCATAATATAGCGTTCATTTCCCCTTCTCTTACTCTTAAAAAAATCCTATTTATATTTGTCACAGATTTAACCTTTCAATTGGAGTGTCATTTTTGCCTAAAGGAAACTTGAGTTTGTACTTTTGGTTGATTACATGAACCCAAAGGTCTAATTCCATTACTATGATTGCTATGCATTCAATCATAAAATGTTTTTTTTTTTAAAGATTTTATTTATTTATTTGAGAGAGAGAGAGAATGAGAGATAGAGAGCATGAGAGGCAAGAGGTTCAGAGGGAGAAGCAGACTCCCTGCTCAGCAGGGAGCCCGATGTGGGACTCGATCCCACTCCAGGATCATGACCTGAGCCGAAGGCAGTCGATTAACCAAATGAGCCACCCAGGCGCCCATAAAATGTTTTTTTGAGTTTTGTATTTGCATCATTATTTCAAAACTCTAAAGGCTATAGAAAGAAAATCTAAGAAATTTAGGGGAAAATATTTATAAAGTCAGCACTGTCTTGAAACATTTAACATTATTACTTTCCATCCTTGGTAATACACATGGCCTTGCTGAAATTCTATAAAACATGGTTTTATAGAATTTAAGAGATTACTTAAAAACATGGTTTTATAGAATTTAAGAGATTACTTAAAAACATGGTCAAGCAGAGTTTGGTCTCATATTTCTAGTACTATTTGAATTTGTTTTGTTTTTTTTAAAGATTTTGTTTATTTATTTGAGAGAGAGAATGAGAGAGAGAGTACATGAGGGGGGGGGAAGGTCAGAGGGAGAAGCAGACTCCCCACTGAGCAGGGAGTCCGATGCGGGACTTGATCCTGGGACTCCAGGATCATGACCTGAGCCGAAGGCAGTCGCTTAACCAACTGAGCCACCCAGGCGCCCCTAGTACTATTTGAATTTGAAAGAGAAGTGTGCATAATTTCTAAATGAGCATAATTTCTAAATAAGGTAGCTTACTGATCTTATGGAATTATACACATTTTTATCATAAACCTGATGAAGATGGGTAGAAAATTATGATTAATCTTTTCTAGTAAATATCTTTACCTAGAGTTGAAGGAAACTATTCTAGTACCTATTCTGGTGACAGTCAATGACAATGTTGTTAATATTTAAAGTAAAGACATTCATGGGACCCCTGGGTGGCTCAGTCGGTTGGGCGTCTGCCTTCAGCTCAGGTCATGATCCCAGGGTGCTGGGATCGAGTCCCACATCGGGCTCCGTGCTCCCTTCTCCCTCTCCCCCTGCTGCTCCCCCTGCTTGTGCTCGCTCGCTCTTTCTCTCTGATAAATAAATAAAATATTAAAAAAATAATTTTTTTTTTTTTTTTTTGGCCTGGGTGGCTCAGTCGTTAAGCATCTGCCTTCGACTCAGGTCATGATCC
This sequence comes from Zalophus californianus, assembly GCF_009762305.2. NCBI lineage: Eukaryota > Metazoa > Chordata > Mammalia > Carnivora > Otariidae > Zalophus > Zalophus californianus. Next base: position 28,008,390 of record NC_045599.1, on the reverse strand, counting down.
CAGGGTCCTGGGATCAAGCCCCGCATCAGGCTCCGTGCAACGCGGGAGGCCTGCTTCTCCCTCTCCCACTCCCCCTGCTTGTGTTCCCTCTCTCGCTGTGTCTCGCTGTCAAATAAATAAATAAAATCTTTAAAAATAAATAAATAAAGACATTCATGAAAAATATTAAAAACTTCTTGGGGCTCCTGGGTGGCTCAGTTGTTAAGCGTCTGCCTTCGGCTCAAGTCATGATCCCAGGGTCCTGGGATCGAGCCCCGCATTGGGCTCCCTGCTCCTCGGGAAGCCTGCTTCTCCCTCTCCCACTCCCCCTGCTTGTGTTCCCTCTCTCGCTGTGTCTCTCTCTGTCAAATAAATAAGTAAAATCTTTAAAAACAAACAAATAAATAAATAAAATCTTAAAAAAAAAATTCTTCATATTGGGGCGCCAGGGTGGCTCAGTCGGTTAAGCGTCTGACTGTTGATTTCGGCTTGGGTTGTGAAATCGAGCCCCGAGTTGGGCTCAGCTCTGGGTATGGAGCCTGCTTAAGACTCTTTCTCCCTCTCCCCATCCCTCTTTCTCTCTCTCCCCATCTCTCAAAAAATTTTTTTTCATATTAGAATACTGAAATCTTTCAGTTTTTTTTTTAAGATTGTATTTATTTGACAGAGACAGAGAGAGAGACAGCGAGAGAGGGAACACAAGCCAGGGGAGTGGGAGAGGGAGAAGCAGGCTTCCCGCTGAGCAGGGAGCCCGATGCGGGGCTCGATCCCAGGACCCTGGGATCATGCCCTGAGCTGAAGGCAGACGCTTCACAACTGAGCCACCCAGGCACCTCTTTCAATATTCTTGTTAATATTGAAGTTAACTTGAAAATTGGCATTTAGAGTTTGTACTTTTGAGGAGGCACCTGGTTCAGTTGGTAGGGTGTACAACTCTTGATCTCAGGGTTGTAAGTTCAAACCCAATGCTGGGTGTAGAGATTACTTAAAAAATAGTTAAAAATAAAATTTGTGTTTTGAATTTCAGTTAATTTAGTTGGAATGAGTTAATGCCACTTTACGTTGTGTAGTATACAAAATATTTTCAGGTACACTATCATAATTAATCTTTTTTTTTTAACACTTTATTTGAGAAAGAGAGAGCACGAGAAGTGGGGAGGGCAAAAGGAGAGGGAGAAGCAGGCTCCCGCTGAGCAAGGAGCCTGCTGCAGGGCTCCATCCCAGGACCCTGCCTGGGAGCATGACCTGAGCCAAAGGCAGATGCCCAACTGACTGAGCCACCCAGGCGCCCCACATAATTAATCATTCTTAAAACTCTGTGAGACAGATAGTATTCCTATTATAGGTAAGAAGAAATTGGAGCTCAGAAAGATTGGCTTTCCCAGAATGAAATAATAGTATTTCAAAAGATGCATATTAAATCCTGATTTTTAAAATTCTAGGATAGGGGCACCTGGGTGGCTCAGTCGTTGAGCGTTTGCCTTCGGCTCAGGTCATGATTCCAGGGTCCTGGAATCAAGCCCCGCATCGGGCTCCCTGCTCTGCAGGAAGCCTGCTTCTCCCTCTCCCACTCCCTCTGCTTGTGTTCCCTCTTTCGCTGTGTCTTCTTCTCTGTCAAATAAATAAATAAATAAATAAATAAAATCTTAAAAAAATAAAATAAAATTCTAGGAAAGTTACTCACTTTCACCATGGCCCTACCATCCTTTGCTTCCCAAACTTAATAATGTATTGTTTCTATAATGCTACTCTGGTGTTATATTTGCCTTTTTAGACCATTGGAGCTTTTATTTTTATTTATTTTTTAATAGCTTTATTGAAATATAGTTCACATACCATAAAATTTATCCTATTAAAGTATACAATTCAGTGTTTTTAGTATATTCAGTGTTATGCAGCCATCACCACTATCTATTCCAGAACATTTTCATCACCCAAAAAGAAACCCAGTACCTATGAGCAGTCACTCCCAGTTTCCCCTTACCTCCCTCATCTGACAACCACTAACTTACTCTGAGAACTTACATGTTCAGGACATTTCATGTAAATGGAATCATTCATGTAAGTTTAATGGGAGAAGGCTTTAAGCAGTTATTTGTAATCTGAGAGGTTCTGCTCCATTCTACTTTTGTACTGATTTTCATGTTACTGGAGTAGATCACTTTTCTAATCTGCATAGGCACTTTTCCTATTTGTTGTTCATGCAATAAATAAATCTGCTGACGTGTATATGTTTCCTTATTCTTGACCTTTGCTCTTCACATGTCTAATAGTGTGTTCATGGTGTTGTGTAACCTGTTCTCAGGGCTCAGGTATCTGTTTGTGGCTAAGTAACATTTATTCTTAGTTGGGCATTTTTATTTCTACTTTAAAATGACTAATGCTTCCTACCTTGTTTTAAGGTTCTTAGAAACCACAACTTTATTGAAATATAAATATCTCATTATCTTCTAAAGCAGAGTTTCCCATATATGTTAATAAATTATTTCTCTAGGGACAAATTTTACAACAGCAAATTTGGACCATCTTTATGCAAAAAATCGTTTTTCCTTCAAGTCTTACCCCATTCCACTCTCTGTCAGTTTCATGGCTTTCGCCTACTAACAGTCATCTTCAGTGAAGACTTCTTTTTTTTAGTAAACTCTGTCCTCAATGTGGGGTTCGAACTCATGACCCCGAGATCAAGAGTCACATGCTCCACTGACAGCCAGCCAGGCACCCCTTCAATGAGGACTTTGTCACTTGATTCATAGTCTTGCTCTCTCTAGCCCCGCGTTCTTCCTGTGATTGTGCTGTCGGCGTGGACAGTATACCATGTAGCCTGGCTTCCCCTTTCTTTCACTCCAGCTTTCTTCATCTGTCTGTGCCAGAGATGGGCCTTGGAATTTGCCACCACCCAGACCCGATCCTCTGGAAATTTTGAACCCCACACTCTCCTCCAGTTTGCTGACACAATTCTGCTCCACCTTTCACTTTTCTTGCCCTTTTACTATGCCTATGTGTGTCTACAGTTGCTTTTCGACCAGAGATTTTCCCCCTGTTCTCTTAGTTCTCTTCTGTGAGAAGCCTGCCTTTGCTGCCCAGTTTATCCCCAGGTACTAGCTGCCTTTATACCTTTATTCACACAGCCTGAACTTTTGATCATATCACTTCAGCCTCTCACTAGTACTCTCAAATTCCTGTTCCCCTTGTCTTTTTTCAGTTCCTAATCCCTGTTCACTCCATTTCTGTAAAGCTGATCCTCGCTGGGAGGGAGTGGCCGGGAGAGGGGGAGGTTGGAAATCCATGCAGATGGACGGTGCTGTGAATGTTTTTCAGCCCCAGCCAAGCACTTGGCCCTTTTTAGCAGTCTTTTAACTTGATCTTTTCCCCACAGTAGCTATTCGAATCCTCACTCTGCTCCTCAGAAAATTCTCAGTACCCCTTCTCCACTTTTGGAGTCTGATTCCTGCTGCCTCCACTGTATGTTCCCTGGCCCTGCTTCCTTCTACTCTTAGAGGAGATGTGCTCTCAGCCCTGGCTCCTCTTATGAGACTGTGCCCCTTTTTGCAATTCCTTCCTTCCCTTTCTCCCTCATCTTTAACCTCTCCCTTTCTGCTAGCTCCTTCTTACCAACAAACTTACCCTTCCTTAAGAAGAAAATCCCACTTCTGTCCTTCCATTTCAGACTCTTTGAAAGAGGACTCTTCCCTTACTGCCTCCAGCTACTGACCGTCTGTCCTACTACTTCTCCATACTGACAGCAACCAGGTATGAAGTACTTATTTTGTGCATTTTATCTCAGCTTGATCTTTACAGCACCCTGAGAGAGTTTTGCAAAAGAAACTGTAGCTTGTTCTAAGGTCACACAGTTAATGACTCTTGGAGACCCAGCCCTGCTGTGCTCTAAGTACTGGCCTTGGGCTCTCCTGGACTTCCACTCTGCTGTGGGTGACTCAGGCTCTCAGCGGTGGTCTCCTGTCACAAAGCAAGCTGTGACATCTCTGCAGCGGTACTAATGGGGCTAACTTCTTTCCACCTTTGCCACCGGCTCTTCTTGTTGTTTTGTTTTGTTTTGTTTCTTTAAGATTTTATTTATTTGAGGGGCATCTGGGTGAGTGGCTCAGGTCATGATCCCAGGGTCGTGGGATCGAGCCCCGCATCGGGCTCCCTGCTCAGCCAGAGGCCTGCTTCTCCCTCTCCCTCTCCCCCTGCTTGTGTTCCCTCTCTCTCTGTGTCTCTCTCTGTCAAATAAATAAATAAAATCTCTAAAAAAGATTTTATTTCTTTGAGAGAGTGAACAAGAGAGAGAGCACAAGCGGGTGGAAGGGCAGAGGGAGAGGGAGAAGCAGACTCCCCTCAGAGCAGGGAGCCCGATGTGGGGCTCGATCCCAGGACCCCCCGCTCATGACCTGAGCAGAAGGCAGATGCTTAACTGACTGAGCCCACCCAGGCGCCCCTCTTCTCGTTCTATGCTTGCTGGGTTCTGTTGGTTCTTCCACTCCTCTGTCCCTTAAAGATCATCTCAAGTGAAAACTCATTTCTTCCATAGCATTTGGCTGGTGCTTGAGGCAGGAGGCCTTTAGGTAGAATTGGTGGGAGAAATTCATTTGTTGGTTGGGTTGGAGAATGGGCAGAGGTTTTAAGGTGGTAAAGTATAGGTCACCGGCAGTGAATGGCAAGTGGTTTACTTTGGCCCAGGGAAGGCTACAAGTAGGGAAGATTTAAGCTTGTAAAGGTGACCAAAAGATAGATAGTGGAAGTTCTGGAATATTGGACGAGGAGTTTGAATCATTTCTCAGCCCACAGACCTCCAGTGGCTCTCTATGCATAGGTATAGGGTGGCTATATAATTTCACACCTAATCAGGATGCTTTTGAGAGTGAAAGGAAGCACTATGAATAATTGTACTGAGCTAACTTTGCTGAGACTGTCCCCAGCAAGCTGGGAGTTATAGTCACCCTAACCATGCAGTAAATCAAGTCTAAGATGGTATTTTGATGAAGCCACTCTGGAGGGTGTGTACAGAGTGGTACAAACAAAATTTGAAGTTAAGATGGTAGTTTGGGAATGTGATTTAAGGTCTTCACTAACTGGTTCCTATAGGAATCTAAGAAAGCTTGAGACTGCAGAAATTGATAGAGCTGGGGAATAACTAACTGGATGTGTGATGTGAGGAGGAGGAATTACGTGTCAGAGTCATAAGCTGGAGTGATTAAAAAAATGGTATGTAACCATTTAAACAAATATAGCCTTTGTTATAAAGCCACTGCAGTGTAAGAGAAAGGGAACGGACTTAGAAGTCAGAAAGACCCGTGTTTAGAACTTGGATGTGCCAATCCCCAATACTTGAGTTTTAGCTATTGTAACTTCAGTTTCTTCTTCTGTAAAATGGGAACAGTAATGTATTTACTTGGGGGCCCAGTCGGTAGAGCATGCGTGACTCTTGATCTTGGGGTCCTCATTTCAAGCCCCACATTGGGCATGGAGCCTACTCAAAAAATATATATATATATTTACTTTGAAAGGTTGTTGGGGTGTTTTAGTGGTGACATTCACAAAGTGCCTAGTCCTGTGGGCCACATGGTAGAAGAAATAAGAGCAGCTAATGCTGAATGCTTCCTCCATGCCAGATGCTAAGTGGTTTGTGTATAGTAATGGATTTAATCTTCACAACCATCTCAGGTAGCTACTGTTATTCCCAGTTTACAGGTAAGGAAATTGAAGTAACTTGCCTAAGGTCGGTGGTAAAATCCTGGCTCCGTAGTTCTTGTTCTTTTTTTTTTTTTTAAAGTATTTATTTTTTGACAGAAAGAGAGAGAGCAAGAGAGGGAACACAAGCAGGGGGAGTGGGAGAGGGAGAAGCGGGCTTCCCACTGAGCAGGGAGCCAGACGTGGGGCTTGATCCCAGGACCCTGGGATCATGACCTGAGCCGAAGGCAGATGCTTAATGACTGAGCCACCCAGGCGCCTGCGTAGTTCTTGTTCTTAACCTTTCAACAAATCATAAAGCTTATGGGGGTAGCTGCTATTTCTTGTTAGCTTTGCTTTATTAAATTGAAAGACTGATTCAATATTGTTTCTTATATCAATATGTTATGGGTAGCAAGCATGAAGACCAAATGCCTAAATTTAGTCTCAGATTTGTTTCTCATTCTGACTTACGCCTCCCTTGTGAGCACCTGTTGACTGATGCTAAGTTTGCAGCCCCCTAACCTGTCCCATCATTTCACAGTACCTGACTTTTTGCTGTCCCCACTTAGTTTCACACCGCTGCACATAGTATAACAACCACTTAGCAAACTCTTATTTAATCTTCAAGATTCAGGCTGAACATCATCCAAGAAACCTTTCCTTAGGGACACCTGAATGGCTTAGTCGTTAAGGGTCAGCCTTCGGCTCAGGTCATGATTCAAGCCCTGCATCGCATCAGGCTCCCTGCTCAGCCCGAAGCCTGCTTCTCCCTCTCATACTCCCCCGTTTGTGTTCCCTCTCTTGCTGTCTCTCTCTGTCAAATAAATAAATCTTAAAAAAACAAACAAACAAAACAAACCTTTCCTTAGCTACAACTTGTTGTCTCTGTAGAACTGTGTAGAGACAAGGAGGACTGATTTTCTCTTTTTCTGTACAGAGCATAAAGTACATTTGTGAGCATACCATACCCCTTCCTACTGCATTACTTCTTTTTATTCTGATTTTACACTGTTATGATCATTCATCCCCTAATAGCTTATGATTTACAATATGGGCCGTCTTTTTCTTTGTGTTTGTATAAGTTTTGAAATTCTATAGGGTAAGTTGTTAACCATCCTAGATAATATCCTATTCAGTTTTAACATTTTTCAGTTGAATTACATTTGTGTAGCTAACTTACTTCTCTAGCTAGACTTTAATCTTTTCAAGAGAAAGAGCCATGTTTATCATCAGTATTTGTATCCCCCAGGGTGTCTAGCTTAGGACCTTGGACATGATATGAACTTGGTAATCACTATTGAATTAAATAAAATGTTTCAATACGCCACTGCTTTATTTGATTCCCTAGAGTAAAAATTATGATTCTATTTGAAAAACACACATCTTACCTAAAAATCTTCAGAAAAGATAAGCCACTGTATACATTTTCTGTGACTACAAGTTTCAGTTTCTACATCACCTAGAATAATAATAGAATGAGATATAATTTTCAACTTGAGTAAAATAAGAACTTCTAAGGTACTGGATTTTTTTTTTTTAAGATTTATTTTAGAGAGAGTGAGCAGTGGTGAGGGGCAGAGGGGAGAGTCTTTTTTAAAGATTTTATTTATTTGTTATGTCAGAGAGAGAGCGCGCGCACAAGCAGGGGGAGGGGCAGAGGGAGAGGGAGAAGACTCCCCACTGAGCAAGGAGCCCGATGTGGGACTTGATCCCAGGACTCTGGGATCATGACCTGAGCTGAAGGCAGATGCTCAACCAACTGAGCCACCCAGGCGTCCCTGGATTTTTCTATATATGGCTCTTCTAGTTCTCATTCTTGTGCTACTGACATACGAAACTTTATAATTTGTGAGTCATTCTCAGTCAGGAATGGACTGGTTGCAAGAGCAAAATTTTGCTCTGGCGAGTTCAAGTCAGGGGATGGAAGAGGGGAGAGGCTATTGCCTGGATCCAGGGAATCTCCTAGTAAATACTGCTAGGCCTTCTAAACTGGAGGTAGGTGTCTCTTTTTTGTCTCTCATTTTCAGGGCAATGTAATCTCTTAACACCTTATCCTCTAGCAATTCTGAGTTTGGTGGGCCTGTCTGGATCAGGTTGGCAGCCCACTGACTGAGAGGTGGTTAAAGAAAGCAGTGTTGTGTGTCACACTTTGTTTAAAGAATGTCAAAGATAGCAGAACCTTTCAAATTGTTTGGACTTGGCCCAAGTTTTGGGCCTGGGTTTTGTTTAGCTCTAGAAAATGAACTTTGTTGATCTGAAAGTGTATTTTTGTATATGTGATCTTTCATTTCTCCAGGATTTTTTTCGTCTTCTTTCCATATTAGCTTTATTAGTTATCAAGCCCCTGTCAAGTAAATGCTAAACGGAACTATACTCTGCATTTTCTACTGTGATTTAAGAAAATGTTTTTTACAAACTGAGGGTTCTAGAGGGGAGGGGCTGGGGGGATGGGTTAGCCTGGTGATGGGTATTAAAGAGGGCACGTTCTGCGTGGAGCACTGGGTGTTATGCACAAACAATGAATCATGGAACACTACATCAAAAACTAATGATGTAATGTATGGTGATTAACATAATAAAAAAGTTAAAGAAATAAAAAATGTTTTTTAACATTCAGTAACATGATTAAAATTTGCAAAATGCAGAAAGATGACAGACCCAGAAATTTACCACCTGTTACCATTTACTACAAAAGACCAAAAGTAAGGGTTTTTACTCCACAAAGGTATAATCAGACTTGGAAACTTACTATCATAAATTTCCTTTTTTCATCTCTTTCTCTTTGCTCTTCCTTCCCCTACTCTAAGGTTTTGGTACCTATTTCATAGACCATATATACTTCATTTAACTTACTGTTGAATATAGATTATTTCCAAAATTTTTCTTACATAATGCTTTGATGCACATCTGAATATATGATTGTCCGTATTTAGGACAATTTCTAAAAGTAGAATTCTTGGGGGGCACTTGGGTGGTCACTTGGTTAAGCATCTGACTCTTCATCTCAGCTCAGGTCTTGATCTCAGGGTTGTGAGTTAAAGCATACCTTAAATAAGTAAGTAGAATTCTTGGGTCAAACAGTATAACATATATTACTGGCGAATTAGTTATTAAAAAGATTTGCATCAATTTATATTGCTATTAACTGCCTCTCTTACGACATCTTTTCCAGTTCTGGCTGTTAAAGTTCATTTTCGTGTTTGCCACTCTGATTGGCAAATAATGGTCTCTAGTTTGTTTTTTAATTAAAAATTTTTTTTGGTTTTTTAAAAATAGAGGGCTTTTACTTTTTTCTTTCCTTTTTTTTAAGATTTTATTTATTTATTTTACAGAGAGAGAGTTAGAACAAAAACACCAAGCAGGGAGAGTGGGAGAGGGAGAAGCAGACTCCCCGCTGAGCAGGGGGCCGATGCGGGGCTCGATCCCAGGACCCTGGGACCATGACCTGAGCCGAAGGCAGTCGCTTAACCGACTGAGCCACCCAGGCACACCCCCCCGCCCCCCCGCTGCCGCCTTTTTTTAAAGTAAGCTGTACACCCAGCATGGGGCTTGAACTCCCTACCCTGAGATCAAGAGTTGAATGTTCTACCAGTTAAGCCAGCCAGGCACCCCACTAGTTTGTATTTTAATGGCATTTTGGTTTCTATGCATCAGTATAGATCAGATTAGATCACCCTGGGTAAGAAGGGCTAACTCCTTATAGTAAGGTTGTTGTAGGATTATTTACTCAGAGTTCCTCTTTAATGTTGTTGTTAAATGTTGACTACTGAATTCAAAACACTTTCTTTTTCAGACTCTATAAGATTTGGATATGTCCTTCATATTTGACTGGATTTACAGTGGTTTCAGCAGTGTGCTACAGTTTTTAGGTATGTTGGCTCTTTGTTCTCTATGGTTATCCCATTTAATCCTACTTAAATAAAAGTGCTTATTTGTCTAGAGCCTCTTTATATATAACCCAGTAGTTGCGAATGTGGGCTTTGAAATCATACAAACATGTTCAGTTACTCATTGTATCTCTTATAAATTATGTAGTCTTGGGCAAATTACTTTCTCCACCTTAACCTTAGTTTCCTTATCTGTAAATTAAAAATAATTCCTACCCCTTAAGATTGTTGATAGGAATATTATTTACAGGAATAGCTACCTTTGATTAGCCAGTTTACCTAAGTGCTTTAGATACTTTATCTCATTTAATCCTCACAGGAATTCTCTGCATTATTTTTGTTACTATAAAATGCACATTCCATAAAGTGCCTTGTATATCATAACTGGTAGCATATAGTCTGCTAAATGAGACTTGTTTACCCAGCAAATCTGGCTAGTAATTTTCCTCTCTTCTGTAGATTTTAAAGAGGGAAAATTTTAGCATCTCATTCTCTTATTGACACTCTTAACTTCTCATATTTTCCAGCGAAACAAGCTTTTGATTAACTTTTATATTACGACATAGACAATTTTATTATAGTAATTAATGAAGATATTTCTGGTCTCCTATTTTCAAATCATGCTCTAAGTTTAGTCTCCATGTAATCATCATCTTGAACTGGAACAAAGAGAAACATTTCATGTAATTACAGAGTTGTCAACATAATTCCTGACTGGCCACAACCGTACTTATGAATTATAATCTCCTGTATAAATGGCTCTTTTTCCACAAACATAATTTTAACAAAGGAAATAAATTTTGTTTGGAAAATACACATTTTATTTGACTATTATATATAAAAGGATAATGTAAGATCAAATTTTGTCAATCTATTTTTTTTAAAGATTTTATTTATTTGACACACAGAGAGAGCGAGAGAGAGAGGGAGAGGGAGAGGGCACAAGCAGGGGGAGCGGCAGGCAGAGGGAGAAGCCAGGAAGCCCAGTGTGGGGCTCGATTCCAGGACCCTGGGATCATGACCTGGGCTGAAGGCAGCAGTTTAACCAACTGAGCCACCCAGGCAACCCTTGTCAATCTATTTTTATTTCTTATTTGAACCTCAATGTTTGCACATTTTTAAAAATCAAGGTTTTCTTTTTCCTTTTTAAACTAAAATTCCTCACATTTTATACTGTCACTCTACTACAGGTCAAATATCAGATCTCTCTATATTACCTCCTCAAGAATTCTTAAATATTTTTATCAGACTGAAATATTTTATTACGTATTTTTAACAACTGGGTCAGAAATAAACATTTTAAACTTCATTAGACTGGGATAACCCGGGTTGTGACAGGTTGGTATCTGTATCTCAGTTTATAGAAAAATTAATCTATGCTGAACTATGTTGAAAAAGCAAAATAGGGTGCCTGGGTGGCTCAGTTGGTTAAGCGACTGCCTTCGGCTCAGGTCATGACCCTGGAGTCCAGGATCGAGTCCCGCATCGGACTCCCTGCTCAGCGGGGAGTCTGCTTCTCCCTCTGACCCTCCCCCCTCTCGTGTGCTCGCTCTGTCTCTCATTCTCTCAAATAAATAAATAAAATCTTTAAAAAAAAAAAAGCAAAATAAATTGCCTCATAAGCAGAAGCAAGAGGTTAATAGGGCTAACAGTAGGAGGCAGTGTAGAGAAATGAAATGAACCAAAGCTTTGGCATCAGGCATGGTTTCAAATCTCCTATCTGACTTCGGCATTTGAGCAAGTTAACTTTGAGCCTTTGTTCCCCTCTGTAAAAAAAGAGGATAATAATGTTTACTTCAAAGAGTTATTTTGTTTTGTTTTGTTTTTTTAATTTTATTTGAGAGAGAGAGTGAGAGAGAGCGAGTACAAGAGGGGGTAGGGTCAGAGGGAGAAGCAGACTCCCCGCTGAGCAGGGAGCTTGAGCAGGACTCGATCCTGGGACTCCGGGATCATGACCTGAGCCGAAGGCAGTCGCTTAACCAACTGAGCCACCCAGGCACCCTTCAAGAGTTACTTTGAAGATTAAATAATGTGTAACAGTTTGCTTAATAGTGTCTATCACAAAATAAGGATTTAGTTGGGCGCCTGGGTGGCTCAGTCCTTAAGCATCTGCCTTCGGCTCAGGTCATGATCCCAGGGTCATGGGATCGAGCCCCGCATCGGGTTTCCTGCTCAGTGGGAAGCCTGCTTCTCCCTCTACCACTCTCCCTGCTTGTGTTCCCTCTCTGTCAAATAAATAAATAAAATCTTTAAAAAAATTAAAAAAATAAGGATTTAGTCCAACCCACTTTAAAGGTTAAAGTTTAAACGTCGTAGGTGTTCCCTTTTGGAATCTTATCCAGTGCACTTTTACTACTTAAAAGGATGGTAAGATTGATTGTGATTGCACTGGTTAGAAACATTCGATGTAGAAATGTTTTAAGAAATAGGAATGTGGATCACCTGGGTGGCTCAGTTGTTAGGCGTCTGCCTTTGGCTCGGGTCATGATCCCAGGGTCCTGGGATCGAGCCCTGCATCAGGGAGCCTGCTTCTCCCTCTCCCACTTCCCCTGCTTGTGTTCCCTCTCTCACTGTGTCTCTCTCTCTGCCAAATAAATAAATAAAATCTTTAAAAAAAAAAAAGAAAAAGAAAAGAAATAGAAATGTAGGGGCGCCTGGGTAGCTCAGTCTGTTAAGCGTCTGCCTTCGGCTCAGGTCATGATCTCGGTCCTGGGATCGAGCCCCACATCGGGCTCCCTGCTCATTTTGGAGTCTGCTTCTCCCTCTCCGCTTTTGCTTTCTCTCTAATAAATAAAATCTTTAAAAAAAAAAAAGAAATACAAATGTATAAAAAATTATTAGTCACAATTCATGATTAAGTGAGAAATGTAGTATCCCAGCTCAAGTAAATATGGAAGACAGTCTTCCCCTTAGGATCAGAATTGTTGGTCACTGGGTTATCAAAAGTTTAGGACTTGAAACAATTTACTCCTTAAGCTTCAATGTGGATAAAGAATTGGGTGTTATTTTGGCATGAACTTATTAAATGGGTAGCCTGAATTACAATGCCTAATATCTTTAAAGTTCATTTATTGATTGAGTAAATATTTTTGGGATGGCTACTATGTCCCCGGGTCCTCATGTAATTCCATGGGTGTCAATTAAACACATGAAACATAAAGTTCAATATTACTACATAACCTATTAGAATGTTCAAAAGCTGGACATTGACAACACCAGATGCTGACAAGGATGTAGAGCAGCAAGAACTTTCATTCACTCCTGGGAATGCAAAATGGTACAGATGATTTGGAAGATTGGGTGATTTCTTACAAAACTAGACATACTCTTACCATACAATCCAGCAGTTGTGCTCTTTGGTATTTACCCAAAGGAGTTGAAAACGGTGTGAACCTGCACACTGATGTTTTATAGCAACTTCATTTATAATTGCCAAAACTTGGAAGCAACCAAGATACCCTTCAGTAGGTGAATGGAGAAATAAACTGGTTCATCTAGACAAAGGAGTATTCAGCACTAAAAAGCCATGAAAAGATATGGAGGAAGCTGAAATGTATATTCCTAAGTGGAAGAAGCCAATCTCAGAAGGCTACATACTGTCTGATTACAACTATATGACATTCTGGCAAGGTAAAAAGGCAGAAATATGGAGACAGTAAAAAGATGAGTGGTTGCCAGGCGGGGGGGGGTAAGGTGGGATGAACAGGCAGAGCTTATAGGATTTTTAGGGCAGTGAAAACACTTTGTATGATATTATAATGATGGATATATGTTCTTATATGTTTGTCAAAATACAGAATATACAATACTAAAAGTGAGCCCTAAGGTAACTCTGGGTGATTATGATGTATCAGTGTAGATTCATTGTTGGTTAAAAATGTACCATTTTGGGGCGCCTGGGTGGCTCAGTCATTAAGCGTCTGCCTTCGGCTCAGGTCATGATCCTAGGGTCCTGGGATCGAACCCCACATCGGGCTCCCTGCTCAGCGGGAAGCCTGCTTCTCCCTCTCCCACTCCCCCTGCTTGTGTTCCCTCTCTTGCTGTGTCTCTCTCTGTCAAAAAAAAAAAAATCTTTAAAAATGTACCATTTTTGTGAGTGATGTTGATAATGGGGAAGGCTGTATATGTGTGGGGACAGGTGTTTTGTCAGTTTATTTTAAAACTCAGTTTTGTTGTAAACCTAAAACTGCTCTGAAAAAAAGCCTTTTAAAAAAATAAAGCTCAATTTTTAATTTCGCAGTAAATGCCAGTCTCTTCTAAATTGGTCAGTGCTCTTTTTTCTCTCACTTCTTCTACCAGTATTAGTTGATACATGTAAATTATGTGCTTGGTTTTTTTGTTTTGCTTTAGTTTTATGCAAACCTGTGAATAGTTTAACCGTATTCTCAGGGAAATTTGACAGTGACCTAAACTTTTTATTGAAAAAATTCACTATGATTTTTATTGTCAAAAGCGCTTAAACTTATTTTCATCCATGAAAAATCTAATTTTCCTTTTTTTTTTAAGATTTTATTTATTTATTTGAGAGAGAGAGACACAGTGAGAGAGGGAACACAAGCAGGGGGAGTGGGAAAGGGAAAAGCAGGCTTCCCGAGGAGCAGGGAGCCCGATGCGGGGCTCCATCCCAGGGCCCCAGGATTATGACCCGAATCGAAGGCAGACGCTCAATGACTAAGCCACCCAGGCGCCCCTCCTTTTTTTTTTTTTTTTTAAGATTTTTATTTATTCATTTGACAGAGAGACACAGCAAGAGAGGGAACACAAGCAGGGAGACGGGGAGAGGGAGAAGCAGGCCTCCCACAGAGCAGGGAGCCCGATGTGGGGTTTGATCCCAGGACCCTGGGATCATGACCTGAGTCAAAGGCAGACGCTTAATGACTGAGCCACCCAGGCGCCCCTTTAATTTTCCTTTTGGTCCAGCTTTACAAATACATGATGTCAAGTGTGTTATGAGTGTTTCTCTAGTAGATGACATTGATATTTATCCCTAAATAGTCAAGGGGATCAGCTTTGTGGTATTGAGACAGGTTTAGGTAACACATTTCAATGACTGGACAGAGTTTAGTTTTAAAATGATTTGAGGGGCGCCTGGGTGGCTCAGTCCGTTGAGCATCTGCCTTCAGCTCAGGTCGTGATCCTGGTCAGATCCCTCTGCCTGCTATTCCCCCACTTGTGCTCTCTCTTGCTCTCTCTCTGTCAAATGAATGAATAAAATCTTAAAAAAAAGAAAAATAACTTGAATTTACAAATCAAAACTAAAAATAGACTAGAAATTCAAGCTTATTCAAGCCAGTTTATAAAATCTTACAAGTTCAGGGCGCCTGGGTGGCTCAGTTGGTTAAGCGACTGCCTTCGGCTCAGGTCGTGGTCCTGGAGTCCCGGGATCGAGTCCCGCATCGGGCTCCCTGCTCAGCAGGGAGTCTGCTTCTCCCTCTGACCCTCTTCCCTCTCGTGCTCTCTGTCTCTCATTCTCTCTCTCTCAAATAAATAAATAAAATCTTTAAAAAAAAAATAAAAGAAAAAATAAAATCTTACAAGTTCAAAAGGTTAATAGGTGTTTCTTTATAAAAAAAATCTAATTAGGAAAAGTATACAAATAACTAAAGTGCAAATGTTATAGTTTTATTTAAAATAATAAGTCTTTTGTTTGTATAATCTATGTCAGATAGAATTTTGACTAATCATAGCTCTTACTCTGGCAGGATTATATAAGAAAACCGGTAAATTGTATTTCTTGGATTGGATAATGCAGGAAAAACAACATTGCTACACATGCTAAAAGATGACAGGCTTGGACAACATGTCCCAACGTTACATCCAGTAAGTATATTCCCATATACAACATGTTACTTTATCAAGTGATACCCAATTCATAGGTACTAACCAAAATTTTTTGTCTTTTGGTGTTTTTTTGGGTTTTTTTAAGATTTTTATTTATTTATTTGACAGAGAGAGACACAGTGAGAGAGAGAACACAAGAAGAGGGAGTGGGAGAGGAGAAGCAGGCCTCCTGTGGAGCAGGGAGCCCGGGGTGGGGCTCGATCCAGGACCCTGGGATCATGACCTGAGCAGAAGTCAGTCGCTTAACCAACTGAGCCACCCAGGCACCCCTTTTGGTGTTTTTTTGGTGGATAAATTATCATCAGGTGATATGACCTAGTCTTAAAATAGTATAATAATTCACAGCTAACCCACTCCACTCCCAAGAAGTATATTTAAATCTTAAAATAATACACATATCTTCTTTTCAGTTAGTACACCCTTCTCCAGCTAGAGGAATTAAAGTTACTGTCTCAGGGATTATAATATGATTGAGGTCTATCCAACCAAATACTGCTTAGACTATAAATAGTCACCATTACCTTATTTAGATAACTTAAATTTCTTCAAGTTTTAAAACTGTACTTTTAATCATTATTCAGTGGACAGCTTATAGTCTTACACTTGCTAGTGACTCTCAATTTATTAACCAGTTATTTTTCTACTCTGAGAAACCTCAACAGTATCTAATATAAAAACCATAGAAATTATTCCAAGAAACAGGGCACGTATGGATACTTTACAGAAAGTTTTAGAGAACAATTTGAAAGATAATTTACTGTGGTTTCTTTAAGAAAGACTGCTAAAGACATTAACAGTGACTCTGTAAATCACTAATACATATCATCCAGCATATAAGGTATGTCATGATACTATTTGAGAAAGTAAAATTAATGTTAAAGTGACAAAATTATTAGAACAGAAGCCTAACTTATAAATACCTGTGACCTTACTGTCACTTGAAAAGACTATAAATCAAAAAGACAAAGTTTTATTTTCTTTTTCAATTTCATTTTTTTTAGACAATAGAGTTTAAAAACAAGCTAATCCACAGGGCGGCCTGGGTGGCTCAGTTGGTTAAGCGACTGCCTTCGGCTCAGGTCATGATCCTGGGGTCCGGGATCGAGTCCACATCGGGCTCCCTGCTCAGCAGGGAGTCTGCTTCTCCCTCTGACCCTCTTCCCTCTCGTGCTTTCTATCTCTCATTCTCTCTCTCTCTCTCAAATAAATAAATAAAATCTTTAAAAAAAAAAAAAAACAAGCTAATCCACAGATTAATTATGAAATAATGAGTGTGGACTTAATAATGAGTATAAAATGGAGCACTGGACCAGAAAGTAGATAATAATATGATAGTTATTTAATTCAGTAATATTCAGAGAACAAGGAAGGAGAACAACAAAAACAAAGTACTGTTTTATCAGTAAAACTCTTAGTGAAGTTGGAAAAGGAAGATTTTATAAAATTGATAAATCTTTTTTTTATATTAGGACAAGAGTGGGGCTTGGCAAATAGATTCTGATACAAGAACAATACCATTAAAAAATGATCATTGTGAAATTGAGTATATAAATTGTATGCAAAAACAGTTGAAAGAGACTACAGAGTGGTGTGGTATTATTTTAGGTGTAAGTCAATTTAAAAAAAATTTTTTTTAAGATTTTATTTTTAAGTAATCTCTACATCCAACATGGGGCTCCATTGTATAACCCTGAGATCAAGAGTTGCATGCTCTACCAACTGAGCCATCCAGGCACCCAAATTTTCATATATTTTTTTAAGATTTTATTTATTTGAGAGAGAGAATAGAGAGAGAGAGCACATAAGAGGGGAGGGTTAGAGGGAGAAGCAGACTCCCTGCTGAGCAGGGAGCCCGATGCGGGTTTCGATCCTGGGACTCCAGGATCATGACCTGAGCCGAAGGCAGTCACCCAACCAACTGAGCCACCCAGGTGCCCCACCCATTTTCATATTTTTGTTGTTGCTCTCTTTTATTTATTCATCACATATTTATTGAGCACCTACTTTATGTCACACCTTGTCCTAAGTACGAGGAGTAAAAGGCACAAAACAATTGCCATCTCAGCTCTCCTGCAGCTCGCGTTCATTTTGTCTTACATTTTTCATTAATTAAGAGCATATGTGGGGCACCCGGCTGGCTCAGTTAGTTTAAGCGACTGCCTTCAGCTCAGGTCATGATCCTGGAGTCCCGGGATCAAGTCCTGCATCGGGCTCCCTGCTCAGCGGGGAGTCTGCTTCTCCCTCTGACCCTCCTCCCTCTCTCTCTCTCTCCCAAATAAAAAAAATAATTTAAAAAAAGAGCATATGTGGAAAAGGTAATATATATCTACCCTATGATCTGACAATTCCATTGCTAAGTATTTATCAAGGAGAAATGAAGACATGTTCACTAAAATCCTTGTACAAGAATGTTTATAACAGCCTTCTTTGTAATAGCCCCAAACTGGAAACAGCTCAGATACCCATCCAAAAAAAAGAAAAGAAAAGATAAACAATGAAATTCTTTTCAATAAGAAAGAGGAATAACTTACATACAAAATATATATTATGATGTTTGGAAGAAACTGGTCACAAAAAGTTTCATACTGTATGGTATCATTTATATGACATTCTAGAACAGGGACAACAAACCTGTAGTGATAGAATTCAGATTACTTCTGGGAGTGGACAGTGACTGGGAAGGGGCAAACTCCCTGGGATATTGACAGTTTTCTGTGTCTTAATCAAACTGGGACTTTTATAGTGTACTAGGGATTGTAACCATAAAGGTAGTATCCCAACCACATCCAAGCATTATATTTTCCTTATGGAAAGGAACACACTTTGAACACAAATTGTATTGGTTCATTCAGTTGGGAGTCTATATAAATAATTTTTTAACAAGAAACTACTCTGGGGCCTCAGCAATTGTAATGAATAGTTAAAATTACACCGAACCTTTCATTATAATTGTAGGGGACTTCTGCTTTTGCTATGGGGCAGTAAGAGCATCTGGAATTATCCTCCCACTGTAAGCAGCTAGAAAACTGGACAACCATATATACTACAACTGTTTTCAGAACTGGACAATATTTAGCACAGGACTGTGATTCCTGAGAGAAGGAAAACAAACTTTTCTTTATTCAGGCTTTATCACAGAGATAATCTTCAGACCATGGTGCAAGGAGAAGAAACCCAAACATGACCCAGTAGTCCTGCTGAGTTGAGGAGAGAGAGACTAGAATATGGGGAAACTGAGGTGACGAGAATTTGCTTGGCACAGTACCAGAGAAGGAGCTCTGCAGACAAAGAACTGCAGAAATGTTCATGGCTAAATACCAATCTGTGTGCATAGGGTAAATCTCCCCATGTCCAAACAAAGAACAATTTCTGCAGAAAGAATAATTGTAGCAGAGCTGTTAACCAAATAATTCTCAGAGCTCACATGGGCCCAGGAATCATTCATGTTCTCCCACCAGCCAGAAGGGTGAGACCAGGCATTCAGTAGAGACTCCAGAAGGATCATACCTTATTTTTTTTTTAATTTTTTTAATATTTTATTTACTTGAGAGAGAGAATGAGATAGAGAGCATGAGAGGGGGGAGGGTCTGAGGGAGAAGCAGACTCCCCGCTGAGCAGGGAGCCCGATGCAGGACTCGATCCCGGGACTCCAGGATCATGACCTGAGCCGAAGGCAGTCGCCCAACCAACTGAGCCACTCAGGTGCCCAGGATCATACCTTGTTAATGGGGCTGAAGTACCTGTAAAGATTATGATAACCCAACAAAACTTAAAAACTGATCTACAGTGTGCCTGGGTGGCTCAGTCGTTAAGCATCTGCCTTCGGCTCAGGTCATGATCCCAGGGTCCTGGGATCGAGCCCCACATCGGGCTCCCTGCTCGGCAGGAAGCCTGCTTCTCCCTCTCCCACTCCCCTTGCTTGTGTTCCCTCTCTCACTGTGTCTCTCTCTGTCAAATAAATAAATGAAATCTTAAAAAAAAAAACAAAAACTGATCTGCAAGCAGTTTAACTGTCTGCCAGAACAAAGTCCACCTTACTTCAAAAGAATAAAACGAAATCCAGCATCCCGTGAAAAATGACTAGACATGCAAAGAAGCTGGAAAGTGTGACCCACAACCAGGAGAAAAATCAATCAGTAGTGACAGGCCCAGAAGTGACTAAAATGATGGAATTAGCAGATGAGGATCCCAAAAGAGCTGTAATGAATGTGCTCAAGGACTGAAGGAAAACATGAAAAGAATGAGGAAAGAAATGAAAGATACAAGACAGAACCAAGTGGAACTCCTAGAATTGAAAAATACAATAACTGAAATTTTCACTACATAGGATTAACAACAAAATAGTGCCAGTACTGCAGAAGCAAAGACCAGTGAACTTAAGTCAGCATACTAGAAACCATATAAAATGAAGCACAGAGAGAAAAATGAAAAGAAAATGAACAGATACTCAGTGACCTGTGGGATAATACGAAGCAGTCTAGCCAACCTATACTTGAAGTCCTAGAAGAAGGGAGGGAGCAGAAAAAAATTTGAAGACATCCTGGCAAAAATATTTATTGCAACTGTGTTTATCATTAAAGACTGTCACTTGCTCATATGAGAGCCATGAGAGAAAATTATTTCCCTGGTGTCATCTAAGATGAATTACAGGAAAAATTATAAGGTTGGAGCAGTTACCTGAATTCACAGCAGATAATTATCTGAATAGTTAATATTTTCAGCAGGAGAAAGAAAGAAGGAAAAAAAATGTTGGATTTGTGAAAGGTAGTGAATACTAGAATATTACCATTACTTGTGTTATGTTGTCAGTATAAACTGAAGTATATCTAATTACAACAGATTCTTTTATTAGTTACTAAATGTCTGATTTGAACTTATTTGCTTGCAGTTAATCAAACATTAAATAGCAATATATACCATGAATGGATATCTGATTTTCTTGTTGTAAAAATATTTTATATTATTATTTAGCTTCAGAAGAACTAACCATTGCTGGCATGACCTTTACAACTTTTGATTTGGGTGGACATGTTCAAGGTAAGATTCTATTACTCTTATAGTTGCTTTATTTTAATAAAAATGTGGCCATTATTTCCTAGTGCATGAAATCTCGTTCTGTTCAAGGAAGGCCAGAGTAGACTTAAAATTTAAGAATTATTACCACCAGATAAGCTTTAAACCAAAGTGATTTTCATAATACTCCTGGTCAATTTAAGTCTGAATTGCTTTAGGTGTAAAGCATGAACCTAAATTTAGCCTCTTATCCTCTGCTCCAATTCACATCTCACTGATGGTCATAATCATGTTATGATGTCACTCTCTGTATTAAAAACCTTCAACGGCTGACCTACAAAATGGAAGCCAAACTCATTGACCTGGCATTTGGGATCTCTGTAATCTGATCCCAGCTTATTTTTTGAGTCTTTATTTTCCTCTATTCCCTTTCCTATTCTCTGTACTCCAACTAAACAAAACCCTCTTGATGTTCTCCCCCTCTGTACTTTTGCTCATGCCATCCTCATCTGCACACAAGTAACCCACCTTCAGGGACCAGTCAGTGTAAGTATGGCTACCTCCCCTGAGAAGCCACTCTCACCTGGGAGTGCTATTAATTATACTTCCATAGTGCTTAGTGCGTTTGTGTAAGTGTCTACAAGTTTGGAAAAGACTGTGTTATCTCCTCTACTAAACTTTCTGGAATTAAAGTCTATTTCTTATGTCCCCCTAAAGACATGGCAGTGCCCAGCACATGGTAATTCATAAATAGTGAATATTACAAAGTTGGTGGGCATTCTGAAAGCTCCTAAGACAAATAGTTGAAAAGATTTTGATTGGTTGTGGCTAGTGAATGCACATTTGAGACATAATAATTATTTGAAATATATATGAAGTATTTTCCAGAATATAATGGTTAGAGAGAATTGGAACCTAATGGAGTTTGTCTGAGACTTAATTTCTGTGCTGTTTTTAAGATATATCATAAAACTGAAGTCAGAAAAAAGTTGCTTACCCCTAAGGCACCCCTAAAACTTTTCTAAAAATAATGTCATAGAAAAAAATTACCCTAAAGGTTTCATCAACTTTAGTTAATTTCTAACAGTTTGCTTTATTATTTTTTTATTGCAACTGTGTTTATTTTTATTAACTTAACAAATCTGTACCCACAAATTTCCTTCTTTCACTGACTCCGAATTTATCAGTGGCAAAAAAACTGATAAAATGTCAAAAAATGAATACTGCATATAAATAAAATTTAAAAATAGTGGCAGTCATCCAATGAACTTAATGTGCATCATTGTCCATTGGTAGCAAATAATAATTCCACTTCTGACTTGGGAGAATTGGGGCAGAGTAAAATATTTGACTTGCTCACATCAAGGAAAGCCTTCCTTGGTCCTCTGAAAGATTTGGCAAACCTGGGTTAAAGATTAACTTGAGTATATAGTGAAGTGATAGCAGCTAAGGGATAATTATACTTGATATCTTGTTGGACTCTTCCATCAAACCATCTGCTAGGTCTGACCAGCAAATAAAATCTAACTCCTGATTGTTTTTGTTAGCTCGAAGAGTGTGGAAAAACTACCTTCCTGCTATCAATGGCATTGTATTTCTGGTGGATTGTGCAGACCATGAAAGGCTGTTAGAATCAAAAGAAGAACTTGATGTAAGTTAACTAAAACTAAACATAGCTGAATCACTCTGGTAAGCTTGAGGAAATAGGTTGGAGATCTAGGTATCAGAGTGTAGCTTTTCTGCAGTCTCTGATATAACTCCTGGCAATTTATGGAGCTCAGTGGTTACTCCACTTAGAATGCAGAGACAGTAGCTTGGAGTAATTGTAGCTATTGAGGACATACTAACACAGACTTTCTTCCTGAAGACCTAAGCTCACTCTGCAGCATGCCTTTCTAGTATATTTCATGTCTGCAGCATACCTGGAGTGGCTTGGTCTTGAGTCCCTGGTCATCCTAGATGCCATTTTCTTCAGGAGTTGGCCGGAACCTGGAAATGGTATAACATAGTATCTTAGTCACCACTTCCAGGAGTGAGTAGGGGCATTTGTAGCCACTTCTCCCCCTCTTCCAGGTCAGATGCTTTGTAAAGTGGCTCAGGATCAGCTGGGAAGGCAGGGCTAGATCTGGGACCACAGAGAAAGCAGTGATTTGACCTTGACCGTGCCTCTTCCCAGAGCAGGCAAATAACTGTTCATGTGGCAAAGTCCAGGTAGGTTCTGTGGTCATGGAACAGGGTCAGGGAATTCCTAACTACCTGCTTTGTGCCAGGCACGTGTATATTAACTCATTTAATTCTCAAATCAACACCATAAGGTAGGTGCTACTATTCCAAATTCTCTTTGAACTTCATTGAGGCTTATTTGTCCAAGATCTCATAATTCATAAACAGTAGAACTAGAACTGAAACCAGGTCTGCTCACCTTCAAGGTATTTGTTTTAGAGTCCCTTAGTGATTCACAGAGTGAGCAGAGTTGAGCTATAGGGAAACAGAAGAATTGAGCTTAGTTTCTTTGAGCTCACTTTGTTTTGTTTTTGTTTTTAAGATTTTTTTTTTTTTAACTCCTCTCTCCACCCAGCTTGGAGCTCAAACTTAACAACCCCCAGATCAAGGATTGCATGTTCTACTGACTGAGCCAGCCAGGCGCCCCAGAGCTTGCTTTAAAATGTACGAAAAGTTTGTCAAAGAAATTTGGCAATATTGACATGCTATGATAGAGAATGAGTCCTTGATACTCATTGGTATCTTATCATAAGGAGCTCTTCAGATAGTTTATCAACATCTTGTCTTTCATTTTGTTTTGTTTCAGTCACTAATGACAGATGAAACCATTGCTAATGTGCCTATACTAATTCTTGGGAATAAGATTGACAGACCTGAAGCCATCAGTGAAGAGAGGTTACGAGAGATGTTTGGTTTATATGGTCAGACAACAGGAAAGGTAAATAAAACAATTTTTTTTTTTTACTAGTGTGAATATTTCATTTGACAGTGTAAGGGTCTTTTAATTTAATACCTTATTTGTTTTTATCTTCTGAAATAGTTTATTCCAATACTAGCACTAACAGTAATCATGGTGATTAGTCCAGTTGGCGGTCTGCCTTTTTTTTAATCGAGGTATAACTGACATGTAACATTAGTTTCAAGTGTACAACCAAATGTCTTTTTAAATTACTATTGTCCAATTGCTTCAAATTACTATTGTCCAACTACTATGCCCATTATTACTATTTTTTTCTTAAAAACTGTTATTTGTACATTTGGGTCTTTTTAAATGTCTTCATGTGTTTTCTTTCTACCACTGCATGAAACCTTTTTTTAGGGATAACAAAAATGTCAAAGCTCATGCTTGTGGGAAACTGAATGAAAGCTTTCAAAGTTTATTCTTCTTAGTTTTTCAGAATAGCCACCAAATAATATACTTAAAGGTTTAAGCATTCCAGTAATGTATTTAGGCCCTAAGTTCCTCAGAGATAAAAATAAAATGTAAATTTGTACAGTGTTTGGGGATTTTCTGAATACTTTTTTTAACGTTTTATATGAGATAAAGAGAGTGAGCATGAGGGGTAGGGGGAGCGAGAGGGAGAAGCAGACTCCCCACTGAGGAGGGAGCCTGAAGCAGGGCTGGATCCCAGGACCCTGAGATCATGACCTGAGCTTAAAGCAAATGCTTAACCGACTGAGCCACCCAGGCATCCCTGAACATAATACTTTATTTTTTTAAGATTTTATTTATTTATTTGAGAAAGAGAGAATGAGAGACAGAGAGCACGAGAGGGAAGAGGGTCAGAGGGAGAAGCAGACTCCCTGCTGAGCAGGGAGCCCGATGTGGGACTCGATCCTGGGACTCCAGGATCATGACCTAAGCCGAAGGCAGTTGCTTAACCAACTGAGCCCCCCAGGCGCCCTGAACATATTTTATAATAAGCTTCAAAATGCATTATTTTTGCAATCATTTTTACTAGTATTTGTTTGAGGGAGGGACCTTGGTATAGAAAAATATCAGAGTTTACAAACAAAATTTCTTCGGTGTGTATGTGTGTGTGTGTGTGTGTGTGTGTGTATATACATACATACATATATTTTCAGAATAGAGAAATACTGCATTCTTTGGAAGGAGGCTCTGATGTTAGGGTAGACTTTAGTCTGTTTTCTGTGTCTTTTCAGTAAGTCAACTCCCCATTTTTAGAAATGCCTTGTTTAGTCATAAACCTACTCAAAAAGGTTTGTCTTTAATATTAGTGAAGCTGGCTTGGGTAACTTAAATTTTTCCAAGTCAAAGATTATTTTCATTCTTTTGTGCCTCAGAAACTCCCCTCTTTCCCACTGAGAGGAGGAGGTTTCCTGTGTGTCTAAGGGACTTGTCCACCCAACAACCAAGGCTTAGCACAGTCACCCTTTGTTCTGAGATGCAGAAGCTGCAAGTCAGCTGTAAAGTGGAGCTTTTATTTCATAAAGGGGTCATCCATCATAATATAATGTCTGTCTTCCCTTCTAGGGCAGTGTATCTCTGAAAGAACTGAATGCCCGACCCTTAGAAGTGTTCATGTGCAGTGTGCTCAAAAGGCAAGGCTACGGAGAAGGTTTCCGTTGGATGGCACAATACATTGATTAACAACCACCTGCATCGGTTCCAGGTCTCACCATTCAGGCCTACTCAGAGATTTGATCTACTCAACATGCATAACTTGAATTCAATAGACTTTTGTTGGTTAGAAAACATGTTTTTTAGATTATTAATATTATATCAACTTAATTTGAGTGCAAATTGAAAACTGATTTAAGTAAGTTTGAGTATCACAATGTTAGCTTTCTAATTCCATAAAAATAGTTTATACAGTTTATAATCTGACATTATCCCCAGCGCCATTTATAAAGAACAACTTTCCAGCAGTACATTTGAAGCACTTTTTAACAACATGAAACTACAAATATAAACCATGTTTAAAAGCTCACCGTGTTAAATTTTTATGTACTATTTTGGAACTAGTTTTTAAATTTTAGATTATATGTCCACCTGTCTTAAGTGTACAGTTAATAATTAGCTTATTGATGATTGCATGATGCCTTACAGTTTTCAATAATATTTTTTCTTATGCAAACGTCATGCAATAAAACACACCCTGATGTTTGGCATTTTTGTTGGACAGATGTTTCATTTTAATGTGTCTTATCTAGCTAGTATGCTCTGACATTTTGAGTATTTAATAACATACGTATGAGGGGGTTGTGGGGAAAGGAGACCACTTCAGAATTTTTAGGATAATGTATAAGTCTCTAGAGGTTTTTGCATTTACCAGGAGACAAGTTGTGTTTAGTTCCACCTTACACCACATTTATCTCTGAATCACTTGTGTTTGTAACAGTAATGCTACCATTATTAGGTGCTGATGGGGTCCACCTCCTAGTTTCCATGGGATCGGTCTTTTGAAGAAAAGCACATCTGGTACAACACAAGGGCTTGATAGGCCCTATAGCTCCATCCCAGTTGTCTGATTCTGAAGTGTTCCAAACTTACTGGTGTCCAGTTCGGTTATTTGTGCCTTTTCACCAAAAGTAGTGACAGGCACCAGTCTCCCCACATTTAGAGGTACCCCCCACTCCCTTTTACATAATGGTACTGCCAGGGCAAGCAACAAGTAGCACCTTGTGCGTAGTTTCATTGTGGAGGCCTGTGTGTGTGAGAGAGGAAGCCTGTTCTGCCTTGTGAGCTGCACGGGGATTCTGGTCCTGTCCTATAGCTTTTTTGCATTGTTTGGCATATTTTATTTCTCAGTAGAAATAAATGAATGCTTGTGTTTGATTTTCCTTTTTCTTAATTGCTCTCAGCTCTTACTTTTATAGCACAAAGGCTTTTGTTTTTAGAAGTAATGCCTTCCAAGTGATAGTGTCTGCAAGCCTCACTGATAGACTAACATTTTAGGTAGGTTTTAAAGCACTTTAATTTTCTAAGAAATTGAGTTTGTTTGTTTTTTTCCATGAGGTTCTGAGATTCCCATAATTACTGAAATAAGCTGAAAGGTAAGTGCCAAATATGTATTTTTAAAGACTCAAACTTAAGAGAGTTCTCTCTTGGTTATAAATGAGGATTTTATAGTATATTTCACCAATTCCATTGAGAGTACATTGCTCCAATTCCCTCAAGAATAATTTTAATAACAGAATTAGTGTTTTCTTTAGCTTTTTTCCAAATCAGTTATAGTTCTGTCATTAATACTGGAACATCTGAGACAGATAAGGATCTTAGGGATATGACTGAAAGGAAATACCAGTTAGCTAAACCAACAAGGTCATTGCAACATGACCTCCGGTTTTAGTAATAACAGCTTTTCTGTTTCACTTTAACCTTCCTTTCAAAAAAAGAGCTTCTTCCCTGCTTAGAATCATCAGTAGCATCATGGGAAAAGGAGGGAATGACATACCAACCTGTTGGTTTATCCTGCCACATGTAATTCAAGTACTCACTATTCTAGGGGCACCTGACTGGCTCATTTTGTGGAACATGTGACTCTTGATCTTGGGGTTGTGAGTTCAAGCCCCACACTGGGTGTAGAGATTACTTAAATAAATAAAACTAAAACAAGTACTTCCAATATCCTGACAACAGAACTGCGCCTTATTAAAAGTAACTGCCTCTCATTGATACCTGTCTTGAATACCTTCGGGGACATGCATTTTCTTTCAAGTATTTCCTTATATTGTGATATTGAGAAGTTAATTATTTGTATCATAAATTGGTGTAAAGGAAAAACCTTACTAGTTTCTCTAAAGGGGAGAAATGCTTTCTGGTACAAAATAAATCATTCCAAAATTCTCATTTTAGTTCTGACCCTGGATCAAAGAAACAAAGTCAGTTGTGGAGCACAACTAAACTGTGGCTATTTTCCCAATGATACAGGATTCTTACGGCCTGAACATTCAGAAATGAAGCTGCGCATAGCAGCAACTGGCTTTCCCCCCAGCTCCGGGGAGATGGACCCTAGTCATCGGGTTTCCCACCTCACTCTTCCAGCTCCTCGGAACACATCCACTGAGTCACTGCTCCCCTTCAAGAGAAGCATATTAAGAGAATGGCAAGAGACAGAAGCACGTGGGGAAAACGTGCTCTCTATGCGCTTGTGCAAGTGTGTGCGCCTGTGCAGTATTTTGGGGGTAAATGGTAGCACTGGGGACATAGATTAATTATGTACCTTTTACCATAAGTTGTGAAAATGTATACAAGTTAAAACTGGATTCCATATAAATCAGGCACTGCTCAAAAGATGTGTTAAAATCTTTAGTCTAAAGCTCTAAAAGACAAGGTCTCAGCCTACATTTCTCATTTTAATGAAACCCTTAACCCCACACCTCTTTTCAAGGACTGCTGTTAATTATATTTCCAGGTAACTTTTTAGATTGATTCCAGTTTGTCTTTATCAGTGAATTTTTTAGAATGGAGATCATAGCATTTTTTTTAAATTGGGGCAAGACATTTCCTAAAATATATGAAAATAATTCTTCACTATTGGCTTGGTTGACCCAGTATCTCTGAATGCCAAAGATGTATGAAATCCAGATGTTGCCTGCATAGATGTAATGTTTAGTTTTGTGTGCCTGTGTTTATATATACATTTACTGTGGTTTACAGTGTTGTTTCTTTTCCTTAGTTTTGAACCAACTCACACTTCTTCCTAGTGCTTTCCAGCACATAAACTACTTGTAAAATCATTAAAATAGGGTAATAGCTGTGATAATCTGCTTCTAGCCTTCTGCAAAATGACTTGATCAGCCACATTCAAAACACAGCATTTTCACAAGTTCCATCATTAAAAGCAGTGTAATTCTAGTTGACATGATTTGAGAGTTGCAGGAGAAAGGTTTACATGTTCTGAAACTGCACTGGTTGTGACTCAGTGTGGCATTTGTCTTGATAGTCATGTGATTCAAGTTTGCAAGGATTTATTGCCAAACTTTGACCAGAGTACAATGAGAATAGCTAATATGAAGGGAATGCTCTCAAAATATCTTGTGTTCATTTTACTTAGAGTATATTGTTTGGATCATTTTAAACCTATGTAAAAGTTGGTGAAGCTTCAAAAAAATCTCCAAGAAACCATGAAAAAAAAAAAAGATTAGCAAATAAAAATTCCTTAATGCAAAATTAATGGTGAATTGAGGTTTTCTGTAAACCTTTCATATTTTTTTGCTGTAAATCTAAGAGTTCAGAACAGTGTATCTTCAATTAAGGTCTAAATTCTCAAAGCTACATGGTGATGCTTCTGATGGCTTCCATCACTGTTCTTTGGAAATGCAAATTAGTGCTTTTTAATCCCCGCCCCCCCCGCCCCCCCCCCCCCCCCCCCGCCAAGGAACAATCGAACAGTCTAGGAATATGGGACTGTGCCTCTGTGCAAAGTGATTGGGATTTTGTTAAAACCGTGTTTCCACTCCTGATCCCTGAACCATCCCCCCTCACACACTCCCTCACCACAGCTAGATAAAAAGTATGAAGGGAATCTACAGAGTCTATTGAAGATGTAGCTCTGAACCAACACATTTTTGTTCTCATAATTCAGATTAAGTAACTAAATGCATTTAATACCACTGATTGATTGTTCAGGGATTTGACCACACTTTTAAATAGAATCAAAAGTAATTACAGTAAGCAAATTTATCCAAAGTAAACTTTGTTTCAGGAGCATCCTTGCCCCAAATAGATTTTAGGGCAGAAATGGGAAGAAAACCTTTTGAGTAATTTCACACCGAGTTATTGTTGCAAAAGCTGCAGTGGACTGGATGAATTCTTCTTCAGCATGCATTTTAAATGGGGAAGGGAGAATTCGAATTAATTTCAGTTTTAAGTATTTTGGGGAAAGAGGGGGTGATAGTTCTACAGCTTTTGACATACAAGTGGTCTTTGGAATTGTTTTCATTATCAAGTATAAAGATTCA
Organism: Zalophus californianus; assembly: GCF_009762305.2. Taxonomy (NCBI): domain Eukaryota; kingdom Metazoa; phylum Chordata; class Mammalia; order Carnivora; family Otariidae; genus Zalophus; species Zalophus californianus. The sequence continues at coordinate 27,979,066 of NC_045599.1, read as the reverse complement.
CATCAGAATGGCAAACTTCACGTGGGTTTCTCTATTCCCTGGTGCTGCTTCTAACCTGAACTCATCATCAGTTGACATACTGAGGTGATAGCACTCAGGGTGAATGTAGACATGTTACTTTGAAAGTGATCAAAGTGTTTTTCTGTGGTGAGGCCTTCAGTATTTGACTGAATGAGGGGTATGTTGAAGTGGTTAAGTCAGGGTAAGTTTTTCATCACTAACCTTGTTTGCACTTTTGTACACCACTGCTTGCACTAGCATCTCAGTGTGAATTTTAACAATGGTTTTACAGTGTATACAGATTAAGCATAATTTATATAAAGATGTTTCTGTTTACCTTTATTTTACAAAGAACAGCTACAATAGATGGTTAAATGTTCTTGAATTGTGTTTGTATGTGATTTTGATTATGTTCTATTATCATTCACCCCCTATGAATTCGAGTGTCAGGAATAGAAAAATAAAATGCTAACATGGTCTTTGAAAAACTAGTGTCAAGTTCCATTTTTATCATCCAACTATAATTTTCATTTTGCTCACTGGAAATTTCTTGGACTTTGAAATTATGAAGATAATATAACTTTCCCTTTGTACAAAGATTCTGAAGAATCTTTGCTTAAGTACCAAGGCCTAATTTGCCTGAAGACAACTTAAGGGCAAACTGAAGTAGAAGTGACAACAGTGTTGACTCTGCTGAAATGTGAAAAATAAGGCAATCAGTTGGTTTTATCTACATCAAAGTTCTCTAGTGTTTGTCTGCATCAGAATCTCCTGGGAAGATCTTATTTATTTTATGTAAACTCTGTGCCCAATGTGGGGTTTGAAATCACAATCCCCCAGGATCAAGAGTCCCATGCTCTACTGACAGAGCCAGCCAGGTGCCCTTCCTGGGAAGATTTTTTAAAAAAACACAAAAGAAAAAATAATCCAACCGCAGGTTGTGATTCAGTAGACCTGGAGTGGGGGTGGAGGGCAGGAATCTGAATCATTTACAAGCTTCTCAGGTTTTTCTGATGCCAGAGTACACAGATTTTTCATTTAGCAGAAACAGTGATGTAACAATACTAAATATTAATATTGATGTAGGAAAGATGTTATTAGGGTTCGAAGCCGACAGCCAAAAAAGAATTCTTGAGATGTCTTTGGTGCAAAAGGGTGGTTTTATTAAAGCACTTGGACAAGACCCATGGGCAGAAAGAGCTGCACCAGGTTCGTGAGGAGTGGCCCATTATATACTTTCAAGTTGGGAGGGGATTAGGGGAAGCGTAAATCTCTAAGGAATTTTGGAAGCAAAGTTTCCAGGACCTTGAGAGGGCTAGCTATTGTTGGGAAAAGGTCATTTATTACCGTCTAATAAAACCTTAGTCATGCGACCCTTCAGATGTATATCGGTGGGTCATATGCTTGGCGGGGGGGGGGGGGGCAATTGTCAACACGCATCTTGGGGTGGGGGTTAGAGATAAAGGAAGTTTCCAAAGGAATTTTTATATGTTCAAGTAGACTTACAGGATCCTGGGTGGGGAGAGGGGGGTTCGGGCTAGGATTGCCTTTTGCCCTTTGCAAAGTATTAACATTGAGGCAGTTGAGTCCCTAGAGGAATGTCACTCTGCCTGTTTCAAGGACTTGTCAGTGGGCTCTAGGTAGTAAGGAAATTTAATAATTTTTCTTCTGCCTTTGTTTCCCACATCAGTATCACTAAATGATCATTGGTTCATCAGTGAAGAAAAACATTAATCATTTTGGTAAGGATTATCGAGCTGCTTTTGAGACTTAAATCCTTCCTTCCTTTAAACCTTTCCCACAACAATGTACAGAATGGAGACAAGCTTTGGGTTAGCTCTTTTAACATAAGCAATCACGATTCTATTACTGTTGTGTCCATCAAACAGATTTACCTCTGGACTCACATTATTTGTTGAGTTGAAACTAACCAGAAGATAAAAATAGTGCAATGAAGGAACAAATAATGTGAAATAAATGATCTCCAGTTTATTTAGCTCATTTTCCTGAATTTAGCTATGTAATTTTCAAAGGTACAAGTAATACAAGAGTCAGAGACCCCTGCAGAATGTGAAAGACACTTTGTTCGGAATAGGGAAACTTCCTAAGAAACAATGTAAATGTAAATGAAGCCCTTTGGGTGGTGGCCACTGTCCTCCTCATTGAAAGGAAAGGCATTGCTTAAAAACTTAACTAGAAAGTCCTAAAACAAAACAAAGGTCCTAAAAAAGGCCCTGTTTCTGTGGCATCCCTTATATAGGGTTCAGCAGCTGGGAATGCAGTTCACTGACAAAAGTCAGGACCTCTATTTACAAAGACTCTTAACCTTGACTTATTTAGACATTAAGGGGGGTGCCTGGCTGGCTTAGTCAGAAGAGCATGCAACTGTTGATCTTGGTGGTCGTGAGTTCAAGCCCCACGTTGGGTAGACCTTACTTAAATAATCTTAAAAAAATAAATAAAAATTAGGGGTGCCTGGGTGGCCCAGCCCAGTCAAACATCTGACTTCGGCTCTGGTCATGATCTCAGGGTGCTGGGATGGAGCCCCAAGTCAGGCTCCACACTTAGCGTGGAGTCAGTTTCTCCCTTTCACTCTCCCTCTCCTTCTGCCCTTCCCGTCAGGGGCTCTCTCTCAAATAAATAAAAATATATTTTTTAAAGATTTTATTTATTTATTTGAGAGAGAGAATGAGATAGAGAGAGCATGAGCGGGGGAGGGTCAGAGGGAGAAGCGGACTCCCCGCCGAGCAGGGAGCCCGATACAGGACTCGATCCCGGGACTCCAGGATCATGACCCGAGCTGAAGGCAGTCGCCCAACCAACTGAGCCACCCAGGTGCCCCTAAAAATCTTTAAATAAATGAATGAAAATTTAAAAATAAAGTTTGACATCAAGGCTGAATAATTTTCTGGCTATTACTTAGAATATAAAGTAAGTCTTGCTTTGGAATGTGGGTTTTGATTTGGGGCGTGGTAACAAGTAATTTAAGATGTTTATTAAAGTCACTAACTTCAGTGATGGCAATATGCCACTACAAACAAGCTCTTTATGTTGCAAAAATAAAAAGAGCTTTCTTTCTTGATTGTATCTAAAGGGCTTGGGTTAATGGGTAACACATTCCTCCAATCAAAGGGTTTTGCATGGAACAGGTTTCAAGGCTGTTAAAAGAAAAAAAGAAGAAATAATTGGAGGCGAGGTACAGGTGGTACAGGGGTCAAAATGGAGATTTTTGTTCACTGCTTTCTTGAGCAAAAGGCAACTAAAGGTGAAATGCAGTATTGGAATTGTAGTTCCATTTGATCTGGGATTAGCAAAATTTCACAAACTAAAGAGATTACAAACAATACCAAGTTACAGCACCACTTTTATGGTTCTCCTAGCACTTGGGTTTGGGTTCAAGTCTGTCTAGACCTATCTCTGGACTGGGAAGCCCTACCAGACTGAATGCAGTCTGAAGAAAATCAAGTTGACTTTTGTCTATTCTAGAGACTTCACTTAAAAAAAAAAAAGTTGGGGCGCCTAGGTGGCTCAGTTGGTGAAAAAACTGACTCTTGATTTCAGCTCAGGTTATGATCTCGGGCTCCTTGACTGGAGCCCAATAGAGGGCTCCGCAATCGGCGGGGTGTGTGCTTCAGGATTCTCTCTCCCTCTCCCTCTGCTCCTCCCCCTGCTTGCACACACACGCGCGTGCCGCGTGCTCTTTCTCTAAAGTAGATAAATATAAATAAATGAGTAAATAAAATTAAAAAAAATTTTCAAAGGGAAGTATAGTTGACATACCATGTTATATTAGTTTCAGGTGTAGAACACACTGATTTGACAATTCTATACTTAATGCTCAACACAGTAAGTGTAGTCACCATACAATGTTATTACAATATTAATGACTATATTCCCCATGCAGTACTTTTCATCTCTGTGACTTATTTATTTTATAACTGGAAGTTTGTACCTCCTTATCCACTTTATGCCCTGGTTCTGGCCCACTACAAGAGCCCTCTTGCATACATTTCTCTCACCTGGCACGCCCCACTTGCCTTATCCAAATTTTTCACCTTCAAGGTCCAAATCAAGTTCTGCCACCTCAGAGACACATCTGTGACACCTCTGTAAAAACAAATTACTGGACTCAGAAGGCATTGCCTCTAGCCAACTGTTTTGCTGTAAGGATTCTCTAGAATAAGTAAATTAGTATAATTTCCAGGAAAACAGAAAACACTTAACTTTAGCCAAAGCATCATTTTGTTAAGACAGTTTAGCACAGGAAGGGGTTTGGCCATCACAATGGGGTAAGAGGATCAGTTCAACTACACTAGTGCCCTACTTATGAATAACTGCGTGATTGGGGCGCTTGGGTGGCCCAGCTGGTGAAGCCTCTGACTCTTGGTTTTGGCTCAGGTCATGATCTCAGGGTCGTGGGATCCTGAGCGTGGATCAGGCTCTGCCCTCAGCAGGGAGTCGGCTTCTCTCTCCCTTGCCCTCTGCTTCTGCCCCTGTGCTTCCCCTCTCTCTTGCATGAAAAATAAATAAAATCTTTGACTAAAATAAATAAAATACTGGGATGCCTGGGTGGCTCAGTCAGTTAAGTGTCTGCCTTCGGCTCAGGTCATGATCCCAGGGTCCTGGGATTGACTCCCAGCTGAGCAAGGAGCCTGCTTCTCCCTCTGCCGCTCCCTCTGCTTGGGCCCTCTCTCTCTGACAAATAAAGAAATAAAATCTTTTTAAAAAATAATAAAATAAAATCCTTTTAACAATTTAAAAAAATTAAAAAGTAACAGCATGATGAACCACTGTTAGCTTTGGGAGTGAGTGGGTCCTGTTCTTCAAATGGATTAAGCATAGTTGACGCACAATGCTACATTAGTTTCAGGTGTACAAAACACAGATTCAACAACTCTAGACCCACAATTACAGCTACCATCTGATACTCTTCAGTCTTATTGCAGCAGAAAAAGGATGGTCAAACCCTGGTCCTCTCAATTTGGGAGGAATAAAGAAAGGCCTAAATTTTATTCATGGGGTCTGACTTTTAATTCCTTTAGCCCTTTTTTCAGCAATGACAAATGACTTAACCTTTTTAAACCTAGGTGGAGATTAGAATTCTTACCTCCAAGGATTGTTGAAAGGATAAAATAAGAAAATGTACCGCAAAAATGTACTAACCACTCAACAAATGGTAGTCATATATATATAAAACAATGTACATTTATGTACAAAATACAGCCCCTGGTTTATGCCCGAATAGGCAAAAGTGTTGAGGGCAGGCTAGGTCTTAACATGGGCTCCCTGACTTGTCCGAACGTCCTGAAACTCTTAAAATTTGATGCAGAACTTTGTGCTCTGTTGTGTTGGTAAATTCTACTGCGAAAACGATTCAGTTGGCACAAGGGTCTCAAATAAGTTCAAAATAGGCGGGGAGCCGGGAAGGCTTTGATTTAGGTACAAGGAATTGGGGGTGACCTAAGGAAACGCCTCAGGTCACCTGAGGGGAAGTAAAGATCAGCAGTGCGGGTCTCGGCCTGCTGCCCTTCCTCCTGGAGGTCTCACTAGGGGGCAGGCCCACCCTTGCCCCCCTTTTCTCTGCCCCTTGAGCCCGGCGCGGCCTCCAGGTCTTCCTCCCATTACCTCCAGAACGCCGCGCGGGGGGAGGAATCGCGTGGAGCCTCAGCCGCCAGCTGGAAGCACCACTTGCCACCTTGCCCCGAACATTCTTCAAACTGGGCGCGAGGGCGGGGCCAAAGCGCGGGGCAGAGCGCCGAGGTAGCGCTCCGGCCTATGAGGGACTGGCGTTCGGGCGGCGGGGGCGGGACGACGGGGAGGGCTCCGGCCTATGAGGGACTGGCGTTCGGGCCCCGGGGGCGGAGCGGCGGGGAGCGCGCAGAGAGCGAGGACGCCACTTTTGAGAACGTCGGCTAGCCGGACTGGGTTGGCGGTCGAGCTGAAGAGCTTCGGCGCTGGAGAAGCAAAGTGGGTGGGAGCTTGTGTGTAACTAAGGGCTCCATTGCCCAGCAACACAGCTCTGACGGCTCCTGAAGGAAACTCTGCAATGCTGCCTTCTTTCCTGACTGCCTGGCAGCAGATGGCAGGGGCGCGAAGCTATCTAGAGAACAACCTGAGTTTTCCTCCACCCCAGCTTCTATATAGCGCCAGGCTCAGAATCATCAGTCCTCTGGTAGTTGGGTGGCGGTGGGGCCCCTCTTGGACTTTCTGGGGGCTCATCCTGCCTTCCTCCTCGGAGAAGCAGTGCTCCGACCGTTCTACGTGATGACTGGACAGCCTTTGCCTACCACCCCAAGTGTCAGGGCTGGGCTGGGCAAAATAGGGAGGAGGGTCCCTACCAGGGATCTCTCTTTTTTCCCCTGTCTCACACACAAAGTTTTACATAGGGGGAACTACTACTTGTCACCAGGCACTTGCCAAGTATTGTGCTGGTGTTCGATTCAGTTTTGGATGCTTGGCTCCCTTTCTGTCTACTTTTCCTTTAGTCAATAGGCATTTCCTGAACACCTGCTGGCAACTGGCATCACATACAGAAAAATGGGTAAAGGGGCGCCTGGCTGGCTCAGTTGGTTAAGCGACTGCCTTCAGCTCAGGTCATGATCCTGGAGTCCCGGGATCGAGTCCCGCATCGGGCTCCCTGCTCGGCGGGGAGGCTGCTTCTCCCTCTGACCCTCTCCCCTCTCATGCTCTTTCTCTATCTCATTCTCTCTCTCAAATAAATAAATAAAATCTTTAAAAAAAAAATGGGTAAAGATCTGCCCAAGGCACCATGGGAGGCGAAAGGAAAAAGCGCCCAAACATTACCAAGGAGGTTTCTTTCTTTTTTTTTTTAAAGATTTTATTTATTTATTTGACAGAGAGAGACACAGCGAGAGCAGGAACACAAGCAGGGGCAGTGGGAGAGGGAGAAGCAGGCTTCCCGCCGAGCAGGGAGCCCGATGTGGGGTTCGATCCCAGGAGCCCGGGATCATGACCTGAGCCGAAGGGCAGACGCTCAACGACTGAGCCACCCAGGCGCCCCACCAAGGAGGTTTCTAGAAAGCAGGCACCAGGAGTACAGACTGGTTAGAAGGAGGAGTGAGAGAGGATGTGCCAGTTAGGTAGCCCAGCAAAGACAAAGGCCTGGCAATAAAGGCCACGTTGTAATTTGGGGACTGGTAGAGTTCAGTGCCTGAAGAGGACTATGGGGAGAATGTACTAGGAGAAGGCAAGAGTGGAGGGAAAGACTGGAGAGCATGAAGCCTGACCTGAGGAGGAAGCAGGAGAATAGGGCTGTTTTGTTTTGTTTTTCCCCATCCTCCTACCTGTTTCTCACCTGTAATGATACGTATGTTATTTCTAACACCGGTTCTAAAACCAGCATTGTATGATGTATGACCATGTTCACCAGCCCACGGTAGGAGCTAGTGATCCACCAGGATATTCTGCTCTTGGGACCATCAAATCAGAAACTGGACGTGCTATTTGAAGTTGGGACCGTCTGGATAGACGTGTCCTTCTTAAAATGCCACTGACTGTTGAGCATGTGCACCAGAATGTGTGGCGCTGACAACGGGGAAGATCCTGATGGGGGTAAAACTAAATGACAAGCTTGAAGCTGTTGAAACAGCGGGGATTGCCAACCTATAAAACACTTGGCTGAGCCCTGGGGTCAGTAGCGGCTGGGTGCTCACTAAGGATACTGCTGGGAGAGTGGGGAGCTGAGACAGCATCTGTCCCATCTGGCCCCTCTCTCTGCAAACCTCTGACCTGGGACTGGCTTGCCTGAAAAGTGTGGGGATCTGGTGGTTCCATCAATCAAACAATTCAAGTGTAATTGTAGGGATAAGCGGTGTGGGGGGGCATACCCTGCATTCTAATCCCCTAGGAAAGTACCCAGCTTGAAGAGTCGAATGGGCATATCTTAACTCATCAAATAGCCCAAGGGCTGTCCATTGAACACTGGACTGGACATGATCTCTGTGGCTCTAGGGCTCAGGAAGACCTGTGAATAGAAACATCAAGTTTCAAGGAGATAATTATAGTTGAATTTAAAGAAGATTTTTTTTTTTTTAAGTACAGATGACTTAGCACTGGATTGCTTTTAAAATGACAGTCTCTCTGTCATCAAAAATCAGAGGTTGTTCTAAAGAAGTTGTTTTGTAAGATTGAGTAAGGGACAGGCGAGGCTAGGTAGGGAGAGACAGATAGGGGACCAGTAACCAGGCTCACAGATATCCCAGATGTGCAGAAGTGTTATAGACAAGATAGTAACCAGAGAGAAGGGACCGGAACAGATCCACCTTGTTTGTCTTAAATGTTATAGATGAGATATTAACAAGTTCCCTGGTCAATTTTCTAGAAAAAACGACCATAAAAGCCCTCAGTGGCAACCCATACAGGACCCCTCTCACCCTACAGAGCTTTTTTTTCTTTCCTTTCTGTTCTCACCTTCACTTAATACATTTTCACCTCACTTCACCTGTTTGTCTGCGAGATTCATTCTTTGATTCTGTGAGACAAGAACCCAGCAACAAGATGAGGTTTCACAACCCCCTACCCCCCAAACTCTGGAGGTGCTATCATCCAGATGCAGCTCCTCAGATGAGAGCCAAGCAGGAACCAGGATTAATGGTGCAAGTTGGTGCCAGTCCCACACACTTTCTTAACTAGAAGGAAGTGCTCCTGTTTCGGGGGGGGGTGGGTTTTCCCAGAGATTTGAGCATCCCTTCTGATTCCTGATGCCTCTTCAGGGCCCATTGCTCTTTCTTTGACATTAACCCATTATCAAGTCTTAACATTGGATGAGGCAGTGATTAGGCCCACCTGGCCTCCTTGCCAAACTTCCTGCTGTAAGCTAATGGGCATAAATGTTATGGCTGGCATGTGGGAAGCCAGGCTATGAAACTAAGCACCTGTGACCAGAACCAGGCAGTGATGACCCACAGCCCCAAAATGGGAGTTCGGAACATCCACAGGTGAAGGTTTATTTTGCTGAGTCACTTTTCTGCCTTGGCTTCTCTTATGCTCTTCTGAGTTTCATGTTGCTCACAACATTCAGTCCCTAGCCATGGAACATTCCTTCTTTGCAAAAAGGGGCGGGGCTGAGGGGGCAGGAGGGATGTCCTATTCAGCTACCCTCTAGCTCTTGGGTTACAAGGTTTCAAGTGTACAGGAAGGCCACCAAGGAGCTCAGAACATTGGTAAGCTGGGGGTTTCTCAGGCCCAGGCAGCTGACTGTCACAGGTATCACATGAGCTGGTCCCTGATGACCCCCAGAGGTGTACAACCAGCCTCTATTTCAGCCCTCACGCCGCACTACAGTTGTCCCGGTTGAGGGTAGGGAGGCCCATGAGAACTTGTAAACAACCAGGCTTTGCCAGCTCAGATTCCAGGAAGTGAGAGTTAGTAAACAAATCCCTCTGGCCTCCTCCCCTCAGCCTAGAGCGGTCTCCGCCCAAACCTCCCCTTCCCTCATCTTCCACCTTCACTGAGTCCTCATTTTGCCCACCTCATGTCTACGTCCCCTTAGCACCTCTCAGCCGCCCTGCATGGGGGGCCCAGCAGGAACTGTCATCCTCATTTAACAAATGAAGAAATTGAGGCCCAAATACCAAAATACAAGCCCTTAATTCTCAATCATCTCATTTCTGCAGCAAGAAGCCTTGAGTTTAAGCTTTGAGTTGGGGGACATATGGGAGTCATGGGTGCCCCAGGAAAGGCAGAGGCCCAATACAAACTTTTTTTTGAAAGTTTTTTAGAATGGCTTCTTTTTGCTTAATGTTACGTTTGTTCTTGCAAGAAAGCAGTTGTACCTTAGGGAATGTGGCAGGGATTCCAGACCCCGCCCCCCCATAGTATTCTTTTTTTTTTTTAAACTAGGGTGATAAAACACATAGCATAAAATACACATAGCAACTTCTTTTATGTATGTATGTATCTATTTATTTTGAGAGTGTGAGGGAGAGAACACCAGCCCCAGCGGGGGAGGGGCACAGGGAGAGGGCGAAGCTGACTCCCAGCTGAGCAGGGAGCCCAACAATGTGAGGCCGGATCCCAGGACCCCAGGATCATGACCTCAGCCGAAGTCAGACACTTAACCGACTGAGCCACCTAGGCGCCCCCACATACCAACTTCTAAGTGTAAAATACGGTGCTGTCAACCATATGCTCACTGCTGTGCACCAGATCCCCAGAATCTTCTATCCTGCCTCTGCACCTGCAACTGAACTCAGGGGCTCTGCTGCTTGGGGTGCTTCAAATTGAACACCACCCAAGGAAGTGTTGAAAGCAAAGAGTTTTTATTACTTGTCACAAGTAAGGAGACAAGGAGATAGCTCTCAAACCATTGCCTCCTCTTAGGGTTAGTACAGGGGCTTTTATTCGGTAAGCTTCAGAACGGGGGCAGGGCGCCAGGTCCATTAAGGAACTTACCTGTATTTTGTTACTTAAGCACTTCGGGTCAACTGCACATGTTCAGTATGTCAAGGTGCTAGCGCACATTGTTATGTTAAAAAATGGCTGACCCCCACCCCCCATAGGAGATCTTAGAATTATAATGAGCTAAAGGTAACTTCAGGGCAATTTAGGGGGCTTCTCTGCAAGACCTCAGCAACAGTCCGGCTTAAGCTGGCTCCCGCTGTGGGTTAGCCCATGGTGTACCTGGCCCTCCGTCTCCTGGGTGGGAGCAGCTTGTTCTACAAAACAGACACATTCTTTCCCTGCTGTCGTCCCTTCCCCCTCCTCCTTTCCACTGAGCGCTTGCAGCCCTCTGATCCAAGCAACTCCCCTTGGCGTCCTAGCTCACACACCTGCTGAACAGCTCGCACCCCCTCGGCCCCCAGCCCCTGGGTCCTGTTTCCACCAGTCCGACTACTTTAGATACCTCCTACAAGCGCTGTGGTGTAGGATGTGTCTTTTTGCCATTGCTTATTTCACTTAGCAAAATGTGTTTGATGTTCGTAGGTCAGAATTTGCTTCCTTTTCAACCGGGTAATATTCCGTTGCCTGGATCTGCCACCATTTCCTTATCCATTCATCCACTGATGGACACATGGGTTGCTTCCACTTCTTGGCTATGGTGAATAGTATTACAACCAATAGCAGTGTTTTAGACACTCACCTGAGTCAGTAAATAAATGGCCCGTGGGCCTCAGACAGCTCTAAGGGAGAAGGGTCCCTTCCAGGCCGGAGTTCCGTTCAGCCTTAGCTTGGGATGTGAGATGAAATGGGGACAGGCGCAGCCTGGGTTCCATGTGTCCTGGCTACTGGCAGCAGCTCCCTTTCCATTGCTCTTGAACTTCAGGGGTGAGCATTTTGGGGTTGTGGGGACAGTCTGGGATCTGCTCCAGTTTTTATACACCATGGGAAATCACTCTCTAGCGCCACCCCGCGGCATGAGCCACGATACAGTGGAGGACACGAGGCTCCCTCTAGGATTGCCAGGTTGAAATCCAGGATGCAATATTTGGAACATACTTGTACTAAAGAATTATTCAGTATTTGTCTGAAGTACTACTTTCACTGTGGGTCCAGTACTGTTATTTGCTAAATCTGGCATCCCTACCTCCTAACCCACCGAGGGGCTCCCTCACAAGCCAGGACAAGGACCTTTGTATCCTGACTCAGGTTCCCTGAGAATGGATGGTATGGATGCTTCTGAACTCCAGGCCTGGCTTGGAGCACAGGGTGTCGAGCCCCATCCTGCTGCACTAAGCTTGCCCCTAAGTCACCTGCTTGACTGAGCCCCCATCCTTGCCTTGCTCTCTTTGACTCTAGGCAATGAGTCCGCCTGAACCCCAGAAGGCGGCCCTGAAATCCATTTTTCATGATCTCTTTTTTTTTTTTATCAGGCAACCCCCCAGTGGTGATCATGAAGCCTCATGTCCTGCCTGTGCTTCTCATCAGGGGAATGAAGAGTGGGTGGCTGGGGTAGATGCAGACAGGGGCAGCCGCGGCTTGGCCTTCGGAGTGTGAAGGAGTCAGCCCTTTTGTGGATGCCCTCAAGAGCCTGGCCAGGCGACGCTGCAGTGTGGGGCTCTCTCCTGTGAAGGGGAGCGGTGCAGGAGACCACTTTGAGCAACCTGCTGGCATGGGTCCACAGTGTCTCTGAGTCCCGAAACCCTCCTCTCCCAGAAAAAGGGCCTTTGCTGCCTCGGCACAGACAGAGGTGCGATGAGAGGGACTGAGGCCATCTCTGGGAGCATGGAGTGTTCCCTCTCCGACCCGCCATTGATCGCCTCCCTTGCTTTAGCAGTTACGAGACAGCAGGGCCTGGAAATCCTCAGCCCACCCACCCTACCCAGGGTGGGCACCCCACAGGCCTAAACCAATGCCTTATGCTCTCAGGAGGCCTCTTGTCCCTTATCCTGAAGGCTGATAAAGAAGCTCCTTCTCGGGCGCCTGGGTGGCTCAGTTGGTTGGGCGACTGCCTTCGGCTCAGGTCATGATCCTGGAGTCCCGGGATCGAGTCCCGCATCGGCCTCCCTGCTCAGCAGGGAGTCTGCTTCTCCCTCTGACCCTCCCCCTCTCATGCTCTCTATCTCATTCTCTCTCTCTCAAATGAATAAATAAGATCTTAAAAAAAAAAAGCAGCTCCTTCTCTGTGCTGGCTCATGAAGGGCTGGAGGGTCATGGATAGGGGTCGTGGGAGGAGGAGGTCTGGAGTTCTGAGACTAGGGACTGCATGGTTGGCCCTGGCCCTGTGGGCCTTGAGACTTGTTGCCGGAGCCATGTAGGCTGGGGCCCGACGGGCAGCAGATGGCGCCCCATAGCCTACCCTTGCAGAAATTTGGTGAGAACAAGGGAAGTTCTCAGAGACCTGCTGCCACCCAGCTTTATACTTACGGTATGGTCTTAGTGAGGAATGGACGCTGCTCTGGGATTACATGATTAAAGTGTGTCTCCCACACTGGCCTGGTCTCTCCCTAGGGGCATGTGGTCATCCTAATGTCCTCAGGGCCCAAGAGCAGGTGCTCAGTGAGCGTGGAATCAATACAGGCAAGATGGAAGGGTGGATGAATGCCACACCCGTCCTGGGAGATCCTGGGAGAGAACTGGCCCGGCACGAGGGAGCTGGGAACACTTCAGTCCACATTCGTCCTGTCCTGCCCTCGGGGGAGAGACAGCGGGGGCAGCCACAGGGGCAAAGGCCTAGGAGCCCCAACCAGCTGTGAGCCCCCTGCCGTGAAGCAGTCATGTGGACTTACTTGAATGGGTGCCGAGAGGGACCCCAGAGGGACTTGCTGGGAACTAGGGCCAGGTCTACTCCTCTGCCTTCCCCCATGGAAGAGGGCCAAGGACTCCTCATGGTTGTTTGTCCCTCACCCCTCACAAGCCTGAGTCAATCCAAAGCAACCCGGGAGACACCCGATGGCTTCTAGGGCTACGGTGCCCGATAGAATAGGTACTAGTCACCTGGCTCTTGAGCTCAAAAGGTGGCTAGTCCAAACTGAGATGTGCTATAAATATAAAATACACACTGGATTGCGAGGACTTAGTACAAAAGAATGTAAAATCTCTCATTAGTAATTGTTTTATATGAATTACATGTTTAAGTGGTTGTATTTGGATCTACTAGGTTAGATAAAATTATTAAAGTTCCATTTTACGTGTTTATTTTTACTCTTAAAACCTGCAGCTACCGGACTTACATGTGTGATCGCACCTGATGTCTACCGAACACTGCTGCTTTAGACCCACAGGTGTCTCGACCTCTCCGGCCCCACGGGTCACAGCCGGGTCAGCTTTCAGGTGTGGGTCTGGCAGCAGGGCGCCTGCCTCACTCTTCTGGACCAAGGTGGCCAAGTGCGCGTGGCGTGGTGCTGGCGGAGGGAGGACCAAGAGGCTGGGGTGCTGGGGTGCGAGCCCAGGGCAGCTGGCCCCTGTGACAGGTGGGCTGGCCAATCCGGAGCCCCAGGTTCCCTGCCCATGCCTTCCGCATTGTGGTCGCAGAACCTTGGATCTGGAGGTAGCCTTGGGGGCTACTGCCTATTGCAGTGACAAAACGGGGCAATTCTCGATGGCAAACAACTAAGTCGGTGGCTCCAGAAGCTAGGTTCCTTGAGTCCCAATTCCACCCTCTTCCTAAACTGCCCGCCTGGGGCTCTCAGAGGGGGTTCAAGACCCCTTCCTACTCCGCATAGTTTGATACATCTTTGCACATGCCCAAGCTGTTTCAGGAATGCTTGTTGGCCTTTCCTTCCATCCAGCTGCCCTTGACCGAGCAACTGTTTATTCTTCAGGTCTCCGTTGCCTGGAAGCTCTGGGATGGCAGGATCCTGGTGACGTTTGGTATACAACCCAGCACGCTGGCAGGATGAGGTATATGGCCGAGATTCATTGGTGAATGGATGAATGAATGGTCTCCATTCCTTAAGGAAACCCATCCTGAATGCCTCCCATCCCCAAACCAGCCTAGGCCTCCATAACTCCCTGTCCCCTCATCATCTGAGTCCCTGCTGGACAGTGAGCTGCAGGGCAGGGATGGTGGCTACACTTACCTAACAGCTTCCAGAGCCCAGCACTGAGCAGGCGCTCAGGCAATCGGGAATGAAAAACAAACCCGGGCCAGCACCTTCCCTGATGGAGGGACAGATGCCCAAGGTTGTCCGCAAACCTTCCCACTGTCCCAGGAGGGTGGCTCACGGCGGGGTGGGCCGAGCGCAGCACTCCTGCTGGTGATGCGGAACCCCTCCTCTCATCACAGCTGTGGCTCTGGGCACCTCCCTCATCCGCTCTGAATCCCGGTGGATGCGGACAGCGAGGAGCAAACAAAATACTGCCCCCGAGCACAGCCCCCAGTGCCTTCTGGGCACTGACGAGGAGCATCGCTAGAGGACTCCTCTGCAGGAAGCACGAGGTCCCGCGGGACACGCAGAGAGCCCTCGCTGGTTCTCCAGGCCTCCTGCTGGCTGTGGGGTGTGGACCCTCTCCCCCCGCCCAGTGCAACAGAGCCTCACACCACAGCCGGCACGGAAAACATTGCTTTATTCACTGCGTTTGCCAACACACGAGGAGTGCAAAGGGCTCCTTGAGACACAGGCCCTGGTGGGGGCCGGGGTCCGGAAACCCCCATGAGTGAGCAGGACAGGATGGGAGGTGGGAGCTACGCGGCAGCGGCAACACAGAATCATGCAGGGCGCGCGGGCTCCGGCCGCAGCAAGGCGGCCGTACATTCTATTGCTCGTTAAGGGGAGCGAACGTGGACAATGTACAAAAAGGAGAAATAGGTCTTTGCGTTAATGAAAAATACATTTTTTCTCTACAAAGGAATCTTTTCTAATACAAGAAAATAAATATTGCAACATAAGCCAAAAATAATTTAAAATTGCTCTTTTCAATATATTTTCAGTATTTCTCTTGTATATTAACAAATGGCACATCACTTTCTTTGAAACAAGGACAGAAGGTGTCGCCTCCTGTGACATTCATATCATCCCCCCACCCCAAGTCGTTTGTGGAGCACAGAGTGTTGGTGCGTCTGAGGGACAAGGTGGCAGGAAGTGCCTTAAAGAACGGACTCCAGCCCTGGCTCCTTGGCCAATGTGGCCAGCTGGGCCAGGGGAGTGGGGAGTGGCCTCCCCCAGGGCCTTGCTACAGGCATCCAGACCATTCTGCAGAGCTCCGGGAACGGGCAGAGGCTGGCCACATCTGGCAGTGAGCAAGGAAATGCCCAGTCCAGCTGCCGCCAAGGTCTGTTAGTAGTGGGCAGTTGATTCCCTAGAAATTGCCCCAGCCAGGCCCACAATGTGCCCATACACAACACACAGACATGCATGCGCAAGGACACAGGGGATGCACCCTGGCCCAGGCGCACACACCTACAGTCCGACACCCACGTCTGGAACCTCGGTGGCTTCTCGAAGGAAATCGAGACCCTGACATTACAAACGCTCACACACTGTCACAAAGTCAGAGAGCTCATTTAATAAAATAAAGCCTTCTACCTTTCTTCTCCTTACTCACGTTAAAATACATTTATGATCCATAAAAATACTTTCCATGCACCGTATCCTTTTCTTGCTGTGATGAGGGGGAGGGAGGAGCTGTGCAGCCAGGACTGGGGGAATGGGGAATGACAGAATGAGTAACAGAGCAGCTTCTCCCTCCCAGAAGAGGGCCAGTGAGTGGGGGCAAGATGTGGTCAAGCAGGAGCTCTGCCTCAGCCTCGGGCCTGCAAAAGGCCTCCTGCCTTCTTCCCTGTTTCCAACCTCAACGCCAGGGGTGGCAAAGCTGTCTACACGGTGGGCAGTAGACCAGAGAGGGAAGGGGCTGTGGCTAATGGAGGAAATGACAGTGGTGGGGACCAGCATCCCTGACCTCTGTGTAGCCTTGCGGGGCGTCCCAGAGGTGGACAGCTGCCCGGCAAGAACAGCCCTAGGGCTGGCCTGGGAGTGAAGGCCCCCCCACATCCCTCACCAGCTGGCTGAACAGATCCCTGGGCCCTATGCAGGACGCAGCCCCCGGGAGAGTCCACTCCAAAGCCAAGAGCCAACCAGAAAAGAATCCAGAGGCCAACTTGGGCAGAGGCTCCCTGAAGAGAGCTGGCTGCCCAGCCTGGCCGACCCGGACCAGACCCTGGCCAGCCAGGCTGCATTCTCTCCTGCCCCCGGGGAGCCCAGACTCTGCCTCGGGACGCACGAAGGGGTGAGGGGGCAACGGCTGAGTCTATTGGGCCTGAGCCATTCCCGGCACCCCACCCCCACCCCCACCCCCAGCAGAGTCGGTTGCTCTTTAAGCTCGTCCCCTGGCTTCCTGCGAGGTCAGACTGGGCAATCCAGCACAGACAAGATTGTGACCCAAAGCACGGGGAAGGAAGGAGGACTGTTCAAAGGCAGTAAACAGAGAACGGGGGTTGGGCCGCTGGTGCGGACGCTGTGCTGGCCGTGACTCCCAAGGAGGCAGGCGGACTGAACTCTCCACGGTGCCTTGTGCCATCCCAATGCCCGGAATCCTGGAAGCCCACCCTGAGTCCACTCCACCCAGACCGATTTGCCCAATCTTCTGAACGGAGTCCTGTCTTTGCTTCCTGTTTTGCTAAAATTCACACGAAACTGAGTGTCGATGACAATGCCACTGTCGTACCTTGAAAGTTCTGCAGTCGGGGGGTGGGTGGTCACGTTGCTCCCCATCCCGCTGATCTGCGTTGTGTATTTATGTTGGGGGGAACCACATGGTGAAGACTTTTGCCATGCTGGTTTTGCGGTCGGTATTCTACCCCCCCACCCCCGGTTGAGTCTCAGAGTTTGGGAAAGCTCACAGTGGGCCCAGCCCAGGATCTGAAATCCAGCGCTGGTTCCCGCTTCCCGATTCTAACAGTTCAGCAGCAGACCACCCTCTTCCAAGAGCTTGGGCTCGCCTCCTTGGGTGTGTGCAATGAACATGTCTCTACGCTTTGTTGCTAAAGAACTCCATTAAAAAAAAAAAAAAAAAAGTCCAAGTGACAAGTTGTCAGGTCCAGGCTGTGCTGTATTATGGTCAAAATATTCTTTGGCATCCATAGAATGATTCGACTGATTCATTGGACTTTTGCAAGGTTCTTGTTGGAGAAGTTCTGGCTTCACCAGTGGCGGAAGTGACCCAGGAGTAATTCATGAAAGAAAAAAAACCATGTTTTCACTGAATTCCTTTTGTGTTTGTTCCCTGAGCTATCACCCTGGGGCCACTCCACTGAAACTCTTCAGAGCAACTACGTGGGACCGAGAGGGAGGGACGGAAAAGGCGGCAGGTGGGTCGGTGGTGGGGAGGGAGGGCATAGCCAGGAGAGGGGGTAACGGCTCACGGGGACAGAGGAACCAGGAACACCCAGCAAGACTTGAAACCTGCCCCAGGCCCCGGGATCCCACTGCTTGTTGGAAGGAGGAGTTTCCAAAAGGAAACCGAGGAAGAAGCTCGTCTCTTAGCAGGACTGGAAAACTTGGAAAGGCAAACGGTCTGGTCTGGTCAGGTCAGCTGTCTGGGAGTGACCAGACTTCGGCCGAGACTGGCCCCGAAGGAAGGAAGGAAGTTGGAGCCCCAGAGCAATTCTCTAAGTGGGTGAGTCTGAGCCCCACGCCCCTGTCTGGGCACTGGCCCTCCCTTGCAGCTCCCACCGGCACTGGCGGCTGGCTGTTTGGGAGTCCCCTGAGTAAATGGCACAGCTCAGGAAGGATTCTAGGAACCCTTTCTCAGAGCCGCCGGGCTGGGCACTGGCAGGGGTGGAGCAGCAAGGGAGTGGGGGGTCCCGGGGTGGGCGGGCGGGCCTCAGATGATGTGGGTTGATCAGGAACAGCTGTGGTTCCCCTGGAACCAGCGGGCCCTCTGCGCCCCCTCAGTGCTTTCTTGTATAAGCTCGTTGTGCTTGTGACAGTGAGTAGACTCTGGCTGGGTATCACTTATCATACTTCCTTGGGGATCAGTGGAGTGCAGCAGGACCCCCCAAATGGACCCCAGTGGGATTTGGGGGCAAGGCGGGGCAGGCCCCGGGCTGGCCCATCTGCCATGAAATAATGCCCATACGACGGTCTGTGTCACCCAGTGGCAGCGGGCTGGAGTCCTGAGCTCTTCTTCACCTTGCCTACATCTAGCCAGGAGTTCAGCGACGCTGCGCGGGCCAGGGCAGGGCACTGCCCAGGCAGGGATGGTGCACAGGACCTGCGACGGTCCCTGCAGCCAGAGCCGTGGAAGGAATCCTACTGTCCTAGGCCAGCACAGAGAAAAGACAACAGTGTGGAATTCAAAACTCTCTCTATATTAAAAATAAAACCACAACA
The DNA here is from genome assembly GCF_009762305.2 of Zalophus californianus. Classification (NCBI taxonomy): domain Eukaryota; kingdom Metazoa; phylum Chordata; class Mammalia; order Carnivora; family Otariidae; genus Zalophus; species Zalophus californianus. The sequence continues at coordinate 27,960,335 of NC_045599.1, read as the reverse complement.
GAGTGGCAGTCTCAAGGGTCTGAGACACTCAGCAGAGATTGAAAATGGCAGTTGTGACTGGGCTGAGGCCTCACGGGAGGACCAGGGCAGGGCCTGGGACGGGGTAGGGGGTGACTTAGGAGGCCAGCACCCCCATGCGGACCACCTCCTCAGCCCCTGCTTCCCGGGGAGCCCGCTGCACCCCACTGTCCTCAGCTTCCACATCTGAGTCGCTCATCTCCCCATCAGAGAAGTAACCATCGGTCTCAGTGTCAAAGTGTAGGCTGACCTTGGGCCTCTCGGCCACAGCAGAGGGCGGTCCTGTCCCAGCATCAGGCCTGGCACCTGGCGATCTCCGGGTTCCCTTGTTTTCGCGGGGCAGCCGGAGCCGGCCCAAGGGCTTGGGGCTCGCTGTAGGGCCAGGCACTTGGACATTCGAGTCGGCAGCCATTGGGGCTGCCTCGTCCGGGACCTCGGGGGCCAGAGGAGGGGGGCTCTCGGGGGCTGCCGGGATGGGACAGTCCCCAGCTGCAGGGCTAGACGGCAGGTGGGAAGGCGTTCGCCGCGTTGGTTTCCGGGCCACTGGCCCCTGCCCCCCCTTGCCGCTGCCTGCATCCTGGCCCCAGGGCTTCTTGGGGGATCTG